>NC_090331.1:98668049-99868049 GCF_035084215.1 Heptranchias perlo
TGGAGAGACCCCTCTCACCCCTCCCTCACACTCCAATATCAGGAGAGACCCCTCTCACCCCTCCCTCACACTCCAATATCAGGAGAGACCCCTCTCACCCCTCCCTCACACTCCAATATCAGGAGAGACCCCTCTCACCCCTCCCTCACACTCCAATATCAGGAGAGACCCCTCTCACCCCTCCCTCACACTCCAATATCCGGAGAGACCCCTCTCACCCCTCCCTCACACTCCAATATCAGGAGAGACCCCTCTCACCCCTCCCTCACACTCCAATATCAGGAGAGACCCCTCTCACCCCTCCTCACACTCCAATATCAGGAGAGACCCCTCTCACCCCTCCCTCACACTCCAATATCAGGAGAGACCCCTCTCACCCCTCCCTCACACTCCAATATCAGGAGAGACCCCTCTCACCCCTCCCTCACACTCCAATATCAGGAGAGGCCCCTCTCACCCCTCCCTCACACTCCAATATCAGGAGAGGCCCCTCTCACCCCTCCCTCACACTCCAATATCAGGAGAGGCCCCTCTCACCCCTCCCTCACACTCCAATATCAGGAGAGACCCCTCTCACCCCTCCCTCACACTCCAATATCAGGAGAGACCCCTCTCACCCCTCCCTCACACTCCAATATCCGGAGAGACCCCTCTCACCCCTCCCTCACACTCCAATATCAGGAGAGACCCCTCTCACCCCTCCCTCACACTCCAATATCAGGAGAGACCCCTCTCACCCCTCCCTCACACTCCAATATCAGGAGAGACCCCTCTCACCCCTCCCTCACACTCCAATATCAGGAGAGACCCCTCTCACCCCTCCCTCACACTCCAATATCTGGAGAGACCCCTCTCACCCCTCCCTCACACTCCAATATCCGGAGAGGCCCCTCTCACCCCTCCCTCACACTCCAATATCAGGAGAGACCCCTCTCACCCCTCCCTCACACTCCAATATCAGGAGAGACCCCTCTCACCCCTCCCTCACACTCCAATATCAGGAGAGACCCCTCTCACCCCTCCCTCACACTCCAATATCAGGAGAGACCCCTCTCACCCCTCCCTCACACTCCAATATCAGGAGAGACCCCTCTCACCCCTCTCTCACACTCCAATATCAGGAGAGGCCCCTCTCACCCCTCCCTCACACTCCAATATCAGGAGAGACCCCTCTCACCCCTCCCTCACACTCCAATATCAGGAGAGACCCCTCTCACCCCTCCCTCACACTCCAATATCAGGAGAGGCCCCTCTCACCCCTCCCTCACACTCCAATATCCGGAGAGACCCCTCTCACCCCTCCCTCACACTCCAATATCAGGAGAGACCCCTCTCACCCCTCCCTCACACTCCAATATCAGGAGAGACCCCTCTCACCCCTCCCTCACACTCCAATATCCAGAGAGACCCCTCTCACCCCTCCCTCACACTCTAATATCAGGAGAGGCCCCTCTCACCCCTCCCTCACACTCCAATATCAGGAGAGACCCCCCTCACCCCTCCCTCACACTCCAATATCAGGAGAGACCCCTCTCACCCCTCCCTCACACTCCAATATCAGGAGAGACCCCTCTCACCGCTCCCTCACACTCCAATATCAGGAGAGACCCCTCTCACCCCTCCCTCACACTCCAATATCAGGAGAGACCCCTCTCACCCCTCCCTCACACTCCAATATCAGGAGAGACCCCTCTCACCCCTCCCTCACACTCCAATATCAGGAGAGACCCCTCTCACCCCTCCCTCACACTCCAATATCAGGAGAGACCCCTCTCACCCCTCCCTCACACTCCAATATCAGGAGAGGCCCCTCTCACCCCTCCCTCACACTCCAATATCAGGAGAGACCCCTCTCACCCCTCCCTCACACTCCAATATCAGGAGAGACCCCTCTCACCCCTCCCTCACACTCCAATATCAGGAGAGACCCCTCTCACCCCTCCCTCACACTCCAATATCGGGAGAGACCCCTCTCACCCCTCCCTCACACTCCAATATCAGGAGAGACCCCTCTCACCCCTCCCTCACACTCCAATATCAGGAGAGACCCCTCTCACCCCTCCCTCACACTCCAATATCAGGAGAGACCCCTCTCACCCCTCCCTCACACTCCAATATCAGGAGAGACCCCTCTCACCCCTCCCTCACACTCCAATATCAGGAGAGGCCCCTCTCACCCCTCCCTCACACTCCAATATCAGGAGAGACCCCTCTCACCCCTCCCTCACACTCCAATATCAGGAGAGGCCCCTCTCACCCCTCCCTCACACTCCAATATCAGGAGAGACCCCTCTCACCCCTCCCTCACACTCCAATATCAGGAGAGACCCCTCTCACCCCTCCCTCACACTCCAATATCAGGAGAGGCCCCTCTCACCCCTCCCTCACACTCCAATATCAGGAGAGACCCCTCTCACCCCTCCCTCACACTCCAATATCAGGAGAGACCCCTCTCACCCCTCCCTCACACTCCAATATCAGGAGAGACCCCTCTCACCCCTCCCTCACACTCCAATATCAGGAGAGACCCCTCTCACCTCTCCCTCACACTCCAATATCAGGAGAGACCCCTCTCACCCCTCCCTCACACTCCAATATCAGGAGAGACCCCTCTCACCCCTCCCTCACACTCCAATATCAGGAGAGGCCCCTCTCACACCTCCCTCACACTCCAATATCCGGAGAGACCCCTCTCACCCCTCCCTCACACTCCAATATCAGGAGAGACCCCTCTCACCCCTCCCTCACACTCCAATATCAGGAGAGACCCCTCTCACCCCTCCCTCACACTCCAATATCAGGAGAGACCCCTCTCACCCCTCCCTCACACTCCAATATCAGGAGAGACCCCTCTCACCCCTCCCTCACACTCCAATATCAGGAGAGACCCCTCTCACCCCTCCCTCACACTCCAATATCAGGAGAGGACCCCTCTCACCCCTCCCTCACACTCCAATATCAGGAGAGACCCCTCTCACCCCTCCCTCACACTCCAATATCAGGAGAGGCCCTCTCACCCCTCTCTCACACTCCAATATCAGGAGAGACCCCTCTCACCCCTCCCTCACACTCCAATATCAGGAGAGACCCCTCTCACCCCTCCCTCACACTCCAATATCAGGAGAGGCCCCTCTCACCCCTCCCTCACACTCCAATATCAGGAGAGGCCCCTCTCACCCCTCCCTCACACTCCAATATCCAGAGAGACCCCTCTCACCCCTCCCTCACACTCCAATATCAGGAGAGACCCCTCTCACCCCTCCCTCACACTCTAATATCAGGAGAGACCCCTCTCACCCCTCCCTCACACTCCAATATCGGGAGAGACCCCTCTCACCCCTCCCTCACACTCCAATATCAGGAGAGACCCCTCTCACCCCTCCCTCACACTCCAATATCGGGAGAGACCCCTCTCACCCCTCCCTCACACTCCAATATCAGGAGAGACCCCTCTCACCCCTCCCTCACACTCCAATATCAGGAGAGACCCCTCTCACCCCTCCCTCACACTCCAATATCAGGAGAGGCCCCTCTCACCCCTCCCTCACACTCCAATATCAGGAGAGACCCCTCTCACCCCTCCCTCACACTCCAATATCAGGAGAGACCCCTCTCACCCCTCCCTCACACTCCAATATCAGGAGAGACCCCTCTCACCCCTCCCTCACACTCCAATATCAGGAGAGACCCCTCTCACCCCTCCCTCACACTCCAATATCAGGAGAGGCCCCTCTCACCCCTCCCTCACACTCCAATATCAGGAGAGACCCCTCTCACCCCTCCCTCACACTCCAATATCAGGAGAGACCCCTCTCACCCCTCCCTCACACTCCAATATCAGGAGAGACCCCTCTCACCCCTCCCTCACACTCCAATATCGGGAGAGACCCCTCTCACCCCTCCCTCACACTCCAATATCAGGAGAGACCCCTCTCACCCCTCCCTCACACTCCAATATCAGGAGAGACCCCTCTCACCCCTCCCTCACACTCCAATATCAGGAGAGACCCCTCTCACCCCTCCCTCACACTCCAATATCAGGAGAGACCCCTCTCACCCCTCCCTCACACTCCAATATCAGGAGAGACCCCTCTCACCCCTCCCTCACACTCCAATATCAGGAGAGACCCCTCTCACCCCTCCCTCACACTCCAATATCAGGAGAGACCCCTCTCACCCCTCCCTCACACTCCAATATCAGGAGAGACCCCTCTCACCCCTCCCTCACACTCCAATATCAGGAGAGACCCCTCCCTCACAGTCCAATATCAGGAGAGACCCCTCTCACCCCTCCCTCACACTCCAATATCAGGAGAGACCCCTCTCACCCCTCCCTCACACTCCAATATCAGGAGAGACCCCTCTCACCCCTCCCTCACACTCCAATATCGGGAGAGACCCCTCTCACCCCTCCCTCACACTCCAATATCAGGAGAGGCCCCTCTCACCCCTCCCTCACACTCCAATATCCGGAGAGACCCCTCTCACCCCTCCCTCACACTCCAATATCCGGAGAGGCCCCTCTCACCCCTCCCTCACACTCCAATATCCGGAGAGACCCCTCTCAACCCTCCCTCACACTCCAATATCAGGAGAGACCCCTCTCACCCTCCCTCACACTCCAATATCAGGAGAGACCCCTCTCACCCCTCCCTCACACTCCAATATCAGGAGAGACCCCTCTCACCCCTCCCTCACACTCCAATATCCGGAGAGACCCCTCTCACCCCTCCCTCACACTCCAATATCAGGAGAGACCCCTCTCACCCCTCCCTCACACTCCAATATCAGGAGAGACCCCTCTCACCCCTCCCTCACACTCCAATATCAGGAGAGACCCCTCTCACCCCTCCCTCACACTCCAATATCAGGAGAGACCCCTCTCACCCCTCCCTCACACTCCAATATCAGGAGAGACCCCTCTCACCCCTCCCTCACACTCCAATATCAGGAGAGACCCCTCTCACCCCTCCCTCACACTCCAATATCCGGAGAGACCCCTCTCACCCCTCCCTCACACTCCAATATCAGGAGAGACCCCTCTCACCCCTCCCTCACACTCCAATATCAGGAGAGACCCCTCTCACCCCTCCCTCACACTCCAATATCAGGAGAGACCCCTCTCACCCCTCCCTCACACTCCAATATCAGGAGAGACCCCTCTCACCCCTCCCTCACACTCCAATATCAGGAGAGACCCCTCTCACCCCTCCCTCACACTCCAATATCCGGAGAGACCCCTCTCACCCCTCCCTCACACTCCAATATCAGGAGAGGCCCCTCTCACTCCTCCCTCACACTCCAATATCAGGAGAGACCCCTCTCACCCCTCCCTCACACTCCAATATCAGGAGAGACCCCTCTCACCCCTCCCTCACTCCAATATCAGGAGAGACCCCTCTCACCCCTCCCTCACACTCCAATATCAGGAGAGGCCCCTCTCACCCCTCCCTCACACTCCAATATCAGGAGAGACCCCTCTCACCCCTCCCTCACACTCCAATATCAGGAGAGGCCCCTCTCACCCCTCCCTCACACTCCAATATCAGGAGAGACCCCTCTCACCCCTCCCTCACACTCCAATATCAGGAGAGACCCCTCTCACCCCTCCCTCACACTCCAATATCAGGAGAGTCCCCTCTCACCCCTCCCTCACACTCCAATATCAGGAGAGACCCCTCTCACCCCTCCCTCACTCTCCAATATCCGGAGAGACCCCTCTCACCCCACCCTCACACTCCAATATCAGGAGAGACCCCTCTCACCCCTCCCTCACACTCCAATATCAGGAGAGACCCCTCTCACCCCTCCCTCACTCTCCAATATCCGGAGAGACCCCTCTCACCCCTCCCTCACACTCCAATATCCGGAGAGACCCCTCTCACCCCTCCCTCACACTCCAATATCAGGAGAGACCCCTCTCACCCCTCCCGCACACTCCAATATCCGGAGAGACCCCTCTCACCCCTCCCTCACACTCCAATATCAGGAGAGACCCCTCTCACCCCTCCCTCACACTCCAATATCAGGAGAGACCCCTCTCACCCCTCCCTCACACTCCAATATCCGGAGAGACCCCTCTCACCCATCCCTCACACTCCAATATCAGGAGAGACCCCTCTCACCCCTCCCTCACACTCCAATATCCGGAGAGACCCCTCTCACCCCTCCCTCACACTCCAATATCAGGAGAGACCCCTCTCACCCCTCCCTCACACTCCAATATCCAGAGAGACCCCTCTCACCCCTCCCTCACACTCCAATATCTGGAGAGACCCCCTCTCACCCCTCCCTCACACTCCAATATCAGGAGAGACCCCTCTCACCCCTCCCTCACACTCCAATATCTGGAGAGACCCCTCTCACCCCTCCCTCACACTCCAATATCAGGAGAGACCCCTCTCACCCCTCCCTCACACTCCAATATCAGGAGAGACCCCTCTCACCCCTCCCTCACACTCCAATATCAGGAGAGGCCCCTCTCACCCCTCCCTCACACTCCAATATCAGGAGAGACCCCTCTCACCCCTCCCTCACACTCCAATATCAGGAGAGACCCCTCTCACCCCTCCCTCACACTCCAATATCCGGAGAGACCCCTCTCACCCCTCCCTCACACTCCAATATCAGGAGAGACCCCTCTCACCCCTCCCTCACACTCCAATATCAGGAGAGACCCCTCTCACCCCTCCCTCACACTCCAATATCCGGAGAGACCCCTCTCACCCCTCCCTCACACTCCAATATCAGGAGAGACCCCTCTCACCCCTCCCTCACACTCCAATATCAGGAGAGACCCCTCTCACCCCTCCCTCACACTCCAATATCAGGAGAGGCCCCTCTCACCCCTCCCTCACACTCCAATATCAGGAGAGACCCCTCTCACCCTCCCTCACACTCCAATATCAGGAGAGACCCCTCTCACCCCTCCCTCACACTCCAATATCAGGAGAGACCCCTCTCACCCCTCCCTCACACTCCAATATCAGGAGAGACCCCTCTCACCCCTCCCTCACACTCCAATATCAGGAGAGACCCCTCTCACCCCTCCCTCACACTCCAATATCAGGAGAGACCCCTCTCACCCCTCCCTCACACTCCAATATCCGGAGAGGCCCCTCACACCCCTCCCTCACACTCCAATATCAGGAGAGACCCCTCTCACCCCTCCCTCACACTCCAATATCAGGAGAGACCCCTCTCACCCCTCCCTCACACTCCAATATCAGGAGAGACCCCTCTCACCCCTCCCTCACACTCCAATATCAGGAGAGGCCCCTCACACCCCTCCCTCACACTCCAATATCCAGAGAGGCCTCTCACCCCTCCCTCACACTCCAATATCAGGAGAGACCCCTCTCACCCCTCCCTCACACTCCAATATCCAGAGAGGCCTCTCTCACCCCTCCCTCACACTCCAATATCAGGAGAGACCCCTCTCACCCCTCCCTCACACTCCAATATCAGGAGAGGCCCCTCACACCCCTCCCTCACACTCCAATATCAGGAGAGACCCCTCTCACCCCTCCCTCACACTCCAATATCAGGAGAGACCCCTCTCACCCATCCCTCACACTCCAATATCAGGAGAGGCCCCTCTCACCCCTCCCTCACACTCCAATATCAGGAGAGACCCCTCTCACCCATCCCTCACACTCCAATATCAGGAGAGGCCCCTCACACCCCTCCCTCACACTCCAATATCAGGAGAGACCCCTCTCACCCATCCCTCACACTCCAATATCAGGAGAGGCCCCTCTCACCCCTCCCTCACACTCCAATATCCGGAGAGACCCCTCTCACCCCTCCCTCACACTCCAATATCCGGAGAGACCCCTCTCACCCCTCCCTCACACTCCAATATCCGGAGAGACCCCTCTCACCCCTCCCTCACACTCCAATATCAGGAGAGACCCCTCTCACCCCTCCCTCACACTCCAATATCAGGAGAGACCCCTCTCACCCCTCCCTCACACTCCAATATCAGGAGAGACCCCTCTCACCCCTCCCTCACACTCCAATATCAGGAGAGACCCCTCTCACCCCTCCCTCACACTCCAATATCAGGAGAGACCCCTCTCACCCCTCCCTCACACTCCAATATCAGGAGAGACCCCTCTCACCCCTCCCTCACACTCCAATATCAGGAGAGGCCCCTCTCACCCCTCCCTCACACTCCAATATCAGGAGAGACCCCTCTCACCCCTCCCTCACACTCCAATATCAGGAGAGACCCCTCTCACCCCTCCCTCACACTCCAATATCAGGAGAGACCCCTCTCACCCCTCCCTCACACTCCAATATCAGGAGAGACCCCTCTCACCCCTCCCTCACACTCCAATATCAGGAGAGAACCCTCTCACCCCTCCCTCACACTCCAATATCAGGAGAGACCCCTCTCACCCCTCCCTCACACTCCAATATCAGGAGAGACCCCTCTCACCCCTCCCTCACACTCCAATATCAGGAGAGACCCCTCTCACCCCTCCCTCACACTCCAATATCAGGAGAGACCCCTCTCACCCCTCCCTCACACTCCAATATCAGGAGAGACCCCTCTCACCCCTCCCTCACACTCCAATATCAGGAGAGGCCCCTCTCACCCCTCCCTCACACTCCAATATCTGGAGAGACCCCTCTCACCCCTCCCTCACACTCCAATATCAGGAGAGACCCCTCTCACCCCTCCCTCACACTCCAATATCAGGAGAGACCCCTCTCACCCCTCCCTCACACTCCAATATCCGGAGAGACCCCTCTCACCCCTCCCTCACACTCCAATATCTGGAGAGACCCCTCTCACCCCTCCCTCACACTCCAATATCAGGAGAGACCCCTCTCACCCCTCCCTCACACTCCAATATCAGGAGAGACCCCTCTCACCCCTCCCTCACACTCCAATATCCGGAGAGACCCCTCTCACCCCTCCCTCACACTCCAATATCAGGAGAGACCCCTCTCACCCCTCCCTCACACTCCAATATCAGGAGAGACCCCTCTCACCCATCCCTCACACTCCAATATCCGGAGAGACCCCTCTCACCCATCCCTCACACTCCAATATCCGGAGAGACCCCTCTCACCCCTCCCTCACACTCCAATATCAGGAGAGACCCCTCTCACCCCTCCCTCACACTCCAATATCAGGAGAGACCCCTCTCACCCCTCCCTCACACTCCAATATCAGGAGAGACCCCTCTCACCCATCCCTCACACTCCAATATCCGGAGAGACCCCTCTCACCCCTCCCTCACACTCCAATATCAGGAGAGACCCCTCTCACCCTCCCTCACACTCCAATATCAGGAGAGACCCCTCTCACCCCTCCCTCACACTCCAATATCAGGAGAGACCCCTCTCACCCCTCCCTCACACTCCAATATCAGGAGAGACCCCTCTCACCCCTCCCTCACACTCCAATATCAGGAGAGGCCCCTCTCAGCCCTCCCTCACACTCCAATATCCGGAGAGGCCCCTCTCACCCCTCCCTCACACTCCAATATCAGGAGAGACCCCTCTCACCCCTCCCTCACACTCCAATATCAGGAGAGACCCCTCTCACCCCTCCCTCACACTCCAATATCAGGAGAGACCCCTCTCACCCCTCCCTCACACTCCAATATCAGGAGAGACCCCTCTCACCCCTCCCTCACACTCCAATATCAGGAGAGACCCCTCTCACCCCTCCCTCACACTCCAATATCAGGAGAGACCCCTCTCACCCCTCCCTCACACTCCAATATCAGGAGAGACCCCTCTCACCCCTCCCTCACAGTCCAATATCTGGAGAGACCCCTCTCACCCCTCCCTCACACTCCAATATCAGGAGAGACCCCTCTCACCCCTCCCTCACACTCCAATATCAGGAGAGACCCCTCTCACCCCTCCCTCACACTCCAATATCCAGAGAGACCCCCTCTCACCCCTCCCTCACACTCCAATATCAGGAGAGACCCCTCTCACCCCTCCCTCACACTCCAATATCAGGAGAGACCCCTCTCACCCCTCCCTCACACTCCAATATCAGGAGAGGCCCCTCTCACCCCTCCCTCACACTCCAATATCCGGAGAGACCCCTCTCACCCCTCCCTCACACTCCAATATCAGGAGAGACCCCTCTCACCCCTCCCTCACAGTCCAATATCAGGAGAGACCCCTCTCACCCCTCCCTCACACTCCAATATCCGGAGAGACCCCTCTCACCCCTCCCTCACACTCCAATATCAGGAGAGACCCCTCTCACCCCTCCCTCACACTCCAATATCGGGAGAGACCCCTCTCACCCCTCCCTCACACTCCAATATCCGGAGAGACCCCTCTCACCCCTCCCTCACACTCCAATATCCGGAGAGACCCCTCTCACCCCTCCCTCACACTCCAATATCCGGAGAGACCCCTCTCACCCCTCCCTCACACTCCAATATCGGGAGAGGCCCCTCTCACCCCTCCCTCACACTCCAATATCAGGAGAGGCCCCTCTCACCCCTCCCTCACACTCCAATATCAGGAGAGGCCCCTCTCACCCCTCCCTCACACTCCAATATCAGGAGAGACCCCTCTCACCCCTCCCTCACACTCCAATATCAGGAGAGGCCCCTCTCACCCCTCCCTCACACTCCAATATCAGGAGAGACCCCTCTCACCCCTCCCTCACACTCCAATATCCGGAGAGACCCCTCTCACCCCTCCCTCACACTCCAATATCAGGAGAGACCCCTCACACCCCTCCCTCACACTCCAATATCAGGAGAGACCCCTCTCACCCCTCCCTCACACTCCAATATCAGGAGAGACCCCTCTCACCCCTCCCTCACACTCCAATATCCGGAGAGACCACTCTCACCCCTCCCTCACACTCCAATATCAGGAGAGACCCCTCACACCCCTCCCTCACACTCCAATATCAGGAGAGACCCCTCTCACCCCTCCCTCACACTCCAATATCAGGAGAGACCCCTCTCACCCCTCCCTCACACTCCAATATCAGGAGAGACCCCTCTCACCCCTCCCTCACAGTCCAATATCAGGAGAGACCCCTCTCACCCCTCCCTCACAGTCCAATATCAGGAGAGACCCCTCTCACCCCTCCCTCACACTCCAATATCAGGAGAGACCCCTCTCACCCCTCCCTCACACTCCAATATCCGGAGAGACCCCTCTCACCCCTCCCTCACACTCCAATATCAGGAGAGACCCCTCACACCCCTCCCTCACACTCCAATATCAGGAGAGACCCCTCTCACCCCTCCCTCACACTCCAATATCAGGAGAGACCCCTCTCACCCCTCCCTCACACTCCAATATCAGGAGAGACCCCTCTCACCCCTCCCTCACACTCCAATATCAGGAGAGACCCCTCTCACCCCTCCCTCACACTCCAATATCAGGAGAGACCCCTCTCACCCCTCCCTCACAGTCCAATATCAGGAGAGACCCCTCTCACCCCTCCCTCACACTCCAATATCAGGAGAGACCCCTCTCACCCCTCCCTCACACTCCAATATCAGGAGAGACCCCTCTCACCCCTCCCTCACACTCCAATATCCGGAGAGACCCCTCTCACCCCTCCCTCACACTCCAATATCAGGAGAGACCCCTCTCACCCCTCCCTCACTCTCCAATATCCGGAGAGACCCCTCTCACCCCTCCCTCACACTCCAATATCAGGAGAGACCCCTCTCACCCCTCCCTCACACTCCAATATCAGGAGAGACCCCTCTCACCCCTCCCTCACACTCCAATATCAGGAGAGACCCCTCTCACCCCTCCCTCACACTCCAATATCCGGAGAGACCCCTCTCACCCCTCCCTCACACTCCAATATCAGGAGAGACCCCTCTCACCCCTCCCTCACACTCCAATATCAGGAGAGACCCCTCTCACCCCTCCCTCACACTCCAATATCAGGAGAGGCCCCTCTCACCCCTCCCTCACACTCCAATATCAGGAGAGACCCCTCTCACCCATCCCTCACACTCCAATATCCGGAGAGACCCCTCACACCCCTCCCTCACACTCCAATATCAGGAGAGACCCCTCTCACCCCTCCCTCACACTCCAATATCCGGAGAGACCCCTCTCACCCCTCCCTCACTCTCCAATATCCGGAGAGACCCCTCTCACCCCTCCCTCACACTCCAATATCAGGAGAGACCCCTCTCACCCCTCCCTCAAACTCCAATATCCGGAGAGACCCCTCTCACCCCTCCCTCACACTCCAATATCAGGAGAGACCCCTCTCACCCCTCCCTCACACTCCAATATCAGGAGAGACCCCTCTCACCCCTCCCTCACACTCCAATATCAGGAGAGACCCCTCTCACCCCTCCCTCACACTCCAATATCAGGAGAGACCCCTCTCACCCCTCCCTCACACTCCAATATCAGGAGAGACCCCTCTCACCCCTCCCTCACACTCCAATATCAGGAGAGACCCCTCTCACCCCTCCCTCACACTCCAATATCTGGAGAGACCCCTCTCACCCCTCCCTCACACTCCAATATCCGGAGAGACCCCTCTCACCCCTCCCTCACACTCCAATATCAGGAGAGGCCCCTCTCACCCCTCCCTCACACTCCAATATCAGGAGAGACCCCTCTCACACCTCCCTCACACTCCAATATCCGGAGAGACCCCTCTCACCCCTCCCTCACACTCCAATATCCAGAGAGACCCCTCTCACCCCTCCCTCACACTCCAATATCAGGAGAGACCCCTCTCACCCCTCCCTCACACTCCAATATCAGGAGAGACCCCTCTCACCCCTCCCTCACAGTCCAATATCAGGAGAGACCCCTCTCACCCCTCCCTCACACTCCAATATCAGGAGAGACCCCTCTCACCCCTCCCTCACACTCCAATATCAGGAGAGACCCCTCTCACCCCTCCCTCACACTCCAATATCAGGAGAGACCCCTCTCACCCCTCCCTCACACTCCAATATCTGGAGAGACCCCTCTCACCCCTCCCTCACACTCCAATATCAGGAGAGACCCCTCTCACCCCTCCCTCACACTCCAATATCAGGAGAGACCCCTCTCACCCCTCCCTCACACTCCAATATCAGGAGAGACCCCTCTCACCCCTCCCTCACACTCCAATATCAGGAGAGACCCCTCTCACCCCTCCCTCACACTCCAATATCAGGAGAGACCCCTCTCACCCCTCCCTCACACTCCAATATCAGGAGAGGCCCCTCTCACCCCTCCCTCACACTCCAATATCAGGAGAGACCCCTCTCACCCCTCCCTCACACTCCAATATCAGGAGAGGCCCCTCTCACCCCTCCCTCACACTCCAATATCAGGAGAGACCCCTCTCACCCCTCCCTCACACTCCAATATCAGGAGAGACCCCTCTCACCCCTCCCTCACACTCCAATATCAGGAGAGACCCCTCTCACCCCTCCCTCACACTCCAATATCAGGAGAGACCCCTCTCACCCCTCCCTCACACTCCAATATCAGGAGAGACCCCTCTCAACCCCTCCCTCACACTCCAATATCAGGAGAGACCCCTCTCACCCCTCCCTCACACTCCAATATCAGGAGAGACCCCTCTCACCCCTCCCTCACACTCCAATATCCGGAGAGACCCCTCTCACCCCTCCCTCACACTCCAATATCGGGAGAGACCCCTCTCACCCCTCCCTCACACTCCAATATCAGGAGAGACCCCTCTCACCCCTCCCTCACACTCCAATATCAGGAGAGACCCCTCTCACCCCTCCCTCACACTCCAATATCGGGAGAGACCCCTCTCACCCCTCCCTCACACTCCAATATCAGGAGAGACCCCTCTCACCCCTCCCTCACACTCCAATATCAGGAGAGACCCCTCTCACCCCTCCCTCACACTCCAATATCAGGAGAGACCCCTCTCACCCCTCCCTCACACTCCAATATCAGGAGAGACCCCTCTCACCCCTCCCTCACACTCCAATATCAGGAGAGACCCCTCTCACCCCTCCCTCACACTCCAATATCAGGAGAGACCCCTCTCACCCCTCCCTCACACTCCAATATCAGGAGAGACCCCTCTCACCCCTCCCTCACACTCCAATATCAGGAGAGACCCCTCTCACTACCCTCCCTCACACTCCAATATCAGGAGAGACCCCTCTCACCCCTACCCTCACACTCCAATATCAGGAGAGACCCTCTCACCCCTCCCTCACACTCCAATATCAGGAGAGACCCTCTCACCCCTCCCTCACACTCCAATATCAGGAGAGACCCCTCTCACCCTCCCTCACACTCCAATATCAGGAGAGACCCCTCTCACCCCTCCCTCACACTCCAATATCAGGAGAGACCCCTCTCACCCCTCCCTCACACTCCAATATCAGGAGAGACCCCTCTCACCCCTCCCTCACACTCCAATATCAGGAGAGACCCCTCTCACCCCTCCCTCACACTCCAATATCAGGAGAGACCCCTCTCACCCCTCCCTCACACTCCAATATCAGGAGAGACCCCTCTCACCCCTCCCTCACACTCCAATATCAGGAGAGACCCCTCTCACCCCTCCCTCACACTCCAATATCAGGAGAGACCCCTCTCACCCCTCCCTCACACTCCAATATCAGGAGAGACCCCTCTCACCCCTCCCTCACACTCCAATATCAGGAGAGACCCCTCTCACCCCTCCCTCACACTCCAATATCAGGAGAGACCCCTCTCACCCCTCCCTCACACTCCAATATCAGGAGAGACCCCTCTCACCCCTCCCTCACACTCCAATATCAGGAGAGACCCCTCTCACCCCTCCCTCACACTCCAATATCAGGAGAGACCCCTCTCACCCCTCCCTCACACTCCAATATCAGGAGAGACCCCTCTCACCCCTCCCTCACACTCCAATATCAGGAGAGACCCCTCTCACCCCTCCCTCACACTCCAATATCAGGAGAGACCCCTCTCACCCCTCCCTCACACTCCAATATCAGGAGAGACCCCTCTCACCCCTCCCTCACACTCCAATATCAGGAGAGACCCCTCTCACCCCTCCCTCACACTCCAATATCAGGAGAGACCCCTCTCACCCCTCCCTCACACTCCAATATCGGGAGAGACCCCTCTCACCCCTCCCTCACACTCCAATATCAGGAGAGACCCCTCTCACCCCTCCCTCACACTCCAATATCAGGAGAGACCCCTCTCACCCCTCCCTCACACTCCAATATCGGGAGAGACCCCTCTCACCCCTCCCTCACACTCCAATATCGGGAGAGACCCCTCTCACCCTCCCTCACACTCCAATATCGGAGAGACCCCTCTCACCCCTCCCTCACACTCCAATATCGGGAGAGACCCCTCTCACCCCTCCCTCACACTCCAATATCAGGAGAGACCCCTCTCACCCCTCCCTCACAGTCCAATATCAGGAGAGACCCCTCTCACCCCTCCCTCACACTCCAATATCTGGAGAGACCCCTCTCACCCCTCCCTCACACTCCAATATCGGGAGAGACCCCTCACACCCCTCCCTCACACTCCAATATCCGGAGAGACCCCTCTCACCCCTCCCTCACACTCCAATATCAGGAGAGACCCCTCTCACCCCTCCCTCACACTCCAATATCAGGAGAGACCCCTCTCACCCCTCCCTCACACTCCAATATCAGGAGAGACCCCTCTCACCCCTCCCTCACACTGCAATATCAGGAGAGACCCCTCTCACCCCTCCCTCACAGTCCAATATCAGGAGAGACCCCTCTCACCCCTCCCTCACACTCCAATATCAGGAGAGACCCCTCTCACCCCTCCCTCACAGTCCAATATCAGGAGAGACCCCTCTCACCCCTCCCTCACACTCCAATATCAGGAGAGACCCCTCTCACCCCTCCCTCACACTCCAATATCAGGAGAGACCCCTCTCACCCCTCCCTCACACTCCAATATCAGGAGAGACCCCTCTCACCCCTCCCTCACACTCCAATATCAGGAGAGACCCCTCTCACCCCTCCCTCACACTCCAATATCAGGAGAGACCCCTCTCACCCCTCCCTCACACTCCAATATCCAGAGAGACCCCTCTCACCCCTCCCTCACACTCCAATATCAGGAGAGACCCCTCTCACCCCTCCCTCACACTCCAATATCAGGAGAGACCCCTCTCACCCCTCCCTCACACTCCAATATCAGGAGAGACCCCTCTCACCCCTCCCTCACACTCCAATATCAGGAGAGACCCCTCTCACCCCTCCCTCACACTCCAATATCCAGAGAGACCCCTCTCACCCCTCCCTCACACTCCAATATCAGGAGAGACCCCTCTCACCCCTCCCTCACACTCCAATATCAGGAGAGACCCCTCTCACCCCTCCCTCACACTCCAATATCAGGAGAGACCCCTCTCACCCCTCCCTCACACTCCAATATCAGGAGAGACCCCTCTCACCCCTCCCTCACACTCCAATATCCGGAGAGACCCCTCTCACCCCTCCCTCACACTCCAATATCAGGAGAGGCCCCTCTCACCCCTCCCTCACACTCCAATATCAGGAGAGACCCCTCTCACCCCTCCCTCACACTCCAATATCAGGAGAGACCCCTCTCACCCCTCCCTCACACTCCAATATCCGGAGAGACCCCTCTCAACCCTCCCTCACACTCCAATATCAGGAGAGACCCCTCTCACCCCTCCCTCACAGTCCAATATCAGGAGAGACCCCTCTCACCCCTCCCTCACACTCCAATATCTGGAGAGACCCCTCTCACCCCTCCCTCACACTCCAATATCGGGAGAGACCCCTCACACCCCTCCCTCACACTCCAATATCCGGAGAGACCCCTCTCACCCCTCCCTCACACTCCAATATCAGGAGAGACCCCTCTCACCCCTCCCTCACACTCCAATATCAGGAGAGACCCCTCTCACCCCTCCCTCACACTCCAATATCAGGAGAGACCCCTCTCACCCCTCCCTCACACTCCAATATCAGGAGAGACCCCTCTCACCCCTCCCTCACACTCCAATATCCAGAGAGACCCTCTCACCCCCTCCCTCACACTCCAATATCAGGAGAGACCCCTCTCACCCCTCCCTCACACTCCAATATCAGGAGAGACCCCTCTCACCCCTCCCTCACACTCCAATATCAGGAGAGACCCCTCTCACCCCTCCCTCACACTCCAATATCAGGAGAGACCCCTCTCACCCCTCCCTCACACTCCAATATCAGGAGAGACCCCTCTCACCCCTCCCTCACACTCCAATATCCGGAGAGGCCCCTCACACCCCTCCCTCACACTCCAATATCAGGAGAGACCCCTCTCACCCCTCCCTCACACTCCAATATCAGGAGAGACCCCTCTCACCCCTCCCTCACACTCCAATATCAGGAGAGACCCCTCTCACCCCTCCCTCACACTCCAATATCAGGAGAGGCCCCTCTCACCCCTCCCTCACACTCCAATATCAGGAGAGACCCCTCTCACCCCTCCCTCACACTCCAATATCAGGAGAGACCCCTCTCACCCCTCCCTCACACTCCAATATCAGGAGAGACCCCTCTCACCCCTCCCTCACACTCCAATATCGGAGAGACCCCTCTCACCCCTCCCTCACACTCCAATATCAGGAGAGGCCCCTCTCACCCCTCCCTCACACTCCAATATCAGGAGAGACCCCTCTCACCCCTCCCTCACACTCCAATATCAGGAGAGACCCCTCTCACCCCTCCCTCACACTCCAATATCGGGAGAGACCCCTCTCACCCCTCCCTCACACTCCAATATCGGGAGAGACCCCTCTCACCCCTCCCTCACACTCCAATATCTGGAGAGACCCCTCTCACCCCTCCCTCACACTCCAATATCAGGAGAGACCCCTCTCACCCCTCCCTCACACTCCAATATCAGGAGAGGCCACTCTCACCCCTCCCTCACACTCCAATATCAGGAGAGACCCCTCTCACCCCTCCCTCACACTGCAATATCAGGAGAGACCCCTCTCACCCCTCCCTCACAGTCCAATATCAGGAGAGACCCCTCTCACCCCTCCCTCACACTCCAATATCAGGAGAGACCCCTCTCACCCCTCCCTCACAGTCCAATATCAGGAGAGACCCTCTCACCCCTCCCTCACACTCCAATATCAGGAGAGACCCCTCTCACCCCTCCCTCACACTCCAATATCAGGAGAGACCCCTCTCACCCCTCCCTCACACTCCAATATCAGGAGAGACCCCTCTCACCCCTCCCTCACACTCCAATATCAGGAGAGACCCCTCTCACCCCTCCCTCACACTCCAATATCAGGAGAGACCCCTCTCACCCCTCCCTCACACTCCAATATCCAGAGAGACCCCTCTCACCCCTCCCTCACACTCCAATATCAGGAGAGACCCCTCTCACCCCTCCCTCACACTCCAATATCAGGAGAGACCCCTCTCACCCCTCCCTCACACTCCAATATCAGGAGAGACCCCTCTCACCCCTCCCTCACACTCCAATATCAGGAGAGACCCCTCTCACCCCTCCCTCACACTCCAATATCCAGAGAGACCCCTCTCACCCCTCCCTCACACTCCAATATCAGGAGAGACCCCTCTCACCCCTCCCTCACACTCCAATATCAGGAGAGACCCCTCTCACCCCTCCCTCACACTCCAATATCAGGAGAGACCCCTCTCACCCCTCCCTCACACTCCAATATCAGGAGAGACCCCTCTCACCCCTCCCTCACACTCCAATATCAGGAGAGACCCCTCTCACCCCTCCCTCACACTCCAATATCCGGAGAGGCCCCTCACACCCCTCCCTCACACTCCAATATCAGGAGAGACCCCTCTCACACCCCTCCCTCACACTCCAATATCAGGAGAGACCCCTCTCACCCCTCCCTCACACTCCAATATCAGGAGAGACCCCTCTCACCCCTCCCTCACACTCCAATATCAGGAGAGGCCCCTCTCACCCCTCCCTCACACTCCAATATCAGGAGAGACCCCTCTCACCCCTCCCTCACACTCCAATATCAGGAGAGACCCCTCTCACCCCTCCCTCACACTCCAATATCAGGAGAGACCCCTCTCACCCCTCCCTCACACTCCAATATCAGGAGAGACCCCTCTCACCCTCCCTCACACTCCAATATCAGGAGAGGCCCCTCTCACCCCTCCCTCACACTCCAATATCAGGAGAGACCCCTCTCACCCCTCCCTCACACTCCAATATCAGGAGAGACCCCTCTCACCCCTCCCTCACACTCCAATATCGGAGAGACCCCTCTCACCCCTCCCTCACACTCCAATATCGGGAGAGACCCCTCTCACCCCTCCCTCACACTCCAATATCTGGAGAGACCCCTCTCACCCCTCCCTCACACTCCAATATCAGGAGAGACCCCTCTCACCCCTCCCTCACACTCCAATATCAGGAGAGGCCCATCTCACCCCTCCCTCACACTCCAATATCAGGAGAGACCCCTCTCACCCCTCCCTCACACTCCAATATCCGGAGAGACCCCTCACACCCCCCCTCACACTCCAATATCAGGAGAGACCCCTCTCACCCCTCCCTCACACTCCAATATCAGGAGAGACCCCTCTCACCCCTCCCTCACACTCCAATATCGGAGAGACCCCTCTCACCCCTCCCTCACACTCCAATATCAGGAGAGACCCCTCTCACCCCTCCCTCACACTCCAATATCAGGAGAGACCCCTCTCACCCCTCCCTCACACTCCAATATCGGGAGAGACCCCTCTCACCCCTCCCTCACACTCCAATATCAGGAGAGACCCCTCTCACCCCTCCCTCACACTCCAATATCAGGAGAGACCCCTCTCACCCCTCCCTCACACTCCAATATCAGGAGAGACCCCTCTCACCCCTCCCTCACACTCCAATATCAGGAGAGACCCCTCTCACCCCTCCCTCACACTCCAATATCAGGAGAGACCCCTCTCACCCCTCCCTCACACTCCAATATCAGGAGAGACCCCTCTCACCCCTCCCTCACACTCCAATATCAGGAGAGACCCCTCTCACCCCTCCCTCACACTCCAATATCAGGAGAGACCCCTCTCACCCCTCCCTCACACTCCAATATCAGGAGAGACCCCTCTCACCCCTCCCTCACACTCCAATATCAGGAGAGACCCCTCTCACCCCTCCCTCACACTCCAATATCAGGAGAGACCCCTCTCACCCCTCCCTCACACTCCAATATCAGGAGAGACCCCTCTCACCCCTCCCTCACACTCCAATATCAGGAGAGACCCCTCTCACCCCTCCCTCACACTCCAATATCCGGAGAGACCCCTCTCACCCCTCCCTCACACTCCAATATCAGGAGAGACCCCTCTCACCCCTCCCTCACACTCCAATATCAGGAGAGACCCCTCTCACCCCTCCCTCACACTCCAATATCAGGAGAGACCCCTCTCACCCCTCCCTCACACTCCAATATCAGGAGAGACCCCTCTCACCCCTCCCTCACACTCCAATATCAGGAGAGACCCCTCTCACCCCTCCCTCACACTCCAATATCAGGAGAGACCCCTCTCACCCCTCCCTCACACTCCAATATCCGGAGAGACCCCTCTCACCCTCCCTCACACTCCAATATCAGGAGAGACCCCTCTCACCCCTCCCTCACACTCCAATATCAGGAGAGACCCCTCTCACCCCTCCCTCACACTCCAATATCAGGAGAGACCCCTCTCACCCCTCCCTCACACTCCAATATCAGGAGAGACCCCTCTCACCCCTCCCTCACACTCCAATATCAGGAGAGACCCCTCTCACCCCTCCCTCACACTCCAATATCAGGAGAGACCCCTCTCACCCCTCCCTCACACTCCAATATCAGGAGAGACCCCTCTCACCCCTCCCTCACACTCCAATATCAGGAGAGACCCCTCTCACCCCTCCCTCACACTCCAATATCAGGAGAGACCCCTCTCACCCCTCCCTCACACTCCAATATCAGGAGAGGCCCCTCTCACCCCTCCCTCACACTCCAATATCAGGAGAGACCCCTCTCACCCCTCCCTCACACTCCAATATCAGGAGAGACCCCTCTCACCCCTCCCTCACACTCCAATATCCGGAGAGACCCCTCTCACCCCTCCCTCACACTCCAATATCAGGAGAGGCCCCTCTCACCCCTCCCTCACACTCCAATATCAGGAGAGACCCCTCTCACCCCTCCCTCACACTCCAATATCAGGAGAGACCCCTCTCACCCCTCCCTCACACTCCAATATCAGGAGAGACCCCTCTCACCCCTCCCTCACACTCCAATATCAGGAGAGACCCCTCTCACCCCTCCCTCACACTCCAATATCAGGAGAGACCCCTCTCACCCCTCCCTCACACTCCAATATCAGGAGAGACCCCTCTCACCCCTCCCTCACACTCCAATATCAGGAGAGACCCCTCTCACCCCTCCCTCACACTCCAATATCAGGAGAGACCCCTCTCACCCCTCCCTCACACTCCAATATCAGGAGAGACCCCTCTCACCCCTCCCTCACACTCCAATATCAGGAGAGACCCCTCTCACCCCTCCCTCACACTCCAATATCAGGAGAGACCCCTCTCACCCCTCCCTCACACTCCAATATCAGGAGAGGCCCCTCTCACCCCTCCCTCACACTCCAATATCAGGAGAGACCCCTCTCACCCCTCCCTCACACTCCAATATCAGGAGAGACCCCTCTCACCCCTCCCTCACACTCCAATATCAGGAGAGACCCCTCTCACCCCTCCCTCACACTCCAATATCAGGAGAGACCCCTCTCACCCCTCCCTCACACTCCAATATCAGGAGAGACCCCTCTCACCCCTCCCTCACACTCCAATATCAGGAGAGGCCCCTCTCACCCCTCCCTCACACTCCAATATCAGGAGAGACCCCTCTCACCCCTCCCTCACACTCCAATATCAGGAGAGACCCCTCTCACCCCTCCCTCACACTCCAATATCCGGAGAGACCCCTCTCACCCCTCCCTCACACTCCAATATCAGGAGAGGCCCCTCTCACCCCTCCCTCACACTCCAATATCAGGAGAGACCCCTCTCACCCCTCCCTCACACTCCAATATCAGGAGAGACCCCTCTCACCCCTCCCTCACACTCCAATATCAGGAGAGACCCCTCTCACCCCTCCCTCACACTCCAATATCAGGAGAGACCCCTCTCACCCCTCCCTCACACTCCAATATCAGGAGAGACCCCTCTCACCCCTCCCTCACACTCCAATATCAGGAGAGACCCCTCTCACCCCTCCCTCACACTCCAATATCAGGAGAGACCCCTCTCACCCCTCCCTCACACTCCAATATCAGGAGAGGCCACTCTCACCCTGGGGGCCGGGCCCGGGGGCGGGGGCGGGGAGTGTCCGGGGGCCGGGCCCGGGGGCGGGGACGGGGAGTGTCCGGGGGCCGGGGGCCGGGGGCCGGGCCCGGGGGCGGGGAGTGTCCGGGGGCCGGGCCCGGGGGCGGGGACGGGGAGTGTCCGGGGGCGGGGAGTGTCCGGGGGCCGGGCCCGGGGGGCGGGGAGTGTCCGGGGGCCGGGCCTGGGCCGCGGGCAGTCCCCGGCCTGTGGTGATGATGGCGGCCGCTCTCCTCCAGCGCTATGTGGCGGCCCTGGTGCTGGGCGGCGCGGGGGACGCGCTCGGGTTCCGGAACGAGCGCTGGGAGTTCTGTGGGAGCGGGGAGCGGATCCACGCCGAGCTCCGGGCCCTGGGCGGCCTGCGGGGCCTCCGTGTGTCGGGCTGGAGGGTCAGCGACGACACCGTCATGCATTTGGCCACCGCGGAGGCGCTGGCGGCGGCCCGAGGGCCCGAGGAGAGGCCGGAGGAGCTGTACCGGAGGATGGCCCGTAAATACCAGGAGAGCATGGAGGACATGGAGGGGAGAGCCCCAGGTACAGGGGGGGGAGACCGGGTAAAGGGGGAGAGGGGCCCGGGTACAGGGGGAGAGGGGCCCGGGTACAGGGGGAGAGGGGCCCGGGTACAGGGGGAGAGGGGCCCGGGTACAGGGGGAGAGGGGCCCGGGTACAGGGGGAGAGGGGCCCGGGTACAGGGGGAGAGGGGCCCGGGTACAGGGGGAGAGGGGCCCGGGTACAGGGGGGAGAGGGGCCCGGGTACAGGGGGGAGAGGGGCCCGGGTACAGGGGGGAGAGGGGCCCGGGTACAGGGGGGAGAGGGGCCCGGGTACAGGAGGGAGAGGGGCCCGGGTACAGGGGGGAGAGGGGCCCGGGTACAGGGGGGAGAGGGGCCCGGGTACAGGGGGGAGAGGGGCGCGGGTACAGGGGGAGAGGGGCGCGGGTACAGGGGGGAGAGGGGCCCGGGTACAGGGGGGAGAGGGGCCCGGGTACAGGGGGGAGAGGGGCGCGGGTACAGGGGGAGAGGGGCGCGGGTACAGGGGGGAGAGGGAGAGGGGAGAGGGGCCCGGGTACAGGGGGGAGAGGGGCCCGGGTACAGGGGGAGAGGGGCCCGGGTACAGGGGGAGAGGGGCCCGGGTACAGGGGGAGAGGGGCCCGGGTACAGGGGGAGAGGGGCCCGGGTACAGGGGGAGAGGGGCCCGGGTACAGGGGGAGAGGGGCCCGGGTAAAGGGGGAGAGGGAGAGGGGAGAGGGGCCAACACTGCTCCTGACCACCCTCTTTTTCCGAATATAACTATAAAAGTTCTTCGTATTGGTTTTGATATCCCTTGCAAGTTTCTTTTCATACTCTCTTTTTGTAGCTCTTACTATCTGTTTTGTGACCCTTTGTTGATCTTTGTATCTTTCCCAATAGCCAGGATCTGTGCTATTTTTTGCCTTTTTGTATGCCCTTTCCTTATGTCTTATACTGTCCCTTACCTCTTTAGTTGTCCATGGCTGTTTTTGTTGGCAAGTAGAGTTCTTGCCCCTCAGGGGTATAAACCGATTCTGTATCACGTTAAATGTTTCTTTAAACATTTCCCACTGATCATCAGTCGTTTTACCCATTAACAGATTTGCCCAGTTTACTGTGGACAGTCTCTGTCTCATCCCATTGAAGTCGGCCTTACCCAAGTCTAGAATCTTAACAGCTGATTCACTTTTTTCCCTTTCAAACACTACATTGAACTCGATCATGTTATGATCACTGTTGGATAGATGTTCACGCACAGTTAAGCTGTTAACTAAATCTGGTTCATTACTCATTACTAAATCTAGTATGGCTTGCCCCCTTGTTGCCTCTAGGACATACTGCTGTAGAAAACTATCCCGGATACACTCAAGAAATTCACTACCTTTCTGACAGTTGCTAGTCTGCTTTTCCCAATCTATGTGAAGGTTAAAGTCCCCCATTAAGACCACTATGCCTTTCTTACACGCTTGTCTAATCTCTGCATTTATACAATCTAGCACTTCAGAGCTGCTGCCAGGGGTCCTATATACAACTCCCACTATAGTCTTAGATCCTTTCCTATTTCTCAATTCAACCCATAAGGTCTCTGTTGGCTGCTTACCTCTCGTTATATCCTCCTTTATCATTGAAGTGATTTCATCTCTAATCACTGAGGTTACTCCTCCCCCTCTTCCATTTTCCCTGTCTCTCCTGTAGACCTTATAACCCGGTATATTTAGTTCCCAATCCTGACCATCCTGCAGCCATGTCTCAGTAATAGCTATCATGTCATACCCTCCAATTTGAATTTGAACTTGTAGTTCATTTAATTTATTCCTTATACTCCGTGCATTTTTAAATAGAACTCTTAGTTGGGCCACACACCCTAGCCTGACCTTCAGCTTTGATGCTGGGTTAATCGCCTTCCGCCTTCTCGTTTTTATTTTATCTGTCGTGCCTAAAGTACACTTTCTTTCCACTGCTCTACGCTTTTCCTTTTCACTTGTTCTTGAACAACTGTTTGTACTATTTGTATTGTAGATTTCCCCTGGGTCTTCCCCTCTCTTGCTGCTCTCAACTTTACTCCCTTCTGACTCCCCGCTCAGGTTCCCATCCCCCTGCCACTCTAGTTTAAACCTTCCCCAACAGCACTAGCAAACACCCCCGCGAGGACATTGGTCCTGGTCCTGCTCGGGTGTAACCCGTCCCGCTTGTACAGGTCCCAATGTCCCAGGAATCTAAATCCCTCCCTCCTACACCATCCCTGCAGCCACACATTCATCCTGTCTATTCTCCTGTTCCTATACTCACTAGCACGTGGCATCGGTAGTAATCCTGAGATCACTACCTTTTGAAGTCCTGTTTTTTAATTTATCTCCTAACTCCTTAAATTCACCTTGCAGGACCTCATCCCTTTTTTTTTTACCGATGTCGTTGGTACCAATATGGACCACGACTACTGGCTGTTCACCCTCCCCCTCCAGAATGCCCTGCAGCCGCTCCGTGACATCCTTGACCCTAGCACCAGGGAGGCAACATACCATCCTGGAGTCTCGTTTGCGGCCGCAGAAATGCCTATCTGTTCCCCTTACAATGGAATCCCCTATCACTATAGCCCTGCCACTCTTCTTCCTCCCCTCCTGTGCAGCAGAGTCACCCGTGGTGCCCCGAACCTGGCTCTTGCTGCATTCCCCTGATAAGCCATCTCCCCCAACAGTATCCAAAGCAGAATATCTGTTTGAGAGGGAGATGGCTCCAGGGGACTCCTGCTCTACCTGCCAAGTCCTTTTACTCTGCCTGGCGGTCACCCATTTCCTTTCTGCCTGTGTAATCTTTACCTGCGGTGTGACCACCTCACTGAACGTGCTATCCACGATAGTCTCAGCATCGCGGAAGCTCCACAGTGAGTCCACCCGCAGCTCCAGCTCCGAAATACGGTTAGCCAGTAGCTGCAGCTGGACACACTTCCTGCACACGTGGTCGCCAGGGACACTGGTAGTGTCCATGACTTCCCACATAGTGCAGGAGGAGCATATCACGGGTGCGAGCTGTGCTGCCATGACTTGCCTTCGACTCTCAGGCTCTCCTCCCGCTCTCGGTCTCTCCTTTTATACTGTGCTCACCTCTCGGACTCTCCTGCCTCACCTGTGACGTCGCACAGTAGTTGTCTCTTGTTGCAGGTCTGCTGCTGCTTTTATTCCCCAATCTCAGTCTTCTACTCTCAGGTCCACTGCCGCTCTGGGGAAAAAGTTAGGAAAAGCGAGGCAAAGCAGCACCTCCTTCCCCCACTGCACCGAACTCCCACACTTACCAAACTCTCAGCAGTTCACTCTGTGTTGGCCGCAATCTGTCAACCCGAAAATGACCCGTTTATCCCTACTCTGTTTTCTGTCCTATAACCAATCCTCTATCCATGCTAATATATTACCCCCAATCCCATGAGCCCTTGCCTTGTGTAACAACCTCTTGTGTGGCACCTTATCGAATGCCTTTTGAAAATCCAAATATACGACATCCACTGGTTCCCCTTTATCTACCCTGCTAGTTACACCCTCAAAAAAAACTCTGATAAATTTGTCAAACACGATTTCCCTTTCATAAAACCGTGTTGACTCTGCCTAACCGTATTATGATTTTCTAAGTGCCCTGTTACCACGTCCTTAATAATGGATTCCAGCATTTTCCCTGCTACTGATGTCAGGCTAACTGGCCTGTAGTTCCCTGTTTTCTCTCTCCCTCCTTTCTTGAATAGCGGGGTTACATTTTCTACCTTCCAATCCACTGGGGCATTCTAGAATCAAGGGAATTTTGGAAGATCAAAACCACTGCATCCACGATCTCTGCAGCCACCTCTTTTAGAACCCTAGGATGTCGGCCATCAGGTCCAGGGGATTTGTCGGCTTTTAGTCCCATTAGTTTCTCCAGTATTTTTTCTTTACTAATCTTAATTACTTTCAGTTCCTCACTCTCATTAGACCCTTGGTTCCCCACTATTTCCGGTCTGTTTTTGTGTCTTCTACTGTGAACAGATACAAAATATTTGTTTAACGTCTCTGCCATTTCCTGATTCCCCCGTTATAATTTCTCCTGTCTCAGCCTCTAAGTGACCCACGTTTACTTTTGCTAATCTCTTCCTTTTTACATCCTTGTAGAAGCTCTTACAATCTGTTTTTATATTTCTTGCTAGTTAACTCTCATTCAATTTTCTCCCTCTATTTCCATATACTTGGTCATCATTTGCTGATTTCTAAAACCCTCCCAATCCTCAGGCTCACTACTCTTTTTGGCAACATTGTAAGTTTCTTCTTTTAATCTAATACTATCCTTAACTTCTCTAGTTAGCCACCGATGGATCACATTTTCTATGGAGTTTTTATTCCTCAAGGGAATGTATATTCGTTGAGAATATTGAATTATTTATTTGAATGTTTGCCATTGTTTATCTACAGTCATACCCTTTAATCTAATTTCCCAATCTACCTTAGCCAATTCATCCCTCATATCTACATAATTAGCTTTGTTTAAATTTAAGACCCTAATTTCAGACTTAATTATATCACTCTCAAACTCGATCTGAAATTCATCATATTATGATCACTCTTCCTCAGAGAATCCTTAACTGTAAGATTACTAATTACACAATGTAAGATCTAACATAACCTGTTCCCTTTTTGGTTCCTCGACATATTGTTCTAGAAAACTGTCTCGAATGCATTCCATGAACTTGCCCTCCAAACTACTTTTGCCAATTTGGTTCATCCATCTATATGAAGATTAAGGATTCATACAACTCCTTATCACTTTGCCCAGGCGAATCCAGTGAATTACTTTTGAAGTGTAGGTGACCTGCAGAAGAGAAGTAAAATAAGTGTGCAGTGACAGACGATATTATTTTGTGTACAGTCCTGATAATTTGGATTTGGTTTGAGAACATGATTTTTAGAGTGTGATGGGGCGAGTTGATGTGGGCAACTGACCGCATGCCCACATCCACTTGCCCCATCACACTGTTAAAAACCCTTAAAGGCAATGAATTTCTCTAGTGAATAAGGTTAATGTTGAGTGAGTACTTTATCTGCTGTTTTCTTTTTGCCAGGTATAACGTGCATCCATTCCGTCAGATCACTGAAACCAGATTCTCCTGATGGGTGGAAGATCCCATTCAATCCTAAAGGGGGCGGATGTGGTGCTGCAATGCGGGCCATGTGTATAGGACTGCGATTCCCCCATCCCGATGAGTTAGAGAAGCTGATTGAAGTAGCTGTGGAAAGTGGCCGAATGACTCACCACCACCCCACTGGTTACCTGGGCTCAGTGGCTGCAGCATTGTTCACAGCATACGCTGTGAATGGGAAACCTGTGGAGAGCTGGGGAAAGGGCCTGATGGAGGTGTTGGAGAAAGCAAAGAGCTATGTGGAAAAGGCTGAGCACTACACTGCTGAAAACCTGGCTGCATGGTGGGTGTAAATCTTGCACTGTGCATTTTCCATTTGTAGGGGCTTGTACCCTGTAAATCTTTAAACCGATGTTTGTACAATCTCTTGCCTTTTTAATTGTTTCAGCACACTTCCCTATCAAGGCTGCTTTTCACTGCTTGCACCACATCTCCGGGTTAGTTGGAATGACTCGACTTGTCTGGCAGATAGAGTTGAGCTGCTAAATGTGCTCATCCTTTATATGATGGACTCCAACTACTCATTGTGTCAGCTTGGCCCAAGAGGTAAGACTGTGGGTCAGCAGGTAATGGATTGAAGCTCACAATCCAAGCTGTCAGAGAGGGGCAACTCATTGTCCTTTGGTTGAGCTGTTTGACCAAGGCCCCCGTCAGCCGGCCTTGATGCTTCAGCTGAATGTTATAAGAAGCATGGCACTATTCAGAGAGGAGCAGGGGAGCTCTCCCGGCCTTATGGCCAATTATGTTTTCCTCAACCTCAACCACCAGCACCAAAAGCTGATTTCATCTGATTGCTAGATTTTGCTGTGAGGCTGCTGTGTTTGCATATACAACACACCAGTGTCTTTCAAATACAGTGAAAGCTGGATATTGTCTTCAGTTAGCAACTAGATCAATAAATAACTACACCAGAAGACAAATATCCCACGGTCCTCCAGTTCCCATGTATGCGTTTGCCATATATAAAAACTCCTATTTATTTTCCAATTAAATGTGAAGGGTCCAGAGAGAAAAATGCCAGAATTACAAAAAAAAGTGACTGAAAATTGGCACTGAACTTTTTTGATATTTTCCTAGAGTTTTGTACCTTTTACTTTGAGAGAGTGAAAAGTCACGAGGCTGATTCCTAGTGGGTCTGAGTTAGAGGGAAAGGCTGAGGAGACTTGGCCGGGGGGGGCGGGGAGATAAAATTCAACTTCAGTGGGGGCACAAACAGGCAGTAGTGAATCGGCCACCTGTTCTGTACCGGCCACACTTCCTTCTCCATTGACTTCAGTCTTGAGAGGAGGTGAGGAGATGTCTGAGGGGTGATCTCACAGGCAAGATCATTAACAGTGTGGAAAAGGTCAATCTGGAGTGAGATGGGTTTAAACCAGTCAAAGGTAAATCTAGGAATCATCCCAGGAAGTTCCTGCACAGTGATTGACACGTGGTTTGGGCTCCCAGAGAGAAGAGCAGGGACAAACACACTGGAATGATTGAAGAAATATTTAGATGCTGCAAGAAGGAACTTCAAATTCTTTTTGGACTGCTGAATTTAGATGAATAGCTTTACTGCCCTGTAATTATTTAGTGAGCCTGTACTTGGTGGAGCTGAGTTTCCCCAGTGGTGCAGTGAATAAAGGCCACACCCAGGGCCGCACTCGTAATTCATTCTGTGCTTTGCTGAGTTACGTGCTGTCAATCCAGGGCAACCGCTGACATTCCACATTTGTAAACAATTTGACAACACCAAGTTATAGTCCAGCAATTTTATTTGAAATTCACAAGCTTTCGGAGGCTTCCTCCTTCCTCAGGTGAATGTGGAAAATGAGAGGGATACCCGGTCAGAGTGTCAGCGTGTACTCCAGACATTGAGAACTTCAGTTGGACACATAATATCTACCGTACCAGCAATGGTCAAACTTCAAAATTTAATAGTTTTATACAAATATAGGAAAGCTTGATCAGAATGGGACGAAAGCTGCCTGTGTTGGCTGGTCCATATTGGTACCAACGACATAGGTTAAAAAAAAGGGATGAGGTCCTGCAAGGCGAATTTAAGGAGTTAGGAGATAAATTAAAAAGCAGGACTTCAAAGGTAGTGATCTCAGGATTACTACCGGTGCCACGTGCTAGTGAGTATAGGAACAGGAGAATAGACAGGATGAATGCGTGGCTGCAGGGATGGTGTAGGAGGGAGGGATTTAGATTCCTGGGACATTGGGACCTGTACAAGCGGGACGGGTTACACCCAAGCAGGACTGGGACCAATGTCCTCGTGGGGGTGTTTGCTAGTGCTGTTGGGGAAGGTTTAAACTAGAGTGGCAGGGGGATGGGAACCTGAGCGGGGAGTCAGAAGGGAGTAAAGTTGAGAGCAGCAAGAGAGGGGAAGACCCAGGGGAAATCTACAATACAAATAGTACAAACAGTTGTTCAAGAACAAGTGAAAGGGAAAAGCGTAGAGCAGCAGAAAGAAAGTGTACTTTAGGCACGACAGAAAAAATAGAAACTAGAAGGCATAAGGCAATTAACCCAGCATCAAAGCTGTGGCAGGGGGTTGGGAACCTGAGCAGGGAGACAGAGGAAAGCGTGTCAGGAAGGGACAGAAGGTATGGAGAAAAAGGTAAAGTGTTAATAAAGGAAAAAGCAGGAACTAAGTGTCACAAAACATATTTGAAAGTTCTTTATCTGAATGCACGTAGCATTCGTAACAAAATGGATCAGTTAACGGCACAAATAACTACGTATGGGTATGATCTTGTGGCCATTACAGAAACATGGCTGCAGGGTGACAACGACTGTTAAATACCCTGGCATATTTAATTCCATCAGGAAGGACAGGCAGGAAGGAAGGGGAGGTGGGGTGGCTATGTTAATAAAGGAAGGAATCACTGTAATACAGAGAAAAGATATTGGGACAAAGGATCAGGGTAATGAAACAGTTTGGGTAGAGATAAGGAATAATAAGGGGAAAAAAACACTAGTGGGCGTAGTATATAGGCCTCCTAATAGTTGCAACTCTGCTGGAAGAAGTATTAATCAGGAAATAGTCGGGGCATGTAATAAGGGAACATCTATAATTATGGGGGATTTTAACTATCATATTAACTGGACAAATCAAATTGGGCAGGGCAGCCTTGAGGAAGAGTTTATTGAGTGTATTAGGGATGGATTTCTGGAGCAGTATGTAAATGATCCTACAAGGGGGCAAGCAACCTTGGACCTGGTCCTGTGTAATGAGCCAGGATTAATTAATAATGTCCTAGTTAAGGATCCCCTTGGAATGAATCATAGAAGTTTACAACATGGAAACAGGCCCTTCGGCCCAACATGTCCATGTCGCCCAGTTTATATCACTAAGCTAGTCCCAATTGCCTGCACTTGGCCCATATCCCTCTATACCCATCTTACCCATGTAACTGTCCAAATGCTTTTTAAAAGACAAAATTGTACCCGCCTCTACTACTGCCTCTGGCAGCTCGTTCCAGACACTCACCACCCTTTGAGTGAAAAAATTGCCCCTCTGGACCCTTTTGTATCTCTCCCCTCTCACCTTAAATCTATGCCCCCTCGTTATAGACTCCCCTACCTTTGGGAAAAGATTTTGACTATCTACCTTATCTATGCCACTTAATGAGTGACCATAACATGGCTACATTCAATATCCAATTAGAGGGTGAGAAGGTTGGTTCTCAAACAAGTGTACTGAGCTTGAATAAAGGAGACTATGATGGTATGAGAGTGGAATTGATTAAAGTGGACTGAGAAAATAGATTAAAGGGTAAGATGGTAAATGAGCAACTTTCAAAAAAAATATATCCCACTGAGGAAAAAAGGGTGTAAAAGAAATGACAGCCATCCGTGGCTAAGTAATGAAATTAAGGATAGTATCCGACTAAAAACAAGGACATATAAGGTAGCCAAACGTAGTGGGAGGATAGAAGATTGGGAAGTCTTCAAAAGACAGCAAAAAGTAACGAAAGGATTGATTAAGAAAGGGAAGATAGATTATGAAAATAAATTAGCAAAAAATATAAAAACAGATAGCAAGAGTTTCTATAGTTATATAAAAAGAAAAAGGGTGGCTAAGGCAAACGTAGGTCCCTTAGAGGATGAGACCGGGAAATTAATGGTGGGAAACATGGAGATGGCAAAAATGCTGAACAAATATTTTGTTTCAGTCTTTACGGTAGAGGACGCTAAGAATATCCCAACACTGGACAAACAGGGGGCTCTAGGGGGGGAGGAGCTAAATACGATTAAAATCACTAAGGAATTGGTACTCAGTAAATTAATGGGACTCAAGGCGGATAAATCCCCTGGACCTGATGGCTTACATTCTATGGTCTTGAGGGAAGTGGCAGTAGGGATTGTGGATGCTTTGGTAATAATTTTCCAAAATTCTCTGGACTCGGCAAATGTCCCGGCAGATTGGAAAACTGCTAATGTAACACCCTTATTTAAAAAGGGTAGTAGGCAGAAGGCTGGAAATTATAGACCAGTTAGCCTAACATCTGTGGTGGGTAAAATTTTGGAGTCTATTATTATAGAATCATAGAAGTTACAACATGGAAACAGGCCCTTCGGCCCAACATGTCCATGTTGCCCAGTTTATGCCACTAAGCTAGTCCCAATTGCCTGCACTTGGCCCATATCCCTCTATACCCATCTTACCCATGTAATTGTCCAAATGCTTTTTAAAAGACAAAATTGTACCCGCCTCTACTACTGCCTCTGGCAGCTCGTTCCAGACACTCACCACCCTTTGAGTGAAAAAATTGCCCCTCTGGACCCTTTTGTATCTCTCCCCTCTCACCTTAAATCTATGCCCCCTCGTTATAGACTCCCCTACCTTTGGGAAAAGATTTTGACTATCGACCTTATCTATGCCCCTCATTATTTTATAGACTTCTATAAGATCACCCCTTAACCTCCTACTCTCCAGGGAAAAAAGTCCCAGTCTGTCTAACCTCTCCCTGTAAGTCAAACCATCAAGTCCCGGTAGCATCCTAGTAAATCTTTTCTGCACTCTTTCTAGTTTAATAATATCCTTTCTATAATAGGGTGACCAGAACTGTACACAGTACTCCAAGTGTGGCCTCACCAATGCCCTGTACAACTTCAACAAGACATCCCAACTCCTGCATTCAATGTTCTGACCAATGAAACCAAGCATGCTGAATGCCTTCTTCACCACCCTATCCACCTGTGACTCCACTTTCAAGGAGCTATGAACCTGTACTCCCAGATCTCTTTGTTCTATAACTCTCCCCAACGCCCTACCATTAACGGAGTAGGTCCTGGCCCGATTCGATCTACCAAAATGCATCACCTCACATTTATCTAAATTAAACTCCATCTGCCATTCATCGGCCCACTGGCCCAATTTATCAAGATCCCGTTGCAATCCCAGATAACCTTCTTCACTGTCCACAATGCCACCAATCTTGGTGTCATCTGCAAACTTACTAACCATGCCTCCTAAATTCTCATCCAAATCATTAATATAAGTAACAAATAACAGCGGACCCAGCACCGATCCCTGAGGCACACCGCTGGACACAGGCCTCCAGTTTGAAAAACAACCCTCGACAACCACCCTCTGTCTTCTGTCGTCAAGCCAATTTTGTATCCAATTGGCTACCTCACCTTGGATCCCATGAGATTTAACCTTATGTAACAACCTACCATGCGGTACCTTGTCAAATGCTTTGCTGAAGTCCATGTAGACCACGTCTACTGCACAGCCCTCATCTATCTTCTTGGTTACCCCTTCAAAAAACTCAATCAAATTCGTGAGACATGATTTTCCTCTCACAAAACCATGCTGACTGTTCCTAATTAGTCCCTGCCTCTCCAAATGCCTGTAGATCCTGTCCCTCAGAATACCCTCTAACAACTTACCCACTACAGATGTCAGGCTCACTGGTCTGTAGTTCCCAGGCTTTTCCCTGCCGCCCTTCTTAAACAAAGGCACAACATTTGCTACCCTCCAATCTTCAGGCACCTCACCTGTAGCGGTGGATGATTCAAATATCTCTGCTAGGGGACCCGCAATTTCCTCCCTAACCTCCCATAACGTCCTGGGATACATTTCATCAGGTCCCGGAGATTTATCTACCTTGATGTGCGTTAAGACTTTCAGCACCTCCCTCTCTGTAATATGCACACTCCTCAAGACATCACTATTTATTTCCCCAAGTTCCCTAACATCCATGCCTTTCTCAACCGTAAATACCGATGTGAAATATTCATTCAGGATCTCACCCATCTCTTGTGGTTCCGCACATAGATGACCTTGTTGATCCTTAAGAGGCCCTACTCTCTCCCTAGTTACCCTTTTGCCCTTTATGTATTTGTAGAAGCTCTTTGGATTCACTTTGGAGACAGTAGCAGAACATTTGGATAAACATAATTTAATAGGACAAAGTCAGCATAGCTTTACGAAGGGGAAGTCATGTCTGACAAATTTGCTTGAGTTCTTTGAGGACATAACGAACAGGGTGGATAAAGGGGAACCAGTGGACGTAGTGTATTTAGACTTCCAGAAGGCATTCGACAAGGTGCCACATAAAAGATTATTGCTCAAGATGAAGAATCACTGGATTGGGGGTAATATTCTGGCATGGGTGGAGGATTGGTTATCTAACAGGAAGCAGAGAATTGGGATAAATGTTTCATTCTCGGACTGGCAACCAGTAGCCAGTGGTGTTCCGCAGGGGTCGGTGCTGGGTCCCCAACTCTTTACAATCTATATTAACGATTTGGAGGAGGGGACCGAGTGTAACATATCAAAGTTTGCAGATGATACAAAGATGGGAGGGAAAGTGGAGAGTGAGGAGGACATAAAAAACCAACAGGGGGATATAGACAGGCTGGGTGAGTGGGCGGAGATTTGGCAGATGCAATACAATATTGGAAAATGTGAGGTTATGCACTTTGGCAGGAAAAATCAGAGAGCAAGTTATTATCTTAATGGCAAGAGACTGGAAAGTACTGCAGTACAAAGGGATCTGGGGGTCCGAGTGCAAGAAAATCAAAAAGTTAGTTTGCAGGTGCAGCAGGTGATCAAGAAGGCCAACGGAATGTTGGCTTTTATTGCTAGGGGGATAGAATATAAAAACAGGGAGGTATTGCTGCAGTTATATAAGGTATTGGTGAGACTGCACCTGGAATACTGCATACAGTTTTGGTCTCCATACTTAAGAAAAGACATACTTGCTCTCGAGGCAGTACAAAGAAGGTTCACTCGGTTAATCCCGGGGATGAGGGGGCGGACATATGAGGAGAGGTTGAGTAGATTGGGACTCTACTCATTGGAGTTCAGAAGAATGAGAGGCGATCTTATTGAAACATATAAGATTGTGAAGGGGCTTGATCGGGTGGATGCAGTAAGGATGTTCCCAAGGATGGGTGAAACTAGAACTAGGGGGCATAATCTTAGAATAAGGGGCTGCTCTTTCAAAACTGAGATGAGGAGAAACTTCTTCACTCAGAGGGTTGTAGGTCTGTGGGATTTGCTGCCCCAGGAAGCTGTGGAAGCTACATCATTAGATAAATTTAAAACAGAAATAGACAGTTTCCTAGAAGTAAAGGGAATTAGGGGTTACGGGGAGCGGGCAGGAAATTGGACATGAATTTAGATTTGAGGTTAGGATCAGATCAGCCATGATCTTATTGAATGGCGGAGCAGGCTCGAGGGGCCGATTGGCCCACTCCTGCTCCTATTTCTTATGTTCTTATGTTCTTATCACATAATTTATTCTGTACCTCTCAAGACTGAGGATATGGCCAGGGCAGTAAAATAACATTTTCAAGGAGGCAAACTTCAGCCTCGGACAAGCCTCGAGGCTCATGAGATGCCAGGTCTGTGTCACAATACCACAGGTGAGTTAAAGTGACTTTATTGCTTATTAATTCAGGACAATGACCTGTGTCGTAAGATGGTGAGCTCAAATCTTTTTTTTCCCTCCACCTTCAATATTCTGTGCCCTTATTCTGAAGCTGCAGCTTTTGATTAATGTACATGCCCACAAGTAGTGGGCAACTCACACAAGTGGTCACCCTTCATTTAGGAGCCCTGGGAGCGAGTATTGACCGGGTGTGTTATGTGCTCTGGGAGTGAGTGTTGACCGGGTGTGTTATGTGCTCTGGGAGTGAGTGTTGACCGGGTGTGTTATGAGCACAGGGAGTGAGTGTTGACCGGGTGTGTTATGAGCACAGGGAGTGAGTGTTGACCGGGTGTGTTATGAGCACAGGGAGCGAGTGTTGACCGGGTGTGTTATGAGCACAGGGAGTGAGTGTTGACCGGGTGTGTTATGAGCACAGGGAGCGAGTGTTGACCGGGTGTGTTATGAGCCCAGGGAGTGAGTGTTGACTGGGTGTGTTATGAGCTCTGGGAGTGAGTGTTGACCGGGTGTGTTATGAGCACAGGGAGTGAGTGTTGACCGGGTGTGTTATGAGCTCTGGGAGTGAGTGTTGACTGGGTGTGTTATGAGCTCTGGGAGTGAGTGTTGACCGGGTGTGTTATGAGCTCTGGGAGTGAGTGTTGACTGGGTGTGTTATGAGCTCTGGGAGTGAGTGTTGACCGGGTGTGTTATGAGCACAGGGAGTGAGTGTTGACCGGGTGTGTTATGAGCTCTGGGAGTGAGTGTTGACCGGGTGTGTTATGAGCTCTGGGAGTGAGTGTTGACCGGGTGTGTTATGAGCTCTGGGAGTGAGTGTTGACCGGGTGTGTTTTGAGCCCAGGGAGTGAGTGTTGACCGGGTGTGTTATGAGCCCAGGGAGTGAGTGTTGACCGGGTGTGTTATGAGCTCTGGGAGTGAGTGTTGACCGGGTGTGTTATGAGCTCTGGGAGTGAGTGTTGACCGGGTGTGTTTTGAGCCCAGGGAGTGAGTGTTGACCGGGTGTGTTATGAGCTCTGGGAGTGAGTGTTGACTGGGTGTGTTTTGAGCCCAGGGAGTGAGTGTTGACCGGGTGTGTTTTGAGCCCAGGGAGTGAGTGTTGACCGGGTGTGTTATGAGCTCTGGGAGTGAGTGTTGACCGGGTGTGTTATGAGCTCTGGGAGTGAGTGTTGACCGGGTGTGTTATGAGCTCTGGGAGTGAGTGTTGACCGGGTGTGTTTTGAGCCCAGGGAGTGAGTGTTGACCGGGTGTGTTTTGAGCCCAGGGAGTGAGTGTTGACCGGGTGTGTTATGAGCTCTGGGAGTGAGTGTTGACCGGGTGTGTTATGAGCTCTGGGAGTGAGTGTTGACCGGGTGTGTTATGAGCTCTGGGAGTGAGTGTTGACTGCCTGTTTAGTTGTAATTTGGCAATATATTTTTGAATGTGATATTTGAGCCAATGAAGTGCAAGTGTGACACTAATTTGTGGTATCCATGTGCAATGCCTGAAGTGTGACAGAGAATATTTGTGACAGTTTTAAACTTCTTCCACTTGCCGGTGAGAGTGGTCACTCGTCCTCGCACTCTGGGATGACTGAAACCGCACGCTCGTTGCACACAACCAAACTTTGTGAAATCCTGTAACAGCTAATATTTGGAAAACTGGATTTCAAGTTCTTTTCTTAAGTAAAAATGTTCTAATTTTGTTTAACTGCAAAGTATTTCAGATTTTGTAAAATCTAACCACCTTGACATGGAACATAAGGAAAAAAACCTGGCAGTATTCCCCTTTCAAGGTGAATAATTATCTCCTATTCATTTAATTTCAGGTCGTACTTTGAAGACCAATGGAATAAGTACCTTCAGGAGAGGGGCATTGCGGATGGGGTATCCAAGCCGACATTCCCCAAGGATTACGATGTCACGAAACGTGACAAATTCTACAGCTCCCTCAGCTATGCGGGCTGGGGTGGTGCTAGTGGACACGATGCCCCCATGATAGCTTACGATGCCATCCTGGGGTCCGGCAATTCCTGGGAAGAGCTCTGCCACAGGGGGGTTTTCCACGGCGGTGATAACGATTCTACTGGTGCCATAGCCGCAGCATGGTGGGGAGCGATGTATGGCTTTGACCAGGTTCCCAAATCCAACCACAATGGTCTAGAGTATCGCAGCAGGCTGGAATCACTGGCTGAGAAATTGTTCTATTTAAGCCACCCAGGTTCTCACTCATTAAATAAGGATCAGATGACATGCGATGCTCAGGAAGGCTGCTGTTGAACCCTGTAAAGCATTGCCTTTTAATTAACTGGAAAAGCACTCTGCTGTGCTGCCCGTTGATTGTTTGAGCTGTTGTTTAAAAATAATATGTAACAAGTCAGAAACCTAGCTGGGTGGAGGGATGGGGGAGATTGAGTTCCCAGACTGTACTGTGGTAAGGGAGAGGTGATGAGAGAGGCCAAGCAGTCTTCCTCTGGGATGGGGAGGGGGTAAGTGGTGGAAGGAGAATCATTTTGTGGGACATATTACCCATTGCTTATTTTACTGCAGGTCCTGGAGTACAGGTTGCACTCCCTCTTGGAACTGCAGAGAAAAGGCAGGGAGTCTTAATCTGCAGCATTTTTGTTTCAATGATCACAGGTATTTTGTCCCTGCTGGAGGGGAATGATTATTAAATCTAGAACACAGAACGAGACCATTCGAGCAGCTGGTCTAAGCTGGTGTTCCTACTTCACATGAGCCTACTCCTCGTCTTCCCACCCTGCCCCCATGTCCCTCTGTTCCTTTCTCCCCTCCTGTATGCAATTAATAATCAAAGGGAGTGAGCAAGTCATTCTTTTGTGATGAAGCAAATTGAAAGGGGCAGTGAGAAACTCCCTCAGGTCAGGAATCTGCACTATTTTTGCTGCTTATATAAAATTAATAGCTTGATTTCCACTGAATAAAATGCAAAATGTAACTGACTGGGGTTTAGGAAGTGTACTTGTTTTTATTTGTTTCTTCCCCTCTCTCCCCTTCCTTCCCCTCTCTGACCAGAAATACTGGAGAACCAAGGGTCTGGTGAGAATGAGGGACTGAAAGAAATTAGTATTAGTAAAAAAAAAAATAGTACTAGAGAAATTAATGGGACTGAAAGTCAATAAATCCCAAGGACCTGATGATCTACATCCCAGGGATTTGAAAGAGGTGGTTACAGAGATAGTGGATGCATTGGTGGTCATCTTCCAAAATTCTATAGATTCTGGAACGGTTCCTGCAGATTGGAGGTTGGCAAATGTAACCACACTATTTAAAAAAGGAGAGAGAGAGAGAAAACAGGGAACTACAGACCGGTTAGCCTGACATCAGTAGTGGGGAAAATGCTAGAATCTATTATAAAGGATGTGATAACAGGACACTTAGAAAATAATAATAGGATTTGGCAGAGTCAACATGGATTTATGAAAGGGAAATCATGTTTGGAAAACCTATTGGAGATCTTTGAGGATGTAACTAGTAGAATATATAAGGAGGAACCAGTGGATGTGGTGTATTTGGATTTTCAGAAGGCTTTCGATAAGGTCCCACACAGGAGGTTGGTGAACAAAGTTAGAACACATGGGATTGGGGGTAATATACTGGCATGGATTGAGAACTGGTTAACAGGCAGAAAACAGAGAGTAGGAATAAACGGGTCTTTTTCAGGTTGGCAGACTGTGACTAGTGGGGTACCGCAGGGATCAGTGCTTGGGCCCCAGCTATTCACAATCTATATCAATGATTTGGATGAGGGGACCAAATGTAATATTTCCAAGTTTGCTGATGACACAAAACTAGGTGGGAATGTGAGTTGTGAGGAGGATGCAAAGAGGCTTCAAGTGGATATAGACAGGCTAAGTGAGTGGGCAAGAACATGGCAGATGGAATATAATGTGGAAAAATGTGAAGTTATCCACTTTGGTAGGAAAAACAGAAATGCAGAGTATTTTTTAAATGGTGAGAGATTGGGAAATGTTGGTGTTCAAAGGGACCTAGGTGTCATTGAACATGAGTCACTGAAAGCAAACATGCAGGTGCAGCAAGCAGTTAGGAAGGCAAATGGTATGTTGGCTTTCATTCCAAGAGGATTTGAGTACAGGAGTCAAGATGTCTTACTGCAATTATACAGGGCCTTGGTGAGACCACACCTGGAGTATTGTGTCCAATTTTGATCTCCTTACTGAAGAAAGGATAAACTTGCCATAGAGGGAGTGCAACAAAGGTTCACCAGACTGATTCCTGGGATGGCGAGATTGTCGTATGAGGAGAGATTGAGTAGACTAGACCTGTATTCTCTAGAGTTTAGAAGAATGAGAGGTGATCTCATTGAAACATACTAAATTCTTACAGGGCTTGACAGGGTAGATGCAGGGAGGATGTTTCCCCTGACTGGGGAATCTAGAACCAGGGTCACAGTCTCAGAATAAGGGGTTGAGAGGGATTGATGAAATCACTGTGACCTATCAGAAGAATGAATAAAAGCACTGTGAGCAAACAGAGAGATTGATAAACACACTGGGACCTATCAGGGGGTTTGATAAACACAGAGGGACCTATCAGGGGGTTTGATAAACACAGAGGGACCTATCAGGGGGTTTGATAAACACACTGGGAGCTATCAGGGGCTTTGATAAACACACTGGGATGTTTCAGAGTGATAGGTCCCAGTTTATTTATCAATCAGAGAGATGGATACACACACTGGGCTCTGTCAGAGGGATTGATAAGCAGAATGGGACCGATCAGACCCTTGATAAACAAACTGGGGCCAATCAGAGGGCTTGATAAACAATCTGGGACCTATCAGAACGTTGGATAAACACAGTGGGACCAATCAGAGGGATTGATGAACACACAGGGACCTATCTGAAGAATGAATAATCAACCTTTGACCAATCGAGAGGGATTAATAAACATACTATAACTAATCAGAGGGATCGTTAAAAACACTGGGACCCATCAGAGCGATTGATAACCACCGTGGGAGCTGTCAGAACGATTGACCAATTGATCAACACACTGGGACCAATCAGAATGATTGAACAACAAATTGGGACCTATCGGAGGGATTGATAAACACAAGGGACCAATCGGAGGGATTGATAAACATGAGGGACCAATCGGAGGGATTGATAAACACGAGGGACCTATTGGAGGGATTGATAAACACGAGGGACCTATTGGAGGGATTGATAAACACTAGGGACCAATCGGAGGGATTGATAAACACGAGGGACCAATCGGAGGGATTGATAAACACGAGGGACCTATTGGAGGGATTGATAAACACAAGGGACCAATCGGAGGGATTGATAAACACGAGGGACCAATCGGAGGGATTGATAAACACGAGGGACCTATTGGAGCGATTGATAAACACGAGGGACCTATTGGAGCGATTGATAAACACAAGGGACCAATCGGAGGGATTGATAAACACGAGGGACCTATCGGAGGGATTGATAAACACAAGGGACCAATCGGAGGGATTGATAAACACGAGGGACCTATTGGAGGGATTGATAAACACGAGGGACCTATTGGAGCGATTGATAAACACAAGGGACCAATCGGAGGGATTGATAAACACAAGGGACCAATCGGAGGGATTGATAAACACAAGGGACCTATCGGAGGGATTGATAAACACGAGGGACCAATCGGAGGGATTGATAAACACAAGGGACCTATCGGAGGGATTGATAAACACGAGGGACCAATCGGAGGGATTGATAAACACAAGGGACCTATCGGAGGGATTGATAAACACGAGGGACCAATCGGAGGGATTGATAAACACAAGGGACCTATCGGAGGGATTGATAAACACAAGGGACCAATCGGAGGGATTGATAAACACAAGGGACCTATCGGAGGGATTGATAAACACAAGGGACCTATCGGAGGGATTGATAAACATGAGGGACCTATCGGAGGGATTGATAAACACGAGGGACCTATCGGAGGGATTGATAAACACGAGGGACCAATCGGAGGGATTGATAAACACGAGGGACCAATCGGAGGGATTGATAAACACGAGGGACCTATTGGAGCGATTGATAAACACGAGGGACCAATCGGAGGGATTGATAAACACAAGGGACCTATCGGAGGGATTGATAAACACAAGGGACCTATCGGAGGGATTGATAAACATGAGGGACCTATCGGAGGGATTGATAAACACGAGGGACCTATCGGAGGGATTGATAAACACGAGGGACCAATCGGAGGGATTGATAAACACGAGGGACCAATCGGAGGGATTGATAAACACGAGGGACCTATTGGAGCGATTGATAAACACGAGGGACCAATCAGAGGGATTGATAAACACGAGGGACCAATCGGAGGGATTGATAAACACGAGGGACCAATCGGAGGGATTGATAAACACGAGGGACCTATCGGAGGGATTGATAAACACGAGGGACCTATCGGAGGGATTGATAAACACGAGGGACCTATCGGAGGGATTGACAAACACACTTTAAGTTTTTATTCATTCACGGGATGTGGGCGTCGCTGGTGAGGCCGGCATTTATTGCCCATCCCTAATTGCCCTCGAGAAGGTGGTGGTGAGCCGCCTTCTTGAACCGCTGCAGTCCGTGTGGTGACGGTTCTCCCACAGTGCTGTTAGGAAGGGAGTTCCAGGATTTTGAGCCAGTGACGATGTCGGGATGATGTGTGACTTGGAGGGGAACGTGCAGGTGGTGTTGTTACATAAGAAATAGGAGCAGGAGTAGGCCAATCGGCCCCTCGAGCCTGCTCCGCCATTCAATAAGATCATGGCTGATCTGATCCTAACCTCAAATCTAAATTCATGTCCAATTTCCTGGTCAATGGTGACCCCCAGGATGTGGATGGTGGGGGATTCGGCGATGGTAATGCCGTTGAATATCAAGGGGAGTTGGTTAGATTCTCTCTTGTTGGAGATGGTCATTGCCTGGCACTTGTCTGGCGTGAATGTTACTTGCTAATTATCACCCCAAGCCTGGATGTTGTCCAGGTCTTGCTGCATGCGGGCTCGGACTGCTTCATTATCTGAGGGGTTGAGAATGGAACTGAACACTGCGCAGTCATCAGCGAACATCCCCATTTCTGACCTTATGATGGAGGGAAGCTCATTGATGAAGCAGCTGAAGATGGTTGGGCCTGGGACACTGCCCTGAGGAACTCCTGCAGCAATGTCCTGGGGCTGAGATGATTGGCCTCCAACAACCACTACCATCTTCCTTTGTGCTCGGTATGACTCCAGCCACTGGAGAGATTTCCCCCTGATTCCCATTGACTTCAATTTTACTAGGGCTCCTTGGTGCCACACTCGGTCAAATGCTGCCTTGATGTCAGGGGCAGTCACTCTCACCTCACCTCTGGAATTCAGCTCTTTTGTCCATGTTTGGATCAAGGCTGTAATGAGGTCTGGAGTCGAGTGGTCCTGATGGAACCCAAACTGAGCATCGGTGAGCAGGTTATTGGTGAGTAAGTGCCGCTTGATAGCACTGTCGACGACACCTTCCATCACTTTGCTGATGATTGAGAGTAGACTGATGGGGCGGTAATTGGCCGGATTGGATTTGTCCTGCTTTTTGTGGACAGGACATACCTGGGCAATTTTCCACATTGTCGGGTAGATGCCAGTGTTGCAGCTGTACTGGAACAGCTTGGCTAGAGGCGCAGCTAGTTCTGGAGCACAAGTCTTCAGCACTACAGCTGGGATGTTGTCGGGGCCCATAGCCTTTGCTGTATCCAGTGCACTCAGCCGTTTCTTGATATCACGTGTAGTGAATCGAATTGGCTGAAGACTGGCTTCTATGATGGTGGGGATATCGGGCGGAGGCCGAGATGGATCATCCACTCGGCACTTCTGGCTGAAGATGGTTGCAAACCCTTCAGCCTTGTCTTTTGCACTCACGTGCTGGACTCCGCCATCATTGAGAATGGGGATGTTTACAGAGCCTCCTCCTCCCGTTAGCTGTTTAATTGTCCACCACCATTCACGACTGGATGTGGCAGGACTGCAGAGCTTTGATCTGATCCGTTGGTTGTGGAATCGCTTAGCTCTGTCTATAGCATGTTGCTTCCGCTGTTTAGCATACATGTAGTCCTGTGTTGTAGCTTCACCAGGTTGGCACCTCATTTTTAGGTACGCCTGGTGCTGCTCCTGGCATGCTCTTCTACACTCCTCATTGAAAAAGGATTGGTCCCCGGCTGGTTCGTAATGGTAGATTCCTGGGTTTAACATGTCCATGTTAGATTTGCGTCCCTTGAGTTTTAAACAGTTTAAATTCTGGGATTAAGATATGTGCGGCCTGCAATGTTACACAAAGACGTCAACATCCGACATGTGACAAACTTGGTCCCCGAGATGAAATTAAAGTCATGAACATCAACCCGTCTACGGGCTTCAGGGGTTTGTGATAGTTTCGAAAACAATGCTTCTGCTTCATGGTAATGTGACAACTATGGTGGTGGTGGGGGGAGGGGGAGAGGGCGGCGGTTTTAGATCAGGCTCATTGTGGCCATTTTGCATCATTTAGGTTCATAGCGGCCATTTTGATTCAGTTACTTGGCGGCCATTTTGTCTGAATTCATTGCTGCCATTTTGACTCAGGTACAGGTGGCCATTTTAGAGTCATAGAGTCATAGAGTCATACAGCACGGATAGAGGCCCTTCGGCCCATCGTGTCCGCGCCGGCCATCAGCCCTGTCTACTCTAATCCCATATTCCAGCATTTGGTCCGTAGCCTTGTATGCTATGGCATTTCAAGTGCTCATCCAAATGCTTCTTGAATGTTGTGAGGGTTCCTGCCTCCACAACCCTTTCAGGCAGTGAGTTCCAGACTCCAACCACCCTCTGGGTGAAAAAGTTCTTTCTCAAATCCCCTCTAAACCTCCCGCCTTTTACCTTGAATCTATGTCCCCTTGTTATAGAACCCTCAACGAAGGGAAAAAGCTCCTTAGTATCCATCCTATCTGTGCCCCTCATAATTTTGTACACCTCAATCATGTCCCCCCTCAGCCTCCTCTGCTCCAAGGAAAACAAACCCAATCTTCCCAGTCTCTCTTCATAGCTGAAGCGCTCCAGCCCTGGTAACATCCTGGTGAATCTCCTCTGCACCCTCTCCAAAGCGATCACATCCTTCCTGTCGTGTGGCGACCAGAACTGCACACAGTACTCCAGCTGTGGCCATTTGGCCTCACGTTCATGGCGGCCATTTTGTCTCAATTCATGTCGGACAAATTGCCTCATATCCATGGCGACCTTTTTGCTTCATGCTCCTGGTGGCCATTTTGCCTCAGTTTCAAGATGGCCATTCTATCTTAGAATTATGGTGGCCAATCTGCTCACGTTCATGGCGGCCATTTTGCCTCACGTTCATGGCGGCCATTTTGCCTCACGTTCATGGCGGCCATTTTGCCTCAAGTTCATGGCGGCCATTTTGCCTCACGTTCATGGCGGCCATTTTGCCTCAGGTTCATGGCGGCCATTTTGCCTCACGTTCATGGCGGCCATTTTGCCTCACGTTCATGGCGGCCATTTGGCCTCAGGTTCATGGCGGCCATTTTGCCTCAGGTTCATGGTGGCCATTTGGTCTCACGTTCATGGTGGCCATTTTGCCTCACGTTCATGGCGGCCATTTTGCCTCACGTTCATGGCGGCCATTTTGCCTCAGGTTCATGGCGGCCATTTGGCCTCACGTTCATGGCGGCCATTTGGCCTCAGGTTCATGGCGGCCATTTTGCCTCAGGTTCATGGTGGCCATTTGGCCTCACGTTCATGGTGGCCATTTTGCCTCACGTTCATGGCGGCCATTTTGCCTCACGTTCATGGCGGCCATTTTGCCTCACGTTCATGGCGGCCATTTGGCCTCAGGTTCATGGCGGCCATTTTGCCTCACGTTCATGGTGGCCATTTGGCCTCACGTTCATGGCGGCCATTTTGCCTCACGTTCATGGCGGCCATTTGGCCTCAGGTTCATGGCGGCCATTTTGCCTCAGGTTCATGGTGGCCATTTGGCCTCACGTTCATGGTGGCCATTTTGCCTCACGTTCATGGCGGCCATTTTGCCTCAGGTTCATGGCGGCCATTTTGCCTCACGTTCATGGCGGCCATTTTGCCTCACGTTCATGGCGGCCATTTGGCCTCAGGTTCATGGCGGCCATTTTGCCTCACGTTCATGGCGGCCATTTGGCCTCACGTTCATGGCGGCCATTTGGCCTCACGTTCATGGCGGCCATTTGGCCTCACGTTCATGGCGGCCATTTGGCCTTACTTTCATGGCGGCGATTTGGCCTCAGGTTCATGGCGACCATTTGGCCTCACGTTCATGGCGGCCATTTGGCCTCACGTTCATGGCGGCCATTTGGCCTCACGTTCATGGCGGCCATTTGGCCTCAGGTTCATGGCGGCCATTTGGCCTCAGGTTCATGGCGGCCATTTGGCCTCAGGTTCATGGCGGCCATTTTGCCTCATGTTCATGGTGGCCATTTTGCCTCACGTTCATGGCGGCCATTTGGCCTCACGTTCATGGCGGCCATTTGGCCTCACGTTCATGGCGGCCATTTGGCCTTACGTTCATGGCGGCGATTTGGCCTCAGGTTCATGGCGACCATTTGGCCTCACGTTCATGGCGGCCATTTTGCCTCACGTTCATGGCGGCCATTTTGCCTCACGTTCATGGCGGCCATTTTGCCTCAAGTTCATGGCGGCCATTTTGCCTCACGTTCATGGCGGCCATTTTGCCTCAGGTTCATGGTGGCCATTTTGCCTCACGTTCATGGCGGCCATTTTGCCTCACGTTCATGGCGGCCATTTGGCCTCAGGTTCATGGCGGCCATTTTGCCTCAGGTTCATGGTGGCCATTTGGTCTCACGTTCATGGTGGCCATTTTGCCTCACGTTCATGGCGGCCATTTTGCCTCACGTTCATGGCGGCCATTTTGCCTCAGGTTCATGGCGGCCATTTGGCCTCACGTTCATGGCGGCCATTTGGCCTCAGGTTCATGGCGGCCATTTTGCCTCAGGTTCATGGTGGCCATTTGGCCTCACGTTCATGGTGGCCATTTTGCCTCACGTTCATGGCGGCCATTTTGCCTCACGTTCATGGCGGCCATTTTGCCTCACGTTCATGGCGGCCATTTGGCCTCAGGTTCATGGCGGCCATTTGGCCTCACGTTCATGGTGGCCATTTGGCCTCACGTTCATGGCGGCCATTTTGCCTCACGTTCATGGCGGCCATTTGGCCTCAGGTTCATGGCGGCCATTTTGCCTCAGGTTCATGGTGGCCATTTGGCCTCACGTTCATGGTGGCCATTTTGCCTCACGTTCATGGCGGCCATTTTGCCTCAGGTTCATGGCGGCCATTTTGCCTCACGTTCATGGCGGCCATTTTGCCTCACGTTCATGGCAGCCATTTTGCCTCAGGTTCATGGCGGCCATTTTGCCTCACGTTCATGGCGGCCATTTGGCCTCACGTTCATGGCGGCCATTTGGCCTCACGTTCATGGCGGCCATTTGGCCTCAGGTTCATGGTGGCCATTTGGCCTCACGTTCATGGCGGCGATTTGGCCTCAGGTTCATGGCGACCATTTGGCCTCACGTTCATGGCGGCCATTTGGCCTCACGTTCATGGCGGCCATTTGGCCTCACGTTCATGGCGGCCATTTGGCCTCAGGTTCATGGCGGCCATTTGGCCTCAGGTTCATGGCGGCCATTTTGCCTCACGTTCATGGCGGCCATTTGGCCTCACGTTCATGGCGGCCATTTGGCCTCACGTTCATGGCGGCCATTTGGCCTCAGGTTCATGGCGGCCGTTTGGCCTCAGGTTCATGGCGGCCATTTGGCCTGAGCTCGAAACAGTAGGAGGGGAGAAAGGGAATATACATTTTTTCACATGTCACTTTTGGTTCTTTTGCCAATCACCTTAAGTGTATATCCTCTGGTTTTTGAACTTCCCACACATGGAATCAGCTTCTCTCTATCTATACATGAAGTCTAGACCCTTCATGATTTGAAATACTCTTGGGTGTACAGGGCACAATTTCCAAATTTGCAGATGACACAAAACTTGAAAGGATAGTGAACAGTGAGGAGGATAGTGATAGACTTCAAGAGGATATAGGCACGTGGCAGATGAAATTTAATTCAGAAAAATGCAAAGTGATAAATTTCGGTAGGAAGACCGAGGAGAGGCAATATAAACTAGAGGGCACAACTCTAAAAGGGGTGCAGGAACAGAGAGATCTGGGGGTATATGTGCACAAATCGTTGAAGGTGGCAGGGCAGGTTGAGAAAGTGGTTAAAAAAAGCATACAGGATCCTGGGCTTTATAAATAGAGGAATAGAGTACAAAAGCAAGGAAGTCATGATGAACCTTTATAAAACACAGGTTCGACCACAACTGGAGTATTGTGTTCAGTTCTGGGCACCGCACTTTATGAAGAATTTGAAGGCCTTTGAGAGTATGTAGAGGAGATTTACTAGAATGATTCCAGGGATGAGGGACTTTAGTTACGTGGATAGACTGGAGAAGCTGGGGTTGTTCTCCTTGGAACAGAGACTGTTGAGAGGAGATTTGATCGAGGTATTCAAAATCATGAAGGGTCCAGACAGAGTAGATAGAGAGAAACTGTTCCCATTGGCGGAAGGGTCAAGAACCAGAGGACATGGATTTAAGATGATTGGCAAAAGAATCAAAGGTGACATTGACGATCCGGATTCTTTCCCCTCAGTCTGGTTCAGTAATAACTGAAGTCGAATACATTTTAAAGTTCAACACAACTTTAATAGCAGGGTTCTTAGTCTGCAGCATTGATTTGGACTCCTGATAGAGTCCCTCTATGCTGGCAGAGCAAGAACAAAAACATACAGAAATCCACACGTTTTTATACAAATCAATAGGGTTGGAACATACTTAACCAATCATAAGCCGGGCACAGGTTGCCATGCGAGGTTACATTATTTCCGGCCAATCATAAATCGTCCATGTGCTGATCATGCTGCTGTTAGACATCAAAGGGGATACTTCCTCACCTTCCAACTTGGAATGTTCTTCCCTGTTCCTTCTGTTCCTTATCTCCCAACCTGGAATGTCTTTCAACTTTGGCTAAGCTCGTTACCTATATTGATCTGCCATAAACATGGAGACATTCAGACCAGTCCTTGACTCACATCAAAGACTCTACATTGCTAAGACCATGCAAACCTGCTGACTACGCAAACATATGGCCCAGCAGGAGGGCCAGGCCACCTGTACCAATCTCAGTTACTAACTAATTAACCCTTTCTAACCATTTTGCATTCTGCTTCTTTGCCACATAGGCATTTTAATATTTTACCGAAAACTGACCACGTAGGGATTCTCATTCCCCCCTTTTATCATTTCATGATAACCAATTATTACGGTGCTCACTGGTTCTGCAGGTTCTGCAGTGCAGCAACATTTAAGTAAGCAATAAACTATAAGAATTATAACAATGAATATGACTAGCCCTTGAACTAGAGAAGTCCCAATAGAACACAGACATGTTTCATCAATACGCCTTTGTACTCTTATCTGTTCTCAGGAACAGACTCCTTCTAAACATCTGTCAAGTAAGCTGCGAATGTCCTTGGTCAGCTAAACCTATTCATGTTAGTTTGAAAAGGCTAACATAGTCAAATATCCTATGGTGCTTTATATTTTGTTTCCAGCCTAACTAGACTGAATGGTACCTTTCAGACCATTTTACACCTGTGAATTGGTGCCCTCCCCATTATATCCCTTAATCCAAATTCTCCCTACAATATCCCATTAGATGCTGTACCTCATCTTAACCAGGTTCCCTTCGTGTTGGCCACCAGTCCGGGTGGAAGAGAGGCAGAGCATCTGATAATCCTATCAAACTATAATTGTCTTCCCTTTTACATGCACCTTACCCCAGCGGGTGCTACTCCCGGTACCATTAAGATGTTTTCTTAGTTGAAACCACAGAGACAATGGGGACATTCTCACCCAGGCTCTGTTTTACTATCTTTGCCAAACCCTTCATCCTCTGCTTACATTTATTACATGCAATGAAAATCAAGAAGCACATTACAACAAACTGCACTACGACTAATACATATGAAATTAATCTAATCCAAGGATGGATCTGTATATTCAGTCCCAAATTCCAGATGTCATTTCACCAGGTGGTGACTTTAATTTGGTCAATGTCATGCTTAATGTTGTTATTGTCCTGTTGTAGGTTATAATAAACCTTCTGGGAGAGGCGTATCTCCATTCGCAATGCTTTCAAGTATTCAGGCAACAGGGGTGTCAGATACCCAAATGTGTCCTGATATGCTTTGAAGTCCTTTCTGACATTCTCAGAAACTTGTAAGGTGGTGAGGTTATGCCGGTGTATCTCTACCAGTTCCTCGGGTCCAATCCGAACCAGGACTTCAGAAATGGAGCAGAACTCTGGACTTAAAATATCACAAGTTAGATTGGCATATTTAAACGTTTTCAAATTAGTTGTAACACAGTATTCGCCCTCTCCGGCATATGCCACTTAAGTGGGTTTTAGATCCGCCTCTAGGGCCTCCATGGTACAGTTAATATCCCGATTGGTACCGGTATTATTAAACTCACACTGTGCTTCTAGGCTGTGTCCAACACTATGTGGACACACAGTGACAGCATGTCTAGTAACACATCCCTTTAATTTTGTTCCAGCCAATCAGCTTAAATCTACGTCCTCTAGTTCTTGAACCCTCTGCTAGGGGAAACAGGTACTTCCTGTCTACTTTATCTGGGCCCCTCATAATCTTGTAATTTTGTATCCATCGTGCGGATATCTTCTAAATATTGTTTCTCCCAATTTTATTGTTAACTGATGGGAACCTAACCCTGAATTTTGGAAATCCAAATTACTGTGTCCCTCTTTACTTTAATTTCAGTCCTTTTGATTGATACCAGTGTTTCCTGACTGTTTCATTAATTAGTTGGTTTCTCTATGGACCATGTGTCAGTGCCTTGTTTAAAAGGATTTCTCACTCGCCTGGACCACATTAACCATTTTCCTGTTGTGCTGTTGTCAAGTAACTGAGCCTGTCTGAGACTCATTCTTCAATGTATCTTCTTCATGTATCTCCGCATACTAGCAGCATCTCATAGGAATGAGCTTAGTGTTCTTGGATATTAACTTTCTGCTGGCCAGTCTCTTCTTCCTCATGGTATTTCTGAACATTTTCCATGGCACACATCATATGTCCTGTAGGATTCAGTCCTGTAAAAGCAACTGGTTTGTTTAAAGAGTGGTTGCAATAGCTCACCAGGCCATAGGCCTTTGTAATCATGTTCTTCATCCTGATCTCCATTTCAGATGATGGCAACATACATTTGTATCTTTTATGTCCACTGTAGCCATTCTTAGGTTTTCAGGTTATCTTATCAAAAAGATCAGGGGTGTCTAGAGTGCTTATCTCCCCCTGCATGGTCCCGATGTCAGGGTAGTGGCCAGGCTTTTGAGTGTAGTTTTCTCATTATTCATTATAGGCAAGGACACAAATATCTCCACGAGAAAGCTATCAATTTACTATTCTCAACTACACTTTCCTGACTTCCACTAGATTGTATATTTATGCCAGATTGATTTTTTTATCATGCCCAATTCAATGACTTTAGAGAAATTCCCATATCTCCCCACCTCGAGCATTCTGTCTCGGAAGACAACAAATAGGTTAAAACAAAACAAATCAAAATGTTTTCAAAAGAAGAGAATCAGGTTGATATCACCACGCTGTGACATTTGGTATCCGCTGATGTCTGCAGCTAAAGTCTTAAATCTTTAACACCACTGGATCGTTTCCTGCACCAAATTTCTCCAGCAAAGGTTGCACCGTAACTTTGTAACTACTCTTGGTAATCCTGCACCATCAACACTCACGTGGTCCCAGAAAAAACCAGGGTCACCTGTTTTAAAAGAAACACAGAAAATCCATTGCGGCTCTTCTTGAGAGCCCAAGTGATTAATTTGTCAAATCTTCATTTATTATTTATTTATCCAAAGGAATAATCCCTATACCCAAAACAAATTCAGAAAACAAAACAGGAGAGAGAAATTGCCTAGTTCCACTCTCTCTGAAGCACGCAGCCTGTCTGAAATAAACACAGTCTCTCCCACATACAGATGTACGCAGGGCTGCAGACTGGAATTTCTAACTCCAAGTCCTGATCTCTGTGTTTTCAAGATGTAACCACATTAAGCAGATATCATTAGCAGCCGCCTGCTAAGATACGTTATATTCCTCTTTTATTAATTTATTAATGGTTTGGGCATGTGTTTCTAGCACTGTAGCTATCCTTTGCAAATATATGGTCAGCATTTGATCCTCAGACAATTCCTTATCTGTATTTTCATTTATCTTTTAATATATCTTTAATGCGAGACCCTAAATCTCTGACCTTTTGATCTAATGTTGTCAAATCAATGGTGTTAACAACTGAGGCAAAGGCAGTTGCTATATCACTTATCACAGATCTTTACGTCTCCATATTTGCCTATCTCTTTTTACGATGTCCACCTCCATTCCATGTGGCTCTTTGTTTTAACACTTGAGTTAGGAGGTGTTGATCTAATTGTTGAGTTTTCTTAGCAGTCTCAATGCGAGTTATATAATTTGTCAGGGAAGGTCTCCCCTCTTTGGTCAGATCTTGTATTCTACTATTAATTTCAAATAAAATTGAATAGCCCCAGAACTTGTCAAAACTTCCTTATCATACTGTGGCAGGGTAAAACTGATAGGTGTTTAGTACCCTGTGTCAGTACATAGCTCAAGTAATGGACTTCCAATTGTCTAACCTATGCTTCCTTTTCATATGATTTGTTTTACATTCCTTTCTTATCAATTCTTCACTGTAGCGTGAAAACTTATATCTCAGTCAATTGTAGCCTTTGGCATTTCCGAGTGATTGGGACAATTTTACTAATATAACCTATACCAATTATTACCTCATGTTCACCTGTGTTCTGGGCAAGCCTCAGACAGTTCTCAACCGACTGGGTCATTTCTATCTGTTTGAACTGGTCTTGGCATGACAGTCTGGCTTCTTGGGATGGAAGGGGTTAATATTAACTTGCTCTTGTGGTAGGAGTAACTTGATCCTTCTCCCTTTGAGATTAACTTCCCACCTTCAAAATTTCACTTCACACAGGTTTGACTGATTTTTTTACTTCTCACATTTGTGGATTGCTTTATACTACATTTTTGCACACTATTTTTTACATACTTTTAGTGGATGTGATTATAATCAACGCTGCGAGCTGTTCCAGCTTTCCGACTTTTCCTATCACAATGATCCTAATAGTTTTTTTAATGTATCCCATTAATTTTTAACCTCTTTTTAAACCACAGCCAATCACAAAATAAACAATCAAAATGCCAATTTTTTGAAGATCCCATGTCTGGAATTTAACATGCCCACACTTTATAAGAACCAGAATTCAACAGGTCACTTAACCTCAATAACTCCAATTTTAATTCAGCAGTATCAGAATTAAACACACGACAAGACAGATACATTACACAAAGGAAGAAAACACGTAAGACACAGTAAGAAGGGGGCGTGGCCCACAACACCGACAAAAAAAACACTGATCAAGACAGGCTTTTTAAAGGGACAGTACACTTAAACAACAAAACCTTTCTTTTTCGGGTCTCTGTCTTTTAAACATTTGTCTAGTCACTTAATTCTATCCATTTTTTTTTTACAGTACTGTTTCCATAAAGCAATTAGTTCTTTGGCTGTGGTACCTCTGTTATTTTTCCAAATTAATTCCTGAGCCTTTTTTCGGCATCTAAGTTTTATCAATAGTTCCTGTTTATATCCAATCATCAGGAACTTAAACCCTGACTACCCTCAGTGATATTAACCACTGACCTACCGCTTACAAGTTATTCCCTCAGTGATATTCGACCACTGACCTCTTCCTGCTATTTCTGTGTATTCGCCAGACTGACCTGAATCTTGTAAGGACGCCACACGAGTGTTAGCGATCGGACGATTCGTCGTCAGACTGACGGATTGGAGGAAAACCGACGTAGTAAATTAAGACTACTTACATCGGGGCGCCATTTCCTTCCTCCGTGTCTGAGAGAATCCGCCTCTTACTCCGCGAACTCTCGGTGAACGACCGTTAAGATCCCCGTACGGGCCACCAAATGACGATCCGGATTCTTTCCCCTCAGTCTGGTTCAGTAATAACTGAAGTCGAATACATTTTAAAGTTCAACACAACTTTAATAGCAGGGTTCTTAGTCTGCAGCATTGATTTGGACTCCTGATAGAGTCCCTCTATGCTGGCAGAGCAAGAACAAAAACATACAGAAATCCACACGTTTTTATACAAATCAATAGGGTTGGAACATACTTAACCAATCATAAGCCGGGCACAGGTTGCCATGCGAGGTTACATTATTTCCGGCCAATCATAAATCGTCCATGTGCTGATCATGCTGCTGTTAGACATCAAAGGGGATACTTCCTCACCTTCCAACTTGGAATGTTCTTCCCTGTTCCTTCTGTTCCTTATCTCCCAACCTGGAATGTCTTTCAACTTTGGCTAAGCTCGTTACCTATATTGATCTGCCATAAACATGGAGACATTCAGACCAGTCCTTGACTCACATCAAAGACTCTACATTGCTAAGACCATGCAAACCTGCTGACTACGCAAACATATGGCCCAGCAGGAGGGCCAGGCCACCTGTACCAATCTCAGTTACGAACTAATTAACCCTTTCTAACCATTTTGCATTCTGCTTCTTTGCCACATAGGCATTTTAATATTTTACCGAAAACTGACCACGTAGGGATTCTCAACATGAGGAAAAACTTTTTTTACACAGCGAGTGGTTATGATCTGGAATGCACTGCCCGAGGGGGTGGTGGAGGCAGATTCAATCATGGTCTTCAAAAGGGAACTGGATAAATACTTGAAAGGAAAAAGTGTGCAGGGCTACGGGGAAAGGGCGGGGGAGTGGGGTGGAGTGGGTGGGGGTGGGGGACTAGCTGGACTGCTCGTGCATAGGGCCTTTGCCTACTGGATGGGCCAAATGGCCTCCTTCCGTGCTATAATCTTTCTATCATTCTCTGATTCTAAGAAATAAATAGGGGAGAGGGAAAATAAAACTACTCCCAGTCGGCGATTCTTCATCGCACAGAAAGTTTAACGGTACATGGACACACAACCCCCATTCGACGATACACTTTAATACCTGTGCAGTGAGACGGAGAGTTACAAGATACAAAGGCACTCTTTTTAATTTCAAAAACTCCGACCTGCCTGCAGTAACTTATCCCAGGAGTAAGAGAGAGAGTGGGTCAGTCTCCCTCACCTGAGAGAGAGTGGGTCAGTTTCCCTCACCTGAGAGAGAGTGGGTCAGTCTCCCTCACCTGAGAGAGTGGGTCAGTCTCCCTCACCTGAGAGAGAGTGGGTCAGTCTCCCTCACCTGAGAGAGAGTGGGTCAGTCTCCCTCACCTGAGAGAGTGGGTCAGTCTCCCTCACCTGAGAGAGAGTGGGTCAGTCTCCCTCACCTGAGAGAGAGTGGGTCAGTCTCCCTCACCTGAGAGAGAGTGGGTCAGTCTCCCTCACCTGAGAGAGAGTGGGTCAGTCTCCCTCACCTGAGAGAGAGTGGGTCAGTCTCCCTCACCTGAGAGAGAGTGGGTCAGTCTCACTCACCTGAGAGAGTGCAGCAGTCTCCCTCACCTGAGAGAGAGTGGGTCAGTCTCCCTCACCTGAGAGAGAGTGGGTCAGTCTCCCTCACCTGAGAGAGAGTGGGTCAGTCTCCCTCACCTGAGAGAGGGTGGGTCAGTCTCCCTCACCTGAGAGAGTGGGTCAGTCTCCCTCACCTGAGAGAGAGTGGGTCAGTCTCCCTCACCTGAGAGAGTGGGTCAGTCTCCCTCATCTGAGAGAGAGTGGGTCAGTCTCCCTCACCTGAGAGAGTGGGTCAGTCTCCCTCACCTGAGAGAGAGTGGGTCAGTCTCCCTCACCCGAGAGAGAGTGGGTCAGTCTCCCTCACCTGAGAGAGAGTGGGTCAGTCTCCCTCACCTGAGAGAGAGTGGGTCAGTCTCCCTCACCTGAGAGAGAGTGGGTCAGTCTCCCTCACCTGAGAGAGAGTGGGTCAGTCTCCCTCACCTGAGAGAGTGGGTCAGTCTCCCTCACCTGAGAGAGAGTGGGTCAGTCTCCCTCACCTGAGAGAGTGGGTCAATGTCCCTCACCCGAGAGAGAGTGGGTCAGTCTCCCTCACCTGAGAGAGTGGGTCAGTCTCCCTCACCTGAGAGAGAGTGGGTCAGTCTCCCTCACCCGAGAGAGAGTGGGTCAGTGTCCCTCACCCGAGAGAGAGTGGGTCAGTCTCCCTCACCTGAGAGAGAGTGGGTCAGTCTCACTCACCTGAGAGAGAGTGGTTCAGTCTCCCTCACCTGAGAGAGAGTGGGTCAGTCTCCCTCACCTGAGAGAGAGTGGGTCAGTCTCCCTCACCTGAGAGAGAGTGGGTCAGTCTCCCTCACCTGAGAGAGAGTGGGTCAGTCTCCCTCACCTGAGAAAGAGTGGGTCAGTCTCCCTCACCTGAGAGAGAGTGGGTCAGTCTCCCTCACCTGAGAGAGAGTGGGTCAGTCTCACTCACTTGAGAGTGAGTGGGTCAGTCTCACTCACCTGAGAGAGAGTGGTTCAGTCTCCCTCACCTGAGAGAGTGGGCCAGTCTCCCTCACCTGAGAGAGAGTGGGTCAGTCTCCCTCACCTTAGAGAGTGGGTCAGTCTTCCTCACCCGAGAGAGTGGGTCAGTGTCCCTCACCTGAGAGAGAGTGGGTCAGTCTCCCTCACCCGAGAGAGAGTGGGTCAGTCTCCCTCACCCGAGAGAGAGTGGGTCAGTCTCCCTCACCTGAGAGAAAGTGGGTCAGTCTCCCTCACCTGAGAGAGAGTGGGTCAGTCTCCCTCACCTGAGAGAGTCGGTCAGTCTCCCTCACCTGAGAGAGAGTGGGTCAGTCTCCCTCACCTGAGAGAGAGTGGGTCAGTCTCCCTCACCTGAGAGAGAGTGGGTCAGTCTCCCTCACCTGAGAGAGTGGGTCAGTCTCCCTCACCTGAGAGAGAGTGGGTCAGTCTCCCTCACCCGAGAGAGAGTGGGTCAGTCTCCCTCACCTGAGAGAGTGGGTCAGTGTCCCTCACCCGAGAGAGAGTGGGTCAGTCTCCCTCACCCGAGAGAGAGTGGGTCAGTCTCCCTCACCTGAGAGAGAGTGGGTCAGTGTCCCTCACCCGAGAGAGAGTGGGTCAGTCTCACTCACCCGAGAGAGAGTGGGTCAGTCTCCCTCACCCGAGAGAGAGTGGGTCACTCTCCCTCACCCGAGAGAGCGTGGGTCAGTCTCCCTCACCCGAGAGAGAGTGGGTCAGTCTCCCTCACCCGAGAGAGCGTGGGTCAGTCTCCCTCACCCGAGAGAGAGTGGGTCAGTCTCCCTCACCCGAGAGAGAGTGGGTCAGTCTCCCTCACCCAAGAGAGAGTGGGTCAGTCTCCCTCACCCGAGAGAGAGTGGGTCAGTCTCCCTCACCTGAGAGAGAGTGGGTCAGTCTCCCTCACCTGAGAGAGAGTGGGTCAGTCTCCCTCACCTGAGAGAGTGTGTCAGTCTCCCTCACCCCTCTCTCTCTCTCCCTCTGTCCGTCTGTCTCTCTCTCGGAGTCTCTCTCTCGGTGTCTCTCTCTCTGTCTGTCTGCCTGTCTGTCTCCTCTCCCCCTGTATGTCGGTCCGTCATCCTCTATCTGTTAATCTATCTCTCTGCCTCGCTCTCTCGGGCTCTGTCTGTCTCTGTCTGACTGTCGATCGGTCTCACTCTTTCACTGTCTCTCTCTCTCTCTCACTGTCTCTGCCTCTTCAGTTATTTGGAGTGCCCCCATTCTGATCAGACCCACAGCAGTGACTTTGATTTCCAGCTTTGCCCATTTTTCCAGGGCACCATTTAGTTAAAGTCGAGCTGAGCTCTTGCGTGCCTCCATTTTGAGCGACAATTCAAATGTTGTCTGCAGAGCAAGTCCCACCTCAATCGGTCAGATTATCAATAAAATGTAATATCAGAACCGGATTTAAGATCATTTCATGGCTCTGTGCTGCTCATATAAAATATAGAAACATAGAAAATAGGAGCAGGAGTAGGCCATTCAGTACCTTCGAGCCTGCTCCGCCCTTCAATATGATCATGGCTGATCCTCTATCTCAATACCATATTCCCACTCTCTCCCCATACCCCTTGATGCCTTTTGTGTCTGGAAATCTATCTATCTCCTTCTGAAATATATTCAGTGACTTGGCCTCCACTGCCTTCTGTGGTAGAGAATTCCACAGGTTCACCACCCTCTGAGTGAAGAAATTTCTCCTCATCTCAGCCCTAAATGTCCTACCCCGTATCCTGAGACTGTGACCCCTCGTTCTGGACCCCCCCCCCCCAGCCAGGGGAAACACCCTCCCTGCATCCAGTCTGTCGAGCCCTGTCAGAATTTTATATGTTTCAACGAGATCCCCTCTCATTCTTTTTTTTATTCGTTCATGGGATGTGGGCGTCGCTGGCGAGGCCGGCATTTATTGCCCATCCCTAATTGCCCTTGAGAAGGTGGTGGTGAGCCGCCTTCTTGAACCGCTGCAGTCCGTGTGGTGACGGTTCTCCCACAGTGCTGTTAGGAAGGGAGTTCCAGGATTTTGACCCAGCGACGATGAAGGAACGACGATATATTTCCAAGTCGGGATGGTGTGTGACTTGGAGGGGAACGTGCAGGTGGTGTTGTTCCCATGTGCCTGCTGCCCTTGTCCTTCTAGGTGGTAGAGGTCACGGGTTTGGGAGGTGCTGTCAAAGAAGCCTTGGCGAGTTGCTGCAGTGCATCTAAACTCGAGTGAATACAGGCCGAGTCGACCCAATCTCTCCTCATACGACAGTCCTGCCATCCCTGGAATCAGTCTGGTGAACCTTCACTGCAAGTGTATCCTTTCTTAGGTAAGGAGACCAAAACTGCACACAATACTCCAGGTGTGGTCTCACCAAGGCCCTGTACAACTGCAGTAAGACATCCTATACTCAAATCCTTTTGCAATGAAAGCCAACATGCCATTTGCCTTCCGAACTGCTTGCTGCACCTGCATGTTTGCTTTCTGTGACTGTTTTTTCCTTCCGAACTGGATAACTTCACATTTATTCACATTATACTGCATCTGCCATGTATTTGCCCACTCACTCAACTTGTCTAAATCACCTTGAAGCCTCTTTGCATCCTCCTCACAACTCACGATCCCAACTACTTTCATGTCATCAGCAATCTTGGAAATATTACATTTGGTTCCCTCATCCGATTCATTGATATTTATTCTGAATAGCTGGGGCCCACCACGAAAAAGACCCATTTATTCCTACTCTCTGTTTCCTGTCTGTTAACTAATTCTCAATCCATGCCAGTATATTATACCCAATCCCATGTGCTTTAATTTTGCACACTAACCTTCTACTTTCCGTCCTCTGGGAAGTGTAGGGATGGACAATGAAATGGGATTTAGTTCTAGTGCTTCAAACCTCCACCTCTTTCTATGATTTCACTAATTTAACAATCAGATTGAGTGGGTATTTCACCGCGTTCTTCAGCTCCTCTCTGAATTTAGTCTGGGTCAGGACATAAATACACGTGTTTGTGCAGGAACTGAGAAGCTGCAGCATCTTTGCTGTGCGTTCTGTGATATAAACAGAGTCAGAGTTGGAGTAATAATACCGAATGTCTGCGATTCGCAGATAAATGTTAAATACAACCTGTGTCACCCATAACAGTATAAAACTGCCCGATATACTGAAGAGCAAAATGATGGATTTCTTTCGGTTCTCCATCTCTGGGTCCGTGGGATTCTCTCCATTGCTGCGGCCCCGGAGTTCCCTGCGGACTCGGCTGGACACTAAAATACGTCTGACGGTCAGAATATTGAGCAGCAAAATCAGACAGACCGGGACACAAGGGGTTAAAATGAGGTGCAACATCTCAAATGCGGCCCATGCGGGCGGAAGCACGGAAGTTCTGTTTCGTGATACAGAACCAGGGAACATTATCACTGATATACTTAGATTGATATATAAAGTACGAGGGGAGACTCACTGAACAGCCCAGCACACTCACTGTTCCCAGAACCACAGCCGCCGTTCTCTCGGTGCAATATTTAGTTTTCAGCTTCACACAACAAATGGCCACAAATCGATCAAAGGTGAAAGCGACTGTGGACCAGACAGAAACCACAGCGGTTGCAAAACACATGAGGTTAATGAGACTGCACACAGAAGTAATTCTGAGGAATGAACCTGGGAAATAAATCACACCAATCCAGCCCAATATCACATCAATGATAACGACCAGGAGATCGGACACTGCCATTCCCACCAGGTAGTAACTTGTACATTTGGAGAGACCGCACTTTCCTCGGGACAGGATCACAATCGCCACTAAGTTAACTATCAGAGAGAAAAGGAAGCAGAGAAATTATTGATCAGACCTGGAGCCACAGCAGCAGATTGAGAGGATCTGAGGTGAACTTTCCAGCTTTGTTGCTGCATCGAACGGTGGAAAGAGATTCATTGAACTGGGTGGTGTTTTTGGGCAGTGAAGTGTTTTTAAACACAATGATCAATAATGAATCGTGAGATCGATAAAGAAAGTGAATAAAGTGAGCACCGGATCCACTGGAAGGGCTGGGTGATGACACAGTTTTAACGAGCGGGAATCCAGCGGATTAAAGCCGGGTTTAGGCTCCAGGCGAATTGGAAACAGTGAACGGTCGGGAAGGTGAGGGCACAGGGTGTGGTGCAGCTGGTTTGTTGCTCTGGTTTAAGGGAGCCGGCAGGAGCTTCCACTAAACGGGAAAGGCAGCTGGAGACCGAGCCAATGATTGAGATTTGGCGGGAGACAAGGGAAAGGGCATGGAGGAGCTGGAGGGCAGTGAGGAGCAGATGGTTTGGGAAAGCGGACACACTGAAACAAGGGGTGAGGAGATAGAGGATTCAATGCAGTGGGAGGAGAGGCTGGATTCAGAGGGAGAGACTGCAGGAAAGTGTTAGAGGAAATCTAATCTATAGGGCCGACTAATACAATCCAACTAATCCATTCTCACATCCATTTAAATCCTATCAACCTTAGCCTGCATTCTGTTCACCCGCCCCGTGTTCGACCGATCCCAATCTCCAATGCAGTTTGTTAAATAGTGAAGCCTCAGTGAATAGTTTAATGTTTCAACACATCATTCAAGTCTCCACTTCATCCACTGATCACTTCATCCACAAACCATGGAATAAAAAGAATCAAATGCTTCTTCCAGACAAATCTCACACTAATTGAGATTGCTTCTCCTGTAATTATAAAATAAAGCGATAGATGGCGGGATTGTTCAATTAACATCTTACATACAATCTACAGTTAAATAGAAGGGCCCCTGATTCCAACAGATACAGTGCAAACTGATGCATCATAACCTCGAAACATTTCATTTTACAATGACAGTCAGTGAATTGATCCACAGTGAAGCAGAGAAGGAGATGTGAAAGATTCGGCAGAAAAGTCAGTTCAGTCGCCAGACATCTGAAGCAGCGTCAGATACACACATGAAATAACATTTCATAACAGTGAAAACCAATAAATACATTGAAATCCCAGTTAAACTGAAGCATGTTTTGCGGAGGGAAAAAGTTGTGCTGCCTCCTTATAACACTGAGACCGTGAGCTGTCTCATTATCAATCACTGAAAACACACTGATGAAAATATATTCCAGGACAGGTTAGTTCCACAACATGAAACTGATCACAGCTCCTGATGGTCTGTTGCCTGCTCTTAGCCCAGATACTCGATTCCAATACATTCAGTACAGAGAATAATCCAGTAACAATGCCAGCGTTGGATATACAATGGTCACTATAAATATAATATGACTCCTACAAGGCCGAACGTTTATCAGTTAAGGAGATACAATTATTCAACAATACATTCAGTGCAGTGAATTATCCAGTTACAATGCGAGGGTTCGATGCACAAAGTCATTTCAGATATAGTGCGTTAATATCTTCAAGACAGAAAGAGCAGAGACTTAAAACATTCTATCATTGATCTGATAGAACAGAACAGGTGACGGTGTGAAACATGCAGGGAGTAAATATAATTTACCAATTACAACAGCAGATTTACACCATTAACAGCTGAGAGAACTGCTTACCCAGAAGTCCAACGGCTGCAAGAACAGGATAATAACTGTCTTCTACCTGATGTATCACTGGATATCCCATATCTGTGAGAAGCACTGCCTTCTGTTGGCCTGGAAGCCACACTTTGAGCTGATCCATTCCAACGAGCTCTGATTTATACAGGGGATAAGACCCCACTGACACGGTTGTACCCCTGGTCATTGCTGTTAGTTACAGTCACTTGAACGAACACATTACATTAGCAGCTTTAACTCTGATGTAAATAATGTGGTGGATAAAATACAAACACCTCACAGTCCAGGACATTATCTTAATCAGACCACTCTCGGGAATAAAGGTGAAAGCTGTACTCATACAGGAACAATCCAACAACAATGAACAGTTTACAGTTTTCATATAATTGTATTGACCGTATTCACTCCTGGAGATTAATTTATAATTTATACCGATATCTCCGCAGTTTAGATTGAATCCAGGGACACAAGCAGACCCGTTTCACTCTGATCCTGCAGTTCCCAGTTAAAATATTAATTCTGAGTCTCTGAAACGGGGACAGTTAAAGGGCAGGTTGAGGATTGCAGTCTAGAAATGACTGTGGGTGATATTAGGGGACGGACACTGAATTTGGCCCATTCACATTCCTCTCTCCGCTATTTTACAGCAGATGTTTACCCGTTTATTCTACATTGGTTTACGGCTCCAGTGACATTCGTTCCGTGTTACACCGAGCTCAGCTCATGACTAGATTTGAATTCCATCTCAAAGGCCAGGTGATTCCCTCACCCGCCTCCATTCCTTCCGCACACCATTGCTATTGACACCCTCATCAATGCCTCTGTCCCCTCCAGACTCCATTCCTTCAATGCACTCCTGGACGGCCATCCAACCCCCACCTTACATGAACGGGAGCTCGTCCAAAACTCTGATGTCCGTGTCCAACCTGTTCAGCCTCACTGACACACACTGGCTCCCAGGTCCACATGTCTTCATGTTAGAATTCTCCTCGTTGTGTTAAAATCACTCCATGGTCCACCCCTCCCCATCTCCACATCTACAGCAAACTCACCCGCTATTTCTTCGTTGCCTTTTCCTCTGGTTTTTGTCTCTCTCGGCGGCGGGTGAACATTTTATTTGATGCAATTGTCCTAAATTGATGCCTTTTCCACATCTCGAGGTGGTCAGACCCGCTCTGTCTGTCTGTTACTGCTTGTGACCATTAATGTTGATCAGCAAATCGGAGAAAGACAAATGAAAGGAAAGATCTGTTTCTCCGCCCAGAGGGAAGATGCAATGGATGTTATTCAAAAAAATTCCCCGTGACTTTGTGTGTGGATTTGTTCCTAAAGCTTGGATTTTCAGAGTTACAAAACATGGAAAGAATTAAAGTAAAGTTATGATAGTTCATATGGGGACAGAACCCACGACTTTGACCAATCAAAGGAGTGAATCAACCACTAGAAACATCCCAGAGTTCATTGTAATTACTTTTCGTATTTGTCCGGGGAGCTTGTGTCCTTCTGGTCGGATTTACCGAGAACTCGAGCGTGATACTGTCATTGGGCCTCAGTGGGAAAATTAGGTTCAGTGAAATAGACATCATTGAGTTAGAATGGCCGAGCGGCCTAGTTCAGGTCGCAGTTTCCTCTGGAGGTGTGGGTCCAAATCTTACTTCTGACATTTAGTCCTTCACAAAGGCGGAACCCCTTATAGTGCCTTCCGCTGAAGGCGATTTATCTGTTTTGTTGATTTGCTCCTCCCAGGAAACCAACCCGTCCAGGGCCGGTTTGTTTTTAGTTGTTGTCAGAATGTAGTGTTGGGAGTCAGCAGAAGACGGCCCGTGGAATCAATCCATTGTAACATTGACCAGTGTAGACCAATACCTCAGTCACTGGCCTCATATGGCTGAATGGGGATCCAGATGTGGCCAGTTGTAATTGTGATTACAAAATAAAGAATGAGTAATTGACACAGTCTTTGGACCTGTGATCTCAATATGTAAATTCGCATGACGTATGCGTGTGAACTTTAAGCCTTTTGTGTGTTGTTGGTAAAATGATGAGATGAGAAGCAGAGTGTGTGAATGTTGTTTTGTCGTTGGGAGTGTTTTACTTCCTTGATTCCTGAATGGTGGGAGATGTTTGTTATGAAATATAGACGTGTGAAGCACCTCTCCCTGTATTGTGTGTGTGTGAGATGTTTTCGACTAAAATCTGTTCATGTGGCTAAAACGCTATGGCTACACCTGCGGCGAGTGAACAATTTCTATTGGCCAACACTGGAATAGAGCATGGTCGAGTGGTCTGAGCCCGGACACTGATGCTCCAGGATTGTCAGGGTGCGATTCAATTTTCAACGCGAACAATTTTTCCAAAGACATGGAGGAATTGGCGGCTGCTGTTGTAAATATCACAGTCAAACAAACACACTTACACTTTGTATATACACACTTGAGGTTGTACAATAGTGGGGGGCATTAGTTAAGGCTCTTTAATTGAGGCGGCAGTAGTTGGGGTTGTATGATAGAGTGAAGCAGTCGTTGCCTTTGTGTCTTAGTGAGGAAGGGAATTTAACAAAGACTGCACCAGATTCCTGGTGTCATAAGCGCTGAACATTTTTAACCCAGTCCTAAAATACCGTCTGTAAAATGAGAACGGATGACAATTCCACACAGACAAAACACAAAAAACTTATTAAAGTTTTGACTGTCACTCGGTAACCACGTTAGAATTTCTTTCAATCTGAAACAGAAAGTTACCGGTTGATTAATGGCGATTAGAACAATTAAAAATGCAGAGTATTTTTTAAATTGTAAGAGACTGGGAAATGTTGATGTTCAAAGGGACCTGGGTGTCCTTGTACACGCGTCCCTGAAAGCTAACTTGCAGGTGGAGCAAACAACTAGGAAGTCAAATGGTATGTGGCCTTCATTACAAAAGGGTTTGTGTACAGGAGTAAAGATGTCTTACTGCAATTATATAGGGCCTTGGTGAGACTGCACTTGGAGTATTGTGTACAGTTTTGGTCTCTTTACCTAAGAAACAATATACTTGCCATAGAGGGAGTGCAACAAAGGTTCACCAGACTGATTCCTGGGACGGCGGGATTGTCGTATGAGGAGAGATTGAGTAGAGGAGACCTGTATTCTCTAGAGTTTAGAAGAATGAGAGGTGATCTCATTGAAACAAACAAAATACTTACAGGGCTCGACAGGGTAGAAGCAAGCAAGATATTTCCCCTGGCTGGAGAATCAAGAACCAGGGGTCAGTGTCTCAGAATAAGGGGTCGGCCATTTAGGACTGAGAGGAGGAGAAATTTCTTCACTCAGAGGGAGGTGAATCTTTGGAATTCTCTACCCCAGAGGGCTGTGGAGGCTCAGTCATTGAGTACATTCAAAACAGAGATTGATAGATTTCTAGATATTAAAGGCATCAAGGGATATGGGGATAGTGCAGGAAAATGATCAGCCATGATCTTGTTGAATGGTGGAGCAGGGTCGAGGGGCCGGATGGCCTACTCCTGCTCCTATTTCTTATGTATTCATATTTTTTACAGCATTTAATGAGTTTTGATTAATTAATACAGTAAACTGTTTTGTAATAGTTAATTCTGGTCGTGTGATGCTGACCCCCAATACTATACATTTTTACCACCATTAAAAAGAAACATCCCGCAGATGGCGGTCTGGATGTAGCTCGGAATAAAATTTAGTCAATTTGCTTCTCACAACTTTTCAGCGGGGCAGGAGGCCGGATTGCCTTATATTAGGAGCACGATTGAGCTCCAGAGGACAGAATGCAGAGGGTTTGTCGACGCAGCACACGTGGAGCAAATCAAATGTCTCAAGATGGTGTGCAGGTTAAAGGTGAATGTGAATTAATCCCAATTCAGGCGATCCCAAGGGTACAGAATGGAAAATGTTCCTGCCGGGAATCAAAACGACATTTCCCACATGGGACACAAGCATGTTATTACTGAACCACCAACGCTGTCATGGTCACGAGTTGCACGTGTCCAGTTGAAAACCTGTCTGACAGAACATACAGTCTGACAGATCGCTTGTGAGAACCCGACACATTCTGCTCTACAGCCGTGGAGGTGCTGTTACTAAGAGTTGCGATGGCCGATTGATTAAAGCGTTAAAGTGCGATCTACTGCGATTTTCCTGCGCCAGTTCAAATCCTGCTCGCACCGCTCCTGTTTAAAGCTCGAATAAATTGGAACTAACCTACTCGCAATTACCTCTCTCAGAGAGACACTCCAGCGAGGCAGACGCGTGTAATAAGGAGCACAATTTCAAAACGAAAGCTGGAATCTCTCCGCAGCGCCAGCTTAAATTCTGCTCGTTCGCAGATCTTGACATTTAAACTCTTTGCATTTCTATCTCTCCCTATGTCTTGTCTCTCTGTGTTTTCCTTAATGGAGCCCGAGGCTTAGTTGAAAGGCCAGGGCTGATCGAACCTGCAACAACAGCAGAAACGGGTAAAGAAAGGCCCAGACTGTAGAAAAAGTAAAGGTGATAATACCCAGTTGATGAATTCGTGGCCAATGTTATCACATTTATGTCTCTTCGCACTTACAGTGAAAAAAGCAGTAATTTGAGCCAAGTATGTTTATTGTAGAGTAACATGAGGATGGCGAGGCAGACAACAATATCGCTTCAGGCTGTAGACCCTCTAACAGAAGCCACATTGTAGGACAGGGTATACAGGACGAAATGATGGGGGCTTGTGAGAAAGGAACAGCGACAATCATGGATGATTTTCATCTACATGTAGATTGGAAGAATCTCATTGGCAAAGGTAGCCTGGAAGATGAGTTCATAGAGTGCTTTCGGGACAGTTTCTTAGAGCAGCACATTCTAATGCCAATCGGAGAGCAGGCTATTCTAGATATGGTAATGTGTATGAGATAGGATTAATTAATGACCTTATTGTAAAGGAGCCTCTAGGAAGTAGTGATCACAATATCCCATTCAGTTTGAGGGAGAGAAGAGTAAGTCTAAGACTAGTGTTTTAAACTTAAATAAGGGCAATTATGAGGGCATGAAGACAGAACTGACTAAAGTGAACTGGGAAATTAGGTTAAGGGATAGGTCACTAGAGACGCAGTGGCAGATATTTAATGAGATATTTCATAACACTCAGCAAAGATACATTCCAATGAGAAAGAAAGACTCTAGGGAAAGGACGTACTATCCGTGGATAACTAAGGAAGTTATAGATTGTATCAAATTGAAAGAAAAAGAGTACAATTCCACAAAGATTAGTGGCAGGTCAGAAGATTGGACAGAATATAAAACACAGCAAAGAATGACTAAAAGAATAATAAGGAGGGAGAAATTAGAGTACAAGAGAAAGCTAGCTAGAAATATAAAAACAGCTAGTAAGAGTTTCTACAGGTATTTAAAAAGGAAAAGAGTAAGTAAAGTGAGCGTTGGCCCTCTAGAGAGAGAGTCTGGGGAATTAATAATGGAGAATAAGGAAATGGCGGATGAATTGAACAGATATTTTGCATCCGTCTTCACTGTAGAGGATACAAATAACATGCCAGAAATAATTGTGAATCAAGAGGTGAAAGGGAGGGAGGAACTTAAAACATTTACAATTATCAGGGAAAGGGTTCTGAAAAAAATATTAGAACTAAAAGCTGACAAGTCCCCAGGTCCTGACTGACTTCATCCTAGAGTTTTAATAGGAGTGGCTGCAGAGATAGCAGATGCACTAGTATTAATTTTCGAAAGTTCTCTAGATCCTGGAAGGGTCACATCAGATTGGAAAATGGCGAATGTAACTCTTGGATTCAAGAAAGTAGGGAGAGAGAAAGCAGGAAACTGCAGTCCAGTTAGCTTAACATCCGTCATAGGGAAAACGCTAGAATCGATTATTAAGGGGGTTATAGCAGGGCACTTAGAAAATCTCAATGCACTCAAGCAGAGTCAACACGGTTTTGTGAAAGGGAAATCTTGTTTGACTAATTTATTTATGTTTTTAGAGGAAGTAACAAGCAATGTGGATAAAGGGGATCCTGTGGATGTGGTGTACTTGGATTTCCAGAAGGCTTTTGACAAGGTGCCACATCAAAGTCTAGTACACAAAATAAGAGCTCATGGTGTTGGGGGTAACATATTAGCATGGATAAAGGATTGGTTAGCTGACAGGAAGCAGAGAGTAGGCATAAATGGATCATTTTCAGGTTGGTAAGATGCAACGAATGGAGTGTCACAGAGATCAGTGCTGGGGCCTCAACTATTTACAATCTATATCAATGACTTGGATGAAGGGACAGAATGTATGGTTGCTAAATTTGCTATTGACACAAAGGTAGGTAGGAAAGTAAGTTGTGACGAGGACATAAGGAGTCTGCAAAGGGATATAGATAGGTTAAGTGAGTGGGCAAAAATTTGGCAGATGGATTATAATGTGGGGAAATGTGAACTTGTCCACTTTGGCAGCAGAGAGTCGTGAGTCTGTGGAACTCCCTTCCTCAGAGTGTGGTGGAGGCAGGGTCATAGAATATTTTTAAAGCGGAGTTATGCACAAGGTAGTGAAAGTATGTAGTAGGTAGACGGGAATGCAGGGTTGAGGTCACAATCAGAACAGCCATGATCTTATCAAATGTCAGTGAAGGGTCCAATGGTCTACTCTTGCTCTGAATTCGTATGTTCGTATGTTCGTATGACAGGCCGAATTGCGTCCTTCTGTGCTGTGTCATTCTGTGATTCTATGATTCTATGATGAATAATAAGCATGGAAAATGAAAGAGATCTGTGCGACCTGATTAACAATAAATTGAAGCTGTCGCAGCAATGCTCGGTGACAGTGAATAAAGACAATATGTTGGGATGTATTAAATGGTCAACATTGAGCTGAAATGGTGAGGTCGCCCTGTCACTTCATAAATCATTGCTGCGACCTCAATTAGAATACTGTGTACAGTACTGGTCGCCACTGTAAGAAAAGGATACTGCAGCTGTTGAATGGATACAGTAGGGAGCAACCAGTGAGGAGATGGAGCGATTAGGTTATGAGGACCGCTTATATAAATTGGACATGTTCTCAGTGGAAATGAAAAGATTGAGAGCTCATATGATTTCAGTTTTTAGGATTCTAAAGGGACGAGATAATGTGGACCATGAGAAGGTATTGCACCTTTCCAGAACCATAATACCAGAGGACATGACCTGCACTTGAAGGGTGGTGAAATCAAAACTAAACTGCAGAAATAATATTTCAGTGTCCGAGTGGCATCTCTCTGGAATGGACACAGTCAGTATTGATTTATTCAATTGCAAACTCGATACATTTCTTTCTTAAAATAGTATTTCGGGGTACTATATATGAATAATTTGAGATATGACATGCGGTAAGTGTAGCATATTTAGGCAGAAAGGGTGACTTTGGACGGATGGTTCCCAAAGCTCTCCACCACTGGGGTTTACCTCGTATCATTTCTGGGTCTGTTGTGGACTAATTGATAGAGATTGATTGTTATGATTAGTCAACAACACAATTATCATTGTATCAGGATGGTAGAAAGTGAACTCGATCTTGGTCTTTTATCGTCCAGTAATTCTTACGTTTCACTTTGTATCATCACTGCAAGACCGTGTGTTTCACATTCATGTTCTGTTCTTTCCAAAGTTACTAAGATTATATTCTGGTCATCATGGCGTTAGATTACACCTTTCTGCAATACCTGTGAAAATTATTATTGAAACAGTGTAACTGTTTGTTCAATGACGTGATTAATGTCCGTCACCATGGAATACAATTCTCCCAGGAGAGGTTTTCTCTACAATAAATACGGTGTTTAATTCATCATCTTATTTCAGACTGTCAGGAGAGCATCGCCTTCAGCATCAACTGGAATCATCAGCCCACCAACGAACTAAACTAATGGATTCGTTCCTGATAATAAAATATCTGATACTCTGGACACTTTACGATTTCCAGAAGATTTACCTCGCTGCTGTTGGTGTCCCCGGTAAGTCTTTATATCCAGTTATTAATTCTATAAACCATGTTTCACTGTATTACTGATCTTGTCATTTATTATCCCCTTGTCGCTGCAGCTGAGAGGAGCCGAGCCCAACGGAGGGAGCGTCCGATAAAAGGCGGGATTTCAGAGCGCTGAGAACAGCTGAGAGGAGCCGAGCCGAGCGGAGGGAGCGTCCGATAAAAGGCGGGATTTCAGAGCGCTGAGAGGAGCTGAGAGGAGCCGAGCCGAGCGGAGGGAGGGTCCGATAAAAGGCGGGATTTCAGAGCGCTGAGAGGAGCCGAGCCGAGCGGAGGGAGGGTCCGATAAAAGGAGGGATTTCAGAGCGCTGAGAACAGCTGAGAGGAGCCGAGCCGAGCGGAGGGAGGGTCCGATAAAAGGAGGGATTTCAGAGCGCTGAGAACAGCTGAGAGGAGCCGAGCCGAGCGGAGGGAGGGTCCGATAAAAGGCGGGATTTCAGAGCGCTGAGAGGAGCCGAGCGGAGCGGAGGGAGCGTCCGATAAAAGGCGGGATTTCAGAGCGCTGGGAACAGCTGAGAGGAGCCGAGCCGAGCGGAGGGAGCGTCCGATAAAAGGCGGGATTTCAGAGCGCTGGGAACAGCTGAGAGGAGCCGAGCCGAGCGGAGGGAGGGTCTGATAAAAGGCGGGATTTCAGAGCGCTGAGAACAGCTGAGAGGAGCCGAGCGGAGGGAGCGTCCGATAAAAGGCGGGATTTCAGAGCGCTGAGAGGAGCTGAGAGGAGCCGAGCCGAGCGGAGGGAGCGTCCGATAAAAGGAGGGATTTCAGAGCGCTGAGAACAGCTGAGAGGAGCCGAGCCGAGCGGAGGGAGCGTCCGATAAAAGGAGGGATTTCAGAGCGCTGAGAACAGCTGAGAGGAGCCGAGCCGAGCGGAGGGAGCGTCCGATAAAAGGCGGGATTTCAGAGCGCTGAGAACAGCTGAGAGGAGCCGAGCCGAGCGGAGGGAGCGTCCGATAAAAGGCGGGATTTCGGAGCGCTGAGAACAGCTGAGAGGAGCCGAGCCGAGCGGAGGGAGCGTCCGATAAAAGGAGGGATTTCAGAGCGCTGAGAACAGCTGAGAGGAGCCGAGCCGAGGGAGCGTCCGATAAAAGGCGGGATTTCAGAGCGCTGAGAACAGCTGAGAGGAGCCGAGGGAGCGTCCGATAAAAGGCGGGATTTCAGAGCGCTGAGAACAGCTGAGAGGAGCCGAGCCGAGGGAGCGTCCGATAAAAGGCGGGATTTCAGAGCGCTGAGAGGAGCCGAGCGGAGCTGCGACCGAGTTCGAAGTGACGTCAGGAATCAGATCGGGACGCGACACAGGGGAGGCACCTGATTGGTGAGTAGGTTCAGGTGAGTATTTCTACTTATCTACAGTAACTGAAGTAAAAGGAAAGGGAAGGTCTGCTGGTCTTATAGGAAGTAGCGTTTTTTTTAGTGAATCAAGGTCCCTAGTGTAGTTAACATTCTCTAAATTAAGAACAATTTAAAGGAGTAAACTCCTTAAAGGGAGTGGTAAGTAGTTTTTCTTTCCTTTTTTTTCTCTTGACATTGTCGTTGTTGTTAAGCTAACTTAAGGGTTAAGTCATGGCAGGAGATCCCACAGCCGTGTCATGTTCCTCTTGTGGGATGTGGGAATTCAGGGATCCTTCCTGTATCCCTGATTCCTTCACCTGCGGGAAGTGTGTCCAGCTGCAGCTACTGTTTGACCGCTTGACGGCTCTGGAGCTGCGGATGTACTCACTTTGGAGCATCCGCGATGCTGAGAAAGTCGTGGATAGCACGTTCAGTGAGTTCGTCACACCGCAGATAAAAATTACTGAGGGAGATAGTGAATGGGTGACCAACAGACAGAGGAAGAGTAGGAAGGCAGTGCAGGGGTCCCCTATGGTCATCTCCCTCCAAAACAGGTATACCGTTTTGGATACTGTTGGGGGAGATGGCTCACCAGGGGAAGGTGGCAGTGGCCAGGTTCATGGCACCGTGGCTGGCTCTGCTGCACAGGAGGGCAGGAAAAAGAGTGGCAGAGCTATAGTGATAGGGGACTCGATTGTAAGGGGGATAGACAGGCGTTTCTGCGGACGCAACCGAGACTCCAGGATGGTATGTTGCCTCCCTGGTGCAAGGGTCAAGGATGTCTCGGAGCGGCTGCAGATCATTCTGGAGGGGGAGGGTGAACAGCCAGTTGTCGTGGTGCATATAGGCACCAACGATATAGGTAAAAAAACAGGATGAGGTCCTACAAGCTGAATTTAGGGAGTTAGGAGTTAAACTAAAGAGTAGGACCTCAAAGGGAGTAATCTCAGGATTGCTACCAGTGCCACGGGCTAGTCAGAGTAGGAATGACAGGATAGCTAGGATGAATACGTGGCTTGAGAGATGGTGCAAATTCCTGGGCCATTGGAACCGGTTCTGGGGGAGGTGGGACCAGTAAAAATTGGACAGTCTGCATCTGGGCAGGACTGGAACCAATGTCCTAGGGGGAGTGTTTGCTAGTGCTGTTGGGGAGGATTTAAACTAATATGGCAGGGGGATGGGAACCGATGCAGGAAGTCAGTGGGAAATAAAGTGGTGACAGAAACAAAAGGCAGTAAGGGACATGACCGGACAGATGGTCTGAGAAAGCAGGGCAAAGACCAAGGGAAGTCTCGATTAAACTGCATTTATTTCAATGCAAGAAGTCTGATGGGCAAGGCAGATGAACTCAGGGCATGGATGGGTACATGGGACTGGGATGTTATAGCTATTACTGAAATATGGCTAAGGGAGGGGCAGGACTGGCAGCTCAATGTTCCAGGGTACAGATGCTATAGGAAAGATAGAGCAGGAGGTAAGAGAGGAGGGGGAGTTGCGTTCTTGATTAGGGAGAACATCACGGCAGTAGTGAGAGGGGATATATCCGAGGGTTCGCCCACTGAGTCCATATGGGTAGAACTGAAAAATAAGAAGGGAGAGATCACTTTGATAGGATTGTACTACAGACCCCCAAACAGTCAACGGGAAATTGAGGAGCAAATATGTAAGGAGATTACAGACTGCTGCAAGAAAAATAGGGTGGTAATAGTAGGGGACTTTAACTTTCCCAACATTGACTGGGACAGCCATAGCATTAGGGGCTTGGATGGAGAGAAATTTGTTGAGTGTATTCAGGAGGAATTTTTCATTCAGTATGTGGATGGCCCGACTAGAGAGGGGGCAAAACTTGACCTCCTCTTGGGAAATAAGGAAGGGCAGGTGACAGAAGTGTTAGTGAGGGATCACTTTGGGACCAGTGATCATAATTCCATTAGTTTTAAGATAGCTATGGAAAAGGATAGGTCTGGCCCAAAAGTTAAAATTCTAAATTGGGGAAAGGCTAATTTTGATGGTATTAGACAGGAACTTTCAGAAGTTGATTGGGAGAGTCTGTTGGCAGGCAAAGGGAAGTCTGGTAAGTGGGAGGCTTTCAAAAGTGTGTTAACCAGGGTTCAGGGTAAGCACATTCTTTATAAAGTGAAGGGCAAGGCTGGTAGAAGTAGGGAACCTTGGATGACTCGGGAGATTGAGGCCCTAGTCAGAAAGAAGAAGGAGGCATATGACATGCATAGGCAGCTGGGATCAAGTGGATCCCTTGAAGAGTATAGAGATTGACGGAGTAGAGTTAAGAGAGAAATCAGGAGGGCAAAAAGGGGACATGAGATTGCTTTGGCAGATAAGGCAAAGGAGAATCCAAAGAGCTTCTACAAATACATAAAGGGCAAAAGGGTAACTAGGGAGAGAGTAGGGCCTCTTAAGGAACAACAAGGTCATCTCTGTGCGGAACCACAAGAGATGGGTGAGATCCTGAATGAATATTTCACATCGGTATTTACGGTTGAGAAAGGCATGGATGTTAGGGAACTTGGGGAAATAAATAGTGATGTCTTGAGGAGTGTACATATTACAGAGAGGGAGGTGCTGGAAGTCTTAACGCGCATCAAGGTAGATAAATCTCCGGGACCTGATGAAATGTATCCCAGGACGTTATGGGATGTTATGGAGGAAATTGCGGGTCCCCTAGCAGAGATATTTGAATCATTCACCGCTACAGGTGAGGTGCCTGAAGATTGGAGGGTAGCAAATGTTGTGCCTTTGTTTAAGAAGGGCGGCAGGGAAAAGCCTGGGAACTACAGACCGGTGAGCCTGACATCTGTAGTGGGTAAGTTGTTAGAGGGTATTCTGAGAGACAGGATCTACAGGCATTTGGAGAGGCAGGGACTAATTAGGAACAGTCAGCATGGTTTTGTGAGAGGAAAATCATGTCTCACGAATTTGATTGAGTTTTTTGATGGGGTAACCAAGAAGATAGATGAGGGCTGTGCAGTAGACGTGGTCTACATGGACTTCAGCAAAGCCTTTGACAAGGTACCGCATGGTAGGTTGTTACATAAGGTTAAATCTCATGGGATCCAAGGTGAGGTAGCCAATTGGATACAAAATTGGCTTGACGACAGAAGACAGAGGGTGGTTGTAGAGGGTTGTTTTTCAAACTGGATGCCTGTGTCCAGCGGTGTGCCTCAGGGATCAGTGCTGGGTCCGCTGTTATTTGTTATTTATATTAATGATTTGGATGAGAATTTAGGAGGCATGGTTAGTAAGTTTGCAGATGACACCAAGATTGGTGGCATTGTGGACAGTGAAGAAGGTTATCTAGGATTGCAACGGGATCTTGATAAATTGGGCCAGTGGGCCGATGAATGGCAGATGGAGTTTAATTTAGATAAATGTGAGGTGATGCATTTTGGTCGATCGAATCGGGCCAGGACCTACTCCGTTAATGGTAGGGCGTTGGGGAGAGTTATAGAACAAAGAGATCTAGGAGTACAGGTTCATAGCTCCTTGAAAGTGGAGTCACAGGTGGATAGGGTGGTGAAGAAGGCATTCGGCATGCTTGGTTTCATTGGTCAGAACATTGAATGCAGGAGTTGGGATGTCTTGTTGAAGTTGTACAGGGCATTGGTGAGGCCACACTTGGAGTACTGTGTACAGTTCTGGTCACCCTATTATAGAATGGATATTATCAAACTAGAAAGAGTGCAGAAAAGATTTACTAGGATGCTACCAGGACTTGATGGTTTGACTTATAGGGAGAGGTTAGACAGACTGGGACTTTTTTCCCTGGAGAGTAGGAGGTTAAGGGGTGATCTTATAGAAGTCTATAAAATAATGAGGGGCATAGATAAGGTCGATAGTCAAAATCTTTTCCCAAAGGTAGGGGAGTCTATAACGAGGGGGCATAGATTTAAGGTGAGAGGGGAGAGATACAAAAGGGTCCAGAGGGGCAATTTTTTCACTCAAAGGGTGGTGAGTGTCTGGAACGAGCTGCCAGAGGCAGTAATCGAGGCGGGTACAATTTTGTCTTTTAAAAAGCATTTGGACAGTTACATGGGTAAGATGGGTATAGAGGGATATGGGCCAAGTGCAGGAAATTGGGACTAGCTTAGTGGTATAAACTGGGCGACATGGACATGTTGGGCCGAAGGGCCTGTTTGCATGTTGTAACTTCTATGATTCTATGATTCTATGGTAAGGCCCTATATACAGCTATTAACTCTATATACCGTGTTTCACTGTATTACTCTTAGTGTTATTTAATGTCATCTCGTTGCTGCTGTTGGTGTTCCTGGTAAGACTTTACATCCAGTTATTAATTCTATAAACCATGTTTCACTGTATTACTCTTCTTGTTATTTAATATCCCTTCGTCGCCGCTGTTGGTGTCCCTGGTAAACCTCTATTTCCAGTTATTTATTCTGTGACCAATGTAACACAGTAACACTGGACTTGTAATATACATCCTGACATCCAGCTAACTGTTACATTCAGAACACTCCACTTGCTGTGTTCGATATAATGCTGTGACCCTCCTGCGGTGTGTGGTATGATACAGCACTCATCTTGCCCTGTTTGATATAATACCGTGCTCCCCTTGCTGTGTTTGGTGTAATTCTGCGCTCCTTTTTGGTTTTTGGTGTCATACAGCGCTCCGCTTACTGTGTTTGGCAGAATACGGCTCTCCTCTTGCAGTCTTTGGAATAATACCGCGTTCCCATTCCCGTGTTTGGTATAATACCGCGCTCCTCGCTTCGATTTTTGGACGGTCACCCATTCACTGGAATCATATGAATGAATAGTCCGCCCTTATTTACCGCTGTTTGCTCCATGTGATTCAGATACTCTTTGAGGTTCGAAAATCACAAATTTCAGTGAACGATTCCCTGCCTTCATCAGATTCCAGGCTTTAGTCTCCACTGAACCCTGTGTGAGTTCACAAATTCTTAGCATTAGTTTGCCAGGGAACTTTAACTCCAGCTCCATGTGGTTCAGCTTGTGGGAGAAATGATTCAGTTCCCATCAGCTGTCTCACTTCTCCCGATCTCCCTCACTGCACCAGTGTCACTGCCCCCGGAAGCTGAGGACAGAAATGCAAGTGCAACATGTATCAGGATCAATTCTACATTTTATTATATTGCAGTGGATCTATCTCCAATCATTGCTGTGAAATAACCATTTCGTCCCAGACCAGTCTGACACGGTTCAAAGGATCTATCAGCGAGTCTCACGCTGATTTTCGACCATAGGAACTCATAGGAACATAGGAACAGGAGTAGGCCATTCAGCCCCTCGTGCCTACTCCGCCATTTGATAAGATCATAGCTGATCTGTGATCTAACTCCATATACCTGCCTTTGGCCCATATCCCTTAATACCTTTGGTTGCCAAAAAGCTATCTATCTCAGATTTAAATTTAGCAATTGAGCTAGTATCAATTGCTGTTTCCGGAAGAGAGTTCCAAACTTCTACCACCCTTTGTGTGTAGAAATGTTTTCTAATCTCACTCCTGAAAGGTCTGGCTCTAATTTTTAGACTGTGCCCCCTACTCCTAGAATCCCCAACCAGTGGAAATAGTTTCTCTCTATCCACCCTATCTGTTCCCCTTAATATCTTATAAACTTCGATCAGATCACCCCTTAACCTTCGAAACTCTAGAGAATACAACCCCAGTTTGTGTAATCTCTCCTCGTAACTTAACCCTTGAAGTCCGGGTATCATTCTAGTAAACCTACGCTGCACTCCCTCCAAGGCCAATATGGCCTTCCGAAGGTGCGGTGCCCAGAACTGCTCACAGTACTCCAGGTGCGGTCTGACCAGGGTTTTGTATAGCTGCAGCATAACTTCTGCCCCCTTGTACTCCAGTCCTCCAGATATAAAGGCCAACATTCCATTTGCCTTCTAGATTATTTTCTGCACCTGTTCATGACACTTCAATGATCTATGTACCTGAACCCCAAAGTCCCTTTGGACATCCACAGTTTTTAACTTTTTACCATTTAGAAAGTACCCTGTTCTATCCTTTTTTGATCCAAAGTGGATGACCTCACATTTGCCTATATTGAATTCCATTTGCTACAGTTTTGCCCATTCACCTAATCTATCAATATCGCTTTGAAATTTTATGTTTTCATCTACATTGCTTACAATGCCACCAATCTTTGTGTCATCGGCAAACTTAGATATGAGACTTTCTATGCCTTCATCTAAGTCGTTAATAAATATTGTGAATAATTGAGGCCCCAAGACAGATCCCTGCTGGACTCCACTAGTCACATCCTGCCAATGTGAGTACCTTCCCATTATCCCTACTCTCCGTCGCATTTTGCTCAGCCAACTTCCTAACCAAGTCCGTACTTTCCCCTCGATTCCATGGGCTTCTATCATAGCTAACAGTCTCTTATGATTCACACGATTCTTACTGGACTGCGATGAATCATAAACTAAATTCATGTTTTATTTTTCCCACATTCCCTGTTTCAATTCGTGAAACTATTTGATGATCACCAACAGATAAAACCCAGAAGCCCAGCGCTGCTCCTGTGTTCAGATCTTTAATGTTTTAATGTTGTCAGACTGTTTGAAATAACTGATCATTCTTATAAACGTTATTTGTAATATAACTGGAGAGTCGGTCTTTAAAATGAATTACAATTTGCACTTTGCCCACACTGGATGTGAAGGTTCTGATTTCTCTAATTTGTCCATTGTTGGTTGAAGTTTCTGTAAACGATCAACTTAAAGTCTTAAATAGTTCCTCTCCTGTCCGTTGCACGTGAGCACTGACACCTTACATAGCAACCGTTCCACGTCCCATAATTACCTCTAGGTGTGGTTGCGATGTTTACTGTTCCGTCGCTCCTTTTTACTCTAGAAATGTTTGCCTTGTCTGTTTCAGATTGATGTACAATTGACCCTCTGGTCTGTTCCTCCCATAGAAAGTTTTCTCTTGCCCAAATATCACAGTCTAATTCTAAGCACGGCCATCAAACTAATAAAAAGATTCCTTCGAATGTTGCTTCTACTGATTTCATCAGCGCTGTCAAATGATCCTGCATGGACTCCATGGAATCAGACTACACTGGACATTGACTTGGTTTTCAATATTTAACAAACATATTACTGGAGCAGTGAGAGAACACGTATTTATCACATTAATGAAAGTTCAATAGCCAATTGGAAATATACTTGAAAAGAAAAAAATGCAGAGTTATGAGAAAACAGGAGAGTGGGTTAATAGGATGGCTCTTTCAGAGAGTCGGCAGGAGCAAGATGGGCCGAAGGGCCTCATTCTGTGCTTCAGTGATTCTACGATTCGATGATTCAGAGATTCTCTGATTCGACAATACTGTGATTTTACGATTCTATGATTCTGTGATTCGATGATTATTTCTGTCACACGGGCGCCTTTGTTCTGAGAGTTTACTGTAATTTGCTTGTCTTCCGCTGAATTGCAGTTAACTTAATGACGATCATTGTCCTGTCTCGTGGAAAGTGCGGACTCTCCAAATGTGTCACTCGCTACCTGGTGGCCATGGCAGCGGCGGATCGACTGGTCGTTATCACTGATCTGATATTGAGGCAGATCACCATTACTTATCATTCACAGTTCACATACCACATTCCTGTGTGTAATATTCACGCCGTCCTGCTTTATGCAGTCACGGACTGTTCTGTCTGGTTCACCGTCACTTTCACCTATGATCGATTTGTGGCCATTTGTAGCCAGAAGCTGAAAACTAAATATTACACCGAGAAAACGGCGGCTGTGGTTTTAGGAACAGTGACTGTGCTGAGCTGTTTAAAGAATATATTTTGGTACTTTTTCTATACCCGTGATTATATGTTATCCAATAGCCCCTGGTTCTGTGGTGTGACAAGCGGTGCTCTTTATTCGCAGATATGGACAGGCATTGAATTCCTTCATTATCTTCTAACTCCGGGTGTCCCATTTGTTCTGATTTTGCTGCTCAATGCTTTAACTGTCAGACACATTTTAGTGACCAGCAGAGCCCGCAGGAGACTCCGGGGTCACAGCAATAGGGAGAGTCCCAGTGACCCAGAGATGGTGAACCGCAGGAAATCCATCATTTTACTGTTTGTTCTCTCGGGGAATTTTATCCTGTTATGGGCGCTGTTTCTGGTGTTTGTAATTTCTCAGCGAATGTGGCTTATGCGGCATTCCTCTGTAAATCTCCCTATATTCGTACAAGAAATGGGATTCATACTTCAGCTTCTGAGCTGTTGTACAAACACCTGTATTTATGCAATAACACAGACTAAATTCAGAGAACAGTTGAAGAATGTGGTGAAATATCCCTTTATTGTAATTGTCAGGTTAATTAAATAATTTACAGAATGGAATAATTCCTGACATTAGATTCTTACTTGGACGCTATTCGATTCATCCTCTCCCCTGAACATCTATTCTCCCAAAATGACGCACTGTGGTTACTGTATATAAAACCCACAAGGTGTCCACTTTCATCTACCCAGGCAACGAGGCGTGGACAATAAAGGAGCCTTTTCATCTTCATCCATTTTCTGCAGAACTTTTGTTTCAAATGTGGTCTGTTAGTTTGTCCAATCCATTCACTGCGGTCTCTGCGATTACAAATGAACAATGTTCGATATTCCATGAAGAATTTTGGGATTATCATAGTGTCATCGAATCATGGACTCATGGAATGGTTACAGCACAGAAGGAGGCCATTCGATCCATCGAGCCGGTGCCAGTTCTTTGTAAGACCAATCCAGTTCGTCCCATTGCCCTGCTCTTTCCCTGTAGCCCTTCAAATGTGTTCCCTTCAATTATTTAACACATTCCTTTTTGAAAGTCACGATTGAATCTGCTTCCAACACCCTACCAGGCAGTGTAATCTAGTTCACAATTACTCACTGCGGAAAGAAGTTCTTCCTCATGTTGCCTTTGGTTCTTTTGCCAATCACCATGAATCTGTGGACTCAGATTGTCCACCCGTCCACCAATGGGAACAGATTCTCTTTATTTACGTTATCAAAAACCTTTATGATTTTAAATACTTCTATCAAATCTCCTCTCAACCTTCTCTGCTCTAAGGAGAACAACCTCAGCGTCTCCAGTCTATCCACTTAACTGAAGTCCCTCATCCCTGGAACTATTCCAGTAAATCATTTCTGCACCCTCTCTAAGGCCTTCACATCCTCCCTAAAGTAAGGTGTCCAGAATTGGACACATTACTCAAGTTGTCGCTGAACCATTATTTTATAAAGGTTCAACACACCTTACTTGTTTTATACTCTTTGCCTCTATTTATAAAGCCAAGGGTCCAGTATGCTTTATTAAACACTTTCACAGCCGGTCCTGCCACCTTCAAAGATTTGTTTACATATACCCCCAAGTCTCTGCTCCTGCACCCCCTGTAAAATTTAGATAACATTGCCTCTCCTCATTGTTCCGGCCAAAAAGTAATCACCTCGCATATCTCTGCATTCAATTTCAGCTGGTTAAAGAGAAGACACGCCCTCACCTCAAGGACTGCACGGTTAAATACAAGACACGCCCTCACCTCAAGGGCTGCACGGTTAAATACAAGACACACTCTCACCTCAAGGACTGCACGGTTAAAGAGAAGACACACCCTCACCTCAAGGACTGCACGGTTAAAGAGAAGACACACCCTCACCTCAAGGGCTGCACGGTTAAAGAGAAGACACACCCTCACCTCAAGGGCTGCACGGTTAAAGAGAAGACACACTCTCACCTCAAGGACTGCACGGTTAAATACAAGACACATCCTCACCTCAAGGACAGCACGGTTAAATACAAGACACACTCTCACCTCAAGGACTGCACGGTTAAAGAGAAGACACACCCTCACCTCAAGGGCTGCACGGTTAAAGAGAAGACACACTCTCACCTCAAGGACAGCACGGTTAAATACAAGACACACCCTCACCTCAAGGACTGCACAATGAAAGAGAAGACACATCCTCACCTCAAGGACAGCACGGTTAAAGAGAAGACACATCCTCACCTCAAGGACAGCACAGTGAAAGAGAAGACACGCCCTCAACTCAAGGACAGCACGGTTAAAGAGAAGACACATCCTCACCTCAAGGACAGCACGGTGAAAGAGAAGACACATCCTCACCTCAAGGGCTGCACGGTTAAAGAGAAGACACATCCTCACCTCAAGGACTGCACAGTGAAAGAGAAGACACATCCTCACCTCAAGGACAGCACGGTTAAAGAGAAGACACACTGTCACCTCAAGGACTGCACAGTGAAAGAGAAGACACACTCTCACCTCAAGGACAGCACGGTTAAAGAGAAGACACATCCTCACCTCAAGGACAGCACGGTTAAAGAGAAGACACACCCTCACCTCAAGGACAGCACGGTTAAATACAAGACACATCCTCACCTCAAGGACAGCACGGTTAAAGAGAAGACACATCCTCACCTCAAGGACAGCACGGTTAAATACAAGACACACCCTCACCTCAAGGACAGCACGGTTAAATACAAGACACATCCTCACCTCAAGGACAGCACGGTTAAAGAGAAGACACATCCTCACCTCAAGGACTGCACGGTTAAAGAGAAGACACACTCTCACCTCAAGGACTGCACGGTTAAATACAAGACACACCCTCACCTCAAGGACTGCATGGTTAAAGAGAAGACACACCCTCACCTCAAGGACTGCACGGTTAAAGAGAAGACACATCCTCATCTCAAGTAGAGCACGGTTAAAGAGAATGTGCGATATTCCATGAAGCATTTTGAGATTATCATAGAATCATAGAATGTTTTCAGCACATAGGCATGCCATTTGGCCCATCGAGCCTGTGCCGGCTTTTTGCAACAGTAACTCAGTTAGTCCCATTCACCCGCTCTTTTCCTGTAAGTCCTTCAATTGTTTTCCCTTAAATGATTTACCAAATTCCTTTTTGAAAGCCACGGTTGAATCTGCCTCCAGCACCCTCTCAGGCAACGTACTCCAGTTCACACTTACTCGCTGTGTAAATAAGTTTTTCCTCGTGTCGCCTTTGGTTCTTTTGCCAATCAACTTAAATCTGTGGCCTTTGGTTCTCGACCCGTCCACAGTTTCTCTTTATTTACGTTATCTAAAATCTTCATGATTTTAAAAACTTCTATCAAATCTCCTCTTAACCTTCCCTGCTCTAAGTAGATCAACTCCAGCTTCTCCAGTCGATCCACGTAACTGAAGTCCCTCGTGCATGGAACCATTCTAGATAATCTTTTCTGCGCCATCTCTAAGGCCTTCACATTCTTCCTCATGTGCGGTGCCCATAATTGGACACAATATTCCAGCTGTGGCAGAAGCAGTGTTTTATAAAGGTTCAACATAACTTCCTTGCTTTTGTACTCTGTGCCTCTATTTATAAAGTCTAAGATCCTGTATGCACTTTTAACCACTTTCACAAACTGTCCTGGCACCTTCAGAGATTTGTGAACAGTTACCCACAGGTCTCTCTGATCCGGCACCACCTTTAGAATTTTACAATTGACCATATATTGCCTCTTCTCATTCTTCCTGCTTAAATATATCACCTCGCACATCTCTGCGTTAAATTTCAGCTGCCTTGCGTCCGGCCATTCCACCAGCCTGTCTATGTCCTCTTGACGCCTATTTCTCTCCCCCTCACTGTTGTTACACTTTCAACTTTTGTATCATCTGAAAATTTTGAAATTGTACCCTGTACACCCAAGTCCAGTCATTAATACATCGCAAAAACACAGTGTTCCTAGTACTAATCCCTGGGGAACACAACTGTACACCTTCCTCCATGCAAAAAATACAACCGTTCACCACTACTCTCTACTTCCTGTCACTTAGCCAATTTTGTATCCATGTTGCCACTGCTCCTTTTATTCCATGGGTTTCAATTTTGCAATTTTCAAAAGTTGACCCGAGTTTGTCGTGATTTCAGAAGAGGTACAACAGAGTGCAAATCAAAGATAGAGCTCACAGTCCTTGTGATATTCGGATGAACACATCATTTCAGACAGTTCTCTGCCATGCGTTTCATATCATTAGTAAGTGTGATTTACAGGGTAGAAAACTCACTAATTTCATTATCAAGGACACTGTCATCAGCAGAAATTAATTTCCGCAATCTGGTCTCGGGGAGTTTATGTACAGATTAAGAAGGAGAGGCGCTTGAACTGATTCCTGAGTGAGGTCAGTGATTTGGTATCTCCGTGGCCTGGTGCAGTCGGCCACGTGTACTTCAAAACTTCGGCAGGGGCATAGATTGTGAGTTTTAACACGGAGACAGATTAAGCGTGGGCGGCGATGGTACATGAGGGGAAACCGGAATAGATGCAGACAGAGGGGGGAAAAGAAAGAACGAGGCAACGAGCCAAATTAGCAAATAGAAAGCTGTCAATAATCTGACCTGGAAAAACTGGAAAGTAGAGACATCGAGAGAGAGTGAGAGAGAGACGTAGAGCGATGAACAGAGAGATACGGAGAGAGAGATAGACAGAGAGAGTGACACGCAGAGACAGAGTCATAAGGAAGAGAGAGGGAGACTCAAAGAGAGAGAGAGAGGCACAGAGAGATAGTCACAGAGAAGGAAACAAAGAACAGATAAAATAGGAGCAGAAGTCGGCCATTCGGAGCCTGAATATCATAGCATCATATTATGGTACAGCACAGAAGGAGTCCCTTCGGCCCATCGAGCCTGTGCCAGCTCTCTGAAAGAGCTATCAAATAGTTCCACTTCCCTGCTCTTTCTCCATAGCTCTGCAAGTGTTTTCCCCTCAAATATTTCTCCAATTACTTTTTGATAGTTATTATTGAATTCACTTCTACCACCCTTTCAGTCACTGAATTCCAGATCATAATAGCTCTTTGCGGAAGAAAATATTTCTTTCTGTCTTGCAAGGAACATAAAAGTGGACTGTAAAAGCTTCTACATGTATGTAAAAAGAAAAAGATTAGTGAAGACAAATGTAGGTCCCTTACAATCAGAAATGGGAGAATTTATAATGGGGAACAAGGAAATGGCAGAGCAATTATACACATACTTTGGTTCTGTCTTCACGGAAGAGGACACAAATAACCTCCCAGAAAAGCTAGGGAGACAAGGGATTACTGAGAAGGAGGAGTTAAAGGAAATTAGTATTAGTAAATCAATAGTGCTGGAGAAATGAATGGGACTGAAAGCTGATAAATCCCCAGGGCCTGATAATCTGCATCCCAGAGTAATAAAAGAGGTAGCCATGGAAATAATGGATGTGTTACTTGTCATCTTCCAAAATTCGATAGATTATGGAACAGTTCCTGCAGATTGGAGGATGGCAAAAGTAATCCCACTATTTAAAAAAGGATGGAGAGAGAAAAGAGGGAACTACAGACCGGTTAGCCGAACATCAGTAGTAGGGAGAATGATGGAATCTATTATAAAGGATGTGATCACAGGACATTTTTCAAATATCAATGGGATTAGACAAAGTCAACATGGATTTATGAAAGGGAAATCATGTTTGACAAACCTACTGGTGTTTTTCGAGGATGTAACTGGTAGAATAGATAGGGGAGAACCGCTGGATGTAGTTCGTTTGCATTTTCAGAAGGCCTTTGATCAAGTCCCACATCAGAGGTTAGTGCAGAAAATTAAAGCACATGGGATTGGTGGTATTATACTGGCATGGATTGAAAATTTGTCAACAGACAGGAAATAGAGAGTAGGAATAAATGGGTCTTTTTCGGGGTGGCAGGCAGTGACTAGTGGGGTACCGCAGGGATCAGTGCTTGGGCCCCAGATATTCACAATATATATCAATGATTTGGATGAGGGAACCAAATGTAATATTTCCAAGTTTGCTGATGACACAAAACTAGGTGGGATTGTGAGTTGTGAGGAGGATGCAAAGAGGCTTCAAGACGATTTAGACAAGTTGAGTGAGTGGGCAAATACATGGCAGATGCAGTATAATGTGGATAAATGTGAAGTTATCCACTTCAGAAGGAAAAACAGAAAGACAGAGTATTATTTAAATGGTGATAGATTGGGGAATGTTGATGTACAAAAGGACCTGGGTGTCCTTGTACACCAGTCACTGAAAGCAAATATGCAGGTGCAGCAAGCAGTTAGGAAGGCAAATGGTATGTTGGCCTTCATTGCAAGAGGATTTGAGTGCAGGAGAAGGATGTCTTACTGCAGTTATACAGGGTCTTGGTGAGACCACACCTGGAGTATTGTGTGCAGTTTTGGTCTCCTTACCTAAGAAAGGATATACTTGCCATAGAGGGAGTGCAGCGAAGGTTCACCAGACTGATCCCTGGGATGGCAGGACTGTCGTATGAGGAGAGATTGGGTCGACTCGGCCTGTATTCACTCGAGTTTAGAAGAATGAGAAGGGATCTCATTGAAACATATAAAATTCTGACAGGGCTAGACAGACTGGATGCAGGGAGGGTGTTTCCCCTGTCTGGGGGGTCCAGAACGAGGGGTCACAGTCTCAGGATACAGGGTAGGACATTTAGGACTGAGATGAGGAGAAATTTCTTCACTCAGAGGGTGGTGAACCTGTGGAATTCTCTACCACAGAAGGCTGTGGAGGCCAAGTCACTGAATATATTTAAGAAGGAGCTAGATTTCTGGACACAAAAAGCGTCAAGTGGTATGGAGAGAGAGCGGGAATATGGTATTAAGATCAAGGATCAGCCATGATCATATTGAATGGCGGAGCAGGCTCGAAGGGCCGAATGGCCTACTTCTGCTCCTATTTTATCTGTTCTTTGTTTCCTTCTCTGTGACTATCTCTCTGTGCCTCTCTCTCTCTCTTTGAGTCTCCCTCTCTCTTCCTTATGACTCTCTCTGTCTCTGCGTGTCACTCTCTCTGTCTATCTCTCTCTCCGTATCTCTCTGTTCATCGCTCTACGTCTCTCTCTCACTCTCTCTCGATGTCTCTCTCTCTCTTTCTCTCAGTCTCTCTGTCTATGTCTGTCTCTCCCTGACTCTCTCCCTCTGTCTCTCTCTCCCTCTGTCTCTCTCTCTCTCTGTCTCTCTTCCTCTCAGTGCCTCGTTCTTCTTCTGTGTGTGAGTGTGTGTGTGTCTTTCTCTGTGTTTCTCTCACTCTGTGTGTTTATCACTCAATGTCTGAATGTCTCTCTTTTTTCTCTCTCTCTTGCTCTGTGTCTCTTTCCTTCTCTCTGTCTCCCTCTTTCCTTCTCTCTCTCTCTGACTCTCTGGGCTCGATTTTACCAGCGGGTTTCCGGTGCGTTCCCGGCGGGGGGGCGTCGAAAATCGCGATATCCAGGTGCGTCACCGGATCGCGCCTCGATCCCGCCCACTTCCGGGTTCCGCGCTGACGTGCGGGGGTGCGTGCGCAGCCCCCGCTGGTGGGAATCCCGCAGGCAATTAAAGCCAGCGGGATGCCACTTGAGTGTATTTACCTTGCTTGTTGAGGTCATTAAATGAGCTGATTTAGCTGTCTTAATAGGAAGTGTGGGATTTTACCTTCAACCGAGACTGTTTCACACACTGGGGGAAACAGTCTCACTCCAACCGGACGTGTTGGAGCCAGCAGCCTGTGGCAGGTGCCAAGGTGCACTGCACAGGGGGGGGAGAGCCCTCACCCACGCAGGAGGCCACCGCGTCACATAGGGCAACCCCTGCCCTCCACCACCCCCCTCCAAGCCAGAGGAAACACCGACGTGAAACCGCAGCCCCAGTGCGAGGAAACACCCACCTACCCTGCACAACCCCTCAGACCAACACCTGCCAGATGGGTGGTGCGTTGACATCCTCGGAGGACGAACAGCCCCAGCAGCCTCGCAGTCCACGCCGTCCACCTCAGCGACGTGGAGCCCCCCAACACGGTGCTGTGGTACACCCACCTGCACAGCAGGAGGGAGGGCAACCGCAGAGAGAGATGCGTCGCAGGAGGCACTACCCTCCGTACAGGGTGTACAGACCGAGGCTCAGCTTCATGGACCTCTCCGAGGAGCAGTGCATACGGAGGCTCAGAGTCAATCGCCAGGTAGTCGCCGACATCTGCAGCCTCCTTAACGACGAGCTGCTCCCTGATGGACCAAGCAGCATCTTCTTACCTGTCGCCGTCAAAGTCACCACTGCCCTCAACTTCTTCACATCCGGATCCTTCCAGGGTGCCACCGGGGACATCACCGGGGTCTGTCAGTCCATAGGGCTGCTCAAGATGCGCTTCAGGTGCCTTGATCGTTCTGGGGGAGCGCTCCAATACACACCATTCAGAGTGGGATGAATCATAGTTGTCTGCTGTGCCCTGCACAACATGGCCCAACAGAGAGGGGTGCCGCTGGAGGAGGCCCCATCCACACCCGCCACCCACATTGAGGACGGCGATGAGGACGAGGAGGTGGAGGTGGAGGAGGAGGCGGAGGAGGAGGAGGGGGAGGAGGAGAACGCACCAGAGGATGATGTACGACCCATGCGCCGAACACCGGCGCACCGGTATGCTCGCCGGGCCAGGGAGGCACTCATATGTCAACGGTTCTCCTAGAGTCAGACAGTGCGAGGCATTCGCATCTCCTCACCTGCACATGCGAGCGGCCATACCAGCCCCCTCCACTGAAGAGTGTTGCCAGTACTCCTGCACCCACAGCAGTGTGCCCAATGGGTGGCAGCAGGTGTTCGCCGTCATGATGGGCTGCACGGAACGCACCTATTGCACAGGCCGCCGAAGAATGGACGAGAGGTGGCAGGAGTGCTGAGAACGATAGTGTTTAATGTCGACAGGGTTCAATACGATAAACAAAAAGTGTACAAATTAACAGACACCCTGGTGCATTCCCTTTGTGATTATAAGGCCTTTGGAGCTCTTCTCCGGGTACCCATACGTGGTGCTACCCCTGTGGCTCCAGCAGAGGTAGTGGCAGGTTGCTCGTCTTCTTGCCTTGACCGGGTAGATGCTCTGGGCGGACGGCCCCTGGGTTTCGGTGCCCGTGAGGGCACCTCCACAGCCTGCTCCTCCTGCATCTGTGCAGGGGCAGACTCGGCCACCTGGAGAGGAGGCACCATTGCGGGTACTGGTTGAGAGGGGGGCAACGGGTGGGACGTGGGGGCACCTTGAGAAGTGTCCCCGCTTCCATGTCCCCGGTCACCATCATCCCTCTCGTGGCCCCGGCCCACATCACCCCTTCCACCCTGCTGGACGGCAGTTTGGATGGCATGTGTGAGGCCTTGCAACGCCACCCCTAGCGTATCCGTCAGCCTGTTTATGGCGGCGGAATGTTGCTCACCCTGGATCCGTACAGCCGTTGTCAGGGCCTGCACGGGCTCGATGTGGAGCTGTGCGTGACGCTCGAGGGAGGCCAGCCTGTCCTCCACCACAGACGCTCCCGCACCTACCCGTGACACTATGTCGCCGGTACCCTCCTGTGCCTGCGCCACCAATGCCCGCATGCAGGAGTTGGAATCCTCCATCGCCTGCACGATTGTGGACAATGCGCGCGGCACCTCTCCCAGTCCCTCGGCAATTAGCTGGTGCCCCTCGCAGACTCTCCTTTTGACTGGTGGCCCCCTGGGTTCAGCATCTGGGTCCAGCTGAGCAGAGCCTGGAGATGAATGCTCCCACCGACGCGGACCCTCCGCGGCTGCCCCTGCCACCAGGGTCTGCTCATGCTCACAGGTGTGCGGTGAATCACCAAGTGCTACCCCAACTAGTTGGCGAGGAGGACCCACCGAGTTGCGTGTCTCTGCGCTGGTGGATGGTTGGCTCATATGTGACGATGCACCCTCAGAGACCGCCATGTCCTCTGAGGAATCGCCCTCCTCGCACGAAGCGCTCGCAGACGGCCCTGGAAGGGAACAGAGCGCACTATGAGGCATGTGCACAGAGGTCGCGGTGCGCCAGATGGCAGGTGATGCTAAGGTCATTCGCGATCATGAGTGTGGAGTGTCGGCTGTCCCTTACCGGCCGATGCTGTAGCGCCAGACTCGCCATCGCCCACCGACAGGCACAGTGGCATTCCGCTCAGCTCCAGCGCCTCCGCCTCGGCGTCCGTGAGCTCGAGCACGCGCGCTGGGCCCCCTCCAGTGTGGTCCCTTTCCCGCGCGTTCTTGGATCTCTTCTCCTGTGAGGGCAAAACACAGATGCGTGAGTACGTGCAGATTGCATAGCGAGACGCCTGGAGCATCGGTGTGGGTGGGTTGTGCGTGGGGCGGATGAATGGAAGGATGCGTGTGCCACATGCCCGTCCCATTGCATTGGGGTTGGGGCGTGTGGTGGTGTTCCAGTGGGGACGGGGATGGTGGATGAGTGCAGGCACGGTGAGGATGGTGAGTGAGTGGCTGTGAGGATTGCTGTGGGAGCGCTGTGGTGGCTGTGCGGAAGGGGTTGTGGTGTGTTTGGCGTGATGGTCGAGACGGGTTCTGGTGGTGGGGGGCCTTCGTGTACTCACTTTGCCGGACCTCGTGAGGTCGTTGAAGCGCTTTCGGCACTGCTCCCAAGACGTGCTTGTGTTCGAGCTGCTGCTCACCTCCGCCGCCACCTCTCCCCATGCCCTCCTGGTTACCGAGCCAGGTCACTTCCGTCCATCCCTCGGGAAGAGGGTGTCCCTCCTCCTCCACACACCGTCCAGGAGGAGCTGCAGCGCGTGGTCGGAAAAGCGGGGCGCAGCCTTACCCCTGGGTTGCGCCATGGTCCGCTTCCTGGTGCTGGATGCAGGGGGGGCTCTGTGGGATTGCCCCTTTAAGTGCGGATCCAACATCACGCTGGCGTCACTGCGCATGCGCGGGCGGCCGTCGCACAGCTGGCCTGCGGCGAACCCGGAACCACGGCTCAACTGGATCAATTATCCCGCGATCGCGCGGGGGGCGCCCTCAATTAACCGGCCGCGTTCTCCACGCTCCCGGAGGACCACCCACTGGGAACCCGCAGGCCTGGTAAAATCGGGCCCTTTGTCTTCAAATACAAGAACTTTTCGTGGTTTTGTTGGTTTTCAGCAAATGAACATATTTCAGCGAGCTGGAAGTTTTTTCTTTAGTAGCGTAAGATTTTATCTCAAAATACAAGAACTTTTCGTAGTTCTTGTCAATTTTTGTTGGTTTTCATCGAATGAACTTATTTCAGTCAGCGAGATCTTTCTTCTTCAAAGCAAAAAGATTTTATCTTGAAATACAAGAACTTTTCGTGGTTTTGTTGGTTTTCAGCAAATGAACATATTTCAGCGAGCGAGAAGTTTATCTTTAATAGCGTCGGATTTTATCTCAAAATACAAGAACTTTTCGTGGTTCTTGTCAATTATTGTTGGTTTTCATCTGAGGAACTTATTTCAGTCAGCTGGATCTTTCTTATTCAAAGCAAAAAGATTTTATCTTCAAATACAAGAACTTTTCGTGGTTTTGTTGGTTTTCAGCAAATGAACATATTTCAGCGAGCGAGAAGTTTTTTCTTTAATAGCGTCAGATTTTATCTTAAAATACAAGAACTTTTCGTGGTTCTTGTCAATTTTTGTTGGTTTTCATCCAATGAACGTTTTTCAGTCAGCGAGATCTTTCTTCTTCAAAGCAAAAAGATTTTATCTTCAAACACAAGAATTTTTCGTGGTTTTGTTGGTTTTCAGCAAATGAACATATTTCAGCGAGCTAGAAGTTTTTTCTTTAATAGCGTCAGATTTTATCTCAAAATACAAGAACTTTTCGTGGTTCTTGTCAATTTTTATGGTTTTCATCTAATGAACTTATTTCAGTCAGCTCGATCTTTCTTCTTCAAAGCATAAAGATTTTATCTTCAAATACAAGAACTTTTCGTGGTTTTGTTGGTTTTCAGCAAATGAACATATTTCAGCGAGCTGGAAGTTTTTTCTTTAATAGCGTCAGATTTTATCTTAAAATACAAGAACTTTTCGTGGTTCTTGTCAATTATTGTTGGTTTTCATCGAATGAACTTATTTCAGTCAGCCAGATCTTTCTTCTTCAAAGCAAAAAGGTTTTATCTTCAAATACAAGAACTTTTCGTGGTTTTGTTGGTTTTCAGCAAATGAACATATTTCAGCGAGCTGGAAGTTTTTTCTTTCATAGCGTCAGATTTTATCTTAAAATACAAGAACTTTTCGTGGTATTTATCAATTTTTGTTGGTTTTCATCGAATGAACTTATTTCAGTCAGCTAGAACTTTCTTCTTCAAAGCAAAAAGATTTTATCTTCAAACACAGGAACTTTTCGTGGTTTTGTTGGTTTTCATCAAATGAACATATTTCAGCGAGCTCGAAGTTTTTTCTTTAATAGCGTCAGATTTTATCTTAAAATACAAGAACCTTTCGTGGTTCTTGTCAATTTTTCTTGGTTTTCATCTGAGGAACTTATTTCAGTCAGCTGGATCTTTCTTCTTCAAAGCAAAAAGGTTTTATCTTCAAATGCAAGAACTATTCATGATTTTGTTGGTTTTCAGCAAATGAACATATTTCAGCGAGCGAGAAGTTTTTTCTTTAATAGCGTCAGATTTTATCTTCAAATACAAGAACTTTTCGTGGTTCTTGTCAATTTTTGTTGGTTTTCAGCAAATGAACATATTTCAGCGAGCTCGAAGTTTTTTCTTTAATAGCGTCAGATTTTATCTTAAAATACAAGAACTTTTCGTGGTTCTTGTTAATTTTTCTTGGTTTTCATTTAATGAACTTATTGCAGTCAGCTGGATCTTTCTTCTTCAAAGCAAAAAGATTTTATCTTCAAATACAAGAACTTTTCGTGGTTTTGTTGGTTTTCAGCAAATGAACATATTTCAGCGAGCGAGAAGTTTTTTCTTTAATAGCGTCAGATTTTTTCTCAAAATACAAGAACTTTTCGTGGTTCTTGTCAATTATTGTTGGTTTTCATCGAATTAACTTATTTCAGTCAGCTAGATCTTTCTTCTTCAAAGCAAAAAGATTTTATCTTAAAATACAAGAACTTTTCGTGGTTCTGTTGGTTTTCAGCAAATGAACACATTTCAGCGTGCTGGAAGTTTTTTCTTTAATAGCGTCAGATTTTATCTTAAAATACAAGAACTTATCGTGGTTCTTGTCAATTTTTGTTGGTTTTCATCGAATGACCTTATTTCAGTCAGCTAGATCTTTCTTCTTCAAAGCAAAAAGATTTTATCTTCAAATACAAGATCTTTTCGTGGTTTTGTGGTTTTCAGCAAATGAACATATTTCAGCGAGCTGGAAGCTTTTTCTTTAATAGCGTAAAATTTTATCGTAAAATACAAGAACTTTTCGTGGTTCTTGTCAATTTTTGTTGGTTTTCATCTCATGAACTTATTTCAGTCAGCTCGATCTTTCTTCTTCAAAGCAAAAAGATTTTATCCTCAAATACAAGAACTTTTCGTGGTTTTGTTGGTTTTCAGCAAATGAACATATTTCAGCGAGCGAGAAGTTTTTTCTTTGATAGCGTAAGATTTTATCTCAAAATACAAGTACATTTCGTGGTTCTTGTCAATTTTTGTTGGTTTTCATCTGATGAACTTATTTCAGTCAGCTGGATATTTCATCTTCAAAGCTAAAAGATTTTATCTTCAAATGCAAGAACTGTTCGTGGTTTTGTTGGTTTTCAGCAAATGAACATATTTCAGCGTGCGAGAAGTTTTTTCTTTAATAGCATCAGATTTTATCTTAAAATACAAGAACTTTTCGTGGTTCTTGTCAATTTTTGTTGGTTTTCATCGAATGAACTTATTTCAGTCAGCTAGATCTTTCTTCTTCAAAGCAAAAAGATTTTATCTTCAAATACAAGATCTTTTCGTGGTTTTGTGGTTTTCAGCAAATGAACATATTTCAGCGAGCTGGAAGTTTTTTCTTTAATTGCATAAAATTTTATCGTAAAATACAAGAACTTTTCGTGGTTCTTGTCAATTTTTGTTGGTTTTCATCTTATGAACTTATTTCAGTCAGCTCGATCTTTCTTCTTCAAAGCAAAAAGATTTTATCTTCAAATACAAGAACTTTTCGTGGTTTTGTTGGTTTTCAGCAAATGAACATATTTCAGCGAGCGAGAAGTTTTTTCTTTGATAGCATAAGATTTTATCTCAAAATACAAGTACATTTCGTGGTTCTTGTCAATTTTTGTTGGTTTTCATCTGATGAACTTATTTCAGTCAGCTAGATATTTCATCTTCAAAGCAACAAGATTTTATCTTCAAATGCAAGAACTTTTCGTGGTTTTGTTGGTTTTCAGCAAATGAACATATTTCAGCGAGTGAGAAGTTTTTTCTTTAATAGCGTCTGATTTTATCTCAAAATACAAGAACTTTTCGTGGTTCTTGTCAATTTTTGTTGGTTTTCAGCTGATGAACTTATTTCAGTCAGCTAGATCTTTTTTCTTCAAAGCAAAAAGATTTTATCTTCAAATACAAGAACTTTTCGTGGTTTTGCGGTTTTCAGCAAATGAACATATTTCAGCGAGCTGGAAGTTTTTTCTTTAATAGCGCAAGATTTTATCTTAAAATAGAAGAACTTTTCGTGGTTCTTGTCAATTTTTGTTGGTTTTCATCGAATGAACTTATTTCAGTCAGCGAGATCTTTTTTCTTCAAAGCAAAAAGATTTTATCTTCAAATGCAAGAGCTATTCGTGGTTTTGTTGGTTTTCAGCAAATGAACATATTTCAGCGAGCGAGAAGTTTTTTCTTTCATCGCGTCAGATTTTATCTTAAAATACAAGAACTTTTCGTGGTTCTTGTCAATTTTTGTTCGTTTCCATCTGAGGAACTTATTTCAGTCAGCTGGATCTTTCTTCTTCAACGCAAAAAGATTTTATCTTCAAATGCAAGAACTAATTGTGGTTTTGTTGGTTTTCAGCAAATGAACATATTTCAGCGAGCTCGAAGTTTTTTCTTTCATCGCGTCAGATGTTTTCTTAAAATACAAGAACTTTTCGTGGTTCTTGTCAATTTTTGTTGGTTTTCATCTGAGGAACTTATTTCAGTCAGCTCGATCTTTCTTCTTCAAAGCAAAAAGATTTTATCTTCAAATACAAGAACTTTTCGTGGTTTTGTTGGTTTTCAGCAAATGAACATATTTCGGCGAGCGAGAAGTTTTTTCTTTAATCGCGTCAGATTTTATCTCAAAATACAAGAACTTTTCGTGGTTCTTGTCAATTTTCGTTGGTTTTCATCTAATGAACTTATTTCAGTCAGCTAGATCTTTTTTCTTCAAAGCAAAAAGATTTTATCTTCAAATACAAGAACTTTTCGTGGTTATGTTGGTTTTCAGCAAATGAACATATTTCAGCGAGCGAGAAGTTTTTTCTTTAATAGAGCAAGATTTTATCTTAAAATACAAGAACTTTTCGTCGTTCTTGTCAATTTTTGTTGGTTTGCATCTAATGAACTTATTTCAGTCAGCTGGATCTTTCTTCTTCAAAGCAAAAAGATTTTATCTTCAAATACAGGAACTTTTCGTGGTTTTGTTGGTTTTCAGGAAATGAACATATTTCAGCGAGCGAGAAGTTTTTTCTTTAATAGCGTCAGATTTTATCTTAAAATACAAGAACTTTTCGTGCTTCTTGTCAATTTTTGTTGGTTTTCAGCAAATGAACATATTTCAGCGAGCTCGAAGTTTTTTCTTTCATAGCGTCAGATTTTTTCTTAAAATACAAGAACTTTTCGTCGTTCTTGTCAATTTTTGTTGGTTTTCATCTGAGGAACTTATTTCAGTCAGCTCGATCTTTCTTCTTCAAAGCAAAAAGGTTTTATCTTCAAATTCAAGAACTATTCGTGGTTTTGTTGGTTTTCAGCAAATGAACATATTTCAGCGAGCGAGAAGTTTTTTCTTTAATAGAGTAAAATTTTATCGTAAAATACAAGAACTATTCGTGGTTCTTGTCAATTTTTGTTGGTTTTCATCTAATGAACTTATTTCAGTCAGCCAGATATTTCATCTTCAAAGCTAAAAGATTTTATCTTCAAATGCAAGAACTGTTCGTGGTTTTGTTGGTTTTCAGCAAATGAACATATTTCAGCGAGCGAGAAGTTTTTTCTTTAATAGCGTCTGATTTTATCTCAAAATACAAGAACTTTTCGTGGTTCTTGTCAATTATTGTTGGTTTTCATCGAATTAACTTATTTCAGTCAGCTAGATCTTTCTTCTTCAAAGCAAAAAGATTTTATCTTAAAATACAAGAACTTTTCGTGGTTTTGTTGGTTTTCAGCAAATGAACACATTTCAGCGAGCTGGAAGTTTTTCCTTTAATAGCGTCAGATTTTATCATAAAATACAAGAACTTTTCGTGGTTCTTGTCAATTTTTGTTGGTTTTCATCTTATGAACTTATTTCAGTCAGCTCGATCTTTCTTCTTCAAAGCAAAAAGATTTTATCTTCAAATACAAGAACTTTTCGTGGTTGTGTTGGTTTTCAGCAAATGAACATATTTCAGCGAGCGAGAAGTTTTTTCTTTCATAGCGTCAGATTTTTTCTTAAAATACAAGAACTTTTCGTGGTTCTTGTCAATTTTTGTTGGTTTTCATCTGAGGAACTCATTTCAGTCAGATAGATCTTTCTTCTTCAAAACAAAAAGATTTTATCTTCAAATACAAGAACTTTTCGTGGTTTTGTTGGTTTTCAGCAAATGAACATATTTCAGCGAGCGAGAAGTTTTTTCTTTAATAGCGTCTGATTTTATCTCAAAATACAAGAACTTTTCGTGGTTCTTGTCAATTTTCGTTGGTTTTCATCTAATGAACTTATTTCAGTCAGCTAGATCTTTTTTCTTCAAAGCAAAAAGATTTTATCTTCAAATACAAGAACTTTTCGTGGTTTTGTTGGTTTTCAGCAAATGAACATATTTCAGCGAGGCAGAAGTTTTTTCTTTAATAGAGCAAGATTTTATCTTAAAATACAAGAACGTTTCGTCATTCTTGTCAATTTTTGTTGGTTTTCATCTAATGAACTTATTTCAGTCAGCGAGATCTTTCTTCTTCAAAGCAAAAAGATTTTATCTTCAAATACAGGAACTTTTCGTGGTTTTGTTGGTTTTCAGCAAATGAACATATTTCAGTGAGCTCGAAGCTTTTTCTTTCATCGCGTCAGATTTTATCTTAAAATACAAGAACTTTTCGTGGTTCTTGTCAATTTTTGTTGGTTTCCATCTGAGGAACTTATTTCAGTCAGCTGGATCTTTCTTCTTCAAAGCAAAAAGGTTTTATCTTCAAATGCAAGAACTATTCGTGGTTTTGTTGGTTTTCAGGAAATGAACATATTTCAGCGAGCGAGAAGTTTTTTCTTTAATAGCGTCAGATTTTATCTTAAAATACAAGAACTTTTCGTGCTTCTTGTCAATTTTTGTTGGTTTTCAGCAAATGAACATACTTCAGCGAGCTCGAAGTTTTTTCTTTCACAGCGTCAGATTTTTTCTTAAAATACAAGAACTTTTCGTCGTTCTTGTCAATTTTTGTTGGTTTTCATCTGAGGAACTTATTTCAGTCAGCTCGATCTTTCTTCTTCAAAGCAAAAAGATTTTATCTTCAAATACAAGAACTTTTCGTGGTTTTGTTGGTTTTCAGCAAATGAACATATTTCAGCGAGCGAGAAGTTTTTTCTTTGATAGCGTAAGATTTTATCTCAAAATACAAGTACATTTCGTGGTTCTTGTCAATTTTTGTTGGTTTTCATCTGATGAACTTATTTCAGTCAGCTGGATATTTCATCTTCAAAGCTAAAAGATTTTATCTTCAAATGCAAGAACTGTTCGTGGTTTTGTTGGTTTTCAGCAAATGAACATATTTCAGCGTGCGAGAAGTTTTTTCTTTAATAGCATCAGATTTTATCTTAAAATACAAGAACTTTTCGTGGTTCTTGTCAATTTTTGTTGGTTTTCATCGAATGAACTTATTTCAGTCAGCTAGATCTTTCTTCTTCAAAGCAAAAAGATTTTATCTTCAAATACAAGATCTTTTCGTGGTTTTGTGGTTTTCAGCAAATGAACATATTTCAGCGAGCTGGAAGTTTTTTCTTTAATTGCATAAAATTTTATCGTAAAATACAAGAACTTTTCGTGGTTCTTGTCAATTTTTGTTGGTTTTCATCTTATGAACTTATTTCAGTCAGCTCGATCTTTCTTCTTCAAAGCAAAAAGATTTTATCTTCAAATACAAGAACTTTTCGTGGTTTTGTTGGTTTTCAGCAAATGAACATATTTCAGCGAGCGAGAAGTTTTTTCTTTGATAGCATAAGATTTTATCTCAAAATACAAGTACATTTCGTGGTTCTTGTCAATTTTTGTTGGTTTTCATCTGATGAACTTATTTCAGTCAGCTAGATATTTCATCTTCAAAGCAACAAGATTTTATCTTCAAATGCAAGAACTTTTCGTGGTTTTGTTGGTTTTCAGCAAATGAACATATTTCAGCGAGTGAGAAGTTTTTTCTTTAATAGCGTCTGATTTTATCTCAAAATACAAGAACTTTTCGTGGTTCTTGTCAATTTTTGTTGGTTTTCAGCTGATGAACTTATTTCAGTCAGCTAGATCTTTTTTCTTCAAAGCAAAAAGATTTTATCTTCAAATACAAGAACTTTTCGTGGTTTTGCGGTTTTCAGCAAATGAACATATTTCAGCGAGCTGGAAGTTTTTTCTTTAATAGCGCAAGATTTTATCTTAAAATAGAAGAACTTTTCGTGGTTCTTGTCAATTTTTGTTGGTTTTCATCGAATGAACTTATTTCAGTCAGCGAGATCTTTTTTCTTCAAAGCAAAAAGATTTTATCTTCAAATGCAAGAGCTATTCGTGGTTTTGTTGGTTTTCAGCAAATGAACATATTTCAGCGAGCGAGAAGTTTTTTCTTTCATCGCGTCAGATTTTATCTTAAAATACAAGAACTTTTCGTGGTTCTTGTCAATTTTTGTTCGTTTCCATCTGAGGAACTTATTTCAGTCAGCTGGATCTTTCTTCTTCAACGCAAAAAGGTTTTATCTTCAAATGCAAGAACTAATTGTGGTTTTGTTGGTTTTCAGCAAATGAACATATTTCAGCGAGCTCGAAGTTTTTTCTTTCATAGCGTCAGATTTTTTCTTAAAATACAAGAACTTTTCGTCGTTCTTGTCAATTTTTGTTGGTTTTCATCTGAGGAACTTATTTCAGTCAGCTCGATCTTTCTTCTTCAAAGCAAAAAGGTTTTATCTTCAAATTCAAGAACTATTCGTGGTTTTGTTGGTTTTCAGCAAATGAACATATTTCAGCGAGCGAGAAGTTTTTTCTTTAATAGAGTAAAATTTTATCGTAAAATACAAGAACTATTCGTGGTTCTTGTCAATTTTTGTTGGTTTTCATCTAATGAACTTATTTCAGTCAGCCAGATATTTCATCTTCAAAGCTAAAAGATTTTATCTTCAAATGCAAGAACTGTTCGTGGTTTTGTTGGTTTTCAGCAAATGAACATATTTCAGCGAGCGAGAAGTTTTTTCTTTAATAGCGTCTGATTTTATCTCAAAATACAAGAACTTTTCGTGGTTCTTGTCAATTATTGTTGGTTTTCATCGAATTAACTTATTTCAGTCAGCTAGATCTTTCTTCTTCAAAGCAAAAAGATTTTATCTTAAAATACAAGAACTTTTCGTGGTTTTGTTGGTTTTCAGCAAATGAACACATTTCAGCGAGCTGGAAGTTTTTCCTTTAATAGCGTCAGATTTTATCATAAAATACAAGAACTTTTCGTGGTTCTTGTCAATTTTTGTTGGTTTTCATCTTATGAACTTATTTCAGTCAGCTCGATCTTTCTTCTTCAAAGCAAAAAGATTTTATCTTCAAATACAAGAACTTTTCGTGGTTGTGTTGGTTTTCAGCAAATGAACATATTTCAGCGAGCGAGAAGTTTTTTCTTTCATAGCGTCAGATTTTTTCTTAAAATACAAGAACTTTTCGTGGTTCTTGTCAATTTTTGTTGGTTTTCATCTGAGGAACTCATTTCAGTCAGATAGATCTTTCTTCTTCAAAACAAAAAGATTTTATCTTCAAATACAAGAACTTTTCGTGGTTTTGTTGGTTTTCAGCAAATGAACATATTTCAGCGAGCGAGAAGTTTTTTCTTTAATAGCGTCTGATTTTATCTCAAAATACAAGAACTTTTCGTGGTTCTTGTCAATTTTCGTTGGTTTTCATCTAATGAACTTATTTCAGTCAGCTAGATCTTTTTTCTTCAAAGCAAAAAGATTTTATCTTCAAATACAAGAACTTTTCGTGGTTTTGTTGGTTTTCAGCAAATGAACATATTTCAGCGAGGCAGAAGTTTTTTCTTTAATAGAGCAAGATTTTATCTTAAAATACAAGAACGTTTCGTCATTCTTGTCAATTTTTGTTGGTTTTCATCTAATGAACTTATTTCAGTCAGCGAGATCTTTCTTCTTCAAAGCAAAAAGATTTTATCTTCAAATACAGGAACTTTTCGTGGTTTTGTTGGTTTTCAGCAAATGAACATATTTCAGTGAGCTCGAAGCTTTTTCTTTCATCGCGTCAGATTTTATCTTAAAATACAAGAACTTTTCGTGGTTCTTGTCAATTTTTGTTGGTTTCCATCTGAGGAACTTATTTCAGTCAGCTGGATCTTTCTTCTTCAAAGCAAAAAGGTTTTATCTTCAAATGCAAGAACTATTCGTGGTTTTGTTGGTTTTCAGGAAATGAACATATTTCAGCGAGCGAGAAGTTTTTTCTTTAATAGCGTCAGATTTTATCTTAAAATACAAGAACTTTTCGTGCTTCTTGTCAATTTTTGTTGGTTTTCAGCAAATGAACATACTTCAGCGAGCTCGAAGTTTTTTCTTTCACAGCGTCAGATTTTTTCTTAAAATACAAGAACTTTTCGTCGTTCTTGTCAATTTTTGTTGGTTTTCATCTGAGGAACTTATTTCAGTCAGCTCGATCTTTCTTCTTCAAAGCAAAAAGATTTTATCTTCAAATACAAGAACTTTTCGTGGTTTTGTTGGTTTTCAGCAAATGAACATATTTCAGCGAGCGAGAAGTTTTTTCTTTGATAGCGTAAGATTTTATCTCAAAATACAAGTACATTTCGTGGTTCTTGTCAATTTTTGTTGGTTTTCATCTGATGAACTTATTTCAGTCAGCTGGATATTTCATCTTCAAAGCTAAAAGATTTTATCTTCAAATGCAAGAACTGTTCGTGGTTTTGTTGGTTTTCAGCAAATGAACATATTTCAGCGTGCGAGAAGTTTTTTCTTTAATAGCATCAGATTTTATCTTAAAATACAAGAACTTTTCGTGGTTCTTGTCAATTTTTGTTGGTTTTCATCGAATGAACTTATTTCAGTCAGCTAGATCTTTCTTCTTCAAAGCAAAAAGATTTTATCTTCAAATACAAGATCTTTTCGTGGTTTTGTGGTTTTCAGCAAATGAACATATTTCAGCGAGCTGGAAGTTTTTTCTTTAATTGCATAAAATTTTATCGTAAAATACAAGAACTTTTCGTGGTTCTTGTCAATTTTTGTTGGTTTTCATCTTATGAACTTATTTCAGTCAGCTCGATCTTTCTTCTTCAAAGCAAAAAGATTTTATCTTCAAATACAAGAACTTTTCGTGGTTTTGTTGGTTTTCAGCAAATGAACATATTTCAGCGAGCGAGAAGTTTTTTCTTTGATAGCATAAGATTTTATCTCAAAATACAAGTACATTTCGTGGTTCTTGTCAATTTTTGTTGGTTTTCATCTGATGAACTTATTTCAGTCAGCTAGATATTTCATCTTCAAAGCAACAAGATTTTATCTTCAAATGCAAGAACTTTTCGTGGTTTTGTTGGTTTTCAGCAAATGAACATATTTCAGCGAGTGAGAAGTTTTTTCTTTAATAGCGTCTGATTTTATCTCAAAATACAAGAACTTTTCGTGGTTCTTGTCAATTTTTGTTGGTTTTCAGCTGATGAACTTATTTCAGTCAGCTAGATCTTTTTTCTTCAAAGCAAAAAGATTTTATCTTCAAATACAAGAACTTTTCGTGGTTTTGCGGTTTTCAGCAAATGAACATATTTCAGCGAGCTGGAAGTTTTTTCTTTAATAGCGCAAGATTTTATCTTAAAATAGAAGAACTTTTCGTGGTTCTTGTCAATTTTTGTTGGTTTTCATCGAATGAACTTATTTCAGTCAGCGAGATCTTTTTTCTTCAAAGCAAAAAGATTTTATCTTCAAATGCAAGAGCTATTCGTGGTTTTGTTGGTTTTCAGCAAATGAACATATTTCAGCGAGCGAGAAGTTTTTTCTTTCATCGCGTCAGATTTTATCTTAAAATACAAGAACTTTTCGTGGTTCTTGTCAATTTTTGTTCGTTTCCATCTGAGGAACTTATTTCAGTCAGCTGGATCTTTCTTCTTCAACGCAAAAAGGTTTTATCTTCAAATGCAAGAACTAATTGTGGTTTTGTTGGTTTTCAGCAAATGAACATATTTCAGCGAGCTCGAAGTTTTTTCTTTCATCGCGTCAGATGTTTTCTTAAAATACAAGAACTTTTCGTGGTTCTTGTCAATTTTTGTTGGTTTTCATCTGAGGAACTTATTTCAGTCAGCTCGATCTTTCTTCTTCAAAGCAAAAAGATTTTATCTTCAAATACAAGAACTTTTCGTGGTTTTGTTGGTTTTCAGCAAATGAACATATTTCGGCGAGCGAGAAGTTTTTTCTTTAATCGCGTCAGATTTTATCTCAAAATACAAGAACTTTTCGTGGTTCTTGTCAATTTTCGTTGGTTTTCATCTAATGAACTTATTTCAGTCAGCTAGATCTTTTTTCTTCAAAGCAAAAAGATTTTATCTTCAAATACTAGAACTTTTCGTGGTTATGTTGGTTTTCAGCAAATGAACATATTTCAGCGAGCGAGAAGTTTTTTCTTTAATAGAGCAAGATTTTATCTTAAAATACAAGAACTTTTCGTCGTTCTTGTCAATTTTTGTTGGTTTGCATCTAATGAACTTATTTCAGTCAGCGAGATCTTTCTTCTTCAAAGCAAAAAGATTTTATCTTCAAATACAGGAACTTTTCGTGGTTTTGTTGGTTTTCAGCAAATGAACATATTTCAGCGAGCGAGAAGTTTTTTCTTTAATAGCGTCAGATTTTATCTTAAAATACAAGAACTTTTCGTGCTTCTTGTCAATTTTTGTTGGTTTTCAGCAAATGAACATATTTCAGCGAGCTCGAAGTTTTTTCTTTCATAGCGTCAGATTTTATCTTAAAATACAAGAACTTATCGTGGTTCTTGTCAATTTTTGTTGGTTTCCATCTGAGGAACTTATTTCAGTCAGCTGGATCTTTCTTCTTCAAAGCAAAAAGATTTTTTCTTCAAATACAGGAACTTTTCGTGGTTTTGTTGGTTTTCAGGAAATGAACATATTTCAGCGAGCGAGAAGTTTTTTCTTTAATAGCGTCAGATTTTATCTTAAAATACAAGAACTTTTCGTGCTTCTTGTCAATTTTTGTTGGTTTTCAGCAAATGAACATATTTCAGCGAGCTCGAAGTTTTTTCTTTCATAGCGTCAGATTTTTTCTTAAAATACAAGAACTTTTCGTCGTTCTTGTCAATTTTTGTTGGTTTTCATCTGAGGAACTTATTTCAGTCAGCTCGATCTTTCTTCTTCAAAGCAAAAAGGTTTTATCTTCAAATTCAAGAACTATTCGTGGTTTTGTTGGTTTTCAGCAAATGAACATATTTCAGCGAGCGAGAAGTTTTTTCTTTAATAGAGTAAAATTTTATCGTAAAATACAAGAACTATTCGTGGTTCTTGTCAATTTTTGTTGGTTTTCATCTAATGAACTTATTTCAGTCAGCCAGATATTTCATCTTCAAAGCTAAAAGATTTTATCTTCAAATGCAAGAACTGTTCGTGGTTTTGTTGGTTTTCAGCAAATGAACATATTTCAGCGAGCGAGAAGTTTTTTCTTTAATAGCGTCTGATTTTATCTCAAAATACAAGAACTTTTCGTGGTTCTTGTCAATTATTGTTGGTTTTCATCGAATTAACTTATTTCAGTCAGCTAGATCTTTCTTCTTCAAAGCAAAAAGATTTTATCTTAAAATACAAGAACTTTTCGTGGTTTTGTTGGTTTTCAGCAAATGAACACATTTCAGCGAGCTGGAAGTTTTTCCTTTAATAGCGTCAGATTTTATCATAAAATACAAGAACTTTTCGTGGTTCTTGTCAATTTTTGTTGGTTTTCATCTTATGAACTTATTTCAGTCAGCTCGATCTTTCTTCTTCAAAGCAAAAAGATTTTATCTTCAAATACAAGAACTTTTCGTGGTTGTGTTGGTTTTCAGCAAATGAACATATTTCAGCGAGCGAGAAGTTTTTTCTTTCATAGCGTCAGATTTTTTCTTAAAATACAAGAACTTTTCGTGGTTCTTGTCAATTTTTGTTGGTTTTCATCTGAGGAACTCATTTCAGTCAGATAGATCTTTCTTCTTCAAAACAAAAAGATTTTATCTTCAAATACAAGAACTTTTCGTGGTTTTGTTGGTTTTCAGCAAATGAACATACTTCAGCGAGCTCGAAGTTTTTTCTTTCACAGCGTCAGATTTTTTCTTAAAATACAAGAACTTTTCGTCGTTCTTGTCAATTTTTGTTGGTTTTCATCTGAGGAACTTATTTCAGTCAGCTCGATCTTTCTTCTTCAAAGCAAAAAGATTTTATCTTCAAATACAAGAACTTTTCGTGGTTTTGTTGGTTTTCAGCAAATGAACATATTTCAGCGAGCGAGAAGTTTTTTCTTTGATAGCGTAAGATTTTATCTCAAAATACAAGTACATTTCGTGGTTCTTGTCAATTTTTGTTGGTTTTCATCTGATGAACTTATTTCAGTCAGCTGGATATTTCATCTTCAAAGCTAAAAGATTTTATCTTCAAATGCAAGAACTGTTCGTGGTTTTGTTGGTTTTCAGCAAATGAACATATTTCAGCGTGCGAGAAGTTTTTTCTTTAATAGCATCAGATTTTATCTTAAAATACAAGAACTTTTCGTGGTTCTTGTCAATTTTTGTTGGTTTTCATCGAATGAACTTATTTCAGTCAGCTAGATCTTTCTTCTTCAAAGCAAAAAGATTTTATCTTCAAATACAAGATCTTTTCGTGGTTTTGTGGTTTTCAGCAAATGAACATATTTCAGCGAGCTGGAAGTTTTTTCTTTAATTGCATAAAATTTTATCGTAAAATACAAGAACTTTTCGTGGTTCTTGTCAATTTTTGTTGGTTTTCATCTTATGAACTTATTTCAGTCAGCTCGATCTTTCTTCTTCAAAGCAAAAAGATTTTATCTTCAAATACAAGAACTTTTCGTGGTTTTGTTGGTTTTCAGCAAATGAACATATTTCAGCGAGCGAGAAGTTTTTTCTTTGATAGCATAAGATTTTATCTCAAAATACAAGTACATTTCGTGGTTCTTGTCAATTTTTGTTGGTTTTCATCTGATGAACTTATTTCAGTCAGCTAGATATTTCATCTTCAAAGCAACAAGATTTTATCTTCAAATGCAAGAACTTTTCGTGGTTTTGTTGGTTTTCAGCAAATGAACATATTTCAGCGAGTGAGAAGTTTTTTCTTTAATAGCGTCTGATTTTATCTCAAAATACAAGAACTTTTCGTGGTTCTTGTCAATTTTTGTTGGTTTTCAGCTGATGAACTTATTTCAGTCAGCTAGATCTTTTTTCTTCAAAGCAAAAAGATTTTATCTTCAAATACAAGAACTTTTCGTGGTTTTGCGGTTTTCAGCAAATGAACATATTTCAGCGAGCTGGAAGTTTTTTCTTTAATAGCGCAAGATTTTATCTTAAAATAGAAGAACTTTTCGTGGTTCTTGTCAATTTTTGTTGGTTTTCATCGAATGAACTTATTTCAGTCAGCGAGATCTTTTTTCTTCAAAGCAAAAAGATTTTATCTTCAAATGCAAGAGCTATTCGTGGTTTTGTTGGTTTTCAGCAAATGAACATATTTCAGCGAGCGAGAAGTTTTTTCTTTCATCGCGTCAGATTTTATCTTAAAATACAAGAACTTTTCGTGGTTCTTGTCAATTTTTGTTCGTTTCCATCTGAGGAACTTATTTCAGTCAGCTGGATCTTTCTTCTTCAACGCAAAAAGGTTTTATCTTCAAATGCAAGGACTAATTGTGGTTTTGTTGGTTTTCAGCAAATGAACATATTTCAGCGAGCTCGAAGTTTTTTCTTTCATCGCGTCAGATGTTTTCTTAAAATACAAGAACTTTTCGTGGTTCTTGTCAATTTTTGTTGGTTTTCATCTGAGGAACTTATTTCAGTCAGCTCGATCTTTCTTCTTCAAAGCAAAAAGATTTTATCTTCAAATACAAGAACTTTTCGTGGTTTTGTTGGTTTTCAGCAAATGAACATATTTCGGCGAGCGAGAAGTTTTTTCTTTAATCGCGTCAGATTTTATCTCAAAATACAAGAACTTTTCGTGGTTCTTGTCAATTTTCGTTGGTTTTCATCTAATGAACTTATTTCAGTCAGCTAGATCTTTTTTCTTCAAAGCAAAAAGATTTTATCTTCAAATACAAGAACTTTTCGTGGTTATGTTGGTTTTCAGCAAATGAACATATTTCAGCGAGCGAGAAGTTTTTTCTTTAATAGAGCAAGATTTTATCTTAAAATACAAGAACTTTTCGTCGTTCTTGTCAATTTTTGTTGGTTTGCATCTAATGAACTTATTTCAGTCAGCGAGATCTTTCTTCTTCAAAGCAAAAAGATTTTATCTTCAAATACAGGAACTTTTCGTGGTTTTGTTGGTTTTCAGCAAATGAACATATTTCAGCGAGCACGAAGCTTTTTCTTTCATCGCGTCAGATTTTATCTTAAAATACAAGAACTTATCGTGGTTCTTGTCAATTTTTGTTGGTTTCCATCTGAGGAACTTATTTCAGTCAGCTGGATCTTTCTTCTTCAAAGCAAAAAGATTTTATCTTCAAATACAGGAACTTTTCGTGGTTTTGTTGGTTTTCAGGAAATGAACATATTTCAGCGAGCGAGAAGTTTTTTCTTTAATAGCGTCAGATTTTATCTTAAAATACAAGAACTTTTCGTGCTTCTTGTCAATTTTTGTTGGTTTTCAGCAAATGAACATATTTCAGCGAGCTCGAAGTTTTTTCTTTCATAGCGTCAGATTTTTTCTTAAAATACAAGAACTTTTCGTCGTTCTTGTCAATTTTTGTTGGTTTTCATCTGAGGAACTTATTTCAGTCAGCTAGATCTTTCTTCTTCAAAGCAAAAAGGTTTTATCTTCAAATTCAAGAACTATTCGTGGTTTTGTTGGTTTTCAGCAAATGAACATATTTCAGCGAGCGAGAAGTTTTTTCTTTAATAGAGTAAAATTTTATCGTAAAATACAAGAACTATTCGTGGTTCTTGTCAATTTTTGTTGGTTTTCATCTAATGAACTTATTTCAGTCAGCCAGATATTTCATCTTCAAAGCTAAAAGATTTTATCTTCAAATGCAAGAACTGTTCGTGGTTTTGTTGGTTTTCAGCAAATGAACATATTTCAGCGAGCGAGAAGTTTTTTCTTTAATAGCGTCTGATTTTATCTCAAAATACAAGAACTTTTCGTGGTTCTTGTCAATTATTGTTGGTTTTCATCGAATTAACTTATTTCAGTCAGCTAGATCTTTCTTCTTCAAAGCAAAAAGATTTTATCTTAAAATACAAGAACTTTTCGTGGTTTTGTTGGTTTTCAGCAAATGAACACATTTCAGCGAGCTGGAAGTTTTTCCTTTAATAGCGTCAGATTTTATCATAAAATACAAGAACTTTTCGTGGTTCTTGTCAATTTTTGTTGGTTTTCATCTTATGAACTTATTTCAGTCAGCTCGATCTTTCTTCTTCAAAGCAAAAAGATTTTATCTTCAAATACAAGAACTTTTCGTGGTTGTGTTGGTTTTCAGCAAATGAACATATTTCAGCGAGCGAGAAGTTTTTTCTTTCATAGCGTCAGATTTTTTCTTAAAATACAAGAACTTTTCGTGGTTCTTGTCAATTTTTGTTGGTTTTCATCTGAGGAACTCATTTCAGTCAGATAGATCTTTCTTCTTCAAAACAAAAAGATTTTATCTTCAAATACAAGAACTTTTCGTGGTTTTGTTGGTTTTCAGCAAATGAACATATTTCAGCGAGCGAGAAGTTTTTTCTTTAATAGCGTCTGATTTTATCTCAAAATACAAGAACTTTTCGTGGTTCTTGTCAATTTTCGTTGGTTTTCATCCAATGAACTTATTTCAGTCAGCGAGATCTTTTTTCTTCAAAGCAAAAAGATTTTATCTTCAAATACAAGAACTTTTCGTGGTTTTGTTGGTTTTCAGCAAATGAACATATTTCAGCGAGGCAGAAGTTTTTTCTTTAATAGAGCAAGATTTTATCTTAAAATACAAGAACGTTTCGTCATTCTTGTAAATTTTTGTTGGTTTTCATCTAATGAACTTATTTCAGTCAGCGAGATCTTTCTTCTTCAAAGCAAAAAGATTTTATCTTCAAATACAGGAACTTTTCGTGGTTTTGTTGGTTTTCAGCAAATGAACATATTTCAGTGAGCTCGAAGCTTTTTCTTTCATCGCGTCAGATTTTATCTTAAAATACAAGAACTTTTCGTGGTTCTTGTCAATTTTTGTTGGTTTCCATCTGAGGAACTTATTTCAGTCAGCTGGATCTTTCTTCTTCAAAGCAAAAAGGTTTTATCTTCAAATGCAAGAACTATTCGTGGTTTTGTTGGTTTTCAGGAAATGAACATATTTCAGCGAGCGAGAAGTTTTTTCTTTAATAGCGTCAGATTTTATCTTAAAATACAAGAACTTTTCGTGCTTCTTGTCAATTTTTGTTGGTTTTCAGCAAATGAACATACTTCAGCGAGCTCGAAGTTTTTTCTTTCACAGCGTCAGATTTTTTCTTAAAATACAAGAACTTTTCGTCGTTCTTGTCAATTTTTGTTGGTTTTCATCTGAGGAACTTATTTCAGTCAGCTAGATCTTTCTTCTTCAAAGCAAAAAGGTTTTATCTTCGAATTCAAGAACTATTCGTGGTTTTGTTGGTTTTCAGCAAATGAACATATTTCAGCGAGCGAGAAGTTTTTTCTTTAATAGCGTCAGATTTTATCTTAAAATACAAGAACTTTTCTTGCTTCTTGTCAATTTTTGTTGGTTTTCAGCAAATGAACATATTTCAGCGAGCGAGAAGTTTTTTCTTTCATAGCGTAAGATTTTATCTTAAAATACAAGAACTTTTCGTGGTTCTTGTCAATTTTTGTTGGTTTTCATCTGAGGAACTTATTTCAGTCAGCTCGATCTTTTTTCTTCAAAGCAAAAAAATTTTATCTTCAAATACAAGAACTTTTCGTCGTTTTGTTGGTTTTCAGCAAATGAACATATTTCAGCGAGGATGAATTTTTTTCTTTAATAGCGCAAGATTTTTTCTTAAAATACAAGAACTTGTCGTAGTTCTTGTCAATTTTTGTTGGTTTTCATCTGATGAACTTATTTCAGTCAGCGAGATCTTTCTTCAAAGCAAAAAGATTTTATCTTCAAATACAAGATCTTTTTGTGGTTTTGCGGTTTTCAGCAAATGAACATATTTCAGCGAGCGAGAAGTATTTTCGTTAATAGCGTCAGATTTTATCTTAAAATACAAGAACTTTTCGTGGTTCTTATCAATTTTTGTTGGTTTTCAGCAAATGAACATATTTCAGGGAGCTCGAAGTTTTTTCTTTAATAGCGTCAGATTTTATCTTAAAATACAAGAACTTTTCGTGGTTCTTGTCAATTTTTGTTGGTTTTCATCTGAGGAACTTATTTCGGTCAGCTCGATCTTTCTTCTTCAAAGCAAAAAGATTTTATCTTCAAATACAAGAACTTTTCGTGGTTTTGTTGGTTTTCAGCAAATGAACATATTTCAGCGAGCGAGAAGTTTTTTCTTTAATAGCGTCAGATTTTATCTCAAAATACAAGAACTTATCGTGGTTCTTGTCAATTTTTGTTGGTTTTCATCTAATGAACTTATTTCAGTCAGCGAGATCTTTCTTCTTCAAAGCAAAAAGATTTTATCTTCAAATACAGGAACTTTTCGTGGTTTTGTTGGTTTTCAGCAAATGAACATATTTCAGCGAGCTGGAAGCTTTTTCTTTCATCACGTCAGATTTTATCTTAAAATACAAGAACTTTTCGTGGTTCTTGTCAATTTTTGTTGGTTTTCATCTGAGGAACTTATTTCAGTCAGCTAGATCTTTCTTCTTCGAAGCAAAAAGGTTTTATCTTCAAATGCAAGAACTATTTGTGGTTTTGTTGGTTTTCAGGAAATGAACATATTTCAGCGAGCGAGAAGTTTTTTCTTTAATAGCGTCAGATTTTATCTTAAAATACAAGAACTTTTCGTGGTTCTTGTCAATTTTTGTTGGTTTTCAGCAAATGAACATATTTCAGGGAGCTCGAAGTTTTTTCTTTAATAGCGTCAGATTTTATCTTAAAATACAAGAACTTTTCGTGGTTCTTGTCAATTTTTGTTGGTTTTCATCTGAGGAACTTATTTCAGTCAGCTCGATCTTTCTTCTTCAAAGCAAAAAGATTTTATCTTCATATACAAGAACTTTTCGTGGTTTTGTTGGTTTTCAGCAAATGAACATATTTCAGCGAGCGAGAAGTTTTTTCTTTAATAGCGTCAGATTTTATCTCAAAATACAAGAACTTTTCGTGGTTCTTGTCAATTTTTGTTGGTTTTCATCTAATGAACTTATTTCAGTCAGCCAGATCTTTCTTCTTCAAAGCAAAAAGATTTTATCTTCAAATACAAGAACTTTTCGTGGTTTTTTTGGTTTTCAGCAAATGAACATATTTCAGCGAGGTGGAAGTTTTTTCTTCAGTAGAGCAAGATTTTATCTTAAAATACAAGAACTTTTCGTACTTCTTGTCAATTTTTGTTGGTTTCATGTAATAAACTTATTTCAGTCAGCGATATCTTTCTTCTTCAAAGCAAAAAGATTTTCTCTTCAAATACAAGATCTTTTCGTGGTTTTGCGGTTTTCAGGAAATGAACATATTTCAGCGAGTGAGAAGTTCTTTCTTTAATAGCATAAGATTTTATCTTAAAGCACAAGAACTTTTCGTGGTTCTTGTCAATTTTTTTGGTTTTCATCGAATGAACTTATTTCAGTCAGCCAGATCTTTCTTCTTCAAAGCAAAAAGGTTTTATCTTCAAATACAAGAACTTTTCGTGGTTTTGTTGGTTTTCAGCAAATGAACATATTTTAGCGAGCGAGAAGTTTTTTCTTTAACAGCGTCAGATTTTATCTTTAAACACAAGACCTTTTCGTGGTTCTTGTCAATTTTTGTTGGTTTTCATCTAATGAACTTATTTCAGTCAGCTGGATCTTTCTTCTTCTAAGCAAAAAGGTTTTACCTTCAAATGCAGGAACTTTTCGTGGTTTTGTTTGTTTTCAGCAAATGAACATATTTCAGCGAGCGAGAAGTTTTTTCTTTCATAGCGTAAGATTTTATCTTAAAATACAAGAACTTTTCGTGGTTCTTGTCAATTTTTGTTGGTTTTCATCTGAGGAACTTATTTCAGTCAGCTCGATCTTTTTTCTTCAAAGCAAAAAAATTTTATCTTCAAATACAAGAACTTTTCGTCGTTTTGTTGGTTTTCAGCAAATGAACATATTTCAGCGAGGATGAATTTTTTTCTTTAATAGCGCAAGATTTTTTCTTAAAATACAAGAACTTGTCGTAGTTCTTGTCAATTTTTGTTGGTTTTCATCTGATGAACTTATTTCAGTCAGCGAGATCTTTCTTCAAAGCAAAAAGATTTTATCTTCAAATACAAGATCTTTTTGTGGTTTTGCGGTTTTCAGCAAATGAACATATTTCAGCGAGCTGGAAGTTTTTTCTTTGATTGCGTAAGATTTTATCTCAAAATACAAGAACTTTTCGTGGTTATTGTCAATTTTTTTGGTTTTCATCTAATGAACTTATTTCAGTCAGCGAGATCTTTCTTCTTCAAAGCAAAAAGATTTTATCTTCAAATAAAATAACTTTTCGTGGTTTTGTTGGTTTTCAGCAAATGATAATATTTCAGCGAGCGAGAAGTTTTTTCTTTAATAGCGTCAGATTTTATCTTAAAATACAAGAACTTTTCGTGGTTCTTGTCAATTTTTGTTGGTTTTCAGCAAATGAACATATTTCAGGGAGCAAGAAGTTTTTTCTTTCATCGCGTCAGATTTTATCTTAAAATGCAAGAGCTTTTCATGGTTCTTGTCAATTTTTGTTGGTTTTCATCCAATGAACTTATTTCAGTCAGCTGGATCTTTCTTCTTCAAAGCAAAAAGATTTTATCTTCAAATACAGGAACTTTTCGTGGTTTTGTTGGTTTTCAGCAAATGAACATATTTCAGCGAGCTCGAAGGTTTTTCTATCATAGCGTCAGATTCTATCTTAAAATACAAGAACTTTTCGTGGTTCTTGTCAATTTTTGTTGGTTTTCATCGAATGAACTTATTTCAGTCAGCCAGATCTTTCTTCTTCAAAGCAAAAAGGTTTTATCTTCAAATACAAGAACTTTTCGTGGTTTTGTTGGTTTTCAGCAAATGAACATATTTTAGCGAGCGAGAAGTTTTTTCTTTAATAGCGTCAGATTTTATCTTAAAATACAAGACCTTTTCGTGGTTCTTGTCAATTTGTGTTGGTTTTCATCTCATGAACTTATTTCAGTCAGCTGGATCTTTTTTCTTCAAAGCAAAAAGATTTTATCTTCAAATACAAGAACTTTTCGTCGTTTTGTTGGTTTTCAGCAAATGAACATATTTCAGCGAGCGAGAAGTTTTTTCTTTAATAGCGTCAGATTTTAACTTAAAATATAAGAACTTTTCGTGGTTCTTGTCAATTTTTGTTGGTTTTCAGCAAATGAACATATTTTAGCGAGCGAGAAGTTTTTTCTTTAATAGCGTCAGATTTTATCTTAAAATACAAGACCTTTTCGTGGTTCTTGTCAATTTTTGTTGGTTTTCATCTCATGAACTTATTTCAGTCAGCTAGATCTTTCTTCTTCAAAGCAAAAAGATTTTATCTTCAAATACAAGAACTTTTCGTGGTTTTGTTGGTTTTCAGCAAATTAACATATTTCAGCGAGCTCGAAGTTTTTTCTTTCATAGCGTCAGATTTTATCTTAAAATACACGAACTTTTCGTGGTTCTTGTCAATTTTTGTTGGTTTTCATCTGAGGAACTTATTTCAGTCAGTTCGATCTTTTTTTTTCAAAGCATAAAGATTTTATCTTCAAATACAAGAACTTTTCGTGGTTTTGTTGGTTTTCAGCAAATGAACATATTTCAGCGAGCGAGAAGTTTTTTCTTTAATAGCGTCAGATTTTATCTCAAAATACAAGAACTTATCGTGGTTCTTGTCAATTTTTGTTGGTTTTCATCTAATGAACTTATTTCAGTCAGCGAGATCTTTCTTCTTCAAAGCAAAAAGATTTTATCTTCAAATACAGGAACTTTTCGTGGTTTTGTTGGTTTTCAGCAAATGAACATATTTCAGCGAGCTGGAAGCTTTTTCTTTCATCACGTCAGATTTTATCTTAAAATACAAGAACTTTTCGTGGTTCTTGTCAATTTTTGTTGGTTTTCATCTGAGGAACTTATTTCAGTCAGCTAGATCTTTCTTCTTCGAAGCAAAAAGGTTTTATCTTCAAATGCAAGAACTATTTGTGGTTTTGTTGGTTTTCAGGAAATGAACATATTTCAGCGAGCGAGAAGTTTTTTCTTTAATAGCGTCAGATTTTATCTTAAAATACAAGAACTTTTCGTGGTTCTTGTCAATTTTTGTTGGTTTTCATCTGAGGAACTTATTTCAGTCAGCTCGATCTTTCTTCTTCAAAGCAAAAAGATTTTATCTTCATATACAAGAACTTTTCGTGGTTTTGTTGGTTTTCAGCAAATGAACATATTTCAGCGAGCGAGAAGTTTTTTCTTTAATAGCGTCAGATTTTATCTCAAAATACAAGAACTTTTCGTGGTTCTTGTCAATTTTTGTTGGTTTTCATCTAATGAACTTATTTCAGTCAGCCAGATCTTTCTTCTTCAAAGCAAAAAGATTTTATCTTCAAATACAAGAACTTTTCGTGGTTTTTTTGGTTTTCAGCAAATGAACATATTTCAGCGAGGTGGAAGTTTTTTCTTCAGTAGAGCAAGATTTTATCTTAAAATACAAGAACTTTTCGTACTTCTTGTCAATTTTTGTTGGTTTCATGTAATAAACTTATTTCAGTCAGCGATATCTTTCTTCTTCAAAGCAAAAAGATTTTCTCTTCAAATACAAGATCTTTTCGTGGTTTTGCGGTTTTCAGGAAATGAACATATTTCAGCGAGCGAGAAGTTCTTTCTTTAATAGCGTAAGATTTTATCTTAAAGCACAAGAACTTTTCGTGGTTCTTGTCAATTTTTTTGGTTTTCATCGAATGAACTTATTTCAGTCAGCCAGATCTTTCTTCTTCAAAGCAAAAAGGTTTTATCTTCAAATACAAGAACTTTTCGTGGTTTTGTTGGTTTTCAGCAAATGAACATATTTTAGCGAGCGAGAAGTTTTTTCTTTAACAGCGTCAGATTTTATCTTTAAACACAAGACCTTTTCGTGGTTCTTGTCAATTTTTGTTGGTTTTCATCTAATGAACTTATTTCAGTCAGCTGGATCTTTCTTCTTCAAAGCAAAAAGGTTTTACCTTCAAATGCAGGAACTTTTCGTGGTTTTGTTTGTTTTCAGCAAATGAACATATTTCAGCGAGCGAGAAGTTTTTTCTTTCATAGCGTAAGATTTTATCTTAAAATACAAGAACTTTTCGTGGTTCTTGTCAATTTTTGTTGGTTTTCATCTGAGGAACTTATTTCAGTCAGCTCGATCTTTTTTCTTCGAAGCAAAAAAATTTTATCTTCAAATACAAGAACTTTTCGTCGTTTTGTTGGTTTTCAGCAAATGAACATATTTCAGCGAGGATGAATTTTTTTCTTTAATAGCGCAAGATTTTTTCTTAAAATACAAGAACTTGTCGTAGTTCTTGTCAATTTTTGTTGGTTTTCATCTGATGAACTTATTTCAGTCAGCGAGATCTTTCTTCAAAGCAAAAAGATTTTATCTTCAAATACAAGATCTTTTTGTGGTTTTGCGGTTTTCAGCAAATGAACATATTTCAGCGAGCTGGAAGTTTTTTCTTTGATTGCGTAAGATTTTATCTCAAAATACAAGAACTTTTCGTGGTTATTGTCAATTTTTTTGGTTTTCATCTAATGAACTTATTTCAGTCAGCGAGATCTTTCTTCTTCAAAGCAAAAAGATTTTATCTTCAAATAAAATAACTTTTCGTGGTTTTGTTGGTTTTCAGCAAATGAACATATTTCAGCGAGCGAGAAGTTTTTTCTTTAATAGCGTCAGATTTTATCTTAAAATACAAGAACTTTTCGTGGTTCTTGTCAATTTTTGTTGGTTTTCAGCAAATGAACATATTTCAGGGAGCAAGAAGTTTTTTCTTTCATAGCGTCAGATTTTATCTTAAAATGCAAGAGCTTTTCATGGTTCTTGTCAATTTTTGTTGGTTTTCAACCAATGAACTTATTTCAGTCAGCTGGATCTTTCTTCTTCAAAGCAAAAAGATTTTATCTTCAAATACAGGAACTTTTCGTGGTTTTGTTGGTTTTCAGCAAATGAACATATTTCAGCGAGCTCGAAGGTTTTTCTATCATAGCGTCAGATTCTATCTTAAAATACAAGAACTTTTCGTGGTTCTTGTCAATTTTTGTTGGTTTTCATCGAATGAACTTATTTCAGTCAGCCAGATCTTTCTTCTTCAAAGCAAAAAGGTTTTATCTTCAAATACAAGAACTTTTCGTGGTTTTGTTGGTTTTCAGCAAATGAACATATTTTAGCGAGCGAGAAGTTTTTTCTTTAATAGCGTCAGATTTTATCTTAAAATACAAGACCTTTTCGTGGTTCTTGTCAATTTGTGTTGGTTTTCATCTCATGAACTTATTTCAGTCAGCTGGATCTTTTTTCTTCAAAGCAAAAAGATTTTATCTTCAAATACAAGAACTTTTCGTCGTTTTGTTGGTTTTCAGCAAATGAACATATTTCAGCGAGCGAGAAGTTTTTTCTTTAATAGCGTCAGATTTTAACTTAAAATATAAGAACTTTTCGTGGTTCTTGTCAATTTTTGTTGGTTTTCAGCAAATGAACATATTTTAGCGAGCGAGAAGTTTTTTCTTTAATAGCGTCAGATTTTATCTTAAAATACAAGACCTTTTCGTGGTTCTTGTCAATTTTTGTTGGTTTTCATCGAATGAACTTATTTCAGTCAGCGAGATCTTTCTTCTTCAAAGCAAAAAGATTTTATCTTCAAATACAAGAACTTTTCGTGGTTTTGTTGGTTTTCAGCAAATGAACATATTTCAGCGAGCTCGAAGTTTTTTCTTTCATAGCGTCAGATTTTATCTTAAAATACACGAACTTTTCGTGGTTCTTGTCAATTTTTGTTGGTTTTCATCTGAGGAACTTATTTCAGTCAGTTCGATCTTTTTTTTTCAAAGCATAAAGATTTTATCTTCAAATACAAGAACTTTTCGTGGTTTTCTTGGTTTTCAGCAAATGAACATATTTCAGCGAGGTTGATTTTTTGTCTTTAATAGCGCAAGATTTTTTCTTAAAATATAAGAACTTGTCGTAGTTCTTGTCAATTTTTGTTGGTTTTCATCTGATGAACTTATTTCAGTCAGCGAGATCTTTCTTCTTCAAAGCAAAAAGGTTTTATCTTCAAATACAAGATCTTTTCGTGGTTTTGCGGTTTTCAGCAAATGAACATATTTCAGCTTGCTGGAAGTTTTTTCTTTAATAGCGTAAGATTTTATCTCAAAATACAAGAACTTTTCGTGGTTCTTGTCAATTTTTTTGGTTTTCATCCAATGAACTTATTTCAGTCAGCTCGATCTTTCTTCTTCAAAGCAAAAAGATTTTATCTTCAAATAGAAGAACTTTTCGTTAGTTTGTTGGTTTTCAGCAAATGAACATATTTCAGAGAGCAAGAAGTTTTTTCTTTAATAGCGTCAGATTTTATCTCAAAATACAAGAACTTTTCGTGGTTCTTGTCAATTTTTGTTGGTTTTCATCCAATGAACTTATTTCAGTCAGCTGGATCTTTCTTCTTCAAAGCAAAAAGACTTTATCTTCAAACACAAGAAATTTTCGTCGTTTTGTTGGTTTTCAGCAAATGAACATATTTCAGCGAGCGAGAAGTTTTTTCTTTAATATCGTCAGATTTTATCTCAAAACACAAGAACTTTTCGTGGTTCTTGTCAATTTTTGTTGGTTTTCATCTAATGAACTTATTTCAGTCAGCTGGATCTTTTTTCTTCAAAGCAAAAAGATTTCATCTTCAAATACAAGAACTTTTCGTGGTTTTGTTGGTTTTCAGCAAATGAACATATTTCAGCGAGCGAGAAGTTTTTTCTTTAATAACGTCAGATTTTATCTTAAAATACAAGAACTTTTCGTGGTTCTTGTCAATTTTTGTTGGTTTTCATCCAATGAACTTATTTCAGTCAGCTTGATCTTTCTTCTTCAAAGCAAAAAGATTTTACCTTCAAATACAGGAACTTTTCGTGGTTTTGATGGTTTTCAGCAAATGAACATTTTTCAGCGAGCTCGAAGTTTTTTCTTTCATAGCGTCAGATTTTATCTTAAAATACACGAACTTTTCGTGGTTCTTGTCAATTTTTGTTGGTTTTCATCTGATGAACTTATTTCAGTCAGCGAGATCTTCTTCAAAGCAAAAAGGTTTTATCTTCAAATACAAGATCTTTTCGTGGATTTGCGGTTTTCAGCAAATGAACATATTTCAGCGAGCTGGAAGTTTTTTCTTTAATAGCGTAAGATTTTATCTCAAAATACAAGAACTTTTCGTGGTTCTTGTCAATTTTTTTGGTTTTCATCCAATGAACTTATTTCAGTCAGCGAGATCTTTCTTCTTCAAAGCAAAAAGATTTTATCTTCAAATAGAAGAACTTTTCGTGGTTTTGTTGGTTTTCAGCAAATGAACATATTTCAGCGAGCAAGAAGTTTTTTCTTTAATAGCGTCAGATTTTATCTTAAAATACAAGAACTTTTCGTGGTTCTTGTCAATTTTTGTTGGTTTTCATCCAATGAACTTATTTCAGTCAGCTGGATCTTTCTTCTTCAAAGCAAAAAGACTTTATCTTCAAATGCAAGAACTTTTCGTGGTTTTGTTGGTTTTCAGCAAATGAACATATTTCAGCGAGCGAGAAGTTTTTTCTTCAATATCGTCAGATTTTATCTCAAAACACAAGAACTTTTCGTGGTTCTTGTCAATTTTTGTTGGTTTTCATCTCATGAACTTATTTCAGTCAGCTGGATCTTTTTTCTTCAAAGCAAAAAGATTTTATCTTCAAATACAAGAACTTTTCGTGGTTTTGTTGGTTTTCAGCAAATGAACATATTTCAGCGAGCGAGATGTTTTTTCTTTAAGAGCGTCAGATTTTATCTCAAAATACAAGAACTTTGCGTGGTTCTTGTCAATTTTTGTTGGTTTTCATCTAATGAACTTATTTCAGTCAGCAAGATCTTTTTTCTTCAAAGCAAAATGATTTTATCTTCAAATACAAGAACTTTTCGTGGTTTTGTTGGTTTTCAGCAAATGAACATATTTCAGCGAGCTGGAAGTTTTTTCTTTAATAGCGGAAGAATTTATCTTAAAATACAAGATCTTTTCGTGGTTCTTGTCAATTATTGTTGGTTTTCATCGAATGAACTTATTTCAGTCAGCTCGATCTTTCTTCTTCAAAGCAAAAAGATTTTATCTTCAAATACAATAACATTTCATGGTTTTGTTGGTTTTCAGCAAATGAACATGTTTTAGCGAGCGAGAAGTTTTTTCTTTAATAGCGTCAGATTTTATCTTAAAATGCAAGAACTTTTCATGGTTCTTGTCAATTTTTGTTGGTTTTCATCCAATGAACTTATTTCAGTCAGCTGGATCTTTCTTCTTCAGAGCAAAAAGATTTTATCTTCAAATACAGGAACTTTTCGTGGTTTTGTTGGTTTTCAGCAAATGAACATATTTCAGCCAGCTCGAAGGTTTTTCTATCATAGCGTCAGATTCTATCTTAAAATACAAGAACTTTTCGTGGTTCTTGTCAATTTTTGTTGGTTTTCATCGAATGAACTTATTTCAGTCAGCCAGATCTTTCTTCTTCAAAGCAAAAAGGTTTTATCTTCAAATACAAGAACTTTTCGTGGTTTTGTTGGTTTTCAGCAAATGAACATATTTTAGCGAGCGAGAAGTTTTTTCTTTAATAGCGTCAGATTTTATCTTAAAATACAAGACCTTTTCGTGGTTCTTGTCAATTTGTGTTGGTTTTCATCTCATGAACTTATTTCAGTCAGCTGGATCTTTTTTCTTCAAAGCAAAAAGATTTTATCTTCAAATACAAGAACTTTTCGTCGTTTTGTTGGTTTTCAGCAAATGAACATATTTCAGCGAGGATGAATTTTTTTCTTTAATAGCGCAAGATTTTTTCTTAAAATACAAGAACTTGTCGTAGTTCTTGTCAATTTTTGTTGGTTTTCATCTGATGAACTTATTTCAGTCAGCGAGATCTTTCTTCTTCAAAGCAAAAAGATTTTATCTTCAAATACAAGATCTTTTTGTGGTTTTGCGGTTTTCAGCAAATGAACATATTTCAGCGAGCTGGAAGTTTTTTCTTTAATAGCGTAAGATTTTATCTCAAAATACAAGAACTTTTCGTGGTTATTGTCAATTTTTTTGGTTTTCATCTAATGAACTTATTTCAGTCAGCGAGATCTTTCTTCTTCAAAGCAAAAAGATTTTATCTTCAAATAAAATAACTTTTCGTGGTTTTGTTGGTTTTCAGCAAATGAACATATTTCAGCGAGCGAGAAGTTTTTTCTTTAATAGCGTCAGATTTTATCTTAAAATACAAGAACTTTTCGTGGTTCTTGTCAATTTTTGTTGGTTTTCAGCAAATGAACATATTTTAGCGAGCGAGAAGTTTTTTCTTTAATAGCGTCAGATTTTATCTTAAAATACAAGACCTTTTCGTGGTTCTTGTCAATTTTTGTTGGTTTTCATCTAATGAACTTATTTCAGTCAGCTAGATCTTTCTTCTTCAAAGCAAAAAGATTTTATCTTCAAATACAAGAACTTTTCGTGGTTTTGTTGGTTTTCAGCAAATGAACATATTTCAGCGAGCTCGAAGTTTTTTCTTTCATAGCGTCAGATTTTATCTTAAAATACACGAACTTTTCGTGGTTCTTGTCAATTTTTGTTGGTTTTCATCTGAGGAACTTATTTCAGTCAGTTCGATCTTTTTTTTTCAAAGCATAAAGATTTTATCTTCAAATACAAGAACTTTTCGTGGTTTTGTTGGTTTTCAGCAAATGAACATATTTCAGCGAGGTTGATTTTTTTTCTTTAATAGCGCAAGATTTTTTCTTAAAATACAAGAACTTGTCGTAGTTCTTGTCAATTTTTGTTGGTTTTCATCTGATGAACTTATTTCAGTCAGCGAGATCTTTTTTTTTCAAAGCAAAAAGGTTTTATCTTCAAATACAAGATCTTTTCGTGGTTTTGCGGTTTTCAGCAAATGAACATATTTCAGCGAGCTGGAAGTTTTTTCTTTGATAGCGTCAGATTTTATCTCAAAATACAAGAACTTTTCGTGGTTCTTGTCAATTTTTGTTGGTTTTCATCCAATGAACTTATTTCAGTCAGCTGGATCTTTCTTCTTCAAAGCAAAAAGACTTTATCTTCAAATACAAGAAATTTTCGTCGTTTTGTTGGTTTTCAGCAAATGAACATATTTCAGCGAGTGAGAAGTTTTTTCTTTAATATCGTCAGATTTTATCTCAAAACACAAGAACTTTTCGTGGTTCTTGTCAATTTTTGTTGGTTTTCATCCAATGAACTTATTTCAGTCAGCTGGATCTTTCTTCTTCAAAGCAAAAAGATTTTACCTTCAAATACAGGAACTTTTCGTGGTTTTGTTGGTTTTCAGCAAATGAACATTTTTCAGCGTGCTCGAAGTTTTTTCTTTCATAGCGTCAGATTTTATCTTAAAATACACGAACGTTTCGTGGTTCTTGTCAATTTTTGTTGGTTTTCATCGAATGAACTTATTTCAGTCAGCCAGATCTTTCTTCTTCAAAGCAAAAAGATTTTATCTTCAAATACAAGAACTTTTCGTGGTTTTGTTGGATTTCAGCAAATGAACATGTTTCAGCGAGCGAGAAGTTTTTTCTTTAATAGCATCAGATTTTATCTTAAAATACAAGAACTTTTCGTGGTTCTTGTCAATTTTTGTTGGTTTTCATCCAATGACCTTATTTCAGTCAGCGAGATCTTTCTTCTTCAAAGCAAAAAGATTTTATCTTCAAATACAGGAACTTTTCGTGGTTTTGTTGGTTTTCAGCAAATGAACATATTTCAGCGAGCGAGAAGTTTTTTCTTTAATATCGTCAGATTTTATCTCAAAACACAAGAACTTTTCGTGGTTCTTGTCAATTTTTGTTGGTTTTCATCTCATGAACTTATTTCAGTCAGCTGGATCTTTTTTCTTCAAAGCAAAAAGATTTTATCTTCAAATACAAGAACTTTTCGTGGTTTTGTTGGTTTTCAGCAAATGAACATATTTCAGCGAGCGAGATGTTTTTTCTTTAACAGCGTCAGATTTTATCTCAAAATACAAGAACTTTTCGTGGTTCTTGTCAATTTTTGTTGGTTTTCATCCAATGAACTTATTTCAGTCAGCAAGATCTTTTTTCTTCAAAGCAAAATGATTTTATCTTCAAATACAAGAACTTTTCGTGGTTTTGTTGGTTTTCAGCAAATGAACATATTTCAGCGAGCTGGAAGTTTTTTCTTTCATCGCGTCAGATTTTATCTTAAAATACAAGAACTTTTCGTGGTTCTTGTCAATTTTTGTTGGTTTTCATCTGAGGAACTTATTTCAGTCAGCTGGATCTTTCTTCTTCAAAGCAAAAAGATTTTATCTTCATATACAAGACCTTTTCGTGGTTTTGTTGGTTTTCAGCAAATGAGCATATTTCAGCGAGCGAGAAGTTTTTTCTTCAATTGCGTCAGATTTTATCTCAAAATACAAGAACTTTTCGTGGTTCTTGTCAATTATTGTTGGTTTTCAACTCATGAACTTATTTCAGTCAGCGAGATTTTTCTTCTTCAAAGCAAAATGATTTTATCTTCAAATACAAGAACTTTTCGTGGTTTTGTTGGTTTTCAGCAAATGAACATATTTCAGCGAGCGAGAAGTTTTTTGTTTAATTGCGTCAGATTTTATCTCAAAATACAAGAACTTTTCGTGGTTCTTGTCAATTATTGTTGGTTTTCATCTAATGAACTTATTTCAGTCAGCGAGATTTTTCTTCTTCAAAGCAAAATGATTTTATCTTCAAATACAAGAACTTTTCGTGGTTTTGTTGGTTTTCAGCAAATGAACATATTTCAGTGAGCTGGAAGTTTTTTCTTTAATAGCGTCAGAATTTATCTCAAATACAAGAACATAACGTGGTTCTTGTCAATTTTTGTTGGTTTTGATCTGAGGAACTTATTTCAGTCAGCTGGATCTTTCTTCTTCAAAGCAAAAAGATGTTATCTTCAAATGCAAGAACTATTCGTGGTTTTGTTGGTTTTCAGCAAATGAACATATTTCAGCGAGCGAGAAGTTTTTTCTTTAATAGCGTCAGATTTTATCTTAAAATACAAGAACTTTTCATAGTTTTTGTCAATTTTTGTTGGTTTTCATCTCATGAACTTATTTCAGTCAGCTGGATCTTTCTTCTTCAAAGCAAAAAGATTTTATCTTCAAATACAGGAACTTTTCGTGGTTTTGTTGGTTTTCAGCAAATGAACATGTTTCAGCGAGCTGGAAGTTTTTTCTTTAATATCGTAAGAATTTATCTTAAAATACAAGAACTTTTCGTGGTTCTTGTCAATTTTTGTTGGTTTTCATCCAATGAACTTATTTCAGTCAGCGAGATCTTTCTTCTTCAAAGCAAAAAGATTTTATCTTCAAATACAGGAACTTTTCGTGGTTTTGTTGGTTTTCAGCAAATGAACATATTTCAGCGAGCTGGAAGTTTTTTCTTTAATAGCGTAAGATTTCATCTTAAAATACAAGAACTTTTCGTGGTTCTTGTCAATTATTCTTGGTTTTCATCGAATGAACTTATTTCAGTCAGCAAGATCTTTTTTCTTCAAAGCAAAAAGATTTTATCTTCAAATACAAGAACTTTTCGTGGTTTTGTTGGTTTTCAGCAAATGAACATATTTCACCGAGCTGGAAGTTTTTTCTTTAATAGCGGAAGAATTTATCTTAAAATACAAGATCTTTTCGTGGTTCTTGTCAATTATTGTTGGTTTTCATCGAATCAACTTATTTCAGTCAGCTCGATCTTTCTTCTTCAAAGCAAAAAGATTTTATCTTCAAATACAATAGCTTTTCGTGGTTTTATTGGTTTTCAGCAAATGAACATATTTCAGCGAGCGAGAAGTTTTTTCTTTAATAGCGTCAGATTTTATCTTAAAATACCAGAACATTTCGTGGTTCTTGTCAATTAGTGTTGGTTTTCATCCAATGAACTTATTTCAGTCAGCTCGATCTTTCTTCTTCAAAGCAAAAAGATTTTATCTTCAAATGCAAGAACTTTTCGTGGTTTTGTTGGTTTTCAGCAAATGAACATATTTCAGCGAGCTCGAAGGTTTTTCTTTCATAGCGTCAGAATTTATCTTAAAATACAAGAACTTTTCGTGGTTCTTGTCAATTTTTGTTGGTTTTCATCTGAGGAACTTATTTCAGTCAGCTGGATCTTTCTTCTTCAAAGCAAAAAGATTTTATCTTCAAATACAAGACCTTTTCGTGGTTTTGTTGGTTTTCAGCAAATGAACATATTTCAGCGAGCGAGAAGTTTTTTGTTTAATTGCGTCAGATTTTATCTCAAAATACAAGAACTTTTCGTGGTTCTTGTCAATTATTGTTGGTTTTCATCTAATGAACTTATTTCAGTCAGCGAGATTTTTCTTCTTCAAAGCAAAATGATTTTATCTTCAAATACAAGAACTTTTCGTGGTTTTGTTGGTTTTCAGCAAATGAACATATTTCAGTGAGCTGGAAGTTTTTTCTTTAATAGCGTAAGAATTTATCTCAAAATACAAGAACATATCGTGGTTCTTGTCAATTTTTGTTGGTTTTCATCTGAGGAACTTATTTCTGTCAGCTGGATCTTTCTTCTTCAAAGCAAAAAGATGTTATCTTCAAATGCAAGAACTATTCGTGGTTTTGTTGGTCTTCAGCAAATGAACATATTTCAGCGAGCGAGAAGTTTTTTCTTTAATAGCGTCAGATTTTATCTTAAAATACAAGAACCTTTCGTGGTTCTTGTCAATTTTTGTTGGTTTTCATCCAATGAACTTATTTCAGTCAGCGAGATCTTTCTTCTTCAAAGCAAAAAGATTTTATCTTCAAATACAGGAACTTTTCGTGGTTTTGTTGGTTTTCAGCAAATGAACATATTTCAGCGAGCTGGAAGTTTTTTCTTTAATAGCGTAAGAATTTATCTTAAAATACAAGAACATTTCGTGGTTCTTGTCAATTAGTGTTGGTTTTCATCCAATGAACTTATTTCAGTCAGCTCGATCTTTCTTCTTCAAAGCAAAAAGATTTTATCTTCAAATGCAAGAACTTTTCGTGGTTTTGTTGGTTTTCAGCAAATGAACATATTTCAGCGAGCTCGAAGGTTTTTCTTTCATAGCGTCAGATTTTATCTTAAAATACAAGAACTTTTCGTGGTTCTTGTCAATTTTTGTTGGTTTTCATCTGAGGAACTTATTTCAGTCAGCTGGATCTTTCTTCTTCAAAGCAAAAAGATTTTATCTTCAAATACAAGACCTTTTCGTGGTTTTGTTGGTTTTCAGCAAATGAACATATTTCAGCGAGCGAGAAGTTTTTTGTTTAATTGCGTCAGATTTTATCTCAAAATACAAGAACTTTTCGTGGTTCTTGTCAATTATTGTTGGTTTTCATCTGATGAACTTATTTCAGTCAGCGAGATTTTTCTTCTTCAAAGCAAATGATTTTATCTTCAAATACAAGAACTTTTCGTGGTTTTGTTGGTTTTCAGCAAATGAACATATTTCAGTGAGCTGGAAGTTTTTTCTTTAATAGCGTAAGAATTTATCTCAAAATACAAGAACATATCGTGGTTCTTGTCAATTTTTGTTGGTTTTCATCTGAGGAACTTATTTCTGTCAGCTGGATCTTTCTTCTTCAAAGCAAAAAGATTTTATCTTCAAATACATGAACTTTTCGTGGTTTTGTTGGTTTTCAGCAAATGAACATATTTCACCGAGCTGGAAGTTTTTTCTTTAATAGCGTAAGAATTTATCTTAAAATACAAGAACTTTTCGTGGTTCTTGTCAATTATTCTTGGTTTTCATCGAATGAACTTATTTCAGTCAGCCAGATCTTTCTTCTTCAAAGCAAAAAGGTTTCATCTTCAAATACAAGAACTTTTCGTGTTTTTGTTGGTTTTCAGCAAATGAACATATTTTCGCGAGCGAGAAGTTTTTTCTTTAATAGCATCAGATTTTATCGTAAAATACAAGACCTTTTCGTGGTTCTAGTCAATTTTTGTTGGTTTTCATCGAATGAACTTATTTCAGTCAGCTAGATCTTTCTTCTTCAAAGCAAAAAGATTTCATCTTCAAATACAAGAACTTTTCGTGGTTTTGTTGGTTTTCAGCCAATGAACATATTTCAGCGAGCGAGAAGTTTTTTCTTTAATAACGTCAGATTTTATCTTAAAATACAAGAACTTTTCGTGGTTCTTGTCAATTTTTGTTGGTTTTCATCCAATGAACTTATTTCAGTCAGCTAGATCTTTCTTCTTCAAAGCAAAAAGATTTTACCTTCAAATATAGGAACTTTTCGTGGTTTTGTTGGTTTTCAGCAAATGAACATTTTTCAGCGAGCTCGAAGTTTTTTCTTTCATAGCGTCAGATTTTATCTTAAAATACATGAACTTTTCGTGGTTCTTGTCAATTTTTGTTGGTTTTCATCTGAGGAACTTATTTCAGACAGCTCGATCTTTTTTCTACAAAGCATAAAGTTTTTATCTTCAAATACAAGAACTTTTCGTGGTTTTGTTGGTTTTCAGCAAATGAACATATTTCAGCGAGGTTGAATTTTTTTCTTTAATAGCGCAAGATTTTTTCTTAAAATACAAGAACTTGTCGTAGTTCTTGTCAATTTTTGTTGGTTTTCATCTGATGAACTTATTTCAGTCAGCGAGATCTTTCTTCTTCAAAGCAAAAAGATTTTATCTTCAAATAGAAGAACTTTTCGTGGTTTTGTTGGTTTTCAGCAAATGAACATATTTCAGCGAGCAAGAAGTTTTTTCTTTAATAGCGTCAGATTTTATCTTAAAATACAAGAACTTTTCGTGGTTCTTGTCAATTTTTGTTGGTTTTCATCCAATGAACTTATTTCAGTCAGCTGGATCTTTCTTCTTCAAAGCAAAAAGATTTTATCTTCAAATACAAGGTCTTTTCGTGGTTTTGAGGTTTTGACCAAATGAACATATTTCAGCGAGCGAGAAGTTTTTTCTTTCATAGCGTAAGATTTTATCGTAAAATACAAGAACTTTTCGTGGTGCTTGTCAATTTTTGTTGGTTTTCATCGAATGACCTTATTTCAGTCAGCTGGATCTTTCTTCTTCAAAGCAAAAAGATTTTATCTTCAAATACAGGAACTTTTCGTGGTTTTGTTGGTTTTCAGCAAATGAACATATTTCAGCGAGCTCGAAGGTTTTTCTTTCATAGCGTCAGATTTTATCTTAAAATACAAGAACTTTTCGTGGTTCTTGTCAATTTTTGTTGGTTTTCATCCAATGAACTTATTTCAGTCAGCTGGATCTTTCTTCTTCAAAGCAAAAAGATTTTATCTTCATATACAAGACCTTTTCGTGGTTTTGTTGGTTTTCAGCAAATGAACATATTTCAGCGAGCGAGAAGTTTTTTCTTCAATTGCGTCAGATTTTATCTTAAAATACAAGAACTTTTCGTGGTTCTTGTCAATTTTTGTTGGTTTTCATCCAATGAACTTATTTCAGTCAGCGAGATCTTTCTTCTTCAAAGCAAAAAGATTTTATCTTCAAATACAGGAACTTTTCGTGGTTTTGTTGGTTTTCAGCAAATGAACATATTTCAGCGAGCTGGAAGTTTTTTCTTCAATATCGTAAGAATTTATCTTAAAATACAAGAACTTTTCGTGGTTCTTGTCAATTTTTGTTGGTTTTCATCCAATGAACTTATTTCAGTCAGCGAGATCTTTCTTCTTCAAAGCAAAAAGATTTTATCTTCAAATACAGGAACTTTTCGTGGTTTTGTTGGTTTTCAGCAAATGAACATATTTCAGCGAGCTGGAAGTTTTTTCTTTAATAGCGTAAGAATTTATCTTAAAATACAAGAACTTTTCGTGGTTCTTGTCAATTATTCTTGGTTTTCATCGAATGAACTTATTTCAGTCAGCCAGATCTTTCTTCTTCAAAGCAAAAAGGTTTTATCTTCAAATACAAGAACTTTTCGTGGTTTTGTTGGTTTTCAGCAAATGAACATATTTTAGCGAGCGAGAAGTTTTTTCTTTAATAGCGTCAGATTTTATTGTAAAATACAAGACCTTTTCGTGGTTCTAGTCAATTTTTGTTGGTTTTCATCTAATGAACTTATTTCAGTCAGCTGGATCTTTCTTCTTCAAAGCAAAAAGATTCCATCTTCAAATACAAGAACTTATCCTGGTTTTGTTGGTTTTCAGCAAATGAACATATTTCAGCGAGCGAGAAGTTTTTTCTTTAATAACGTCAGATTTTATCTTAAAATACAAGAACTTTTCGTGGTTCTTGTCAATTTTTGTTGGTTTTCATCCAATGAACTTATTTCAGTCAGCTAGATCTTTCTTCTTCAAAGCAAAAAGATTTTACCTTCAAATACAGGAACTTTTCGTGGTTTTGTTGGTTTTCAGCAAATGAACATTTTTCAGCGAGCTCGAAGTTTTTTCTTTCATAGCGTCAGATTTTATCTTAAAATACACGAACTTTTCGTGGTTCTTGTCAATTTTTGTTGGTTTTCATCTGAGGAACGTATTTCAGACAGCTCGATCTTTTTTCTACAAAGCATAAAGATTTTATCTTCAAATACAAGAACTTTTCGTGGTTTTGTTGGTTTTCAGCAAATGAACATATTTCAGCGAGGTTGAATTTTTTTCGTTAATAGCGCAAGATTTTTTCTTTAAATACAAGAACTTGTCGTAGTTCTTGTCAATTTTTGTTGGTTTTCATCTGATGAACTTATTTCAGTCAGCGAGATCTTTCTTCTTCAAAGCAAAAAGGTTTTATCTTCAAATACAAGATCTTTTCGTGGTTTTGCGGTTTTCAGCAAATGAACATATTTCAGCGAGCTGGAAGTTTTTTCTTTAATAGCGTAAGATTTTATCTCAAAATACAAGAACTTTTCGTGGTTCTTGTCAATTTTTTTGGTTTTCATCCAATGAACTTATTTCAGTCAGCGAGATCTTTCTTCTTCAAAGCAAAAAGATTTTATCTTCAAATAGAAGAACTTTTCGTGGTTTTGTTGGTTTTCAGCAAATGAACATATTTCAGCGAGCAAGAAGTTTTTTCTTTAATAGCGTCAGATTTTATCTTAAAATACAAGAACTTTTCGTGGTTCTTGTCAATTTTTGTTGGTTTTCATCCAATGAACTTATTTCAGTCAGCTGGATCTTTCTTCTTCAAAGCAAAAAGATTTTATCTTCAAATACAAGGTCTTTTCGTGGTTTTGAGGTTTTGACCAAATGAACATATTTCAGCGAGCGAGAAGTTTTTTCTTTAATAGCGTAAGATTTGATCGTAAAATACAAGAACTTTTCGTGGTGCTTGTCAATTTTTGTTGGTTTTCATCTAATGAACTTATTTCAGTCAGCCAGATCTTTCTTCTTCAAAGCAAAAAGATTTTATCTTCAAATACAAGAACTTTTCGTGGTTTTGTTGGTTTTCAGCAAATGAACATGTTTCAGCGAGCGAGAAGTTTTTTCTTTAATAGCGTCAGATTTTATCTTAAAATACAAGAACTTTTCGTGGTTCTTGTCAATTTTTGTTGGTTTTCATCCAATGACCTCATTTCAGTCAGCTAGATCTTTCTTCTTCAAAGCAAAAAGATTTTATCTTCAAATACAGGAACTTTTCGTGGTTTTGTTGGTTTTCAGCAAATGAACATATTTCAGCGAGCTCGAAGGTTTTTCTTTCATAGCGTCAGATTTTATCTTAAAATACAAGAACTTTTCGTGGTTCTTGTCAATTTTTGTTGGTTTTCATCTGAGGAACTTATTTCAGTCAGCTGGATCTTTCTTCTTCAAAGCAAAAAGATTTTATCTTCATATACAAGACCTTTTCGTGGTATTGTTGGTTTTCAGCAAATGAACATATTTCAGCGAGCGAGAAGTTTTTACTTCAATTGCGTCAGATTTTATCTCAAAATACAAGAACTTTTCGTGGTTCTTGTCAATTATTGTTGGTTTTCAACTAATGAACTTATTTCAGTCAGCGAGATTTTTCTTCTTCAAAGCAAAATGATTTTATCTTCAAATACAAGAACTTTTCGTGGTTTTTTTGGTTTTCAGCAAATGAACATATTTCAGCGAGCTGGAAGTTTTTTCTTTAATAGCGTAAGAATTTATCTCAAAATACAAGAACATATCGTGGTTCTTGTCAATTTTTGTTGGTTTTCATCTGAGGAACTTATTTCAGTCAGCGAGATCTTTCTTCTTCAAAGCAAAAAGATTTTATCTTCAAATGCAGGAACTTTTCGTGGTTTTTTTGGTTTTCAGCAAATGAACATATTTCAGCGAGCTGGGAGTTTTTACTTTAATCGCGTAAGATTTTAACTTAAACTACAATAACTTTTCGTGGTTCTTGTCAATTTTTGTTGGTTTTCATCTAATGAACTTATTTCAGTCATCCAGATCTTTCTTCTTCAAAGCAAAAAGAATTTGTCTTCAAATACAAGAACTTTTCGTGGTTTTGTTGGTTTTCAGCAAATGAACAGATTTCAGCGAGCCAGAAGTTTTTTCTTTAATAGCGTAAGATTTCATCTTAAAATACAAGAACTTTTCGTGGTTCTTGTCAATTTTTGTTGGTTTTCATCTAATGAACTTATTTCAGTCAGCTAGATCTTTCTTCTTCAAAGCAAAAAGATTTTATCTTCAAATACAAGAACTTTTCGTGGTTTTGATGGTTTTCAGCAAATGAACATATTTCAGCGAGCAAGAAGTTTTTTCTTTAATAGCGTAAGATTGCATCTTAAAATACAAGAAGTTATCGTGGTTCTTGTCAATTTTTGTTGGTTTTCATCGAATGAACTTATTTCAGTCAGCTAGATCTTTCTTCTTCAAAGCAAAAAGATTTCATCTTCAAATACAAGAACTTTTCGTGGTTTTGTTGGTTTTCAGCAAATGAACACATTTCAGCGAGCAAGAAGCTTTTTCTTTAATAGCGTAAGATTTTATCTGAAACTACAAGAACTTTTCGTGGTTCTTGTCAATTTTTGTTGGTTTTCATCTAATGAACTTATTTCAGTGAGCCAGATCTTTCTTCTTCAAAGCAAAAAGATTTTATCTTCAAATACAAGAACTTTTCGTGGCTTTGTTGGTTTTCAGCAAATGAACAGATTTCAGCGGGCCAGAAGTTTTTTCTTTAATAGCGTAAGATTTCATCTTAAAATACAAGAACTTTTCGTGGTTCTTGTCAATTTTTGTTGGTTTTCATCTAATGAACTTATTTCAGTCAGCTGGATCTTTCTTCTTCAAAGCAAAAAGATTTTATCTTCAAATACAAGAACTTTTCGTGGTTTTGATGGTTTTCAGCAAATGAACATATTTCAGCGAGCTGGAAGTTTTTTCCTTAATAGCGTAAGATTTTATCTTAAAATACAAGAACTTTTCGTGGTTCTTGTCAATTTTTGTTGGTTTTCATCCAATGAACTTATTTCAGTCAGCCAGATCTTTCTTCTTCAAAGCAAAAAGATTTTGTCTTCAAATACAAGAACTTTTCGTGGTTTTGTTGGTTTTCAGCAAATGAACAGATTTCAGCGAGCCAGAAGTTTTTTCTTTAATAGCGTAAGATTTCATCTTAAACTGCAATAACTTTTCGTGGTTCTTGTCAATTTTTGTTGGTTTTCATCTAATTAACTTATTTCAGTCAGCCAGATCTTTCTTCTTCAAAGCAAAAAGATTTTATCTTCAAATACAAGAACATTTCGTGGTTTTGATGGTTTTCAGCAAATGAACATATTTCAGCGAGCTGGAAGTTTTTTCCTTAATAGCGTAAGATTTTATCTTAAAATACAAGAACTTTTCGTGGTTCTTGTCAATTTTTGTTGGTTTTCATCGAATGAACTTATTTCATTCAGCTAGATCTTTCTTCTTCAAAGCAAAAAGATTTTATCTTCAAATAAAAGAACTTTTCGTGGTTTTGTTGGTTTTCAGCAAATGAACATATTTCAGCGAGCAAGAAGTTTTTTCTTTAATAGCGTAAGATTGCATCTTAAAATACAAGAAGTTATCGTGGTTCTTGTCAATTTTTGTTGGTTTTCATCGAATGAACTTATTTCAGTCAGCTAGATCTTTCTTCTTCAAAGCAAAAAGATTTCATCTTCAAATACAAGAACTTTTCGTGGTTTTGTTGGTTTTCAGCAAATGAACACATTTCAGCGAGCAAGAAGCTTTTTCTTTAATAGCGTAAGATTTTATCTTAAACTACAAGAACTTTTCGTGGTTCTTGTCAATTTTTGTTGGTTTTCATCTAATGAACTTATTTCAGTGAGCCAGATCTTTCTTCTTCAAAGCAAAAAGATTTTATCTTCAAATACAAGAACTTTTCGTGGCTTTGTTGCTTTTCAGCAAATGAACAGATTTCAGCGGGCCAGAAGTTTTTTCTTTAATAGCGTAAGATTTCATCTTAAAATACAAGAACTTTTCGTGGTTCTTGTCAATTTTTGTTGGTTTTCATCTAATGAACTTATTTCAGTCAGCTGGATCTTTCTTCTTCAAAGCAAAAAGATTTTATCTTCAAATACAAGAACTTTTCGTGGTTTTGATGGTTTTCAGCAAATGAACATATTTCAGCGAGCTGGAAGTTTTTTCCTTAATAGCGTAAGATTTTATCTTAAAATACAAGAACTTTTCGTGGTTCTTGTCAATTTTTGTTGGTTTTCATCCAATGAACTTATTTCAGTCAGCCAGATCTTTCTTCTTCAAAGCAAAAAGATTTTGTCTTCAAATACAAGAACTTTTCGTGGTTTTGTTGGTTTTCAGCAAATGAACAGATTTCAGCGAGCCAGAAGTTTTTTCTTTAATAGCGTAAGATTTCATCTTAAACTGCAATAACTTTTCGTGGTTCTTGTCAATTTTTGTTGGTTTTCATCTAATTAACTTATTTCATTCAGCTAGATCTTTCTTCTTCAAAGCAAAAAGATTTTATCTTCAAATAAAAGAACTTTTCGTGGTTTTGTTGGTTTTCAGCAAATTAACATATTTCAGCGAGCTGGGAGTTTTTACTTTAATCGCGTAAGATTTTAACTTAAACTACAATAACTTTTCGTGGTTCTTGTCAATTTTTGTTGGTTTTCATCTAATGAATTTATTTCAGTCAGCCAGATCTTTCTTCTTCAAAGCAAATGGATTTTATCTTCAAATACATGAACTTTTCGTGGTTTTGTTGGTTTTCAGCAAATGAACATATTTCAGCGAGCCAGAAGGTTTTTCTTGAATAGCGTAAGATATTATCTTAAAATACAAGAACTTTTCGTGGTTCTTGTCAATTTTTGTTGGTTTTCATCTAATGAACTTATTTCAGTCAGCTCGATTTTTCTTCTTCAAAGCAAAAAGATTTTATCTTCAAATACAAGAACTTTTCGTGGTTTTGATGGTTTTCAGCAAATGAACATATTTCAGCGAGCTGGAAGTTTTTTCCTGAATAGCGTAAGATTTTATCTTAAAATACAAGAACTTTTCGTGGTTCTTGTCAATTTTTGTTGGTTTTCATCGAATGAACTTATTTCATTCAGCTAGATCTTTCTTCTTCAAAGCAAAAAGATTTTATCTTCAAATAAAAGAACTTTTCGTGGATTTGTTGGTTTTCAGCAAATTAACATATTTCAGCGAGCTGGGAGTTTTTACTTTAATCGCATAAGATTTTAACTTAAACTACAATAACTTTTCGTGGTTCTTGTCAATTTTTGTTGGTTTTCATCCAATGAACTTATTTCAGTCAGCTCGATCTTTCTTCTTCAAAGCAAAAAGATTTTATCTTCAAATACAAGAACTTTTCGTGGTTATGATGGTTTTCAGCAAATGAACATATTTCAGCGAGCCAGAAGGTTTTTCTTTAATAGCGTAAGATATTATCTTAAAATACAAGAAGTTTTCGTGGTTCTTGTCAATTTTTGTTGGTTTTCATCGAATGAACTTATTTCAGTCAGCTAGATCTTTCTTCTTCAAAGCAAAAAGATTTTATCTTCAAATACAAGAACTTTTCGTGGTTTTGATGGTTTTCAGCAAATGAACATATTTCGGCGAGCTGGAAGTTTTTTCCTTCATAGCGTAAGATTTTATCTTAAAATACAAGAACTCTTCGTGGTTCTTGTCAATTTTTGTTGGTTTTCTTCGAATGAACTTATTTCAGTCAGCTCGATCTTTCTTCTTCAAAGCTAAAAGATTTTATCTTCAAATACAAGAACTTTTCGTGGTTTTGATGGTTTTCATCAAATGAACATATTTCAGCGAGCTGGAAGTTTTTTCCTTAATCGCGTAAGATTTTATCTTAAAATACAAGAACTTTTCGTGGTTCTTGTCAATTTTTGTTGGTTTTCATCGAATGAACTTATTTCATTCAGCGAGATCTTTCTTCTTCAAAGCAAAAATATTTTATCTTCAAATAAAAGAACTTTTCGTGGTTTTGTTGGTTTTTAGCAAATTAACATATTTCAGCGAGCTGGGATTTTTTACTTGAATAGCGTAAGATATTAACTTAAACTACAATAGCTTTTCGTGGTTCTTGTCAATTTTTGTTGGTTTTCATCAAATGAACTTATTTCAGTCAGCCAGATCTTTCTTCTTCAAAGCAAAAAGATTTTATCTTCAAATACAAGAACTTTTCGTGGTTTTGTTGGTTTTCAGCAAATGAACAGATTTCAGCGAGCCAGAAGTTTTTTCTTCAATAGCGTAAGATTTCATCTTAAAATACTAGAACTTTTCGTGGTTCTTGTCAATTTTTGTTGGTTTTCATCTAATGAACTTATTTCCGTCAGCTCGATCTTTCTTCTTCAAAGCAAAAAGATTTTATCTTCAAATACAAGAACTTTTTGTGGTTTTGTTGGTTTTCAGCAAATGAACATATTTCAGCGAGCAAGAAGTTTTTTCTTTAATAGCGTAAGATTTCATCTTAAAATACAAGAACTTATCATGGTTCTTGTCGATTTTTGTTGGTTTTCATCGAATGAACTTATTTCAGTCAGCTAGATCTTTCTTCTTCAAAGCAAAAAGATTTCATCTTCAAATACATGAACTTTTCGTGGTTTTGTTGGTTTTCAGCAAATGAACACATTTCAGCGAGCAAGAAGCTTTTTCTTTAATAGCGTAAGATTTCATCTTAAAATACAAGAACTTTTCGTGGTTCTTGTCAATTTTTGTTGGTTTTCATCGAATCAACTTATTTCAGTCAGCTCGATCTTTCTTCTTCAAAGCAAAAAGATTTTATCTTCAAATACAAGAACTTTTCGTGGCTTTGTTGGTTTTCAGCAAATTAACATATTTCAGCGAGCTGGGAGTTTTTACTTTCATCGCGTAAGATTTTAACTTAAACGACAATAACTTTTCGTGGTTCTTGTCAATTTTTGTTGGTTTTCATCTAATGAACTTATTTCAGTCAGCCAGATCTTTCTTCTTCAAAGCAAAAAGATTTTGTCTTCAAATACAAGAACTTTTCGTGGTTTTGTTGTTTTTCAGCAAATGAACAGATTTCAGCGAGCCAGAAGTTTTTTCTTTAATAGCGTAAGATTTCATCTTAAAATACAAGAACTTTTCGTGGTTCTTGTCAATTTTTGTTGCTTTTCATCTAATCAACTTATTTCAGTCAGCTCGATCTTTCTTCTTCAAAGCAAAAAGATTTTATCTTCAAATACAAGAACTTTTCATGGTTATGATGGTTTTCAGCAAATGAACAGATTTCAGCGAGCCAGAAGTTTTTTCTTTAATAGCGTAAGATTTCATCTTAAAATACAAGAACTTATCATGGTTCTTGTCGATTTTTGTTGGTTTTCATCGAATGAACTTATTTCAGTCAGCTAGATCTTTCTTCTTCAAAGCTAAAAGATTTTATCTTCAAATACAAGAACTTTTCGTGGCTTTGTTGGTTTTCAGCAAATGAACACATTTCAGCGAGCAAGAAGCTTTTTCTTCAATAGCGTAAGATTTCATCTTAAAATACAAGAACTTTTCGTGGTTCTTGTCAATTTTTGTTGGTTTTCATCTAATGAACTTATTTCAGTCAGCTAGATCTTTCTTCTTCAAAGCAAAAAGATTTTATATTCAAATACATGAGCTTTTCGTGGTTTTGATGGTTTTCAGCAAATGAACATATTTCAGCGAGCTGGAAGTTTTTTCCTTAATAGCGTAAGATTTTATCTTAAAATACAAGAACTTTTCGTGGTTCTTGTCAATTTTTGTTGGTTTTCATCCAATGAACTTATTTCAGTCAGCCAGATCTTTCTTCTTCAAAGCAAAAAGATTTTGTCTTCAAATACAAGAACTTTTCGTGGTTTTGTTGGTTTTCAGCAAATGAACAGATTTCAGCGAGCCAGAAGTTTTTTCTTTAATAGCGTAAGATTTCATCTTAAAATACAAGAACTTTTCGTGGTTCTTGTCAATTTTTGTTGGTTTTCATCTAATGAACTTATTTCAGTCAGCTCGATCTTTCTTCTTCAAAGCAAAAAGATTTTATCTTCAAATACAAGAACTTTTCGTGGTTATGATGGTTTTCAGCAAATGAACATATTTCAGCGAGCAAGAAGTTTTTTCTTTAATAGCGTAAGATTGCATCTTAAAATACAAGAACTTATCGTGGTTCTTGTCAATTTTTGTTGGTTTTCATCTAATGAACTTATTTCAGTGAGCCAGATCTTTCTTCTTCAAAGCAAAAAGATTTTATCTTCAAATACAAGAACTTTTCGTGGTTTTGTTGGTTTTCAGCAAATGAACAGATTTCAGCGAGCCAGAAGTTTTTTCTTTAATAGCGTAAGATTTCATCTTAAAATACAAGAACTTTTCGTGGTTCTTGTCAATTTTTGTTGGTTTTCATCTAATGAACTTATTTCAGTCAGCTCGATCTTTCTTCTTCAAAGCAAAAAGATTTCATCTTCAAACACAAGAACTTTTCGTGGTTTTGATGGTTTTCAGCAAATGAACATATTTCAGCGAGCTGGAAGTTTTTTCCTTAATAGCGTAAGATTTTATCTTAAAATACAAGAACTTTTCGTGGTTCTTGTCAATTTTTGTTGGTTTTCATCGAATGAACTTATTTCATTCAGCTAGATCTTTCTTCTTCAAAGCAAAAAGATTTTATCTTCAAATAAAAGAACTTTTCGTGGTTTTGTTGGTTTTCAGCAAATTAACATATTTCAGCGAGCTGGGAGTTTTTACTTTAATCGCGTAAGATTTTAACTTAAACTACAATAACTTTTCGTTGTTCTTGTCAATTTTTGTTGGTTTTCATCTGATGAACTTATTTCAGTCAGCTCGATCTTTCTTCTTCAAAGCAAAAAGATTTTATCTTCAAACACAAGAACTTTTCGTGGTTTTGTTGGTTTTCAGCAAATGAACATATTTCAGCAATCTGGGAGTTTCTTCTTTAATAGCGTAAGATTTTATCTGAAAATACAAGAACTTTTCGTGGTTCTTGTCAATTTTTGTTGGTTTTCATCTAATGAACTTATTTCAGTCAGCCAGATCTTTCTTCTTCAAAGCAAAAAGATTTTATCTTCAAATACAAGAACTTTTCGTGGTTTTGATGGTTTTCAGCAAATGAACATATTTCAGCGAGCTGGAAGTTTTTTCCTTAATAGCGTAAGATTTTATCTTAAAATACAAGAACTTTTCGTGGTTCTTGTCAATTTTTGTTGGTTTTCATCGAATGAACTTATTTCATTCAGCGAGATCTTTCTTCTTCAAAGCAAAAAGATTTTATCTTCAAATAAAAGAACTTTTCGTGGTTTTGTTGGTTTTTAGCAAATTAACATATTTCAGCGAGCTGGGATTTTTTACTTTAATAGCGTCAGATTTTAACTTAAACTACAATAACTTTTTGTGGTTCTTGTCAATTTTTGTTGGTTTTCATCTAATGAACTTATTTCAGTCAGCTCGATCTTTCTTCTTCAAAGCAAAAAGATTTTATCTTCAAATACAAGAACTTTTCGTGGTTATGATGGTTTTCAGCAAATGAACATATTTCAGCGAGCAAGAAGTTTTTTCTTCAATAGCGTAAGATTGCATCTTAAAAAACAAGAACTTATCGTGGTTCTTGTCAATTTTTGTTGGTTTTCATCTGATGAACTTATTTCAGTCAGCCAGATCTTTCTTCTTCAAAGCAAAAAGATTTTATGTTCAAATACAAGAACTTTTCGTGGTTTTGTTGGTTTTCAGCAAATGAACATATTTCAGCGAGCCAGAAGGTTTTTCTTTAATAGCGTAAGATATTATCTTAAAATACAAGAAGTTTTCGTGGTTCTTGTCAATTTTTGTTGGTTTTCATCGAATGAACTTATTTCAGTCAGCTAGATCTTTCTTCTTCAAAGCAAAAAGATTTTATCTTCAAATACAAGAACTTTTCGTGGTTTTGATGGTTTTCAGCAAATGAACATATTTCAGCGAGCTGGAAGTTTTTTCCTCAATAGCGTAAGATTTTATCTTAAAATACAAGAACTTTTCGTGGTTCTTGTCAATTTTTGTTGGTTTTCATCGAATGAACTTATTTCATTCAGCGAGATCTTTCTTCTTCAAAGCAAAAAGATTTTATCTTCAAATAAAAGAACTTTTCGTGGTTTTGTTGGTTTTTCGCAAATTAACATATTTCAGCGAGCTGGGATTTTTTACTTTTATAGCGTAAGATTTTAACTTAAACTACAATAACTTTTCGTGGTTATTGTCAATTTTTGTTGGTTTTCATCTAATGAACTTATTTCAGTCAGCCAGATCTTTCTTCTTCAAAGCAAAAAGATTTTATCTTCAAATACAAGAACTTTTCGTGGTTTTGTTGGTTTTCAGCAAATGAACAGATTTCAGCGAGCCAGAAGTTTTTTCTTCAATAGCGTAAGATTTCATCTTAAAATACAAGAACTTTTCGTGGTTCTTGTCAATTTTTGTTGGTTTTCATCGAATGAACTTATTTCATTCAGCTAGATCTTTCTTCTTCAAAGCAAAAAGATTTCATCTTCAAATACAAGAACTTTTCGTGGTTTTGTTGGTTTTCAGCAAATGAACAGATTTCAGCGAGCAAGTAGTTTTATCTTTAATAGCGTAAGATTTTATCTTAAACTGGAAGAACTTTTCGTGGTTCTTGTCAATTTTTGTTGGTTTTCATCTTATGAACTTATTTCAGTGAGCCAGATCTTTCTTCTTCAAAGCAAAAAGATTTTATCTTCAAATACAACAACTTTTCGTGGCTTTGTTGGTTTTCAGCAAATGAACAGATTTCAGCGGGCCAGAAGTTTTTTCTTTAATAGCGTAAGATTTCATCTTAAAATACAAGAACTTTTCGTGGTTCTTGTCAATTTTTGTTGGTTTTCATCTAATGAACTTATTTCAGTCAGCTGGATCTTTCTTCTTCAAAGCAAAAAGATTTTATCTTCAAATACAAGAACTTTTCGTGGTTTTGATGGTTTTCAGCAAATGAACATATTTCAGCGAGCTGGAAGTTTTTTCCTTAATAGCGTAAGATTTTATCTTAAAATACAAGAACTTTTCGTGGTTCTTGTCAATTTTTGTTGGTTTTCATCCAATGAACTTATTTCAGTCAGCCAGATCTTTCTTCTTCAAAGCAAAAAGATTTTGTCTTCAAATACAAGAACTTTTCGTGGTTTTGTTGGTTTTCAGCAAATGAACAGATTTCAGCGAGCCAGAAGTTTTTTCTTTAATAGCGTAAGATTTCATCTTAAACTACAATAACTTTTCGTGGTTCTTGTCAATTTTTGTTGGTTTTCATCTAATGAACTTATTTCAGTCAGCCAGATCTTTCTTCTTCAAAGCAAAAAGATTTTATCTTCAAATACAAGAACATTTCGTGGTTTTGATGGTTTTCAGCAAATGAACATATTTCAGCGAGCTGGAAGTTTTTTCCTTAATAGCGTAAGATTTTATCTTAAAATACAAGAACTTTTCGTGGTTCTTGTCAATTTTTGTTGGTTTTCATCGAATGAACTTATTTCATTCAGCTAGATCTTTCTTCTTCAAAGCAAAAAGATTTTATCTTCAAATAAAAGAACTTTTCGTGGTTTTGTTGGTTTTCAGCAAATTAACATATTTCAGCGAGCTGGGAGTTTTTACTTTAATCGCGTAAGATTTTAACTTAAACTACAATAACTTTTCGTGGTTCTTGTCAATTTTTGTTGGTTTTCATCTAATGAATTTATTTCAGTCAGCCAGATCTTTCTTCTTCAAAGCAAATGGATTTTATCTTCAAATACATGAACTTTTCGTGGTTTTGTTGGTTTTCAGCAAATGAACATATTTCAGCGAGCCAGAAGGTTTTTCTTGAATAGCGTAAGATATTATCTTAAAATACAAGAACTTTTCGTGGTTCTTGTCAATTTTTGTTGGTTTTCATCTAATGAACTTATTTCAGTCAGCTCGATCTTTCTTCTTCAAAGCAAAAAGATTTTATCTTCAAATACAAGAACTTTTCGTGGTTTTGATGGTTTTCAGCAAATGAACATATTTCAGCGAGCTGGAAGTTTTTTCCTGAATAGCGTAAGATTTTATCTTAAAATACAAGAACTTTTCGTGGTTCTTGTCAATTTTTGTTGGTTTTCATCGAATGAACTTATTTCATTCAGCTAGATCTTTCTTCTTCAAAGCAAAAAGATTTTATCTTCAAATAAAAGAACTTTTCGTGGATTTGTTGGTTTTCAGCAAATTAACATATTTCAGCGAGCTGGGAGTTTTTACTTTAATCGCGTAAGATTTTAACTTAAACTACAATAACTTTTCGTGGTTCTTGTCAATTTTTGTTGGTTTTCATCCAATGAACTTATTTCAGTCAGCTCGATCTTTCTTCTTCAAAGCAAAAAGATTTTATCTTCAAATACAAGAACTTTTCGTGGTTATGATGGTTTTCAGCAAATGAACATATTTCAGCGAGCCAGAAGGTTTTTCTTTAATAGCGTAAGATATTATCTTAAAATACAAGAAGTTTTCGTGGTTCTTGTCAATTTTTGTTGGTTTTCATCGAATGAACTTATTTCAGTCAGCTAGATCTTTCTTCTTCAAAGCAAAAAGATTTTATCTTCAAACACAAGAACTTTTCGTGGTTTTGTTGGTTTTCAGCAAATGAACATATTTCAGCGAGCCAGAAGGTTTTTCTTTAATAGCGTAAGATATTATCTTAAAATACAAGAAGTTTTCGTGGTTCTTGTCAATTTTTGTTGGTTTTCATCTAATGAACTTATTTCAGTCAGCTGGATCTTTCTTCTTCAAAGCAAAAAGATTTTATCTTCAAATACAAGAACTTTTCGTGGTTTTGATGGTTTTCAGCAAATGAACATATTTCGGCGAGCTGGAAGTTTTTTCCTTAATAGCGTAAGATTTTATCTTAAAATACAAGAACTCTTCGTGGTTCTTGTCAATTTTTGTTGGTTTTCTTCGAATGAACTTATTTCAGTCAGCTCGATCTTTCTTCTTCAAAGCTAAAAGATTTTATCTTCAAATACAAGAACTTTTCGTGGTTTTGATGGTTTTCATCAAATGAACATATTTCAGCGAGCTGGAAGTTTTTTCCTGAATAGCGTAAGATTTTATCTTAAAATACAAGAACTTTTCGTGGTTCTTGTCAATTTTTGTTGGTTTTCATCGAATGAACTTATTTCATTCAGCGAGATCTTTCTTCTTCAAAGCAAAAATATTTTATCTTCAAATAAAAGAACTTTTCGTGGTTTTGTTGGTTTTTAGCAAATTAACATATTTCAGCGAGCTGGGATTTTTTACTTGAATAGCGTAAGATATTAACTTAAACTACAATAGCTTTTCGTGGTTCTTGTCAATTTTTGTTGGTTTTCATCTAATGAACTTATTTCAGTCAGCCAGATCTTTCTTCTTCAAAGCAAAAAGATTTTATCTTCAAATACAAGAACTTTTCGTGGTTTTGTTGGTTTTCAGCAAATTAACATATTTCAGCGAGCTGGGAGTTTTTACTTTAATCGCGTAAGATTTTAACTTAAACTACAATAACTTTTCGTTATTCTTGTCAATTTTTGTTGGTTTTCATCTGATGAACTTATTTCAGTCAGCTCGATCTTTCTTCTTCAAAGCAAAAAGATGTTATCTTCAAATACAAGAACTTTTCGTGGTTATGATGGTTTTCAGCAAATGAACATATTTCAGCGAGCAAGAAGTTTTTTCTTTAATAGCGTAAGATTGCATCTTAAAATACAAGAACTTATCGTGGTTCTTGTCAATTTTTGTTGGTTTTCATCTAATGAACTTATTTCAGTCAGCCAGATCTTTCTTCTTCAAAGCAAAAAGATTTTATGTTCAAATACAAGAACTTTTCGTGGTTTTGTTGGTTTTCAGCAAATGAACATATTTCAGCGAGCCAGAAGGTTTTTCTTTAATAGCGTAAGATATTATCTTAAAATACAAGAAGTTTTCGTGGTTCTTGTCAATTTTTGTTGGTTTTCATCTAATGAACTTATTTCAGTCAGCTCGATCTTTCTTCTTCAAAGCAAAAAGATTTTATCTTCAAATACAAGAACTTTTCGTGGTTATGATGGTTTTCAGCAAATGAACATATTTCAGCGAGCAAGAAGTTTTTTCTTCAATAGCGTAAGATTGCATCTTAAAATACAAGAACTTATCGTGGTTCTTGTCAATTTTTGTTGGTTTTCATCTGATGAACTTATTTCAGTCAGCCAGATCTTTCTTCTTCAAAGCAAAAAGATTTTATGTTCAAATACAAGAACTTTTCGTGGTTTTGTTGGTTTTCAGCAAATGAACATATTTCAGCAAGCCAGAAGGTTTTTCTTTAATAGCGTAAGATATTATCTTAAAATACAAGAAGTTTTCGTGGTTCTTGTCAATTTTTGTTGGTTTTCATCTAATGAACTTATTTCAGTCAGCTCGATCTTTCTTCTTCAAAGCAAAAAGATTTTATCTTCAAACACAAGAACTTTTCGTGGTTTTGTTGGTTTTCAGCAAATGAACATATTTCAGCGATCTGGGAGTTTCTTCTTTAATAGCGTAAGATTTTATCTGAAAATACAAGAACTTTTCGTGGTTCTTGTCAATTTTTGTTGGTTTTCATCGAATGAACTTATTTCAGTCAGCTAGATCTTTCTTCTTCAAAGCAAAAAGATTTTATCTTCAAATACAAGAACTTTTCGTGGTTTTGATGGTTTTCAGCAAATGAACATATTTCAGCGAGCTGGAAGTTTTTTCCTCAATAGCGTAAGATTTTATCTTAAAATACAAGAACTTTTCGTGGTTCTTGTCAATTTTTGTTGGTTTTCATCGAATGAACTTATTTCATTCAGCGAGATCTTTCTTCTTCAAAGCAAAAAGATTTTATCTTCAAATAAAAGAACTTTTCGTGGTTTTGTTGGTTTTTCGCAAATTAACATATTTCAGCGAGCTGGGATTTTTTACTTTAATAGCGTAAGATTTTTACTTAAACTACAATAACTTTTCGTGGTTATTGTCAATTTTTGTTGGTTTTCATCTAATGAACTTATTTCAGTCAGCCAGATCTTTCTTCTTCAAAGCAAAAAGATTTTATCTTCAAATACAAGAACTTTTCGTGGTTTTGTTGGTTTTCAGCAAATGAACAGATTTCAGCGAGCCAGAAGTTTTTTCTTCAACAGCGTAAGATTTCATCTTAAAATACAAGAACTTTTCGTGGTTCTTGTCAATTTTTGATGGTTTTCATCGAATGAACTTATTTCAGTCAGCTAGATCTTTCTTCTTCAAAGCAAAAAGATTTTATCTTCAAATACAAGAACTTTTCGTGGCTTTGTTGGTTTTCAGCAAATGAACAGATTTCAGCGAGCCAGAAGTTTTTTCTTTAATAGCGTAAGATTTCATCTTAAAATACAAGAACTTTTCGTGGTTCTTGTCAATTTTTGTTGGTTTTCACCTAGTGAACTTATTTCACTCAGCTCGATCTTTCTTCTTCAAAGCAAAGAGATTTTATCTTCAAATACAAGAACATTTCGTGGTTTTGATGGTTTTCAGCAAATGAACATATTTCAGCGAGCTGGAAGTTTTTTCCTTAATAGCGTAAGATTTTATCTTAAAATACAAGAACTTTTCGTGGTTCTTGTCAATTTTTGTTGGTTTTCATCGAATGAACTTATTTCATTCAGCTAGATCTTTCTTCTTCAAAGCAAAAAGATTTTATCTTCAAATAAAAGAACTTTTCGTGGTTTTGTTGGTTTTCAGCAAATTAACATATTTCAGCGAGCTGGGAGTTTTTACTTTAATCGCGTAAGATTTTAACTTAAACTACAATAACTTTTCGTGGTTCTTGTCAATTTTTGTTGGTTTTCATCTAATGAACTTATTTCAGTCAGCCAGATCTTTCTTCTTCAAAGCAAATAGATTTTATCTTCAAATACAAGAACATTTCGTGGTTTTGATGGTTTTCAGCAAATGAACATATTTCAGCGAGCTTGAAGTTTTTTCCTCAATAGCGTAAGATTTTATCTTAAAATACAAGAACTTTTCGTGGTTCTTGTCAATTTTTGTTGGTTTTCATCGAATGAACTTATTTCATTCAGCGAGATCTTTCTTCTTCAAGGCAAAAAGATTTTATCTTCAAATAAAAGAACTTTTCGTGGTTTTGTTGGTTTTCAGCAAATGAACATATTTCAGCGAGCCAGAAGGTTTTTCTTGAATAGCGTAAGATATTATCTTAAAATACAAGAACTTTTCGTGGTTCTTGTCAATTTTTGTTGGTTTTCATCTAATGAACTTATTTCAGTCAGCTCGATCTTTCTTCTTCAAAGCAAAAAGATTTTATCTTCAAATACAAGAACTTTTCGTGGTTTTGATGGTTTTCAGCAAATGAACATATTTCAGCGAGCTGGAAGTTTTTTCCTTAATAGCGTAAGATTTTATCTCAAAATACAAGAACTTTTCGTGGTTCTTGTCAATTTTTGTTGGTTTTCATCGAAGGAACTTATTTCATTCAGCTAGATCTTTCTTCTTCAAAGCAAAAAGATTTTATCTTCAAACACAAGAACTTTTCGTGGTTTTGTTGGTTTTCAGCAAATGAACATATTTCAGCGATCTGGGAGTTTTTTCTTTAATAGCGTAAGATTTTATCTTAAAATACAAGAACTTATCGTGGTTCTTGTCAATTTTTGTTGGTTTTCATCGAATGAACTTATTTCAGTCAGCTAGATCTTTCTTCTTCAAAGCAAAAAGATTTTATCTTCAAATACAAGAACTTTTCGTGGTTCTGATGGTTTTCAGCAAATGAACATATTTCAGCGAGCAAGAAGTTTTTTCTTTGATAGCGTAAGATTGCATCTTAAAATACAAGAACTTATCGTGGTTCTTGTCAATTTTTGTTGGTTTTCATCTAATGAACTTATTTCAGTCAGCTGGATCTTTCTTCTTCAAAGCAAAAAGATTTTATCTTCAAATACAAGAACATTTCGTGGTTTTGTTGGTTTTCAGCAAATGAACATATTTCAGCGAGCCAGAAGGTTCTTCTTTAATATCGTAAGATATTATCTTAAAATACAAGAAGTTTTCGTGGTTCTTGTCAATTTTTGTTGGTTTTCATCTAATGAACTTATGTCAGTCAGCTCGATCTTTCTTCTTCAAAGCAAAAAGATTTTATCTTCAAACACAAGAACTTTTCGTGGTTTTGTTGATTTTCAGCAAATGAACATATTTCAGCGATCTGGGAGTTTTTTCTTTAATAGCGTAAGATTTTATCTGAAAATACAAGAACTTTTCTTGGTTCTTGTCAATCTTTGTTGGTTTTCATCGAATGAACTTATTTCAGTCAGCCAGATCTTTCTTCTTCAAAGCAAAAAGATTTTATCTTCAAGTACAAGAACTTTTCGTGGTTTTGATGGTTTTCAGCAAATGAACATATTTCAGCGAGCTGGAAGTTTTTTCCTGAATAGCGTAAGATTTTATCTTAAAATACAAGAACTTTTCGTGGTTCTTGTCAATTTTTGTTGGTTTTCATCGAATGAACTTATTTCATTCAGCGAGATCTTTCTTCTTCAAAGCAAAAAGATTTTATCTTCAAATAAAAGAACTTTTCGTGGTTTTGTTGGTTTTTAGCAAATTAACATATTTCAGCGAGCTGGGATATTTTACTTTAACAGCGTAAGATTTTAACTTAAACAACAATAACTTTTCGTGGTTCTTGTCAATTTTTGTTGGTTTTCATCTAATGAACTTATTTCAGTCAGCCAGATCTTTCTTCTTCAAAGCAAAAAGATTTTATCTTCAAATACAAGAACTTTTCGTGGTTTTGCTGGATTTCAGCAAATGAACAGATTTCAGCGAGCCAGAAGTTTTTTCTTCAATGGCGTAAGATTTCATCTTAAAATACAAGAACTTTTCGTGGTTCTTGTCAATTTTTGTTGGTTTTCATCTAATGAACTTATTTCAGTCAGCTAGGTCTTTCTTCTTCAAAGCAAAAAGATTTTATCTTCAAATACAAGAACTTTTCGTGGTTTTGTTGGTTTTCAGCAAATGAACAGATTTCAGCGAGCAAGTAGTTTTTTCTTTAATAGCGTAAGATTTTATCTTAAACTAGAAGAACTTTTCGTGGTTCTTGTCAATTTTTGTTGGTTTTCATCTAATGAACTTATTTCAGTGAGCCAGATCTTTCTTCTTCAAAGCAAAAAGATTTTATCTTCAAATACAAGAACTTTTCGTGGCTTTGTTGGTTTTCAGCAAATGAACAGATTTCAGCGAGCCAGAAGTTTTTTCTTTAATAGCGTAAGATTTCATCTGAAAATACAAGAACTTTTCGAGGTTCTTGTCAATTTTTGTTGGTTTTCATCTAATGAACTTATTTCACTCAGCTCGATCTTTCTTCTTCAAAGCAAAGAGATTTTATCTTCAAATACAAGAACATTTCGTGGTTTTGATGGTTTTCAGCAAATGAACATATTTCAGCGAGCTGGAAGTTTTTTCCTTAATAGCGTAAGATTTTACCTTAAATTACAAGAACTTTTCGTGGTTCTTGTCAATTTTTGTTGGTTTTCATCGAATGAACTTATTTAATTCAGCTAGAGCTTTCTTCTTCAAAGCAAAAAGATTTTATCTTCAAATAAAAGAACTTTTCGTGGTTTTGTTGGTTTTCAGCAAATTAACATATTTCAGCGAGCTGGGAGTTTTTACTTTAATAGCGTAAGATTTTAACTTAAACTACAATAACTTTTCGTGGTTCTTGTCAATTTTTGTTGGTTTTCATCCAATGAACTTATTTCAGTCAGCTAGATCTTTCTTCTTCAAAGCAAAAAGATTTCATCTTCAAATACAAGAACTTTTCGTGGTTTTGTTGGTTTTCAGCAAATTAACATATTTCAGCGAGCTGGAAGTTTTTTCTTCATAGCGTAAGATTTTATCTTAAAGTACAAGAACATTTCGTGGTTCTCATCAATTTTTGTTGGTTTTCATCGAATGAACTTATTTCAGTCAGCCAGATCTTTCTTCTTCAAAGCAAAAAGATTTTATCTTCAAATACAAGAACTTTTCGTGGTTTTGATGTTTTTCAGCAAATGATCATATTTCAGCGATCTGGAAGTTTTTTCCTTAATAGAGTAAGATTTTATCTTAAAATACAAGAACTTTTCGTGGTTCTTGTCAATTTTTGTTGGTTTTTTTCTAATGAACTTATTTCAGTCAGCCGGATCTTTCTTCTTCAAAGCAAATAGATTTTATCTTCAACTACAAGAACTTTTCGTGGTTTTGTTGGTTTTCAGCAAATGAACATATTTCAGCAAGCAAGAAGTTTTTTCTTCAATAGCGTAAGATTTTATCTTAAAACACAAGAACTTTTCATGGTTCTTGTCAATTTTTGTTGGTTTTCATCGAATGAACTTATTTCATTCAGCTCGATCTTTCTTCTTCAAAGCAAAAAGATTTTATCTTCAAATACAAGAACTTTTCGTGGTTTTGTTGGTTTTCAACAAATTAACATATTTCAGCGAGCTTGGAGTTTTTACTTTAATAGCGTAAGATTTTATCTTAAACGACAAGAACTTTTCGTGGTTCTTGTCAATTTTTGTTGGTTTTCATCGAATGAACTTATTTCAGTCAACTAGATCTTTCTTCTTCAAAGCAAAAAGATTTTATCTTCAAATACAAGAACTTTTCGTGGTTTTGATGGTTTTCAGCAAATGAACATATTTCAGCGAGCTGGAAGTTTTTTCCTGAATAGCGTAAGATTTTATCTTAAAATACAAGAACTTTTCGTGGTTCTTGTCAATTTTTGTTGGTTTTCATCGAATAAACTTATTTCATTCAGCGAGATCTTTCTTCTTCAAAGCAAAAAGATTTTATCTTCAAACACAAGAACTTTTCGTGGTTTTGTTGGTTTTCAGCAAATGAACATATTTCAGCGATCTGGGAGTTTTTTCTTTAATAGCGTAACATTTTATCTTCAAATACAAGAACTTTTCGTGGTTCTTGTCAATTTTTGTTGGTTTTCATCGAATGAACTTATTTCAGTCAGCCAGATCTTTCTTCTTCAAAGCAAAAAGAAATTTATCTTCAAATACAAGAACTTTTCGTGGTTTTGTTGGTTTTCAGCAAATGAACATATTTCAGCGAGCCAGAAGGTTTTTCTTTAATAGCGTAACATTTTATCTTCAAATACAAGAACTTTTCGTGGTTCTTGTCAATTTTTGTTGGTTTTCTTCGAATGAACTTATATCAGTCAGCTCGATTTTTCTTCTTCAAAGCTAAAAGATTTTATCTTCAAATACAAGAACTTTTCGTGGTTTTGATGGTTTTCATCAAATGAACATATTTCAGCGAACTGGAAGTTTTTTCCTTCATAGCGTAAGATTTTATCTTAAAATACAAGAACTTTTCGTGGTTCTTGTCAATTTTTGTTGGTTTTCATCGAATGAACTTATTTCATTCAGCTAGATCTTTCTTCTTCAAAGCAAAAAGATTTTATCTTCAAATAAAAGAACTTTTCGTGGTTTTGTTGGTTTTCAGCAAATTAACATATTTCAGCGAGCTGGGAGTTTTTTCTTTAATAGCGTAAGATTGCATCTTAAAATACAATAACTTTTCGTGGTTCTTGTCAATTTTTGTTGGTTTTCATCTCATGAACTTATTTCAGTCAGCCAGATCTTTCTTCTTCAAAGCAAAAAGATTTTGTCTTCAAATACAAGAACTTTTCGTGGTTTTGTTGGTTTTCAGCAAATGAACAGATTTCAGCGAGCCAGAAGTTTTTTCTTTGATAGCGTAAGATTTCATCTTAAAATACAAGAACTTTTCTTGGTTCTTGTCAATTTTTGTTGGTTTTCATCTAATGAACTTATTTCAGTCAGCTCGATCTTTCTTCTTCAAAGCAAAAAGATTTTATCTTCAAATACAAGAACTTTTCGTGGTTATGATGGTTTTCAGCAAATGAACATATTTCAGCGAGCAAGAAGTTTTTTCTTTGATAGCGTAAGATTGCATCTTAAAATACAAGAACTTATCGTGGTTCTTGTCAATTTTTGTTGGTTTTCATCGAATGAACTTATTTCATTCAGCTCGATCTTTCTTCTTCAAAGCAAAAAGATTTTATCTTCAAATACAAGAACTTTTTGAGGTTTTGTTGGTTTTCAGCAAATGAACATATTTCAGCGAGCAAGAAGTTTTTTGTTGAATAGCGTAAGATTTCATCTTAAAATACAAGAACTTATCGTGGTTCTTGTCGATTTTTGTTGGTTTTCATCCAATGAACTTATTTCAGTCAGCTGGATCTTTCTTCTTCAAAGCAAAAAGATTTCATCTTCAAATACAAGAAATTTTCGTGGTTTTGTTGGTTTTCAGCAAATGAACACATTTCAGCGAGCAAGAAGCTTTTTCTTTAATAGCGTAAGATTTCATCTTAAAATACAAGAACTTTTCGTGGTTCTTGTCAATTTTTGTTGGTTTTCATCTAATGAACTTATTTCAGTCAGCTCGATCTTTCTTCTTCAAAGCAAAAAGATTTTATCTTCAAATACAAGAACTTTTCGTGGCTTTGTTGGTTTTCAGCAAATGAACAGATTTCAGCGAGCCAGAAGTTTTTTCTTTAATAGCGTAAGATTTCATCTTAAAATACAAGAACTTTTCGTGGTTCTTGTCAATTTTTGTTGGTTTTCATCTAATGAACTGATTTCAGTCAGCTCGATCTTTCTTCTTCAAAGCAAAAAGATTTTATCTTCAAATACAAGAACTTTTCGTGGTTATGATGGTTTTCAGCAAATGAACATATTTCAGCGAGCAAGAAGTTTTTTCTTTAATGGCGTAAGATTGCATCTTAAAATACAAGAACTTATCGTGGTTCTTGTCAATTTTTGTTGGTTTTCATCCAATGAACTTATTTCAGTCAGCTAGATCTTTCTTCTTCAAAGCAAAAAGATTTCATCTTCAAATACAAGAACTTTTCGTGGTTTTGTTGGTTTTCAGCAAATTAACATATTTCAGCGAGCTGGGAGTTTTTACTTTCATAGCGTAAGATTTTATCTTAAACGACAAGAACTTTTCGTGGTTCTTGTCAATTTTTGTTGGTTTTCATCTATTGAACTTATTTCAGTCAGCTGGATCTTTCTTCTTCAAAGCAAAAAGATTTTATCTTAAAATACAAGAACTTTTCGTGGTTCTTGTCAATTTTTGTTGGTTTTCATCTAATGAACTTATTTCAGTCAGCTAGATCTTTCTTCTTCAAAGCAAAAAGATTTTATCTTCAAATACAAGAACTCTTCGTGGTTTTGATGGTTTTCAGCAAATGAACATATTTCAGCGAGCTGGAAGTTTTTTCCTTAATAGCGTAAGATTTTATCTTAAAATACAAGAACTTTTCGTGGTTCTTGTCAATTTTTGTTGGTTTTCATCGAATGAACTTATTTCATTCAGCTAGATCTTTCTTCTTCAAAGCAAAAAGATTTTATCTTCAAATAAAAGAACTTTTCGTGGTTTTGTTGGTTTTCAGCAAATTAACATATTTCAGCGAGCTGGGAGTTTTTACTTTAATCGCGTAAGATTTTAACTTAAACTACAATAACTTTTCGTGGTTCTTGTCAATTTTTGTTGGTTTTCATCTAATGAACTTATTTCAGTCAGCTCGATCTTTCTTCTTCAAAGCAAAAAGATTTTATCTTCAAATCCAAGAACTTTTCGTGGTTATGATGGTTTTCAGCAAATGAACATATTTCAGCGAGCAAGAAATTTTTTCTTTAATAGCGTAAGATTGCATCTTAAAATACAAGAAGTTATCGTGGTTCTTGTCAATTTTTGTTGGTTTTCATCTAATGAACTTATTTCAGTCAGCCAGATCTTTCTTCTTCAAAGCAAAAAGAAATTTATCTTCAAATACAAGAACTTTTCGTGGTTTTGTTGGTTTTCAGCAAATGAACAGATTTCAGCGAGCCAGAAGTTTTTTCTTTGATAGCGTAAGATTTCATCTTAAAATACAAGAACTTTTCTTGGTTCTTGTCAATTTTTGTTGGTTTTCATCTAATGAACTTATTTCAGTCAGCTCGATCTTTCTTCTTCAAAGCAAAAAGATTTTATCTTCAAATACAAGAACTTTTCGTGGTTATGATGGTTTTCAGCAAATGAACATATTTCAGCGAGCAAGAAGTTTTTTCTTTGATAGCGTAAGATTGCATCTTAAAATACAAGAACTTATCGTGGTTCTTGTCAATTTTTGTTGGTTTTCATCGAATGAACTTATTTCATTCAGCTCGATCTTTCTTCTTCAAAGCAAAAAGATTTTATCTTCAAATACAAGAACTTTTTGAGGTTTTGTTGGTTTTCAGCAAATGAACATATTTCAGCGAGCAAGAAGTTTTTTGTTGAATAGCGTAAGATTTCATCTTAAAATACAAGAACTTATCGTGGTTCTTGTCGATTTTTGTTGGTTTTCATCCAATGAACTTATTTCAGTCAGCTGGATCTTTCTTCTTCAAAGCAAAAAGATTTCATCTTCAAATACAAGAACTTTTCGTGGTTTTGTTGGTTTTCAGCAAATGAACACATTTCAGCGAGCAAGAAGCTTTTTCTTTAATAGCGTAAGATTTCATCTTAAAATACAAGAACTTTTCGTGGTTCTTGTCAATTTTTGTTGGTTTTCATCTAATGAACTTATTTCAGTCAGCTCGATCTTTCTTCTTCAAAGCAAAAAGATTTTATCTTCAAATACAAGAACTTTTCGTGGCTTTGTTGGTTTTCAGCAAATGAACAGATTTCAGCGAGCCAGAAGTTTTTTCTTTAATAGCGTAAGATTTCATCTTAAAATACAAGAACTTTTCGTGGTTCTTGTCAATTTTTGTTGGTTTTCATCTAATGAACTGATTTCAGTCAGCTCGATCTTTCTTCTTCAAAGCAAAAAGATTTTATCTTCAAATACAAGAACTTTTCGTGGTTATGATGGTTTTCAGCAAATGAACATATTTCAGCGAGCAAGAAGTTTTTTCTTTAATGGCGTAAGATTGCATCTTAAAATACAAGAACTTATCGTGGTTCTTGTCAATTTTTGTTGGTTTTCATCCAATGAACTTATTTCAGTCAGCTAGATCTTTCTTCTTCAAAGCAAAAAGATTTCATCTTCAAATACAAGAACTTTTCGTGGTTTTGTTGGTTTTCAGCAAATTAACATATTTCAGCGAGCTGGGAGTTTTTACTTTCATAGCGTAAGATTTTATCTTAAACGACAAGAACTTTTCGTGGTTCTTGTCAATTTTTGTTGGTTTTCATCTATTGAACTTATTTCAGTCAGCTGGATCTTTCTTCTTCAAAGCAAAAAGATTTTATCTTAAAATACAAGAACTTTTCGTGGTTCTTGTCAATTTTTGTTGGTTTTCATCTAATGAACTTATTTCTGTCAGCTAGATCTTTCTTCTTCAAAGCAAAAAGATTTTATCTTCAAATACAAGAACTCTTCGTGGTTTTGATGGTTTTCAGCAAATGAACATATTTCAGCGAGCTGGAAGTTTTTTCCTTAATAGCGTAAGATTTTATCTTAAAATACAAGAACTTTTCGTGGTTCTTGTCAATTTTTGTTGGTTTTCATCGAATGAACTTATTTCATTCAGCTAGATCTTTCTTCTTCAAAGCAAAAAGATTTTATCTTCAAATAAAAGAACTTTTCGTGGTTTTGTTGGTTTTCAGCAAATTAACATATTTCAGCGAGCTGGGAGTTTTTACTTTAATCGCGTAAGATTTTAACTTAAACTACAATAACTTTTCGTGGTTCTTGTCAATTTTTGTTGGTTTTCATCGAATGAACTTATTTCAGTCAGCTCGATCTTTCTTCTTCAAAGCAAAAAGATTTTATCTTCAAATCCAAGAACTTTTCGTGGTTATGATGGTTTTCAGCAAATGAACATATTTCAGCGAGCAAGAAATTTTTTCTTTAATAGCGTAAGATTGCATCTTAAAATACAAGAAGTTATCGTGGTTCTTGTCAATTTTTGTTGGTTTTCATCTAATGAACTTATTTCAGTCAGCCAGATCTTTCTTCTTCAAAGCAAAAAGAAATTTATCTTCAAATACAAGAACTTTTCGTGGTTTTGTTGGTTTTCAGCAAATGAACATATTTCAGCGAGCCAGAAGGTTTTTCTTTAATAGCGTAACATTTTATCTTCAAATACAAGAACTTTTCGTGGTTCTTGTCAATTTTTGTTGGTTTTCTTCGAATGAACTTATATCAGTCAGCTCGATTTTTCTTCTTCAAAGCTAAAAGATTTTATCTTCAAATACAAGAACTTTTCGTGGTTTTGATGGTTTTCATCAAATGAACATATTTCAGCGAACTGGAAGTTTTTTCCTTCATAGCGTAAGATTTTATCTTAAAATACAAGAACTTTTCGTGGTTCTCGTCAATTTTTGTTGGTTTTCATCGAATGAACTTATTTCATTCAGCTAGATCTTTCTTCTTCAAAGCAAAAAGATTTTATCTTCAAATAAAAGAACTTTTCGTGGTTTTGTTGGTTTTCAGCAAATTAACATATTTCAGCGAGCTGGGAGTTTTTTCTTTAATAGCGTAAGATTGCATCTTAAAATACAATAACTTTTCGTGGTTCTTGTCAATTTTTGTTGGTTTTCATCTCATGAACTTATTTCAGTCAGCCAGATCTTTCTTCTTCAAAGCAAAAAGATTTTGTCTTCAAATACAAGAACTTTTCGTGGTTTTGTTGGTTTTCAGCAAATGAACAGATTTCAGCGAGCCAGAAGTTTTTTCTTTGATAGCGTAAGATTTCATCTTAAAATACAAGAACTTTTCGTGCTTCTTGTCAATTTTTGTTGGTTTTCATCTAATGAACTTATTTCAGTCAGCTCGATCTTTCTTCTTCAAAGCAAAAAGATTTTATCTTCAAATACAAGAACTTTTCGTGGTTATGATGGTTTTCAGCAAATGAACATATTTCAGCGAGCAAGAAGTTTTTTCTTTGATAGCGTAAGATTGCATCTTAAAATACAAGAACTTATCGTGGTTCTTGTCAATTTTTGTTGGTTTTCATCGAATGAACTTATTTCAGTCAGCTGGATCTTTCTTCTTCAAAGCAAAAAGATTTCATCTTCAAAAACAAGAACTTTTCGTGGTTTTGTTGGTTTTCAGCAAATGAACACATTTCAGCGAGCAAGAAGCTTTTTCTTTAATAGCGTAAGATTTTATCTTAAACTACAAGAACTTTTCGTGGTTCTTGTCAATTTTTGTTGGTTTTCATCGAATGAACTTATTTCATTCAGCTAGATCTTTCTTCTTCAAAGCAAAAAGATTTTATCTTCAAATACAAGAACTTTTCGTGGTTTTGTTGGTTTTCAGCAAATTAACATATTTCAGCGAGCTGGGAGTTTTTACTTTAATAGCGTAAGATTTTATCTTAAACTACAAGAACTTTTTGTGGTTCTTGTCAATTTTTGTTGGTTTTCATCTATTGAACTTATTTCAGTCAGCTAGATCTTTCTTCTTCAAAGCAAAAAGATTTTATCTTAAAATACAAGAACTTTTCGTGGTTTTGATGGTTTTCAGCAAATGAACATATTTCAGCAAGCTGGAAGTTTTTTCCTTAATAGCGTAAGATTTTATCTTAAAATACAAGAACTTTTCGTGGTTCTTGTCAATTTTTGTTGGTTTTCATCGAATGAACTTATTTCATTCAGCTGGATCTTTCTTCTTCAAAGCAAAAAGATTTTATCTTCAAATACAAGAACTTTTCGTGGTTTTGTTGGTTTTCAGCAAATTAACATATTTCAGCGAGCTGGGAGTTTTTACTTTAATCGCGTAAGATTTTAACTTAAACTACAATAACTTTTCGTGGTTCTTGTCAATTTTTGTTGGTTTTCATCGAATGAACTTATTTCAGTCAGCTCGATCTATCTTCTTCAAAGCAAAAAGATTTCATCTTCAAATACAAGAACTTTTCGTGGTTTTGTTGGTTTTCAGCAAATGAACACATTTCAGCGAGCAAGAAGCTTTTTCTTGAATAGCGTAAGATTTTATCTTAAACTACAAGAACTTTTCGTGGTTCTTGTCAATTTTTGTTGGTTTTCATCGAATGAACTTATTTCATTAAGCTAGATCTTTCTTCTTCAAAGCAAAAAGATTTTATCTTCAAATAAAATAACTTTTCGTGGTTTTGTTGGTTTTCAGCAAATTAACATATTTCAGCGAGCTGGGAGTTTTTACTTTAATCGCGTAAGATTTTAACTTAAACTACAATAACTTTTCGTGGTTTTTGTCAATTTTTGTTGGTTTTCATCTAATGAACTTATTTCAGTCAGCCAGATCTTTCTTCTTCAAAGCAAAAAGATTTTGTCTTCAAATACAAGAACTTTTCGTGGTTTTGTTGGTTTTCAGCAAATGAACAGATTTCAGCGAGCCAGAAGTTTTTTCTTTAATAGCGTAAGATTTCATCTTAAAATACAAGAACTTTTCATGGTTCTTGTCAATTTTTGTTGGTTTTCATCGAATGAACTTATTTCAGTCAGCTCGATCTTTCTTCTTCAAAGCAAAAAGATTTTATCTTCAAATACAAGAACTTTTCGTGGTTATATGGTTTTCAGCAAATGAACATATTTCAGCGAGCAAGAAGTTTTTTCTTTAATAGCGTAAGATTGCATCTTAAAATACAAGAACTTATCGTGGTTCTTGTCAATTTTTGTTGGTTTTCATCGAATGAACTTATTTCAGTCAGCGAGATCTTTCTTCTTCAAAGCAAAAAGATTTCATCTTCAAATACAAGAACTTTTCGTGGTTATGTTGGTTTTCAGCAAATGAACACATTTCAGCGAGCAAGAAGCTTTTTCTTTGATAGCGTAAGATTTTATCTTAAACTACAAGAACTTTTCGTGGTTCTTGTCAATTTTTGTTGGTTTTCATCGAATGAACTTATTTCATTCAGCTGGATCTTTCTTCTTCAAAGCAAAAAGATTTTATCTTCAAATACAAGAACTTTTCGTGGTTTTGTTGGTTTTCAGCAAATTAACATATTTCAGCGAGCTGGGAGTTTTTACTTTAATAGCGTAAGATTTTATCTTAAACTACAAGAACTTTTTGTGGTTCTTGTCAATTTTTGTTGGTTTTCATCTATTGAACTTATTTCAGTCAGCTGGATCTTTCTTCTTCAAAGCAAAAATATTTTATCTTAAAATGCAAGAACTTTTCGTGGTTCTTGTCAATTTTTGTTGGTTTTCATCTAATGAACTTATTTCAGTCAGCTAGATCTTTCTTCTTCAAAGCAAAAAGATTTTATCTTCAAATAAAAGAACTTTTCGTGGTTTTGTTGGTTTTCAGCAAATTAACATATTTCAGCGAGCTGGGAGTTTTTACTTTAATCGCGTAAGATTTTAACTTAAACTACAATAACTTTTCGTGGTTTTTGTCAATTTTTGTTGGTTTTCATCTAATGAACTTATTTCAGTCAGCCAGATCTTTCTTCTTCAAAGCAAAAAGATTTTGTCTTCAAATACAAGAACTTTTCGTGGTTTTGTTGGTTTTCAGCAAATGAACAGATTTCAGCGAGCCAGAAGTTTTTTCTTTAATAGCGTAAGATTTCATCTTAAAATACAAGAACTTTTCGTGGTTCTTGTCAATTTTTGTTGGTTTTCATCGAATGAACTTATTTCAGTCAGCTCGATCTTTCTTCTTCAAAGCAAAAAGATTTTATCTTCAAATACAAGAACTTTTTGTGGTTATGATGGTTTTCAGCAAATGAACATATTTCAGCGAGCAAGAAGTTTTTTCTTTAATAGTGTAAGATTGCATCTTAAAATACAAGAACTTATCGTGGTTCTTGTCAATTTTTGTTGGTTTTCATCGAATGAACTTATTTCAGTCAGTTAGATCTTTCTTCTTCAAAGCAAAAAGATTTCATCTTCAAATACAAGAACTTTTCGTGGTTTTGTTGGTTTTCAGCAAATGAACACATTTCAGCGAGCAAGAAGCTTTTTCTTTAATAGCGTAAGATTTTATCTTAAACTACAAGAACTTTTCGTGGTTCTTGTCAATTTTTGTTGGTTTTCATCGAATGAACTTATTTCATTCAGCTAGATCTTTCTTCTTCAAAGCAAAATGATTTTATCTTCAAATACAAGAACTTTTCGTGGTCTTGTTGGTTTTCAGCAAATTAACATATTTCAGCGAGCTGGGAGTTTTACTTTAATAGCGTAAGATTTTATCTTAAACTACAAGAACTTTTTGTGGTTCTTGTCAATTTTTGTTGGTTTTCATCTATTGAACTTATTTCAGTCAGCTAGATCTTTCTTCTTCAAAGCAAAAAGATTTTATCTTAAAATACAAGAACTTTTCGTGGTTCTTGTCAATTTTTGTTGGTTTTCATCTAATGAACTTATTTCAGTCAGCGAGATCTTTCTTCTTCAAAGCAAAAAGATTTTATCTTCAAATACAAGAACTTTTCGTGGTTTTGATGGTTTTCAGCAAATGAACATATTTCAGCGAGCTGGAAGTTTTTTCCTTAATAGCGTAAGATTTTATCTTAAAATACAAGAACTTTTCGTGGTTCTTGTCAATTTTTGTTGGTTTTCATCGAATAAACTTATTTCATTCAGCTAGATCTTTCTTCTTCAAAGCAAAAAGATTTTATCTTCAAATAAAAGAACTTTTCGTGGTTTTGTTGGTTTTCAGCAAATTAACATATTTCAGCGAGCTGGGAGTTTTAATTTAATCGCGTAAGATTTTAACTTAAACTACAATAACTTTTCGTGGTTCTTGTCAATTTTTGTTGGTTTTCATCTAATGAACTTATTTCAGTCAGCTCGATCTTTCTTCTTCAAAGCAAAAAGATTTTATCTTCAAATCCAAGAACTTTTCGTGGTTATGATGGTTTTCAGCAAATGAACATATTTCAGCGAGCAAGAAATTTTTTCTTTAATAGCGTAAGATTGCATCTTAAAATACAAGAAGTTATCGTGGTTCTTGTCAATTTTTGTTGGTTTTCATCTTATGAACTTATTTCAGTCAGCCAGATCTTTCTTCTTCAAAGCAAAAAGAAGTTTATCTTCAAATACAAGAACTTTTCGTGGTTTTGATGGTTTTCAGCAAATGAACATATTTCGGCGAGCTGGAAGTTTTTTCCTTAATAGCGTAAGATTTTATCTTAAAATACAAGAACTTTTCGTGGTTCTTGTCAATTTTTGTTGGTTTTCTTCGAATGAACTTATATCAGTCAGCTCGATCTTTCTTCTTCAAAGCAAAAAGATTTTATCTTCAAATACAAGAACTTTTCGTGGTTTTGATGGTTTTCATCAAATGAACATATTTCAGCGAACTGGAAGTTTTTTCCTTAATAGCGTAAGATTTTATCTTAAAATACAAGAACTTTTCGTGGTTCTTGTCAATTTTTGTTGGTTTTCATCGAATGAACTTATTTCATTCAGCGAGATCTTTCTTCTTCAAAGCAAAAAGATTTTATCTTCAAATAAAAGAACTTTTCGTGGTTTTGTTGGTTTTTAGCAAATTAACATATTTCAGCGAGCTGGGATTTTTTACTTTAATAGCATAAGATTTTAACTTAAACTACAATAACTTTTCGTGGTTCTTGTCAATTTTTGTTGGTTTTCATCTAATGAACTTATTTCAGTCAGCCAGATCTTTCTTCTTCAAAGCAAACAGATTTTATCTTCAAATACAAGAACTTTTCGTGGTTCTTGTCAATTTTTGTTGGTTTTCATCTCATGAACTTATTTCAGTCATCTCGATCGTTCTTCTTCAAAGCAAAAAGATTTTATCTTCAAATACAAGAACTTTTTGTGGTTTTGTTGGTTTTCAGCAAATGAACATATTTCAGCGAGCAAGAAGTTTTTTGTTTAATAGCGTAAGATTTCATCTTAAAATACAAGAACTTATCGTGGTTCTTGTCGATTTTTGTTGGTTTTCATCTCATGAACTTATTTCAGTCAGCTAGATCTTTCTTCTTCAAAGCAAGAAGATTTCATCTTCAAATACAAGAACTTTTCGTGGTTTTGTTGGTTTTCAGCAAATGAACACATTTCAGCAAGCAAGAAGCTTTTTCTTTAATAGCGTAAGATTTCATCTTAAAATACAAGAACTTTTCGTGGTTCTTGTCAATTTTTGTTGGTTTTCATCGAATGAACTTATTTCATTCAGCTAGATCTTTCTTCTTCAAAGCAAAAAGATTTTATCTTCAAATAAAAGAACTTTTCGTGGTTTTGTTGGTTTTCAGCAAATTAACATATTTCAGCGAGCTGGGAGTTTTTACTTTAATCGTGTAAGATTTTAACTTAAACGACAATAACTTTTCGTGGTTCTTGTCAATTTTTGTTGGTTTTCATCTCATGAACTTATTTCAGTCAGCCAGATCTTTCTTCTTCAAAGCAAAAAGATTTTGTCTTCAAATACAAGAACTTTTCGTGGTTTTGTTGGTTTTCAGCAAATGAACAGATTTCAGCGAGCCAGAAGTTTTTTCTTCAATAGCATAAGATTTCATCTTAAAATACAAGAACTTTTCGTGGTTCTTGTCAATTTTTGTTGGTTTTCATCCAATGAACTTATTTCAGTCAGCTCGATCTTTCTTCTTCAAAGCAAAAAGATTTTATCTTCAATTACAAGAACTTTTCGTGGTTATGATGGTTTTCAGCAAATGAACATATTTCAGCGAGCTGGGAGTTTTTACTTTAATAGCGTAAGATTTTATCTTAAAATACAAGAACTTTTCGTGGTTCTTGTCAATTTTTGTTGGTTTTCATCTATTGAACTTATTTCAGTCAGCTAGATCTTTCTTCTTCAAAGCAAAAAGATTTTATCTTCAAATACAAGAACTTTTCGTGGTTTTGTTGGTTTTCAGCAAATGAACAGATTTCAGCGAGCTGGAAGTTTTTTCCTTAATAGCGTAAGATTTTATCTTAAAATACAAGAACTTTTCGTGGTTCTTGTCAATTTTTGTTGGTTTTCATCTAATGAACTTATTTCATTCAGCTAGATCTTTGTTCTTCAAAGCAAAAAGATTTTATCTTCAAATAAAAGAACTTTTCGTGGTTTTGTTGGTTTTCAGCAAATTAACATATTTCAGCGAGCTGGGAGTTTTTACTTTAATCGCGTAAGATTTTAACTTAAACTATAATAACTTTTCGTGGTTCTTGTCAATTTTTGTTGGTTTTCATCTAATGAACTTATTTCAGTCAGCTCGATCTTTCTTCTTCAAAGCAAAAAGATTTTATCTTCAAATACAAGAACATTTCGTGGTTATGATGGTTTTCAGCAAATGAACATATTTCAGCGAGCAAGAATTTTTTTCTTTAATAGCGTAAGATTGCATCTTAAAATACAAGAAGTTATCGTGGTTCTTGTCAATTTTTGTTGGTTTTCATCTCATGAACTTATTTCAGTCAGCCAGATCTTTCTTCTTCAAAGCAAAAAGAAATTTATCTTCAATTACAAGAACTTTTCGTGGTTTTGTTGGTTTTCAGCAAATGAACATATTTCAGCGAGCCAGAAGGTTTTTCTTTGATAGCGTAAGATATTATCTTAAAATACAAGAGGTTTTCGTGGTTCTTGTCAATTTTTGTTGGTTTTCATCTAATGAACTTATTTCAGTCAGCTAGATCTTTCTTCTTCAAAGCAAAAAGATTTTATCTTCAAACATAAGAACTTTTCGTGGTTTTGTTGGTTTTCAGCAAATGAACATATTTCAGCGATCTGGGAGTTTTTTCTTTAATAGCGTAAGATTTTATCTTAAAATACAAGAACTTATCGTGGTTCTTGTCAATTTTTGTTGGTTTTCATCGAATGAACTTATTTCAGTCAGCTAGATCTTTCTTCTTCAAAGCAAAAAGATTTCATCTTCAAATACAAGAACTTTTCGTGGTTTTGTTGGTTTTCAGCAAATGAACACATTTCAGCGAGCAAGAAGCTTTTTCTTTAATAGCGTAAGATTTTATCTTAAACTGCAAGAACTTTTCGTGGTTCTTGTCAATTTTTGTTGGTTTTCATCGAATGTACTTATTTCATTCAGCTAGATCTTTCTTCTTCAAAGCAAAAAGATTTTATCTTCAAACACAAGAACTTTTCGTGGTTTTGTTGGTTTTCAGCAAATTAACATATTTCAGCGAGCTGGGAGTTTTTACTTTAATCGCGTAAGATTTTATCTTAAACTACAAGAACTTTTCGTGGTTCTTGTCAATTTTTGTTGGTTTTCATCTATTGAACTTATTTCGGTCAGCTAGATCTTTCTTCTTCAAAGCAAAAAGATTTTATCTTCAAATAAAAGAACTTTTCGTGGTTTTGTTGGTTTTTAGCAAATTAACATATTTCAGCGAGCTGGGATTTTTTACTTTAATAGCTTAAGATTTTAACTTAAACTACAATAACTTTTCGTGGTTCTTGTCAATTTTTGTTGGTTTTCATCCAATGAACTTATTTCAGTCAGCCAGATCTTTCTTCTTCAAAGCAAAAAGATTTTATCTTCAAATACAAGAACTTTTCGTGGTTCATGTCAATTTTTGTTGGTTTTCATCTAATGAACTTATTTCAGTCAGCTCGATCTTTCTTCTTCAAAGCAAAAAGATTTTATCTTCAAATACAAGAACTTTTTGTGGTTTTGTTGGTTTTCAGGAAATGAACATATTTCAGCGAGCAAGAAGTTTTTTTGTTTAATAGCGTAAGATTTCATCTTAAAATACAAGAACTTATCGTGGTTCTTGTCGATTTTTGTTGGTTTTCATCTCATGAACTTATTTCAGTCAGCTAGATCTTTCTTCTTCAAAGCAAGAAGATTTCGTCTTCAAATACAAGAACTTTTCGTGGTTTTGTTGGTTTTCAGCAAATGAACACATTTCAGCGAGCTGGAAGTTTTTTCCTTGATAGCGTAAGATTTTATCTTAAAATACAAGAACTTTTCGTGGTTCTTGTCAATTTTTGTTGGTTTTCATCGAATGAACTTATTTCATTCAGCTAGATCTTTCTTCTTCAAAGCAAAAAGATTTTATCTTCAAATAAAAGAACTTTTCGTGGTTTTGTTGGTTTTCAGCAAATTAACATATTTCAGCGAGCTGGGAGTTTTTACTTTAATCGCGTAAGATTTTAACTTAAACTACAATAACTTTTCGTGGTTCTTGTCAATTTTTGTTGGTTTTCATCGAATGAACTTATTTCAGTCAGCCAGATCTTTCTTCTTCAAAGCAAAAAGATTTTGTCTTCAAATACAAGAACTTTTCGTGGTTTTGTTGGTTTTCAGCAAATGAACAGATTTCAGCGAGCCAGAAGTTTTTTCTTTAATAGCGTAAGATTTCATCTTAAAATACAAGAACTTTTCGTGGTTCTCGTCAACTTTTGTTGGTTTTCATCTCATGAACTTATTTCAGTCAGCTCGATCTTTCTTCTTCAAAGCAAAAAGATTTTATCTTCAAATACAAGAACTTTTCGTGGTTCTGATGGTTTTCAGCAAATGAACATATTTCAGCGAGCAAGAAGTTTTTTCTTTAATAGCGTAAGATTGCATCTTAAAATACAAGAACTTATCGTGGTTCTTGTCAATTTTTGTTGGTTTTCATCGAATGAACTTATTTCAGTCAGCTTGATCTTTCTTCTTCAAAGCAAAAAGATTTCATCTTCAAATACAAGAACTTTTCGTGGTTTTGTTGGTTTTCAGCAAATGAACACATTTCAGCGAGCAAGAAGCTTTATCTTTAATAGCGTAAGATTTTATCTTAAACTACAAGAACTTTTCGTGGTTCTTGTCAATTTTTGTTGGTTTTCATCGAATGAACTTATTTCATTCAGCTAGATCTTTCTTCTTCAAAGCAAAAAGATTTTATCTTCAAATACAAGAACTTTTCGTGGTTTTGTTGGTTTTCAGCAAATTAACATATTTCAGCGAGCTGGGAGTTTTTCCTTTAATAGCGTAAGATTTTATCTTAAACTACAAGAACTTTTTGTGGTTCGTGTCAATTTTTGTTGGTTTTCATCTATTGAACTTATTTCAGTCAGCTAGATCTTTCTTCTTCAAATCAAAAAGATTTTATCTTAAAATACAAGAACTTTTCGTGGTTTTGATGGTTTTCAGCAAATGAACATATTTCAGCGAGCTGGAAGTTTTTTCCTTAATAGCGTAAGATTTTATCTTAAAATACAAGAACTTTTCGTGGTTCTTGTCAATTTTTGTTGGTTTTCATCGAATGAACGTATTTCATTCAGCTGGATCTTTCTTCTTCAAAGCAAAAAGATTTTATCTTCAAATAAAAGAACTTTTCGTGGTTTTGTTGGTTTTCAGCAAATTAACATATTTCAGCGAGCTGGGAGTTTTTACTTGAATCGCGTAAGATTTTAACTTAAACTACAATAACTTTTCGTGGTTCTTGTCAATTTTTGTTGGTTTTCATCTAATGAACTTATTTCATTCAGCTAGATCTTTCTTCTTCAAAGCAAAAAGATTTTATCTTCAAATAAAAGAACTTTTCGTGGTTTTGTTGGTTTTCAGCAAATTAACATATTTCAGCGAGCTGGGAGTTTTTACTTTCATCGCGTAAGATTTTAACTTAAACTACAATAACTTTTCGTGGTTCTTGTCAATTTTTGTTGGTTTTCATCTAATGAACTTATTTCAGTCAGCCAGATCTTTCTTCTTCAAAGCAAAAAGATTTTGTCTTCAAATACAAGAACTTTTCGTGGTTTTGTTGGTTTTCAGCAAATGAACAGATTTCAGCGAGCCAGAAGTTTTTTCTTTAATAGCGTTAGATTTCATCTTAAAATACAAGAACTTTTCGTGGTTCTTGTCAATTTTTTTTGGTTTTCATCGAATGAACTTATTTCAGTCAGTTCGATCTTTCTTCTTCAAAGCAAAAAGATTTTATCTTAAAATACAAGAACTTTTCGTGGTTTTGTTGGTTTTCAGCAAATGAACACATTTCAGCGAGCAAGAAGCTTTTTCTTTAATCGCGTAAGATTTTATCTTAAACTACAAGAACTTTTCGTGGTTCTTGTCAATTTTTGTTGGTTTTCATCGAATGAACTTATTTCATTCAGCTAGATCTTTCTTCTTCAAAGCAAAAAGATTTTATCTTCAAATACAAGAACTTTTCGTGGTTTTGTTGGTTTTCAGCAAATTAACATATTTCAGCGAGCTGGGAGTTTTTACTTTAATAGCGGAAGATTTTATCTTAAACTACAAGACCTTTTTGTGGTTCTTGTCAATTTTTGTTGGTTTTCATCTATTGAACTTATTTCAGTCAGCTAGATCTTTCTTCATCAAAGCAAAAAGATTTTATCTTAAAATACAAGAACTTTTCGTGGTTCTTGTCAATTTTTGTTGGTTTTCATCTAATGAACTTATTTCAGTCAGCGAGATCTTTCTTCTTCAATGCAAAAAGATTTTATCTTCAAATACAAGAACTTTTCGTGGTTTTGATGGTTTTCAGCAAATGAACATATTTCAGCGAGCTGGAAGTTTTTTCCTTAATAGCGTAAGATTTTATCTTAAAATACAAGAACTTTTCGTGGTTCTTGTCAATTTTTGTTGGTTTTCATCGAATGAACTTATTTCATTCAGCTAGATCTTTCTTCTTCAAAGCAAAAAGATTTTATCTTCAAATCCAAGAACTTTTCGTGGTTATGATGGTTTTCAGCAAATGAACATATTTCAGCGAGCAAGAAATTTTTTCTTTAATAGCGTAAGATTGCATCTTAAAATACAAGAAGTTATCGTGGTTCTTGTCAATTTTTGTTGGTTTTCATCTTATGAACTTATTTCAGTCAGCCAGATCTTTCTTCTTCAAAGCAAAAAGAAGTTTCTCTTCAAATACAAGAACTTTTCGTGGTTTTGTTGGTTTTCAGCAAATGAACATATTTCAGCGAGCCAGAAGGTTTTTCTTTAATAGCGTAAGATATTATCTGAAAATACAAGACGTTTTCGTGGTTCTTGTCAATTTTTGTTGGTTTTCATCGAATGAACTTATTTCAGTCAGCTAGATCTTTCTTCTTCAAAGCAAAAAGATTTTATCTTCAAATACAAGAACTTTTCGTGGTTTTGATGGTTTTCAGCAAATGAACATATTTCGGCGAGCTGGAAGTTTTTTCCTTAATAGCGTAAGATTTTATCTTAAAATACAAGAACTTTTCGTGGTTCTTGTCAATTTTTGTTGGTTTTCTTCGAATGACCTCATATCAGTCAGCTCGATCTTTCTTCTTCAAAGCAAAAAGATTTTAACTTCAAATACAAGAACTTTTCGTGGTTTTGATGGTTTTCATCAAATGAACATATTTCAGCGAACTGGAAGTTTTTTCCTTAATAGCGTCAGATTTTATCTTAAAATACAAGAACTTTTCGTGGTTCTTGTCAATTTTTGTTGGTTTTCATCGAATGAACTTATTTCATTCAGCGAGATCTTTCTTCTTCAAAGCAAAAAGATTTTATCTTCAAATAAAAGAACTTTTCGTGGTTTTGTTGGTTTTTAGCAAATTAACATATTTCAGCGAGCTGGGATTTTTTACTTTAATAGCATAAGATTTTAACTTAAACTACAATAACTTTTCGTGGTTCTTGTCAATTTTTGTTGGTTTTCATCTAATGAACTTATTTCAGTCAGCCAGATCTTTCTTCTTCAAAGCAAAAAGATTTTATCTTCAAATACAAGAACTTTTCGTGGTTCTTGTCAATTTTTGTTGGTTTTCATCTCATGAACTTATTTCAGTCAGCTCGATCGTTCTTCTTCAAAGCAAAAAGATTTTATCTTCAAATACAAGAACTTTTTGTGGTTTTGTTGGTTTTCAGCAAATGAACATATTTCAGCGAGCAAGAAGTTTTTTGTTTAATAGCGTAAGATTTCATCTTAAAATACAAGAACTTATCGTGGTTCTTGTCGATTTTTGTTGGTTTTCATCGAATGAACTTATTTCAGTCAGCTAGATCTTTCTTCTTCAAAGCAAGAAGATTTCATCTTCAAATACAAGAACTTTTCGTGGTTTTGTTGGTTTTCAGCAAATGAACACATTTCAGCGAGCAAGAAGCTTTTTCTTTAATAGCGTAAGATTTCATCTTAAAATACAAGAACTTTTCGTGGTTCTTGTCAATTTTTGTTGGTTTTCATCGAATGAACTTATTTCATTCAGCTCGATCTTTCTTCTTCAAAGCAAAAAGATTTTATCTTCAAATAAAAGAACTTTTCGTGGTTTTGTTGGTTTTCAGCAAATTAACATATTTCAGCGAGCTGGGAGTTTTTACTTTAATCGCGTAAGATTTTAACTTAAACTGCAATAACTTTTCGTGGTTCTTGTCAATTTTTGTTGGTTTTCATCTCATGAACTTATTTCAGTCAGCCAGATCTTTCTTCTTCAAAGCAAAAAGATTTTGTCTTCAAATACAAGAACTTTTCGTGGTTTTGTTGGTTTTCAGCAAATGAACAGATTTCAGCGAGCCAGAAGTTTTTTCTTCAATTGCGTAAGATTTCATCTTAAAATACAAGAACTTTTCGTGGTTCTTGTCAATTTTTGTTGGTTTTCATCTAATGAACTTATTTCAGTCAGCTCGATCTTTCTTCTTCAAAGCAAAAAGATTTTATCTTCAAATACAAGAACTTTTCATGGTTATGATGGTTTTCAGCAAATGAACATATTTCAGTGAGCAAGAAGTTTTTTCTTTAATAGCGTAAGATTGCATCTTAAAATACAAGAACTTATCGTGGTTCTTGTCAATTTTTGTTGGTTTTCATCTAATGAACTTATTTCAGTCAGCTAGATCTTTCTTCTTCAAAGCAAAAAGATTTCATCTTCAAATACAAGAACTTTTCGTGGTTTTGTTGGTTTTCAGCAAATGAACACATTTCAGCGAGCCAGAAGTTTTTTCTTCAATTGCGTAAGATTTCATCTTAAAATACAAGAACTTTTCGTGGTTCTTGTCAATTTTTGTTGGTTTTCATCGAATGAACTTATTTCATTCAGCTAGATCTTTCTTCTTCAAAGCAAAAAGATTTTATCTTCAAATACAAGAACTTTTCGTGGTTTTGTTGGTTTTCAGCAAATGAACAGATTTCAGCGAGCTGGAAGTTTTTTCCTTAATAGCGTAAGATTTTATCTTAAAATACAAGAACTTTTCGTGGTTCTTGTCAATTTTTGTTGGTTTTCATCTAATGAACTTATTTCATTCAGCTAGATCTTTGTTCTTCAAAGCAAAAAGATTTTATCTTCAAATAAAAGAACTTTTCGTGGTTTTGTTGGTTTTCAGCAAATTAACATATTTCAGCGAGCTGGGAGTTTTTACTTTAATCGCGTAAGATTTTAACTTAAACTACAATAACTTTTCGTGGTTCTTGTCAATTTTTGTTGGTTTTCATCTCATGAACTTATTTCAGTCAGCCAGATCTTTCTTCTTCAAAGCAAAAAGATTTTGTCTTCAAATACAAGAACTTTTCGTGGTTTTGTTGGTTTTCAGCAAATGAACAGATTTCAGCGAGCCAGAAGTTTTTTCTTCAATTGCGTAAGATTTCATCTTAAAATACAAGAACTTTTCGTGGTTCTTGTCAATTTTTGTTGGTTTTCATCTAATGAACTTATTTCAGTCAGCTCGATCTTTCTTCTTCAAAGCAAAAAGATTTTATCTTCAAATACAAGAACTTTTCATGGTTATGATGGTTTTCAGCAAATGAACATATTTCAGTGAGCAAGAAGTTTTTTCTTTAATAGCGTAAGATTGCATCTTAAAATACAAGAACTTATCGTGGTTCTTGTCAATTTTTGTTGGTTTTCATCTAATGAACTTATTTCAGTCAGCTAGATCTTTCTTCTTCAAAGCAAAAAGATTTCATCTTCAAATACAAGAACTTTTCGTGGTTTTGTTGGTTTTCAGCAAATGAACACATTTCAGCGAGCCAGAAGTTTTTTCTTCAATTGCGTAAGATTTCATCTTAAAATACAAGAACTTTTCGTGGTTCTTGTCAATTTTTGTTGGTTTTCATCGAATGAACTTATTTCATTCAGCTAGATCTTTCTTCTTCAAAGCAAAAAGATTTTATCTTCAAATACAAGAACTTTTCGTGGTTTTGTTGGTTTTCAGCAAATGAACAGATTTCAGCGAGCTGGAAGTTTTTTCCTTAATAGCGTAAGATTTTATCTTAAAATACAAGAACTTTTCGTGGTTCTTGTCAATTTTTGTTGGTTTTCATCTAATGAACTTATTTCATTCAGCTAGATCTTTGTTCTTCAAAGCAAAAAGATTTTATCTTCAAATAAAAGAACTTTTCGTGGTTTTGTTGGTTTTCAGCAAATTAACATATTTCAGCGAGCTGGGAGTTTTTACTTTAATCGCGTAAGATTTTACCTTAAACTACAATAACTTTTCGTGGTTCTTGTCAATTTTTGTTGGTTTTCATCGAATGAACTTATTTCAGTCAGCTCGATCTTTCTTCTTCAAAGCAAAAAGATTTTATCTTCAAATACAAGAACTTTTCGTGGTTATGATGGTTTTCAGCAAATGAACATATTTCAGCGAGCAAGAATTTTTTTCTTTAATAGCGTAAGATTGCATCTTAAAATACAAGAAGTTATCGTGGTTCTTGTCAATTTTTGTTGGTTTTCATCTAATGAACTTATTTCAGTCAGCCAGATCTTTCTTCTTCAAAGCAAAAAGAAATTTATCTTCAAATACAAGAACTTTTCGTGGTTTTGTTGGTTTTCAGCAAATGAACATATTTCAGCGAGCCAGAAGGTTTTTCTTTGATAGCGTAAGATATTATCTTAAAATACAAGAGGTTTTCGTGCTTCTTGTCAATTTTTGTTGGTTTTCATCTAATGAACTTATTTCAGTCAGCTAGATCTTTCTTCTTCAAAGCAAAAAGATTTTATCTTCAAACACAAGAACTTTTCGTGGTTTTGTTGGTTTTCAGCAAATGAACATATTTCAGCGATCTGGGAGTTTTTTGTTTAATAGCGTAAGATTTTATCTTAAAATACAAGAACTTATCGTGGTTCTTGTCAATTTTTGTTGGTTTTCATCGAATGAACTTATTTCAGTCAGCTAGATCTTTCTTCTTCAAAGCAAAAAGATTTTATCTTCAAATAAAAGAACTTTTCGTGGTTTTGTTGGTTTTTAGCAAATTAACATATTTCAGCGAGCTGGGATTTTTTACTTTAATAGCATAAGATTTTAACTTAAACTACAATAACTTTTCGTGGTTCTTGTCAATTTTTGTTGGTTTTCATCTAATGAACTTATTTCAGTCAGCCAGATCTTTCTTCTTCAAAGCAAAAAGATTTTATCTTCAAATACAAGAACTTTTCGTGGTTCTTGTCAATTTTTGTTGGTTTTCATCAAATGAACTTATTTCAGTCAGCTCGATCTTTCTTCTTCAAAGCAAAAAGATTTTATCTTCAAATACAAGAACTTTTTGTGGTTTTGTTGGTTTTCAGCAAATGAACATATTTCAGCGAGCAAGAAGTTTTTTGTTTAATAGCGTAAGATTTCATCTTAAAATACAAGAACTTATCGTGGTTCTTGTCGATTTTTGTTGGTTTTCATCTCATGAACTTATTTCAGTCAGCTAGATCTTTCTTCTTCAAAGCAAGAAGATTTCATCTTCAAATACAAGAACTTTTCGTGGTTTTGTTGGTTTTCAGCAAATGAACACATTTCAGCGAGCTGGAAGTTTTTTCCTTGATAGCGTAAGATTTTATCTTAAAATACAAGAACTTTTCATGGTTCTTGTCAATTTTTGTTGGTTTTCATCGAATGAACTTATTTCATTCAGCTAGATCTTTCTTCTTCAAAGCAAAAAGATTTTATCTTCAAATAAAAGAACTTTTCGTGGTTTTGTTGGTTTTCAGCAAATTAACATATTTCAGCGAGCTGGGAGTTTTTACTTTAATCGCGTAAGATTTTAACTTAAACTACAATAACTTTTCGTGGTTCTTGTCAATTTTTGTTGGTTTTCATCTAATGAACTTATTTCAGTCAGCCAGATCTTTCTTCTTCAAAGCAAAAAGATTTTGTCTTCAAATACAAGAACTTTTCGTGGTTTTGTTGGTTTTCAGCAAATGAACAGATTTCAGCGAGCCAGAAGTTTTTTCTTTAATAGCGTAAGATTTCATCTTAAAATACAAGAACTTTTCGTGGTTCTTGTCAACTTTTGTTGGTTTTCATCTCATGAACTTATTTCAGTCAGCTCGATCTTTCTTCTTCAAAGCAAAAAGATTTTATCTTCAAATACAAGAACTTTTCGTGGTTATGATGGTTTTCAGCAAATGAACATATTTCAGCGAGCAAGAAGTTTTTTCTTTAATAGCGTAAGATTGCATCTTAAAATACAAGAACTTATCGTGGTTCTTGTCAATTTTTGTTGGTTTTCATCGAATGAACTTATTTCAGTCAGCTAGATCTTTCTTCTTCAAAGCAAAAAGATTTCATCTTCAAATGCAAGAACTTTTCGTGGTTTTGTTGGTTTTCAGCAAATGAACACATTTCAGCGAGCAAGAAGCTTTTTCTTTAATCGCGTAAGATTTTATCTTAAACCACAAGAATTTTTCGTGGTTCTTGTCAATTTTTGTTGGTTTTCATCGAATGAACTTATTTCATTCAGCTAGATCTTTCTTCTTCAAAGCAAAAAGATTTTATCTTCAAATACAAGAACTTTTCGTGGTTTTGTTGGTTTTCAGCAAATTAACATATTTCAGCGAGCTGGGAGTTTTTACTTTAATTGCGTAAGATTTTATCTTAAACTACAAGAACTTTTCGTGGTTCTTGTCAATTTTTGTTGGTTTTCATCTATTGAACTTATTTCAGTCAGCTAGATCTTTCTTCTTCAAAGCAAAAAGATTTTATCTTCAAATACAAGAACTTTTCGTGGTTTTGTTGGTTTTCAGCAAATGAACAGATTTCAGCGAGCTGGAAGTTTTTTCCTTAATAGCGTAAGAATTTATCTTAAAATACAAGAACTTTTCGTGGGTCTTGTCAATTTTTGTTGGTTTTCATCGAATGAACTTATTTCATTCAGCTAGATCTTTGTTCTTCAAAGCAAAAAGTTTTTATCTTCAAATAAAAGAACTTTTCGTGGTTTTGTTTGTTTTCAGCAAAGTAACATATGACAGCGAGCTGGGAGTTTTTACTTCAATCGCGTTAGATTTTAACTTAAACTACAATAACTTTTCGTGGTTCTTGTCAATTTTTGTTGGTTTTCATCTAATGAACTTATTTCAGTCAGCTCGATCTTTCTTCTTCAAAGCAAAAATATTTTATCTTCTAATACAAGAACTTTTCGTGGTTATGATGGTTTTCAGCAAATGAACATATTTCAGCGAGCAAGAAGCTTTTTCTTTAATAGCGTAAGATTGCATCTTAAAATACAAGAAGTTATCGTGGTTCTTGTCAATTTTTGTTGGTTTTCATCTAATGAACTTATTTCAGTCAGCCAGATCTTTCTTCTTCAAAGCAAAAAGAAATTTATCTTCAAATACAAGAACTTTTCGTGGTTTTGTTGGTTTTCAGCAAATGAACATATTTCAGCGAGCCAGAAGGTTTTTCTTTGATAGCGTAAGATATTATCTTAAAATACAAGAACTTATCGTGGTTCTTGTCAATTTTTGTTGGTTTTCATCTAATGAACTTATTTCAGTCAGCTAGATCTTTCTTCTTCAAAGCAAGAAGATTTCATCTTCAAATACAAGAACTTTTCGTGGTTTTGTTGGTTTTCAGCAAATGAACACATTTCAGCGAGCAAGAAGCTTTTTCTTTAATAGCGTAAGATTTCATCTTAAAATACAAGAACTTTTCGTGGTTCTTGTCAATTTTTGTCGGTTTTCATCTAATGAACTTATTTCAGTCAGCTCGATCTTTCTTCTTCAAAGCAAAAAGATTTTATCTTCAAATACAAGAACTTTTCGTGGTTTTGATGGTTTTCAGCAAATGAACATATTTCAGCGAGCTGGAAGTTTTTTCCTTGATAGCGTAAGATTTTATCTTAAAATACAAGAACTTTTCGTGGTTCTTGTCAATTTTTGTTGGTTTTCATCGAATGAACTTATTTCATTCAGCTAGATCTTTCTTCTTCAAAGCAAAAAGATTTTATCTTCAAATAAAAGAACTTTTCGTGGTTTTGTTGGTTTTCAGCAAATTAACATATTTCAGCGAGCTGGGAGTTTTTACTTTAATCGCGTAAGATTTTAACTGAAACTACAATAACTTTTCGTGGTTCTTGTCAATTTTTGTTGGTTTTCATCTAATGAACTTATTTCAGTCAGCCAGATCTTTCTTCTTCAAAGCAAAAAGATTTTGTCTTCAAATACAAGAACTTTTCGTGGTTTTGTTGGTTTTCAGCAAATGAACAGATTTCAGCGAGACAGAAGTTTTTTCTTTAATAGCGTAAGATTTCATCTTAAAATACAAGAACTTTTCGTGGTTCTTGTCAACTTTTGTTGGTTTTCATCTCATGAACTTATTTCAGTCAGCTCGATCTTTCTTCTTCAAAGCAAAAAGATTTTATCTTCAAATACAAGAACTTTTCGTGGTTATGATGGTTTTCAGCAAATGAACATATTTCAGCGAGCAAGAAGTTTTTTCTTTAATAGCGTAAGATTGCATCTTAAAATACAAGAACTTATCGTGGTTCTTGTCAATTTTTGTTGGTTTTCATCGAATGAACTTATTTCAGTCAGCTAGATCTTTCTTCTTCAAAGCAAAAAGATTTCATCTTCAAATACAAGAACTTTTCGTGGTTTTGTTGGTTTTCAGCAAATGAACACATTTCAGCGAGCAAGAAGCTTTTTCTTTAATAGCGTAAGATTTTATCTTAAACTACAAGAACTTTTCGTGGTTCTTGTCAATTTTTGTTGGTTTTCATCGAATGAACTTATTTCATTCAGCTAGATCTTTCTTCTTCAAAGCAAAAAGATTTTATCTTCAAATACAAGAACTTTTCGTGGTTTTGTTGGTTTTCAGCAAATTAACATATTTCAGCGAGCTGGGAGTTTTTACTTTAATTGCGTAAGATTTTATCTTAAACTACAAGAACTTTTCGTGGTTCTTGTCAATTTTTGTTGGTTTTCATCTGTTGAACTTATTTCAGTCAGCTAGATCTTTCTTCTTCAAAGCAAAAAGATTTTATCTTCAAATACAAGAACTTTTCGTGGTTTTGTTGGTTTTCAGCAAATGAACAGATTTCAGCGAGCTGGAAGTTTTTTCCTTAATAGCGTAAGATTTTATCTTAAAATACAAGAACTTTTCGTGGTTCTTGTCAATTTTTGTTGGTTTTCATCGAATGAACTTATTTCATTCAGCTAGATCTTTGTTCTTCAAAGCAAAAAGATTTTATCTTCAAATAAAAGAACTTTTCGTGGTTTTGTTGGTTTTCAGCAAATTAACATATTTCAGCGAGCTGGGAGTTTTTACTTTAATCGCGTTAGATTTTAACTTAAACTACAATAACTTTTCGTGGTTCTTGTCAATTTTTGTTGGTTTTCATCTAATGAACTTATTTCAGTCAGCTCGATCTTTCTTCTTCAAAGCAAAAAGATTTTATCTTCATTTACAAGAACTTTTCGTGGTTATGATGGTTATCAGCAAATGAACATATTTCAGCCAGCAAGAATTTTTTTCTTTTATAGCGTAAGATTGCATCTTAAAATACAAGAAGTTATTGTGGTTCTTGTCAATTTTTGTTGGTTTTCATCTAATGAACTTATTTCAGTCAGCCAGATCTTTCTTCTTCAAAGCAAAAAGAAATTTATCTTCAAATACAAGAACTTTTCGTGGTTTTGTTGGTTTTCAGCAAATGAACATATTTCAGCGAGCCAGAAGGTTTTTCTTTGATAGCGTAAGATATTATCTTAAAATACAAGAAGTTTTCGTGGTTCTTGTCAATTTTTGTTGGTTTTCATCTAATGAACTTATTTCAGTCAGCTAGATCTTTCTTCTTCAAAGCAAAAAGATTTTATCTTCAAACACAAGAACTTTTCGTGGTTTTGTTGGATTTCAGCAAATGAACATATTTCAGCGATCTGGGAGTTTTTTCTTTAATAGCGTAAGATTTTATCTGAAAATACAAGAACTTATCGTGGTTCTTGTCAATTTTTGTTGGTTTTCATCTAATGAACTTATTTCAGTCAGCTAGATCTTTCTTCTTCAAAGCAAAAAGATTTCATCTTCAAATACAAGAACTTTTCGTGGTTTTGTTGGTTTTCAGCAAATGAACACATTTCAGCGAGCAAGAAGCTTTTTCTTTGATCGCGTAAGATTTTATCTTAAACTACAAGAACTTTTCGTGGTTCTTGTCAATTTTTGTTGGTTTTCATCTATTGAACTTATTTCAGTCAGCTAGATCTTTCTTCTTCAAAACAAAAAGATTTTATCTTAAAATACAAGAACTTTTCGTGGTTCTTGTCAATTTTTGTTGGTTTTCATCTAATGAACTTATTTCAGTCAGCTCGATCTTTCTTCTTCAAAGCAAAAAGATTTTATCTTCAAATACAAGAACTTTTCGTGGTTTTGATGGTTTTCAGCAGATGAACATATTTCAGCGAGCTGGAAGTTTTTTCCTTAATAGCGTAAGATTTTATCTTAAAATACAAGAACTTTTCGTGGTTCTTGTCAATTTTTGTTGGTTTTCATCGAATGAACTTATTTCATTCAGCTAGATCTTTCTTCTTCAAAGCAAAAAGATTTTATCTTCAAATAAAAGAACTTTTCGTGGTTTTGTTGGTTTTCAGCAAATTAACATATTTCAGCGAGCTGGGAGTTTTTACTTTAATCGCGTAAGATTTTAACTGAACCTACAATAACTTTTCGTGGTTCTTGTCAATTTTTGTTGGTTTTCATCTAATGAACTTATTTCAGTCAGCCAGATCTTTCTTCTTCAAAGCAAAAAGAAATTTATCTTCAAATACAAGAACTTTTCGTGGTTTTGTTGGTTTTCAGCAAATGAACATATTTCAGCGAGCCAGAAGGTTTTTCTTTAATAGCGTAAGATATTATCTTAAAATACAAGAAGTTTTCGTGGTTCTTGTCAATTTTTGTTGGTTTTCATCAAATGAACTTATTTCAGTCAGCTAGATCTTTCTTCTTCAAAGCAAAAAGATTTTATCTTCAAACACAAGAACTTTTCGTGGTTTTGTTGGTTTTCAGCAAATTAACATATTTCAGCGATCTGGGAGTTTTTTCTTTAAAAGCGTAACATTTTATCTGAAAATACAAGAACTTTTCGTGGTTCTTGTCAATTTTTGTTGGTTTTCATCTAATGAACTTATTTCAGTCAGCTGGATCTTTCTTCTTCAAAGCAAAAAGATTTTATCTTCAAATACAAGAACTTTTCGTGGTTTTGATGGTTTTCAGCAAATGAACATATTTCGGCGAGCTGGAAGTTTTTTCCTTAATAGCGTAAGATTTTATCTGAAAATACAAGAACTTTTCGTGGTTCTTGTCAATTTTTGTTGGTTTTCTTCGAATGAACTTATATCAGTCAGCTCGATCTTTCTTCTTCAAAGCTAAAAGATTTTATCTTCAAATACAAGAACTTTTCGTGGTTTTGATGGTTTTCATCAAATGAACATATTTCAGCGAACTGGAAGTTTTTTCCTTAATTGCGTAAGATTTTATCTTAAAATACAAGAACTTTTCGTGGTTCTTGTCAATTTTTGTTGGTTTTCATCTAATGAACTTATTTCAGTCAGCCAGATCTTTCTTCTTCAAAGCAAAAAGATTTTATCTTCAAATAAAAGAACTTTTCGTGGTTTTGTTGGTTTTTAGCAAATTAACATATTTCAGCGAGCTGGGATTTTTTACTTTAATAGCATAAGATTTTAACTTAAACTACAATAACTTTTCGTGGTTCTTGTCAATTTTTGTTGGTTTTCATCTAATGAACTTATTTCAGTCAGCCAGATCTTTCTTCTTCAAAGCAAAAAGAAATTCATCTTCAAATACAAGAACTTTTTGTGGTTTTGTTGGTTTTTAGCAAATTAACATATTTCAGCGAGCTGGGATTTTTTACTTTAATAGCATAAGATTTTAACTTAAAGTACAATAACTTTTCGTGGTTCTTGTCAATTTTTGTTGGTTTTCATCGAATGAACTTATTTCAGTCAGCCAGATCTTTCTTCTTCAAAGCAAAAAGAAATTCATCTTCAAATACAAGAACTTTTCGTGGTTTTGTTGGTTTTCAGCAAATGAACATATTTCAGCGAGCCAGAAGGTTTTTCTTTGATAGCGTAAGATATTATCTTAAAATACAAGAAGTTTTCGTGGTTCTTGTCAATTTTTGTTGGTTTTCATCTAATGAACTTATTTCAGTCAGCTAGATCTTTCTTCTTCAAAGCAAAAAGATTTTATCTTCAAACACAAGAACTTTTCGTGGTTTTGTTGGTTTTCAGCAAATGAACATATTTCAGCGATCTGGGAGTTTTTTCTTTAATAGCGTAAGATTTTATCTGAAAATACAAGAACTTATCGTGGTTCTTGTCAATTTTTGTTGGTTTTCATCTAATGAACTTATTTCAGTCAGCTAGATCTTTCTTCTTCAAAGCAAAAAGATTTCATCTTCAAATACAAGAACTTTTCGTGGTTTTGTTGGTTTTCAGCAAATGAACACACTTCAGCGAGCAAGAAGCTTTTTCTTAAATAGCGTAAGATTTTATCTTAAACTATAAGAACTTTTCGTGGTTCTTGTCAATTTTTGTTGGTTTTCATCCAATGAACTTATTTCAGTCAGCCAGATCTTTCTTCTTCAAAGCAAAAAGATTTTATCTTCAAATACAAGAACTTTTCGTGGTTCTTGTCAATTTTTGTTGGTTTTCATCCAATGAACTTATTTCAGTCAGCTCGATCTTTCTTCTTCAAAGCAAAAAGATTTTATCTTCAAATACAAGAACTTTTTGTGGTTTTGTTGGTTTTCAGCAAATGAACATATTTCAGCGAGCAAGAAGTTTTTTGTTTCATAGCGTAAGATTTCATCTTAAAATACAAGAACTTATCGTGGTTCTTGTCCATTTTTGTTGGTTTTCATCTAATGAACTTATTTCAGTCAGCTAGATCTTTCTTCTTCAAAGCAAAAAGATTTTATCTTCAAATACAAGAACTTTTCGTGGTTTTGTTGGTTTTCAGCAAATTAACATATTTCAGCGAGCTGGGAGTTTTTACTTTAATCGCGTAAGATTTTATCTTAAACTACAAGAACTTTTCGTGTTTCTTGTCAATTTTTGTTGGTTTTCATCTATTGAACTTATTTCAGTCAGCTAGATCTTTCTTCTTCAAAGCAAAAAGATTTTATTTTAAAATACAACAACTTTTCGTGGTTCTTGTCAATTTTTGTTGGTTTTCATCTAATGAACTTATTTCAGTCAGCTAGATCTTTCTTCTTCAAAGCAAAAAGATTTTATCTTCAAATACAAGAACTTTTCGTGGTTTTGATGGTTTTCAGCAAATGAACATATTTCAGCGAGCTGGAAGTTTTTTCCTTAATAGCGTAAGATTTTATCTTAAAATACAAGAACTTTTCGTGGTTCTTGTCAATTTTTGTTGGTTTTCATCGAATGAACTTATTTCATTCAGCTGGATCTTTCTTCTTCAAAGCAAAAAGATTTTATCTTCAAATAAAAGAACTTTTCGTGGTTTTGTTGGTTTTCAGCAAATTAACATATTTCAGCGAGCTGGGAGTTTTTACTTTAATCGCGTAAGATTTAAACTTAAACTACAATAACTTTTCGTGGTTCTTGTCAATTTTTGTTGGTTTTCATCTAATGAACTTATTTCAGTCAGCCAGATCTTTCTTCTTCAAAGCAAAAAGATTTTATCTTCAAATACAAGAACTTTTCGTGGTTATGATGGTTTTCAGCAAATGAACATATTTCAGCGAGCAAGAAGTTTTTTCTTTAATAGCGTAAGATTGCATCTTAAAATACAAGAACTTATCGTGGTTCTTGTCAATTTTTGTTGGTTTTCATCAAATGAACTTATTTCAGTCAGCTCGATCTTTCTTCTTCAAAGCAAAAAGATTTCATCTTCAAATACAAGAACTTTTCGTGGTTTTGTTGGTTTTCAGCAAATGAACACATTTCAGCGAGCAAGAAGCTTTTTCTTTAATGGCGTAAGATTTTATTTTAAACTACAAGAACTTTTCGTGGTTCTTGTCAATTTTTGTTGGTTTTCATCGAATGAACTTATTTCATTCAGCTAGATCTTTCTTCTTCAAAGCAAAAAGATTTTATCTTCAAATACAAGAACTTTTCGTGGTTTTGTTGGTTTTCAGCAAATTAACATATTTCAGCGAGCTGGGAGTTTTTACTTTAATAGCGTAAGATTTTATCTTGAACTACAAGAACTTTTCGTGGTTCTTGTCAATTTTTGTTGGTTTTCATCTATTGAACTTATTTCAGTCAGCTCGATCTTTCTTCTTCAAAGCAAAAAGATTTTATCTTAAAATACAAGAACTTTTCGTGGTTTTGATGGTTTTCATCAAATGAACATATTTCAGCGAACTGGAAGTTTTTTCCTTAATAGCGTAAGATTTTATCTTAAAATACAAGAACTTTTCGTGGTTCTTGTCAATTTTTGTTGGTTTTCATCGAATGAACTTATTTCATTCAGCGAGATCTTTCTTCTTCAAAGCAAAAAGATTTTATCTTCAAATAAAAGAACTTTTCGTGGTTTTGTTGGTTTTTAGCAAATTAACATATTTCAGCGAGCTGGGATTTTTTACTTTAATAGCATAAGATTTTAACTTAAACTACAATAACTTTTCGTGGTTCTTGTCAATTTTTGTTGGTTTTCATCCAATGAACTTATTTCAGTCAGCCAGATCTTTCTTCTTCAAAGCAAGAAGATTTCAGCTTCAAATATAAGAACTTTTCGTGGTTTTGTTGGTTTTCAGCAAATGAACACATTTCAGCGAGCAAGAAGCTTTTTCTTTAAGAGCGTAAGATTTCATCTTAAAATACAAGAACTTTTCGTGGTTCTTGTCAATTTTTGTTGGTTTTCATCTAATGAACTTATTTCAGTCAGCCAGATCTTTCTTCTTCAAAGCAAAAAGATTTTATCTTCAAATACAAGAACTTTTCGTGGTTATGATGGTTTTCAGCAAATGAACATATTTCAGCGAGCAAGAAGTTTTTTCTTTAATAGCGTAAGATTGCATCTTAAAATACAAGAACTTATCGTGGTTCTTGTCAATTTTTGTTGGTTTTCATCAAATGAACTTATTTCAGTCAGCTCGATCTTTCTTCTTCAAAGCAAAAAGATTTCATCTTCAAATACAAGAACTTTTCGTGGTTTTGTTGGTTTTCAGCAAATGAACACATTTCAGCGAGCAAGAAGCTTTTTCTTTAATAGCGGAAGATTTTATCTTAAACTACAAGAACTTTTCGTGGTTCTTGTCAATTTTTGTTGGTTTTCATCGAATGAACTTATTTCAGTCAGCTAGATCTTTCTTCTTCAAAGCAAAAAGATTTTATCTTCAAATACAAGAACTTTTCGTGGTTTTGTTGGTTTTCAGCAAATTAACATATTTCAGCGAGCTGGGAGTTTTTACTTTAATAGCGTAAGATTTTATCTTGAACTACAAGAACTTTTCGTGGTTCTTGTCAATTTTTGTTGGTTTTCATCTATTGAACTTATTTCAGTCAGCTAGATCTTTCTTCTTCAAAGCAAAAAGATTTTATCTTAAAATACAAGAACTTTTCGTGGTTCTTGTCAATTTTTGTTGGTTTTCATCTAATGAACTTATTTCAGTCAGCTCGATCTTTCTTCTTCAAAGCAAAAAGATTTTATCTTCAAATACAAGAACTTTTCGTGGTTATGATGGTTTTCAGCAAATGAACATATTTCAGCGAGCAAGAAGTTTTTTCTTTAATAGCGTAAGATTGCATCTTAAAATACAAGAACTTATCGTGGTTCTTGTCAATTTTTGTTGGTTTTCATCTAATGAACTAATTTCAGTCAGGTAGATCTTTCTTCTTCAAAGCAAAAAGATTTCATCTTCAAATACAAGAACTTTTCGTGGTTTTGTTGGTTTTCAGCAAATGAACACATTTCAGCGAGCAAGAAGCTTTTTCTTTAATAGCGTAAGATTTTATCTTCAACTCCAAGAACTTTTCGTGGTTCTTGTCAATTTTTGTTGGTTTTCATCGAATGAACTTATTTCATTCAGCCAGATCTTTCTTCTTCAAAGCAAAAAGATTTTATCTTCAAATACAAGAACTTTTTGTGGTTTTGTTGGTTTTCAGCAAATGAACATATTTCAGCGAGCAAGAAGTTTTTTGTTTCATAGCGTAAGATTTCATCTTAAAATACAAGAACTTATCGTGGTTCTTGTCGATTTTTGTTGGTTTTCATCTAATGAACTTATTTCAGTCAGCTAGATCTTTCTTCTTCAAAGCAAGAAGATTTCAGCTTCAAATACAAGAACTTTTCGTGGTTTTGTTGGTTTTCAGCAAATGAACACATTTCAGCGAGCAAGAAGCTTTTTCTTTAAGAGCGTAAGATTTCATCTTAAAATACAAGAACTTTTCGTGGTTCTTGTCAATTTTTGTTGGTTTTCATCTAATGAACTTATTTCAGTCAGCTAGATCTTTCTTCTTCAAAGCAAAAAGATTTTATCTTCAAATACAAGAACTTTTCGTGGTTTTGATGGTTTTCAGCAAATGAACATATTTCAGCGAGCTGGAAGTTTTTTCCTTAATAGCGTAAGATTTTATCTTAAAATACAAGAACTTTTCGTGGTTCTTGTCAATTTTTGTTGGTTTTCATCGAATGAACTTATTTCATTCAGCTGGATCTTTCTTCTTCAAAGCAAAAAGATTTTATCTTCAAATAAAAGAACTTTTCGTGGTTTTGTTGGTTTTCAGCAAATTAACATATTTCAGCGAGCTGGGAGTTTTTACTTTAATCGCGTAAGATTTAAACTTAAACTACAATAACTTTTCGTGGTTCTTGTCAATTTTTGTTGGTTTTCATCTAATGAACTTATTTCAGTCAGCCAGATCTTTCTTCTTCAAAGCAAAAACATTTTATCTTCAAATACAAGAACTTTTCGTGGTTATGATGGTTTTCAGCAAATGAACATATTTCAGCGAGCAAGAAGTTTTTTTCTTTAATAGCGTAAGATTGCATCTTAAAATACAAGAACTTATCGTGGTTCTTGTCAATTTTTGTTGGTTTTCATCAAATGAACTTATTTCAGTCAGCTCGATCTTTCTTCTTCAAAGCAAAAAGATTTCATCTTCAAATACAAGAACTTTTCGTGGTTTTGTTGGTTTTCAGCAAATGAACACATTTCAGCGAGCAAGAAGCTTTTTCTTTAATAGCGTAAGATTTTATCTTAAACTACAAGAACTTTTCGTGGTTCTTGTCAATTTTTGTTGGTTTTCATCGAATGAACTTATTTCATTCAGCTAGATCTTTCTTCTTCAAAGCAAAAAGATTTTATCTTCAAATACAAGAACTTTTCGTGGTTTTGTTGGTTTTCAGCAAATTAACATATTTCAGCGAGCTGGGAGTTTTTACTTTAATAGCGTAAGATTTTATCTTGAACTACAAGAACTTTTCGTGGTTCTTGTCAATTTTTGTTGGTTTTCATCTATTGAACTTATTTCAGTCAGCTAGATCTTTCTTCTTCGAAGCAAAAAGATTTTATCTTAAAATACAAGAACTTTTCGTGGTTTTGATGGTTTTCATCAAATGAACATATTTCAGCGAACTGGAAGTTTTTTCCTTAATAGCGTAAGATTTTATCTTAAAATACAAGAACTTTTCGTGGTTCTTGTCAATTTTTGTTGGTTTTCATCGAATGAACTTATTTCATTCAGCGAGATCTTTCTTCTTCAAAGCAAAAAGATTTTATCTTCAAATAAAAGAACTTTTCGTGGTTTTGTTGGTTTTTAGCAAATTAACATATTTCAGCGAGCTGGGATTTTTTACTTTAATAGCATAAGATTTTAACTTAAACTACAATAACTTTTCGTGGTTCTTGTCAATTTTTGTTGGTTTTCATCCAATGAACTTATTTCAGTCAGCCAGATCTTTCTTTTTCAAAGCAAAAAGATTTTATCTTCAAATACAAGAACTTTTCGTGGTTCTTGTCAATTTTTGTTGGTTTTCATCCAATGAACTTATTTCAGTCAGCTCGATCTTTCTTCTTCAAAGCAAAAAGATTTTATCTTCAAATACAAGAACTTTTTGTGGTTTTGTTGGTTTTCAGCAAATGAACATATTTCAGCGAGCAAGAAGTTTTTTGTTTCATAGCGTAAGATTTCATCTTAAAATACAAGAACTTATCGTGGTTCTTGTCAATTTTTGTTGGTTTTCATCCAATGAACTTATTTCAGTCAGCTCGATCTTTCTTCTTCAAAGCAAAAAGATTTTATCTTCAAATACAAGAACTTTTCGTGGTTTTGTTGGTTTTCAGCAAATTAACATATTTCAGCGAGCTGGGAGCTTTTACTTTAATCGCGTAAGATTTAAATTTAAACTACAATAACTTTTCGTGGTTCTTGTCAATTTTTGTTGGTTTTCATCTAACGAACTTATTTCAGTCAGCCAGATCTTTCTTCTTCAAAGCAAAAAGATTTTATCTTCAAATACAAGAACTTTTCGTGGTTATGATGGTTTTCAGCAAATGAACATATTTCAGCGAGCAAGAAGTTTTTTCTTTAATAGCGTAAGTTTGCATCTTAAAATACAAGAACTTATAGTGGTTCTTGTCAATTTTTGTTGGTTTTCATCAAATGAACTTATTTCAGTCAGCTCGATCTTTCTTCTTCAAAGCAAAAAGATTTCATCTTCAAATACAAGAACTTTTCGTGGTTTTGTTGGTTTTCAGCAAATGAACACATTTCAGCGAGCAAGAAGCTTTTTCTTTAATAGCGGAAGATTTTATCTTAAACTACAAGAACTTTTCGTGGTTCTTGTCAATTTTTGTTGGTTTTTATCGAATGAACTTATTTCATTCAGCTAGATCTTTCTTCTTCAAAGCAAAAAGATTTTATCTTCAAATACAAGAACTTTTCGTGGTTTTGTTGGTTTTCAGCAAATTAACATATTTCAGCGAGCTGGGAGTTTTTACTTTAATAGCGTAAGATTTTATCTTGAACTACAAGAACTTTTCGTGGTTCTTGTCAATTTTTGTTGCTTTTCATCTAATGAACTTATTTCAGTCAGCCAGATCTTTCTTCTTCAAAGCAAAAAGATTTTATCTTCAAATACAAGAACTTTTCGTGGTTATGATGGTTTTCAGCAAATGAACATATTTCAGCGAGCAAGAAGTTTTTTCTTTAATAGCGTAAGTTTGCATCTTAAAATACAAGAACTTATCGTGGTTCTTGTCAATTTTTGTTGGTTTTCATCAAATGAACTTATTTCAGTCAGCTCGATCTTTCTTCTTCAAAGCAAAAAGATTTCATCTTCAAATACAAGAACTTTTCGTGGTTTTGTTGGTTTTCAGCAAATGAACACATTTCAGCGAGCAAGAAGCTTTTTCTTTAATAGCGGAAGATTTTATCTTAAACTACAAGAACTTTTCGTGGTTCTTGTCAATTTTTGTTGGTTTTTATCGAATGAACTTATTTCATTCAGCTAGATCTTTCTTCTTCAAAGCAAAAAGATTTTATCTTCAAATACAAGAACTTTTCGTGGTTTTGTTGGTTTTCAGCAAATTAACATATTTCAGCGAGCTGGGAGTTTTTACTTTAATAGCGTAAGATTTTATCTTGAACTACAAGAACTTTTCGTGGTTCTTGTCAATTTTTGTTGGTTTTCATCTATTGAACTTATTTCAGTCAGCTAGATCTTTCTTCTTCAAAGCAAAAAGATTTTATCTTAAAATACAAGAACTTTTCGTGGTTCTTGTCAATTTTTGTTGGTTTTCATCTAATGAACTTATTTCAGTCAGCTCGATCTTTCTTCTTCAAAGCAAAAAGATTTTATCTTCAAATACAAGAACTTTTCGTGGTTATGATGGTTTTCAGCAAATGAACATATTTCAGCGAGCAAGAAGTTTTTTCTTTAATAGCGTAAGATTGCATCTTAAAATACAAGAACTTATCGTGGTTCTTGTCAATTTTTGTTGGTTTTCATCTAATGAACTAATTTCAGTCAGGTAGATCTTTCTTCTTCAAAGCAAAAAGATTTCATCTTCAAATACAAGAACTTTTCGTGGTTTTGTTGGTTTTCAGCAAATGAACAGATTTCAGCGAGCTGGGAGTTTTTACTTTAATAGCGTAAGATTTTATCTTAAACTACAAGAACTTTTCGTGGTACTTGTCAATTTTTGTTGGTTTTCATCTATTGAACTTATTTCATTCAGCTAGATCTTTCTTCTTCAAAGCAAAAAGATTTTATCTTCAAATAAAAGAACTTTTCGTGGTTTTGTTGGTTTTCAGCAAATTAACATATTTCAGCGAGCTGGGAGTTTTTACTTTAATCGCGTAAGATTTTAACTTAAACTACAAGAACTTTTCGTGGTTCTTGTCAATTTTTGTTGGTTTTCATCTAATGAACTTATTTCAGTCAGCTCGATCTTTCTTCTTCAAAACAAAAAGATTTTATCTTCAAATACAAGAACTTTTCGTGGTTATGATGGTTTTCAGCAAATGAACATATTTCAGCGAGCAAGAATTTTTTTCTTTAATAGCATAAGATTGCATCTTAAAATACAAGAAGTTATCGTGGTTCTTGTCAATTTTTGTTGGTTTTCATCTAATGAACTTATTTCAGTCAGCCAGATCTTTCTTCTTCAAAGCAAAAAGAAATTTATCTTCAAATACAAGAACTTTTCGTGGTTTTGTTGGTTTTCAGCAAATGAACATATTTCAGCGAGCCAGAAGGTTTTTCTTCAATAGCGTAAGATATTATCTTAAACTACAATAACTTTTCGTGGTTCTTGTCAATTTTTGTTGGTTTTCATCTCATGAACTTATTTCAGTCAGCTAGATCTTTCTTCTTCAAAGCAAAAAGATTTTATCTTCAAACACAAGAACTTTTCGTGGTTTTGTTGGTTTTCAGCAAATGAACATATTTCAGCGATCTGGGAGTTTTTTCTTTAATAGCGTAAGATTTTATCTGAAAATACAAGAACTTTTCGTGGTTGTTGTCAATTTTTGTTGGTTTTCATCTAATGAACTTATTTCAGTCAGCTAGATCTTTCTTCTTCAAAGCAAAAAGATTTTATCTTCAAATACAAGAACTTTTCGTGGTTTTGATGGTTTTCAGCAAATGAACATATTTCGGCGAGCTGGAAGTTTTTTCCTTAATAGCGTAAGATTTTATCTTAAAATACAAGAACTTTTCGTGGTTCTTGTCAATTTTTGTTGGTTTTCTTCGAATGAACTTATTTCAATCAGCTCGATCTTTCTTCTTCAAAGCTAAAAGATTTCATCTTCAAATACAAGAACTTTTCGTGGTTTTGATGGTTTTCATCAAATGAACATATTTCAGCGAACTGGAAGTTTTTTCCTTAATAGCGTAAGATTTTATCTTAAAATACAAGAACTTTTCGTGGTTCTTGTCAATTTTTGTTGGTTTTCATCGAATGAACTTATTTCATTCAGCGAGATCTTTCTTCTTCAAAGCAAAAAGATTTTATCTTCAAATAAAAGAACTTTTCGTGGTTTTGTTGGTTTTTAGCAAATTAACATATTTCAGCGAGCTGGGATTTTTTACTTTAATAGCGTAAGATTTTAACTTAAACTACAATAACTTTTCGTGGTTCTTGTCAATTTTTGTTGGTTTTCATCTGATGAACTTATTTCAGTCAGCTCGATCTTTCTTCTTCAAAGCAAAAAGATTTTATCTTCAAAGACAAGAACTTTTCGTGGTTCTTGTCAATTTTTGTTGGTTTTCATCCAATGAACTTATTTCAGTCAGCTCGATCTTTCTTCTTCAAAGCAAAAAGATTTTATCTTCAAATACAAGAACTTTTTGTGGTTTTGTTGGTTTTCAGCAAATGAACATATTTCAGCGAGCAAGAAGTTTTTTCTTTGATAGCGTAAGATTTCATCTTAAAACAGAAGAACTTATCGTGGTTCTTGTCGATTTTTGTTGGTTTTCATCTAATGAACTTATTTCAGTCAGCTCGATCTTTCTTCTTCAAAGCAAAAAGATTTTATCTTCAAATACAAGAACTTTTCGTGGTTTTGTTGGTTTTCAGCAAATGAACAGATTTCAGCGAGCTGGAAGTTTTTTCCTTAATAGCGTAAGATTTTATCTTAAAATACAAGAACTTTTCGTGGTTCTTGTCAATTTTTGTTGGTTTTCATCGAATGAACTTATTTCATTCAGCTGGATCTTTCTTCTTCAAAGCAAAAAGATTTTATCTTCAAATAAAAGAACTTTTCGTGGTTTTGTTGGTTTTCAGCAAAGTAACATATTTCAGCGAGCTGGGAGTTTTTACTTTAATCGCGTCAGATTTTAACTTAAACTACAAGAACTTTTCGTGGTTCTTGTCAATTTTTGTTGGTTTTCATCTAATGAACTTATTTCAGTCAGCTCGATCTTTCTTCTTCAAAGCAAAAAGATTTTATCTTCAAATACAAGAACTTTTCGTGGTTATGATGGTTTTCAGCAAATGAACATATTTCAGCGAGCAAGAATTTTTTTCTTTCATAGCGTAAGATTGCATCTTAAAATACAAGAAGTTATCGTGGTTCTTGTCAATTTTTGTTGGTTTTCATCCAATGAACTTATTTCAGTCAGCCAGATCTTTCTTCTTCAAAGCAAAAAGAAATTTATCTTCAAATACAAGAACTTTTCGTGGTTTTGTTGGTTTTCAGCAAATGAACATATTTCAGCGAGCCAGAAGGTTTTTCTTTAATAGCGTAAGATATTATCTTAAACTACAATAACTTTTCGTGGTTCTTGTCAATTTTTGTTGGTTTTCATCTTATGAACTTATTTCAGTCAGCTAGATCTTTCTTCTTCAAAGCAAAAAGATTTTATCTTCAAACACAAGAACTTTTCGTGGTTTTGTTGGTTTTCAGCAAATGAACATATTTCAGCGATCTGGGAGTTTTTTCTTTAATAGCGTAAGATTTTATCTGAAAATACAAGAACTTTTCGTGGTTGTTGTCAATTTTTGTTGGTTTTCATCTAATGAACTTATTTCAGTCAGCTAGATTTTTCTTCTTCAAAGCAAAAAGATTTTATCTTCAAATACAAGAACTTTTCGTGGTTTTGATGGTTTTCAGCAAATGAACATATTTCGGCGAGCTGGAAGTTTTTTCCTTAATAGCGTAAGATTTTATCTTAAAATACAAGAACTTTTCGTGGTTCTTGTCAATTTTTGTTGGTTTTCATCGAATGAACTTATTTCATTCAGCGAGATCTTTCTTCTTCAACGCAAAAAGATTTTATCTTCAAATAAAAGAACTTTTCGTGGTTTTGTTGGTTTTTAGCAAATTAACATATTTCAGCGAGCTGGGATTTTTTACTTTAATAGCGTAAGATTTTAACTTAAACTACAATAACTTTTCGTGGTTCTTGTCTATTTTTGTTGGCTTTCATCTAATGAACTTATTTCAGTCAGCCAGATCTTTCTTCTTCAAAGCAAAAAGATTTTGTCTTCAAATACAAGAACTTTTCGTGGTTTTGTTGGTTTTCAGCAAATGAACAGATTTCAGCGAGCCAGAAGTTTTTTCTTTAATAGCGTAAGATTTCATCTTAAAATACAAGAACTTTTCGTGGTTCTTGTCAATTTTTGTTGGTTTTCATCTAATGAACTTACTTCAGTCAGCTAGATCTTTCTTCTTCAAAGCAAAAAGATTTCATCTTCAAATACAAGAACTTTTCGTGGTTTTGTTGGTTTTCAGCAAATGAACACATTTCAGCGAGCAAGAAGCTTTTTCTTTAATAGCGTAAGATTTTATCTTAAACTACAAGAACTTTTCGTGGTTCTTGTCAATTTTTGTTGGTTTTCATCTGATGAACTTATTTCAGTCAGCGAGATCTTTCTTCTTCAAAGCAAAAAGATTTTATCTTCAAATACAAGAACTTTTCGTGGTTTTGTTGGTTTTCATCAAATGAACAGATTTCAGCGAGCTGGAAGTTTTTTCCTTAATAGCGTAAGATTTTATCTTAAAATACAAGAACTTTTCGTGGTTCTTGTCAATTTTTGTTTGTTTTCATCTAATGAACTTATTTCAGTCAGCTGGATCTTTCTTCTTCAAAGCAAAAAGATTTCATCTTCAAATACAAGAACTTTTCGTGGTTTTGTTGGTTTTCAGCAAATGAACAGATTTCAGCGAGCAAGTCGTTTTTTCTTCAATAGCGTTAGATTTTATCTTAAACTGCAAGAACTTTTCGTGGTTCTTGTCAATTTTTGTTGGTTTTCATCTAATGAACTTATTTCAGTCAGCTGGATCTTTCTTCTTCAAAGCAAAAAGATTTTATCTTCAAATACAAGAACTTTTCGTGGTTTTGATGGTTTTCAGCAAATGAACATATTTCGGCGAGCTGGAAGTTTTTTCCTGAATAGCGGAAGTTTTTATCTTAAAATACAAGAACTTTTCGTGGTTCTTGTCAATTTTTGTTGGTTTTCATCTAATGAACTTATTTCAGTCAGCTGGATCTTTCTTCTTCAAAGCAAAAAGATTTTATCTTCAAATAAAAGAACTTTTCGTGGTTTTGTTGGTTTTTAGCAAATTAACATATTTCAGCGAGCTGGGATTTTTTACTTTAATAGCGTAAGATTTTAACTTAAACTACAATAACTTTTCGTGATTCTTGTCAATATTTTTTATTTTTCATCTGATGAACTTATTTCAGTCAGCTCGATCTTTCTTCTTCAAAGCAAAAAGATTTTATCTTCAAATACAAGAACTTTTCGTGGTTCTTGTCAATTTTTGTTGGTTTTCATCCAATGAACTTATTTCAGTCAGCTCGATCTTTCTTCTTCAAAGCAAAAAGATTTTATCTTCAAATACAAGAACTTTTTGTGGTTTTGTTGGTTTTCAGCAAATGAACATATTTCAGCGAGCAAGAAGTTTTTTCTTTAATAGCGTAAGATTTCATCTTAAAATAGAAGAACTTATCGTGGTTCTTGTCGATTTTTGTTGGTTTTCATCTAATGAACTTATTTCAGTCAGCAAGATCTTTCTTCTTCAAAGCAAAAATATTTCATCTTCAAATACAAGAACTTTTCGTGGTTTTGTTGGTTTTCAGCAAATGAACACATTTCAGCGAGCAAGAAGTTTTTTCTTTAATAGCGTAAGATTTCATCTTAAAATACAAGAACTTTTCGTGGTTCTTGTCAATTTTTGTTGGTTTTCATCTAATGAACTTATTTCAGTCAGCTCGATCTTTCTTCTTCAAAGCAAAAAGATTTTATCTTCAAATACAAGAACTTTTCGTGGCTTTGTTGGTTTTCAGCAAATGAACAGATTTCAGCGAGCCAGAAGTTTTTTCTTTAATAGCGTAAGATTTCATCTTAAAATACAAGAACTTTTCGTGGTTCTTGTCAATTTTTGTTGGTTTTCATCTGATGAACTTATTTCAGTCAGCTCGATCTTTCTTCTTCAAAGCAAAAAGATTTTATCTTCAAATACAAGAACTTTTCGTGGTTTTGATGGTTTTCAGCAAATGAACATATTTCAGCGAGCTGGAAGTTTTTTCCTTAATAGCGTAAGATTTTATCATAAAATACAAGAACTTTTCGTGGTTCTTGTCAATTTTTGTTGGTTTTCATCGAATGAACTTATTTCATTCAGCTAGATCTTTCTTCTTCAAAGCAAAAAGATTTTATCTTCAAATAAAAGAACTTTTCGTGGTTTTCTTGGTTTTCAGCAAATGAACACATTTCAGCGAGCAAGAAGCTTTTTCTTTAATAGCGTAAGATTTCATCTTAAAATACAAGAACTTTTCGTGGTTCTTGTCAATTTTTGTTGGTTTTCATCTGATGAACTTATTTCAGTCAGCTCGATCTTTCTTCTTCAAAGCAAAAAGATTTTATCTTCAAACACAAGAACTTTTCGTGGCTTTGTTGGTTTTCAGCAAATGAACTGATTTCAGCGAGCCAGAAGTTTTTTCTTTAATAGCGTAAGATTTCATCTTAAAATACAAGAACTTTTCGTGGTTCTTGTCAATTTTTGTTGGTTTTCATCTAATGAACTTACTTCAGTCAGCTAGATCTTTCTTCTTCAAAGCAAAAAGATTTCATCTTCAAATACAAGAACTTTTCGTGGTTTTGTTGGTTTTCAGCAAATGAACACATTTCAGCGAGCAAGAAGCTTTTTCTTTAATAGCGTAAGATTTTATCTTAAACTACAAGAACTTTTCGTGGTTCTTGTCAATTTTTGTTGGTTTTCATCTGATGAACTTATTTCAGTCAGCGAGATCTTTCTTCTTCAAAGCAAAAAGATTTTATCTTCAAATACAAGAACTTTTCGTGGTTTTGTTGGTTTTCAGCAAATGAACAGATTTCAGCGAGCTGGAAGTTTTTTCCTTAATAGCGTAAGATTTTATCTTAAAATACAAGAACTTTTCGTGGTTCTTGTCAATTTTTGTTGGTTTTCATCTAATGAACTTATTTCAGTCAGCTGGATCTTTCTTCTTCAAAGCAAAAAGATTTCATCTTCAAATACAAGAACTTTTCGTGGTTTTGTTGGTTTTCAGCAAATGAACAGATTTCAGCGAGCAAGTAGTTTTTTCTTCAATAGCGTTAGATTTTATCTTAAACTGCAAGAACTTTTCGTGGTTCTTGTCAATTTTTGTTGGTTTTCATCTAATGAACTTATTTCAGTCAGCTGGATCTTTCTTCTTCAAAGCAAAAAGATTTTATCTTCAAATACAAGAACTTTTCGTGGTTTTGTTGGTTTTCAGCAAATGAACAGATTTCAGCGAGCAAGTAGTTTTTTCTTCAATAGCGTTAGATTTTATCTTAAACTGCAAGAACTTTTCGTGGTTCTTGTCAATTTTTGTTGGTTTTCATCTAATGAACTTATTTCAGTCAGCTGGATCTTTCTTCTTCAAAGCAAAAAGATTTTATCTTCAAATACAAGAACTTTTCGTGGTTTTGATGGTTTTCAGCAAATGAACATATTTCGGCGAGCTGGAAGTTTTTTCCTGAATAGCGGAAGTTTTTATCTTAAAATACAAGAACTTTTCGTGGTTCTTGTCAATTTTTGTTGGTTTTCATCTAATGAACTTATTTCAGTCAGCTGGATCTTTCTTCTTCAAAGCAAAAAGATTTTGTCTTCAAATACAAGAACTTTTCGTGGTTTTGTTGGTTTTCAGCAAATGAACACATTTCAGCGAGCAAGAAGTTTTTTCTTTAATAGCGTAAGATTTCATCTTAAAATACAAGAACTTTTCGTGGTTCTTGTCAATTTTTGTTGGTTTTCATCTCATGAACTTATTTCAGTCAGCTCGATCTTTCTTCTTCAAAGCAAAAAGATTTTATCTTCAAATACAAGAACTTTTCGTGGTTTTGATGGTTTTCAGCAAATGAACATATTTCAGCGAGCTGGAAGTTTTTTCCTCAACAGCGTAAGATTTTATCTTAAAATACAAGAACTTTTCGTGGTTCTTGTCAATTTTTGTTGGTTTTCATCGAATGAACTTATTATATTCAGCGAGATCTTTCTTCTTCAAAGCAAAAAGATTTTATCTTCAAATAAAAGAACTTTTCGTTGTTTTGTTGGTTTTTAGCAAATTAACATATTTCAGCGAGCTGGGATTTTTTACTTTAATAGCGTAAGATTTTAACTTAAACTACAATAACTTTTCGTGATTCTTGTCAATATTTTTTATTTTTCATCTGATGAACTTATTTCAGTCAGCTCGATCTTTCTTCTTCAAAGCAAAAAGATTTTATCTTCAAATACAAGAACTTTTCGTGGTTCTTGTCAATTTTTGTTGGTTTTCATCCAATGAACTTATTTCAGTCAGCTCGATCTTTCTTCTTCAAAGCAAAAAGATTTTATCTTCAAATACAAGAACTTTTTGTGGTTTTGTTGGTTTTCAGCAAATGAACATATTTCAGCGAGCAAGAAGTTTTTTCTTTAATAGCGTAAGATTTCATCTTAAAATAGAAGAACTTATCGTGGTTCTTGTCGATTTTTGTTGGTTTTCATCTAATGAACTTATTTCAGTCAGCTAGATCTTTCTTCTTCAAAGCAAAAATATTTCATCTTCAAATACAAGAACTTTTCGTGGTTTTGTTGGTTTTCAGCAAATGAACACATTTCAGCGAGCAAGAAGTTTTTTCTTTAATAGCGTAAGATTTCATCTTAAAATACAAGAACTTTTCGTGGTTCTTGTCAATTTTTGTTGGTTTTCATCTAATGAACTTATTTCAGTCAGCTCGATCTTTCTTCTTCAAAGCAAAAAGATTTTATCTTCAAATACAAGAACTTTTCGTGGCTTTGTTGGTTTTCAGCAAATGAACAGATTTCAGCGAGCCAGAAGTTTTTTCTTTAATAGCGTAAGATTTCATCTTAAAATACAAGAACTTTTCGTGGTTCTTGTCAATTTTTGTTGGTTTTCATCTGATGAACTTATTTCAGTCAGCTCGATCTTTCTTCTTCAAAGCAAAAAGATTTTATCTTCAAATACAAGAACTTTTCGTGGTTTTGATGGTTTTCAGCAAATGAACATATTTCAGCGAGCTGGAAGTTTTTTCCTTAATAGCGTAAGATTTTATCATAAAATACAAGAACTTTTCGTGGTTCTTGTCAATTTTTGTTGGTTTTCATCGAATGAACTTATTTCATTCAGCTAGATCTTTCTTCTTCAAAGCAAAAAGATTTTATCTTCAAATAAAAGAACTTTTCGTGGTTTTCTTGGTTTTCAGCAAATGAACACATTTCAGCGAGCAAGAAGCTTTTTCTTTAATAGCGTAAGATTTCATCTTAAAATACAAGAACTTTTCGTGGTTCTTGTCAATTTTTGTTGGTTTTCATCTGATGAACTTATTTCAGTCAGCTCGATCTTTCTTCTTCAAAGCAAAAAGATTTTATCTTCAAACACAAGAACTTTTCGTGGCTTTGTTGGTTTTCAGCAAATGAACTGATTTCAGCGAGCCAGAAGTTTTTTCTTTAATAGCGTAAGATTTCATCTTAAAATACAAGAACTTTTCGTGGTTCTTGTCAATTTTTGTTGGTTTTCATCGAATTAACTTATTTCATTTAGCTAGATCTTTCTTCTTCAAAGCAAAACGATTTTATCTTCAAATAAAAGAACTTTTCGTGGTTTTGTTGGTTTTCAGCAAATTAACATATTTCAGCGAGCTGGGAGTTTTTACTTTAATCGCGTAAGATTTTAACTTAAACTACAATAACTTTTCGTGGTTCTTGTCTATTTTTGTTGGCTTTCATCTAATGAACTTATTTCAGTCAGCCAGATCTTTCTTCTTCAAAGCAAAAAGATTTTGTCTTCAAATACAAGAACTTTTCGTGGTTTTGTTGGTTTTCAGCAAATGAACAGATTTCAGCGAGCCAGAAGTTTTTTCTTTAATAGCGTAAGATTTCATCTTAAAATACAAGAACTTTTCGTGGTTCTTGTCAATTTTTGTTGGTTTTCATCTAATGAACTTACTTCAGTCAGCTAGATCTTTCTTCTTCAAAGCAAAAAGATTTCATCTTCAAATACAAGAACTTTTCGTGGTTTTGTTGGTTTTCAGCAAATGAACACATTTCAGCGAGCAAGAAGCTTTTTCTTTAAAAGCGTAAGATTTTATCTTAAACTACAAGAACTTTTCGTGGTTCTTGTCAATTTTTGTTGGTTTTCATCTGATGAACTTATTTCAGTCAGCGAGATCTTTCTTCTTCAAAGCAAAAAGATTTTATCTTCAAATACAAGAACTTTTCGTGGTTTTGTTGGTTTTCAGCAAATGAACAGATTTCAGCGAGCTGGAAGTTTTTTCCTTAATAGCGTAAGATTTTATCTTAAAATACAAGAACTTTTCGTGGTTCTTGTCAATTTTTGTTGGTTTTCATCTAATGAACTTATTTCAGTCAGCTGGATCTTTCTTCTTCAAAGCAAAAAGATTTCATCTTCAAATACAAGAACTTTTCGTGGTTTTGTTGGTTTTCAGCAAATGAACAGATTTCGGCGAGCAAGTAGTTTTTTCTTCAATAGCGTTAGATTTTATCTTAAACTGCAAGAACTTTTCGTGGTTCTTGTCAATTTTTGTTGGTTTTCATCTAATGAACTTATTTCAGTCAGCTGGATCTTTCTTCTTCAAAGCAAAAAGATTTTATCTTCAAATACAAGAACTTTTCGTGGTTTTGATGGTTTTCAGCAAATGAACATATTTCGGCGAGCTGGAAGTTTTTTCCTTAATAGCGGAAGTTTTTATCTTAAAATACAAGAACTTTTCGTGGTTCTTGTCAATTTTTGTTGGTTTTCATCTAATGAACTTATTTCAGTCAGCTGGATCTTTCTTCTTCAAAGCAAAAAGATTTTGTCTTCAAATACAAGAACTTTTCGTGGTTTTGTTGGTTTTCAGCAAATGAACACATTTCAGCGAGCAAGAAGCTTTTTCTTTAATAGCGAAAGATTTCATCTTAAAATACAAGAACTTTTCGTGGTTCTTGTCAATTTTTGTTGGTTTTCATCTGATGAACTTATTTCAGTCAGCTCGATCTTTCTTCTTCAAAGCAAAAAGATTTTATCTTCAAATACAAGAACTTTTCGTGGCTTTGTTGGTTTTCAGCAAATGAACAGATTTCAGCGAGCCAGAAATTTTTTCTTTAATAGCGTAAGATTTCATCTTAAAATAGAAGAACTTTTCGTGGTTCTTGTCAATTTTTGTTGGTTTTCATCGAATGAACTTATTTCATTCAGCTAGATCTTTCTTCTTCAAAGCAAAACGATTTTATCTTCAAATAAAAGAACTTTTCGTGGTTTTGTTGGTTTTCAGCAAATTAACATATTTCAGCGTGCTGGGAGTTTTTACTTCAATCGCGTAAGATTTTAACTTAAACTACAATGACTTTTCGTGGTTCTTGTCAATTTTTGTTGGTTTTCATCTAATGAACTTATTTCAGTCAGCCAGATCTTTCTTCTTCAAAGCAAAAAGATTTTGTCTTCAAATACAAGAACTTTTCGTGGTTTTGTTGGTTTTCAGCAAATGAACAGATTTCAGCGAGCCAGAAGTTTTTTCTTTAATAGCGTAAGATTTCATCTTAAAATACAAGAACTTTTCGTGGTTCTTGTCAATTTTTGTTGGTTTTCATCTAATGAACTGACTTCAGTCAGCTCGATCTTTCTTCTTCAAAGGAAAAAGATTTTATCTTCAAATACAAGAACTTTTCGTGGTTTTGATGGTTTTCAGCAAATGAACATATTTCAGCGAGCAAGAAGTTTTTTCTTTGATAGCGTAAGATTGCATCTTAAAATCCAAGAACTTATCGTGGTTCTTGTCAATTTTTGTTGGTTTTCATCTAATGAACTTATTTCAGTCAGCTAGATCTTTCTTCTTCAAAGCGAAAAGATTTTATCTTCAAATACAAGAACTTTTCGTGGTTTTGATGGTTTTCAGCAAATGAACATATTTCAGCGAGCTGGAAGTTTTTTCCTTAATAGCGTAAGATTTTATCATAAAATACAAGAACTTTTCGTGGTTCTTGTCAATTTTTGTTGGTTTTCATCGAATGAACTTATTTCATTCAGCTAGATCTTTCTTCTTCAAAGCAAAAAGATTTTATCTTCAAATAAAAGAACTTTTCGTGGTTTTCTTGGTTTTCAGCAAATGAACACATTTCAGCGAGCAAGAAGCTTTTTCTTTAATAGCGTAAGATTTCATCTTAAAATACAAGAACTTTTCGTGGTTCTTGTCAATTTTTGTTGGTTTTCATCTGATGAACTTATTTCAGTCAGCTCGATCTTTCTTCTTCAAAGCAAAAAGATTTTATCTTCAAACACAAGAACTTTTCGTGGCTTTGTTGGTTTTCAGCAAATGAACTGATTTCAGCGAGCCAGAAGTTTTTTCTTTAATAGCGTAAGATTTCATCTTAAAATACAAGAACTTTTCGTGGTTCTTGTCAATTTTTGTTGGTTTTCATCTAATGAACTTACTTCAGTCAGCTAGATCTTTCTTCTTCAAAGCAAAAAGATTTCATCTTCAAATACAAGAACTTTTCGTGGTTTTGTTGGTTTTCAGCAAATGAACACATTTCAGCGAGCAAGAAGCTTTTTCTTTAATAGCGTAAGATTTTATCTTAAACTACAAGAACTTTTCGTGGTTCTTGTCAATTTTTGTTGGTTTTCATCTGATGAACTTATTTCAGTCAGCGAGATCTTTCTTCTTCAAAGCAAAAAGATTTTATCTTCAAATACAAGAACTTTTCGTGGTTTTGTTGGTTTTCAGCAAATGAACAGATTTCAGCGAGCTGGAAGTTTTTTCCTTAATAGCGTAAGATTTTATCTTAAAATACAAGAACTTTTCGTGGTTCTTGTCAATTTTTGTTGGTTTTCATCTAATGAACTTATTTCAGTCAGCTGGATCTTTCTTCTTCAAAGCAAAAAGATTTCATCTTCAAATACAAGAACTTTTCGTGGTTTTGTTGGTTTTCAGCAAATGAACAGATTTCAGCGAGCAAGTAGTTTTTTCTTCAATAGCGTTAGATTTTATCTTAAACTGCAAGAACTTTTCGTGGTTCTTGTCAATTTTTGTTGGTTTTCATCTAATGAACTTATTTCAGTCAGCTGGATCTTTCTTCTTCAAAGCAAAAAGATTTTATCTTCAAATACAAGAACTTTTCGTGGTTTTGTTGGTTTTCAGCAAATGAACAGATTTCAGCGAGCAAGTAGTTTTTTCTTCAATAGCGTTAGATTTTATCTTAAACTGCAAGAACTTTTCGTGGTTCTTGTCAATTTTTGTTGGTTTTCATCTAATGAACTTATTTCAGTCAGCTGGATCTTTCTTCTTCAAAGCAAAAAGATTTTATCTTCAAATACAAGAACTTTTCGTGGTTTTGATGGTTTTCAGCAAATGAACATATTTCGGCGAGCTGGAAGTTTTTTCCTGAATAGCGGAAGTTTTTATCTTAAAATACAAGAACTTTTCGTGGTTCTTGTCAATTTTTGTTGGTTTTCATCTAATGAACTTATTTCAGTCAGCTGGATCTTTCTTCTTCAAAGCAAAAAGATTTTGTCTTCAAATACAAGAACTTTTCGTGGTTTTGTTGGTTTTCAGCAAATGAACACATTTCAGCGAGCAAGAAGTTTTTTCTTTAATAGCGTAAGATTTCATCTTAAAATACAAGAACTTTTCGTGGTTCTTGTCAATTTTTGTTGGTTTTCATCTCATGAACTTATTTCAGTCAGCTCGATCTTTCTTCTTCAAAGCAAAAAGATTTTATCTTCAAATACAAGAACTTTTCGTGGTTTTGATGGTTTTCAGCAAATGAACATATTTCAGCGAGCTGGAAGTTTTTTCCTCAACAGCGTAAGATTTTATCTTAAAATACAAGAACTTTTCGTGGTTCTTGTCAATTTTTGTTGGTTTTCATCGAATGAACTTATTATATTCAGCGAGATCTTTCTTCTTCAAAGCAAAAAGATTTTATCTTCAAATAAAAGAACTTTTCGTGGTTTTGTTGGTTTTTAGCAAATTAACATATTTCAGCGAGCTGGGATTTTTTACTTTAATAGCGTAAGATTTTAACTTAAACTACAATAACTTTTCGTGGTTCTTGTCAATTTTTGTTGGTTTTCATCCAATGAACTTATTTCAGTCAGCCAGATCATTCTTCTTCAAAGCAAAAAGATTTCATCTTCAAATACAAGAACTTTTAGTGGTTTTGTTGGTTTTCAGCAAATGAACATATTTCAGCGAGCAAGAAGTTTTTTCTTCAATAGCGTAAGATTTCATCTGAAAATACAAGAACTTTTCATGGTTCTTGTCAATTTTTGTTGGTTTTCATCTCATGAACTTATTTCAGTCAGCTCGATCTTTCTTCTTCAAAGCAAAAAGATTTTATCTTCAAATACAAGAACTTTTCGTGGCTTTGTTGGTTTTCAGCAAATGAACAGATTTCAGCGAGCCAGAAGTTTTTTCTTTAATAGCGTATGATTTCATCTTAAAATACAAGAACTTTTCGTGGTTCTTGTCAATTTTTGTTGGTTTTCATCTAATGAACTTATTTCAGTCAGCTCGATCTTTCTTCTTCAAAGCAAAAAGATTTTATCTTCAAATACAAGAACTTTTCGTGGTTTTGATGGTTTTCAGCAAATGAACATATTTCAGCGAGCTGGAAGATTTTTCCTTTATAGCGTAAGATTTTGTCTTGAAATACAAGAACTTTTCGTGGTTCTTGTCAATTTTTGTTGGCTTTCATCCAATGAACTTATTTCAGTCAGCCAGATCTTTCTTCTTCAAAGCAAAAAGATTTTATCTTAAAATACAAGAACTTTTCGTGGTTCTTGTCAATTTTTGTTGGTTTTCATCTAATGAACTTATTTCAGTCAGCTGGATCTTTCTTCTTCAAAGCAAAAAGATTTTGTCTTCAAATACAAGAACTTTTCGTGGTTTTGTTGGTTTTCAGCAAATGAACAGATTTCAGCGAGCAAGTAGTTTTTTCTTCAATAGCGTGAGATTTTATCTTAAACTGCAAGAACTTTTCGTGGTTCTTGTCAATTTTTGTTGGTTTTCATCTGATGAACTTATTTCAGTCAGCTAGATCTTTCTTCTTCAAAGCAAAAAGATTTTATCTTCAAATACAAGAACTTTTCGTGGTTTTGATGGTTTTAAGCAAATGAACATATTTCAGCGAGCTGGAAGTTTTTTCCTTAATAGCGTAAGATTTTATCTTAAAATACAAGAACTTTTCGTGGTTCTTGTCAATTTTTGTTGGTTTTCATCGAATGAACTTATTTCATTCAGCGAGATCTTTCTTCTTCAAAGCAAAAAGATTTTATCTTCAAATAAAAGAACTTTTCGTGGTTTTGTTGGTTTTTAGCAAATTAACATATTTCAGCGAGCTGGGATTTTTTACTTAAAAAGCGTAAGATTTTAACTTAAACGACAATAACTTTTCGTGGTTCTTGTCAATTTTTGTTGGTTTTCATCTAATGAACTTATTTCAGTCAGCCAGATCTTTCTTCTTCAAAGCAAAAAGATTTTATCTTCAAATACAAGAACTTTTCGTGGTTCTTGTCAATTTTTGTTGGTTTTCATCGAATGAACTCATTTCAGTCAGCTCGATCTTTCTTCTTCAAAGCAAAAAGATTTTATCTTCAAATACAAGAACTTTTTGTGGTTTTGTTGGTTTTCAGCAAATGAACATATTTCAGCGAGCAAGAAGTTTTTTCTTTAATAGCGAAAGATTTCATCTTAAAATACAAGAACTTATCGTGGTTCTTGTCGATTTTTGTTGGTTTTCATCGAATGAACTTATTTCAGTCAGCGAGATCTTTCTTCTTCAAAGCAAAAAGATTTCATCTTCAAATACAAGAACTTTTCGTGGTTTTGTTTGTTTTCAGCAAATGAACACATTTCAGCGAGCAAGAAGCTTTTTCTTTAATAGCGTAAGATTTCATCTTAAAATACAAGAACTTTTCATGGTTCTTGTCAATTTTTGTTGGTTTTCATCTCATGAACTTATTTCAGTCAGCTCGATCTTTCTTCTTCAAAGCAAAAAGATTTTATCTTAAAATACAAGAACTTTTCGTGGTTCTTGTCAATTTTTGTTGGTTTTCATCGAATGAACTTATTTCATTCAGCTAGATCTTTGTTCTTCAAAGCAAAAAGATTTTATCTTCAAATAAAAGAACTTTTCGTGGTTTTGTTGGTTTTCAGCAAATTAACATATTTCAGCGAGCTGGGCGTTTTTACTTTAATCGCGTAAGATTTTAACTTAAACTACAATAACTTTTCGTGGTTCTTGTCAATTTTTGTTGGTTTTCATCTAATGAACTTATTTCAGTCAGCTGGATCTTTCTTCTTCAAAGCAAAAAGATTTTGTCTTCAAATACAAGAACATTTCGTGGTTTTGTTGGTTTTCAGCAAATGAACAGATTTCAGCGAGCAAGTAGTTTTTTCTTCAATAGCGTAAGATTTTATCTTGAACTGCAAGAACTTTTCGTGGTTCTTGTCAATTTTTGTTGGTTTTCATCTAATGAACTTATTTCAGTCAGCGAGATCTTTCTTCTTCAAAGCAAAAAGATTTTATCTTCAAATACAAGAACTTTTCGTGGTTTTGATGGTTTTCAGCAAATGAACATATTTCGGCGAGCTGGAAGTTTTTTCCTTAATAGCGTAAGATTTTATCTTAAAATACAAGAACTTTTCGTGGTTCTTGTCAATTTTTGTTGGTTTTCATCGAATGAACTTATTTCATTCAGCGAGATCTTTCTTCTTCAAAGCAAAAAGATTTTATCTTCAAATAAAAGAACTTTTCGTGATTTTGTTGGTTTTTAGCAAATTAACATATTTCAGCGAGCTGGGATTTTTTACTTTAATAGCGTAAGATTTTAACTTAAACTACAATAACTTTTCGTGGTTCTTGTCAATTTTTGTTGGTTTTCATCTAATGAACTTATTTCAGTCAGCCAGATCTTTCTTCTTCAAAGCAAAAAGATTTTATCTTCAAATACAAGAACTTTTCGTGGTTCTTGTCAATTTTTGTTGGTTTTCATCTAATGAACTTATTTCAGTCAGCCAGATCTTTCTTCTTCAAAGCAAAAAGATTTTATCTTCAAATACAAGAACTTTTTGTGGTTTTGTTGGTTTTCAGCAAATGAACATATTTCAGCGAGCAAGAAGTTTTTTCTTTAATAGCGTAAGATTTCATCTTAAAATACAAGAACATATCGTGGTTCTTGTCGATTTTTGTTGGTTTTCATCTAATGAACTTATTTCAGTCAGCGAGATCTTTCTTCTTCAAAGCAAAAAGATTTCATCTTCAAATACAAGAACTTTTCGTGGTTTTGATGGTTTTCAGCAAATGAACAGATTTCAGCGAGCCAGAAGTTTTTTCTTTAATAGCGTAAGATTTCATCTCAAAATACAAGAACTTTTCGTGGTTCTTGTCAATTTTTGTTGGTTTTCATCTAATGAACTTACTTCAGTCAGCTCGATCTTTCTTCTTCAAAGGAAAAAGATTTTATCTTCAAATACAAGAACTTTTCGTGGTTATGATGGTTTTCAGCAAATGAACATATTTCAGCGAGCAAGAAGTTTTTTCTTTGATAGCGTAAGATTGCATCTTAAAATCCAAGAACTTATCGTGGCTCTTGTCAATTTTTGTTGGTTTTCATCTAATGAACTTATTTCAGTCAGCTAGATCTTTCTTCTTCAAAGCAAAAAGATTTCATCTTCAAATACAAGAACTTTTCGTGGTTTTGTTGGTTTTCAGCAAATGAACACATTTCAGCGAGCAAGAAGCTTTTTCTTTAATAGCGTAAGATTTTATCTTAAACTACAAGAACTTTTCGTGGTTCTTGTCAATTTTTGTTGGTTTTCATCTAATGAACTTATTTCAGTCAGCGAGATCTTTCTTCTTCAAAGCAAAAAGATTTTATCTTCAAATACAAGAACTTTTCGTGGTTTTGTTGATTTTCATCAAATGAACAGATTTCAGCGAGCTGGAAGTTTTTTCCTGAATAGCGTAAGATTTTATCTTAAAATAAAAGAACTTTTCGTGGTTCTTGTCAATTTTTGTTGGTTTTCATCTGATGAACTTATTTCAGTCAGCTGGATCTTTCTTCTTCAAAGCAAAAATATTTTATCTTCAAATACAAGAACTTTTCGTGGTTTTGTTGGTTTTCAGCAAATGAACAGATTTCAGCGAGCAAGTAGTTTTTTCTTCAATAGCGTAAGATTTTATCTTAAACTGCAAAAACTTTTCGTGGTTCTTGTCAATTTTTGTTGGTTTTCATCTAATGAACTTATTTCAGTCAGCGAGATCTTTCTTCTTCAAAGCAAAAAGATTTTATCTTCAAATACAAGAACTTTTCGTGGTTTTGATGGTTTTCAGCAAATGAACATATTTCGGCGAGCTGGAAGTTTTTTCCTTAATAGCGGAAGTTTTTACCTTAAAATACAAGAACTTTTCGTGGTTCTTGTCAATTTTTGTTGGTTTTCATCTAATGAACTTATTTCAGTCAGCTGGATCTTTCTTCTTCAAAGCAAAAAGATTTTATCTTCAAATACAAGAACTTTTCGTGGTTTTGATGGTTTTCAGCAAATGAACATATTTCGGCGAGCTGGAAGTTTTTTCCTTAATAGCGTCAGATTTTATCTTAAAATACAAGAACTTTTCGTAGTTCTTGTCAATTTTTGTTGGTTTTCATCGAATGAACTTATTTCATTCAGCGAGATCTTTCTTCTTCAAAGCAAAAAGATTTTATCTTCAAATAAAAGAACTTTTCGTGGTTTTGTTGGTTTTTAGCAAATTAACATATTTCAGCGAGCTGGGATTTTTTACTTTAATAGCGTAAGATTTTAACTTAAACTACAATAACTTTTCGTGGTTCTTGTCAATTTTTGTTGGTTTTCATCCAATGAACTTATTTCAGTCAGCCAGATCTTTCTTCTTCAAAGCAAAAAGATTTCATCTTCAAATACAAGAACTTTTAGTGGTTCTTGTCAATTTTTGTTGGTTTTCATCTCATGAACTTATTTCAGTCAGCTCGATCTTTCTTCTTCAAAGCAAAAAGATTTTATCTTCAAATACAAGAACTTTTTGTGGTTTTGTTGGTTTTCAGCAAATGAACATATTTCAGCGAGCAAGAAGTTTTTTCTTTAATAGCGTAAGATTTCATCTGAAAATACAAGAACTTTTCAATGTTCTTGTCAATTTTTGTTGGTTTTCATCTCATGAACTTAATTCAGTCAGCTCGATCTTTCTTCTTCAAAGCAAAAAGATTTTATCTTCAAATACAAGAACTTTTCGTGGCTTTGTTGGTTTTCAGCAAATGAACAGATTTCAGCGAGCCAGAAGTTTTTTCTTTAATAGCGTATGATTTCATCTTAAAATACAAGAACTTTTCGTGGTTCTTGTCAATTTTTGTTGGTTTTCATCTAATGAACTTATTTCAGTCAGCTCGATCTTTCTTCTTCAAAGCAAAAAGATTTTATCTTCAAATACAAGAACTTTTCGTGGTTTTGATGGTTTTCAGCAAATGAACATATTTCAGCGAGCTGGAAGATTTTTCCTTTATCGCGTAAGATTTTATCTTGAAATACAAGAACTTTTCGTGGTTCTTGTCAATTTTTGTTGGCTTTCATCCAATGAACTTATTTCAGTCAGCCAGATCTTTCTTCTTCAAAGCAAAAAGATTTTATCTTAAAATACAAGAACTTTTCGTGGTTCTTGTCAATTTTTGTTGGTTTTCATCTAATGAACTTATTTCAGTCAGCTGGATCTTTCTTCTTCAAAGCAAAAAGATTTTGTCTTCAAATACAAGAACTTTTCGTGGTTTTGTTGGTTTTCAGCAAATGAACAGATTTCAGCGAGCAAGTAGTTTTTTCTTCAATAGCGTAATATTTTATCTTAAACTGCAAGAACTTTTCGTGGTTCTTGTCAATTTTTGTTGGTTTTCATCTAATGAACTTATTTCAGTCAGCGAGATCTTTCTTCTTCAAAGCAAAAAGATTTTATCTTCAAATACAAGAACTTTTCGTGGTTTTGATGGTTTTCAGCAAATGAACATATTTCGGCGAGCTGGAAGTTTTTTCCTTAATAGCGTAAGATTTTATCTTAAAATACAAGAACTTTTCGTGGTTCTTGTCAATTTTTGTTGGTTTTCATCGAATGAACTTATTTCATTCAGCGAGATCTTTCTTCTTCAAAGCAAAAAGATTTCATCTTCAAATAAAAGACCTTTTCGTGATTTTGTTGGTTTTTAGCAAATTAACATATTTCAGCGAGCTGGGATTTTTTACTTTAATAGCGTAAGATTTTAACTTAAACTACAATAACTTTTCGTGGTTCTTGTCAATTTTTATTGGTTTTCATCTAATGAACTTATTTCAGTCAGCCAGATCTTTCTTCTTCAAAGCAAAAAGATTTTATCTTCAAATACAAGAACTTTTCGTGGTTCTTGTCAATTTTTGTTGGTTTTCATCTAATGAACTCATTTCAGTCAGCTCGATCTTTCTTCTTCAAAGCAAAAAGATTTTATCTTCAAATACAAGAACTTTTTGTGGTTTTGTTGGTTTTCAGCAAATGAACATATTTCAGCGAGCAAGAAGTTTTTTCTTTAATAGCGTAAGATTTCATCTTAAAATACAAGAACTTATCGTGGTTCTTGTCGATTTTTGTTGGTTTTCATCTAATGAACTTATTTCAGTCAGCGAGATCTTTCTTCCTCAAAGCAAAAAGATTTCATCTTCAAATACAAGAACTTTTCGTGGTTTTGTTTGTTTTCAGCAAATGAACACATTTCAGCGAGCAAGAAGCTTTTTCTTTAATAGCGTAAGATTTCATCTTAAAATACAAGAACTTTTCATGGTTCTTGTCAATTTTTGTTGGTTTTCATCTAATGAACTTATTTCAGTCAGCTCGATCTTTCTTCTTCAAAGCAAAAAGATTTTATCTTCAAATACAAGAACTTTTCGTGGCTTTGTTGGTTTTCAGCAAATGAACATATTTCAGCGAGCGGGAAGATTTTTCCTTTATAGCGTAAGATTTTATCTTAAAATACAAGAACTTTTCGTGGTTCTTGTCAATTTTTGTTGGTTTTCATCGAATGAACTTATTTCATTCAGCTAGATCTTTCTTCTTCAAAGCAAAAAGATTTTATCTTCAAAGAAAAGAACTTTTCGTGGTTTTGTTCGTTTTCAGCAAATTAACATATTTCAGCGAGCTGGGAGTTTTTACTTTAATCGCGTAAGATTTTAACTTAAACGACAATAACTTTTCGTGGTTCTTGTCAATTTTTGTTGGTTTTCATCTAATGAACTTATTTCAGTCAGCCAGATCTTTCTTCTTCAAAGCAAAAAGATTTTGTCTTCAAATACAAGAACTTTTCGTGGTTTTGTTGGTTTTCTGCAAATGAACAGATTTCAGCGAGCCAGAAGTTTTTTCTTTAATAGCGTAAGATTTCATCTTAAAATACAAGAACTTTTCGTGGTTCTTGTCAATTTTTGTTGGTTTTCATCTAATGAACTTATTTCAGTCAGCTCGATCTTTCTTCTTCAAAGCAAAAAGATTTTATCTTCAAATACAAGAACTTTTCGTGGTTATGATGGTTTTCAGCAAATGAACATATTTCAGCGAGCAAGAAGTTTTTTCTTTAATAGCGTAAGATTGCATCTTAAAATACAAGAACTTATCGTGGTTCTTGTCAATTTTTGTTGGTTTTCATCTGATGAACTTATTTCAGTCAGCCAGATCTTTCTTCTTCAAAGCAAAAAGATTTCATCTTCAAATACAAGAACTTTTTGTGGTTTTGTTGGTTTTCAGCAAATGAACACATTTCAGCGAGCAAGAAGCTTTTTCTTTAATAGCGTAAGATTTTATCTTAAACTACAAGAACTTTTCGTGGTTCTTGTCAATTTTTGTTGGTTTTCATCTAATGAACTTATTTCAGTGAGCCAGATCTTTCTTCTTCAAAGCAAAAAGATTTTAGCTTCAAATACAAGAACTTTTCGTGGCTTTGTTGGTTTTCAGCAAATGAACAGATTTCAGCGAGCCAGAAGTTTTTTCTTTAATAGCGTAAGATTTCATCTTAAAATACAAGAACTTTTCGTGGTTCTTGTCAATTTTTGTTGGTTTTCATCTAATGAACTTATTTCAGTCAGCTCGATCTTTCTTCTTCAAAGCAAAAAGATTTTATCTTCAAATACAAGAACTTTTCGTGGTTTTGATGATTTTCAGCAGATGAACATATTTCAGCAAGCTGGAAGTTTTTTCTTTCATAGCGTAAGATTTTATCTTAAAATACAAGAACTTTTCGTGGTTCTTGTCAATTTTTGTTGGTTTTCATCTAATGAACTTATTTCAGTCAGCTAGATCTTTCTTCTTCAAAGCAAAAAGATTTTATCTTCAAATAAAAGAACTTTTCGTGGTTTTGTTGGTTTTCAGCAAATTAACATATTTCAGCGAGCTGGGAGTTTTTACTTTAATCGCGTAAGATTTTAACTTAAACTACAATAACTTTTCGTGGTTCTTGTCAATTTTTGTTGGTTTTCATCTAATGAACTTATTTCAGTCAGCCAGATCTTTCTTCTTCAAAGCAAAAAGATTTTGTCTTCAAATACAAGAACTTTTCGTGGTTTTGTTGGTTTTCAACAAATGAACAGATTTCAGCGAGCCAGAAGTTTTTTCTTTAATAGCGTAAGATTTCATCTTAAAATACAAGAACTTTTCGTGGTTCTTGTCAATTTTTGTTGGTTTTCATCCAATGAACTTATTTCAGTCAGCTCGATCTTTCTTCTTCAAAGCAAAAAGATTTTATCTTCCAATACAAGAACTTTTCGTGGTTATGATGGTTTTCAGCAAATGAACATATTTCAGCGAGCAAGAAGTTTTTTCTTTAATAGCGTAAGATTGCATCTTAAAATACAAGAACTTATCGTGGTTCTTGTCAATTTTTGTTGGTTTTCATCTAATTAACTTATTTCAGTCAGCTAGATCTTTCTTCTTCAAAGCTGAAAGATTTTATCTTCAAATACAAGAACTTTTCGTGGTTTTGATGGTTTTCATCAAATGAACATATTTCAGCGAGCTGGAAGTTTTTTCCTCAACAGCGTAAGATTTTATCTTAAAATACAAGAACTTTTCGTGGTTCTTGTCAATTTTTGTTGGTTTTCATCGAATGAACTTATTTCATTCAGCTAGATCTTTCTTCTTCAAAGCAAAAAGATTTTATCTTCAAATAAAAGAACTTTTCGTGGTTTTGTTGGTTTTCAGCAAATTAACATATTTCAGCGAGCTGGGAGTTTTTACTTTAATCGCGTAAGATTTTAACTTAAACTACAATAACTTTTCGTGGTTCTTGTCAATTTTTGTTGGTTTTCATCCAATAAACTTATTTCAGTCAGCCAGATCTTTCTTCTTCAAAGCAAAAAGATTTTGTCTTCAAATACAAGAACTTTTCGTGGTTTTGTTGGTTTTCAACAAATGAACAGATTTCAGCGAGCCAGAAGTTTTTCCTTTAATAGCGTAAGATTTCATCTTAAAATACAAGAACTTTTCGTGGTTCTTGTCAATTTTTGTTGGTTTTCATCGAATGAACTTATTTCATTCAGCGAGATCTTTCTTCTTCAAAGCAAAAAGATTTTATCTTCAAATAAAAGAACTTTTCGTGGTTTTGTTCGTTTTCAGCAAATTAACATATTTCAGCGACCTGGGAGTTTTTACTTTAATCGCGTAAGATTTTAACTTAAAATACAAGAATTTTTCGTGGTTCTTGTCAATTTTTGTTGGTTTTCATCTAATGAACTTATTTCAGTCAGCTCGATCTTTCTTCTTCAAAGCAAAAAGATTTTATCTTCCAATACAAGAACTTTTCATGGTTATGATGGTTTTCAGCAAATGAACATATTTCAGCGAGCAAGATGTTTTTTCTTTAATAGCGTAAGATTGCATCTTAAAATACAAGAACTTATCGTGGTTCTTGTCAATTTTTGTTGGTTTTCATCTCATGAAATTATTTCAGTCAGCTAGATCTTTCTTCTTCAAAGCTGAAAGATTTTATCTTCAAATACAAGAACTTTTCGTGGTTTTGATGGTTTTCATCAAATGAACATATTTCAGCGAGCTGGAAGTTTTTTCCTCAATAGCGTAAGATTTTATCTTAAAATACAAGAACTTTTCGTGGTTCTTGTCAATTTTTGTTGGTTTTCATCGAATGAACTTATTTCATTCAGCGAGATCTTTCTTCTTCAAAGCAAAAAGATTTTATCTTCAAATAAAAGAACTTTTCGTGGTTTTGTTCGTTTTCAGCAAATTAACATATTTCAGCGACCTGGGAGTTTTTACTTTAATCGCGTAAGATTTTAACTTAAAATACAAGAATTTTTCGTGGTTCTTGTCAATTTTTGTTGGTTTTCATCTAATGAACTTCTTTCAGTCAGCTCGATCTTTCTTCTTCAAAGCAAAAAGATTTTATCTTCAAATACAAGAACTTTTCGTGGTTATGATGGTTTTCAGCAAATGAACATATTTCAGCGAGCAAGAAGTTTTTTCTTTAATAGCGTAAGATTGCATCTTAAAATACAAGAACTTATCGTGGTTCTTGTCAATTTTTGTTGGTTTTCATCCAATGACCTTGTTTCAGTCAGCTCGATCTTTCTTCTTCAAAGCAAAAAGATTTCATCTTCAAATACAAGAACTTTTCGTGGTTTTGTTGGTTTTCAGCAAATGAACACATTTCAGCGAGCAAGAAGCTTTTTCTTTAATAGCGTAAGATTTTATCTTCAACTACAAGAACTTTTCGTGGTTCTTGTCAATTTTTGTTGGTTTTCATCTAATGAACTTATTTCAGTGAGCCAGATCTTTCTTCTTCAAAGCAAAAAGATTTTAGCTTCAAATACAAGAACCTTTCGCGGTTTTGTTGGTTTTTAGCAAATTAACATATTTCAGCGAGCTGGGATTTTTTACTTTCATAGCGTAAGATTTTAACTTAAACTACAATAACTTTTCTTGGTTCTTGTCAATTTTTGTTGGTTTTCATCTAATGAACTTATTTCAGTCAGCCAGATCTTTCTTCTTCAAAGCAAAAAGATTTTATCTTCAAATACAAGAACTTTTCGTGGTTCTTGTCAATTTTTGTTGGTTTTCATCTCATGAACTCATTTCAGTCAGCTCGATCTTTCTTCTTCAAAGCAAAAAGATTTTATCTTCCAATACAAGAACTTTTTGTGGTTTTGTTGGTTTTCAGCAAATGAACATATTTCAGCGAGCAAGAAGTTTTTTCTTTAATAGCGTAAGATTTCATCTTAAAATACAAGAACTTATCGTGGTTCTTGTCGATTTTTGTTGGTTTTCATCGAATGAACTTATTTCAGTCAGCGAGATCTTTCTTCTTCAAAGAAAAAAGATTTCATCTTTAAATACAAGAACTTTTCGTGGTTTTGTTTGCTTTCAGCAAATGAACACATTTCAGCGAGCAAGAAGCTTTTTCTTTAATAGCGTAAGATTTCATCTTAAAATACAAGAACTTTTCATGGTTCTTGTCAATTTTTGTTGGTTTTCATCCAATGAACTTATTTCAGTCAGCTCGATCTTTCTTCTTCAAAGCAAAAAGATTTTATCTTCAAATACAAGAACTTTTTGTGGTTTTGTTGGTTTTCAGCAAATGAACATATTTCAGCGAGCAAGAAGTTTTTTCTTTAATAGCGTAAGATTGCATCTTAAAATACAAGAACTTATCGTGGTTCTTGTCAATTTTTGTTGGTTTTCATCTGATGACCTTGTTTCAGTCAGCTAGATCTTTCTTCTTCAAAGCAAAAAGATTTCATCTTCAAATACAAGAACTTTTCGTGGTTTTGTTGGTTTTCAGCAAATGAACACATTTCAGCGAGCAAGAAGCTTTTTCTTTAATAGCGTAAGATTTTATCTTCAACTACAAGAACTTTTCGTGGTTCTTGTCAATTTTTGTTGGTTTTCATCTAATGAACTTATTTCAGTGAGCCAGATCTTTCTTCTTCAAAGCAAAAAGATTTTAGCTTCAAATACAAGAACCTTTCGTGGTTTTGTTGGTTTTTAGCAAATTAACATATTTCAGCGAGCTGGGATTTTTTACTTTAATAGCGTAAGATTTTAACTTAAACTACAATAACTTTTCGTGGTTCTTGTCAATTTTTGTTGGTTTTCATCTAATAAACTTATTTCAGTCAGCCAGATCTTTCTTCTTCAAAGCAAAAAGATTTTGTCTTCAAATACAAGAACTTTTCGTGGTTTTGTTGGTTTTCAACAAATGAACAGATTTCAGCGAGCCAGAAGTTTTTTCTTTAATAGCGTAAGATTTCATCTTAAAATACAAGAACTTTTCGTGGTTCTTGTCAATTTTTGTTGGTTTTCATCGAATGAACTTATTTCATTCAGCGAGATCTTTCTTCTTCAAAGCAAAAAGATTTTATCTTCAAATAAAAGAACTTTTCGTGGTTTTGTTCGTTTTCAGCAAATTAACATATTTCAGCGACCTGGGAGTTTTTACTTTAATCGCGTAAGATTTTAACTTAAAATACAAGAATTTTTCGTGGTTCTTGTCAATTTTTGTTGGTTTTCATCTAATGAACTTATTTCAGTCAGCTCGATCTTTCTTCTTCAAAGCAAAAAGATTTTATCTTCCAATACAAGAACTTTTCATGGTTATGATGGTTTTCAGCAAATGAACATATTTCAGCGAGCAAGATGTTTTTTCTTTAATAGCGTAAGATTGCATCTTAAAATACAAGAACTTATCGTGGTTCTTGTCAATTTTTGTTGGTTTTCATCTCATGAAATTATTTCAGTCAGCTAGATCTTTCTTCTTCAAAGCTGAAAGATTTTATCTTCAAATACAAGAACTTTTCGTGGTTTTGATGGTTTTCATCAAATGAACATATTTCAGCGAGCTGGAAGTTTTTTCCTCAATAGCGTAAGATTTTATCTTAAAATACAAGAACTTTTCGTGGTTCTTGTCAATTTTTGTTGGTTTTCATCGAATGAACTTATTTCATTCAGCGAGATCTTTCTTCTTCAAAGCAAAAAGATTTTATCTTCAAATAAAAGAACTTTTCGTGGTTTTGTTCGTTTTCAGCAAATTAACATATTTCAGCGACCTGGGAGTTTTTACTTTAATCGCGTAAGATTTTAACTTAAAATACAAGAATTTTTCGTGGTTCTTGTCAATTTTTGTTGGTTTTCATCTAATGAACTTCTTTCAGTCAGCTCGATCTTTCTTCTTCAAAGCAAAAAGATTTTATCTTCAAATACAAGAACTTTTCGTGGTTATGATGGTTTTCAGCAAATGAACATATTTCAGCGAGCAAGAAGTTTTTTCTTTAATAGCGTAAGATTGCATCTTAAAATACAAGAACTTATCGTGGTTCTTGTCAATTTTTGTTGGTTTTCATCCAATGACCTTGTTTCAGTCAGCTCGATCTTTCTTCTTCAAAGCAAAAAGATTTCATCTTCAAATACAAGAACTTTTCGTGGTTTTGTTGGTTTTCAGCAAATGAACACATTTCAGCGAGCAAGAAGCTTTTTCTTTAATAGCGTAAGATTTTATCTTCAACTACAAGAACTTTTCGTGGTTCTTGTCAATTTTTGTTGGTTTTCATCTAATGAACTTATTTCAGTGAGCCAGATCTTTCTTCTTCAAAGCAAAAAGATTTTAGCTTCAAATACAAGAACCTTTCGCGGTTTTGTTGGTTTTTAGCAAATTAACATATTTCAGCGAGCTGGGATTTTTTACTTTCATAGCGTAAGATTTTAACTTAAACTACAATAACTTTTCTTGGTTCTTGTCAATTTTTGTTGGTTTTCATCTAATGAACTTATTTCAGTCAGCCAGATCTTTCTTCTTCAAAGCAAAAAGATTTTATCTTCAAATACAAGAACTTTTCGTGGTTCTTGTCAATTTTTGTTGGTTTTCATCTCATGAACTCATTTCAGTCAGCTCGATCTTTCTTCTTCAAAGCAAAAAGATTTTATCTTCCAATACAAGAACTTTTCGTGGTTTTGATGGTTTTCATCAAATGAACATATTTCAGCGAGCTGGAAGTTTTTTCCTCAATAGCGTAAGATTTTATCTTAAAATACAAGAACTTTTCGTGGTTCTTGTCAATTTTTGTTGGTTTTCATCGAATGAACTTATTTCATTCAGCGAGATCTTTCTTCTTCAAAGCAAAAAGATTTTATCTTCAAATAAAAGAACTTTTCGTGGTTTTGTTCGTTTTCAGCAAATTAACATATTTCAGCGACCTGGGAGTTTTTACTTTAATCGCGTAAGATTTTAACTTAAAATACAAGAATTTTTCGTGGTTCTTGTCAATTTTTGTTGGTTTTCATCTAATGAACTTCTTTCAGTCAGCTCGATCTTTCTTCTTCAAAGCAAAAAGATTTTATCTTCAAATACAAGAACTTTTCGTGGTTATGATGGTTTTCAGCAAATGAACATATTTCAGCGAGCAAGAAGTTTTTTCTTTAATAGCGTAAGATTGCATCTTAAAATACAAGAACTTATCGTGGTTCTTGTCAATTTTTGTTGGTTTTCATCCAATGACCTTGTTTCAGTCAGCTCGATCTTTCTTCTTCAAAGCAAAAAGATTTCATCTTCAAATACAAGAACTTTTCGTGGTTTTGTTGGTTTTCAGCAAATGAACACATTTCAGCGAGCAAGAAGCTTTTTCTTTAATAGCGTAAGATTTTATCTTCAACTACAAGAACTTTTCGTGGTTCTTGTCAATTTTTGTTGGTTTTCATCTAATGAACTTATTTCAGTGAGCCAGATCTTTCTTCTTCAAAGCAAAAAGATTTTAGCTTCAAATACAAGAACCTTTCGCGGTTTTGTTGGTTTTTAGCAAATTAACATATTTCAGCGAGCTGGGATTTTTTACTTTCATAGCGTAAGATTTTAACTTAAACTACAATAACTTTTCTTGGTTCTTGTCAATTTTTGTTGGTTTTCATCTAATGAACTTATTTCAGTCAGCCAGATCTTTCTTCTTCAAAGCAAAAAGATTTTATCTTCAAATACAAGAACTTTTCGTGGTTCTTGTCAATTTTTGTTGGTTTTCATCTCATGAACTCATTTCAGTCAGCTCGATCTTTCTTCTTCAAAGCAAAAAGATTTTATCTTCCAATACAAGAACTTTTTGTGGTTTTGTTGGTTTTCAGCAAATGAACATATTTCAGCGAGCAAGAAGTTTTTTCTTTAATAGCGTAAGATTTCATCTTAAAATACAAGAACTTATCGTGGTTCTTGTCGATTTTTGTTGGTTTTCATCGAATGAACTTATTTCAGTCAGCGAGATCTTTCTTCTTCAAAGAAAAAAGATTTCATCTTTAAATACAAGAACTTTTCGTGGTTTTGTTTGCTTTCAGCAAATGAACACATTTCAGCGAGCAAGAAGCTTTTTCTTTAATAGCGTAAGATTTCATCTTAAAATACAAGAACTTTTCATGGTTCTTGTCAATTTTTGTTGGTTTTCATCCAATGAACTTATTTCAGTCAGCTCGATCTTTCTTCTTCAAAGCAAAAAGATTTTATCTTCAAATACAAGAACTTTTTGTGGTTTTGTTGGTTTTCAGCAAATGAACATATTTCAGCGAGCAAGAAGTTTTTTCTTTAATAGCGTAAGATTGCATCTTAAAATACAAGAACTTATCGTGGTTCTTGTCAATTTTTGTTGGTTTTCATCTGATGACCTTGTTTCAGTCAGCTAGATCTTTCTTCTTCAAAGCAAAAAGATTTCATCTTCAAATACAAGAACTTTTCGTGGTTTTGTTGGTTTTCAGCAAATGAACACATTTCAGCGAGCAAGAAGCTTTTTCTTTAATAGCGTAAGATTTTATCTTCAACTACAAGAACTTTTCGTGGTTCTTGTCAATTTTTGTTGGTTTTCATCTAATGAACTTATTTCAGTGAGCCAGATCTTTCTTCTTCAAAGCAAAAAGATTTTAGCTTCAAATACAAGAACCTTTCGTGGTTTTGTTGGTTTTTAGCAAATTAACATATTTCAGCGAGCTGGGATTTTTTACTTTAATAGCGTAAGATTTTAACTTAAACTACAATAACTTTTCGTGGTTCTTGTCAATTTTTGTTGGTTTTCATCTAATAAACTTATTTCAGTCAGCCAGATCTTTCTTCTTCAAAGCAAAAAGATTTTGTCTTCAAATACAAGAACTTTTCGTGGTTTTGTTGGTTTTCAACAAATGAACAGATTTCAGCGAGCCAGAAGTTTTTTCTTTAATAGCGTAAGATTTCATCTTAAAATACAAGAACTTTTCGTGGTTCTTGTCAATTTTTGTTGGTTTTCATCTAATGAACTTATTTCAGTCAGCTCGATCTTTCTTCTTCAAAGCAAAAAGATTTTATCTTCCAATACAAGAACTTTTCATGGTTATGATGGTTTTCAGCAAATGAACATATTTCAGCGAGCAAGATGTTTTTTCTTTAATAGCGTAAGATTGCATCTTAAAATACAAGAACTTATCGTGGTTCTTGTCAATTTTTGTTGGTTTTCATCTCATGAAATTATTTCAGTCAGCTAGATCTTTCTTCTTCAAAGCAAAAAGATTTTATCTTCAAATAAAAGAACTTTTCGTGGTTTTGTTCGTTTTCAGCAAATTAACATATTTCAGCGACCTGGGAGTTTTTACTTTAATCGCGTAAGATTTTAACTTAAAATACAAGAATTTTTCGTGGTTCTTGTCAATTTTTGTTGGTTTTCATCTAATGAACTTCTTTCAGTCAGCTAGATCTTTCTTCTTCAAAGCAAAAAGATTTTATCTTCAAATACAAGAACTTTTCGTGGTTATGATGGTTTTCAGCAAATGAACATATTTCAGCGAGCAAGAAGTTTTTTCTTTAATAGCGTAAGATTGCATCTTAAAATACAAGAACTTATCGTGGTTCTTGTCAATTTTTGTTGGTTTTCATCCAATGACCTTGTTTCAGTCAGCTAGATCTTTCTTCTTCAAAGCAAAAAGATTTCATCTTCAAATACAAGAACTTTTCGTGGTTTTGTTGGTTTTCAGCAAATGAACACATTTCAGCGAGCAAGAAGCTTTTTCTTTAATAGCGTAAGATTTTATCTTCAACTACAAGAACTTTTCGTGGTTCTTGTCAATTTTTGTTGGTTTTCATCTAATGAACTTATTTCAGTGAGCCAGATCTTTCTTCTTCAAAGAAAAAAGATTTCATCTTTAAATACAAGAACTTTTCGTGGTTTTGTTTGTTTTCAGCAAATGAACACATTTCAGCGAGCAAGAAGCTTTTTCTTTAATAGCGTAAGATTTCATCTTAAAATACAAGAACTTTTCATGGTTCTTGTCAATTTTTGTTGGTTTTCATCCAATGAACTTATTTCAGTCAGCTCGATCTTTCTTCTTCAAAGCAAAAAGATTTTATCTTCAAATACAAGAACTTTTTGTGGTTTTGTTGGTTTTCAGCAAATGAACATATTTCAGCGAGCAAGAAGTTTTTTCTTTAATAGCGTAAGATTGCATCTTAAAATACAAGAACTTATCGTGGTTCTTGTCAATTTTTGTTGGTTTTCATCTAATGACCTTGTTTCAGTCAGCTAGATCTTTCTTCTTCAAAGCAAAAAGATTTCATCTTCAAATACAAGAACTTTTCGTGGTTTTGTTGGTTTTCAGCAAATGAACACATTTCAGCGAGCAAGAAGCTTTTTCTTTAATAGCGTAAGATTTTATCTTAAACTACAAGAACTTTTCGTGGTTCTTGTCAATTTTTGTTGGTTTTCATCTAATGAACTTATTTCAGTGAGCCAGATCTTTCTTCTTCAAAGCAAAAAGATTTTAGCTTCAAATACAAGAACCTTTCGTGGTTTTGTTGGTTTTTAGCAAATTAACATATTTCAGCGAGCTGGGATTTTTTACTTTAATAGCGTAAGATTTTAACTTAAACTACAATAACTTTTCTTGGTTCTTGTCAATTTTTGTTGGTTTTCATCTAATGAACTTATTTCAGTCAGCCAGATCTTTCTTCTTCAAAGCAAAAAGATTTTATCTTCAAATACAAGAACTTTTCGTGGTTCTTGTCAATTTTTGTTGGTTTTCATCTCATGAACTCATTTCAGTCAGCTCGATCTTTCTTCTTCAAAGCAAAAAGATTTTATCTTCAAATACAAGAAATTTTTGTGGTTTTGTTGGTTTTCAGCAAATGAACATATTTCAGCGAGCAAGAAGTTTTTTCTTTAATAGCGTAAGATTTCATCTTAAAATACAAGAACTTATCGTGGTTCTTGTCGATTTTTGTTGGTTTTCATCTAATGAACTTATTTCAGTCAGCGAGATCTTTCTTCTTCAAAGCAAAAAGATTTCATCTTTAAATACAAGAACTTTTCGTGGTTTTGTTTGTTTTCAGCAAATGAACACATTTCAGCGAGCAAGAAGCTTTTTCTTTAATAGCGTAAGATTTCATCTTAAAATACAAGAACTTTTCATGGTTCTTGTCAATTTTTGTTGGTTTTCATCTAATGAACTTATTTCAGTCAGCTCGATCTTTCTTCTTCAAAGCAAAAAGATTTTATCTTCAAATACAAGAACTTTTCGTGGCTTTGTTGGTTTTCAGCAAATGAACATATTTCAGCGAGCTGGAAGATTTTTCCTTTATAGCGTAAGATTTTATCTTAAAATACAAGAACTTTTCGTGGTTCTTGTCAATTTTTGTTGGTTTTCATCGAATGAACTTATTTCATTCAGCTAGATCTTTCTTCTTCAAAGCAAAAAGATTTTATCTTCAAAGAAAAGAACTTTTCGTGGTTTTGTTCGTTTTCAGCAAATTAACATATTTCAGCGAGCTGTGAGTTTTTACTTTAATCGCGTAAGATTTTAACTTAAACGACAATAACTTTTCGTGGTTCTTGTCAATTTTTGTTGGTTTTCATCTAATGAACTTATTTCAGTCAGCCAGATCTTTCTTCTTCAAAGCAAAAAGATTTTGTCTTCAAATACAAGAACTTTTCGTGGTTTTGTTGGTTTTCTGCAAATGAACAGATTTCAGCGAGCCAGAAGTTTTTTCTTTAATAGCGTAAGATTTCATCTTAAAATACAAGAACTTTTCGTGGTTCTTGTCAATTTTTGTTGGTTTTCATCTGATGAACTTATTTCAGTCAGCGAGATCTTTCTTCTTCAAAGCAAAAAGATTTTATCTTCAAATACAAGAACTTTTCGTGGTTCTTGTCAATTTTTGTTGGTTTTCATCAAATGAACTTATTTCAGTCAGCTCGATCTTTCTTCTTCAAAGCAAAAAGATTTCATCTTCAAATACAAGAACTTTTCGTGGTTTTGTTGGTTTTCAGCAAATGAACACATTTCAGCGAGCAAGAAGCTTTTTCTTTAATAGCGTAAGATTTCATCTTAAAATACAAGAACTTTTCGTGGTTCTTGTCAATTTTTGTTGGTTTTCATCTGATGAACTTATTTCAGTCAGCTCGATCTTTCTTCTTCAAAGCAAAAAGATTTTATCTTCAAATACAAGAACTTTTCGTGGTTTTGATGATTTTCAGCAGATGAACATATTTCAGCGAGCTGGAGGTTTTTTCCTTTATCGCGTAAGATTTTATCTTAAAATACAAGAACTTTTCGTGGTTCTTGTCAATTTTTGTTGGTTTTCATCTCATGAACTTATTTCAGTCAGCTAGATCTTTCTTCTTCAAAGCAAAAAGATTTTATCTTCAAATAACAGAACTTTTCGTGGTTTTGTTGGTTTTCAGCAAATTAACATATTTCAGCGAGCTGGGAGTTTTTACTTTAATCGCGTAAGATTTTAACTTAAACTACAATAACTTTTCGTGGTTCTTGTCAATTTTTGTTGGTTTTCATCCAATGAACTTATTTCAGTCAGCTCGATCTTTCTTCTTCAAAGCAAAAAGATTTTATCTTCCAATACAAGAACTTTTCGTGGTTATGATGGTTTTCAGCAAATGAACATATTTCAGCGAGCAAGAAGTTTTTTCTTTAATAGCGTAAGATTGCATCTTAAAATACAAGAACTTATCGTGGTTCTTGTCAATTTTTGTTGGTTTTCATCTAATGAACTTATTTCAGTCAGCTAGATCTTTCTTCTTCAAAGCTGAAAGATTTTATCTTCAAATACAAGAACTTTTCGTGGTTTTGATGGTTTTCATCAAATGAACATATTTCAGCGAGCTGGAACTTTTTTCCTCAACAGCGTAAGATTTTATCTTAAAATACAAGAACTTTTCGTGGTTCTTGTCAATTTTTGTTGGTTTTCATCGAATGAACTTATTTCATTCAGCTAGATCTTTCTTCTTCAAAGCAAAAAGATTTTATCTTCAAATAAAAGAACCTTTCGTGGTTTTGTTGGTTTTCAGCAAATTAACATATTTCAGCGAGCTGGGAGTTTTTACTTTAATCGCGTAAGATTTTAACTTAAACTACAATAACTTTTCGTGGTTCTTGTCAATTTTTGTTGGTTTTCATCTAATAAACTTATTTCAGTCAGCCAGATCTTTCTTCTTCAAAGCAAAAAGATTTTGTCTTCAAATACAAGAACTTTTCGTGGTTTTGTTGGTTTTCAACAAATGAACAGATTTCAGCGAGCCAGAAGTTTTTTCTTCAATAGCGTAAGATTTCATCTTAAAATACAAGAACTTTTCGTGGTTCTTGTCAATTTTTGTTGGTTTTCATCTAATGAACTTATTTCAGTCAGCTCGATCTTTCTTCTTCAAAGCAAAAAGATTTTATCTTCCAATACAAGAACTTTTCATGGTTATGATGGTTTTCAGCAAATGAACATATTTCAGCGAGCAAGAAGTTTTTTCTTTAATAGCGTAAGATTGCATCTTAAAATACAACAACTTATCGTGGTTCTTGTCAATTTTTGTTGGTTTTCATCTAATGAACTTATTTCAGTCAGCTAGATCTTTCTTCTTCAAAGCTGAAAGATTTTATCTTCAAATACAAGAACTTTTCGTGGTTTTGATGGTTTTCATCAAGTGAACATATTTCAGCGAGCTGGAAGTTTTTTCCTCAATCGCGTTAGATTTTATCTTAAAATACAAGAACTTTTCGTGGTTCTTGTCAATTTTTGTTGGTTTTCATCGAATGAACTTATTTCATTCAGCGAGATCTTTCTTCTTCAAAGCAAAAAGATTTTATCTTCAAATAAAATAACTTTTCGTGGTTTTGTTCGTTTTCAGCAAATTAACATATTTCAGCGACCTGGGAGTTTTTACTTTAATCGCGTAAGATTTTAACTTAAAATACAAGAATTTTTCGTGGTTCTTGTCAATTTTTGTTGGTTTTCATCTAATGAACTTATTTCAGTCAGCTCGATCTTTCTTCTTCAAAGCAAAAAGATTTTATCTTCAAATACAAGAACTTTTCGTGGTTATGATGGTTTTCAGCAAATGAACATATTTCAGCGAGCAAGAAGTTTTTTCTTTAATAGCGTAAGATTGCATCTTAAAATACAAGAACTTATCGTGGTTCTTGTCAATTTTTGTTGGTTTTCATCTCATGACCTTGTTTCAGTCAGCTAGATCTTTCTTCTTCAAAGCAAAAAGATTTCATCTTCAAATACAAGAACTTTTCGTGGTTTTGTTGGTTTTCAGCAAATGAACACATTTCAGCGAGCAAGAAGCTTTTTCTTTAATAGCGTAAGATTTTATCTTAAACTACAAGAACTTTTCGTGGTTCTTGTCAATTTTTGTTGGTTTTCATCTAATTTACTTATTTCAGTGAGCCAGATCTTTCTTCTTCAAAGCAAAAAGATTTTAGCTTCAAATACAAGAACCTTTCGTGGCTTTGTTGGTTTTCAGCAAATGAACAGATTTCAGCGAGCCAGAAGTTTTTTCTTTAATAGCGTAAGATTTCATCTTAAAATACAAGAACTTTTCGTGGTTCTTGTCAATTTTTGTTGGTTTTCATCTAATGAACTTATTTCAGTCAGCTCGATCTTTCTTCAAAGCAAAAAGATTTTATCTTCAAATACAAGAACTTTTCGTGGTTTTGATGGCTTTCAGCAGATGAACATATTTCAGCGAGCTGGAAGTTTTTTCCTTTATAGCGTAAGATTTTATCTTAAAATACAAGAACTTTTCGTGGTTCTTGTCAATTTTTGTTGGTTTTCATCTAATGAACTTATTTCAGTCAGCCAGATCTTTCTTCTTCAAAGCAAAAAGATTTTATCTTCAAATACAAGAACTTTTCGTGGTTTTGATGGTTTTCAGCAAATGAACATATTTCAGCGAGCAAGAAGTTTTTTCCTTAATGGCGTAAGATTTTATCTTAAAATACAAGAACTTATCGTGGTTCTTGTCAATTTTTGTTGGTTTTCATCTAATGACCTTGCTTCAGTCAGCTGGATCTTTATTCTTCAAAGCAAAAAGATTTCATCTTCAAATACAAGAACTTTTCGTGGTTTTGTTTGTTTTCAGCAAATGAACACATTTCAGCGAGCAAGAAGCTTTTTCTTTAATAGCGTAAGATTTTATCTTAAACTACAAGAACTTTTCGTGGTGCTTGTCAATTTTTGTTGGTTTTCATCTAATGAACTTATTTCAGTGAGCCAGATCTTTCTTCTTCAAACCAAAAAGATTTTAGCTTCAAATACAAGAACCTTTCGCGGTTTTGTTGGTTTTTAGCAAATTAACATATTTCAGCGAGCTGGGATTTTTTACTTTAATAGCGTAAGATTTTAACTTAAACTACAATAACTTTTCTTGGTTCTTGTCAATTTTTGTTGGTTTTCATCTAATGAACTTATTTCAGTCAGCCAGATCTTTCTTCTTCAAAGCAAAAAGATTTTATCTTCAAATACAAGAACTTTTCGTGGTTCTTGTCAATTTTTGTTGGTTTTCATCTCATGAACTCATTTCAGTCAGCTCGATCTTTCTTCTTCAAAGCAAAAAGATTTTATCTTCAAATACAAGAACTTTTTGTGGTTTTGTTGGTTTTCAGCAAATGAACATATTTCAGCGAGCAAGAAGTTTTTTCTTTAATAGCGTAAGATTTCATCTTAAAATACAAGAACTTATCGTGGTTCTTGTCGATTTTTGTTGGTTTTCATCTAATGAACTTATTTCAGTCAGCGAGATCTTTCTTCTTCAAAGCAAAAAGATTTCATCTTTAAATACAAGAACTTTTCGTGGTTTTGTTTGTTTTCAGCAAATGAACACATTTCAGCGAGCAAGAAGCTTTTTCTTTAATAGCGTAAGATTTCATCTTAAAATACAAGAACTTTTCATGGTTCTTGTCAATTTTTGTTGGTTTTCATCTAATGAACTTATTTCAGTCAGCTCGATCTTTCTTCTTCAAAGCAAAAAGATTTTATCTTCAAATACAAGAACTTTTCGTGGCTTTGTTGGTTTTCAGCAAATGAACATATTTCAGCGAGCTGGAAGATTTTTCCTTTATAGCGTAAGATTTTATCTTAAAATACAAGAACTTTTCGTGGTTCTTGTCAATTTTTGTTGGTTTTCATCGAATGAACTTATTTCATTCAGCTAGATCTTTCTTCTTCAAAGCAAAAAGATTTTATCTTCAAAGAAAAGAACTTTTCGTGGTTTTGTTCGTTTTCAGCAAATTAACATATTTCAGCGAGCTGTGAGTTTTTACTTTAATCGCGTAAGATTTTAACTTAAACGACAATAACTTTTCGTGGTTCTTGTCAATTTTTGTTGGTTTTCATCTGATGAACTTATTTCAGTCAGCCAGATCTTTCTTCTTCAAAGCAAAAAGATTTTGTCTTCAAATACAAGAACTTTTCGTGGTTTTGTTGGTTTTCTGCAAATGAACAGATTTCAGCGAGCCAGAAGTTTTTTCTTTAATAGCGTAAGATTTCATCTTCAAATACAAGAACTTTTCGTGGTTCTTGTCAATTTTTGTTGGTTTTCATCTAATGAACTTATTTCAGTCAGCTCGATCTTTCTTCTTCAAAGCAAAAAGATTTCATCTTCAAATACAAGAACTTTTCGTGGTTTTGTTGGTTTTCAGCAAATGAACACATTTCATCGAGCAAGAAGCTTTTTCTTTAATAGCGTAAGATTTTATCTTAAACTACAAGAACTTTTCGTGGTTCTTGTCAATTTTTGTTGGTTTTCATCTAATGAACTTATTTCAGTGAGCCAGATCTTTCTTCTTCAAAGCAAAAAGATTTTAGCTTCAAATACAAGAACTTTTCGTGGTTTTGATGGTTTTCATCAAATGAACATATTTCAGCGAGCTGGAAGTTTTTTCCTCAACAGCGTAAGATTTTATCTTAAAATACAAGAACTTTTCGTGGTTCTTGTCAATTTTTGTTGGTTTTCATCGAATGAACTTATTTCATTCAGCTAGATCTATCTTCTTCAAAGCAAAAAGATTTTATCTTCAAATAAAAGAACTTTTCGTGGTTTTGTTGGTTTTCAGCAAATTAACATATTTCAGCGAGCTGGGAGTTTTTACTTTAATCGCGTAAGATTTTAACTTAAACTACAATAACTTTTCGTGGTTCTTGTCAATTTTTGTTGGTTTTCATCTAATAAACTTATTTCAGTCAGCCAGATCTTTCTTCTTCAAAGCAAAAAGATTTTGTCTTCAAATACAAGAACTTTTCGTGGTTTTGTTGGTTTTCAACAAATGAACAGATTTCAGCGAGCCAGAAGTTTTTTCTTTAATAGCGTAAGATTTCATCTTAAAATACAAGAACTTTTCGTGGTTCTTGTCAATTTTTGTTGGTTTTCATCTAATGAACTTATTTCAGTCAGCTCGATCTTTCTTCTTCAAAGCAAAAAGATTTTATCTTCCAATACAAGAACTTTTCATGGTTATGATGGTTTTCAGCAAATGAACATATTTCAGCGAGCAAGAAGTTTTTTCTTTAATAGCGTAAGATTGCATCTTAAAATACAACAACTTATCGTGGTTCTTGTCAATTTTTGTTGGTTTTCATCTAATGAAATTATTTCAGTCAGCTAGATCTTTCTTCTTCAAAGCTGAAAGATTTTATCTTCAAATACAAGAACTTTTCGTGGTTTTGATGGTTTTCATCAAATGAACATATTTCAGCGAGCTGGAAGTTTTTTCCTCAATCGCGTAAGATTTTATCTTAAAATACAAGAACTTTTCGTGGTTCTTGTCAATTTTTGTTGGTTTTCATCGAATGAACTTATTTCATTCAGCGAGATCTTTCTTCTTCAAAGCAAAAAGATTTTATCTTCAAATAAAAGAACTTTTCGTGGTTTTGTTCGTTTTCAGCAAATTAACATATTTCAGCGACCTGGGAGTTTTTACTTTAATCGCGTAAGATTTTAACTTAAAATACAAGAATTTTTCGTGGTTCTTGTCAATTTTTGTTGGTTTTCATCTAATGAACTTATTTCAGTCAGCTCGATCTTTCTTCTTCAAAGCAAAAAGATTTTATCTTCAAATACAAGAACTTTTCGTGGTTATGATGGTTTTCAGCAAATGAACATATTTCAGCGAGCAAGAAGTTTTTTCTTTAATAGCGTAAGATTGCATCTTAAAATACAAGAACTTATCGTGGTTCTTGTCAATTTTTGTTGGTTTTCATCTCATGACCTTGTTTCAGTCAGCTAGATCTTTCTTCTTCAAAGCAAAAAGATTTCATCTTCAAATACAAGAACTTTTCGTGGTTTTGTTCGTTTTCAGCAAATGAACACATTTCAGCGAGCAAGAAGTTTTTTCTTTAATAGCGTAAGATTTTATCTTAAACTACAAGAACTTTTCGTGGTTCTTGTCAATTTTTGTTGGTTTTCATCGAATTTACTTATTTCAGTGAGCCAGATCTTTCTTCTTCAAAGCAAAAAGATTTTAGCTTCAAATACAAGAACCTTTCGTGGCTTTGTTGGTTTTCAGCAAATGAACAGATTTCAGCGAGCCAGAAGTTTTTTCTTTAATAGCGTAAGATTTCATCTTAAAATACAAGAACTTTTCGTGGTTCTTGTCAATTTTTGTTGGTTTTCATCTCATGAACTTATTTCAGTCAGCTCGATTTTTCTTCAAAGCAAAAAGATTTTATCTTCAAATACAAGAACTTTTCGTGGTTTTGATGGCTTTCAGCAGATGAACATATTTCAGCGAGCTGGAAGTTTTTTCCTTTATAGCGTAAGATTTTATCTTAAAATACAAGAACTTTTCGTGGTTCTTGTCAATTTTTGTTGGTTTTCATCTAATGAACTTATTTCAGTCAGCTAGATCTTTCTTCTTCAAAGCAAAAAGATTTTATCTTCAAATACAAGAACTTTTCGTGGTTTTGATGGTTTTCAGCAAATGAACATATTTCAGCGAGCTGGAAGTTTTTTCCTTAATGGCGTAAGATTTTATCTTAAAATACAAGAACTTTTCGTGGTTCTTGTCAATTTTTGTTGGTTTTCATCCAATGAACTTATTTCAGTCAGCCAGATCTTTCTTCTTCAAAGCAAAAAGATTTTGTCTTCAAATACAAGAACTTTTCGTGGTTTTGTTGGTTTTCAGCAAATGAACAGATTTCAGCGAGCCAGAAGTTTTTTCTTTAATAGCGTAAGATTGCATCTTAAAAGACAAGAACTTATCGTGGTTCTTGTCAATTTTTGTTGGTTTTCATCTGATGAACTTATTTCAGTGAGCCAGATCTTTCTTCTTCAAAGCAAAAAGATTTTATCTTCAAATACAAGAACTTTTCGTGGCTTTGTTGGTTTTCAGCAAATGAACAGATTTCAGCGAGTCAGAAGTTTTTTCTTTAATAGCGTAAGATTTCATCTTAAAATACAAGAACCGTTCGTGGTTTTGTCAATTTTTGTTGGTTTTCATCTAATGAACTTATTTCAGTCAGCCAGATCTTTCTTCTTCAAAGCAAAAAGATTTTATCTTCAAATACAAGAACTTTTCGTGGTTTTGATGGTTTTCAGCAAATGAACATATTTCAGCGAGCCAGAAGTTTTTTCCTTTATAGCGTAAGATTTTATCTTAAAATACAAGAACTTTTCGTGGTTCTTGTCAATTTTTGTTGGTTTTCATCGAATGAACTTATTTCATTCAGCTAGATCTTTCTTCTTCAAAGCAAAAAGATTTTATCTTCAAAGAAAAGAACTTTTCGTGGTTTTGTTCGTTTTCAGCAAATTAACATATTTCAGCGAGCTGTGAGTTTTTACTTTAATCGCGTAAGATTTTAACTTAAACGACAATAACTTTTCGTGGTTCTTGTCAATTTTTGTTGGTTTTCATCTAATGAACTTATTTCAGTCAGCCAGATCTTTCTTCTTCAAAGCAAAAAGATTTTGTCTTCAAATACAAGAACTTTTCGTGGTTTTGTTGGTTTTCAGCAAATGAACACATTTCAGCGAGCAAGAAGCTTTTTCTTTAATAGCGTGAGATTTCATCTTAAAATACAAGAACTTTTCGTGGTTCTTGTCAATTTTTGTTGGTTTTCATCTAATGAACTTATTTCAGTCAGCTCGATCTTTCTTCTTCAAAGCAAAAAGATTTCATCTTCAAATAAAAGAACTTTTCGTGGTTTTGTTGGTTTTCAGCAAATTAACATATTTCAGCGAGCTGGGAGTTTTTACTTTAATCGCGTAAGATTTTAACTTAAACTACAATAACTTTTCGTGGTTCTTGTCAATTTTTGTTGGTTTTCATCCAATGAACTTATTTCAGTCAGCTCGATCTTTCTTCTTCAAAGCAAAAAGATTTTATCTTCCAATACAAGAACTTTTCGTGGTTATGATGGTTTTCAGCAAATGAACATATTTCAGCGAGCAAGAAGTTTTTTCTTTAATAGCGTAAGATTGCATCTTAAAATACAAGAACTTATCGTGGTTCTTGTCAATTTTTGTTGGTTTTCATCTCATGAACTTATTTCAGTCAGCTAGATCTTTCTTCTTCAAAGCTGAAAGATTTTATCTTCAAATACAAGAACTTTTCGTGGTTTTGATGGTTTTCATCAAATGAACATATTTCAGCGAGCTGGAAGTTTTTTCCTCAACAGCGTAAGATTTTATCTTAAAATACAAGAACTTTTCGTGGTTCTTGTCAATTTTTGTTGGTTTTCATCGAATGAACTTATTTCATTCAGCTAGATCTTTCTTCTTCAAAGCAAAAAGATTTTATCTTCAAATAAAAGAACTTTTCGTGGTTTTGTTGGTTTTCAGCAAATTAACATATTTCAGCGAGCTGGGAGTTTTTACTTTAATCGCGTAAGATTTTAACTTAAACTACAATAACTGTTCGTGGTTCTTGTCAATTTTTGTTGGTTTTCATCTAATAAACTTATTTCAGTCAGCCAGATCTTTCTTCTTCAAAGCAAAAAGATTTTGTCTTCAAATACAAGAACTTTTCGTGGTTTTGTTGGTTTTCAACAAATGAACAGATTTCAGCGAGCCAGAAGTTTTTTCTTTAATAGCGTAAGATTTCATCTTAAAATACAAGAACTTTTCGTGGTTCTTGTCAATTTTTGTTGGTTTTCATCTAATGAACTTATTTCAGTCAGCTCGATCTTTCTTGTTCAAAGCAAAAAGATTTTATCTTCCAATACAAGAACTTTTCATGGTTATGATGGTTTTCAGCAAATGAACATATTTCAGCGAGCAAGAAGTTTTTTCTTTAATAGCGTAAGATTGCATCTTAAAATACAACAACTTATCGTGGTTCTTGTCAATTTTTGTTGGTTTTCATCTAATGAAATTATTTCAGTCAGCGAGATCTTTCTTCTTCAAAGCTGAAAGATTTTATCTTCAAATACAAGAACTTTTCGTGGTTTTGATGGTTTTCATCAAATGAACATATTTCAGCGAGCTGGAAGTTTTTTCCTCAATCGCGTAAGATTTTATCTTAAAATACAAGAACTTTTCGTGGTTCTTGTCAATTTTTGTTGGTTTTCATCGAATGAACTTATTTCATTCAGCGAGATCTTTCTTCTTCAAAGCAAAAAGATTTTATCTTCAAATAAAAGAACTTTTCGTGGTTTTGTTCGTTTTCAGCAAATTAACATATTTCAGCGACCTGGGAGTTTTTACTTTAATCGCGTAAGATTTTAACTTAAAATACAAGAATTTTTCGTGGTTCTTGTCAATTTTTGTTGGTTTTCATCTAATGAACTTATTTCAGTCAGCTCGATCTTTCTTCTTCAAAGCAAAAAGATTTTATCTTCAAATACAAGAACTTTTCGTGGTTATGATGGTTTTCAGCAAATGAACATATTTCAGCGAGCAAGAAGTTTTTTCTTTCATAGCGTAAGATTGCATCTTAAAATACAAGAACTTATCGTGGTTCTTGTCAATTTTTGTTGGTTTTCATCTCATGACCTTGTTTCAGTCAGCTAGATCTTTCTTCTTCAAAGCAAAAAGATTTCATCTTCAAATACAAGAACTTTTCGTGGTTTTGTTGGTTTTCAGCAAATGAACACATTTCAGCGAGCAAGAAGCTTTTTCTTTAATAGCGTAAGATTTTATCTTAAACTACAAGAACTTTTCGTGGTTCTTGTCAATTTTTGTTGGTTTTCATCTAATTTACTTATTTCAGTGAGCCAGATCTTTCTTCTTCAAAGCAAAAAGATTTTAGCTTCAAATACAAGAACCTTTCGTGGCTTTGTTGGTTTTCAGCAAATGAACAGATTTCAGCGAGCCAGAAGTTTTTTCTTTAATAGCGTAAGATTTCATCTTAAAATACAAGAACTTTTCGTGGTTCTTGTCAATTTTTGTTGGTTTTCATCTAATGAACTTATTTCAGTCAGCTCGATCTTTCTTCAAAGCAAAAGGATTTTATCTTCAAATACAAGAACTTTTCGTGGTTTTGATGGCTTTCAGCAGATGAACATATTTCAGCGAGCTGGAAGTTTTTTCCTTTATAGCGTAAGATTTTATCTTAAAATACAAGAACTTTTCGTGGTTCTTGTCAATTTTTGTTGATTTTCATCTAATGAACTTATTTCAGTCAGCTAGATCTTTCTTCTTCAAAGCAAAAAGATTTTATCTTCAAATACAAGAACTTTTCGTGGTTTTGATGGTTTTCAGCAAATGAACATATTTCAGCGAGCTGGAAGTTTTTTCCTTAATGGCGTAAGATTTTATCTTAAAATACAAGAACTTTTCGTGGTTCTTGTCAATTTTTGTTGGTTTTCATCCAATGAACTTATTTCAGTCAGCTCGATCTTTCTTCTTCAAAGCAAAAAGATTTTGTCTTCAAATACAAGAACTTTTCGTGGTTTTGTTGGTTTTCAGCAAATGAACAGATTTCAGCGAGCCAGAAGTTTTTTCTTTAATAGCGTAAGATTGCATCTTAAAATACAAGAACTTATCGTGGTTCTTGTCAATTTTTGTTGGTTTTCATCTAATGAACTTATTTCAGTGAGCCAGATCTTTCTTCTTCAAAGCAAAAAGATTTTATCTTCAAATACAAGAACTTTTCGTGGCTTTGTTGGTTTTCAGCAAATGAACAGATTTCAGCGAGTCAGAAGTTTTTTCTTTAATAGCGTAAGATTTCATCTTAAAATACAAGAACCGTTCGTGGTTTTGTCAATTTTTGTTGGTTTTCATCTAATGAACTTATTTCAGTCAGCCAGATCTTTCTTCTTCAAAGCAAAAAGATTTTATCTTCAAATACAAGAACTTTTCGTGGTTTTGATGGTTTTCAGCAAATGAACATATTTCAGCGAGCCAGAAGTTTTTTCTTTAATAGAGTAAGATTTCATCTTAAAATACAAGAACTTTTCGTGGTTCTTGTCAATTTTTGTTGGTTTTCATCTAATGAACTTATTTCAGTCAGCTCGATCTTTCTTCTTCAAAGCAAAAAGATTTCATCTTCAAATACAAGAACTTTTCGTGGTTTTGATGGTTTTCAGCAGATGAACATATTTCAGCGAGCTGGAAGTTTTTTCCTTTATAGCGTAAGATTTTATCTTAAAATGCAAGAACTTTTCGTGGTTCTTGTCAATTTTTGTTGGTTTTCATCTTATGAACTTATTTCAGTCAGCTAGATCTTTCTTCTTCAAAGCAAAAAGATTTTATCTTCAAATACAAGAACTTTTCGTGGTTTTGTTGGTTTTCAGAAAATGAACAGATTTCAGCGAGCCAGAAGTTTTTTCTTTAATAGCGTAAGATTTCATCTTAAAATACAAGAACTTTTCGTGGTTCTTGTCAATTTTTGTTGGTTTTCATCTAATGAACTTATTTCAGTCAGCTCGATCTTTCTTCTTCAAAGCAAAAAGATTTTATCTTCAAATACAAGAACTTTTCGTGTTTATGATGGTTTTCAGCAAATGAACATATTTCAGCGAGCAAGAAGTTTTTTTCTTTAATAGCGTAAGATTGCATCTTAAAATACAAGAACTTATCGTGGTTCTTGTCAATTTTTGTTGGTTTTCATCTAATGAACTTATTTCAGTGAGCCAGATCTTTCTTCTTCAAAGCAAAAAGATTTTATCTTCAAATACAAGAACTTTTCGTGGCTTTGTTGGTTTTCAGCAAATGAACAGATTTCAGCGAGCCAGAAGTTTTTTCTTTGATAGCGTAAGATTTCATCTTAAAATACAAGAACTTTTCGTGGTTTTGTCAATTTTTGTTGGTTTTCATCTCATGAACTTATTTCAGTCAGCTCGATCTTTCTTCTTCAAAGCAAAAAGATTTTATCTTCAAATACAAGAACTTTTCGTGGTTTTGATGGTTTTCAGCAAATGAACATATTTCAGCGAGCTGGAAGTTTTTTCCTTAATAGCGTAAGATTTTATCTTAAAATACAAGAACTTTTCATGGTTCTTGTCAATTTTTGTTGGTTTTCATCGAATGAACTTATTTCATTCAGCTAGATCTTTCTTCTTCAAAGCAAAAAGATTTTATCTTCAAATAAAAGAACTTTTCGTGGTTTTGTTGGTTTTCAGCAAATTAACATATTTCAGCGAGCTGGGAGTTTTTACTTTAAACGCGTAAGATTTTAACTTAAACTACAATAACTTTTCGTGGTTCTTGTCAATTTTTGTTGGTTTTCATCGAATGAACTTATTTCATTCAGCTGGATCTTCTTCAAAGCAAAAAGATTTTAGCTTCAAATACAAGAACTTTTCGTGGCTTTGTTGGTTTTCAGCAAATGAACAGATTTCAGCGAGCCAGAAGTTTTTTCTTTAATAGCGTAAGATTTCATCTTAAAATACAAGAACTTTTCGTGGTTCTTGTCAATTTTTGTTGGTTTTCATCTAATGAACTTATTTCAGTCAGCTCGATCTTTCTTCTTCAAAGCAAAAAGATTTTATCTTCAAATACAAGAACTTTTCGTGGTTTTGATGATTTTCAGCAGATGAACATATTTCAGCGAGCTGGAAGTTTTTTCCTTTATTGCGTAAGATTTTATCTTAAAATACAAGAACTTTTCGTGGTTCTTGTCAATTTTTGTTGGTTTTCATCTAATGAACTTATTTCAGTCAGCTAGATCTTTCTTCTTCAAAGCAAAAAGATTTTATCTTCAAATAAAAGAACTTTTCGTGGTTTTGTTGGTTTTCAGCAAATTAACATATTTCAGCGAGCTGGGAGTTTTTACTTTAATCGCGTAAGATTTTAACTTAAACTACAATAACTTTTCGTGGTTCTTGTCAATTTTTGTTGGTTTTCATCCAATGAACTTATTTCAGTCAGCTCGATCTTTCTTCTTCAAAGCAAAAAGATTTTATCTTCCAATACAAGAACTTTTCGTGGTTATGATGGTTTTCAGCAAATGAACATATTTCAGCGAGCAAGAAGTTTTTTCTTTAATAGCGTAAGATTGCATCTTAAAATACAAGAACTTATCGTGGTTCTTGTCAATTTTTGTTGGTTTTCATCTCATGAACTTATTTCAGTCAGCTAGATCTTTCTTCTTCAAAGCTGAAAGATTTTATCTTCCAATACAAGAACTTTTCGTGGTTATGATGGTTTTCATCAAATGAACATATTTCAGCGAGCTGGAAGTTTTTTCCTCAACAGCGTAAGATTTTATCTTAAAATACAAGAACTTTTCGTGGTTCTTGTCAATTTTTGTTGGTTTTCATCGAATGAACTTATTTCATTCAGCTAGATCTTTCTTCTTCAAAGCAAAAAGATTTTATCTTCAAATAAAAGAACTTTTCGTGGTTTTGTTGGTTTTCAGCAAATTAACATATTTCAGCGAGCTGGGAGTTTTTACTTCAATCGCGTAAGATTTTAACTTAAACTACAATAACTTTTCGTGGTTCCTGTCAATTTTTGTTGGTTTTCATCTAATAAACTTATTTCAGTCAGCCAGATCTTTCTTCTTCAAAGCAAAAAGATTTTGTCTTCAAATACAAGAACTTTTCGTGGTTTTGTTGGTTTTCAACAAATGAACAGATTTCAGCGAGCCAGAAGTTTTTTCTTTAATAGCGTAAGATTTCATCTTAAAATACAAGAACTTTTCGTGGTTCTTGTCAATTTTTGTTGGTTTTCATCTAATGAAATTATTTCAGTCAGCTAGATCTTTCTTCTTCAAAGCTGAAAGATTTTATCTTCAAATACAAGAACTTTTCGTGGTTTTGATGGTTTTCATCAAATGAACATATTTCAGCTAGCTGGAAGTTTTTTCCTCAATCGCGTAAGATTTTATCTTAAAATACAAGAACTTTTCGTGGTTCTTGTCAATTTTTGTTGGTTTTCATCGAATGAACTTATTTCATTCAGCTAGATCTTTCTTCTTCAAAGCAAAAAGATTTTATCTTCAAATAAAAGAACTTTTCGTGGTTTTGTTCGTTTTCAGCAAATTAACATATTTCAGCGACCTGGGAGTTTTTACTTTAATCGCGTAAGATTTTAACTTAAAATACAAGAATTTTTCGTGGTTCTTGTCAATTTTTGTTGGTTTTCATCTAATGAACTTATTTCAGTCAGCTCGATCTTTCTTCTTCAAAGCAAAAAGATTTTGTCTTCAAATACAAGAACTTTTCGTGGTTTTGTTGGTTTTCAACAAATGAACAGATTTCAGCGAGCCAGAAGTTTTTTCTTTAATAGCGTAAGATTTCATCTTAAAATACAAGAACTTTTCGTGGTTCTTGTCAATTTTTGTTGGTTTTCATCTAATGAAATTATTTCAGTCAGCTAGATCTTTCTTCTTCAAAGCTGAAAGATTTTATCTTCAAATACAAGAACTTTTCGTGGTTTTGATGGTTTTCATCAAATGAACATATTTCAGCGAGCTGGAAGTTTTTTCCTCAATCGCGTAAGATTTTATCTTAAAATACAAGAACTTTTCGTGGTTCTTGTCAATTTTTGTTGGTTTTCATCGAATGAACTTATTTCATTCAGCGAGATCTTTCTTCTTCAAAGCAAAAAGATTTCATCTTCAAATAAAAGAACTTTTCATGGTTTTGTTCGTTTTCAGCAAATTAACATATTTCAGCGACCTGGGAGTTTTTACTTTAATCGCGTAAGATTTTAACTTAAAATACAAGAATTTTTCGTGGTTCTTGTCAATTTTTGTTGGTTTTCTTCTAATGAACTTATTTCAGTCAGCTCGATCTTTCTTCTTCAAAGCAAAAAGATTTTATCTTCAAATACAAGAACTTTTCGTGGTTATGATGGTTTTCAGCAAATGAACATATTTCAGCGAGCAAGAAGTTTTTTCTTTAATAGCGTAAGATTGCATCTTAAAATACAAGAACTTATCGTGGTTCTTGTCAATTTTTGTTGGTTTTCATCTCATGACCTTGTTTCAGTCAGCTAGATCTTTCTTCTTCAAAGCAAAAAGATTTCATCTTCAAATACAAGAACTTTTCGTGGTTTTGTTGGTTTTCAGCAAATGAACACATTTCAGCGAGCAAGAAGCTTTTTCTTTAATAGCGTAAGATTTTATCTTAAACTACAAGAACTTTTCGTGGTTCTTGTCAATTTTTGTTGGTTTTCATCTAATTTACTTATTTCAGTGAGCCAGATCTTTCTTCTTCAAAGCAAAAAGATTTTAGCTTCAAATACAAGAACCTTTCGTGGCTTTGTTGGTTTTCAGCAAATGAACAGATTTCAGCGAGCCAGAAGTTTTTTCTTTAATAGCGTAAGATTTCATCTTAAAATACAAGAACTTTTCGTGGTTCTTGTCAATTTTTGTTGGTTTTCATCTAATGAACTTATTTCAGTCAGCTCGATCTTTCTTCAAAGCAAAAGGATTTTATCTTCAAATACAAGAACTTTTCGTGGTTTTGATGGCTTTCAGCAGATGAACATATTTCAGCGAGCTGGAAGTTTTTTCCTTTATAGCGTAAGATTTTATCTTAAAATACAAGAACTTTTCGTGGTTCTTGTCAATTTTTGTTGGTTTTCATCTAATGAACTTATTTCAGTCAGCTAGATCTTTCTTCTTCAAAGCAAAAAGATTTTATCTTCAAATACAAGAACTTTTCGTGGTTTTGATGGTTTTCAGCAAATGAACATATTTCAGCGAGCTGGAAGTTTTTTCCTTAATGGCGTAAGATTTTATCTTAAAATACAAGAACTTTTCGTGGTTCTTGTCAATTTTTGTTGGTTTTCATCCAATGAACTTATTTCAGTCAGCCAGATCTTTCTTCTTCAAAGCAAAAAGATTTTGTCTTCAAATACAAGAACTTTTCGTGGTTTTGTTGGTTTTCAGCAAATGAACAGATTTCAGCGAGCCAGAAGTTTTTTCTTTAATAGCGTAAGATTGCATCTTAAAATACAAGAACTTATCGTGGTTCTTGTCAATTTTTGTTGGTTTTCATCTGATGAACTTATTTCAGTGAGCCAGATCTTTCTTCTTCAAAGCAAAAAGATTTTATCTTCAAATACAAGAACTTTTCGTGGCTTTGTTGGTTTTCAGCAAATGAACAGATTTCAGCGAGTCAGAAGTTTTTTCTTTAATAGCGTAAGATTTCATCTTAAAATACAAGAACCGTTCGTGGTTTTGTCAATTTTTGTTGGTTTTCATCTAATGAACTTATTTCAGTCAGCCAGATCTTTCTTCTTCAAAGCAAAAAGATTTTATCTTCAAATACAAGAACTTTTCGTGGTTTTGATGGTTTTCAGCAAATGAACATATTTCAGCGAGCCAGAAGTTTTTTCTTGAAAAGCGTAAGATTTCATCTTAAAATACAAGAACTTTTCGTGGTTCTTGTCAATTTTTGTTGGTTTTCATCTAATGAACTTATTTCAGTCAGCTCGATCTTTCTTCTTCAAAGCAAAAAGATTTCATCTTCAAATACAAGAACTTTTCGTGGTTTTGATGGTTTTCAGCAGATGAACATATTTCAGCGAGCTGGAAGTTTTTTCCTTTATAGCGTAAGATTTTATCTTAAAATGCAAGAACTTTTCGTGGTTCTTGTCAATTTTTGTTGGTTTTCATCTTATGAACTTATTTCAGTCAGCTAGATCTTTCTTCTTCAAAGCAAAAAGATTTTATCTTCAAATACAAGAACTTTTCGTGGTTTTGTTGGTTTTCAGCAAATGAACAGATTTCAGCGAGCCAGAAGTTTTTTTCTTTAATAGCGTAAGATTGCATCTTAAAATACAAGAACTTATCGTGGTTCTTGTCAATTTTTGTTGGTTTTCATCTTATGAACTTATTTCAGTCAGCCAGATCTTTCTTCTTCAAAGCAAAAAGATTTTATCTTCAAATACAAGAACTTTTCGTGGTTTTGTTGGTTTTCAACAAATGAACAGATTTCAGCGAGCCAGAAGTTTTTTCTTTAATAGCGTAAGATTTTATCTTAAAATACAAGAACTTTTCGTGGTTCTTGTCAATTTTTGTTGGTTTTCATCGATTGAACTTATTTCATTCAGCGAGATCTTTCTTCTTCAAAGCAAAAAGATTTTATCTTCAAATAAAAGAACTTTTCGTGGTTTTGTTCGTTTTCAGCAAATTAACATATTTCAGCGACCTGGGAGTTTTTACTTTAATCGCGTAAGATTTTAACTTAAAATACAAGAATTTTTCGTGGTTCTTGTCAATTTTTGTTGGTTTTCATCTAATGAACTTATTTCAGTCAGCTCGATCTTTCTTCTTCAAAGCAAAAAGATTTTATCTTCAAATACAAGAACTTTTTGTGGTTATGATGGTTTTCAGCAAATGAACATATTTCAGCGAGCAAGAAGTTTTTTCTTTAATAGCGTAAGATTGCATCTTAAAATACAAGAACTTATCGTGGTTCTTGTCAATTTTTGTTGGTTTTCATCTCATGAACTTATTTCAGTCAGCTAGATCTTTCTTCTTCAAAGCAAAAAGATTTCATCTTCAAATACAAGAACTTTTCGTGGTTTTGTTGGTTTTCAGCAAATGAACACATTTCAGCGAGCAAGAAGCTTTTTCTTTAATAGCGTAAGATTTTATCTTAAACTACAAGAACTTTTCGTGGTTCTTGTCAATTTTTGTTGGTTTTCATCGAATGAACTTATTTCAGTGAGCCAGATCTTTCTTCTTCAAAGCAAAAAGATTTTAGCTTCAAATACAAGAACCTTTCGTGGCTTTGTTGGTTTTCAGAAAATGAACAGATTTCAGCGAGCCAGAAGTTTTTTCTTTAATAGCGTAAGATTGCATCTTAAAATACAAGAACTTATCGTGGTTCTTGTCAATTTTTGTTGGTTTTCATCTCATGACCTTGTTTCAGTCATCTAGATCTTTCTTCTTCAAAGCAAAAAGATTTCATCTTCAAATACAAGAACTTTTCGTGGTTTTGTTGGTTTTCAGCAAATGAACACATTTCAGCGAGCAAGAAGCTTTTTCTTCAATAGCGTAAGATTTTATCTTAAACTACAAGAACTTTTCGTGGTTCTTGTAAATTTTTGTTGGTTTACATCTAATTTACTTATTTCAGTGAGCCAGATCTTTCTTCTTCAAAGCAAAAAGATTTTAGCTTCAAATACAAGAACCTTTCGTGGCTTTGTTGGTTTTCAGCAAATGAACAGATTTCAGCGAGCCAGAAGTTTTTTCTTTAAAAGCGTAAGATTTCATCTTAAAATACAAGAACTTTTCGTGGTTCTTGTCAATTTTTGTTGGTTTTCATCTGATGAACTTATTTCAGTCAGCTCGATCTTTCTTCAAAGCAAAAAGATTTTATCTTCAAATACAAGAACTTTTCGTGGTTTTGATGGCTTTCAGCAGATGAACATATTTCAGCGAGCTGGAAGTTTTTTCCTTTATAGCGTAAGATTTTATCTTAAAATACAAGAACTTTTCGTGGTTCTTGTCAATTTTTGTTGGTTTTCATCTAATGAACTTATTTCAGTCAGCTAGATCTTTCTTCTTCAAAGCAAAAAGATTTTATCTTCAAATACAAGAACTTTTCGTGGTTTTGATGGTTTTCAGCAAATGAACATATTTCAGCGAGCTGGAAGTTTTTTCCTTCATGGCGTAAGATTTTATCTTAAAATACAAGAACTTTTCGTGGTTCTTGTCAATTTTTGTTGGTTTTCATCCAATGAACTTATTTCAGTCAGCCAGATCTTTCTTCTTCAAAGCAAAAAGATTTTGTCTTCAAATACAAGAACTTTTCGTGGTTTTGTTGGTTTTCAGCAAATGAACAGATTTCAGCGAGCCAGAAGTTTTTTCTTTAATAGCGTAAGATTGCATCTTAAAATACAAGAACTTATCGTGGTTCTTGTCAATTTTTGTTGGTTTTCATCTGATGAACTTATTTCAGTGAGCCAGATCTTTCTTCTTCAAAGCAAAAAGATTTTATCTTCAAATACAAGAACTTTTCGTGGCTTTGTTGGTTTTCAGCAAATGAACAGATTTCAGCGAGTCAGAAGTTTTTTCTTTAATAGCGTAAGATTTCATCTTAAAATACAAGAACCGTTCGTGGTTTTGTCAATTTTTGTTGGTTTTCATCGAATGAACTTATTTCAGTCAGCCAGATCTTTCTTCTTCAAAGCAAAAAGATTTTATCTTCAAATACAAGAACTTTTCGTGGTTTTGATGGTTTTCAGCAAATGAACATATTTCAGCGAGCCAGAAGTTTTTTCTTTAATAGCGTAAGATTTCATCTTAAAATACAAGAACTTTTCGTGGTTCTTGTCAATTTTTGTTGGTTTTCATCTAATGAACTTATTTCAGTCAGCTCGATCTTTCTTCTTCAAAGCAAAAAGATTTCATCTTCAAATACAAGAACTTTTCGTGGTTTTGTTGGTTTTCAGCAAATGAACACATTTCAGCGAGCAAGAAGCTTTTTCTTTAATAGCGTAAGATTTTATCTTAAACTACAAGAACTTTTCGTGGTTCTTGTCAATTTTTGTTGGTTTTCATCGAATGAACTTATTTCAGTCAGCTCGATCTTTCTTCTTCAAAGCAAAAAGATTTTATCTTCAAATACAAGAACTTTTCGTGGTTTTGATGGTTTTCAGCAGATGAACATATTTCAGCGAGCTGGAAGTTTTTTCCTTTATAGCGTAAGATTTTATCTTAAAATGCAAGAACTTTTCGTGGTTCTTGTCAATTTTTGTTGGTTTTCATCTTATGAACTTATTTCAGTCAGCTAGATCTTTCTTCTTCAAAGCAAAAAGATTTCATCTTCAAATACAAGAACTTTTCGTGGTTTTGTTGGTTTTCAGCAAATGAACAGATTTCAGAGAGCCAGAAGTTTTTTCCTTAATAGCGTAAGATTTTAACTTGAACTACAATAACTTTTCGTGGTTCTTGTCAATTTTTGTTGGTTTTCATCGAATGAACTTATTTCATTCAGCTAGATCTTTCTTCTTCAAAGCAAAAAGATTTTGTCTTCAAATACAAGAACTTTTCGTGGTTTTGTTGGTTTTCAACAAATGAACAGATTTCAGCGAGCCAGAAGTTTTTTCTTTAATAGCGTAAGATTTCATCTTAAAATACAAGAACTTTTCGTGGTTCTTGTCAATTTTTGTTGGTTTTCATCTGATGAACTTATTTCAGTCAGCTCGATCTTTCTTCTTCAAAGCAAAAAGATTTTATCTTCCAATACAAGAACTTTTCGTGGTTATGATGGTTTTCAGCAAATGAACATATTTCAGCGAGCAAGAAGTTTTTTCTTTAATAGCGTAAGATTGCATCTTAAAATACAAGAACTTATCGTGGTTCTTGTCAATTTTTGTTGGTTTTCATCGAATGAAATTATTTCAGTCAGCCAGATCTTTCTTCTTCAAAGCTGAAAGATTTTATCTTCAAATACAAGAACTTTTCGTGGTTTTGATGGTTTTCAGCAAATGAACATATTTCAGCGAGCTGGAAGTTTTTTCCTCAATAGCATAAGATTTTATCTTAAAATACAATAACTTTTCGTGGTTCTTGTCAATTTTTGTTGGTTTTCATCGAATGAACTTATTTCATTCAGCTAGATCTTTCTTCTTCAAAGCAAAAAGATTTTGTCTTCAAATACAAGAACTTTTCGTGGTTTTGTTGGTTTTCAACAAATGAACAGATTTCAGCGAGCCAGAAGTTTTTTCTTTAATAGCGTAAGATTTCATCTTAAAATACAAGAACTTTTCGTGGTTCTTGTCAATTTTTGTTGGTTTTCATCTGATGAACTTATTTCAGTCAGCTCGATCTTTCTTCTTCAAAGCAAAAAGATTTTATCTTCCAATACAAGAACTTTTCGTGGTTATGATGGTTTTCAGCAAATGAACATATTTCAGCGAGCAAGAAGTTTTTTCTTTAATAGCGTAAGATTGCATCTTAAAATACAAGAACTTATCGTGGTTCTTGTCAATTTTTGTTGGTTTTCATCGAATGAAATTATTTCAGTCAGCCAGATCTTTCTTCTTCAAAGCTGAAAGATTTTATCTTCAAATACAAGAACTTTTCGTGGTTTTGATGGCTTTCAGCAGATGAACATATTTCAGCGAGCTGGAAGTTTTTTCCTTTATAGCGTAAGATTTTATCTTAAAATACAAGAACTTTTCGTGGTTCTTGTCAATTTTTGTTGGTTTTCATCCAATGAACTTATTTCAGTCAGCCAGATCTTTCTTCTTCAAAGCAAAAAGATTTTGTCTTCAAATACAAGAACTTTTCGTGGTTTTGTTGGTTTTCAGCAAATGAACAGATTTCAGCGAGCCAGAAGTTTTTTCTTTAATAGCGTAAGATTGCATCTTAAAATACAAGAACTTATCGTGGTTCTTGTCAATTTTTGTTGGTTTTCATCTAATGAACTTATTTCAGTGAGCAAGATCTTTCTTCTTCAAAGCAAAAAGATTTTATCTTCAAATGCAAGAACTTTTCGTGGCTTTGTTGGTTTTCAGCAAATGAACAGATTTCAGCGAGTCAGAAGTTTTTTCTTTAATAGCGTAAGATTTCATCTTAAAATACAAGAACTGTTCGTGGTTTTGTCAATTTTTGTTGGTTTTCATCTAATGAACTTATTTCAGTCAGCCAGATCTTTCTTCTTCAAAGCAAAAAGATTTTATCTTCAAATACAAGAACTTTTCGTGGTTTTGATGGTTTTCAGCAAATGAACATATTTCAGCGAGTTGGAAGTTTTTTCCTTAATAGCGTAAGATTTTCTTTTAAAATACAAGAACTTTTCGTGGTTCTTGTCAATTTTTGTTGGTTTTCATCCAATGAACTTATTTCAGTCAGCCAGATCTTTCTTCTTCAAAGCAAAAAGATTTTGTCTTCAAATGCAAGAACTTTTCGTGGTTTTGTTGGTTTTCAGCAAATGAACAGATTTCAGCGAGCCAGAAGTTTTTTCTTTAATAGCGTAAGATTGCATCTTAAAATACAAGAACTTATCGTGGTTCTTGTCAATTTTTGTTGGTTTTCATCTAATGAACTTATTTCATTCAGCTAGATCTTTCTTCTTCAAAGCAAAAAGATTTTATCTTCAAATACAAGAACTTTTCGTGGTTATGATGGTTTTCAGCAAATGAACATATTTCAGCGAGCAAGAAGTTTTTTCTTTAATAGCGTAAGATTGCATCTTAAAATACAAGAACTTATCGTGGTTCTTGTCAATTTTTGTTGGTTTTCATCTAATGAACTTATTTCAGTCAGCTAGATCTTTCTTCTTCAAAGCAAAAAGATTTCATCTTCAAATACAAGAACTTTTCGTGGTTTTGTTGGTTTTCAGCAAATGAACACATTTCAGCGAGCAAGAAGCTTTTTCTTTAATAGCGTAAGATTTTATCTTAAACTACAAGAACTTTTCGTGGTTCTTGTCAATTTTTGTTGGTTTTCATCTAATGAACTTATTTCAGTGAGCCAGATCTTTCTTCTTCAAAGCAAAAAGATTTTAGCTTCAAATACAAGAACTTTTCGTGGCTTTGTTGGTTTTCAGCAAATGAACAGATTTCAGCGAGCTGGAAGTTTTTTCCTTTATAGCGTAAGATTTTATCTTAAAATACAAGAACTTTTCGTGGTTCTTGTCAAATTTTGTTGGTTTTCATCAAATGAACTTATTTCAGTCAGCAAGATCTTTCTTCTTCAAAGCAAAAAGATTTTATCTTCAAATACAAGAACTTTTCGTGGTTTTGTTGGTTTTCAGCAAATGAACAGATTTCAGCGAGCCAGAAGTTTTTTCTTTAATAGCGTAAGATTTCATCTTAAAATACAAGAACTTTTCTTGTTTCTTGTCAATTTTTGTTGGTTTTCATCTAATGAACTTATTTCTGTCAGCTCGATCTTTCTTCTTCAAAGCAAAAAGATTTTATCTTCAAATACAAGAACTTTTCGTGGTTATGATGGTTTTCAGCAAATGAACATATTTCAGCGAGCAAGAAGTTTTTTTCTTTAATAGCGTAAGATTGCATCTTAAAATACAAGAACTTATCGTGGTTCTTGTCAATTTTGGTTGGTTTTCATCTCATGAACTTATTTCAGTGAGCCAGATCTTTCTTCTTCAAAGCAAAAAGATTTTATCTTCAAATACAAGAACTTTTCGTGGCTTTGTTGGTTTTCAGCAAATGAACATATTTCAGCGAGCCAGAAGTTTTTTCTTTAATTGCGTAAGATTTTATCTTAAAATACAAGAACTTTTCGTGGTTCTTGTCAATTTTTGTTGGTTTTCATCGAATGAACTTATTTCATTCAGCCAGATCTTTCTTCTTCAAAGCAAAAAGATTTTATCTTCAAATACAAGAACTTTTCGTGGTTTTGTTGGTTTTCAGCAAATTAACATATTTCAGCGAGCTGGGAGTTTTTACTTTCAACGCGTAAGATTTTAACTTAAACTACAATAACTTTTCGTGGTTCTTGTCAATTTTTGTTGGTTTTCATCTAATCAACTTATTTCAGTCAGCCAGATCTTTCTTCTTCAAAGCAAAAAGATTTTGTCTTCAAATACAAGAACTTTTCGTGGTTTTGTTGGTTTTCAACAAATGAACAGATTTCAGCGAGCCAGAAGTTTTTTCTTTAATAGCGTAAGATTTCATCTTAAAATACAAGAACTTTTCGTGGTTCTTGTCAATTTTTGTTGGTTTTCATCTCATGAACTTATTTCAGTCAGCTCGATCTTTCTTCTTCAAAGCAAAAAGATTTTATCTTCCAACACAAGAACTTTTCGTGGTTATGATGGTTTTCAGCAAATGAACATATTTCAGCGAGCAAGAAGTTTTTTCTTTAATAGCGTAAGATTTTATCTTAAAATACAAGAACTTATCGTGGTTCTTGTCAATTTTTGTTGGTTTTCATCTAATGAAATTATTTCAGTCAGCTAGATCTTTCTTCTTCAAAGCTGAAAGATTTTATCTTCAAATACAAGAACTTTTCGTGGTTTTGATGGTTTTCATCAAATGAACATATTTCAGCGAGCTGGAAGTTTTTTCCTCAATAGCGTAAGATTTTATCTTAAAATACAAGAACTTTTCGTGGTTCTTGTCAATTTTTGTTGGTTTTCATCGAATGAACTTATTTCATTCAGCGAGATCTTTCTTCTTCAAAGCAAAAAGATTTTATCTTCAAATAAAAGAACTTTTCGTGGTTTTGTTCGTTTTCAGCAAATTAACATATTTCAGCGACCTGGGAGTTTTTACTTTAATCGCGTAAGATTTTAACTTAAAATACAAGAATTTTCGTGGTTCTTGTCAATTTTTGTTGGTTTTCATCTAATGAACTTATTTCAGTCAGCTCGATCTTTCTTCTTCAAAGCAAAAAGATTTTATCTTCAAATACAAGAACTTTTCGTGGTTATGATGGTTTTCAGCAAATGAACATATTTCAGCGAGCAAGAAGTTTTTTCTTTAATAGCGTAAGATTGCATCTTAAAATACAAGAACTTATCGTGGTTCTTGTTAATTTTTGTTGGTTTTCATCTAATGAACTTATTTCAGTCAGCTAGATCTTTCTTCTTCAAATCAAAAAGATTTCATCTTCAAATACAAGAACTTCTCGTGGTTTTGTTGGTTTTCAGCAAATGAACACATTTCAGCGAGCAAGAAGCTTTTTCTTTAATAGCGTAAGATTTTATCTTAAACTACAAGAAATTTTCGTGGTTCTTGTCAATTTTTGTTGGTTTTCATCTAATGAACTTATTTCAGTGAGCCAGATCTTTCTTCTTCAAAGCAAAAAGATTTTAGCTTCAAATACAAGAACCTTTCGTGGCTTTGTTGGTTTTCAGCAAATGAACAGATTTCAGTGAGCCAGAAGTTTTTTCTTTAATAGCGTAAGATTTCATCTTAAAATACAAGAACTTTTCGTGGTTCTTGTCAATTTTTGTTGGTTTTCATCTAATGAACTTATTTCAGTCAGCTCGATCTTTCTTCTTCAAAGCAAAAAGATTTTATCTTCAAATACAAGAACTTTTCGTGGTTTTGATGGCTTTCAGCAGATGAACATATTTCAGCGAGCTGGAAGTTTTTTCCTTTATAGCGTAAGATTTTATCTTAAAATACAAGAACTTTTCGTGGTTCTGGTCAATTTTTGTTGGTTTTCATCTAATGAACTTATTTCAGTCAGCTAGATCTTTCTTCTTCAAAGCAAAAAGATTTTATCTTCAAATACAAGAACTTTTCGTGGTTTTGATGGTTTTCAGCAAATGAACATATTTCAGCGAGCTGGAAGTTTTTTCCTTAATAGCGTAAGATTTTATCTTAAAATACAAGAACTTTTCGTGGTTCTTGTCAATTTTTGTTGGTTTTCATCCAATGAACTTATTTCAGTCAGCCAGATCTTTCTTCTTCAAAGCAAAAAGATTTTGTCTTCAAATACAAGAACTTTTCGTGGTTTTGTTGGTTTTCAGCAAATGAACAGATTTCAGCGAGCCAGAAGTTTTTTCTTTAATAGCGTAAGATTGCATCTTAAAATACAAGAACTTATCGTGGTTCTTGTCAATTTTTGTTGGTTTTCATCTAATGAACTTATTTCAGTGAGCCAGATCTTTCTTCTTCAAAGCAAAAAGATTTTATCTTCAAATACAAGAACTTTTCGTGGCTTTGTTGGTTTTCAGCAAATGAACAGATTTCAGCGAGTCAGAAGTTTTTTCTTCAATAGCGTAAGATTTCATCTTAAAATACAAGAACTGTTCGTGGTTTTGTCAATTTTTGTTGGTTTTCATCTAATGAACTTATTTCAGTCAGCCAGATCTTTCTTCTTCAAAGCAAAAAGATTTTATCTTCAAATACAAGAACTTTTCGTGGTTTTGATGGTTTTCAGCAAATGAACATATTTCAGCGAGCTGGAAATTTTTTCTTTAATAGCGTAAGATTTCATCTTAAAATACAAGAACTTTTCGTGGTTCTTGTCAATTTTTGTTGGTTTTCATCTAATGAACTTATTTCAGTCAGCTCGATCTTTCTTCTTCAAAGCAAAAATATTTTATCTTCAAATACAAGAACTTTTCGTGGTTATGATGGTTTTCAGCAAATGAACATATTTCAGCGAGCAAGAAGTTTTTTCTTTAATAGCGTAAGATTGCATCTTAAAATACAAGAACTTATCGTGGTTCTTGTCAATTTTTGTTGGTTTTCATCTAATGAACTTATTTCAGTCAGCTCGATCTTTCTTCTTCAAAGCAAAAAGATTTCATCTTCAAATACAAGAACTTTTCGTGGTTTTGTTGTTTTTCAGCAAATGAACACATTTCAGTGAGCAAGAAGCTTTTTCTTTAATAGCGTAAGATTTTATCTTAAACTACAAGAACTTTTCGTGGTTCTTGTCAATTTTTGTTGGTTTTCATCTCATGAACTTATTTCAGTGAGCCAGATCTTTCTTCTTCAAAGCAAAAAGATTTTAGCTTCAAATACAAGAACTTTTCGTGGCTTTGTTGGTTTTCAGCAAATGAACAGATTTCAGCGAGCCAGAAGTTTTTTCTTTAATAGCGTAAGATTTCATCTTAAAATACAAGAACTTTTCGTGGTTCTTGTCAATTTTTGTTGGTTTTCATCTAATGAACTCATTTCAGTCAGCTCGATCTTTCTTCTTCAAAGCAAAAAGATTTCATCTTCAAATACAAGAACTTTTCGTGGTTTTGATGGTTTTCAGCAGATGAACATATTTCAGCGAGCTGGAAGTTTTTTCCTTTATAGCGTCAGATTTTATCTTAAAATACAAGAACTTTTCGTGGTTCTTGTCAATTTTTGTTGGTTTTCATCTAATGAACTTATTTCAGTCAGCTAGATCTTTCTTCTTCAAAGCAAAAAGATTTTATCTTCAAATACAAGAACATTTCGTGGTTTTGATGGTTTTCAGCAAATGAACATATTTCAGCGAGCTGGAAGTTTTTTCCTGAATAGCGTAAGATTTTATCTTAAAATACAAGAACTTTTCGTGGTTCTTGTCAATTTTTGTTGGTTTTCATCCAATGAACTTATTTCAGTCAGCCAGATCTTTCTTCTTCAAAGCAAAATGATTTTGTCTTCAAATACAAGAACTTTTCGTGGTTTTGTTGGTTTTCAGCAAATGAACAGGTTTCAGCGAGCCAGAAGTTTTTTCTTTAATAGCGTAAGATTTCATCTTAAAATACAAGAACTTTTCGTGGTTCTTGTCAATTTTTGTTGGTTTTCATCTAATGAACTTATTTCAGTGAGCCAGATCTTTCTTCTTCAAAGCAAAAAGATTTTATCTTCAAATACAAGAACTTTTCGTGGCTTTGTTGGTTTTCAGCAAATGAACAGATTTCAGCGAGCCAGAAGTTTTTTTCTTCAATAGCGTAAGATTTCATCTTAAAATACAAGAACTTTTCGTGGTTTTGTCAATTTTTGTTGGTTTTCATCGAATGAACTTATTTCATTCAGCGAGATCTTTCTTCTTCAAAGCAAAAAGATTTTATCTTCAAATAAAAGAACTTTTTGTGGTTTTGTTGGTTTTCAGCAAATTAACATATTTCAGCGAGCTGGGAGTTTTTACTTTAATCGCGTAAGATTTTAACTTAAACTACAATAACTTTTCGTGGTTCTTGTCAATTTTTGTTGGTTTTCATCTTATGAACTTATTTCAGTCAGCCAGATCTTTCTTCTTCAAAGCAAAAAGACTTTGTCTTCAAATACAAGAACTTTTCGTGGTTTTGTTGGTTTTCAACAAATGAACAGATTTCAGCGAGCTGGAAGTTTTTTCCTGAATAGCGTAAGATTTCATCTTAAAATACAAGAACTTTTCGTGGTTCTTGTCAATTTTTGTTGGTTTTCATCTAATGAACTTATTTCAGTCAGCTCGATCTTTCTCCTTCAAAGCAAAAAGATTTCATCTTCAAATACAAGAACTTTTCGTGGTTTTGTTGGTTTTCAGCAAATGAACACATTTCAGCGAGCAAGAAGCTTTTTCTTTAATAGCGTAAGATTTTATCTTAAAATACAAGAACTTTTCGTGGTTCTTGTCAATTTTTGTTGGTTTTCATCGAATGAACTTATTTCATTCAGCGAGATCTTTCTTCTTCAAAGCAAAAAGATTTTATCTTCCAATAAAAGAACTTTTCGTGGTGTTGTTGGTTTTTAGCAAATTAACATATTTCAGCGAGCTGGGATTTTTTACCTTAATAGCGTAAGATTTTAACTTAAACTGCAATAACTTTTCGTGGTTCTTGTCAATTTTTGTTGGTTTTCATCTAATGAACTTATTTCAGTCAGCCAGATCTTTCTTCTTCAAAGCAAAAAGATTTTATCTTCAAATACAAGAACTTTTCGGGCTTTTGTTGGTTTTCAGCAAATGAACAGATTTCAGCGAGGTTGAGGTTTTTTCTTTAATAGCGTAAGATTTCATCTTAAAATACAAGAACTTTTCGTGGTTCTTGTCAATTTTTGTTGGTTTTCATCGAATGAACTTATTTCAGTCAGCTCGATCTTTCTTCTTCAAAGCAAAAAGATTTTATCTTCAAATACAAGAACTTTTTGTGGTTTTGTTGGTTTTCAGTAAATGAACATATTTCAGCGAGCAAGAAGTTTTTTCTTTAATAGCGTAAGATTTCATCTTAAAATACAAGAACTTATCGTGGTTCTTGTCGATTTTTGTTGGTTTTCATCTAATGAACTTATTTCAGTCAGCGAGATCTTTCTTCTTCAAAGCAAAAAGATTTCATCTTCAAATACAAGAACTTTTCGTGGTTTTGTTGGTTTTCAGCAAATGAACACATTTCAGCAAGCAAGAAGCTTTTTCTTTAATAGTGTAAGATTTTATCTTAAAATACAAGAACTTTTCGTGGTTCTTGTCAATTTTTGTTGGTTTTCATCGAATGAACTTATTTCATTCAGCGAGATCTTTCTTCTTCAAAGCAAAAAGATTTTATCTTCAAATACAAGAACTTTTCGTGGCTTAGTTGGTTTTCAGCAAATGAACAGATTTCAGCGAGCCAGAAGTTTTTTCTTTTATAGCGTAAGATTTCATCTTAAAATACAAGAACTTTTCGTGGTTCTTGTCAATTTTTGTTGGTTTTCATCTAATGAACTTATTTCAGTGAGCCAGATCTATCTTCTTCAAAGCAAAAAGATTTCATCTTCAAATACAAGAACTTTTCATGGCTTTGTTGGTTTTCAGCAAATTAACATATTTCAGCGAGCTGGGAGTTTTTACTTTAATCGCGTAAGATTTTAACTTAAACTACAATAACTTTTCGTGGTTCTTGTCAATTTTTGTTGGTTTTCATCTCATGAACTTATTTCAGTGAGCCAGATCCATCTTCTTCAAAGCAAAAAGATTTTATCTTCAAATACAAGAACTTTTCGTGGCTTTGTTGGTTTTCAGCAAATGAACAGATTTCAGCGAGCCAGAAGTTTTTTCTTTAATAGCGTAAGATTTCATCTTAAAATACAAGAACTTTTCGTGGTTCTTGTCAATTTTTGTTGGTTTTCATCTAATGAACTTATTTCAGTGAGCCAGATCTATCTTCTTCAAAGCAAAAAGATTTTATCTTCAAATACAAGAACTTTTCATGGCTTTGTTGGTTTTCAGCAAATGAACAGATTTCAGCGAGCCAGAAGTTTTTTCTTTAATAGCGTAAGATTTCATCTTAAAATACAAGAACTTTTCGTGGTTCTTGTCAATTTTTGTTGGTTTTCATCTAATGAACTTATTTCAGTCAGCTCGATCTTTCTTCTTCAAAGCAAAAAGATTTTATCTTCAAATACAAGAACTTTTCGTGGTTTTGTTGGTTTTCAGCAAATGAACATATTTCAGCGAGCCAGAAGTTTTTTCTTTAATAGCGTAAGATTTCATCTTAAAATACAAGAACTTGTCGTGGTTCTTGTCAATTTTTGTTGGTTTTCATCTAATGAACTTATTTCAGTCAGCTCGATCTTTCTTCTTCAAAGCAAAAAGATTTTATCTTCAAATACAAGAACTTTTCGTGGTTATGATGGTTTTCAGCAAATGAACATATTTCAGCGAGCAAGAAGTTTTTTCTTGAATAGCGTAAGATTGCATCTTTAAATACAAGAACTTATCGTGGTTCTTGTCAATTTTTGTTGGTTTTCATCTGATGAACTTATTTCAGTCAGCTAGATCTTTCTTCTTCAAAGCAAAAAGATTTCATCTTCAAATACAAGAACTTTTCGTGGTTTTGTTGGTTTTCAGCAAATGAACAGATTTCAGCGAGCCAGAAGTTTTTTCTTTAATAGCGTAAGATTTCATCTTAAAATACAAGAAATTTTCGTGGTTCTTGTCAATTTTTGTTGGTTTTCATCTCATGAACTTATTTCAGTCAGCTCGATCTTTCTTCTTCAAAGCAAAAAGATATTATCTTCAAAAACAATAACTTTTCGTGGTTTTGATGGTTTTCAGCAAATGAACATATTTCAGCGAGCTGGAAGTTTTTTCAGTAATAGCGTTAGATTTTATCTTAAAATACAAGAACTTTTCGTGGTTCTTGTCAATTTTTGTTGGTTTTCATCTAATGAACTTATTTCAGTCAGCCAGATCTTTCTTCTTCAAAGCAAAAAGATTTTATCTTCAAATACAAGAACTTTTCGTGGTTTTGATGGTTTTCAGCAAATGAACATATTTCAGCGAGCTGGAAGTTTTTTCCTTAATAGCGCAAGACTTTATCTTAAAATACAAGAACTTTTCGTGGTTCTTGTCAATTTTTGTTGGTTTTCATCTCATGAACTTATTTCAGTCAGCCAGATCTTTCTTCTTCAAAGCGAAAAGATTTTGTCTTCAAATACAAGAACTTTACGTGGTTTTGTTGGTTTTCAGCAAATGAACAGATTTCAGCGAGCCAGAAGTTTTTTCTTTAATATCGTAAGATTTCATCTTAAAATACAAGAACTTTTCGTGGTTCTTGTCAATTTTTGTTGGTTTTCATCTAATGAACTTATTTCAGTCAGCTCGATCTTTCTTCTTCAAAGCAAAAAGATTTTATCTTCAAATACAAGAACTTTTCGTGGTTATGATGGTTTTCAGCAAATGAACATATTTCAGCGAGCAAGAAGTTTTTTCTTTGATAGCGTAAGATTGCATCTTAAAATACAAGAACTTATCGTGGTTCTTGTCAATTTTTGTTGGTTTTCATCTAATGAACTTATTTCAGTCAGCCAGATCTTTCTTCTTCAAAGCAAAAAGATTTTATCTTCAAATACAAGAACTTTTCGTGGTTTTGTTGGTTTTCAGCAAATGAACAGATTTCAGCGAGCCACAAGTTTTTTCTTCAATAGCGTAAGATTTCATCTTAAAATACAAGAACTTTTCGTGGTTCTTGTCAATTTTTGTTGGTATTCATCCAATGAACTTATTTCAGTCAGCTCGATCTTTCTTCTTCAAAGCAAAAAGATTTTATCTTCAAATGCAAGAACTTTTTGCGGTTTTGTTGGTTTTCAGCAAATGAACATATTTCAGCGAGCAAGAAGTTTTTTCTTTAATAGCGTAAGATTTCATCTTAAAATACAAGAACTTATCGTGGTTCTTGTCGATTTTTGTTGGTTTTCATCTGATGAACTTATTTCAGTCAGCTAGATCTTTCTTCTTCAAAGCAAAAATATTTCATCTTCAAATACAAGAACTTTTCGTGGTTTTTAATGGTTTTCAGCAAATGAACATATTTCAGCGAGCTGGAAGTTTTTTCATTAATAGCGTAAGATTTTATCTTAAAAGACAAGAACTGTTCATGGTTATTGTCAATTTTTGTTGGTTTTCATCTCATGAACATATTTCAGTCAGCCAGATCTTTCTTCTTCAAAGCAAAAAGATTTTATCTTCAAATACAAGAACTTTTCGTGGTTTTGATGGTTTTCAGCAAATGATCATATTTCAGCGATCTGGAAGTTTTTTCCTGAATAGAGTAAGATTTTATCTTAAAACACAAGAACTTTTCGTGGTTCTTGTCAATTTTTGTTGGTTTTCATCTGAGGACCTTATTTCAGTCAGCTAGATCTTTCTTCTTCAAAGCAAAAAGATTTTATCTTCAAATACAAGAACTTTTCGTGGTTTTGTTGGTTTTCAGCAAATGAACAGATTTCAGCGAGCAAGTAGTTTTTTCTTTAATAGCGTAAGATTTTATCTTAAAATACAAGAACTTTTCGTGGTTCTGGTCAATTTTTGTTGGTTTTCATCTCATGAACTTATTTCAGTCAGCTCGATCTTTCTTCTTCAAAGCAAAAAGATTTTATCTTCAAATACAAGAACTTTTCGTGGTTTTGATGGTTTTCAGCAAATGAACATATTTCAGCGAGCTGGAAGTTTTTTCCTTCATAGCGTAAGATTTTATCTTAAAATACAAGAACTTTTCGTGGTTATTGACAATTTTTGTTGGTTTTCATCGAATGAACTTATTTCAGTCAGCGAGATCTTTCTTCTTCAAAGCAAAAAGATTTTATCTTCAAATACAAGAACTTTTCGTGGTTTTGATGTTTTTCAGCAATTGATCATATTTCAGCGAGCTGGAAGTTTTTTCCTTAATAGAGTAAGATTTTATCTTAAAATACAAGTACTTTTCGTGGTTCTTGTCAATTTTTGTTGGTTTTCAACAAATGAACTTATTTCAGTCAGCGAGATCTTTCTTCTTCAAAGCAAAAGGATTTTATCTTCAAATACAAGAACTTTTCGTGGTTTTGTTGGTTTTCAGCAAATGAACATATTTCAGCGAGCCAGAAGGTTTTTCTTTAATAGCGTAAGATATTATCTTAAAATACAAGAAGTTTTCGTTGTTCTTGTCAATTTTTGTTGGTTTTCACCTAATGAACTTATTTCAGTCAGCGAGATCTTTCTTCTTCAAAGCAAAAAGATTTCATCTTCAAATACAAGAACTTTTCGTGGTTTTGTTGGTTTTCAGCAAATGAACACATTTCAGCGAGCAAGAAGCTTTATCTTGAAAAGCGTAAGATTTTATCTTAAAATACAAGAACTTTTCGTGGTTTTGTTGGTTTTCAGCAAATGAACATATTTCAGCGATGTGGGAGTTTTTTCTTTAATAGCGTAAGATTTTATCTGAAAATACAAGAACTTTTCGTGGTTCTTGTCAATTTTTGTTGGTTTTCATCTCATGAACTTATTTCAGTCAGCTCGATCTTTCTTCTTCAAAGCAAAAAGATTTTATCTTCAAATACAAGAACTTTTCGTGGTTTTGATGGTTTTCAGCAAATTAACATATTTCAGCGAGCTGGAAGTTTTTTCCTTAATAGCGTAAGATTTTATCTTAAAATACAAGAACTTTTCGTGGTTCTTGTCAATTTTTGTTGATTTTCATCGAATGAACTTATTTCATTCAGCTAGATCTTTCTTCTTCAAAGCAAAAAGATTTTATCTTCAAATACAAGAACTTTTCGTGGTTTTGTTGGTTTTCAGCAAATTAACATATTTCAGCGAGCTGGACGTTTTTTAATTCATAGCGTAAGATTTTATCTTAAAATACAAGAACGTTTCATGGTTCTTGTCAATTTTTGTTGGTTTTCATCGAATGAACTTATTTCATTCAGCTAGATCTTTCTTCTTCAAAGCAAAAAGATTTTATCTTCAAATACAAGAACTTTTCGTGGTTTTGTTGGTTTTCAGCAAATGAACAGATTTCAGCGAGCCAGAAGTTTTTTCTTTAATAGCGTAAGATTTCATCTTAAAATACAAGAACTTTTCGTGGTTCTTGTCAATTTTTGTTGGTTTTCATCTAATGAACTTATTTCAGTCAGCCAGATCTTTCTTCTTCAAAGCAAAAAGATTTTATCTTCAAATACAAGAACTTTTCGTGGTTTTGATGGTTTTCAGCAAATGAACATATTTCAGCGAGCTGGAAGTTTTTTCCTTTATAGCGTAAGATTTGATCTTAAAATACAAGAACTTTTCGTGGTTCTTGTCAATTTTTGTTGATTTTCATCTGATGAACTTATTTCAGTCAGCGAGATCTTTCTTCTTCAAAGCAAAAAGATTTTATCTTCAAATACAAGAACTTTTCGTGGTTTTGTTGGTTTTCAGCAAATGAACAGATTTCAGCGAGCCAGAAGTTTTTTCTTTAATAGCGTAAGATTTCATCTTAAAATACAAGAACTTTTCGTGGTTCTTGTCAATTTTTGTTGGTTTTCATCTAATGAACTTATTTCAGTCAGCTGGATCTTTCTTCTTCAAAGCAAAAAGATTTTATCTTCAAATACAAGAACTTTTCGTGGTTTTGATGGTTTTCAGCAAATGAACATATTTCAGCGAGCAAGAAGCTTTTTTTTTAATAGCGTAAGATTTTATCTTAAAATACAAGAACTTTTCGTGGTTCTTGTCAATTTTTGTTGGTTTTCATCTGATGAACTCATTTCAGTCAGCTAGATCTTTCTTCTTCAAAGCAAAAAGATTTAACTTCAAATACAAGAACTTTTCGTGGGTTTGATGGTTTTCAGCAAATGAACATATTTCAGCGAGCTGGAAGTTTTTTCCTTAATAGCGTAAGATTTTATCTTAAAATACAAGAACTTTTCGTGGTTATTGTCAATTTTTGTTGGTTTTCATCTAATGAACTTATTTCAGTCAGCGAGATCTTTCTTCTTCAAAGCAAAAAGATTTTATCTTCAAATAAAAGAACTTTTCGTGGTTTTGATCGTTTTCAGCAAATGATCATATTTCAGCGAGCTGGTAGTTTTTTCCTTAATAGAGTAAGAATTTATCTTAAAATACAAGAACTTTTCGAGGTTCTTGTCAATTTTTGTTGGTTTTCATCTAATGAACTTATTTCAGTCAGCCAGATCTTTCTTCTTCAAAGCAAAAAGATTTTATCTTCAAATCCAAGAACTTTTCGTGCTTTTGTTGGTTTTCAGCAAATGAACATATTTCAGCGAGCCAGAAGGTTTTTCTTTAATAGCGTAAGATATTATCTTAAAATACAAGAAGTTTTCGTGGTTCTTGTCAATTTTTGTGGGTTTTCATCTAATGAACTTATTTCAGTCAGCTGGATCTTTCTTCTTCAAAGCAAAAAGATTTTATCTTCAAATACAAGAACTTTTCGTGGTTTTGTTGGTTTTCAGCAAATTAACATATTTCAGCGAGCTGGGAGTTTTTACTTTAATAGCGTAAGATTTTATCTTAAAATACAAGAACTTTTCGTGGTTCTTGTCAATTTTTGTTGATTTTCATCTGATGAACTTATTTCAGTCAGCGAGATCTTTCTTCTTCAAAGCAAAAAGATTTTATCTTCAAATACAAGAACTTTTCGTGGTTTTGTTGGTTTTCAGCAAATGAACATATTTCAGTGAGCAAGAAGTTTTTTCTTTAATAGCGTAAGATTTCATCTTAAAATACAAGAGATTATCGTGGTTCTTCTCGATTTTTGTTGGTTTTCATCTAATGAACTTATTTCAGTCAGCGAGATCTTTCTTCTTCAAAGCAAAAAGATTTCATCTTCAAATACAAGAACTTTTCGTGGTTTTGTTGGTTTTCAGCAAATGAACACATTTCAGCGAGCAAGAAGCTTTATCTTGAAAAGCGTAAGATTTTATCTTAAAATACAAGAACTTTTCGTGGTTTTGTTGGTTTTCAGCAAATGAACATATTTCAGCGATGTGGGAGTTTTTTCTTTAATAGCGTAAGATTTTATCTGAAAATACAAGAACTTTTCGTGGTTCTTGTCAATTTTTGTTGGTTTTCATCTCATGAACTTATTTCAGTCAGCTCGATCTTTCTTCTTCAAAGCAAAAAGATTTTATCTTCAAATACAAGAACTTTTCGTGGTTTTGATGGTTTTCAGCAAATTAACATATTTCAGCGAGCTGGAAGTTTTTTCCTTAATAGCGTAAGATTTTATCTTAAAATACAAGAACTTTTCGTGGTTCTTGTCAATTTTTGTTGATTTTCATCGAATGAACTTATTTCATTCAGCTAGATCTTTCTTCTTCAAAGCAAAAAGATTTTATCTTCAAATACAAGAACTTTTCGTGGTTTTGTTGGTTTTCAGCAAATTAACATATTTCAGCGAGCTGGACGTTTTTTAATTCATAGCGTAAGATTTTATCTTAAAATACAAGAACGTTTCATGGTTCTTGTCAATTTTTGTTGGTTTTCATCGAATGAACTTATTTCATTCAGCTAGATCTTTCTTCTTCAAAGCAAAAAGATTTTATCTTCAAATACAAGAACTTTTCGTGGTTTTGTTGGTTTTCAGCAAATGAACAGATTTCAGCGAGCCAGAAGTTTTTTCTTTAATAGCGTAAGATTTCATCTTAAAATACAAGAACTTTTCGTGGTTCTTGTCAATTTTTGTTGGTTTTCATCTAATGAACTTATTTCAGTCAGCTGGATCTTTCTTCTTCAAAGCAAAAAGATTTTATCTTCAAATACAAGAACTTTTCGTGATTTTGATGGTTTTCAGCAAATGAACATATTTCAGCGAGCAAGAAGCTTTTTTTTTAATAGCGTAAGATTTTATCTTAAAATACAAGAACTTTTCGTGGTTCTTGTCAATTTTTGTTGGTTTTCATCTGATGAACTTATTTCAGTCAGCTCGATCTTTCTTCTTCAAAGCAAAAAGATTTAACTTCAAATACAAGAACTTTTCGTGGGTTTGATGGTTTTCAGCAAATGAACATATTTCAGCGAGCTGGAAGTTTTTTCCTTAATAGCGTAAGATTTTATCTTAAAATACAAGAACTTTTCGTGGTTATTGTCAATTTTTGTTGGTTTTCATCTAATGAACTTATTTCAGTCAGCGAGATCTTTCTTCTTCAAAGCAAAAAGATTTTATCTTCAAATAAAAGAACTTTTCGTGGTTTTGATCGTTTTCAGCAAATGATCATATTTCAGCGAGCTGGTAGTTTTTTCCTTAATAGAGTAAGAATTTATCTTAAAATACAAGAACTTTTCGAGGTTCTTGTCAATTTTTCTTGGTTTTCATCTAATGAACTTATTTCAGTCAGCCAGATCTTTCTTCTTCAAAGCAAAAAGATTTTATCTTCAAATCCAAGAACTTTTCGTGCTTTTGTTGGTTTTCAGCAAATGAACATATTTCAGCGAGCCAGAAGGTTTTTCTTTAATAGCGTAAGATATTATCTTAAAATACAAGAAGTTTTCGTGGTTCTTGTCAATTTTTGTGGGTTTTCATCTGATGAACTTATTTCAGTCAGCTGGATCTTTCTTCTTCAAAGCAAAAAGATTTTATCTTCAAATACAAGAACTTTTCGTGGTTTTGTTGGTCTTCATCAAATGAACATATTTCAGCGAGGTCGAAGTTTTTTCTTTAATAGCGTAAGATTTCATCTTAAAATACAAGAACTTATCGTGGTTCTTCTCGATTTTTGTTGATTTTCATCTGATGAACTTATTTCAGTCAGCTAGATCTTTCTTCTTCAAAGCAAAAAGATTTCATCTTCAAATACAAGAACTTTTCGTGGTTTTGTTGGTTTTCAGCAAATGAACACATTTCAGCGAGCAAGAAGCTTTATCTTAAAAAGCTTAAGATTTTATCTTAAAATACAAGAACTTTTCGTGGTTCTTGTCAATTTTTGTTTGTTTTCATCTAATGAACTTATTTCAGTCAGCTAGATCTTTCTTCTTCAAAGCAAAAAGATTTTATCTTCAAATACAAGAACTTTTCGTGGTTTTGATGGTTTTCAGCAAATGAACATATTTCAGCGAGCTCGAAGTTTTTTCCTTAATAGCGTAAGATTTTATCTTAAAATACAAGAACTTTTCGTGGTTCTTGTCAATTTTTGTTGGTTTTCATCTAATGAACTTATTTCAGTCAGCTCGATCTTTCATCTTCCAAGCAAAAAGATTTTATCTTCAAATACAAGAACTTTTCGTGGTTTTGTTGATTTTCAGCAAATGAAGAGATTTCAGCGAGCAAGTAGTTTTTTCTTTAATACCGTAAGATTTTATCTTAAAATACAAAAACTTTTCGTGGTTCTTGTCAATTTTTGTTGGTTTTCATCTAATGAACTTATTTCAGTCAGCTCGATCTTTCTTCTTCAAAGCAAAAAGATTTTATCTTCAAATACAAGAACTTTTCGTGATTTTGTTGGTTTTCAGCAAATTAACATATTTCAGCGAGCTGGGAGTTTTTACTTTAATAGCGTAAGATTATATCTTAAACTACAAGAACTTTTCGTGGTTCTTGTCAATTTTTGTTGGTTTTCATCTAATGAACTTATTTCAGTCAGCCAGATCTTTCTTCTTCAAAGCAAAAAGATTTTATCTTCAAATACAAGAACTTTTCGTGGTTTTGATGGTTTTCAGCAAATGAACATATTTCAGCGAGATGGAAGTTTTTTCCTTAATAGCGTAAGATTTTATCTTAAAAGACAAGAACTGTTCGTGGTTATTGTCAATTTTTGTTGGTTTTCATCTCATGAACTTATTTCAGTCAGCCGGATCTTTCTTCTTCAAAGCAAATAGACTTTATCTTCAAATACAAGAACTTTTCGTGGTTTTGTTGGTTTTCAGCAAATGAACATATTTCAGCGATCCAGAAGGTTTTTCTTTAATAGCGTAAGATATTATCTTAAAATACAAGAACTTTTCGTGGTTCTTGTCAATTTTTGTTGGTTTTCATCTAATGAACTTATTTCAGTCAGCTCGATCTTTCTTCTTCAAAGCAAAAAGATTTCATCTTCAAACACAAGAACTTTTCGTGGTTTTGTTGGTTTTCAGCAAATGAACAGATTTCAGCGAGCAAGTAGTTTTTTTCTTTAATAGCGTAAGATTTTATCTTAAAATACAAGAACTTTTCGTGGTTCTGGTCAATTTTTGTTGGTTTTCATCTAATGAAATTATTTCAGTCAGCTCGATCTTTCTTCTTCAAAGCAAAAAGATTTTATCTTCAAATACAAGAACTTTTCGTGGTTTTGATGGTTTTCAGCAAATGAACATATTTCAACGAGCTGGAAGTTTTTTCCTCAATAGCGTAAGATTTTATCTTAAAATACAAGAACTTTTCGTGGTTCTTGTCAATTTTTGTTGGTTTTCATCGAATGAACTTATTTCGTTCAGCGACATCTTTCTTCTTCAAAGCAAAAAGATTTTATCTTCAAATACAAGAACTTTTCGTGGTTTTGTTGGTTTTCAGCAAATTAACATATTTCAGCGAGCTGGGAGTTTTTACTTTCATTGCGTAAGATTTTATCTTAAGCTACAAGAACTTTTCGTGGTTCTTGTCAATTTTTGTTGGTTTTCATCAAATGAACTTATTTCAGTCAGCGAGATCTTTCTTCTTCAAAGCAAAAGGATTTTATCTTCAAATACAAGAACTTTTCGTGGTTTTGTTGGTTTTCAGCAAATGAACATATTTCAACGAGCTGGAAGTTTTTTCCTCAATAACGTAAGATTTTATCTTAAAATACAAGAACTTTTCGTGGTTCTTGTCAATTTTTGTTGGTTTTCATCGAATGAACTTATTTCAGTCAGCCAGATCTTTCTTCTTCAAAGCAAAAGGATTTTATCTTCAAATACAAGAACTTTTCGTGGTTTTGTTGGTTTTCAGCAAATGAACAGATTTCAGCGAGCCAGAAGTTTTTTCTTTAATAGCGTAAGATTTCATCTTAAAATACAAGAACTTTTCGTGGTTCTTGTCAATTTTTGTTGGTGTTCATCTGATGAACTTATTTCAGTCAGCGAGATCTTTCTTCTTCAAAGCAAAAAGATTTTATCTTCAAATACAAGAACTTTTCGTGGTTTTGTTGGTTTTCAGCAAATGAAAATATTTCAGCGAGCAAGAAGTTTTTTCTTTAATAGCGTAAGATTTCATCTTAAAATACAAGAACTTATCGTGGTTCTTCTCGATTTTTGTTGGTTTTCATCTAATGAACATATTTCAGTCAGCTAGATCTTTCTTCTTCAAAGCAAAAAGATTTCATCTTCAAATACAAGAACTTTTCGTGGTTTTGTTGGTTTTCAGCAAATGAACACATTTCAGCGAGCAAGAAGCTTTATTTTAAAAAGCTTAAGATTTTATCTTAAAATACAAGAGCTTTTCGTGGTTCTTGTCAATTTTTGTTGGATTTCATCGAATGAACTTATTTCAGTCAGCCAGATCTTTCTTCTTCAAAGCAAAAAGATTTTATCTTCAAATACAAGAACTTTTCGTGGTTTTGATGGTTTTCAGCAAATGAACATATTTCAGCGAGCTGGAAGTTTTTTCCTTAATAGCGTAAGATTTTATCTTAAAAGACAAGAACTGTTCGTGGTTCTTGTCAATTTTTGTTGGTTTTCATCTCATGAACTTATTTCAGTCAGCCGGATCTTTCTTCTTCAAAGCAAATAGATTTTATCTTCAAATACAAGAACTTTTCGTGGTTTTGTTGGTTTTCAGCAAATGAACATATTTCAGCTCGCCAGAAGGTTTTTCTTTAATAGCGTAAGATGTTATCTTAAAATACAAGAACTTTTCGTGGTTCTTGTCAATTTTTGTTGGTTTTCATCGAATGAACTTATTTCAGTCAGCTGGATCTTTCTTCTTCAAAGCAAAAAGATTTTATCTTCAAATACAAGAACCTTTCGTGGTTTTGTTGGTTTTCAGCAAATGAACAGATTTCAGCGAGCAAGTAGTTTTTTCTTTAATAGCGTAAGATTTTATCTTAAAATACAAGAACTTTTCGTGGTTATTGTCAATTTTTGTTGGTTTTCATCTGATGAACTTATTTCAGTCAGCTCGATCTTTCTTCTTCAAAGCAAAAAGATTTTATCTTCAAATACAAGAACTTTTCGTGGTTTTGATGGTTTTCAGCAAATGAACATGTTTCAACGAGCTGGAAGTTTTTTCCTCAATCGCGTAAGATTTTATCTTAAAATACAAGAACTTTTCGTGGTTCTTGTCAATTTTTGTTGGTTTTCATCGAATGAACTTATTTCATTCAGCGACATCTTTCTTCTTCAAAGCAAAAAGATTTTATCTTCAAATACAAGAACTTTTCGTGGTTTTGTTGGTTTTCAGGAAATGAACATATTTCAACGAGCTGGAAGTTTTTTCCTCAATAGCGTAAGATTTTATCTTAAAATACAAGAACTTTTCGTGGTTCTTGTCAATTTTTGTTGGTTTTCATCGAATGAACTTATTTCATTCAGCGACATCTTTCTTCTTCAAAGCAAAAAGATTTTATCTTCAAATACAAGAACTTTTCGTGGTTTTGTTGGTTTTCAGCAAATTAACATATTTCAGCGAGCTGGGAGTTTTTACTTTAATAGCGTAAGATTTTATCTTAAGCTACAAGAACTTTTCGTGGTTCTTGTCAATTTTTGTTGGTTTTCATCAAATGAACTTATTTCAGTCAGCGAGATCTTTCTTCTTCAAAGCAAAAGGATTTTATCTTCAAATACAAGAACTTTTCGTGGTTTTGTTGGTTTTCAGCAAATGAACAGATTTCAGTGAGCCAGAAGATTTTTCTTTAATAGCGTAAGATTTCATCTTAAAATACAAGAACTTTTCGAGGTTCTTGTCAATTTTTGTTGGTTTTCATCTGATGAACTTATTTCAGTCAGCGAGATCTTTCTTCTTCAAAGCAAAAAGATTTTATCTTCAAATACAAGAACTTTTCGTGGTTTTGTTGGTTTTCAGCAAATGAAAATATTTCAGCGAGCAAGAAGTTTTTTCTTTAATAGCGTAAGATTTCATCTTAAAATACAAGAACTTATCGTGGTTCTTCTTGATTTTTGTTGGTTTTCATCTAATGAACATATTTCAGTCAGCTGGATCTTTCTTCTTCAAAGCAAAAAGATTTCATCTTCAAATACAAGAACTTTTCGTGGTTTTGATGGTTTTCAGCAAATGAACATATTTCAGCGAGCTCGAAGTTTTTTCCTTAATAGCGTAAGATTTTATCTTAAAATACAAGAACTTTTCGTGGTTCTTGTCAATTTTTGTTGGTTTTCATCTAATGAACTTATTTCAGTCAGCTCGATCTTTCATCTTCCAAGCAAAAAGATTTTATCTTCAAATACAAGAACTTTTCGTGGTTTTGTTGATTTTCAGCAAATGAACAGATTTCAGCGAGCAAGTAGTTTTTTCTTTAATACCTTAAGATTTTATCTTAAAATACAAAAACTTTTCGTGGTTCTTGTCAATTTTTGTTGGTTTTCATCTAATGAACTTATTTCAGTCAGCTCGATCTTTCTTCTTCAAAGCAAAAAGATTTTATCTTCAAATACAAGAACTTTTCGTGGTTTTGTTGGTTTTCAGCAAATTAACATATTTCAGCGAGCTGGGAGTTTTTACTTTCATAGCGTAAGATTTTATCTTAAACTACAAGAACTTTTCGTGGTTCTTGTCAATTTTTGTTGGTTTTCATCTAATGAACTTATTTCAGTCAGCCAGATCTTTCAAAGCAAAAAGATTTTATCTTCAAATACAAGAACTTTTCGTGGTTTTGATGGTTTTCAGTAAATGAACATATTTCAGCGAGCTGGAAGTTTTTTCCTTAATAGCGTAAGATTTTATCTTAAAAGACAAGAACTGTTCGTGGTTATTGTCAATTTTTGTTGGTTTTCATCTCATGAACTTATTTCAGTCAGCTCGATCTTTCATCTTCCAAGCAAAAAGATTTTATCTTCAAATACAAGAACTTTTCGTGGTTTTGTTGATTTTCAGCAAATGAACAGATTTCAGCGAGCAAGTAGTTTTTTCTTTAATACCTTCAGATTTTATCTTAAAATACAAAAACTTTTTGTGGTTCTTGTCAATTTTTGTTGATTTTCATCTGATGAACTTATTTCAGTCAGCTGGATCTTTCTTCTTCAAAGCAAAAAGATTTTATCTTCAAATACAAGAACTTTTCGTGGATTTGTTGGTTTTCAGCAAATTAACATATTTCAGCGAGCTGGGAGTTTTTACTTTAATAGCGTAAGATTTTATCTTAAACTACAAGAACTTTTCGTGTTTCTTGTCAATTTTTGTTGGTTTTCATCTAATGAACTTATTTCAGTCAGCCAGATCTTTCTTCTTCAAAGCAAAAAGATTTTATCTTCAAATACAAGAACTTTTCGTGGTTTTGATGGTTTTCAGCAAATGAACATATTTCAGCGAGCTGGAAGTTTTTTCCTTAATAGCGCAAGATTTTATCTTCAAATACAAGAACTTTTCGTGGTTTTGTTGGTTTTCAGCAAATTAACATATTTCAGCGAGCTGGAAGTTTTTTAATTCATAGCGTAAGATTTTACATTAAAATACAAGAACTTTTCATGGTTCTTGTCAATTTTTGTTGGTTTTCATCGAATGAACTTATTTCATTCAGCTAGATCTTTCTTCTTCAAAGCAAAAAGATTTTATCTTCAAATACAAGAACTTTTCGTGGTTTTGTTGGTTTTCAGCAAATGAACAGATTTCAGCGAGCCAGAAGTTTTTTCTTTAATAGCGTAAGATTTCATCTTAAAATACAAGAACTTTTCGTGGTTCTTGTCAATTTTTGTTGGTTTTCATCGAATGAACTTATTTCAGTCAGCTGGATCTTTCTTCTTCAAAGCAAAAAGATTTCATCTTCAAATACAAGAACTTTTCGTGGTTTTGATGGTTTTCAGCAAATGAACATATTTCAGCGAGCTGGAAGTTTTTTCCTTCATAGCGTAAGATTTTATCTTAAAATACAAGAACTTTTCGTGGTTCTTGTCAATTTTTGTTGATTTTCATCGAATGAACTTATTTCATTCAGCTAGATCTTTCTTCTTCAAAGCAAAAAGATTTTATCTTCAAATACAAGAACTTTTCGTGGTTTTGTTGGTTTTCAGCAAATTAACATATTTCAGCGAGCTGGAAGTTTTTTAATTCATAGCGTAACATTTTATCTTAAAATACAAGAACTTTTCATGGTTCTTGTCAATTTTTGTTGGTTTTCATCTAATGAACTTATTTCAGTCAGCTCGATCTTTCTTCTTCAAAGCAAAAAGATTTTATCTTCAAATGCAAGAACTTTTCGTGGTTTTGATGGTTTTCAGCAAATGAACATATTTCAGCGAGCTGGAAGTTTTTTCCTTGATAGCGTAAGATTTTATCTTAAAATACAAGAACTTTTCGTGGTTCTTGTCAATTTTTGTTGGTTTTCATCGAATGAACTTATTTCATTCAGCTCGATCTTTCTTCTTCAAAGCAAAAAGATTTTATCTTCAAATACAAGAACTTTTCCTGGTTTTGTTGGTTTTCAGCAAATTAACATATTTCAGCGAGCTGGAAGTTTTTTAATTCATAGCGTAAGATTTTATATTAAAATACAAGAACTTTTCATGGTTCTTGTCAATTTTTGTTGGTTTTCATCGAATGAACTTATTTCATTCAGCGAGATCTTTCTTCTTCAAAGCAAAAAGATTTTATCTTCAAATACAAGAACTTTTCGTGGTTTTGTTGGTTTTCAGCAAATGAACAGATTTCAGCGAGCCAGAAGTTTTTTCTTGAATAGCGTAAGATTTCATCTTAAAATACAAGAACTTTTCGTGGTTCTTGTCAATTTTTGTTGGTTTTCATCGAATGAACTTATTTCAGTCAGCTGGATCTTTCTTCTTCAAAGCAAAAAGATTTCATCTTCAAATACAAGAACTTTTCGTGGTTTTGTTGGTTTTCAGCAAATTAACATATTTCAGCGAGCTGGAAGTTTTTTAATTGATAGCGTAAGATTTTATCTTAAAATACAAGAACTTATCGTGGTTCTTCTCGATTTTTGTTGGTTTTCATCTAATGAACTTATTTCAGTCAGCTCGATCTTTCTTCTTCAAAGCAAAAAGATTTCATGTTCAAATACAAGAACTTTTCGTGGTTTTGTTGGTTTTCAGCAAATGAACACATTTCAGCGAGCAAGTAGTTTTTTCTTTAATACCTTAAGATTTTATCTTAAAATACAAAAACTTTTCGTGGTTCTTGTCAATTTTTGTTGGTTTTCATCTAATGAACTTATTTCAGTCAGCCAGATCTTTCAAAGCAAAAAGATTTTATCTTCAAATACAAGAACTTTTCGTGGTTTTGATGGTTTTCAGTAAATGAACATATTTCAGCGAGCTGGAAGTTTTTTCCTTAATAGCGTAAGATTTTATCTTAAAAGACAAGAACTGTTCGTGGTTATTGTCAATTTTTGTTGGTTTTCATCTCATGAACTTATTTCAGTCAGCTCGATCTTTCATCTTCCAAGCAAAAAGATTTTATCTTCAAATACAAGAACTTTTCGTGGTTTTGTTGATTTTCAGCAAATGAACAGATTTCAGCGAGCAAGTAGTTTTTTCTTTAATACCTTCAGATTTTATCTTAAAATACAAAAACTTTTTGTGGTTCTTGTCAATTTTTGTTGATTTTCATCTGATGAACTTATTTCAGTCAGCTGGATCTTTCTTCTTCAAAGCAAAAAGATTTTATCTTCAAATACAAGAACTTTTCGTGGATTTGTTGGTTTTCAGCAAATTAACATATTTCAGCGAGCTGGGAGTTTTTACTTTAATAGCGTAAGATTTTATCTTAAACTACAAGAACTTTTCGTGTTTCTTGTCAATTTTTGTTGGTTTTCATCTAATGAACTTATTTCAGTCAGCCAGATCTTTCTTCTTCAAAGCAAAAAGATTTTATCTTCAAATACAAGAACTTTTCGTGGTTTTGATGGTTTTCAGCAAATGAACATATTTCAGCGAGCTGGAAGTTTTTTCCTTAATAGCGCAAGATTTTATCTTCAAATACAAGAACTTTTCGTGGTTTTGTTGGTTTTCAGCAAATTAACATATTTCAGCGAGCTGGAAGTTTTTTAATTCATAGCGTAAGATTTTACATTAAAATACAAGAACTTTTCATGGTTCTTGTCAATTTTTGTTGGTTTTCATCGAATGAACTTATTTCATTCAGCTAGATCTTTCTTCTTCAAAGCAAAAAGATTTTATCTTCAAATACAAGAACTTTTCGTGGTTTTGTTGGTTTTCAGCAAATGAACAGATTTCAGCGAGCCAGAAGTTTTTTCTTTAATAGCGTAAGATTTCATCTTAAAATACAAGAACTTTTCGTGGTTCTTGTCAATTTTTGTTGGTTTTCATCGAATGAACTTATTTCAGTCAGCTGGATCTTTCTTCTTCAAAGCAAAAAGATTTCATCTTCAAATACAAGAACTTTTCGTGGTTTTGATGGTTTTCAGCAAATGAACATATTTCAGCGAGCTGGAAGTTTTTTCCTTCATAGCGTAAGATTTTATCTTAAAATACAAGAACTTTTCGTGGTTCTTGTCAATTTTTGTTGATTTTCATCGAATGAACTTATTTCATTCAGCTAGATCTTTCTTCTTCAAAGCAAAAAGATTTTATCTTCAAATACAAGAACTTTTCGTGGTTTTGTTGGTTTTCAGCAAATTAACATATTTCAGCGAGCTGGAAGTTTTTTAATTCATAGCGTAAGATTTTATCTTAAAATACAAGAACTTTTCATGGTTCTTGTCAATTTTTGTTGGTTTTCATCTAATGAACTTATTTCAGTCAGCTCGATCTTTCTTCTTCAAAGCAAAAAGATTTTATCTTCAAATGCAAGAACTTTTCGTGGTTTTGATGGTTTTCAGCAAATGAACATATTTCAGCGAGCTGGAAGTTTTTTCCTTGATAGCGTAAGATTTTATCTTAAAATACAAGAACTTTTCGTGGTTCTTGTCAATTTTTGTTGGTTTTCATCGAATGAACTTATTTCATTCAGCTCGATCTTTCTTCTTCAAAGCAAAAAGATTTTATCTTCAAATACAAGAACTTTTCCTGGTTTTGTTGGTTTTCAGCAAATTAACATATTTCAGCGAGCTGGAAGTTTTTTAATTCATAGCGTAAGATTTTATATTAAAATACAAGAACTTTTCATGGTTCTTGTCAATTTTTGTTGGTTTTCATCGAATGAACTTATTTCATTCAGCGAGATCTTTCTTCTTCAAAGCAAAAAGATTTTATCTTCAAATACAAGAACTTTTCGTGGTTTTGTTGGTTTTCAGCAAATGAACAGATTTCAGCGAGCCAGAAGTTTTTTCTTGAATAGCGTAAGATTTCATCTTAAAATACAAGAACTTTTCGTGGTTCTTGTCAATTTTTGTTGGTTTTCATCGAATGAACTTATTTCAGTCAGCTGGATCTTTCTTCTTCAAAGCAAAAAGATTTCATCTTCAAATACAAGAACTTTTCGTGGTTTTGTTGGTTTTCAGCAAATTAACATATTTCAGCGAGCTGGAAGTTTTTTAATTCATAGCGTAAGATTTTATCTTAAAATACAAGAACTTATCGTGGTTCTTCTCGATTTTTGTTGGTTTTCATCTAATGAACTTATTTCAGTCAGCTCGATCTTTCTTCTTCAAAGCAAAAAGATTTCATGTTCAAATACAAGAACTTTTCGTGGTTTTGTTGGTTTTCAGCAAATGAACACATTTCAGCGAGCAAGAAGCTTTATCTTAAAAAGCGTAAGATTGTATCTTAAAATACAAGAACTTTTCGTGGTTCTTGTCAATTTTTGTTGGTTTTCATCTAATGAACTTATTTCAGTCAGCTAGATCTTTCTTCTTCAAAGCAAAAAGATTTTATCTTCAAATACAACAACTTTTCGTGGTTTTGATGGTTTTCAGCAAATGAACATATTTCAGCGAGCTCGAAGTTTTTTATTTAATACCATAAGATTTTATCTTAAAATACAAAAACTTTTCGTGGTTCTTGTCAATTTTTGTTGGTTTTCATCTAATGAACTTATTTCAGTCAGCGACATCTTTCTTCTTCAAAGCAAAAAGATTTTATCTTCAAATACAAGAACTTTTCGTGGTTTTGTTGGTTTTCAGCAAATTAACATATTTCAGCGAGCTGGGAGTTTTTACTTTAATAGCGTAAAACTTTATCTTAAACGACAAGAACTTTTCGTGGTTCTTGTCAATTTTTGTTGGTTTTCATCGAATGAACTTATTTCAGTCAGCCAGATCTTTCTTCTTCAAAGCAAAAAGATTTTATCTTCAAATACAAGAACTTTTCGTGGTTTTGATGGTTTTCAGCAAATGAACATATTTCAGCGAGCTGGAAGTTTTTTCCTTAATAGCGTAAGATTTTATCTTAAAAGACAAGAACTGTTCGTGGTTATTGTCAATTTTTGTTGGTTTTCATCTCATGAACTTATTTCAGTCAGCCAGATCTTTGTTCTTCAATGCAAATAGATTTTATCTTCAAATACAAGAACTTTTCGTGGTTTTGTTGGTTTTCAGCAAATGAACATATTTCAGCGAGCCAGAAGGTTTTTCTTTAATAGCGTAAGATATTATCTTAAAATACAAGAACTTTTCGTGGTTCTTGTCAATTTTTGTTGGTTTTCATCGAATGAACTTATTTCATTCAGCGACATCTTTCTTCTTCAAAGCAAAAAGATTTTATCTTCAAATACAAGAACTTTTTGTGGTTTTGTTGGTTTTCAGCAAATTAACATATTTCAGCGAGCTGGGAGTTTTTACTTTAATAGCGTAAGATTTTATCTTAAACTACAAGAACTTTTCGTGTTTCTTGTCAATTTTTGTTGGTTTTCATCAAATGAACTTATTTCAGTCAGCGAGATCTTTCTTCTTCAAAGCAAAAGGATTTTATCTTCAAATACCAGAACTTTTCGTGGTTTTGTTGGTTTTCAGCAAATGAACAGATTTCAGCAAGCCAGAAGTTTTTTCTTTAATAGCGTAAGATTTTATCTTAAAATACAAGAACTTTTCGTGGTTCTTGTCAATTTTTGTTGGTTTTCATCTCATGAACTTATTTCAGTCAGCTCGATCTTTCTTCTTCAAAGCAAAAAGATTTGATCTTCAAATACAAGAACTTTTCGTGGTTTTGTTGGTTTTCAGCACATGAACAGATTTCAGCGACCCAGTAGTTTTTTCTTTAATAGCGTGAGATTTTATCTTAAAATACAAGAACTTTTCGTGGTTCTTGTCAATTTTTGTTGATTTTCATCGAATGAACTTATTTCATTCAGCTGGATCTTTCTTCTTCAAAGCAAAAAGATTTTATCTTCAAATACAAGAACTTTTCGTGGTTTTGTTGGTTTTCAGCAAATTAACATATTTCATCGAGCTGGAAGTTTTTTAATTCATAGCGTAAGATTTTATCTTAAAATACAAGAACTTATCGTGGTTCTTCTCGATTTTTGTTGGTTTTCATCTAATGAACTTATTTCAGTCAGCTCGATCTTTCTTCTTCAAAGCAAAAAGATTTCATGTTCAAATACAAGAACTTTTCGTGGTTTTGTTGGTTTTCAGCAAATGAACACATTTCAGCGAGCAAGAAGCTTTATCTTAAAAAGCGTAAGATTTTATCTTAAAATACAAGAACTTTTCGTGGTTCTTGTCAATTTTTGTTGGTTTTCATCTAATGAACTTATTTCAGTCAGCTAGATCTTTCTTCTTCAAAGCAAAAAGATTTTATCTTCAAATACAAGAACTTTTCGTGGTTTTGATGGTTTTCAGCAAATGAACATATTTCAGCGAGCTCGAAGTTTTTTCTTTAATACCGTAAGATTTTATCTTAAAATACAAAAACTTTTCGTGGTTCTTGTCAATTTTTGTTGGTTTTCATCTAATGAACTTATTTCAGTCAGCGACATCTTTCTTCTTCAAAGCAAAAAGATTTTATCTTCAAATACAAGAACTTTTCGTGGTTTTGTTGGTTTTCAGCAAATTAACATATTTCAGCGAGCTGGGAGTTTTTACTTTAATAGCGTAAGATTTTATCTTAAACGACAAGAACTTTTCGTGGTTCTTGTCAATTTTTGTTGGTTTTCATCGAATGAACTTATTTCAGTCAGCCAGATCTTTCTTCTTCAAAGCAAAAAGATTTTATCTTCAAATACAAGAACTTTTCGTGGTTTTGATGGTTTTCAGCAAATGAACATATTTCAGCGAGCTGGAAGTTTTTTCCTTAATAGCGTAAGATTTTATCTTAAAAGACAAGAACTGTTCGTGGTTATTGTCAATTTTTGTTGGTTTTCATCTCATGAACTTATTTCAGTCAGCCAGATCTTTGTTCTTCAATGCAAATAGATTTGATCTTCAAATACAAGAACTTTTCGTGCTTTTGTTGGTTTTCAGCAAATGAACAGATTTCAGCGACCCAGTAGTTTTTTCTTTAATAGCGTAAGATTTTATCTTAAAATACAAGAACTTTTCGTGGTTCTTGTCAATTTTTGTTGATTTTCATCGAATGAACTTATTTCATTCAGCTAGATCTTTCTTCTTCAAAGCAAAAAGATTTTATCTTCAAATACAAGAACTTTTCGTGGTTTTGATGGTTTTCAGCAAATGAACACATTTCAGCGAGCAAGAAGCTTTATCTTAAAAAGCGTAAGATTTTATCTTAAAATACAAGAACTTTTCGTGGTTCTGGTCAACTTTTGTTGGTTTTCATCGAATGAACTTATTTCAGTCAGCTCGATCTTTCTTCTTCAAAGCAAAAAGATTTTATCTTCAAATACAAGAACTTTTCGTGGTTTTGATGGTTTTCAGCAAATGAACATATTTCAACGAGCTGGAAGTTTTTTCCTCAATAGCGTAAGATTTTGTCTTAAAATACAAGAACTTTTCGTGGTTCTGGTCAATTTTTGTTGGTTTTCATCGAATGAACTTATTTCATTCAGCGACATCTTTCTTCTTCAAAGCAAAAAGATTTTATCTTCAAATACAAGAACTTTTCGTGGTTTTGTTGGTTTTCAGCAAATTAACATATTTCAGCGAGCTGGGAGTTTTTACTTTAATAGCGTAAGATTTTATCTTAAACTACAAGAACTTTTCGTGGTTCTTGTCAATTTTTGTTGGTTTTCATCAAATGAACTTATTTCAGTCAGCGAGATCTTTCTTCTTCAAAGCAAAACGATTTTATCTTCAAATACAAGAACTTTTCGTGGTTTTGTTGGTTTTCAGCAAATGAACAGATTTCAGCGAGCCAGAAGTTTTTTCTTTAACAGCGTAAGATTTCATCTTAAAATACAAGAACTTTTCGTGGTTCTTGTCAATTTTTGTTGGTTTTCATCTAATGAACTTATTTCAGTCAGCTAGATCTTTCTTCTTCAAAGCAAAAAGATTTGATCTTCAAATACAAGAACTTTTCGTGGTTTTGTTGGTTTTCAGCAAATGAACAGATTTCAGCGACCCAGTAGTTTTTTCTTTAATAGCGTAAGACTTTATCTTAAAATACAAGAACTTTTCGTGGTTCTTGTCAACTTTTGTTGGTTTTCATCTAATGAACTTATTTCAGTCAGCTCGATCCTTCTTCTTCAAAGCAAAAAGATTTTATCTTCAAATACAAGAACTTTTCGTGGTTTTGATGGTTTTCAGCAAATGAACATATTTCAGCGAGCTGGAAGTTTTTTCCTTCATAGCGTAAGATTTTATCTTAAAATACAAGAACTTTTCGTTGTTCTTGTCAATTTTTGTTGATTTTCATCGAATGAACTTATTTCAGTCAGCTAGATCTTTCTTCTTCAAAGCAAAAAGATTTTATCTTCAAATACAAGAACTTTTCGTGGTTTTGTTGGTTTTCAGCAAATTAACATATTTCAGCGAGCTGGAAGTTTTTTAATTCATAGCGTAAGATTTTATCTGAAAATACAAGAACTTTTCATGGTTCTTGTCAATTTTTGTTGGTTTTCATCTAATGAACTTATTTCAGTCAGCTCGATCTTTCTTCTTCAAAGCAAAAAGATTTTATCTTCAAATACAAGAACTTTTCGTGGTTTTGATAGTTTTCAGCAAATGAACATATTTCAGCGAGCTGGAAGTTTTTTCCTTAATAGCGTAAGATTTTATCTTAAAATACAAGAACTTTTCGTGGTTCTTGTCAATTTTTGTTGGTTTTCATCGAATGAACTTATTTCATTCAGCTAGATCTTTCTTCTTCAAAGCAAAAAGATTTTATCTTCAAATACAAGAACTTTTCGTGGTTTTGTTGGTTTTCAGCAAATTAACATATTTCAGCGAGCTGGAAGTTTTTCAATTCATCGCGTATGATTTTATATTAAAATACAAGAACTTTTCATGGTTCTTGTCAATTTTTGTTGGTTTTCATCGAATGAACTTATTTCAGTCAGCTCGATCTTTCTTCTTCAAAGCAAAAAAGATTTCATCTTCAAACACAAGAACTTTTCGTGGTTTTGATGGTTTTCAGCAAATGAACATATTTCAGCGAGCAAGAAGTTTTTTCTTTAATAGCGTAAGATTTCATCTTAAAATACAAGAACTTTTCGTGGTTCTTGTCAATTTTTGTTGGTTTTCATCTGATGAACTTATTTCAGTCAGCGAGATCTTTCTTCTTCAAAGCAAAAAGATTTTATCTTCAAATACAAGAACTTTTCGTGGTTTTGTTGGTTTTCAGCAAATGAACATATTTCAACGAGCTGGAAGTTTTTTCCTCAATAGCGTAAGATTTTATCTTAAAATACAAGAACTTTTCGTGGTTCTTGTCAATTTTTGTTGGTTTTCATCTAATGAACTTATTTCAGTCAGCTCGATCTTTCTTCTTCAAAGCAAAAAGATTTTATCTTCAAATACAAGAACTTTTCGTGGTTTTGTTGGTTTTCAGCAAATTAACATATTTCAGCGAGCTGGGAGTTTTTACTTTGAGAGCGTCAGATTTTATCTTAAACTACAAGAACTTTTCGTGTTTCTTGTCAATTTTTGTTGGTTTTCATCAAATGAACTTATTTCAGTCAGCGAGATATTTCTTCTTCAAAGCAAAAGGATTTTATCTTCAAATACAAGAACTTTTCGTGGTTTTGTTGGTTTTCAGCAAATGAACACATTTCAGCGAGCCAGAAGTTTTTTCTTTAATAGCGTAAGATTTTATCTTAAAATACAAGAACTTTTCGTGGTTCTTGTCAATTTTTGTTGGTTTTCATCTCATGAACTTATTTCAGTCAGCTCGATCTTTCTTCTTCAAAGCAAAAAGATTTGATCTTCAAATACAAGAACTTTTCGTGGTTTTGTTGGTTTTCAGCAAATGAACAGATTTCAGCGACCCAGTAGTTTTTTCTTTAATCGCGTAAGATTTTATCTTAAAATACAAGAACTTTTCGTGGTTCTTGTCAATTTTTGTTGATTTTCATCGAATGAACTTATTTCATTCAGCTAGAACTTTCTTCTTCAAAGCAAAAAGATTTTATCTTCAAATACAAGAACTTTTCGTGGTTTTGTTGGTTTTCAGCAAATTAACATATTTCAGCGAGCTGGAAGTTTTTTAATTCATAGCGTAAGATTTTATCTTAAAATACAAGAACTTTTCATGGTTCTTGTCAATTTTTGTTGGTTTTCATCGAATGAACTTATTTCATTCAGCTAGATCTTTCTTCTACAAAGCAAAAAGATTTTATCTTCAAATACAAGAACTTTTCGTGGTTTTGATGGTTTTCAGCAAATGAACACATTTCAGCGAGAAAGAAGCTTTATCTTAAAAAGCATAAGATTTTATCTTAAAATACAAGAACTTTTCGTGGTTCTGGTCAATTTTTGTTGGTTTTCATCCAATGAACTTATTTCAGTCAGCTCGATCTTTCTTCTTCAAAGCAAAAAGATTTTATCTTAAAATACAAGAACTTTTCGTGGTTCTTGTCAATTTTTGTTGGTTTTCATCGAATGAACTTATTTCATTCAGCGACATCTTTCTTCTTCAAATCAAAAAGATTTTATCTTCAAATACAAGAACTTTTTGTGGTTTTGTTGGTTTTTCAGCAAATTAACATATTTCAGCGAGCTGGGAGTTTTTACTTTGATAGCGTAAGATTTTATCTTAAACTACAAGAACTTTTCGTGGTTCTTGTCAATTTTTGTTGGTTTTCATCAAATGAACTTATTTCAGTCAGCGAGATCTTTCTTCTTCAAAGCAAAAGGATTTTATCTTCAAATACAAGAACTTTTCGTGGTTTTGATGGTTTTCAGCAAATGAACAGATTTCAGCGAGCCAGAAGTTTTTTCTTTAATAGCGTAAGATTTTATCGTAAAATACAAGAACTTTTCGTGGTTCTTGTCAATTTTTGTTGGTTTTCATCTCATGAACTAATTTCAGTCAGCTCGATCTTTCTTCTTCAAAGCAAAAAGATTTGATCTTCAAATACAAGAACCTTTCGTGGTTTTGTTGGTTTTCAGCAAATGAACAGATTTCAGCGACCCAGGAGTTTTTTCTTTAATAGCGTAAGATTTTATCTTAAAATACAATAACTTTTCGTGGTTCTTGTCAATTTTTGTTGATTTTCATCGAATGAACTTATTTCATTCAGCTAGATCTTTCTTCTTCAAAGCAAAAAGATTTTATCTTCAAATACAAGAACTTTTCGTGGTTTTGTTGGTTTTCAGAAAAATTAACATATTTCAGCGAGCTGGAAGTTTTTTAATTCATCGCGTATGATTTTATATTAAAATACAAGAACTTTTCATGGTTCTTGTCAATTTTTGTTGGTTTTCATCGAATGAACTTATTTCAGTCAGCTCGATCTTTCTTCTTCAAAGCAAAAAAGATTTCATCTTCAAACACAAGAACTTTTCGTGGTTTTGATGGTTTTCAGCAAATGAACATATTTCAGCGAGCAAGAAGTTTTTTCTTTAATAGCGTAAGATTGAATCTTAAAATACAAGAACTTATCGTGGTTCTTGTCAATTTTTGTTGGTTTTCATCTAATGAACTTATTTCAGTCAGCTCGATCTTTCTTCTTCAAAGCAAAAAGATTTCATCTTCAAATACAAGAACTTTTCGTGATTTTGTTGGTTTTCAGCAAATGATCATATTTCAGCGAGCTGGTAGTTTTTTCCTCAATGGAGTAAGAATTTATCTTAAAATACAAGAACTTTTCGTGGTTCTTGTCAATTTTTGTTGGTTTTCATCTAATGAACTTATTTCAGTCAGCTGGATCTTTCTTCTTCAAAGCAAAAAGATTTTATCTTCAAATACAAGAACTTTTCGTGGTTTTGTTGGTTTTCAGCAAATGAACAGATTTCAGCGAGGTAGAAGTTTTTTCTTTAATAGCGTAAGATTTCATCTGAAAATACAGGAACTTTTCGTGGTTCTTGTCAATTTTTGTTGGTTTTCATCTGATGAACTTATTTCAGTCAGCGAGATCTTTCTTCTTCAAAGCAAAAAGATTTTATCTTCAAATACAAGAACTTTTCGTGTTTTTGTTGGTTGTCAGCAAATGAAAACATTTCAGCGAGCAAGAAGCTTTATCTTAAAAAGCGTAAGATTTTATCTTAAAATACAACAACTTTTCGTGGTTCTTGTCAATTTTTGTTGGTTTTCATCTAATGAACTTATTTCAGTCAGCTAGATCTTTCTTCTTCAAAGCAAAAAGATTTTATCTTCAAATACAAGAACTTTTCGTGGTTTTGTTAGTTTTCAGCAAATGAAAACATTTCAGCGAGCAAGAAGCTTTATCTTAAAAAGCGTAAGATTTTATCTTAAAATACAAGAACTTTTCGTGGTTCTTGTCAATTTTTGTTGGTTTTCATCTCATGAACTTAATTCAGTCAGCTGGATCTTTCTTCTTCAAAGCAAAAAGATTTTATCTTCAAATACAAGAACTTTTCGTGGTTTTGTTGGTTTTCAGCAAATTAACATATTTCAGCGAGCTGGGAGTTTTTACTTTCATAGCGTAAGATTTTATCTTAAACTACAAGAACTTTTCGTGGTTCTTGTCAATTTTTGTTGGTTTTCATCTAATGAACTTATTTCAGTCAGCCAGATCTTTCTTCTTCAAAGCAAAAAGATTTTATCTTCAAATACAAGAACTTTTCGTGGTTTTGATGGTTTTCAGCAAATGAACATATTTCAGCGAGCTGGAAGTTTTTTCCTTAATAGCGTAAGATTTTATCTTAAAAGACAAGAACTGTTCGTGGTTCTTGTCAATTTTTGTTGGTTTTCATCAAATGAACTTATTTCAGTCAGCTGGATCTTTCTTCTTCAAAGCAAAAAGATTTTATCTTCAAATACAAGAACTTTTCGTGGTTTTGATGGTTTTCAGCAAATGATCATATTTCAGCGATCTGGAAGTTTTTTCCTTAATAGAGTAAGATTTTATGTTAAAATACAAGAACTTTTCGTGGTTCTTGTCAATTTTTGTTGCTTTTTTTCTGATGAACTTATTTCAGTCAGCCGGATCTTTCTTCTTCAAAGCAAATAGATTTTATCTTCAAATACAAGAACTTTTCGTGGTTTTGTTGGTTTTCAGCAAATGAACAGATTTCAGCGAGCAAGTAGTTTTTTCTTTAATAGCGTAAGATTTTATCTTAAAATACAAGAACTTTTCGTGGTTCTGGTCAATTTTTGTTGGTTTTCATCTAATGAACTTTTTTCAGTCAGCACGATCTTTCTTCTTCAAAGCAAAAAGATTTTATCTTCAAATACAAGAACTTTTCGTGGTTTTGATGGTTTTCAGCAAATGAACATATTTCAACGAGCTGGAAGTTTTTTCCTTAATAGCGTAAGATTTTATCTTAAAATACAAGAACTTTTCGTGGTTCTTGTCAATTTTTGTTGGTTTTCATCGAATGAACTTATTTCATTCAGCGAGATCTTTCTTCTTCAAAGCAAAAGGATTTTATCTTCAAATACAAGAACTTTTCGTGGTTTTGTTGGTTTTCAACAAATGAACAGATTTCAGCGAGCCAGAAGTTTTTTCTTTAATAGCGTAAGATTTCATCTTAAAATACAAGAACTTTTCGTGGTTCTTGTCAATTTTTGTTGGTTTTCATCGAATGAACTTATTTCAGTCAGCTGGATCTTTCTTCTTCAAAGCAAAAAGATTTCATCTTCAAATACAAGAACTTTTCGTGGTTTTGATGGTTTTCAGCAAATGATCATATTTCAGCGAGCTGGTAGTTTTTTCCTTAATAGAGTAAGAATTTATCTTAAAATACAAGAACTTTTCGAGGTTCTTGTCAATTTTTGTTGGTTTTCATCTAATGAACTTATTTCAGTCAGCCAGATCTTTCTTCTTCAAAGCAAAAAGATTTTATCTTCAAATACAAGAACTTTTCGTGCTTTTGTTGGTTTTCAGCAAATGAACATATTTCAGCGAGCCAGAAGGTTTTTCTTTAATAGCGTAAGATATTATCTTAAAATACAAGAACTTTTCGTGGTTCTTGTCAATTTTTGTGGGTTTTCATCTGATGAACTTATTTCAGTCAGCTGGATCTTTCTTCTTCAAAGCAAAAAGATTTTATCTTCAAATACAAGAACTTTTTGTGGTTTTATTGGTTTTCAGCAAATGAACAGATTTCAGCGAGGTAGAAGTTTTTTCTTTAAAGCGTAAGATTTCATCTGAAAATACAAGAACTTTTCGTGGTTTTGTTGGTTTTCAGCAAATGAACATATTTCAGCGAGCAAGACGTTTTTTCTTTAATAGCGTAAGATTTCATCTTAAAATACAAGAACTTATGGTGGTTCTTCTCGATTTTTGTTGGTTTTCATCTAATGAACTTATTTCAGTCAGCTAGATCTTTCTTCTTCAAAGCAAAAAGATTTTATCTTCAAATACAAGAACTTTTCGTGGTTTTGTTGGCTTTCAGCAAATTAACATATTTCAGCGAGCTGGGAGTTTTTACTTTAATTGCGTAAGATTTTATCTTAAACTGCAAGAACTTTTCGTGGTTCTTGTCAATTTTTGTTGGTTTTCATCAAATGAACTTATTTCAGTCAGCGAGATCTTTCTTCTTCAAAGCAAAAGGATTTTATCTTCAAATACAAGAACTTTCAACGTGGTTTTGTTGGTTTTCAGCAAATGAACAGATTTCAGCGAGCCAGAAGTTTTTTCTTTCATAGCGTCAGATTTTATCTTAAAATACAAGAACTTTTCGTGTTTCTTGTCAATTTTTGTTGGTTTTCATCGAATGAAATTATTTCAGTCAGCAAGATCTTTCTTCAAAGCAAAAAGATTTGATCTTCAAATACAAGAACTTTTCGTGGTTTTGTTGGTTTTCAGCAAATGAACAGATTTCAGCGACCCAATAGTTTTTTCTTTAATAGCGTAAGATTTTATCTTAAAATACAAGAACTTTTCGTGGTTCTTGTCAATTTTTGTTGGTTTTCATCTGATGAACTTATTTCAGTCAGCTAGATCTTTCTTCTTCAAAGCAAAAAGATTTAACTTCAAATACAAGAACTTTTCGTGGTTTTGATGGTTTTCAGCAAATGAACATATTTCAGCGAGCTGGAAGTTTTTTCCTTAATAGCGTAAGATTTTATCTTAAAATACAAGAACTTTTCGTGGTTATTGTCAATTTTTGTTGGTTTTCAGCTAATGAACTTATTTCAGTCAGCTCGATCTTTCTTCTTCAAAGCAAAAAGATTTTATCTTCAAATACAAGAACTTTTCGTGGTTTTGTTGGTTTTCAGCAAATGAACAGATTTCAGCGAGCCAGAAGTTTTTTCTTTAATAGCGTAAGATTTCATCTTAAAATACAAGAACTTTTCGTGGTTCTTGTCAATTTTTGTTGGTTTTCATCTAATGAACTTATTTCAGTCAGCTGGATCTTTCTTCTTCAAAGCAAAAAGATTTCATCTTCAAATACAAGAACTTTTCGTGGTTTTGATGGTTTTCAGCAAATGAACATATTTCAGCGAGCTGGAAGTTTTTTCCTTAATAGCGTAAGATTTTATCTTAAAATACAAGAACTTTTTGAGGTTCTTGTCAATTTTTGTTGGTTTTCATCTAATGAACTTATTTCAGTCAGCCAGATCTTTCTTCTTCAAAGCAAAAAGATTTTATCTTCAAATACAAGAACTTTTCGTGGTTTTGTTGGTTTTCAGCAAATGAACAGATTTCAGCGAGGTAGAAGTTTTTTCTTTAAAGCGTAAGATTTCATCTGAAAATACAAGAACTTTTCGTGGTTTTGTTGGTTTTCAGTAAATGAACATATTTCAGCGAGCAAGAAGTTTTTTCTTTAATAGCGTAAGATTTCATCTTAAAATACAAGAACTTATCGTGGTTCTTCTCGATTTTTGTTGGTTTTCATCTAATGAACTTATTTCAGTCAGCTAGATCTTTCTTCTTCAAAGCAAAAAGATTTCATCTTCAAATACAAGAACTTTTCGTGGTTTTGTTGGTTTTCAGCAAATGAACACATTTCAGCGAGCAAGAAGCTTTATCTTAAAAAGCGTAAGATTTCATCTGAAAATATAAGAACTTATCGTGGTTCTTCTTGATTTTTGTTGGTTTTCATCTAATGAACTTATTTCAGTCAGCTCGATCTGTCTTCTTCAAAGCAAAAAGATTTTATCTTCAAATACAAGAACTTTTCGTGGTTTTGTTGGTTTTCAGCAAATGAACAGATTTCAGCGAGCCAGAAGTTTTTTCTTTAATAGCGTAAGATTTCATCTTAAAACAAAAGAACTTTTCGTGGTTCTTGTCAATTTTTGTTGGTTTTCATCTAATGAACTTATTTCAGTCAGCTGGATCTTTCTTCTTCAAAGCAAAAAGATTTCATCTTCAAATACAAGAACTTTTCGTGGTTTTGATGGTTTTCAGCAAATGAACATATTTCAGCGAGCTGGAAGTTTTTTCCTGAATAGCGTAAGATTTTATCTTAAAATACAAGAACTTTTCGAGGTTCTTGTCAATTTTTGTTGGTTTTCATCTAATGAACTTATTTCAGTCAGCCAGATCTTTCTTCTTCAAAGCAAAAAGATTTTATCTTCAAATACAAGAACTTTTTGTGGTTTTCATGGTTTTCAGCAAATGATCATATTTCAGCGAGCTGGTAGTTTTTTCCTTAATAGAGTAAGAATTTATCTTAAAATACAAGAACTTTTCGAGGTTCTTGTCAATTTTTGTTGGTTTTCATCTCATGAACTTATTTCAGTCAGCCAGATCTTTCTTCTTCAAAGCAAAAACATTTTATCTTCAAATACAAGAACTTTTCGTGCTTTTGTTGGTTTTCAGCAAATGAACACATTTCAGCGAGGTTGAAGTTTTTTCTTTAATAGCGTAAGATTTTATCTTCAAATACAAGAACTTTTCGTGGTTTTGTTGGTTTTCAGCAAATTAACATATTTCAGCGAGCTGGGAGTTTTTACTTTCATAGCGTAAGATTTTATCTTAAACTACAAGAACTTTTCGTGGTTCTTGTCAATTTTTGTTGGTTTTCATCTGATGAACTCATTTCAGTCAGCCAGATCTTTCTTCGTCAAAGCAAAAAGATTTTATCTTCAAATACAAGAACTTTTTGTGGTTTTGATGGTTTTCAGCAAATGAACATATTTCAGCGAGCTGGAAGTTTTTTCCTTAATAGCGTAAGATTTTATCTTAAAAGACAAGAACTGTTCGTGGTTCTTGTCAATTTTTGTTGGTTTTCATCTAATGAACTTATTTCAGTCAGCTGGATCTTTCTTCTTCAAAGCAAAAAGATTTTATCTTCAAATACAAAAACTTGTCGTGGTTTTGATGGTTTTCAGCAAATGATCATATTTCAGCGATCTGGAAGTTTTTTCCTTAATGGAGTAAGATTTTATGTTAAAATACAAGAACTTTTCGTGGTTCTTGTCAATTTTTGTTGCTTTTTTTCTGATGAACTTATTTCAGTCAGCCGGATCTTACTTCTTCAAAGCAAATAGATTTTATCTTCAAATACAAGAACTTTTCGTGCTTTTGTTGGTTTTCAGCAAATGAACATATTTCAGCGAGCCAGAAGGATTTTCTTTAATAGTGTAAGATATTATCTTAAAATACAAGAACTTTTCGTGGTTCTTGTCAATTTTTGTTGGTTTTCATCTAATGAACTTATTTCAGTCAGCTGGATCTTTCTTCTTCAAAGCAAAAAGATTTTATCTTCAAATACAAGAACTTTTCGTGGTTTTGTTGGTTTTCAGCAAATGAACAGATTTCAGCGAGGTAGAAGTTTTTTCTTTAATAGCGTAAGATTTCATCTGAAAATACAGGAACTTTTCGTGGTTCTTGTCAATTTTTGTTGGTTTTCATCTGATGAACTTATTTCAGTCAGCGAGATCTTTCTTCTTCAAAGCAAAAAGATTTTATCTTCAAATACAAGAACTTTTCGTGTTTTTGTTGGTTGTCAGCAAATGAAAACATTTCAGCGAGCAAGAAGCTTTATCTTAAAAAGCGTAAGATTTTATCTTAAAATACAACAACTTTTCGTGGTTCTTGTCAATTTTTGTTGGTTTTCATCTAATGAACTTATTTCAGTCAGCTAGATCTTTCTTCTTCAAAGCAAAAAGATTTTATCTTCAAATACAAGAACTTTTCGTGGTTTTGTTAGTTTTCAGCAAATGAAAACATTTCAGCGAGCAAGAAGCTTTATCTTAAAAAGCGTAAGATTTTATCTTAAAATACAAGAACTTTTCGTGGTTCTTGTCAATTTTTGATGGTTTTCATCTCATGAACTTATTTCAGTCAGCTAGATCTTTCTTCTTCAAAGCAAAAAGATTTTATCTTCAAATACAAGAACTTTTCGTGGTTTTGTTGGCTTTCAGCAAATTAACATATTTCAGCGAGCTGGGAGTTTTTAATTTAATAGCGTAAGATTTTATCTTAAACGACAAGAACTTTTCGTGGTTCTTGTCAATTTTTGTTGGTTTTCATCAAATGAACTTATTTCAGTCAGCGAGATCTTTCTTCTTCAAAGCAAAAGGATTTTATCTTCAAATACAAGAACTTTTAACGTGGTTTTGTTGGTTTTCAGCAAATGAACAGATTTCAGCGAGCCAGAAGTTTTTTCTTTAATAGCATAAGATTTCATCTTAAAATACAAGAACTTTTCGTGGTTCTTGTCAATTTTTGTTGGTTTTCATCTAATGAAATTATTTCAGTCAGCTAGATCTTTCTTCTTCAAAGCAAAAAGATTTGATCTTCAAATACAAGAACTTTTCGTGGTTTTGTTGGTTTTCAGCAAATGAACAGATTTCAGCGAGCCAGAAGTTTTTTCTTTAATAGCGTAAGATTTCATCTTAAAATACAAGAACTTTTCGTGGTTCTTGTCAATTTTTGTTGGTTTTCATCTAATGAACTTATTTCAGTCAGCTGGATCTTTCTTCTTCAAAGCAAAAAGATTTCATCTTCAAATACAAGAACTTTTCGTGGTTTTGATGGTTTTCAGCAAATGAACATATTTCAGCGAGCTGGAAATTTTTTCCTGAATAGCGTAAGATTTTATCTTAAAATACAAGAACTTTTCGTGGTTCTTGTCAATTTTTGTTGATTTTCATCGAATGAACTTATTTCATTCAGCTAGATCTTTCTTCTTCAAAGCAAAAAGATTTTATCTTCAAATACAAGAACTTTTCGTGGTTTTGTTGGTTTTCAGCAAATGAACAGATTTCAGCGAGCCAGAAGTTTTTTCTTTAATAGCGTAAGATTTCATCTTAAAATACAAGAACTTTTCGTGGTTCTTGTCAATTTTTGTTGGTTTTCATCTAATGAACTTATTTCAGTCAGCTGGATCTTTCTTCTTCAAAGCAAAAAGATTTCATCTTCAAATACAAGAACTTTTCGTGGTTTTGATGGTTTTCAGCAAATGAACATATTTCAGCGAGCTGGAAGTTTTTTCCTTAATAGCGTAAGATTTTATCTTAAAATACAAGAACTTTTCGAGGTTCTTGTCAATTTTTGTTGGTTTTCATCTAATGAACTTATTTCAGTCAGCCAGATCTTTCTTCTTCAAAGCAAAAAGATTTTATCTTCAAATACAAGAAATTTTCGTGGTTTTGATGGTTTTCAGCAAATGATCATATTTCAGCGAGCTGGTAGTTTTTTCCTTAATAGAGTAAGAATTTATCTTAAAATACAAGAACTTTTCGAGGTTCTTGTCAATTTTTGTTGGTTTTCATCGAATGAACTTATTTCAGTCAGCCAGATCTTTCTTCTTCAAAGCAAAAAGATTTTATCTTCAAATACAAGAACTTTTCGTGCTTTTGTTGGTTTTCAGCAAATGAACATATTTCAGCGAGCCAGAAGGTTTTTCTTTAATAGCGTAAGATATTATCTTAAAATACAAGAACTTTTCGTGGTTCTTGTCAATTTTTGTGGGTTTTCATCTCATGAACTTATTTCAGTCAGCTGGATCTTTCTTCTTCAAAGCAAAAAGATTTTATCTTCAAATACAAGAACTTTTCGTGGTTTTGTTGGTTTTCAGCAAATGAACAGATTTCAGCGAGGTAGAAGGTTTTTCTTTAATAGCGTAAGATTTCATCTGAAAATACAAGAACTTTTCGTGGTTTTGTTGGTTTTCAGCAAATTAACATATTTCAGCGAGCTGGGAGTTTTTACTTTCAAAGCGTAAGATTTTATCTTAAACTACAAGAACTTTTCGTGGTTCTTGTCAATTTTTGTTGGTTTTCATCTGATGAACTCATTTCAGTCAGCCAGATCTTTCTTCGTCAAAGCAAAAAGATTTTATCTTCAAATACAAGAACTTTTTGTGGTTTTGATGGTTTTCAGCAAATGAACATATTTCAGCGAGCTGGAAGTTTTTTCCTTAATAGCGTAAGATTTTATCTTAAAAGACAAGAACTGTTCGTGGTTCTTGTCAATTTTTGTTGGTTTTCATCTAATGAACTTATTTCAGTCAGCTGGATCTTTCTTCTTCAAAGCAAAAAGATTTTATCTTCAAATACAAAAACTTGTCGTGGTTTTGATGGTTTTCAGCAAATGATCATATTTCAGCGATCTGGAAGTTTTTTCCTTAATGGAGTAAGATTTTATGTTAAAATACAAGAACTTTTCGTGGTTCTTGTCAATTTTTGTTGCTTTTTTTCTGATGAACTTATTTCAGTCAGCCGGATCTTACTTCTTCAAAGCAAATAGATTTTATCTTCAAATACAAGAACTTTTCGTGCTTTTGTTGGTTTTCAGCAAATGAACATATTTCAGCGAGCCAGAAGGATTTTCTTTAATAGTGTAAGATATTATCTTAAAATACAAGAACTTTTCGTGGTTCTTGTCAATTTTTGTTGGTTTTCATCTGATGAACTTATTTCAGTCAGCTGGATCTTTCTTCTTCAAAGCAAAAAGATTTTATCTTCAAATACAAGAACTTTTCGTGGTTTTGTTGGTTTTCAGCAAATGAACAGATTTCAGCGAGGTAGAAGTTTTTTCTTTAATAGCGTAAGATTTCATCTGAAAATACAGGAACTTTTCGTGGTTCTTGTCAATTTTTGTTGGTTTTCATCTGATGAACTTATTTCAGTCAGCGAGATCTTTCTTCTTCAAAGCAAAAAGATTTTATCTTCAAATACAAGAACTTTTCGTGTTTTTGTTGGTTGTCAGCAAATGAAAACATTTCAGCGAGCAAGAAGCTTTATCTTAAAAAGCGTAAGATTTTATCTTAAAATACAACAACTTTTCGTGGTTCTTGTCAATTTTTGTTGGTTTTCATCTAATGAACTTATTTCAGTCAGCTAGATCTTTCTTCTTCAAAGCAAAAAGATTTTATCTTCAAATACAAGAACTTTTCGTGGTTTTGTTAGTTTTCAGCAAATGAAAACATTTCAGCGAGCAAGAAGCTTTATCTTAAAAAGCGTAAGATTTTATCTTAAAATACAAGAACTTTTCGTGGTTCTTGTCAATTTTTGTTGGTTTTCATCTCATGGTTTTCATCTCATGGTTTTCAGCAAATTAACATATTTCAGCGAGCTGGGAGTTTTTACTTTCATAGCGTAAGATTTTATCTTAAACTACAAGAACTTTTCGTGGTTCTTGTCAATTTTTGTTGGTTTTCATCTAATGAACTTATTTCAGTCAGCCAGATCTTTCTTCTTCAAAGCAAAAAGATTTTATCTTCAAATACAAGAACTTTTCGTGGTTTTGATGGTTTTCAGCAAATGAACATATTTCAGCGAGCTGGAAGTTTTTTCCTTAATAGCGTAAGATTTTATCTTAAAAGACAAGAACTGTTCGTGGTTCTTGTCAATTTTTGTTGGTTTTCATCGAATGAACTTATTTCATTCAGCGACATCTTTCTTCTTCAAAGCAAAAAGATTTTATCTTCAAATACAAGATCTTTTCGTGGTTTTGTTGGTTTTCAGCAAATTAACATATTTCAGCGAGCTGGGAATTTTTACTTTAATAGCGTAAGATTTTATCTTGAAATGCAAGAACTTTTCGTCGTTCTTGTCAATTTTTGTTGGTTTTCATCTAATGAACTGATTTCAGTCAGCGAGATCTTTCTTCTTCAAAGCAAAAGGATTTTATCTTCAAATACAAGAACTTTTCGTGGTTTTGTTGGTTTTCAACAAATGAACAGATTTCAGCGAGCCAGAAGTTTTTTCTTTAATAGCGTAAGATTTCATCTTAAAATACAAGAACTTTTCGTGGTTCTTGTCAATTTTTGTTGGTTTTCATCTAATGAACTTATTTCAGTCAGCTGGATCTTTCTTCTTCAAAGCAAAAAGATTTCATCTTCAAATACAAGAACTTTTCGTGGTTTTGATGGTTTTCAGCAAATGATCATATTTCAGCGAGCTGGTAGTTTTTTCCTTAATAGAGTAAGAATTTATCTTAAAATACAAGAACTTTTCGTGGTTCTTGTCAATTTTTGTGGGTTTTCATCTGATGAACTTATTTCAGTCAGCTGGATCTTTCTTCTTCAATGCAAAAAGATTTTATCTTCAAATACAAGAACTTTTTGTGGTTTTGTTGGTTTTCAGCAAATGAACAGATTTCAGCGAGGTAGAAGTTTTTTCTTTAAAGCGTAAGATTTCATCTGAAAATACAAGAACTTTTCGTGGTTTTGTTGGTTTTCAGCAAATGAACATATTTCAGCGAGCAAGACGTTTTTTCTTTAATAGCGTAAGATTTCATCTTAAAATACAAGAACTTATCGTGGTTCTTCTCGATTTTTGTTGGTTTTCATCTAATGAACTTATTTCAGTCAGCTGGATCTTTCTTCTTCAAAGCAAAAAGATTTTATCTTCAAATACAAGAACTTTTCGTGGTTTTGTTGGCTTTCAGCAAATTAACATATTTCAGCGAGCTGGGAGTTTTTACTTTAATTGCGTAAGATTTTATCTTAAACTGCAAGAACTTTTCGTGGTTCTTGTCAATTTTTGTTGGTTTTCATCAAATGAACTTATTTCAGTCAGCGAGATCTTTCTTCTTCAAAGCAAAAGGATTTTATCTTCAAATACAAGAACTTTCAACGTGGTTTTGTTGGTTTTCAGCAAATGAACAGATTTCAGCGAGCCAGAAGTTTTTTCTTTCATAGCGTCAGATTTTATCTTAAAATACAAGAACTTTTCGTGTTTCTTGTCAATTTTTGTTGGTTTTCATCGAATGAAATTATTTCAGTCAGCAAGATCTTTCTTCAAAGCAAAAAGATTTGATCTTCAAATAAAAGAACTTTTCGTGGTTTTGTTGGTTTTCAGCAAATGAACAGATTTCAGCGACCCAATAGTTTTTTCTTTAATAGCGTAAGATTTTATCTTAAAATACAAGAACTTTTCGTGGTTCTTGTCAATTTTTGTTGGTTTTCATCTAATGAACTTATTTCAGTCAGCTAGATCTTTCTTCTTCAAAGCAAAAAGATTTAACTTCAAATACAAGAACTTTTCGTGGTTTTGATGGTTTTCAGCAAATGAACATATTTCAGCGAGCTGGAAGTTTTTTCCTTAATAGCGTAAGATTTTATCTTAAAATACAAGAACTTTTCGTGGTTATTGTCAATTTTTGTTGGTTTTCAGCTAATGAACTTATTTCAGTCAGCTCGATCTTTCTTCTTCAAAGCAAAAAGATTTTATCTTCAAATACAAGAACTTTTCGTGGTTTTGTTGGTTTTCAGCAAATGAACAGATTTCAGCGAGCCAGAAGTTTTTTCTTTAATAGCGTAAGATTTCATCTTAAAATACAAGAACTTTTCGTGGTTCTTGTCAATTTTTGTTGGTTTTCATCTAATGAACTTATTTCAGTCAGCTGGATCTTTCTTCTTCAAAGCAAAAAGATTTCATCTTCAAATACAAGAACTTTTCGTGGTTTTGATGGTTTTCAGCAAATGAACATATTTCAGCGAGCTGGAAGTTTTTTCCTTAATAGCGTAAGATTTTATCTTAAAATACAAGAACTTTTTGAGGTTCTTGTCAATTTTTGTTGGTTTTCATCTAATGAACTTATTTCAGTCAGCCAGATCTTTCTTCTTCAAAGCAAAAAGATTTTATCTTCAAATACAAGAACTTTTCGTGGTTTTGTTGGTTTTCAGCAAATGAACAGATTTCAGCGAGGTAGAAGTTTTTTCTTTAAAGCGTAAGATTTCATCTGAAAATACAAGAACTTTTCGTGGTTTTGTTGGTTTTCAGCAAATGAACATATTTCAGCGAGCAAGAAGTTTTTTCTTTAATAGCGTAAGATTTCATCTTAAAATACAAGAACTTATCGTGGTTCTTCTCGATTTTTGTTGGTTTTCATCTAATGAACTTATTTCAGTCAGCTAGATCTTTCTTCTTCAAAGCAAAAAGATTTCATCTTCAAATACAAGAACTTTTCGTGGTTTTGTTGGTTTTCAGCAAATGAACACATTTCAGCGAGCAAGAAGCTTTATCTTAAAAAGCGTAAGATTTCATCTGAAAATATAAGAACTTATCGTGGTTCTTCTTGATTTTTGTTGGTTTTCATCTGATGAACTTATTTCAGTCAGCTAGATCTTTCTTCTTCAAAGCAAAAAGATTTAACTTCAAATACAAGAACTTTTCGTGGTTTTGATGGTTTTCAGCAAATGAACATATTTCAGCGAGCTGGAAGTTTTTTCCTTAATAGCGTAAGATTTTATCTTAAAATACAAGAACTTTTCGTGGTTGTTGTCAATTTTTGTTGGTTTTCATCTAATGAACTTATTTCAGTCAGCTCGATCTGTCTTCTTCAAAGCAAAAAGATTTTATCTTCAAATACAAGAACTTTTCGTGGTTTTGTTGGTTTTCAGCAAATGAACAGATTTCAGCGAGCCAGAAGTTTTTTCTTTAATAGCGTAAGATTTCATCTTAAAACAAAAGAACTTTTCGTGGTTCTTGTCAATTTTTGTTGGTTTTCATCTAATGAACTTATTTCAGTCAGCTGGATCTTTCTTCTTCAAAGCAAAAAGATTTCATCTTCAAATACAAGAACTTTTCGTGGTTTTGATGGTTTTCAGCAAATGAACATATTTCAGCGAGCTGGAAGTTTTTTCCTGAATAGCGTAAGATTTTATCTTAAAATACAAGAACTTTTCGAGGTTCTTGTCAATTTTTGTTGGTTTTCATCTAATGAACTTATTTCAGTCAGCCAGATCTTTCTTCTTCAAAGCAAAAAGATTTTATCTTCAAATACAAGAACTTTTCGTGGTTTTCATGGTTTTCAGCAAATGATCATATTTCAGCGAGCTGGTAGTTTTTTCCTTAATAGAGTAAGAATTTATCTTAAAATACAAGAACTTTTCGAGGTTCTTGTCAATTTTTGTTGGTTTTCATCTCATGAACTTATTTCAGTCAGCCAGATCTTTCTTCTTCAAAGCAAAAACATTTTATCTTCAAATACAAGAACTTTTCGTGCTTTTGTTGGTTTTCAGCAAATGAACACATTTCAGCGAGGTTGAAGTTTTTTCTTTAATAGCGTAAGATTTTATCTTCAAATACAAGAACTTTTCGTGGTTTTGTTGGTTTTCAGCAAATTAACATATTTCAGCGAGCTGGGAGTTTTTACTTTCATAGCGTAAGATTTTATCTTAAACTACAAGAACTTTTCGTGGTTCTTGTCAATTTTTGTTGGTTTTCATCTGATGAACTCATTTCAGTCAGCCAGATCTTTCTTCGTCAAAGCAAAAGGATTTTATCTTCAAATACAAGAACTTTTTGTGGTTTTGATGGTTTTCAGCAAATGAACATATTTCAGCGAGCTGGAAGTTTTTTCCTTAATAGCGTAAGATTTTATCTTAAAAGACAAGAACTGTTCGTGGTTCTTGTCAATTTTTGTTGGTTTTCATCTAATGAACTTATTTCAGTCAGCTGGATCTTTCTTCTTCAAAGCAAAAAGATTTTATCTTCAAATACAAAAACTTGTCGTGGTTTTGATGGTTTTCAGCAAATGATCATATTTCAGCGATCTGGAAGTTTTTTCCTTAATGGAGTAAGATTTTATGTTAAAATACAAGAACTTTTCGTGGTTCTTGTCAATTTTTGTTGCTTTTTTTCTGATGAACTTATTTCAGTCAGCCGGATCTTACTTCTTCAAAGCAAATAGATTTTATCTTCAAATACAAGAACTTTTCGTGCTTTTGTTGGTTTTCAGCAAATGAACATATTTCAGCGAGCCAGAAGGATTTTCTTTAATAGTGTAAGATATTATCTTAAAGTACAAGAACTTTTCGTGGTTCTTGTCAATTTTTGTTGGTTTTCATCTAATGAACTTATTTCAGTCAGCTGGATCTTTCTTCTTCAAAGCAAAAAGATTTTATCTTCAAATACAAGAACTTTTCGTGGTTTTGTTGGTTTTCAGCAAATGAACAGATTTCAGCGAGGTAGAAGTTTTTTCTTTAATAGCGTAAGATTTCATCTGAAAATACAGGAACTTTTCGTGGTTCTTGTCAATTTTTGTTGGTTTTCATCTGATGAACTTATTTCAGTCAGCGAGATCTTTCTTCTTCAAAGCAAAAAGATTTTATCTTCAAATACAAGAACTTTTCGTGTTTTTGTTGGTTGTCAGCAAATGAAAACATTTCAGCGAGCAAGAAGCTTTATCTTAAAAAGCGTAAGATTTTATCTTAAAATACAACAACTTTTCGTGGTTCTTGTCAATTTTTGTTGGTTTTCATCTAATGAACTTATTTCAGTCAGCTAGATCTTTCTTCTTCAAAGCAAAAAGATTTTATCTTCAAATACAAGAACTTTTCGTGGTTTTGTTAGTTTTCAGCAAATGAAAACATTTCAGCGAGCAAGAAGCTTTATCTTAAAAAGCGTAAGATTTTATCTTAAAATACAAGAACTTTTCGTGGTTCTTGTCAATTTTTGTTGGTTTTCATCTCATGAACTTAATTCAGTCAGCTGGATCTTTCTTCTTCAAAGCAAAAAGATTTTATCTTCAAATACAAGAACTTTTCGTGGTTTTGTTGGTTTTCAGCAAATTAACATATTTCAGCGAGCTGGGAGTTTTTACTTTCACAGCGTAAGATTTTATCTTAAACTACAAGAACTTTTCGTGGTTCTTGTCAATTTTTGTTGGTTTTCATCTAATGAACTTATTTCAGTCAGCCAGATCTTTCTTCTTCAAAGCAAAAAGATTTTATCTTCAAATACAAGAACTTTTCGTGGTTTTGTTGGTTTTCAGCAAATTAACATATTTCAGCGAGCTGGAAGTTTTTTCCTTAATAGCGTAAGATTTTATCTTAAAAGACAAGAACTGTTCGTGGTTCTTGTCAATTTTTGTTGGTTTTCATCTAATGAACTTATTTCAGTCAGCCAGATCTTTCTTCTTCAAAGCAAAAAGATTTTATCTTCAAATACAAGAACTTTTCGTGGTTTTCATGGTTTTCAGCAAATGATCATATTTCAGCGAGCTGGTAGTTTTTTCCTTAATAGAGTAAGAATTTATCTTAAAATACAAGAACTTTTCGAGGTTCTTGTCAATTTTTGTTGGTTTTCATCTCATGAACTTATTTCAGTCAGCCAGATCTTTCTTCTTCAAAGCAAAAACATTTTATCTTCAAATACAAGAACTTTTCGTGCTTTTGTTGGTTTTCAGCAAATGAACACATTTCAGCGAGGTTGAAGTTTTTTCTTTAATAGCGTAAGATTTTATCTTCAAATACAAGAACTTTTCGTGGTTTTGTTGGTTTTCAGCAAATTAACATATTTCAGCGAGCTCGAGTTTTTACTTTCATAGCGTAAGATTTTATCTTAAACTACAAGAACTTTTCGTGGTTCTTGTCAATTTTTGTTGGTTTTCATCTGATGAACTCATTTCAGTCAGCCAGATCTTTCTTCGTCAAAGCAAAAGGATTTTATCTTCAAATACAAGAACTTTTTGTGGTTTTGATGGTTTTCAGCAAATGAACATATTTCAGCGAGCTGGAAGTTTTTTCCTTAATAGCGTAAGATTTTATCTTAAAAGACAAGAACTGTTCGTGGTTCTTGTCAATTTTTGTTGGTTTTCATCTAATGAACTTATTTCAGTCAGCTGGATCTTTCTTCTTCAAAGCAAAAAGATTTTATCTTCAAATACAAAAACTTGTCGTGGTTTTGATGGTTTTCAGCAAATGATCATATTTCAGCGATCTGGAAGTTTTTTCCTTAATGGAGTAAGATTTTATGTTAAAATACAAGAACTTTTCGTGGTTCTTGTCAATTTTTGTTGCTTTTTTTCTGATGAACTTATTTCAGTCAGCCGGATCTTACTTCTTCAAAGCAAATAGATTTTATCTTCAAATACAAGAACTTTTCGTGCTTTTGTTGGTTTTCAGCAAATGAACATATTTCAGCGAGCCAGAAGGATTTTCTTTAATAGTGTAAGATATTATCTTAAAGTACAAGAACTTTTCGTGGTTCTTGTCAATTTTTGTTGGTTTTCATCTAATGAACTTATTTCAGTCAGCTGGATCTTTCTTCTTCAAAGCAAAAAGATTTTATCTTCAAATACAAGAACTTTTCGTGGTTTTGTTGGTTTTCAGCAAATGAACAGATTTCAGCGAGGTAGAAGTTTTTTCTTTAATAGCGTAAGATTTCATCTGAAAATACAGGAACTTTTCGTGGTTCTTGTCAATTTTTGTTGGTTTTCATCTGATGAACTTATTTCAGTCAGCGAGATCTTTCTTCTTCAAAGCAAAAAGATTTTATCTTCAAATACAAGAACTTTTCGTGTTTTTGTTGGTTGTCAGCAAATGAAAACATTTCAGCGAGCAAGAAGCTTTATCTTAAAAAGCGTAAGATTTTATCTTAAAATACAACAACTTTTCGTGGTTCTTGTCAATTTTTGTTGGTTTTCATCTAATGAACTTATTTCAGTCAGCTAGATCTTTCTTCTTCAAAGCAAAAAGATTTTATCTTCAAATACAAGAACTTTTCGTGGTTTTGTTAGTTTTCAGCAAATGAAAACATTTCAGCGAGCAAGAAGCTTTATCTTAAAAAGCGTAAGATTTTATCTTAAAATACAAGAACTTTTCGTGGTTCTTGTCAATTTTTGTTGGTTTTCATCTCATGAACTTAATTCAGTCAGCTGGATCTTTCTTCTTCAAAGCAAAAAGATTTTATCTTCAAATACAAGAACTTTTCGTGGTTTTGTTGGTTTTCAGCAAATTAACATATTTCAGCGAGCTGGGAGTTTTTACTTTCATAGCGTAAGATTTTATCTTAAACTACAAGAACTTTTCGTGGTTCTTGTCAATTTTTGTTGGTTTTCATCTAATGAACTTATTTCAGTCAGCCAGATCTTTCTTCTTCAAAGCAAAAAGATTTTATCTTCAAATACAAGAACTTTTCGTGGTTTTGTTGGTTTTCAGCAAATTAACATATTTCAGCGAGCTGGAAGTTTTTTCCTTAATCGCGTAAGATTTTATCTTAAAAGACAAGAACTGTTCGTGGTTCTTGTCAATTTTTGTTGGTTTTCATCTAATGAACTTATTTCAGTCAGCTGGATCTTTCTTCTTCAAAGCAAAAAGATTTTATCTTCAAATACAAGAACTTTTCGTGGTTTTGATGGTTTTCAGCAAATGATCATATTTCAGCGATCTGGAAGTTTTTTCCTTAATAGAGTAAGATTTTATGTTAAAATACAAGAACTTTTCGTGGTTCTTGTCAATTTTTGTTGCTTTTTTTCTGATGAACTTATTTCAGTCAGCCGGATCTTTCTTCTTCAAAGCAAATAGATTTTATCTTCAAATACAAGAACTTTTCGTGGTTTTGTTGGTTTTCAGCAAATGAACAGATTTCAGCGAGCAAGTAGTTTTTTCTTTAATAGCGTAAGATTTTATCTTAAAATACAAGAACTTTTCGTGGTTCTGGTCAATTTTTGTTGGTTTTCATCTAATGAACTTTTTTCAGTCAGCTCGATCTTTCTTCTTCAAAGCAAAAAGATTTTATCTTCAAATACAAGAACTTTTCGTGGTTTTGATGGTTTTCAGCAAATGAACATATTTCAACGAGCTGGAAGTTTTTTCCTTAATAGCGTAAGATTTTATCTTAAAATACAAGAACTTTTCGTGGTTCTTGTCAATTTTTGTTGGTTTTCATCGAATGAACTTATTTCATTCAGCGACATCTTTCTTCTTCAAAGCAAAAAGATTTTATCTTCAAATACAAGATCTTTTCGTGGTTTTGTTGGTTTTCAGCAAATTAACATATTTCAGCGAGCTGGGAATTTTTACTTTAATAGCGTAAGATTTTATCTTGAAATGCAAGAACTTTTCGTCGTTCTTGTCAATTTTTGTTGGTTTTCATCTAATGAACTGATTTCAGTCAGCGAGATCTTTCTTCTTCAAAGCAAAAGGATTTTATCTTCAAATACAAGAACTTTTCGTGGTTTTGTTGGTTTTCAACAAATGAACAGATTTCAGCGAGCCAGAAGTTTTTTCTTTAATAGCGTAAGATTTCATCTTAAAATACAAGAACTTTTCGTGGTTCTTGTCAATTTTTGTTGGTTTTCATCTAATGAACTTATTTCAGTCAGCTGGATCTTTCTTCTTCAAAGCAAAAAGATTTCATCTTCAAATACAAGAACTTTTCGTGGTTTTGATGGTTTTCAGCAAATGATCATATTTCAGCGAGCTGGTAGTTTTTTCCTTAATAGAGTAAGAATTTATCTTAAAATACAAGAACTTTTCGAGGTTCTTGTCAATTTTTGTTGGTTTTCATCTAATGAACTTATTTCAGTCAGCCAGATCTTTCTTCTTCAAAGCAAAAAGATTTTATCTTCAAATACAAGAACTTTTCGTGCTTTTGTTGGTTTTCAGCAAATGAACATATTTCAGCGAGCCAGAAGGTTTTTCTTTAATAGCGTAAGATATTATCTTAAAATACAAGAACTTTTCGTGGTTCTTGTCAATTTTTGTGGGTTTTCATCTGATGAACTGATTTCAGTCAGCTGGATCTTTCTTCTTCAAAGCAAAAAGATTTTATCTTCAAATACAAGAACTTTTTGTGGTTTTGTTGGTTTTCAGCAAATGAACAGATTTCAGCGAGGTAGAAGTTTTTTCTTTAAAGCGTAAGATTTCATCTGAAAATACAAGAACTTTTCGTGGTTTTGTTGGTTTTCAGCAAATGAACATATTTCAGCGAGCAAGACGTTTTTTCTTTAATAGCGTAAGATTTCATCTTAAAATACAAGAACTTATCGTGGTTCTTCTCGATTTTTGTTGGTTTTCATCTAATGAACTTATTTCAGTCAGCTAGATCTTTCTTCTTCAAAGCAAAAAGATTTTATCTTCAAATACAAGAACTTTTCGTGGTTTTGTTGGCTTTCAGCAAATTAACATATTTCAGCGAGCTGGGAGTTTTTACTTTAATTGCGTAAGATTTTATCTTAAACTGCAAGAACTTTTCGTGGTTCTTGTCAATTTTTGTTGGTTTTCATCAAATGAACTTATTTCAGTCAGCGAGATCTTTCTTCTTCAAAGCAAAAGGATTTTATCTTCAAATACAAGAACTTTCAACGTGGTTTTGTTGGTTTTCAGCAAATGAACAGATTTCAGCGAGCCAGAAGTTTTTTCTTTCATAGCGTCAGATTTTATCTTAAAATACAAGAACTTTTCGTGTTTCTTGTCAATTTTTGTTGGTTTTCATCGAATGAAATTATTTCAGTCAGCAAGATCTTTCTTCAAAGCAAAAAGATTTGATCTTCAAATACAAGAACTTTTCGTGGTTTTGTTGGTTTTCAGCAAATGAACAGATTTCAGCGACCCAATAGTTTTTTCTTTAATAGCGTAAGATTTTATCTTAAAATACAAGAACTTTTCGTGGTTCTTGTCAATTTTTGTTGGTTTTCATCTGATGAACTTATTTCAGTCAGCTAGATCTTTCTTCTTCAAAGCAAAAAGATTTAACTTCAAATACAAGAACTTTTCGTGGTTTTGATGGTTTTCAGCAAATGAACATATTTCAGCGAGCTGGAAGTTTTTTCCTTAATAGCGTAAGATTTTATCTTAAAATACAAGAACTTTTCGTGGTTATTGTCAATTTTTGTTGGTTTTCAGCTAATGAACTTATTTCAGTCAGCTCGATCTTTCTTCTTCAAAGCAAAAAGATTTTATCTTCAAATACAAGAACTTTTCGTGGTTTTGTTGGTTTTCAGCAAATGAACAGATTTCAGCGAGCCAGAAGTTTTTTCTTTAATAGCGTAAGATTTCATCTTAAAATACAAGAACTTTTCGTGGTTCTTGTCAATTTTTGTTGGTTTTCATCTAATGAACTTATTTCAGTCAGCTGGATCTTTCTTCTTCAAAGCAAAAAGATTTCATCTTCAAATACAAGAACTTTTCGTGGTTTTGATGGTTTTCAGCAAATGAACATATTTCAGCGAGCTGGAAGTTTTTTCCTTAATAGCGTAAGATTTTATCTTAAAATACAAGAACTTTTTGAGGTTCTTGTCAATTTTTGTTGGTTTTCATCTAATGAACTTATTTCAGTCAGCCAGATCTTTCTTCTTCAAAGCAAAAAGATTTTATCTTCAAATACAAGAACTTTTCGTGGTTTTGTTGGTTTTCAGCAAATGAACAGATTTCAGCGAGGTAGAAGTTTTTTCTTTAAAGCGTAAGATTTCATCTGAAAATACAAGAACTTTTCGTGGTTTTGTTGGTTTTCAGCAAATGAACATATTTCAGCGAGCAAGAAGTTTTTTCTTTAATAGCGTAAGATTTCATCTTAAAATACAAGAACTTATCGTGGTTCTTCTCGATTTTTGTTGGTTTTCATCTAATGAACTTATTTCAGTCAGCTAGATCTTTCTTCTTCAAAGCAAAAAGATTTCATCTTCAAATACAAGAACTTTTCGTGGTTTTGTTGGTTTTCAGCAAATGAACACATTTCAGCGAGCAAGAAGCTTTATCTTAAAAAGCGTAAGATTTCATCTGAAAATATAAGAACTTATCGTGGTTCTTCTCGATTTTTGTTGGTTTTCATCTGATGAACTTATTTCAGTCAGCTAGATCTTTCTTCTTCAAAGCAAAAAGATTTAACTTCAAATACAAGAACTTTTCGTGGTTTTGATGGTTTTCAGCAAATGAACATATTTCAGCGAGCTGGAAGTTTTTTCCTTAATAGCGTAAGATTTTATCTTAAAATACAAGAACTTTTCGTGGTTGTTGTCAATTTTTGTTGGTTTTCATCTAATGAAGTTATTTCAGTCAGCTCGATCTGTCTTCTTCAAAGCAAAAAGATTTTATCTTCAAATACAAGAACTTTTCGTGGTTTTGTTGGTTTTCAGCAAATGAACAGATTTCAGCGAGCCAGAAGTTTTTTCTTTAATAGCGTAAGATTTCATCTTAAAACAAAAGAACTTTTCGTGGTTCTTGTCAATTTTTGTTGGTTTTCATCTAATGAACTTATTTCAGTCAGCTGGATCTTTCTTCTTCAAAGCAAAAAGATTTCATCTTCAAATACAAGAACTTTTCGTGGTTTTGATGGTTTTCAGCAAATGAACATATTTCAGCGAGCTGGAAGTTTTTTCCTGAATAGCGTAAGATTTTATCTTAAAATACAAGAACTTTTCGAGGTTCTTGTCAATTTTTGTTGGTTTTCATCTAATGAACTTATTTCAGTCAGCCAGATCTTTCTTCCTCAAAGCAAAAAGATTTTATCTTCAAATACAAGAACTTTTCGTGGTTTTCATGGTTTTCAGCAAATGATCATATTTCAGCGAGCTGGTAGTTTTTTCCTTAATAGAGTAAGAATTTATCTTAAAATACAAGAACTTTTCGAGGTTCTTGTCAATTTTTGTTGGTTTTCATCTCATGAACTTATTTCAGTCAGCCAGATCTTTCTTCTTCAAAGCAAAAACATTTTATCTTCAAATACAAGAACTTTTCGTGCTTTTGTTGGTTTTCAGCAAATGAACACATTTCAGCGAGGTTGAAGTTTTTTCTTTAATAGCGTAAGATTTCATCTGAAAATACAAGAACTTTTCGTGGTTCTTGTCAATTTTTGTTGGTTTTCATCTGATGAACTTATTTCAGTCAGCGAGATCTTTCTTCTTCAAAGCAAAAAGATTTTATCTTCAAATACAAGAACTTTTCGTGGTTTTGTTGGTTTTCAGCAAATGAACATATTTCAGCGAGCAAGAAGTTTTTTCTTTAATAGCGTAAGATTTCATCTTAAAATACAAGAACTTATCGTGGTTCTTCTCGATTTTTGTTGGTTTTCATCTTATGAACTTATTTCAGTCAGCTGGATCTTTCTTCTTCAAAGCAAAAAGATTTTATCTTCAAATACAAGAACTTTTCGTGGTTTTGTTGGTTTTCAGCAAATGAACAGATTTCAGCGAGGTAGAAGTTTTTTCTTTAATAGCGTAAGATTTCATCTTCAAATACAAGAACTTTTCGTGGTTTTGATGGTTTTCAGCAAATGAACATATTTCAGCGAGCTGGAAGTTTTTTCCTTAATAGCGTAAGATTTTATCTTAAACTACAAGAACTTTTCGTGGTTCTTGTCAATTTTTGTTGGTTTTCATCTGATGAACTTATTTCAGTCAGCCAGATCTTTCTTCTTTAAAGCAAAAAGATTTTATCTTCAAATACAAGAACTTTTCGTGGTTTTGATGGTTTTCAGCAAATGAACATATTTCAGCGAGCTGGAAGTTTTTTCCTTAATAGCGTAAGATTTTATCTTAAAAGACAAGAACTGTTCGTGGTTCTTGTCAATTTTTGTTGGTTTTCATCTAATGAACTTATTTCAGTCAGCTAGATCTTTCTTCTTCAAAGCAAAAAGATTTTATCTTCAAATACAAGAACTTTTCGTGGCTTTGATGGTTTTCAGCAAATGATCATATTTCAGCGATCTGGAAGTTTTTTCCTTAATAGAGTAAGATTTTATGTTAAAATAGAAGAACTTTTCGTGGTTCTTGTCAATTTTTGTTGCTTTTTTTCTGATGAACTTATTTCAGTCAGCCGGATCTTACTTCTTCAAAGCAAATAGATTTTATCTTCAAATACAAGAACTTTTCGTGCTTTTGTTGGTTTTCAGCAAATGAACATATTTCAGCGAGCCAGAAGGTTTTTCTTTAATAGCGTAAGATATTATCTTAAAATACAAGAACTTTTCGTGGTTCTTGTCAATTTTTGTTGGTTTTCATCTAATGAACTTATTTCAGTCAGCTTGATCTTTCTTCTTCAAAGCAAAAAGATTTTATCTTCAAATACAAGAACTTTTCGTGGTTTTGTTGGTTTTCTGCAAATGAACAGATTTCAGTGAGGTAGAAGTTTTTTCTTTAATAGCGTAAGATTTCATCTGAAAATACAAGAACTTTTCGTGGTTCTTGTCAATTTTTGTTGGTTTTCATCTGATGAACTTATTTCAGTCAGCGAGATCTTTCTTCTTCAAAGCAAAAAGATTTTATCTTCAAATACAAGAACTTTTCGTGGTTTTGTTGGTTTTCAGCAAATGAACATATTTCAGCGAGCAAGAAGTTTTTTCTTTAATAGCGTAAGATTTCATCTTAAAATACAAGAACTTATCGTGGTTCTTCTCGATTTTTGTTGGTTTTCATCTCATGAACTTATTTCAGTCAGCTGGATCTTTCTTCTTCAATGCAAAAAAATTTCATCTTCAAATACAAGAACTTTTCGTGGTTTTGTTGGTTTTCAGCAAATGAACACATTTCAGCGAGCAAGAAGCATTATCTTAAAAAGCGTAAGATTTTGTCTTAAAATACAAGAACTTTTCGTGGTTCTTGTCAATTTTTGTTGGTTTTCATCTAATGAACTTATTTCAGTCAGCTAGATCTTTCTTCTTCAAAGCAAAAAGATTTTATCTTCAAATACAAGAACTTTTCGTGGTTTTGATGGTTTTCAGCAAATGAACATATTTCAGCGAGCTCGAAGTTTTTTCCTTCATAGCGTAAGATTTTATCTGAAAATACAAGAACTTTTCGTGGTTCTTGTCAATTTTTGTTGGTTTTCATCTCATGAACTTAATTCAGTCAGCTGGATCTTTCTTCTTCAAAGCAAAAAGATTTTATCTTCAAATACAAGAACTTTTCGTGGTTTTGTTGGTTTTCAGCAAATTAACATATTTCAGCGAGCTGGGAGTTTTTACTTTCATAGCGTAAGATTTTATCTTAAACGACAAGAACTTTTCGTGGTTCTTGTCAATTTTTGTTGGTTTTCATCTAATGAACTTATTTCAGTCAGCCAGATCTTTCTTCTTCAAAGCAAAAAGATTTTATCTTCAAATACAAGAACTTTTCGTGGCTTTGATGGTTTTCAGCAAATGAACATATCTCAGCGAGCTCGAAGTTTTTTCCTTAATAGCGTAAGATTTTATCTTCAAATACAAGAACTTTTCGTGGTTTTGTTGGTTTTCAGCAAATTAACATATTTCAGCGAGCTGGGAGTTTTTACTTTCATAGCGTAAGATTTTATCTTAAACGACAAGAACTTTTCGTGGTTCTTGTCAATTTTTGTTGGTTTTCATCTAATGAACTTATTTCAGTCAGCCAGATCTTTCTTCTTCAAAGCAAAAAGATTTTATCTTCAAATACAAGAACTTTTCGTGGTTTTGATGGTTTTCAGCAAATGAACATATTTCAGCGAGCTGGAAGTTTTTTCCTTAATAGCGTAAGATTTTATCTTAAAATACAAGAACTTTTCGTGGTTGTTGTCAATTTTTGTTGGTTTTCATCTAATGAACTTATTTCAGTCAGCTCGATCTGTCTTCTTCAAAGCAAAAAGATTTTATCTTCAAATACAAGAACTTTTCGTGGTTTTGTTGGTTTTCAGCAAATGAACAGATTTCAGCGAGCCAGAAGTTTTTTCTTTAATAGCGTAAGATTTCATCTTAAAACAAAAGAACTTTTCGTGGTTCTTGTCAATTTTTGTTGGTTTTCATCTAATGAACTTATTTCAGTCAGCTGGATCTTTCTTCTTCAAAGCAAAAAGATTTCATCTTCAAATACAAGAACTTTTCGTGGTTTTGATGGTTTTCAGCAAATGAACATATTTCAGCGAGCTGGAAGTTTTTTCCTGAATAGCGTAAGATTTTATCTTAAAATACAAGAACTTTTCGAGGTTCTTGTCAATTTTTGTTGGTTTTCATCTAATGAACTTATTTCAGTCAGCCAGATCTTTCTTCTTCAAAGCAAAAAGATTTTATCTTCAAATACAAGAACTTTTCGTGGTTTTCATGGTTTTCAGCAAATGATCATATTTCAGCGAGCTGGTAGTTTTTTCCTTAATAGAGTAAGAATTTATCTTAAAATACAAGAACTTTTCGAGGTTCTTGTCAATTTTTGTTGGTTTTCATCTCATGAACTTATTTCAGTCAGCCAGATCTTTCTTCTTCAAAGCAAAAACATTTTATCTTCAAATACAAGAACTTTTCGTGCTTTTGTTGGTTTTCAGCAAATGAACACATTTCAGCGAGGTTGAAGTTTTTTCTTTAATAGCGTAAGATTTCATCTGAAAATACAAGAACTTTTCGTGGTTCTTGTCAATTTTTGTTGGTTTTCATCTGATGAACTTATTTCAGTCAGCGAGATCTTTCTTCTTCAAAGCAAAAAGATTTTATCTTCAAATACAAGAACTTTTCGTGGTTTTGTTGGTTTTCAGCAAATGAACATATTTCAGCGAGCAAGAAGTTTTTTCTTTAATAGCGTAAGATTTCATCTTAAAATACAAGAACTTATCGTGGTTCTTCTCGATTTTTGTTGGTTTTCATCTTATGAACTTATTTCAGTCAGCTGGATCTTTCTTCTTCAAAGCAAAAAGATTTTATCTTCAAATACAAGAACTTTTCGTGGTTTTGTTGGTTTTCAGCAAATGAACAGATTTCAGCGAGGTAGAAGTTTTTTCTTTAATAGCGTAAGATTTCATCTGAAAATACAAGAACTTTTCGTCGTTTTGTTGGTTTTCAGCAAATGAACATATTTCAGCGAGCAAGAAGTTTTTTCTTTAATAGCGTAAGATTTCATCTTAAAATACAAGAACTTATCGTGGTTCTTCTCGATTTTTGTTTGTTTTCATCTAATGAACTTATTTCAGTCAGCTAGACCTTTCTTCTTCAAAGCAAAAAGATTTCATCTTCAAATACAAGAACTTTTCGTGGTTTTGTTGGTTTTCAGCAAATGAACACATTTCAGCGAGCAAGAAGCTTTATCTTAAAAAGCGTAAGATTTTATCTTCAAATACAAGAACTTTTCGTGGTTCTTGTCAATTTTTGTTGGTTTTCATCTCATGAACTTAATTCAGTCAGCTGGATCTTTCTTCTTCAAAGCAAAAAGATTTCATCTTCAAATACAAGAACTCTTCGTGGTTTTGATGGTTTTCAGCAAATGAACATATTTCAGCGAGCTGGAAGTTTTTTCCTTAATAGCGTAAGATTTTATCTTAAACTACAAGAACTTTTCGTGGTTCTTGTCAATTTTTGTTGGTTTTCATCTGATGAACTTATTTCAGTCAGCCAGATCTTTCTTCTTTAAAGCAAAAAGATTTTATCTTCAAATACAAGAACTTTTCGTGGTTTTGATGGTTTTCAGCAAATGAACATATTTCAGCGAGCTGGAAGTTTTTTCCTTAATAGCGTAAGATTTTATCTTAAAAGACAAGAACTGTTCGTGGTTCTTGTCAATTTTTGTTGGTTTTCATCTAATGAACTTATTTCAGTCAGCTAGATCTTTCTTCTTCAAAGCAAAAAGATTTTATCTTCAAATACAAGAACTTTTCGTGGTTTTGATGGTTTTCAGCAAATGATCATATTTCAGCGATCTGGAAGTTTTTTCCTTAATAGAGTAAGATTTTATGTTAAAATAGAAGAACTTTTCGTGGTTCTTGTCAATTTTTGTTGCTTTTTTTCTGATGAACTTATTTCAGTCAGCCGGATCTTACTTCTTCAAAGCAAATAGATTTTATCTTCAAATACAAGAACTTTTCGTGCTTTTGTTGGTTTTCAGCAAATGAACATATTTCAGCGAGCCAGAAGGTTTTTCTTTAATAGCGTAAGATATTATCTTAAAATACAAGAACTTTTCGTGGTTCTTGTCAATTTTTGTTGGTTTTCATCTAATGAACTTATTTCAGTCAGCTTGATCTTTCTTCTTCAAAGCAAAAAGATTTTATCTTCAAATACAAGAACTTTTCGTGGTTTTGTTGGTTTTCTGCAAATGAACAGATTTCAGTGAGGTAGAAGTTTTTTCTTTAATAGCGTAAGATTTCATCTGAAAATACAAGAACTTTTCGTGGTTCTTGTCAATTTTTGTTGGTTTTCATCTAATGAACTTATTTCAGTCAGCTAGATCTTTCTTCTTCAAAGCAAAAAGATTTTATCTTCAAATACAAGAACTTTTCGTGGTTTTGATGGTTTTCAGCAAATGAACATATTTCAGCGAGCTCGAAGTTTTTTCCTTCATAGCGTAAGATTTCATCTGAAAATACAAGAACTTTTCGTGGTTCTTGTCAATTTTTGTTGGTTTTCATCTCATGAACTTAATTCAGTCAGCTGGATCTTTCTTCTTCAAAGCAAAAAGATTTTATCTTCAAATACAAGAACTTTTCGTGGTTTTGTTGGTTTTCAGCAAATTAACATATTTCAGCGAGCTGGGAGTTTTTACTTTCATAGCGTAAGATTTTATCTTAAACGACAAGAACTTTTCGTGGTTCTTGTCAATTTTTGTTGGTTTTCATCTAATGAACTTATTTCAGTCAGCCAGATCTTTCTTCTTCAAAGCAAAAAGATTTTATCTTCAAATACAAGAACTTTTCGTGGTTTTGATGGTTTTCAGCAAATGAACATATCTCAGCGAGCTCGAAGTTTTTTCCTTAATAGCGTAAGATTTTATCTTAAACTACAAGAACTTTTCGTGGTTCTTGTCAATTTTTGTTGGTTTTCATCTAATGAACTTATTTCAGTCAGCCAGATCTTTCTTCTTCAAAGCAAAAAGATTTTATCTTCAAATACAAGAACTTTTCGTGGTTTTGTTGGTTTTCAGCAAATGAACATATCTCAGCGAGCTGGAAGTTTTTTCCTTAATAGCGTAAGATTTTTTCTTAAAAGACAAGAACTGTTCGTGGTTCTTGTCAATTTTTGTTGGTTTTCATCTGATGAACTTATTTCAGTCAGCTAGATCTTTCTTCTTCAAAGCAAAAAGATTTTATCTTCAAATACAAGAACTTTTCGTGGTTTTGATGGTTTTCAGCAAATGATCATATTTCAGCGATCTGGAAGTTTTTTCCTTAATAGAGTACGATTTTATGTTAAAATACAAGAACTTTTCGTGATTCTTGTCAATTTTTGTTGCTTTTTTTCTGATGAACTTATTTCAGTCAGCCGGATCTTACTTCTTCAAAGCAAATAGATTTTATCTTCAAATACAAGAACTTTTCGTGCTTTTGTTGGTTTTCAGCAAATGAACATATTTCAGCGAGCCAGAAGGATTTTCTTTAATAGCGTAAGATATTATCTTAAAATACAAGAACTTTTCGTGGTTCTTGTCAATTTTTGTTGGTTTTCATCTAATGAACTTATTTCAGTCAGCTTGATCTTTCTTCTTCAAAGCAAAAAGATTTTATCTTCAAACACAAGAACTTTTCGTGGTTTTGTTGGTTTTCTGCAAATGAACAGATTTCAGTGAGGTAGAAGTTTTTTCTTTAATAGCGTAAGATTTCATCTGAAAATACAAGAACTTTTCGTGGTTCTTGTCAATTTTTGTTGGTTTTCATCTGATGAACTTATTTCAGTCAGCGAGATCTTTCTTCTTCAAAGCAAAAAGATTTTATCTTCAAATACAAGAACTTTTCGTGGTTTTGTTGGTTTTCAGCAAATGAACATATTTCAGCGAGCAAGAAGTTTTTTCTTTAATAGCGTAAGATTTCATCTTAAAATACAAGAACTTATCGTGGTTCTTCTCGATTTTTGTTGGTTTTCATCTAATGAACTTATTTCAGTCAGCTAGATCTTTCTTCTTCAATGCAAAAAAATTTCATCTTCAAATACAAGAACTTTTCGTGGTTTTGATGGTTTTCAGCAAATTAACATATTTCAGCGAGCTGGGAGTTTTTACTTTCATAGCGTAAGATTTTATCTTAAACTACAAGAACTTTTCGTGGTTCTTGTCAATTTTTGTTGGTTTTCATCTGATGAACTTATTTCAGTCAGCCAGATCTTTCTTCTTCAAAGCAAAAAGATTTTATCTTCAAATACAAGAACTTTTCGTGGTTTTGATGGTTTTCAGCAAATGAACATGTTTCAGCGAGCTCGAAGTTTTTTCCTTAATAGCGTAAGATTTTATCTTAAAAGACAAGAACTGTTCGTGGTTCTTGTCAATTTTTGTTGGTTTTCATCTAATGAACTTATTTCAGTCAGCTGGATCTTTCTTCTTCAAAGCAAAAAGATTTTATCTTCAAATACAAGAACTTTTCGTGCTTTTGTTGGTTTTCAGCAAATGAACATATTTCAGCGAGCCAGAAGGTTTTTCTTTAATAGCGTAAGATATTATCTTAAAATACAAGAACTTTTCGTGGTTATTGTCAATTTTTGTTGGTTTTCATCTAATGAACTTATTTCAGTCAGCTCGATCTTTCTTCTTCAAAGCAAAAAGATTTTATCTTCAAATACAAGACCTTTTCGTGGTTTTGATGTTTTTCAGCAAATGAACATATTTCAGCGAGCTCGAAGTTTTTTCCTTCATCGCGGAAGATTTTATCTGAAAATACAAGAACTTTTCGTGGTTCTTGTCAATTTTTGTTGGTTTTCATCTCATGAACTTAATTCAGTCAGCTGGATCTTTCTTCTTCAAAGCAAAAAGATTTTATCTTCAAATACAAGAACTTTTCGTGGTTTTGTTGGTTTTCAGCAAATGAACAGATTTCAGCGAGGTAGAAGTTTTTTCTTTAATAGCGTAAGATTTCATCTGAAAATACAAGAACTTTTCGTCGTTTTGTTGGTTTTCAGCAAATGAACATATTTCAGCGAGCAAGAAGTTTTTTCTTTAATAGCGTAAGATTTCATCTTAAAATACAAGAACTTATCGTGGTTCTTCTCGATTTTTGTTTGTTTTCATCTAATGAACTTATTTCAGTCAGCTAGACCTTTCTTCTTCAAAGCAAAAAGATTTCATCTTCAAATACAAGAACTTTTCGTGGTTTTGTTGGTTTTCAGCAAATGAACACATTTCAGCGAGCAAGAAGCTTTATCTTAAAAAGCGTAAGATTTTATCTTCAAATACAAGAACTTTTCGTGGTTCTTGTCAATTTTTGTTGGTTTTCATCTCATGAACTTAATTCAGTCAGCTGGATCTTTCTTCTTCAAAGCAAAAAGATTTCATCTTCAAATACAAGAACTCTTCGTGGTTTTGATGGTTTTCAGCAAATGAACATATTTCAGCGAGCTGGAAGTTTTTTCCTTAATAGCGTAAGATTTTATCTTAAACTACAAGAACTTTTCGTGGTTCTTGTCAATTTTTGTTGGTTTTCATCTGATGAACTTATTTCAGTCAGCCAGATCTTTCTTCTTTAAAGCAAAAAGATTTTATCTTCAAATACAAGAACTTTTCGTGGTTTTGATGGTTTTCAGCAAATGAACATATTTCAGCGAGCTGGAAGTTTTTTCCTTAATAGCGTAAGATTTTATCTTAAAAGACAAGAACTGTTCGTGGTTCTTGTCAATTTTTGTTGGTTTTCATCTAATGAACTTATTTCAGTCAGCTAGATCTTTCTTCTTCAAAGCAAAAAGATTTTATCTTCAAATACAAGAACTTTTCGTGGTTTTGATGGTTTTCAGCAAATGATCATATTTCAGCGATCTGGAAGTTTTTTCCTTAATAGAGTAAGATTTTATGTTAAAATAGAAGAACTTTTCGTGGTTCTTGTCAATTTTTGTTGCTTTTTTTCTGATGAACTTATTTCAGTCAGCCGGATCTTACTTCTTCAAAGCAAATAGATTTTATCTTCAAATACAAGAACTTTTCGTGCTTTTGTTGGTTTTCAGCAAATGAACATATTTCAGCGAGCCAGAAGGTTTTTCTTTAATAGCGTAAGATATTATCTTAAAATACAAGAACTTTTCGTGGTTCTTGTCAATTTTTGTTGGTTTTCATCTAATGAACTTATTTCAGTCAGCTTGATCTTTCTTCTTCAAAGCAAAAAGATTTTATCTTCAAATACAAGAACTTTTCGTGGTTTTGTTGGTTTTCTGCAAATGAACAGATTTCAGTGAGGTAGAAGTTTTTTCTTTAATAGCGTAAGATTTCATCTGAAAATACAAGAACTTTTCGTGGTTCTTGTCAATTTTTGTTGGTTTTCATCTAATGAACTTATTTCAGTCAGCTAGATCTTTCTTCTTCAAAGCAAAAAGATTTTATCTTCAAATACAAGAACTTTTCGTGGTTTTGATGGTTTTCAGCAAATGAACATATTTCAGCGAGCTCGAAGTTTTTTCCTTCATAGCGTAAGATTTCATCTGAAAATACAAGAACTTTTCGTGGTTCTTGTCAATTTTTGTTGGTTTTCATCTCATGAACTTAATTCAGTCAGCTGGATCTTTCTTCTTCAAAGCAAAAAGATTTTATCTTCAAATACAAGAACTTTTCGTGGTTTTGTTGGTTTTCAGCAAATTAACATATTTCAGCGAGCTGGGAGTTTTTACTTTCATAGCGTAAGATTTTATCTTAAACTACAAGAACTTTTCGTGGTTCTTGTCAATTTTTGTTGGTTTTCATCTAATGAACTTATTTCAGTCAGCCAGATCTTTCTTCTTCAAAGCAAAAAGATTTTATCTTCAAATACAAGAACTTTTCGTGGTTTTGATGGTTTTCAGCAAATGAACATATCTCAGCGAGCTCGAAGTTTTTTCCTTAATAGCGTAAGATTTTATCTTAAACTACAAGAACTTTTCGTGGTTCTTGTCAATTTTTGTTGGTTTTCATCTAATGAACTTATTTCAGTCAGCCAGATCTTTCTTCTTCAAAGCAAAAAGATTTTATCTTCAAATACAAGAACTTTTCGTGGTTTTGTTGGTTTTCAGCAAATGAACATATCTCAGCGAGCTGGAAGTTTTTTCCTTAATAGCGTAAGATTTTTTCTTAAAAGACAAGAACTGTTCGTGGTTCTTGTCAATTTTTGTTGGTTTTCATCTGATGAACTTATTTCAGTCAGCTAGATCTTTCTTCTTCAAAGCAAAAAGATTTTATCTTCAAATACAAGAACTTTTCGTGGTTTTGATGGTTTTCAGCAAATGATCATATTTCAGCGATCTGGAAGTTTTTTCCTTAATAGAGTACGATTTTATGTTAAAATACAAGAACTTTTCGTGATTCTTGTCAATTTTTGTTGCTTTTTTTCTGATGAACTTATTTCAGTCAGCCGGATCTTACTTCTTCAAAGCAAATAGATTTTATCTTCAAATACAAGAACTTTTCGTGCTTTTGTTGGTTTTCAGCAAATGAACATATTTCAGCGAGCCAGAAGGATTTTCTTTAATAGCGTAAGATATTATCTTAAAATACAAGAACTTTTCGTGGTTCTTGTCAATTTTTGTTGGTTTTCATCTAATGAACTTATTTCAGTCAGCTTGATCTTTCTTCTTCAAAGCAAAAAGATTTTATCTTCAAACACAAGAACTTTTCGTGGTTTTGTTGGTTTTCTGCAAATGAACAGATTTCAGTGAGGTAGAAGTTTTTTCTTTAATAGCGTAAGATTTCATCTGAAAATACAAGAACTTTTCGTGGTTCTTGTCAATTTTTGTTGGTTTTCATCTGATGAACTTATTTCAGTCAGCGAGATCTTTCTTCTTCAAAGCAAAAAGATTTTATCTTCAAATACAAGAACTTTTCGTGGTTTTGTTGGTTTTCAGCAAATGAACATATTTCAGCGAGCAAGAAGTTTTTTCTTTAATAGCGTAAGATTTCATCTTAAAATACAAGAACTTATCGTGGTTCTTCTCGATTTTTGTTGGTTTTCATCTAATGAACTTATTTCAGTCAGCTAGATCTTTCTTCTTCAATGCAAAAAAATTTCATCTTCAAATACAAGAACTTTTCGTGGTTTTGATGGTTTTCAGCAAATTAACATATTTCAGCGAGCTGGGAGTTTTTACTTTCATTGCGTAAGATTTTATCTTAAACTACAAGAACTTTTCGTGGTTCTTGTCAATTTTTGTTGGTTTTCATCTGATGAACTTATTTCAGTCAGCCAGATCTTTCTTCTTCAAAGCAAAAAGATTTTATCTTCAAATACAAGAACTTTTCGTGGTTTTGATGGTTTTCAGCAAATGAACATGTTTCAGCGAGCTCGAAGTTTTTTCCTTAATAGCGTAAGATTTTATCTTAAAAGACAAGAACTGTTCGTGGTTCTTGTCAATTTTTGTTGGTTTTCATCTAATGAACTTATTTCAGTCAGCTGGATCTTTCTTCTTCAAAGCAAAAAGATTTTATCTTCAAATACAAGAACTTTTCGTGCTTTTGTTGGTTTTCAGCAAATGAACATATTTCAGCGAGCCAGAAGGTTTTTCTTTAATAGCGTAAGATATTATCTTAAAATACAAGAACTTTTCGTGGTTATTGTCAATTTTTGTTGGTTTTCATCTAATGAACTTATTTCAGTCAGCTCGATCTTTCTTCTTCAAAGCAAAAAGATTTTATCTTCAAATACAAGACCTTTTCGTGGTTTTGATGTTTTTCAGCAAATGAACATATTTCAGCGAGCTCGAAGTTTTTTCCTTCATCGCGGAAGATTTTATCTGAAAATACAAGAACTTTTCGTGGTTCTTGTCAATTTTTGTTGGTTTTCATCTCATGAACTTAATTCAGTCAGCTGGATCTTTCTTCTTCAAAGCAAAAAGATTTTATCTTCAAATACAAGAACTTTTCGTGGTTTTGTTGGTTTTCAGCAAATTAACATATTTCAGCGAGCTGGGAGTTTTTACTTTCATAGCGTAAGATTTTATCTTAAACGACAAGAACTTTTCGTGGTTCTTGTCAATTTTTGTTGGTTTTCATCTAATGAACTTATTTCAGTCAGCCAGATCTTTCTTCTTCAAAGCAAAAAGATTTTATCTTCAAATACAAGAACTTTTCGTGGTTTTGATGGTTTTCAGCAAATGAACATATTTCAGCGAGCTCGAAGTTTTTTCCTTAATAGCGTAAGATTTTATCTTAAAAGACAAGAACTGTTCGTGGTTCTTGTCAATTTTTGTTGGTTTTCATCTGATGAACTTATTTCAGTCAGCTGGATCTTTCTTCTTCAAAGGAAAAAGATTTTATCTTCAAATACAAGAACTTTTCGTGGTTCTTGTCAATTTTTGTTGCTTTTTTTCTGATGAACTTATTGCAGTCAGCCGGATCTTTCTTCTTCAAAGCAAATAGATTTTATCTTCAACCACAAGAACTTTTCGTGCTTTTGTTGGTTTTCAGCAAATGAACATATTTCAGCGAGCCAGAAGGTTTTTCTTTAATAGCGTAAGATATTATCTTAAAATACAAGAACTTTTCGTGGTTCTTGTCAATTTTTGTTGGTTTTCATCGAATGAACTTATTTCAGTCAGCTGGATCTTTCTTCTTCAAAGCAAAAAGATTTTATCTTCAAATACAAGAACTTTTCGTGGTTTTGTTGGTTTTCAGCAAATGAACATATTTCAGCGAGCAAGAAGTTTTTTCTTTAATAGCGTAAGATTTCATCTTAAAATACAAGAACTTATCGTGGTTCTTCTCGATTTTTGTTGGTTTTCATCTAATGAACTTATTTCAGTCAGCTAGATCTTTCTTCTTCAAAGCAAAAAAATTTCACCTTCAAATACAAGAACTTTTCGTGGTTTTGTTGGTTTTCAGCAAATGAACACATTTCAGCGAGCAAGAAGCTTTATCTTAAAAAGCGTAAGATTTTATCTTAAAATACAAGAACTTTTCGTGGTTCTTGTCAATTTTTGTTGGTTTTCATCTAATGAACTTATTTCAGTCAGCTAGATCTTTCTTCTTCAAAGCAAAAAGATTTTATCTTCAAATACAAGAACTTTTCGTGGTTTTGATGGTTTTCAGCAAATGAACATATTTCAGCGAGCTCGAAGTTTTTTCCTTAATAGCGTAAGATTTTATCTTAAAATACAAGAACTTTTCGTGGTTCTTGTCAATTTTTGTTGGTTTTCATCTCATGAACTTAATTCAATCAGCTGGATCTTTCTTCTTCAAAGCAAAAAGATTTTATCTTCAAATACAAGAACTTTTTGTGGTTTTGTTGGTTTTCAGCAAATTAACATATTTCAGCGAGCTGGGAGTTTTTACTTTCATAGCGGAAGATTTTATCTTAAACTACAAGAACTTTTCGTGGTTCTTGTCAATTTTTGTTGGTTTTCATCTAATGAACTTATTTCAGTCAGCCAGATCTTTCTTCTTCAAAGCCAAAAGATTTTATCTTCAAATACAAGAACTTTTCGTGGTTTTGATGGTTTTCAGCAAATGATCATATTTCAGCGATCTGGAAATTTTTTCCTTAATAGAGTAAGATTTTATGTTAAAATACAAGAACTTTTCGTGGTTCTTGTCAATTTTTGTTGCTTTTTTTCTGATGAACTTATTTCAGTCAGCCGGATCTTTCTTCTTCAAAGCAAATAGATTTTATCTTCAACTACAAGAACTTTTCGTGTTTTTGTTGGTTTTCAGCAAATGAACATATTTCAGCGAGCCAGAAGGTTTTTCTTTAATAGCGTAAGATATTATCTTAAAATACAAGAACTTTTCGTGGTTCTTGTCAATTTTTGTTGGTTTTCATCTGATGAACTTATTTCAGTCAGCTGGATCTTTCTTCTTCAAAGCAAAAAGATTTTATCTTCAAATACAAGAACTTTTCGTGGTTTTGTTGGTTTTCAGCAAATGAACATATTTCAGCGAGCAAGAAGTTTTTTCTTTAATAGCGTAAGATTTCATCTTAAAATACAAGAACTTATCGTGGTTCTTCTCGATTTTTGTTGGTTTTCATCTAATGAACTTATTTCAGTCAGCTAGATCTTTCTTCTTCAAAGCAAAAAAATTTCACCTTCAAATACAAGAACTTTTCGTGGTTTTGTTGGTTTTCAGCAAATGAACACATTTCAGCGAGCAAGAAGCTTTATCTTAAAAAGCGTAAGATTTTATCTTAAAATACAAGAACTTTTCGTGGTTCTTGTCAATTTTTGTTGGTTTTCATCTAATGAACTTATTTCAGTCAGCTAGATCTTTCTTCTTCAAAGCAAAAAGATTTTATCTTCAAATACAAGAACTTTTCGTGGTTTTGATGGTTTTCAGCAAATGAACATATTTCAGCGAGCTCGAAGTTTTTTCCTTAATAGCGTAAGATTTTATCTTAAAATACAAGAACTTTTCGTGGTTCTTGTCAATTTTTGTTGGTTTTCATCTCATGAACTTAATTCAATCAGCTGGATCTTTCTTCTTCAAAGCAAAAAGATTTTATCTTCAAATACAAGAACTTTTCGTGGTTTTGTTGGTTTTCAGCAAATTAACATATTTCAGCGAGCTGGGAGTTTTTACTTTCATAGCGGAAGATTTTATCTTAAACTACAAGAACTTTTCGTGGTTCTTGTCAATTTTTGTTGGTTTTCATCTAATGAACTTATTTCAGTCAGCCAGATCTTTCTTCTTCAAAGCAAAAAGATTTTATCTTCAAATACAAGAACTTTTCGTGGTTTTGATGGTTTTCAGCAAATGATCATATTTCAGCGATCTGGAAATTTTTTCCTTAATAGAGTAAGATTTTATGTTAAAATACAAGAACTTTTCGTGGTTCTTGTCAATTTTTGTTGCTTTTTTTCTGATGAACTTATTTCAGTCAGCCGGATCTTTCTTCTTCAAAGCAAATAGATTTTATCTTCAACTACAAGAACTTTTCGTGTTTTTGTTGGTTTTCAGCAAATGAACATATTTCAGCGAGCCAGAAGGTCTTTCTTTAATAGCGTAAGATATTATCTTAAAATACAAGAACTTTTCGTGGTTCTTGTCAATTTTTGTTGGTTTTCATCTGATGAACTTATTTCAGTCAGCTGGATCTTTCTTCTTCAAAGCAAAAAGATTTTATCTTCAAATACAAGAACTTTTCGTGGTTTTGTTGGTTTTCAGCAAATGAACATATTTCAGCGAGCAAGAAGTTTTTTCTTTAATAGCGTAAGATTTCATCTTAAAATACAAGAACTTATCGTGGTTCTTCTCGATTTTTGTTGGTTTTCATCTAATGAACTTATTTCAGTCAGCTCGATCTTTCTTCTTCAATGCAAAAAAATTTCACCTTCAAATACAAGAACTTTTCGTGGTTTTGTTGGTTTTCAGCAAATGAACACATTTCAGCGAGCAAGAAGCTTTATCTTAAAAAGCGTAAGATTTTATCTTAAAATACAAGAACTTTTCGTGGTTCTTGTCAATTTTTGTTGGTTTTCATCTAATGAACTTATTTCAGTCAGCTAGATTTTTCTTCTTCAAAGCAAAAAGATTTTATCTTCAAATACAAGAACTTTTCGTGGTTTTGATGGTTTTCAGCAAATGAACATATTTCAGCGAGCTCGAAGTTTTTTCCTTAATAGCGTAAGATTTTATCTTAAAATACAAGAACTTTTCGTGGTTCTTGTCAATTTTTGTTGGTTTTCATCTCATGAACTTAATTCAATCAGCTGGATCTTTCTTCTTCAAAGCAAAAAGATTTTATCTTCAAATACAAGAACTTTTCGTGGTTTTGTTGGTTTTCAGCAAATTAACATATTTCAGCGAGCTGGGAGTTTTTACTTTCATAGCGTAAGATTTTATCTTAAACTACAAGAACTTTTCGTGGTTCTTGTCAATTTTTGTTGGTTTTCATGTAATGAACTTATTTCAGTCAGCCAGATCTTTCTTCTTCAAAGCAAAAAGATTTTATCTTCAAATACAAGAACTTTTCGTGGTTTTGATGGTTTTCAGCAAATGATCATATTTCAGCGATCTGGAAATTTTTTCCTTAATAGAGTAAGATTTTATGTTAAAATACAAGAACTTTTCGTGGTTCTTGTCAATTTTTGTTGCTTTTTTTCTGATGAACTTATTTCAGTCAGCCGGATCTTTCTTCTTCAAAGCAAATAGATTTTATCTTCAACGACAAGAACTTTTCGTGTTTTTGTTGGTTTTCAGCAAATGAACATATTTCAGCGAGCCAGAAGGTTTTTCTTTAATAGCGTAAGATATTATCTTAAAATACAAGAACTTTTCGTGGTTCTTGTCAATTTTTGTTGGTTTTCATCGAATGAACTTATTTCAGTCAGCTGGATCTTTCTTCTTCAAAGCAAAAAGATTTTATCTTCAAATACAAGAACTTTTCGTGGTTTTGTTGGTTTTCAGCAAATGAACAGATTTCAGCGAGCAAGTAGTTTTTTCTTTAATAGTGTAAGATTTTATCTTAAAAGACAAGAACTTTTCGTGGTTCTTGTCAATTTTTGTTGGTTTTCATCTAATGAACTTATTTCAGTCAGCTGGATCTTTCTTCTTCAAAGCAAAAAGATTTTATCTTCAAATACAAGAACTTTTCGTGGTTTTGTTGGTTTTCAGCAAATTAACATATTTCAGCGAGCTGGGAGTTTTTTCCTTAATAGCGTAAGATTTTATCTTAAAAGACAAGAACTGTTCGTGGTTCTTGTCAATTTTTGTTGGTTTTCATCTAATGAACTTATTTCAGTCAGCTGGATCTTTCTTCTTCAAAGCAAAAAGATTTTATCTTCAAATACAAGAACTTTTCGTGGTTTTGATGGTTTTCAGCAAATGATCATATTTCAGCGATCTGGAAGTTTTTTCCTTAATAGAGTAAGATTTTATGTTAAAATACAAGAACTTTTCGTGGTTCTTGTCAATTTTTGTTGCTTTTTTTCTGATGAACTTATTGCAGTCAGCCGGATCTTTCTTCTTCAAAGCAAATAGATTTTATCTTCAACTACAAGAACTTTTCGTGCTTTTGTTGGTTTTCAGCAAATGAACATATTTCAGCGAGCCAGAAGGTTTTTCTTTAATAGCGTAAGACATTATCTTAAAATACAAGAACTTTTCGTGGTTATTGTCAATTTTTGTTGGTTTTCATCTAATGAACTTATTTCAGTCAGCTCGATCTTTCTTCTTCAAAGCAAAAAGATGTTATCTTCAAATACAAGAACTTTTTGTGGTTTTGATGGTTTTCAGCAAATGAACATATTTCAGCGAGCTCGAAGTTTTTTCCTTCATCGCGGAAGATTTTATCTGAAAATACAAGAACTTTTCGTGGTTCTTGTCAATTTTTGTTGGTTTTCATCTCATGAACTTAATTCAGTCAGCTGGATCTTTCTTCTTCAAAGCAAAAAGATTTTATCTTCAAATACAAGAACTTTTCGTGGTTTTGTTGGTTTTCAGCAAATTAACATATTTCAGCGAGCTGGGAGTTTTTACTTTCATAGCGTAAGATTTTATCTTAAACGACAAGAACTTTTCGTGGTTCTTGTCAATTTTTGTTGGTTTTCATCTAATGAACTTATTTCAGTCAGCCAGATCTTTCTTCTTCAAAGCAAAAAGATTTTATCTTCAAATACAAGAACTTTTCGTGGTTTTGATGGTTTTCAGCAAATGAACATATTTCAGCGAGCTCGAAGTTTTTTCCTTAATAGCGTAAGATTTTATCTTAAAAGACAAGAACTGTTCGTGGTTCTTGTCAATTTTTGTTGGTTTTCATCTGATGATCTTATTTCAGTCAGCTGGATCTTTCTTCTTCAAAGGAAAAAGATTTTATCTTCAAATACAAGAACTTTTCGTGGTTTTGATGGTTTTCAGCAAATGATCATATTTCAGCGATCTGGAAGTTTTTTCCTTAATAGAGTAGGATTTTATGTTAAAATACAAGAACTTTTCGTGGTTCTTGTCAATTTTTGTTGCTTTTTTTCTGATGAACTTATTGCAGTCAGCCGGATCTTTCTTCTTCAAAGCAAATAGATTTTATCTTCAACCACAAGAACTTTTCGTGCTTTTGTTGGTTTTCAGCAAATGAACATATTTCAGCGAGCCAGAAGGTTTTTCTTTAATAGCGTAAGATATTATCTTAAAATACAAGAACTTTTCGTGGTTCTTGTCAATTTTTGTTGGTTTTCATCTAATGAACTTATTTCAGTCAGCTGGATCTTTCTTCTTCAAAGCAAAAAGATTTTATCTTCAAATACAAGAACTTTTCGTGGTTTTGATGGTTTTCAGCAAATGAACATATTTCAGCGAGCTCGAAGTTTTTTCCTTAATAGCGTAAGATTTTATCTTAAAATACAAGAACTTTTCGTGGTTCTTGTCAATTTTTGTTGGTTTTCATCTCATGAACTTAATTCAATCAGCTGGATCTTTCTTCTTCAAAGCAAAAAGATTTTATCTTCAAATACAAGAACTTTTCGTGGTTTTGTTGGTTTTCAGCAAATTAACATATTTCAGCGAGCTGGGAGTTTTTACTTTCATAGCGTAAGATTTTATCTTAAACTACAAGAACTTTTCGTGGTTCTTGTCAATTTTTGTTGGTTTTCATCGAATGAACTTATTTCAGTCAGCCAGATCTTTCTTCTTCAAAGCAAAAAGATTTTATCTTCAAATACAAGAACTTTTCGTGGTTTTGATGGTTTTCAGCAAATGATCATATTTCAGCGATCTGGAAATTTTTTCCTTAATAGAGTAAGATTTTATGTTAAAATACAAGAACTTTTCGTGGTTCTTGTCAATTTTTGTTGCTTTTTTTCTGATGAACTTATTTCAGTCAGCCGGATCTTTCTTCTTCAAAGCAAATAGATTTTATCTTCAACTACAAGAACTTTTCGTGTTTTTGTTGGTTTTCAGCAAATGAACATATTTCAGCGAGCCAGAAGGTTTTTCTTTAATAGCGTAAGATATTATCTTAAAATACAAGAACTTTTCGTGGTTCTTGTCAATTTTTGTTGGTTTTCATCGAATGAACTTATTTCAGTCAGCTGGATCTTTCTTCTTCAAAGCAAAAAGATTTTATCTTCAAATACAAGAACTTTTCGTGGTTTTGTTGGTTTTCAGCAAATGAACAGATTTCAGCGAGCAAGTAGTTTTTTCTTTAATAGTGTAAGATTTTATCTTAAAAGACAAGAACTTTTCGTGGTTCTTGTCAATTTTTGTTGGTTTTCATCTAATGAACTTATTTCAGTCAGCTGGATCTTTATTCTTCAAAGCAAAAAGATTTTATCTTCAAATACAAGATCTTTTCGTGGTTTTGTTGGTTTTCAGCAAATTAACATATTTCAGCGAGCTGGGAATTTTTACTTTAATAGCGTAAGATTTCATCTTAAAATACAAGAACTTTTCGTGGTTCTTGTCAATTTTTGTTGGTTTTCATCTAATGAACTTATTTCAGTCAGCTAGATCATTCTTCTTCAAAGCAAAAAGATTTTATCTTCAAATACAAGAACTTTTCGTGGTTTTGTTGGTTTTCAGCAAATGAACAGATTTCAGCGACCCAGTAGTTTTTTCTTTAATAGCGTAAGATATTGTCTTAAAATACAAGAACTTTTCGTGGTTCTTGTCAATTTTTGTCGGTTTTCATCTAATGAACTTATTTCAGTCAGCTCGATCTTTCTTCTTCAAAGCAAAAAGATTTTATCTTCAAATACAAGAACTTTTCGTGGTTTTGATGCTTTTCAGCAAATGAACATATTTCAGCGAGCTGGAAGTTTCTTCCTTAATAGCGTAAGATTTTATCTTAAAATACAAGAACTTTTCGTGGTTCTTGTCAATTTTTGTTGATTTTCATCGAATGAACTTATTTCATTCAGCTGGATCTTTCTTCTTCAAAGCAAAAAGATTTTATCTTCAAATACAAGAACTTTTCGTGGTTTTGTTGGTTTTCAGCAAATTAACATATTTCAGTGAGATGGAAGTTTTTTAATTCATAGCGTAAGATTTTATCTTACAATACAAGAACTTTTCATGGTTCTTGTCAATTTTTGTTGGTTTTCATCGAATGAACTTATTTCAGTCAGCTGGATCTTTCTTCTTCAAAGCAAAAAGATTTTATCTTCAAATACAAGAACTTTTCGTGGTTTTGATGGTTTTCAGCAAATGAACATATTTCAGCGAGCAAGAAGTTTTTTCTTTAATAGCGTAAGATTTTATCTTAAAATACAAGAACTTTTCGTGGTTCTTGTCAATTTTTGTTGGTTTTCATCTGATGAACTTATTTCAGTCAGCTAGATCTTTCTTCTTCAAAGCAAAAAGATTTTATCTTCAAATACAAGAACTTTTCGTGGTTTTGATGGTTTTCAGCAAATGAACATATTTCAGCGAGCTCGAAGTTTTTTCCTTAATAGCGTAAGATTTTATCTTAAAAGACAAGAACTGTTCGTGGTTCTTGTCAATTTTTGTTGGTTTTCATCTAATGAACTTATTTCAGTCAGCTGGATCTTTCTTCTTCAAAGCAAAAAGATTTTATCTTCAAATACAAGAACTTTTCGTGGTTTTGATGGTTTTCAGCAAATGATCATATTTCAGCGATCTGGAAGTTTTTTCCTTAATAGAGTAGGATTTTATGTTAAAATACAAGAACTTTTCGTGGTTCTTGTCAATTTTTGTTGCTTTTTTTCTGATGAACTTATTGCAGTCAGCCGGATCTTTCTTCTTCAAAGCAAATAGATTTTATCTTCAACCACAAGAACTTTTCGTGCTTTTGTTGGTTTTCAGCAAATGAACATATTTCAGCGAGCCAGAAGGTTTTTCTTTAATAGCGTAAGATATTATCTTAAAATACAAGAACTTTTCGTGGTTCTTGTCAATTTTTGTTGGTTTTCATCTAATGAACTTATTTCAGTCAGCTGGATCTTTCTTCTTCAAAGCAAAAAGATTTTATCTTCAAATACAAGAACTTTTCGTGGTTTTGTTGGTTTTCAGCAAATGAACATATTTCAGCGAGCAAGAAGTTTTTTCTTTAATAGCGTAAGATTTCATCTTAAAATACAAGAACTTATCGTGGTTCTTCTCGATTTTTGTTGGTTTTCATCTAATGAACTTATTTCAGTCAGCTAGATCTTTCTTCTTCAATGCAAAAAAATTTCACCTTCAAATACAAGAACTTTTCGTGGTTTTGTTGGTTTTCAGCAAATGAACACATTTCAGCGAGCAAGAATCTTTATCTTAAAAAGCGTAAGATTTTATCTTAAAATACAAGAACTTTTCGTGGTTCTTGTCAATTTTTGTTGGTTTTCATCTAATGAACTTATTTCAGTCAGCTGGATCTTTCTTCTTCAAAGCAAAAAGATTTTATCTTCAAATACAAGAACTTTTCGTGGTTTTGATGGTTTTCAGCAAATGAACATATTTCAGCGAGCTCGAAGTTTTTTCCTTAATAGCGTAAGATTTTATCTTAAAATACAAGAACTTTTCGTGGTTCTTGTCAATTTTTGTTGGTTTTCATCTCATGAACTTAATTCAATCAGCTGGATCTTTCTTCTTCAAAGCAAAAAGATTTTATCTTCAAATACAAGAACTTTTCGTGGTTTTGTTGGTTTTCAGCAAATTAACATATTTCAGCGAGCTGGGAGTTTTTACTTTCATAGCGTAAGATTTTATCTTAAACTACAAGAACTTTTCGTGGTTCTTGTCAATTTTTGTTGGTTTTCATCTAATGAACTTATTTCAGTCAGCCAGATCTTTCTTCTTCAAAGCAAAAAGATTTTATCTTCAAATACAAGAACTTTTCGTGGTTTTGATGCTTTTCAGCAAATGAACATATTTCAGCGAGCTGGAAGTTTCTTCCTTAATAGCGTAAGATTTTATCTTAAAATACAAGAACTTTTCGTGGTTCTTGTCAATTTTTGTTGATTTTCATCGAATGAACTTATTTCATTCAGCGAGATCTTTCTTCTTCAAAGCAAAAAGATTTTATCTTCAAATACAAGAACTTTTCGTGGTTTTGTTGGTTTTCAGCAAATTAACATATTTCAGTGAGATGGAAGTTTTTTAATTCATAGCGTAAGATTTTATCTTACAATACAAGAACTTTTCATGGTTCTTGTCAATTTTTGTTGGTTTTCATCGAATGAACTTATTTCAGTCAGCTGGATCTTTCTTCTTCAAAGCAAAAAGATTTTATCTTCAAATACAAGAACTTTTCGTGGTTTTGATGGTTTTCAGCAAATGAACATATTTCAGCGAGCAAGAAGTTTTTACTTTAATAGCGTAAGATTTTATCTTAAAATACAAGAACTTTTCGTGGTTCTTGTCAATTTTTGTTGGTTTTCATCTGATGAACTTATTTCAGTCAGCTAGATCTTTCTTCTTCAAAGCAAAAAGATTTTATCTTCAAATACAAGAACTTTTCGTGGTTTTGATGGTTTTCAGCAAATGAACATATTTCAGCGAGCTCGAAGTTTTTTCCTTAATAGCGTAAGATTTTATCTTAAAAGACAAGAACTGTTCGTGGTTCTTGTCAATTTTTGTTGGTTTTCATCGAATGAACTTATTTCAGTCAGCTGGATCTTTCTTCTTCAAAGCAAAAAGATTTTATCTTCAAATACAAGAACTTTTCGTGGTTTTGATGGTTTTCAGCAAATGATCATATTTCAGCGATCTGGAAGTTTTTTCCTTAATAGAGTAAGATTTTATGTTAAAATACAAGAACTTTTCGTGGTTCTTGTCAATTTTTGTTGCTTTTTTTCTGATGAACTTATTGCAGTCAGCCGGATCTTTCTTCTTCAAAGCAAATAGATTTTATCTTCAACTACAAGAACTTTTCGTGCTTTTGTTGGTTTTCAGCAAATGAACATATTTCAGCGAGCCAGAAGGTTTTTCGTAAATAGCGTAAGATATTATCTTAAAATACAAGAACTTTTCGTGGTTCTTGTCAATTTTTGTTGGTTTTCATCTAATGAACTTATTTCAGTCAGCTGGATCTTTCTTCTTCAAAGCAAAAAGATTTTATCTTCAAATACAAGAACTTTTCGTGGTTTTGTTCCTTTTCAGCAAATGAACATATTTCAGCGAGCAAGAAGTTTTTTCTTTAATAGCGTAAGATTTCATCTTAAAATACAAGAACTTATCGTGGTTCTTCTCGATTTTTGTTGGTTTTCATCTAATGAACTTATTTCAGTCAGCTAGATCTTTCTTCTTCAATGCAAAAAAATTTCACCTTCAAATACAAGAACTTTTCGTGGTTTTGTTGGTTTTCAGCAAATGAACACATTTCAGCGAGCAAGAAGCTTTATCTTAAAAAGCGTAAGATTTTATCTTAAAATACAAGAACTTTTCGTGGTTCTTGTCAATTTTTGTTGGTTTTCATCTAATGAACTTATTTCAGTCAGCTAGATCTTTCTTCTTCAAAGCAAAAAGATTTTATCTTCAAATACAAGAACTTTTCGTGGTTTTGATGGTTTTCAGCAAATGAACATATTTCAGCGAGCTCGAAGTTTTTTCCTTAATAGCGGAAGATTTTATCTTAAAATACAAGAACTTTTCGTGGTTCTTGTCAATTTTTGTTGGTTTTCATCTCATGAACTTAATTCAGTCAGCTGGATCTTTCTTCTTCAAAGCAAAAAGATTTTATCTTCAAATACAAGAACTTTTCGTGGTTTTGTTGGTTTTCAGCAAATTAACATATTTCTGCGAGCTGGGAGTTTTTACTTTCATAGCGTAAGATTTTATCTTAAACTACAAGAACTTTTCGTGGTTCTTGTCAATTTTTGTTGGTTTTCATCTGATGAACTTATTTCAGTCAGCCAGATCTTTCTTCTTCAAAGCAAAAAGATTTTATCTTCAAACACAAGAACTTTTCGTGGTTTTGATGGTTTTCAGCAAATGAACATATTTCAGCGAGCTCGAAGTTTTTTCCTTAATAGCGTAAGATTTTATCTTAAAACACAAGAACTGTTCGTGGTTCTTGTCAATTTTTGTTGGTTTTCATCTAATGAACTTATTTCAGTCAGCTGGATCTTTCTTCTTCAAAGCAAAAAGATTTTATCTTCAAATACAAGAACTTTTCTTGGTTTTGATTGTTTTCAGCAAATGATCATATTTCAGCGATCTGGAATTTTTTTCCTTAATAGAGTAAGATTTTATGTTAAAATACAAGAACTTTTCGTGGTTCTTGTCAATTTTTGTTGCTTTTTTTCTGATGAACTTATTGCAGTCAGCCGGATCTTTCTTCTTCAAAGCAAATAGATTTTATCTTCAACTACAAGAACTTTTCGTGCTTTTGTTCGTTTTCAGCAAATGAACATATTTCAGCGAGCAAGAAGTTTTTTCTTTAATAGCGTAAGATTTCATCTTAAAATACAAGAACTTATCGTGGTTCTTCTCGATTTTTGTTGGTTTTCATCTAATGAACTTATTTCAGTCAGCTAGATCTTTCTTCTTCAATGCAAAAAAATTTCACCTTCAAATACAAGAACTTTTCGTGGTTTTGTTGGTTTTCAGCAAATGAACACATTTCAGCGAGCAAGAAGCTTTATCTTAAAAAGCGTAAGATTTTATCTTAAAATACAAGAACTTTTCGTGGTTCTTGTCAATTTTTGTTGGTTTTCATCCAATGAACTTATTTCAGTCAGCTAGATCTTTCTTCTTCAAAGCAAAAAGATTTTATCTTCAAATACAAGAACTTTTCGTGGTTTTGATGGTTTTCAGCAAATGAACATATTTCAGCGAGCTCGAAGTTTTTTCCTTAATAGCGTAAGATTTTATCTTAAAATACAAGAACTTTTCGTGGTTCTTGTCAATTTTTGTTGGTATTCATCTCATGAACTTAATTCAGTCAGCTGGATCTTTCTTCTTCAAAGCAAAAAGATTTTATCTTCAAATACAAGAACTTTTCGTGGTTTTGTTGGTTTTCAGCAAATTAACATATTTCAGCGAGCTGGGAGTTTTTACTTTCATAGCGTAAGATTTTATCTTAAACTACAAGAACTTTTCGTGGTTCTTGTCAATTTTTGTTGGTTTTCATCTAATGAACTTATTTCAGTCAGCCAGATCTTTCTTCTTCAAAGCAAAAAGATTTTATCTTCAAATACAAGAACTTTTCGTGGTTTTGATGGTTTACAGCAAATGAACATATTTCAGCGAGCAAGAAGTTTTTTCCTGAATAGCGTACGATTTTATCTTAAAAGACAAGAACTGTTCGTGGTTCTTGTCAATTTTTGTTGGTTTTCATCTCATGAACTTATTTCAGTCAGCTGGATCTTTCTTCTTCAAAGCAAAAAGATTTTATTTTCAAATACAAGAACTTTTCGTGGTTTTGATGGTTTTCAGCAAATGATCATATTTCAGCGATCTGGAAGTTTTTTCCTTAATAGAGTAAGATTTAATGTTAAAATACAAGAACTTTTCGTGGTTCTTGTCAATTTTTGTTGCTTTTTTTCTGATGAACTTATTTCAGTCAGCCGGATCTTTCTTCTTCAAAGCAAATAGATTTTATCTTCAACCACAAGAACTTTTCGTGCTTTTGTTGGTTTTCAGCAAATGAACATATTTCAGCGAGCCAGAAGGTTTTTCTTTAATAGCGTAAGATATTATCTTAAAATACAAGAACTTTTCGTGGTTCTTGTCAATTTTTGTTGGTTTTCATCGAATGAACTTATTTCAGTCAGCTGGATCTTTCTTCTTCAAAGCAAAAAGATTTTATCTTCAAATACAAGAACTTTTCGTGGTTTTGTTGGTTTTCAGCAAATGAACAGATTTCAGCGAGCAAGTAGTTTTTTCTTTAATAGCGTAAGATTTTATCTTAAAATACAAGAACTTTTCGTGGTTCTTGTCAATTTTTGTTGGTTTTCATGTAATGAACTTATTTCAGTTATCTGGATCTTTCTTCTTCAAAGCAAAAAGATTTTATCTTCAAATACAAGAACTTTTCGTGGTTTTGATGGTTTTCAGCAAATGAACATATTTCAACGAGCTGGAAGTTTTTTCCTTAATAGCGTAAGATTTTATCTTAAAATACAAGAACTTTTCGTGGTTCTTGTCAATTTTTGTTGGTTTTCATCGAATGAACTTATTTCATTCAGCGACATCTTTCTTCTTCAAAGCAAAAAGATTTTATCTTCAAATACAAGAACTTTTCGTGGTTTTGATGGTTTTCAGCAAATTAACATATTTCAGCGAGCTGGGAATTTTTACTTTAATAGCGTAAGATTTTATCTTAAACTACAAGAACTTTTCGTGGTTCTTGTCAATTTTTGTTGGTTTTCATCTGATGAACTTATTTCAGTCAGCTCGATCTTTCTTCTTCAAAGCAAAAAGAACTTATCTTCAAATACAAGAACTTTTCGTGGTTTTGTTGGTTTTCAGCAAATGAACAGATTTCAGCGAACAAGTTTTTACTTTAATCGCAGAAGATTTTATCTTAAAATACAAGAACTTTTCGTGGTTCTTGTCAATTTTTGTTGGTTTTCATCAAATGAACTTATTTCAGTCAGCGAGATCTTTCTTCTTCAAAGCAAAAGCATTTTATCTTCAAATACAAGAACTTTTCGTGGTTTTGTTGGTTTTCAGCAAATGAACAGATTTCAGCGAGCCAGAAGTTTTTTCTTTAATAGCGTAAGATATTATCTTAAAATACAAGAACTTTTCGTGGTTCTTGTCAATTTTTGTTGGTTTTCATCTAATGAACTTATTTCAGTCAGCTAGATCATTCTTCTTCAAAGCAAAAAGATTTTATCTTCAAATACAAGAACTTTTCGTGGTTTTGTTGGTTTTCAGCAAATGAACAGATTTCAGCGACCCAGTCGTTTTTTCTTTAATAGCGTAAGATTTTGTCTTAAAATACAAGAACTTTTCGTGGTTCTTGTCAATTTTTATCGGTTTTCATCTAATGAACTTATTTCAGTCAGCTCGATCTTTCTTCTTCAAAGCAAAAAGATTTTATCTTCAAATACAAGAAGTTTTCGTGGTTTTGATGGTTTTCAGCAAATGAACATATTTCAGCGAGCTGGAAGTTTCTTCCTTAATAGCGTAAGATTTTATCTTAAAATACAAGAACTTTACGTGGTTCTTGTCAATTTTTGTTGATTTTCATCGAATGAACTTATTTCATTCAGCTAGATCTTACTTCTTCAAAGCAAAAAGATTTTATCTTCAAATACAAGAACTTTTCGTGGTTTTGTTGGTTTTCACCAAATTAACATATTTCAGCGAGATGGAAGTTTTTTAATTCATAGCGTCAGATTTTATCTTACAATACAAGAACTTTTCATGGTTCTTGTCAATTTTTGTTGATTTTCATCGAATGAACTTATTTCATTCAGCTAGATCTTTCTTCTTCAAAGCAAAATGATTTTATCTTCAAATACAAGAACTTTTCGTGGTTTTGATGGTTTTCAGCAAATGAACAGATTTCAGCAAGCCAGGAGTTTTTTCTTTAATAGCGTAAGATTTCATCTTAAAATACAAGAACTTTTCGTGGTTCTGGTCAATTTTTGTTGGTTTTCATCGAATGAACTTATTTCAGTCAGCTGGATCTTTCTTCTTCAAAGCAAAAAGATTTTATCTTCAAATACAAGAACTTTTCGTGGTTTTGATGGTTTTCAGCAAATGAACATATTTCAGCGAGCAAGAAGTTTTTTCTTTAATAGCGTAAGATTTTATCTTAAAATACAAGAACTTTTCGTGGTTCTTGTCAATTTTTGTTGGTTTTCATCTGATGAACTTATTTCAGTCAGCTAGATCTTTCTTCTTCAAAGCAAAAAGATTTTATCTTCAAATACAAGAACTTTTCGTGGTTTTGATGGTTTTCAGCAAATGATCATATTTCAGCGAGCTGGTAGTTTTTTCCTGAATAGAGTAAGAATTTATCTTAAAATACAAGAACTTTTCGTGGTTCTTGTCAATTTTTGTTGGTTTGCTTCGAATGAACTTATTTCAGTCAGCCAGATCTTTCTTCTTGAAAGCAAAAAGATTTTATCTTCGAATACAAGAACTTTTCGTGGCATTGTTGGTTTTCAGCAAATGAACAGATTTCAGCGAGGGAGAAGTTTTTTCTTTAATAGCGTAAGATTTCATCTTAAAATACAAGAACTTTTCGTGGTTCTTGTCAATTTTTGTTGGTTTTCATCTGATGAACTTATTTCAGTCAGCTCGATCTTTCATCTTCCAAGCAAAAAGATTTTATCTTCAAATACAAGAACTTTTCGTGGTTTTGTTGGTTTTCAGCAAATGAACAGATTTCAGCGAGCAAGTAGTTTTTTCTTTAATGCCGTAAGATTTTATCTTAAAATAAAAAAACTTTTCGTGGTTCTTGTCAATTTTTGTTGGTTTTCATCTAATGAACTAATTTCAGTCAGCCAGATCTTTCTTCTTGAAAGCAAAAAGATTTTATCTTCAAATACAAGAACTTTTCGTGGTTTTGATGGTTTTCAGCAAATGAACATATTTCAGCGAGCTGGAAGTTTTTTCCTTAATTGCGTAAGATTTTATCTTAAAAGACAAGAACTGTTCGTGGTTATTGTCAATTTTTGTTGGTTTTCATCTCATGAACTTATTTCAGTCAGCCAGATCTTTCTTCTTCAAAGCAAAAAGATTTTATCTTCAAATACAAGAACTTTTCGTGGTTTTGATGGTATTCAGCAAATGATCATATTTCAGCGATCTGGAATTTTTTCCTGAATAGAGTAAGATTTTATCTTAAAATACAAGAACTTTTCGTGGTTCTTGTCAATTTTTGTTGCTTTTTTTCTAATGAACTTATTTCAGTCAGCCGGATCTTTCTTCTTCAAAGCAAATAGATTTTATCTTCAAATACAAGAACTTTTCGTGGTTTTGTTGGTTTTCAGCAAATGAACATATTTCAGCGAGCCAGAAGGTTTTTCTTTAATAGCGTAAGATATTATCTTAAAATACAAGAACTTTTCGTGGTTCTTGTCAATTTTTGTTGGTTTTCATCTAATGAACTTATTTCAGTCAGCTGGATCTTTCTTCTTCAAAGCAAAAAGATTTTATCTTCAAATACAAGAACTTTTCGTGGTTTTGTTGGTTTTCAGGAAATGAACAGATTTCAGCGAGCAAGTAGTTTTTTCTTTAATAGCGTAAGATTTTATCTTAAAATACAAGAACTTTTCGAAGTTCTTGTCAATTTTTGTTGGTTTTCATCGAATGAACTTAATTCATTCAGCGACATCTTTCTTCTTCAAAGCAAAAAGATTTTATCTTCAAATACAAGAACTTTTCTTGGTTTTGATGGTTTTCAGCAAATGAACATATTTCAGCGAGCAAGAAGTTTTTTCTTTAATAGCGTAAGATTGCATCTTAAAATACAAGAACTTATCGTGGTTATTGTCAATTTTTGTTGGTTTTCATCTGATGAACTTATTTCAGTCAGCTCGATCTTTCTTCTTCAAAGCAAAAAGATTTCATCTTCAAATACAAGAACTTTTCGTGGTTTTGTTGGTTTTCAGCAAATGAACATATTTCAGCGAGCAAGAAGCTTTTTTTTTAATAGCGTAAGATTTTATCTTAAAATACAAGAACTTTTCGTGGTTCTTGTCAATTTTGTTGGTTTTCATCTGATGAACTTATTTCAGTCAGCTAGATCTTTCTTCTTCAAAGCAAAAAGATTTTATCTTCAAATACAAGAACTTTTCTTGGTTTTGTTGGTTTTCAGCAAATGAACATATTTCAGCGAGCTGGAACTTTTTTCCTTAATAGAGTAAGATTTTATCTTAAAATACAAGAACTTTTCGTGGTTCTTGTCAATTTTTGTTGGTTTTCATCAAATGAACTTATTTCAGTCAGCGAGATCTTTCTTCTTCAAAGCAAAAGGATTTTCTCTTCAAATTCAAGAACTTTTCGTGGTTTTGATGGTTTTCAGCAAATTAACATATTTCAGCGAGCAAGTAGTTTTTTCTTTAATAGCGTAAGATTTTATCTTAAAATACAAGAACTTTTCGTGGTTCTGGTCAATTTTTGTTGGTTTTCATCTGATGAACTTATTTCAGTCAGCTCGATCTTTCTTCTTCAAAGCAAAAAGATTTTATCTTCAAATACAAGAACTTTTCGTGGTTTTGATGGTTTTCAGCAAATGAATATATTTCAGCGAGCTGGAAGTTTTTTCCTTAGTAGCGTAAGATTTTATCTTAAAATACAAGAACTTTTCGTGGTTCTTGTCAATTTTTGTTAATTTTCATGGAATGAACTTATTTCATTCAGCTGGATCTTTCTTCTTCAAAGCAAGAAGATTTTATCTTCAAATACAAGAACTTTTCGTGGTTTTGTTGGTTTTCAGCAAATTAACATATTTCAGCGAGCTGGAAGTTTTTTAATTCATAGCGTAAGATTTTATCTTAAAATACAAGAACTTTTCGTGGTTCTTGTCAATTTTTGTTGGTTTTCATCTCATGAACTTACTTCAGTCAGCTGGATCTTTCTTCTTCAAAGCAAAAAGATTTTATCTTCAAATACAAGAACTTTTCTTGGTTTTGATGGTTTTCAGCAAATGAACATATTTCAGCGAGCAAGAAGTTTTTTCTTCAATAGCGTAAGATTGCATCTTAAAATACAAGAACTTATCGTGGTTCTTGTCAATTTTTGTTGGTTTTCATCCAATGAACTTATTTCAGTCAGCTCGATCTTTCTTCTTCAAAGCAAAAAGATTTTATCTTCAAATACAAGAACTTTTCGTGCTTTTCTTGGTTTTCAGCAAATGAACATATTTCAGCGAGCCAGAAGGTTTTTCTTTAATAGCGTAAGATATTATCTTAAAATACAAGAAGTTTTCGTGGTTCTTGTCAATTTTTGTGGGTTTTCATCTAATGAACTTATTTCAGTCAGCTGGATCTTTCTTCTTCAAAGCAAAAAGATTTTATCTTCAAATACAAGAACTTTTCGTGGTTTTGTTGGTTTTCAGCAAATGAACAGATTTCAGCGAGGTCGAAGTTTTTTCTTTAATAGCGTAAGATTTCATCTGAAAATACAAGAACTTTTCGTGGTTCTTGTCAATTTTTGTTGGTTTTCATCTGATGAACTTATTTCAGTCAGCAAGATCTTTCTTCCTCAAAGCAAAAAGATTTTTTCTTCAAATACAAGAACTTTTCGTGGTTTTGTTGGTTTACAGCAAATGAACATATTTCAGCGAGCAAGAAGTTTTTTCTTTAATAGCGTAAGATTTCATCTTAAAATACAAGAACTTATTGTGGTTCTTCTCGATTTTTGTTGGTTTTCATCTAATGAACTTATTTCAGTCAGCTAGATCTTTCTTCTTCAAAGCAAAAAGATTTTATCTTCAAATACAAGAACTTTTCGTGGTTTTGATGGTTTACAGCAAATGAACATATTTCAGCGAGCTCGAAGTTTTTTCCTTCATCGCGTAAGATTTTATCTTAAAATACAAGAACTTTTCGTGGTTGTTGTCAATTTTTGTTGGTTTTCATCTCATGAACTTATTTCAGTCAGCTGGATCTTTCTTCTTCAAAGCACAAAGATTTTATCTTCAAATACAAGAACTTTTCGTCGTTTTGATGGTTTTCAGCAAATGATCATATTTCAGCGATCTGGAAGTTTTTTCCTTAATAGAGTAAGATTTTATCTTAAAATACAAGAACTTTTTGTGGTTCTTGTCAATTTTTGTTGGTTTTGATCTAATGAACTTATTTCAGTCAGCTCGATCTTTCATCTTCCAAGCAAAAAGATTTTATCTTCAAATACAAGAACTTTTCGTGGTTTTGTTGGTTTTCAGCAAATGAACATATTTCAGCGAGCTGGGAGTTTTTACTTTAATAGTGTAAGATTGCATCTTAAACGACAAGAACTTTTCGTGGTTCTTGTCAATTTTTGTTGGTTTTCATCTCATGAACTTATTTCAGTCAGCCAGATCTTTCTTCTTCAAAGCAAAAAGATTTTATCTTCAAATACAAGAACTTTTCGTGGTTTTGATGGTTTTCAGCAAATTAACATCTTTCAACGAGCTGGAAGTTTTTTCCTTAATAGTGTAAGATTTTATCTTAAAATACAAGAACTTTTCGTGGTTCTTGTCAATTTTTGTTGGTTTTCATCGAATGAACTTATTTCATTCAGCGACATCTTTCTTCTTCAAAGCAAAAAGATTTTACCTTCAAATACAAGAACTTTTCGTGGTTTTGTTGGTTTTCAGCAAATGAACATATTTCAGCGAGCAAGAAGCTTTTTTTTTAATAGCGTAAGATTTTATCTTAAAATACAAGAACTTTTCGTGGTTCTTGTCAATTTTTGTTGGTTTTGATCTGATGAACTTATTTCAGTCAGCCAGATCTTTCTTCTTCAAAGCAAAAAGATTTTATCTTCAAATACAAGAACTTTTCGTGGTTTTGATGGTTTTCAGCAAATGAACATATTTCAGCGAGCTGGAAGTTTTTTCCTTAATAGTGTAAGATTTTATCTTAAAATACAAGAACTTTTCGTGGTTATTGTCAATTTTTGTTGGTTTTCATCTGATGAACTTATTTCAGTCAGCTCGATCTTTCTTCTTCAAAGCAAAAAGATTTTATCTTCAAATACAAGAACTTTTCGTGGTTTTGATGGTTTTCAGCAAATGATCATATTTCAGCGAGCTGGTAGTTTTTTCCTTAATAGAGTAAGAATTTATCTTGAAATACAAGAACTTTTCGAGGTTCTTCTCAATTTTTGTTCGTTTTCATCCAATGAACTTATTTCAGTCAGCCAGATCTTTCTTCTTCAAAGCAAAAAGATTTTATCTTCAAATACAAGAACTTTTCGTGCTTTTCTTGGTTTTCAGCAAATGAACATATTTCAGCGAGGCAGAAGGTTTTTCTTTAATAGCGTAAGATATTATCTTAAAATACAAGAAGTTTTCGTGGTTCTTGTCAATTTTTGTTGGTTTTCATCTGATGAACTTATTTCAGTCAGCTGGATCTTTCTTCTTCAAAGCAAAAAGATTTTATCTTCAAATACAAGAACTTTTCGTGGTTTTGTTGGTTTTCAGCAAATGAACAGATTTCAGCGAGGTTGAAGTTTTTTCTTTAATAGCGTAAGATTTCATCTGAAAATACAAGAACTTTTCGTGGTTCTTGTCAATTTTTGTTGGTTTTCATCTGATGAACTTATTTCAGTCAGCAAGATCTTTCTTCCTCAAAGCAAAAAGATTTTATCTTCAAATACAAGAACTTTTCGTGGTTTTGTTGGTTTACAGCAAATGAACATATTTCAGCGAGCAAGAAGTTTTTTCTTTAATAGCGTAAGATTTCATCTTAAAATACAAGAACTTATTGTGGTTCTTCTCGATTTTTGTTGGTTTTCATCTAATGAACTTATTTCAGTCAGCTAGATCTTTCTTCTTCAAAGCAAAAAGATTTTATCTTCAAATACAAGAACTTTTCGTGGTTTTGATGGTTTACAGCAAATGAACATATTTCAGCGAGCTCGAAGTTTTTTCCTGAATAGCGTAAGATTTTATCTTAAAATACAAGAACTTTTCGTGGTTGTTGTCAATTTTTGTTGGTTTTCATCTCATGAACTTATTTAAGTCAGCTGGATCTTTCTTCTTCAAAGTAAAAAGATTTTATCTTCAAATACAAGAACTTTTCGTCGTTTTGATGGTTTTGAGCAAATGATCATATTTCAGCGATCTGGAAGTTTTTTCCTTAATAGAGTAAGATTTTATCTTAAAATACAAGAACTTTTTGTGGTTCTTGTCAATTTTTGTTGGTTTTCATCTAATGAACTTATTTCAGTCAGCTCGATCTTTCATCTTCCAAGCAAAAAGATTTTATCTTCAAATACAAGAACTTTTCGTGGTTTTGTTGGTTTTCAGAAATGAACATATTTCAGCGAGCTGGGAGTTTTTACTTTAATAGCGTAAGATTGTATCTTAAACGACAAGAACTTTTCGTGGTTCTTGTCAATTTTTGTTGGTTTTCATCTAATGAATTTATTTCAGTCAGCCAGATCTTTCTTCTTCAAAGCAAAAAGATTTTATCTTCAAATACAAGAACTTTTCGTGGTTTTGATGGTTTTCAGCAAATTAACATATTTCAACGAGCTGGAAGTTTTTTCCTTAATAGTGTAAGATTTTATCTTAAAATACAAGAACTTTTCGTGGTTCTTGTCAATTTTTGTTGGTTTTCATCGAATGAACTTATTTCATTCAGCGACATCTTTCTTCTTCAAAGCAAAAAGATTTTATCTTCAAATACAAGAACTTTTCGTGGTTTTGTTGGTTTTCAGCAAATGAACATATTTCAGCGAGCAAGAAGCTTTTTTTTTAATAGCGTAAGATTTTATCTTAAAATACAAGAACTTTTCGTGGTTATTGTCAATTTTTGTTGGTTTTCATCTGATGAACTTATTTCAGTCAGCTCGATCTTTCTTCTTCAAAGCAAAAAGATTTTATCTTCAAATACAAGAACTTTTCGTGGTTTTGATGGTTTTCAGCAAATGATCATATTTCAGCGAGCTGGTAGTTTTTTCCTTAATAGAGTAAGAATTTATCTTGAAATACAAGAACTTTTCGAGGTTCTTCTCAATTTTTGTTCGTTTTCATCCAATGAACTTATTTCAGTCAGCCAGATCTTTCTTCTTCAAAGCAAAAAGATTTTATCTTCAAATACAAGAACTTTTCGTGCTTTTCTTGGTTTTCAGCAAATGAACATATTTCAGCGAGCCAGAAGGTTTTTCTTTAATAGCGTAAGATATTATCTTAAAATACAAGAAGTTTTCGTGGTTCTTGTCAATTTTTGTGGGTTTTCATCTAATGAACTTATTTCAGTCAGCTGGATCTTTCTTCTTCAAAGCAAAAAGATTTTATCTTCAAATACAAGAACTTTTCGTGGTTTTGTTGGTTTTCAGCAAATGAACAGATTTCAGCGAGGTAGAAGTTTTTTCTTTCATCGCGTAAGATTTCATTTGAAAATACAAGAACTTTTCGTGGTTCTTGTCAATTTTTGTTGGTTTTCATCTGATGAACTTATTTCAGTCAGCAAGATCTTTCTTCCTCAAAGCAAAAAGATTTTATCTTCAAATACAAGAACTTTTCGTGGTTTTGTTGGTTTACAGCAAATGAACATATTTCAGCGAGCAAGAAGTTTTTTCTTTAATAGCGTAAGATTTCATCTTAAAATACAAGAACTTATTGTGGTTCTTCTCGATTTTTGTTGGTTTTCAGCTAATGAACTTATTTCAGTCAGCTAGATCTTTCTTCTTCAAAGCAAAAAGATTTTATCTTCAAATACAAGAACTTTTCGTGGTTTTGATGGTTTACAGCAAATGAACATATTTCAGCGAGCTCGAAGTTTTTTCCTTCATTGCGTAAGATTTTATCTTAAAATACAAGAACTTTTCGTGGTTGTTGTCAATTTTTGTTGGTTTTCATCTCATGAACTTATTTCAGTCAGCTGGATCTTTCTTCTTCAAAGCAAAAAGATTTTATCTTCAAATACAAGAACTTTTCGTCGTTTTGATGGTTTTCAGCAAATGATCATATTTCAGCGATCTGGAAGTTTTTTCCTTAATAGAGTAAGATTTTATCTTAAAATACAAGAACTTTTTGTGGTTCTTGTCAATTTTTGTTGGTTTTCATCTAATGAACTTATTTCAGTCAGCTCGATCTTTCATCTTCCAAGCAAAAAGATTTTATCTTCAAATACAAGAACTTTTCGTGGTTTTGTTGGTTTTCAGCAAATGAACAGATTTCAGCGAGGTCGAAGTTTTTACTTTAATAGCGTAAGATTGTATCTTCAACGACAAGAACTTTTCGTGGTTCTTGTCAATTTTTGTTGGTTTTCACCGAATGAACTTATTTCAGTCAGCTCGATCTTTCTTCTTCAAAGCAAAAAGATTTTATCTTCAAATACAAGAACTTTTCGTCGTTTTGATGGTTTTCAGCAAATGATCATATTTCAGCGATCTGGAAGTTTTTTCCTTAATAGAGTAAGATTTTATCTTAAAAGACAAGAACTGTTCGTGGTTATTGTCAATTTTTGTTGGTTTTCATCTCATGAACTTATTTCAGTCAGCCAGATCTTTCTTCTTCAAAGCAAAAAGATTTTATCTTCAAATACAAGAACTTTTCGTGGTTTTGATGGTATTCAGCAAATGATCATATTTCAGCGATCTGGAATTTTTTCCTGAATAGAGTAAGATTTTATCTTAAAATACAAGAACTTTTCGTGGTTCTTGTCAATTTTTGTTGGTTTTCATCTAATGAACTTATTTCAGTCAGCTGGATCTTTCTTCTTCAAAGCAAAAAGATTTTATCTTCAAATACAAGAACTTTTCGTGGTTTTGTTGGTTTTCAGGAAATGAACAGATTTCAGCGAGCAAGAAGTTTTTTCTTTAATAGCGTAAGATTGCATCTTAAAATACAAGAACTTATCGTGGTTATTGTCAATTTTTGTTGGTTTTCATCTGATGAACTTATTTCAGTCAGCTCGATCTTTCTTCTTCAAAGCAAAAAGATTTCATCTTCAAATACAAGAACTTTTCGTGGTTTTGTTGGTTTTCAGCAAATGAACATATTTCAGCGAGCAAGAAGCTTTTTTTTTAATAGCGTAAGATTTTATCTTAAAATACAAGAACTTTTCGTGGTTCTTGTCAATTTTGTTGGTTTTCATCTGATGAACTTATTTCAGTCAGCTAGATCTTTCTTCTTCAAAGCAAAAAGATTTTATCTTCAAATACAAGAACTTTTCTTGGTTTTGTTGGTTTTCAGCAAATGAACATATTTCAGCGAGCTGGAACTTTTTTCCTTAATAGAGTAAGATTTTATCTTAAAATACAAGAACTTTTCGTGGTTCTTGTCAATTTTTGTTGGTTTTCATCAAATGAACTTATTTCAGTCAGCGAGATCTTTCTTCTTCAAAGCAAAAGGATTTTCTCTTCAAATTCAAGAACTTTTCGTGGTTTTGATGGTTTTCAGCAAATTAACATATTTCAGCGAGCAAGTAGTTTTTTCTTTAATAGCGTAAGATTTTATCTTAAAATACAAGAACTTTTCGTGGTTCTGGTCAATTTTTGTTGGTTTTCATCTGATGAACTTATTTCAGTCAGCTCGATCTTTCTTCTTCAAAGCAAAAAGATTTTATCTTCAAATACAAGAACTTTTCGTGGTTTTGATGGTTTTCAGCAAATGAATATATTTCAGCGAGCTGGAAGTTTTTTCCTTAGTAGCGTAAGATTTTATCTTAAAATACAAGAACTATTCGTGGTTCTTGTCAATTTTTGTTAATTTTCATGGAATGAACTTATTTCATTCAGCTGGATCTTTCTTCTTCAAAGCAAGAAGATTTTATCTTCAAATACAAGAACTTTTCGTGGTTTTGTTGGTTTTCAGCAAATTAACATATTTCAGCGAGCTGGAAGTATTTTAATTCATAGCGTAAGATTTTATCTTAAAATACAAGAACTTTTCGTGGTTCTTGTCAATTTTTGTTGGTTTTCATCTCATGAACTTATTTCAGTCAGCTGGATCTTTCTTCTTCAAAGCAAAAAGATTTTATCTTCAAATACAAGAACTTTTCTTGGTTTTGATGGTTTTCAGCAAATGAACATATTTCAGCGAGCAAGAAGTTTTTTCTTCAATAGCGTAAGATTGCATCTTAAAATACAAGAACTTATCGTGGTTCTTGTCAATTTTTGTTGGTTTTCATCCAATGAACTTATTTCAGTCAGCTCGATCTTTCTTCTTCAAAGCAAAAAGATTTTATCTTCAAATACAAGAACTTTTCGTGCTTTTCTTGGTTTTCAGCAAATGAACATATTTCAGCGAGCCAGAAGGTTTTTCTTTAATAGCGTAAGATATTATCTTAAAATACAAGAAGTTTTCGTGGTTCTTGTCAATTTTTGTGGGTTTTCATCTAATGAACTTATTTCAGTCAGCTGGATCTTTCTTCTTCAAAGCAAAAAGATTTTATCTTCAAATACAAGAACTTTTCGTGGTTTTGTTGGTTTTCAGCAAATGAACAGATTTCAGCGAGGTCGAAGTTTTTTCTTTAATAGCGTAAGATTTCATCTGAAAATACAAGAACTTTTCGTGGTTCTTGTCAATTTTTGTTGGTTTTCATCTGATGAACTTATTTCAGTCAGCAAGATCTTTCTTCCTCAAAGCAAAAAGATTTTTTCTTCAAATACAAGAACTTTTCGTGGTTTTGTTGGTTTTCAGCAAATGAACACATTTCAGCGAGCAAGAAGCTTTTTCTTTAATAGCGTAAGATTTTATCTTAAACTACAAGAACTTTTCGTGGTTCTTGTCAATTTTTGTTGGTTTTCATCTAATGAACTTATTTCAGTCAGCAAGATCTTTCTTCCTCAAAGCAAAAAGATTTTTTCTTCAAATACAAGAACTTTTCGTGGTTTTGTTGGTTTACAGCAAATGAACATATTTCAGCGAGCAAGAAGTTTTTTCTTTAATAGCGTAAGATTTCATCTTAAAATACAAGAACTTATTGTGGTTCTTCTCGATTTTTCTTGGTTTTCATCTAATGAACTTATTTCAGTCAGCTAGATCTTTCTTCTTCAAAGCAAAAAGATTTTATCTTCAAATACAAGAACTTTTCGTGGTTTTGATGGTTTACAGCAAATGAACATATTTCAGCGAGCTCGAAGTTTTTTCCTTAATAGCGTAAGATTTTATCTTAAAATACAAGAACTTTTCGTGGTTGTTGTCAATTTTTGTTGGTTTTCATCTCATGAACTTATTTCAGTCAGCTGGATCTTTCTTCTTCAAAGCAAAAAGATTTTATCTTCAAATACAAGAACTTTTCGTCGTTTTGATGGTTTTCAGCAAATGATCATATTTCAGCGATCTGGAAGTTTTTTCCTTAATAGAGTAAGATTTTATCTTAAAATACAAGAACTTTTTGTGGTTCTTGTCAATTTTTGTTGGTTTTCATCTAATGAACTTATTTCAGTCAGCTCGATCTTTCATCTTCCAAGCAAAAAGATTTTATCTTCAAATACAAGAACTTTTCGTGGTTTTGTTGGTTTTCAGCAAATGAACATATTTCAGCGAGCTCGAAGTTTTTTCCTTAATAGCGTAAGATTTTATCTTAAAATACAAGAACTTTTCGTGGTTCTTGTCAATTTTTGTTGGTTTTCATCTCATGAACTTATTTCAGTCAGCTGGATCTTTCTTCTTCAAAGCAAAAAGATTTTATCTTCAAATACAAGAACTTTTCGTCGTTTTGATGGTTTTCAGCAAATGATCATATTTCAGCGATCTGGAAGTTTTTTCCTTAATAGAGTAAGATTTTATCTTAAAAGACAAGAACTGTTCGTGGTTATTGTCAATTTTTGTTGGTTTTCATCTCATGAACTTATTTCAGTCAGCCAGATCTTTCTTCTTCAAAGCAAAAAGATTTTATCTTCAAATACAAGAACTTTTCGTGGTTTTGATGGTATTCAGCAAATGATCATATTTCAGCGATCTGGAATTTTTTCCTGAATAGAGTAAGATTTTATCTTAAAATACAAGAACTTTTCGTGGTTCTTGTCAATTTTTGTTGCTTTTTTTCTAATGAACTTATTTCAGTCAGCCGGATCTTTCTTCTTCAAAGCAAATAGATTTTATCTTCAAATACAAGAACTTTTCGTGGTTTTGTTGGTTTTCAGCAAATGAACATATTTCAGCGAGCCAGAAGGTTTTTCTTTAATAGCGTAAGATATTATCTTAAAATACAAGAACTTTTCGTGGTTCTTGTCAATTTTTGTTGGTTTTCATCTAATGAACTTATTTCAGTCAGCTGGATCTTTCTTCTTCAAAGCAAAAAGATTTTATCTTCAAATACAAGAACTTTTCGTGGTTTTGTTGGTTTTCAGCAAATGAACATATTTCAGCGAGCAAGAAGTTTTTTCTTTAATAGCGTAAGATTGCATCTTAAAATACAAGAACTTATCGTGGTTATTGTCAATTTTTGTTGGTTTTCATCTGATGAACTTATTTCAGTCAGCTCGATCTTTCTTCTTCAAAGCAAAAAGATTTCATCTTCAAATACAAGAACTTTTCGTGGTTTTGTTGGTTTTCAGCAAATGAACATATTTCAGCGAGCAAGAAGCTTTTTTTTTAATAGCTTAAGATTTTATCTTAAAATACAAGAACTTTTCGTGGTTCTTGTCAATTTTGTTGGTTTTCATCTGATGAACTTATTTCAGTCAGCTAGATCTTTCTTCTTCAAAGCAAAAAGATTTTATCTTCAAATACAAGAACTTTTCTTGGTTTTGTTGGTTTTCAGCAAATGAACATATTTCAGCGAGCTGGAACTTTTTTCCTTAATAGAGTAAGATTTTATCTTAAAATACAAGAACTTTTCGTGGTTCTTGTCAATTTTTGTTGGTTTTCATCAAATGAACTTATTTCAGTCAGCGAGATCTTTCTTCTTCAAAGCAAAAGGATTTTCTCTTCAAATTCAAGAACTTTTCGTGGTTTTGATGGTTTTCAGCAAATTAACATATTTCAGCGAGCAAGTAGTTTTTTCTTTAATAGCGTAAGATTTTATCTTAAAATACAAGAACTTTTCGTGGTTCTGGTCAATTTTTGTTGGTTTTCATCTGATGAACTTATTTCAGTCAGCTCGATCTTTCTTCTTCAAAGCAAAAAGATTTTATCTTCAAATACAAGAACTTTTCGTGGTTTTGATGGTTTTCAGCAAATGAATATATTTCAGCGAGCTGGAAGTTTTTTCCTTAGTAGCGTAAGATTTTATCTTAAAATACAAGAACTTTTCGTGGTTCTTGTCAATTTTTGTTAATTTTCATGGAATGAACTTATTTCATTCAGCTGGATCTTTCTTCTTCAAAGCAAGAAGATTTTATCTTCAAATACAAGAACTTTTCGTGGTTTTGTTGGTTTTCAGCAAATTAACATATTTCAGCGAGCTGGAAGTATTTTAATTCATAGCGTAAGATTTTATCTTAAAATACAAGAACTTTTCGTGGTTCTTGTCAATTTTTGTTGGTTTTCATCTCATGAACTTATTTCAGTCAGCTGGATCTTTCTTCTTCAAAGCAAAAAGATTTTATCTTCAAATACAAGAACTTTTCTTGGTTTTGATGGTTTTCAGCAAATGAACATATTTCAGCGAGCAAGAAGTTTTTTCTTCAATAGCGTAAGATTGCATCTTAAAATACAAGAACTTATCGTGGTTCTTGTCAATTTTTGTTGGTTTTCATCCAATGAACTTATTTCAGTCAGCTCGATCTTTCTTCTTCAAAGCAAAAAGATTTTATCTTCAAATACAAGAACTTTTCGTGCTTTTCTTGGTTTTCAGCAAATGAACATATTTCAGCGAGCCAGAAGGTTTTTCTTTAATAGCGTAAGATATTATCTTAAAATACAAGAAGTTTTCGTGGTTCTTGTCAATTTTTGTGGGTTTTCATCTAATGAACTTATTTCAGTCAGCTGGATCTTTCTTCTTCAAAGCAAAAAGATTTTATCTTCAAATACAAGAACTTTTCGTGGTTTTGTTGGTTTTCAGCAAATGAACAGATTTCAGCGAGTTCGAAGTTTTTTCTTTAATAGCGTAAGATTTCATCTGAAAATACAAGAACTTTTCGTGGTTCTTGTCAATTTTTGTTGGTTTTCATCTGATGAACTTATTTCAGTCAGCAAGATCTTTCTTCCTCAAAGCAAAAAGATTTTTTCTTCAAATACAAGAACTTTTCGTGGTTTTGTTGGTTTTCAGCAAATGAACACATTTCAGCGAGCAAGAAGCTTTTTCTTTAATAGCGTAAGATTTTATCTTAAACTACAAGAACTTTTCGTGGTTCTTGTCAATTTTTGTTGGTTTTCATCTAATGAACTTATTTCAGTCAGCAAGATCTTTCTTCCTCAAAGCAAAAAGATTTTTTCTTCAAATACAAGAACTTTTCGTGGTTTTGTTGGTTTACAGCAAATGAACATATTTCAGCGAGCAAGAAGTTTTTTCTTTAATAGCGTAAGATTTCATCTTAAAATACAAGAACTTATTGTGGTTCTTCTCGATTTTTGTTGGTTTTCATCTAATGAACTTATTTCAGTCAGCTAGATCTTTCTTCTTCAAAGCAAAAAGATTTTATCTTCAAATACAAGAACTTTTCGTGGTTTTGATGGTTTGCAGCAAATGAACATATTTCAGCGAGCTCGAAGTTTTTTCCTTAATAGCGTAAGATTTTATCTTAAAATACAAGAACTTTTCGTGGTTGTTGTCAATTTTTGTTGGTTTTCATCCAATGAACTTATTTCAGTCAGCTCGATCTTTCTTCTTCAAAGCAAAAAGATTTTATCTTCAAATACAAGAACTTTTCGTGCTTTTCTTGGTTTTCAGCAAATGAACATATTTCAGCGAGCCAGAAGGTTTTTCTTTAATAGCGTAAGATATTATCTTAAAATACAAGAAGTTTTCGTGGTTCTTGTCAATTTTTGTGGGTTTTCATCTAATGAACTTATTTCAGTCAGCTGGATCTTTCTTCTTCAAAGCAAAAAGATTTTATCTTCAAATACAAGAACTTTTCGTGGTTTTGTTGGTTTTCAGCAAATGAACAGATTTCAGCGAGGTCGAAGTTTTTTCTTTAATAGCGTAAGATTTCATCTGAAAATACAAGAACTTTTCGTGGTTCTTGTCAATTTTTGTTGGTTTTCATCTGATGAACTTATTTCAGTCAGCAAGATCTTTCTTCCTCAAAGCAAAAAGATTTTTTCTTCAAATACAAGAACTTTTCGTGGTTTTGTTGGTTTTCAGCAAATGAACACATTTCAGCGAGCAAGAAGCTTTTTCTTTAATAGCGTAAGATTTTATCTTAAACTACAAGAACTTTTCGTGGTTCTTGTCAATTTTTGTTGGTTTTCATCTAATGAACTTATTTCAGTCAGCAAGATCTTTCTTCCTCAAAGCAAAAAGATTTTTTCTTCAAATACAAGAACTTTTCGTGGTTTTGTTGGTTTACAGCAAATGAACATATTTCAGCGAGCAAGAAGTTTTTTCTTTAATAGCGTAAGATTTCATCTTAAAATACAAGAACTTATTGTGGTTCTTCTCGATTTTTGTTGGTTTTCATCTAATGAACTTATTTCAGTCAGCTAGATCTTTCTTCTTCAAAGCAAAAAGATTTTATCTTCAAATACAAGAACTTTTCGTGGTTTTGATGGTTTGCAGCAAATGAACATATTTCAGCGAGCTCGAAGTTTTTTCCTTAATAGCGTAAGATTTTATCTTAAAATACAAGAACTTTTCGTGGTTGTTGTCAATTTTTGTTGGTTTTCATCTCATGAACTTATTTCAGTCAGCTGGATCTTTCTTCTTCAAAGCAAAAAGATTTTATCTTCAAATACAAGAACTTTTCGTCGTTTTGATGGTTTTCAGCAAATGATCATATTTCAGCGATCTGGAAGTTTTTTCCTTAATAGAGTAAGATTTTATCTTAAAATACAAGAACTTTTTGTGGTTCTTGTCAATTTTTGTTGGTTTTCATCTAATGAACTTATTTCAGTCAGCTCGATCTTTCATCTTCCAAGCAAAAAGATTTTATCTTCAAATACAAGAACTTTTCGTGGTTTTGTTGGTTTTCAGCAAATGAACATATTTCAGCGAGCTCGAAGTTTTTTCCTTAATAGCGTAAGATTTTATCTTAAAATACAAGAACTTTTCGTGGTTGTTGTCAATTTTTGTTGGTTTTCATCTCATGAACTTATTTCAGTCAGCTGGATCTTTCTTCTTCAAAGCAAAAAGATTTTATCTTCAAATACAAGAACTTTTCGTCGTTTTGATGGTTTTCAGCAAATGATCATATTTCAGCGATCTGGAAGTTTTTTCCTTAATAGAGTAAGATTTTATCTTAAAATACAAGAACTTTTTGTGGTTCTTGTCAATTTTTGTTGGTTTTCATCTAATGAACTTATTTCAGTCAGCTCGATCTTTCATCTTCCAAGCAAAAAGATTTTATCTTCAAATACAAGAACTTTTCGTGGTTTTGTTGGTTTTCAGCAAATGAACATATTTCAGCGAGCTGGGAGTTTTTACTTTAATAGTGTAAGATTGCATCTTAAACGACAAGAACTTTTCGTGGTTCTTGTCAATTTTTGTTGGTTTTCATCTCATGAACTTATTTCAGTCAGCCAGATCTTTCTTCTTCAAAGCAAAAAGATTTTATCTTCAAATACAAGAACTTTTCGTGGTTTTGATGGTTTTCAGCAAATTAACATATTTCAACGAGCTGGAAGTTTTTTCCTTAATAGTGTAAGATTTTATCTTAAAATACAAGAACTTTTCGTGGTTCTTGTCAATTTTTGTTGGTTTTCATCGAATGAACTTATTTCATTCAGCGACATCTTTCTTCTTCAAAGCAAAAAGATTTTACCTTCAAATACAAGAACTTTTCGTGGTTTTGTTGGTTTTCAGCAAATGAACATATTTCAGCGAGCAAGAAGCTTTTTTTTAATAGCGTAAGATTTTATCTTAAAATACAAGAACTTTTCGTGGTTCTTGTCAATTTTTGTTGGTTTTGATCTGATGAACTTATTTCAGTCAGCCAGATCTTTCTTCTTCAAAGCAAAAAGATTTTATCTTCAAATACAAGAACTTTTCGTGGTTTTGATGGTTTTCAGCAAATGAACATATTTCAGCGAGCTGGAAGTTTTTTCCTTAATAGTGTAAGATTTTATCTTAAAATACAAGAACTTTTCGTGGTTCTTGTCAATTTTTGTTAATTTTCATGGAATGAACTTATTTCATTCAGCTGGATCTTTCTTCTTCAAAGCAAGAAGATTTTATCTTCAAATACAAGAACTTTTCGTGGTTTTGTTGGTTTTCAGCAAATTAACATATTTCAGCGAGCTGGAAGTTTTTTAATTCATAGCGTAAGATTTTATCTTAAAATACAAGAACTTTTCGTGGTTCTTGTCAATTTTTGTTGGTTTTCATCTCATGAACTTATTTCAGTCAGCTGGATCTTTCTTCTTCAAAGCAAAAAGATTTTATCTTCAAATACAAGAACTTTTCTTGGTTTTGATGGTTTTCAGCAAATGAACATATTTCAGCGAGCAAGAAGTTTTTTCTTCAATAGCGTAAGATTGCATCTTAAAATACAAGAACTTATCGTGGTTCTTGTCAATTTTTGTTGGTTTTCATCCAATGAACTTATTTCAGTCAGCTCGATCTTTCTTCTTCAAAGCAAAAAGATTTTATCTTCAAATACAAGAACTTTTCGTGCTTTTCTTGGTTTTCAGCAAATGAACATATTTCAGCGAGCCAGAAGGTTTTTCTTTAATAGCGTAAGATATTATCTTAAAATACAAGAAGTTTTCGTGGTTCTTGTCAATTTTTGTGGGTTTTCATCTAATGAACTTATTTCAGTCAGCTGGATCTTTCTTCTTCAAAGCAAAAAGATTTTATCTTCAAATACAAGAACTTTTCGTGGTTTTGTTGGTTTTCAGCAAATGAACAGATTTCAGCGAGGTCGAAGTTTTTTCTTTAATAGCGTAAGATTTCATCTGAAAATACAAGAACTTTTCGTGGTTCTTGTCAATTTTTGTTGGTTTTCATCTGATGAACTTATTTCAGTCAGCAAGATCTTTCTTCCTCAAAGCAAAAAGATTTTTTCTTCAAATACAAGAACTTTTCGTGGTTTTGTTGGTTTTCAGCAAATGAACACATTTCAGCGAGCAAGAAGCTTTTTCTTTAATAGCGTAAGATTTTATCTTAAACTACAAGAACTTTTCGTGGTTCTTGTCAATTTTTGTTGGTTTTCATCTAATGAACTTATTTCAGTCAGCAAGATCTTTCTTCCTCAAAGCAAAAAGATTTTTTCTTCAAATACAAGAACTTTTCGTGGTTTTGTTGGTTTACAGCAAATGAACATATTTCAGCGAGCAAGAAGTTTTTTCTTTAATAGCGTAAGATTTCATCTTAAAATACAAGAACTTTTTGTGGTTCTTGTCAATTTTTGTTGGTTTTCATCTAATGAACTTATTTCAGTCAGCTCGATCTTTCATCTTCCAAGCAAAAAGATTTTATCTTCAAATACAAGAACTTTTCGTGGTTTTGTTGGTTTTCAGCAAATGAACATATTTCAGCGAGCTCGAAGTTTTTTCCTTAATAGCGTAAGATTTTATCTTAAAATACAAGAACTTTTCGTGGTTGTTGTCAATTTTTGTTGGTTTTCATCTCATGAACTTATTTCAGTCAGCTGGATCTTTCTTCTTCAAAGCAAAAAGATTTTATCTTCAAATACAAGAACTTTTCGTCGTTTTGATGGTTTTCAGCAAATGATCATATTTCAGCGATCTGGAAGTTTTTTCCTTAATAGAGTAAGATTTTATCTTAAAATACAAGAACTTTTTGTGGTTCTTGTCAATTTTTGTTGGTTTTCATCTAATGAACTTATTTCAGTCAGCTCGATCTTTCATCTTCCAAGCAAAAAGATTTTATCTTCAAATACAAGAACTTTTCGTGGTTTTGTTGGTTTTCAGCAAATGAACATATTTCAGCGAGCTGGGAGTTTTTACTTTAATAGTGTAAGATTGCATCTTAAACGACAAGAACTTTTCGTGGTTCTTGTCAATTTTTGTTGGTTTTCATCTCATGAACTTATTTCAGTCAGCCAGATCTTTCTTCTTCAAAGCAAAAAGATTTTATCTTCAAATACAAGAACTTTTCGTGGTTTTGATGGTTTTCAGCAAATTAACATATTTCAACGAGCTGGAAGTTTTTTCCTTAATAGTGTAAGATTTTATCTTAAAATACAAGAACTTTTCGTGGTTCTTGTCAATTTTTGTTGGTTTTCATCGAATGAACTTATTTCATTCAGCGACATCTTTCTTCTTCAAAGCAAAAAGATTTTACCTTCAAATACAAGAACTTTTCGTGGTTTTGTTGGTTTTCAGCAAATGAACATATTTCAGCGAGCAAGAAGCTTTTTTTTTAATAGCGTAAGATTTTATCTTAAAATACAAGAACTTTTCGTGGTTCTTGTCAATTTTTGTTGGTTTTGATCTGATGAACTTATTTCAGTCAGCCAGATCTTTCTTCTTCAAAGCAAAAAGATTTTATCTTCAAATACAAGAACTTTTCGTGGTTTTGATGGTTTTCAGCAAATGAACATATTTCAGCGAGCTGGAAGTTTTTTCCTTAATAGTGTAAGATTTTATCTTAAAATACAAGAACTTTTCGTGGTTATTGTCAATTTTTGTTGGTTTTCATCTGATGAACTTATTTCAGTCAGCTCGATCTTTCTTCTTCAAAGCAAAAAGATTTTATCTTCAAATACAAGAACTTTTCGTGGTTTTGATGGTTTTCAGCAAATGATCATATTTCAGCGAGCTGGTAGTTTTTTCCTTAATAGAGTAAGAATTTATCTTGAAATACAAGAACTTTTCGAGGTTCTTCTCAATTTTTGTTCGTTTTCATCCAATGAACTTATTTCAGTCAGCCAGATCTTTCTTCTTCAAAGCAAAAAGATTTTATCTTCAAATACAAGAACTTTTCGTGCTTTTCTTGGTTTTCAGCAAATGAACATATTTCAGCGAGGCAGAAGGTTTTTCTTTAATAGCGTAAGATATTATCTTAAAATACAAGAAGTTTTCGTGGTTCTTGTCAATTTTTGTTGGTTTTCATCTGATGAACTTATTTCAGTCAGCTGGATCTTTCTTCTTCAAAGCAAAAAGATTTTATCTTCAAATACAAGAACTTTTCGTGGTTTTGTTGGTTTTCAGCAAATGAACAGATTTCAGCGAGGTTGAAGTTTTTTCTTTAATAGCGTAAGATTTCATCTGAAAATACAAGAACTTTTCGTGGTTCTTGTCAATTTTTGTTGGTTTTCATCTGATGAACTTATTTCAGTCAGCAAGATCTTTCTTCCTCAAAGCAAAAAGATTTTATCTTCAAATACAAGAACTTTTCGTGGTTTTGTTGGTTTACAGCAAATGAACATATTTCAGCGAGCAAGAAGTTTTTTCTTTAATAGCGTAAGATTTCATCTTAAAATACAAGAACTTATTGTGGTTCTTCTCGATTTTTGTTGGTTTTCATCTAATGAACTTATTTCAGTCAGCTAGATCTTTCTTCTTCAAAGCAAAAAGATTTTATCTTCAAATACAAGAACTTTTCGTGGTTTTGATGGTTTACAGCAAATGAACATATTTCAGCGAGCTCGAAGTTTTTTCCTGAATAGCGTAAGATTTTATCTTAAAATACAAGAACTTTTCGTGGTTGTTGTCAATTTTTGTTGGTTTTCATCTCATGAACTTATTTCAGTCAGCTGGATCTTTCTTCTTCAAAGCAAAAAGATTTTATCTTCAAATACAAGAACTTTTCGTCGTTTTGATGGTTTTGAGCAAATGATCATATTTCAGCGATCTGGAAGTTTTTTCCTTAATAGAGTAAGATTTTATCTTAAAATACAAGAACTTTTTGTGGTTCTTGTCAATTTTTGTTGGTTTTCATCTAATGAACTTATTTCAGTCAGCTCGATCTTTCATCTTCCAAGCAAAAAGATTTTATCTTCAAATACAAGAACTTTTCGTGGTTTTGTTGGTTTTCAGAAATGAACATATTTCAGCGAGCTGGGAGTTTTTACTTTAATAGCGTAAGATTGTATCTTAAACGACAAGAACTTTTCGTGGTTCTTGTCAATTTTTGTTGGTTTTCATCTCATGAATTTATTTCAGTCAGCCAGATCTTTCTTCTTCAAAGCAAAAAGATTTTATCTTCAAATACAAGAACTTTTCGTGGTTTTGATGGTTTTCAGCAAATTAACATATTTCAACGAGCTGGAAGTTTTTTCCTTAATAGTGTAAGATTTTATCTTAAAATACAAGAACTTTTCGTGGTTCTTGTCAATTTTTGTTGGTTTTCATCGAATGAACTTATTTCATTCAGCGACATCTTTCTTCTTCAAAGCAAAAAGATTTTATCTTCAAATACAAGAACTTTTCGTGGTTTTGTTGGTTTTCAGCAAATGAACATATTTCAGCGAGCAAGAAGCTTTTTTTTCAATAGCGTAAGATTTTATCTTAAAATACAAGAACTTTTCGTGGTTCTTGTCAATTTTTGTTGGTTTTGATCTGATGAACTTATTTCAGTCAGCCAGATCTTTCTTCTTCAAAGCAAAAAGATTTTATCTTCAAATACAAGAACTTTTCGTGGTTTTGATGGTTTTCAGCAAATGAACATATTTCAGCGAGCTGGAAGTTTTTTCCTTAATAGTGTAAGATTTTATCTTAAAATACAAGAACTTTTCGTGGTTATTGTCAATTTTTGTTGGTTTTCATCTGATGAACTTATTTCAGTCAGCTCGATCTTTCTTCTTCAAAGCAAAAAGATTTTATCTTCAAATACAAGAACTTTTCGTGGTTTTGATGGTTTTCAGCAAATGATCATATTTCAGCGAGCTGGTAGTTTTTTCCTTAATAGAGTAAGAATTTATCTTGAAATACAAGAACTTTTCGAGGTTCTTCTCAATTTTTGTTCGTTTTCATCCAATGAACTTATTTCAGTCAGCCAGATCTTTCTTCTTCAAAGCAAAAAGATTTTATCTTCAAATACAAGAACTTTTCGTGCTTTTCTTGGTTTTCAGCAAATGAACATATTTCAGCGAGCCAGAAGGTTTTTCTTTAATAGCGTAAGATTTCATCTGAAAATACAAGAACTTTTCGTGGTTCTTGTCAATTTTTGTTGGTTTTCATCTGATGAACTTATTTCAGTCAGCAAGATCTTTCTTCCTCAAAGCAAAAAGATTTTATCTTCAAATACAAGAACTTTTCGTGGTTTTGTTGGTTTACAGCAAATGAACATATTTCAGCGAGCAAGAAGTTTTTTCTTTAATAGCGTAAGATTTCATCTTAAAATACAAGAACTTATTGTGGTTCTTCTCGATTTTTGTTGGTTTTCAGCTAATGAACTTATTTCAGTCAGCTAGATCTTTCTTCTTCAAAGCAAAAAGATTTTATCTTCAAATACAAGAACTTTTCGTGGTTTTGATGGTTTACAGCAAATGAACATATTTCAGCGAGCTCGAAGTTTTTTCCTTCATTGCGTAAGATTTTATCTTAAAATACAAGAACTTTTCGTGGTTGTTGTCAATTTTTGTTGGTTTTCATCTCATGAACTTATTTCAGTCAGCTGGATCTTTCTTCTTCAAAGCAAAAAGATTTTATCTTCAAATACAAGAACTTTTCGTCGTTTTGATGGTTTTCAGCAAATGATCATATTTCAGCGATCTGGAAGTTTTTTCCTTAATAGAGTAAGATTTTATCTTAAAATACAAGAACTTTTTGTGGTTCTTGTCAATTTTTGTTGGTTTTCATCTAATGAACTTATTTCAGTCAGCTCGATCTTTCATCTTCCAAGCAAAAAGATTTTATCTTCAAATACAAGAACTTTTCGTGGTTTTGTTGGTTTTCAGCAAATGAACAGATTTCAGCGAGGTCGAAGTTTTTACTTTAATAGCGTAAGATTGTATCTTCAACGACAAGAACTTTTCGTGGTTCTTGTCAATTTTTGTTGGTTTTCACCGAGTGAACTTATTTCAGTCAGCTCGATCTTTCTTCTTCAAAGCAAAAAGATTTTATCTTCAAATACAAGAACTTATCGTCGTTTTGATGGTTTTCAGCAAATGATCATATTTCAGCGATCTGGAAGTTTTTTCCTTAATAGAGTAAGATTTTATCTTAAAATACAAGAACTTTTTGTGGTTCTTGTCAATTTTTGTTGGTTTTCATCTAATGAACTTATTTCAGTCAGCTGGATCTTTCTTCTTCAAAGCAAAAAGATTTTATCTTCAAATACAAGAACTTTTCGTGGTTTTGTTGGTTTTCAGCAAATGAACAGATTTCAGCGAGGTCGAAGTTTTTTCTTTAATAGCGTAAGATTTCATCTGAAAATACAAGAACTTTTCGTGGTTCTTGTCAATTTTTGTTGGTTTTCATCTGATGAACTTATTTCAGTCAGCAAGATCTTTCTTCCTCAAAGCAAAAAGATTTTTTCTTCAAATACAAGAACTTTTCGTGGTTTTGTTGGTTTACAGCAAATGAACATATTTCAGCGAGCAAGAAGTTTTTTCTTTAACAGCGTAAGATTTCATCTTAAAATACAAGAACTTATTGTGGTTCTTCTCGATTTTTGTTGGTTTTCATCTAATGAACTTATTTCAGTCAGCTAGATCTTTCTTCTTCAAAGCAAAAAGATTTTATCTTCAAATACAAGAACTTTTCGTGGTTTTGATGGTTTACAGCAAATGAACATATTTCAGCGAGCTCGAAGTTTTTTCCTTAATAGCGTAAGATTTTATCTTAAAATACAAGAACTTTTCGTGGTTGTTGTCAATTTTTGTTGGTTTTCATCTCATGAACTTATTTCAGTCAGCTGGATCTTTCTTCTTCAAAGCAAAAAGATTTTATCTTCAAATACAAGAACTTTTCGTCGTTTTGATGGTTTTCAGCAAATGATCATATTTCAGCGATCTGGAAGTTTTTTCCTTAATAGAGTAAGATTTTATCTTAAAATACAAGAACTTTTTGTGGTTCTTGTCAATTTTTGTTGGTTTTCATCTAATGAACTTATTTCAGTCAGCTCGATCTTTCATCTTCCAAGCAAAAAGATTTTATCTTCAAATACAAGAACTTTTCGTGGTTTTGTTGGTTTTCAGCAAATGAACATATTTCAGCGAGCTGGGAGTTTTTACTTTAATAGTGTAAGATTGCATCTTAAACGACAAGAACTTTTCGTGGTTCTTGTCAATTTTTGTTGGTTTTCATCTCATGAACTTATTTCAGTCAGCCAGATCTTTCTTCTTCAAAGCAAAAAGATTTTATCTTCAAATACAAGAACTTTTCGTGGTTTTGATGGTTTTCAGCAAATTAACATATTTCAACGAGCTGGAAGTTTTTTCCTTAATAGTGTAAGATTTTATCTTAAAATACAAGAACTTTTCGTGGTTCTTGTCAATTTTTGTTGGTTTTCATCGAATGAACTTATTTCATTCAGCGACATCTTTCTTCTTCAAAGCAAAAAGATTTTACCTTCAAATACAAGAACTTTTCGTGGTTTTGTTGGTTTTCAGCAAATGAACATATTTCAGCGAGCAAGAAGCTTTTTTTTTAATAGCGTAAGATTTTATCTTAAAATACAAGAACTTTTCGTGGTTCTTGTCAATTTTTGTTGGTTTTGATCTGATGAACTTATTTCAGTCAGCCAGATCTTTCTTCTTCAAAGCAAAAAGATTTTATCTTCAAATACAAGAACTTTTCGTGGTTTTGATGGTTTTCAGCAAATGAACATATTTCAGCGAGCTGGAAGTTTTTTCCTTAATAGTGTAAGATTTTATCTTAAAATACAAGAACTTTTCGTGGTTATTGTCAATTTTTGTTGGTTTTCATCTGATGAACTTATTTCAGTCAGCTCGATCTTTCTTCTTCAAAGCAAAAAGATTTTATCTTCAAATACAAGAACTTTTCGTGGTTTTGATGGTTTTCAGCAAATGATCATATTTCAGCGAGCTGGTAGTTTTTTCCTTAATAGAGTAAGAATTTATCTTGAAATACAAGAACTTTTCGAGGTTCTTCTCAATTTTTGTTCGTTTTCATCCAATGAACTTATTTCAGTCAGCCAGATCTTTCTTCTTCAAAGCAAAAAGATTTTATCTTCAAATACAAGAACTTTTCGTGCTTTTCTTGGTTTTCAGCAAATGAACATATTTCAGCGAGGCAGAAGGTTTTTCTTTAATAGCGTAAGATATTATCTTAAAATACAAGAAGTTTTCGTGGTTCTTGTCAATTTTTGTTGGTTTTCATCTGATGAACTTATTTCAGTCAGCTGGATCTTTCTTCTTCAAAGCAAAAAGATTTTATCTTCAAATACAAGAACTTTTCGTGGTTTTGTTGGTTTTCAGCAAATGAACAGATTTCAGCGAGGTTGAAGTTTTTTCTTTAATAGCGTAAGATTTCATCTGAAAATACAAGAACTTTTCGTGGTTCTTGTCAATTTTTGTTGGTTTTCATCTGATGAACTTATTTCAGTCAGCAAGATCTTTCTTCCTCAAAGCAAAAAGATTTTATCTTCAAATACAAGAACTTTTCGTGGTTTTGTTGGTTTACAGCAAATGAACATATTTCAGCGAGCAAGAAGTTTTTTCTTTAATAGCGTAAGATTTCATCTTAAAATACAAGAACTTATTGTGGTTCTTCTCGATTTTTGTTGGTTTTCATCTAATGAACTTATTTCAGTCAGCTAGATCTTTCTTCTTCAAAGCAAAAAGATTTTATCTTCAAATACAAGAACTTTTCGTGGTTTTGATGGTTTACAGCAAATGAACATATTTCAGCGAGCTCGAAGTTTTTTCCTGAATAGCGTAAGATTTTATCTTAAAATACAAGAACTTTTCGTGGTTGTTGTCAATTTTTGTTGGTTTTCATCTCATGAACTTATTTCAGTCAGCTGGATCTTTCTTCTTCAAAGCAAAAAGATTTTATCTTCAAATACAAGAACTTTTCGTCGTTTTGATGGTTTTGAGCAAATGATCATATTTCAGCGATCTGGAAGTTTTTTCCTTAATAGAGTAAGATTTTATCTTAAAATACAAGAACTTTTTGTGGTTCTTGTCAATTTTTGTTGGTTTTCATCTAATGAACTTATTTCAGTCAGCTCGATCTTTCATCTTCCAAGCAAAAAGATTTTATCTTGAAATACAAGAACTTTTCGTGGTTTTGTTGGTTTTCAGAAATGAACATATTTCAGCGAGCTGGGAGTTTTTACTTTAATAGCGTAAGATTGTATCTTAAACGACAAGAACTTTTCGTGGTTCTTGTCAATTTTTGTTGGTTTTCATCTAATGAATTTATTTCAGTCAGCCAGATCTTTCTTCTTCAAAGCAAAAAGATTTTATCTTCAAATACAAGAACTTTTCGTGGTTTTGATGGTTTTCAGCAAATTAACATATTTCAACGAGCTGGAAGTTTTTTCCTTAATAGTGTAAGATTTTATCTTAAAATACAAGAACTTTTCGTGGTTCTTGTCAATTTTTGTTGGTTTTCATCGAATGAACTTATTTCATTCAGCGACATCTTTCTTCTTCAAAGCAAAAAGATTTTATCTTCAAATACAAGAACTTTTCGTGGTTTTGTTGGTTTTCAGCAAATGAACATATTTCAGCGAGCAAGAAGCTCTTTTTTCAATAGCGTAAGATTTTATCTTAAAATACAAGAACTTTTCGTGGTTCTTGTCAATTTTTGTTGGTTTTGATCTGATGAACTTATTTCAGTCAGCCAGATCTTTCTTCTTCAAAGCAAAAAGATTTTATCTTCAAATACAAGAACTTTTCGTGGTTTTGATGGTTTTCAGCAAATGAACATATTTCAGCGAGCTGGAAGTTTTTTCCTTAATAGTGTAAGATTTTATCTTAAAATACAAGAACTTTTCGTGGTTATTGTCAATTTTTGTTGGTTTTCATCTGATGAACTTATTTCAGTCAGCTCGATCTTTCTTCTTCAAAGCAAAAAGATTTTATCTTCAAATACAAGAACTTTTCGTGGTTTTGATGGTTTTCAGCAAATGATCATATTTCAGCGAGCTGGTAGTTTTTTCCTTAATAGAGTAAGAATTTATCTTGAAATACAAGAACTTTTCGAGGTTCTTCTCAATTTTTGTTCGTTTTCATCCAATGAACTTATTTCAGTCAGCCAGATCTTTCTTCTTCAAAGCAAAAAGATTTTATCTTCAAATACAAGAACTTTTCGTGCTTTTCTTGGTTTTCAGCAAATGAACATATTTCAGCGAGCCAGAAGGTTTTTCTTTAATAGCGTAAGATATTATCTTAAAATACAAGAAGTTTTCGTGGTTCTTGTCAATTTTTGTGGGTTTTCATCTAATGAACTTATTTCAGTCAGCTGGATCTTTCTTCTTCAAAGCAAAAAGATTTTATCTTCAAATACAAGAACTTTTCGTGGTTTTGTTGGTTTTCAGCAAATGAACAGATTTCAGCGAGGTAGAAGTTTTTTCTTTCATCGCGTAAGATTTCATCTGAAAATACAAGAACTTTTCGTGGTTCTTGTCAATTTTTGTTGGTTTTCATCTGATGAACTTATTTCAGTCAGCAAGATCTTTCTTCCTCAAAGCAAAAAGATTTTATCTTCAAATACAAGAACTTTTCGTGGTTTTGTTGGTTTACAGCAAATGAACATATTTCAGCGAGCAAGAAGTTTTTTCTTTAATAGCGTAAGATTTCATCTTAAAATACAAGAACTTATTGTGGTTCTTCTCGATTTTTGTTGGTTTTCAGCTAATGAACTTATTTCAGTCAGCTAGATCTTTCTTCTTCAAAGCAAAAAGATTTTATCTTCAAATACAAGAACTTTTCGTGGTTTTGATGGTTTACAGCAAATGAACATATTTCAGCGAGCTCGAAGTTTTTTCCTTCATTGCGTAAGATTTTATCTTAAAATACAAGAACTTTTCCTGGTTGTTGTCAATTTTTGTTGGTTTTCATCTCATGAACTTATTTCAGTCAGCTGGATCTTTCTTCTTCAAAGCAAAAAGATTTTATCTTCAAATACAAGAACTTTTCGTCGTTTTGATGGTTTTCAGCAAATGATCATATTTCAGCGATCTGGAAGTTTTTTCCTTAATAGAGTAAGATTTTATCTTAAAATACAAGAACTTTTTGTGGTTCTTGTCAATTTTTGTTGGTTTTCATCTAATGAACTTATTTCAGTCAGCTCGATCTTTCATCTTCCAAGCAAAAAGATTTTATCTTCAAATACAAGAACTTTTCGTGGTTTTGTTGGTTTTCAGCAAATGAACATATTTCAGCGAGCTGGGAGTTTTTACTTTAATAGCGTAAGATTGTATCTTAAACGACAAGAACTTTTCGTGGTTCTTGTCAATTTTTGTTGGTTTTCACCGAATGAACTTATTTCAGTCAGCCAGATCTTTCTTCTTCAAAGCAAAAAGATTTTATCTTCAAATACAAGAACTTTTTGTGGTTTTGATGGTTTTCAGCAAATTAACATATTTCAACGAGCTGGAAGTTTTTTCCTTCATCGTGTAAGATTTTATCTTAAAATACAAGAACTTTTCGTGGTTCTTGTCAATTTTTGTTGGTTTTCATCGAATGAACTTATTTCATTCAGCGACATCTTTCTTCTTCAAAGCAAAAAGATTTTATCTTCAAATTCAAGAACTTTTCGTGGTTTTGTTGGTTTTCAGCAAATTAACATATTTCAGCGAGCTGGGAGTTTTTACTTCAATAGCGTAAGATTTTATCTTAAACTACAAGAACTTTTCGTGGTTCTTGTCAATTTTTGTTGGTTTTCATCTAATGAACTTATTTCAGTCAGCTCGATCTTTCTTCTTCAAAGCAAAAAGATTTTATCTTAAAATACAAGAACATTTCGTGGTTCTTGTCAATTTTTGTTGGTTTTCATCAAATGAACTTATTTCAGTCAGCGAGATCTTTCTTCTTCAAAGCAAAAGGATTTTATCTTCAAATACAAGAACTTTTCGTGGTTTTGTTGGTTTTCAGCAAATGAACAGATTTCAGCAAGCCAGAAGGTTTTTCTTTAATAGCGTAAGATATTATCTTAAAATACAAGAACTTTTCGTGGTTCTTGTCAATTTTTGTTGGTTTTCATCTAATGAACTTATTTCAGTCAGCGAGATCTTTCTTCTTCAAAGCAAAAGGATTTTATCTTCAAATACAAGAACTTTTCGTGGTTTTGATGGTTTTCAGCAAATGATCATATTTCAGCGATCTGGAAGTTTTTTCCTTAATAGAGTAAGATTTTATCTTAAAATACAAGAACCTTTCGTGGTTCTTGTCAATTTTTGTTGCTTTTTTCCAATGAACTTATTTCAGTCAGCCAGAACTTTCTTCTTCAAAGCAAATAGATTTTATCTTCAAATACAAGAACTTTTCGTGGTTTTGTTGGTTTTCAGCAAATGAACATAGTTCAGCGAGCCAGAAGGTTTTTCTTCAATAGCGTAAGATATTATCTTAAAATACAAGAACTTTTCGTGGTTCTTGTCAATTTTTGTTGGTTTTCATCTAATGAACTTATTTCAGTCAGCCAGATCTTTCTTCTTCAAAGCAAAAAGATTTTATCTTCAAATACAAGAACTTTTCGTGGTTTTGATGGTTTTCAGCAAATGATCATATTTCAGCGATCTGGAAGTTTTTTCCTTAATAGAGTAAGATTTTATCTTAAAATACAAGAACCTTTCGTGGTTCTTGTCAATTTTTGTTGCTTTTTTTCGAATGAACTTATTTCAGTCAGCCAGAACTTTCTTCTTCAAAGCAAATAGATTTTATCTTCAAATACAAGAACTTTTCGTTGTTTTGTTGGTTTTCAGCAAATGAACATAGTTCAGCGAGCCAGAAGGTTTTTCTTTAATAGCGTAAGATATTATCTTAAAATACAAGAACTTTTCGTGGTTCTTGTCAATTTTTGTTGGTTTTCATCGAATGAACTTATTTCAGTCAGCTGGATCTTTCTTCTTCAAAGCAAAAAGATTTTATCTTCAAAAACAAGAACTTTTCGTGGTTTTGTTGGTTTTCAGCAAATGAACAGATTTCAGCGAGCAAGTAGTTTTTTCTTTAATAGCGTAAGATTTTATCTAAAATACAAGAACTTTTCGTGTTTCTGGTCAATTTTTGTTGGTTTTCATCTAATGAACTTATTTCAGTCAGCCAGATCTTTCTTCTTCAAAGCAAAAAGATTTTATCTTCAAATACAAGAACTTTTCGTGGTTTTGATGGTTTTCAGCAAATGAATATATTTCAGCGAGCTGGAAGTTTTTTCCTTAGTAGCGTAAGATTTTATCTTAAAATACAAGAACTTTTCGTGGTTATTGTCAATTTTTGTTGGTTTTCATCTCATGAACTTATTTCAGTCAGCTGGATCTTTCTTCTTCAAAGCAAGAAGATTTTATCTTCAAATACAAGAACTTTTCGTGGTTTTGTTGGTTTTCAGCAAATTAACATATTTCAGCGAGCTGGAAGTTTTTTAATTCATAGCGTAAGATTTTATCTTAAAATACAACAACTTTTCATGGTTCTTGTCAATTTTTGTTGGTTTTCATCGAATGAACTTATTTCATTCAGCTAGATCTTTCTTCTTCAAAGCAAAAAGATTTTATCTTCAAATACAAGAACTTTTCGTGGTTTTGTTGGTTTTCAGCAAATGAACAGATTTCAGCGAGCCAGAAGTTTTTTCTTCAACAGCGTAAGATTGCATCTTAAAATACAAGAACTTTTCGTGGTTCTTGTCAATTTTTGTTGGTTTTCATCTGATGAACTTATTTCAGTCAGCTGGATCTTTCTTCTTCAAAGCAAAAAGATTTTATCTTCAAATACAAGAACTTTTCGTGGTTTTGATGGTTTTCAGCAAATGAACATATTTCAGCGAGCTGGAAGTTTTTTCCTTAATAGTGTAAGATTTTATCTTAAAATACAAGAACTTTTCGTGGTTATTGTCAATTTTTGTTGATTTTCATTGAATGAACTTATTTCATTCAGCTAGATCTTTCTTCTTCAAAGCAAGAAGATTTTATCTTCAAATACAAGAACTTTTCGTGGTTTTGTTGGTTTTCAGCAAATTAACATATTTCAGCGAGCTGGAAGTTTTTTAATTCATAGCGTAAGATTTTATCTTAAAATACAAGAACTTTTCATGGTTCTTGTCAATTTTTGTTGGTTTTCATCGAATGAACTTATTTCATTCAGCGAGATCTTTCTTCTTCAAAGCAAAAAGATTTTATCTTCAAATACAAGAACTTTTCGTGGTTTTGTTGGTTTTCAGCAAATGAACAGATTTCAGCGAGCCAGAAGTTTTTTCTTTAATAGCGTAAGATTTCATCTTAAAATACAAGAACTTTTTGTGGTTCTTGTCAATTTTTGTTGGTTTTCATCTCATGAACTTATTTCAGTCAGCTGGATCTTTCTTCTTCAAAGCAAAAAGATTTTATCTTCAAATACAAGAACTTTTCTTGGTTTTGATGGTTTTCAGCAAATGAACATATTTCAGCGAGCTGGAAGTTTTTTCCTTAATAGTGTAAGATTTTATCTTAAAATACAAGAACTTTTCGTGGTTATTGTCAATTTTTGTTGGTTTTCATCTGATGAACTTATTTCAGTCAGCTCGATCTTTCTTCTTCAAAGCAAAAAGATTTTATCTTCAAATACAAGAACTTTTCGTGGTTTTGATGGTTTTCAGCAAATGATCATTTTTCAGCGAGCTGGTAGTTTTTTCCTTAATAGAGTAAGAATTTATCTTGAAATACAAGAACTTTTCGAGGTTCTTCTCAATTTTTGTTCGTTTTCATCCAATGAACTTATTTCAGTCAGCCAGATCTTTCTTCTTCAAAGCAAAAAGATTTTATCTTCAAATACAAGAACTTTTCGTGCTTTTCTTGGTTTTCAGCAAATGAACATATTTCAGCGAGCCAGAAGGTTTTTCTTTAATAGCGTAAGATATTATCTTAAAATACAAGAAGTTTTCGTGGTTCTTGTCAATTTTTGTGGGCTTTCATCTCATGAACTTATTTCAGTCAACTGGATCTTTCTTCTTCAAAGCAAAAAGATTTTATCTTCAAATACAAGAACTTTTCGTGGTTTTGTTGGTTTTCAGCAAATGAACAGATTTCAGCGAGGTAGAAGTTTTTTCTTTAATAGCGTAAGATTTCATCTTAAAATACAAGAACTTTTCGTGGTTCTTGTCAATTTTTGTTGGTTTTCATCTGATGAACTTATTTCAGTCAGCAAGATCTTTCTTCCTCAAAGCAAAAAGATTTTATCTTCAAATACAAGAACTTTTCGTGGTTTTGTTGGTTTTCAGCAAATGAACATATTTCAGCGAGCAAGAAGTTTTTTCTTTAATAGCGTAAGATTTCATCTTAAAATACAAGAACTTATTGTGGTTCTTCTCGATTTTTGTTTGTTTTCATCTAATGAACTTATTTCAGTCAGCTAGATCTTTCTTCTTCAAAGCAAAAAGATTTTATCTTCAAATACAAGAACTTTTCGTGGTTTTGATGGTTTACAGCAAATGAACATATTTCAGCGAGCTCGAAGTTTTTTCCTTAATAGCGTAAGATTTTATCTTAAAATACAAGAACTTTTCGTGGTTGTTGTCAATTTTTGTTGGTTTTCATCTCATGAACTTATTTCAGTCAGCCAGATCTTTCTTCTTCAAAGCAAAAAGATTTTATCTTCAAATACAAGAACTTTTCGTCGTTTTGATGGTTTTCAGCAAATTAACATATTTCAACGAGCTGGAAGTTTTTTCCTTAATAGTGTAAGATTTTATCTTAAAATACAAGAACTTTTCGTGGTTCTTGTCAATTTTTGTTGGTTTTCATCGAATGAACTTATTTCATTCAGCGACATCTTTCTTCTTCAAAGCAAAAAGATTTTATCTTCAAATACAAGAACTTTTCGTGGTTTTGTTGGTTTTCAGCAAATGAACATATTTCAGCGAGCAAGAAGCTTTTTTTTTAATCGCGTAAGATTTTATCTTAAAATACAAGAACTTTTCGTGGTTCTTGTCAATTGTTGTTGGTTTTGATCTGATGAACTTATTTCAGTCAGCCAGATCTTTCTTCTTCAAAGCAAAAAGATTTTATCTTCAAATACAAGAACTTTTCGTGGTTTTGATGGTTTTCAGCAAATGAACATATTTCAGCGAGCTGGAAGTTTTTTCCTTAATAGTGTAAGATTTTATCTTAAAATACAAGAACTTTTCGTGGTTATTGTCAATTTTTGTTGGTTTTCATCTGATGAACTTATTTCAGTCAGCTCGATCTTTCTTCTTCAAAGCAAAAAGATTTTATCTTCAAATACAAGAACTTTTCGTGGTTTTGATGGTTTTCAGCAAATGATCATATTTCAGCGAGCTGGTAGTTTTTTCCTTAAAAGAGTAAGAATTTATCTTGAAATACAATAACTTTTCGAGGTTCTTCTCAATTTTTGTTCGTTTTCATCCAATGAACTTATTTCAGTCAGCCAGATCTTTCTTCTTCAAAGCAAAAAGATTTTATCTTCAAATACAAGAACTTTTCGTGCTTTTCTTGGTTTTCAGCAAATGAACATATTTCAGCGAGCCAGAAGGTTTTTCTTTAATAGCGTAAGATATTATCTTAAAATACAAGAAGTTTTCGTGGTTCTTGTCAATTTTTGTCGGTTTTCATCTAATGAACTTATTTCAGTCAGCTGGATCTTTCTTCTTCAAAGCAAAAAGATTTTATCTTCAAATACAAGAACTTTTCGTGGTTTTGTTGGTTTTCAGCAAATGAACAGATTTCAGCGAGGTAGAAGTTTTTTCTTTAATAGCGTAAGATTTCATCTGAAAATACAAGAACTTTTCGTGGTTCTTGTCAATTTTTGTTGGTTTTCATCTGATGAACTTATTTCAGTCAGCAAGATCTTTCTTCCTCAAAGTAAAAAGATTTTATCTTCAAATACAAGAACTTTTCGTGGTTTTGTTGGTTTACAGCAAATGAACATATTTCAGCGAGCAAGAAGTTTTTTCTTTAATAGCGTAAGATTTCATCTTAAAATACAAGAACTTATTGTGGTTCTTCTCGATTTTTGTTGGTTTTCATCTAATGAACTTATTTCAGTCAGCTAGATCTTTCTTCTTCAAAGCAAAAAGATTTTATCTTCAAACACAAGAACTTTTCGTGGTTTTGATGGTTTACAGCAAATGAACATATTTCAGCGAGCTCGAAGTTTTTTCCTTAATAGCGTAAGATTTTATCTTAAAATACAAGAACTTTTTGTGGTTCTTGTCAATTTTTGTTGGTTTTCATCTAATGAACTTATTTCAGTCAGCTCGATCTTTCATCTTCCAAGCAAAAAGATTTTATCTTCAAATACAAGAACTTTTCGTGGTTTTGTTGGTTTTCAGCAAATGAACATATTTCAGCGAGCTGGGAGTTTTTACTTTAATAGCGTAAGATTGTATCTTAAACGACAAGAACTTTTCGTGGTTCTTGTCAATTTTTGTTGGTTTTCATCTAATGAATTTATTTCAGTCAGCCAGATCTTTCTTCTTCAAAGCAAAAAGATTTTATCTTCAAATACAAGAACTTTTCGTGGTTTTGATGGTTTTCAGCAAATTAACATATTTCAACGAGCTGGAAGTTTTTTCCTTAATAGTGTAAGATTTTATCTTAAAATACAAGAACTTTTCGTGGTTCTTGTCAATTTTTGTTGGTTTTCATCGAATGAACTTATTTCATTCAGCGACATCTTTCTTCTTCAAAGCAAAAAGATTTTATCTTCAAATACAAGAACTTTTCGTGGTTTTGTTGGTTTTCAGCAAATGAACATATTTCAGCGAGCAAGAAGTTTTTTTTCAATAGCGTAAGATTTTATCTTAAAATACAAGAACTTTTCGTGGTTCTTGTCAATTTTTGTTGGTTTTGATCTGATGAACTTATTTCAGTCAGCCAGATCTTTCTTCTTCAAAGCAAAAAGATTTTATCTTCAAATACAAGAACTTTTCGTGGTTTTGATGGTTTTCAGCAAATGAACATATTTCAGCGAGCTGGAAGTTTTTTCCTTAATAGTGTAAGATTTTATCTTAAAATACAAGAACTTTTCGTGGTTATTGTCAATTTTTGTTGGTTTTCATCTGATGAACTTATTTCAGTCAGCTCGATCTTTCTTCTTCAAAGCAAAAAGATTTTATCTTCAAATACAAGAACTTTTCGTGGTTTTGATGGTTTTCAGCAAATGATCATATTTCAGCGAGCTGGTAGTTTTTTCCTTAATAGAGTAAGAATTTATCTTGAAATACAAGAACTTTTCGAGGTTCTTCTCAATTTTTGTTCGTTTTCATCCAATGAACTTATTTCAGTCAGCCAGATCTTTCTTCTTCAAAGCAAAAAGATTTTATCTTCAAATACAAGAACTTTTCGTGCTTTTCTTGGTTTTCAGCAAATGAACATATTTCAGCGAGCCAGAAGGTTTTTCTTTAATAGCGTAAGATATTATCTTAAAATACAAGAAGTTTTCGTGGTTCTTGTCAATTTTTGTGGGTTTTCATCTAATGAACTTATTTCAGTCAGCTGGATCTTTCTTCTTCAAAGCAAAAAGATTTTATCTTCAAATACAAGAACTTTTCGTGGTTTTGTTGGTTTTCAGCAAATGAACAGATTTCAGCGAGGTAGAAGTTTTTTCTTTCATCGCGTAAGATTTCATCTGAAAATACAAGAACTTTTCGTGGTTCTTGTCAATTTTTGTTGGTTTTCATCTGATGAACTTATTTCAGTCAGCAAGATCTTTCTTCCTCAAAGCAAAAAGATTTTATCTTCAAATACAAGAACTTTTCGTGGTTTTGTTGGTTTACAGCAAATGAACATATTTCAGCGAGCAAGAAGTTTTTTCTTTAATAGCGTAAGATTTCATCTTAAAATACAAGAACTTATTGTGGTTCTTCTCGATTTTTGTTGGTTTTCAGCTAATGAACTTATTTCAGTCAGCTAGATCTTTCTTCTTCAAAGCAAAAAGATTTTATCTTCAAATACAAGAACTTTTCGTGGTTTTGATGGTTTACAGCAAATGAACATATTTCAGCGAGCTCGAAGTTTTTTCCTTCATTGCGTAAGATTTTATCTTAAAATACAAGAACTTTTCGTGGTTGTTGTCAATTTTTGTTGGTTTTCATCTCATGAACTTATTTCAGTCAGCTGGATCTTTCTTCTTCAAAGCAAAAAGATTTTATCTTCAAATACAAGAACTTTTCGTCGTTTTGATGGTTTTCAGCAAATGATCATATTTCAGCGATCTGGAAGTTTTTTCCTTAATAGAGTAAGATTTTATCTTAAAATACAAGAACTTTTTGTGGTTCTTGTCAATTTTTGTTGGTTTTCATCTAATGAACTTATTTCAGTCAGCTCGATCTTTCATCTTCCAAGCAAAAAGATTTTATCTTCAAATACAAGAACTTTTCGTGGTTTTGTTGGTTTTCAGCAAATGAACATATTTCAGCGAGCTGGGAGTTTTTACTTTAATAGCGTCAGATTGTATCTTAAACGACAAGAACTTTTCGTGGTTCTTGTCAATTTTTGTTGGTTTTCATCGAATGAACTTATTTCAGTCAGCCAGATCTTTCTTCTTCAAAGCAAAAAGATTTCATCTTCAAATACAAGAACTTTTCGTGCTTTTCTTGGTTTTCAGCAAATGAACATATTTCAGCGAGCCAGAAGGTTTTTCTTTAATAGCGTAAGATATTATCTTAAAATACAAGAAGTTTTCGTGGTTCTTGTCAATTTTTGTGGGTTTTCATCTAATGAACTTATTTCAGTCAGCTGGATCTTTCTTCTTCAAAGCAAAAAGATTTTATCTTCAAATACAAGAACTTTTCGTGGTTTTGTTGGTTTTCAGCAAATGAACAGATTTCAGCGAGGTAGAAGTTTTTTCTTTCATCGCGTAAGATTTCATCTGAAAATACAAGAACTTTTCGTGGTTCTTGTCAATTTTTGTTGGTTTTCATCTGATGAACTTATTTCAGTCAGCAAGATCTTTCTTCCTCAAAGCAAAAAGATTTTATCTTCAAATACAAGAACTTTTCGTGGTTTTGTTGGTTTACAGCAAATGAACATATTTCAGCGAGCAAGAAGTTTTTTCTTTAATAGCGTAAGATTTCATCTTAAAATACAAGAACTTATTGTGGTTCTTCTCGATTTTTGTTGGTTTTCAGCTAATGAACTTATTTCAGTCAGCTAGATCTTTCTTCTTCAAAGCAAAAAGATTTTATCTTCAAATACAAGAACTTTTCGTGGTTTTGATGGTTTACAGCAAATGAACATATTTCAGCGAGCTCGAAGTTTTTTCCTTCATTGCGTAAGATTTTATCTTAAAATACAAGAACTTTTCGTGGTTGTTGTCAATTTTTGTTGGTTTTCATCTCATGAACTTATTTCAGTCAGCTGGATCTTTCTTCTTCAAAGCAAAAAGATTTTATCTTCAAATACAAGAACTTTTCGTCGTTTTGATGGTTTTCAGCAAATGATCATATTTCAGCGATCTGGAAGTTTTTTCCTTAATAGAGTAAGATTTTATCTTAAAATACAAGAACTTTTTGTGGTTCTTGTCAATTTTTGTTGGTTTTCATCTAATGAACTTATTTCAGTCAGCTCGATCTTTCATCTTCCAAGCAAAAAGATTTTATCTTCAAATACAAGAACTTTTCGTGGTTTTGTTGGTTTTCAGCAAATGAACATATTTCAGCGAGCTGGGAGTTTTTACTTTAATAGCGTCAGATTGTATCTTAAACGACAAGAACTTTTCGTGGTTCTTGTCAATTTTTGTTGGTTTTCATCGAATGAACTTATTTCAGTCAGCCAGATCTTTCTTCTTCAAAGCAAAAAGATTTTATCTTCAAATACAAGAACTTTTCGTGGTTTTGATGGTTTTCAGCAAATTAACATATTTCAACGAGCTGGAAGTTTTTTCCTTCATCGTGTAAGATTTTATCTTAAAATACAAGAACTTTTCGTGGTTCTTGTCAATTTTTGTTGGTTTTCATCGAATGAACTTATTTCATTCAGCGACATCTTTCTTCTTCAAAGCAAAAAGATTTTATCTTCAAATTCAAGAACTTTTCGTGGTTTTGTTGGTTTTCAGCAAATTAACATATTTCAGCGAGCTGGGAGTTTTTACTTCAATAGCGTAAGATTTTATCTTAAACTACAAGAACTTTTCGTGGTTCTTGTCAATTTTTGTTGGTTTTCATCTAATGAACTTATTTCAGTCAGCTCGATCTTTCTTCTTCAAAGCAAAAAGATTTTATCTTAAAATACAAGAACATTTCGTGGTTCTTGTCAATTTTTGTTGGTTTTCATCAAATGAACTTATTTCAGTCAGCGAGATCTTTCTTCTTCAAAGCAAAAGGATTTTATCTTCAAATACAAGAACTTTTCGTGGTTTTGTTGGTTTTCAGCAAATGAACAGATTTCAGCAAGCCAGAAGGTTTTTCTTTAATAGCGTAAGATATTATCTTAAAATACAAGAACTTTTCGTGGTTCTTGTCAATTTTTGTTGGTTTTCATCTAATGAACTTATTTCAGTCAGCGAGATCTTTCTTCTTCAAAGCAAAAGGATTTTATCTTCAAACACAAGAACTTTTCGTGGTTTTGATGGTTTTCAGCAAATGATCATATTTCAGCGATCTGGAAGTTTTTTCCTTAATAGTGTAAGATTTTATCTTAAAATACAAGAACCTTTCGTGGTTCTTGTCAATTTTTGTTGCTTTTTTTCGAATGAACTTATTTCAGTCAGCCAGAACTTTCTTCTTCAAAGCAAATAGATTTTATCTTCAAATACAAGAACTTTTCGTGGTTTTGTTGGTTTTCAGCAAATGAACATAGTTCAGCGAGCCAGAAGGTTTTTCTTTAATAGCGTAAGATATTATCTTAAAATACAAGAACTTTTCGTGGTTCTTGTCAATTTTTGTTGGTTTTCATCTAATGAACTTATTTCAGTCAGCCAGATCTTTCTTCTTCAAAGCAAAAAGATTTTATCTTCAAATACAAGAACTTTTCGTGGTTTTGATGGTTTTCAGCAAATGATCATATTTCAGCGATCTGGAAGTTTTTTCCTTAAAAGAGTAAGATTTTATCTTAAAATACAAGAACCTTTCGTGGTTCTTGTCAATTTTTGTTGCTTTTTTTCGAATGAACTTATTTCAGTCAGCCAGAACTTTCTTCTTCAAAGCAAATAGATTTTATCTTCAAATACAAGAACTTTTCGTGGTTTTGTTGGTTTTCAGCAAATGAACATAGTTCAGCGAGCCAGAAGGTTTTTCTTTAATAGCGTAAGATATTATCTTAAAATACAAGAACTTTTCGTGGTTCTTGTCAATTTTTGTTGGTTTTCATCGAATGAACTTATTTCAGTCAGCTAGATCTTTCTTCTTCAAAGCAAAAAGATTTTATCTTCAAATACAAGAACTTTTCGTGGTTTTGATGGTTTTCAGCAAATGATCATATTTCAGCGATCTGGAAGTTTTTTCCTTAATAGAGTAAGATTTTATCTTAAAATACAAGAACCTTTCGTGGTTCTTGTCAATTTTTGTTGCTTTTTTTCGAATGAACTTATTTCAGTCAGCCGGAACTTTCTTCTTCAAAGCAAATTGATTTTATCTTCAAATACAAGAACTTTTCGTGGTTTTGTTGGTTTTCAGCAAATGAACATAGTTCAGCGAGCCAGAAGGTTTTTCTTTAATAGCGTAAGATATTATCTTAAAATACAAGAACTTTTCGTGGTTCTTGTCAATTTTTGTTGGTTTTCATCGAATGAACTTATTTCAGTCAGCTGGATCTTTCTTCTTCAAAGCAAAAAGATTTTATCTTCAAATACAAGAACTTTTCGTGGTTTTGATGGTTTTCAGCAAATGATCATATTTCAGCGAGCTGGTAGTTTTTTCCTTAATAGAGTCAGAATTTATCTTGAAATACAAGAACTTTTCGAGGTTCTTCTCAATTTTTGTTCGTTTTCATCCAATGAACTTATTTCAGTCAGCCAGATCTTTCTTCTTCAAAGCAAAAAGATTTTATCTTCAAATACAAGAACTTTTCGTGCTTTTCTTGGTTTTCAGCAAATGAACATATTTCAGCGAGCCAGAAGGTTTTTCTTTAATAGCGTAAGATATTATCTTAAAATACAAGAAGTTTTCGTGGTTCTTGTCAATTTTTGTGGGTTTTCATCTAATGAACTTATTTCAGTAAGCTGGATCTTTCTTCTTCAAAGCAAAAAGATTTTATCTTCAAATACAAGAACTTTTCGTGGTTTTGTTGGTTTACAGCAAATGAACATATTTCAGCGAGCAAGAAGTTTTTTCTTTAATAGCGTAAGATTTCATCTTAAAATACAAGAACTTATTGTGGTTCTTCTCGATTTTTGTTGGTTTTCATCTAATGAACTTATTTCAGTCAGCTCGATCTTTCATCTTCCAAGCAAAAAGATTTTATCTTCAAATACAAGAACTTTTCGTGGTTTTGTTGGTTTTCAGCAAATGAACATATTTCAGCGAGCTGGGAGTTTTTACTTTAATAGCGTAAGATTGTATCTTAAACGACAAGAACTTTTCGTGGTTATTGTCAATTTTTGTTGGTTTTCATCTAATGAACTTATTTCAGTCAGCCAGATCTTTCTTCTTCAAAGCAAAAAGATTTTATCTTCAAATACAAGAACTTTTCGTGGTTTTGATGGTTTTCAGCAAATTAACATATTTCAACGAGCTGGAAGTTTTTACTTTAATAGCGTAAGATTTTATCTTAAACTACAAGAACTTTTCGTGGTTCTTGTCAATTTTTGTTGCTTTTTTTCGAATGAACTTATTTCAGTCAGCCGGAACTTTCTTCTTCAAAGCAAATAGATTTTATCTTCAAATACAAGAACTTTTCGTGGTTTTGTTGGTTTTCAGCAAATGAACATAGTTCAGCGAGCCAGAAGGTTTTTCTTTAATAGCGTAAGATATTATCTTAAAATACAAGAACTTTTCGTGGTTCTTGTCAATTTTTGTTGGTTTTCATCGAATGAACTTATTTCAGTCAGCTGGATCTTTCTTCTTCAAAGCAAAAAGATTTTATCTTCAAATGCAAGAACTATTCGTGGTTTTGTTGGTTTTCAGCAAATGAACAGATTTCAGCGAGCCAGAAGGTTTTTCTTTAATAGCGTAAGATATTATCTTAAAATACAAGAACTTTTCGTGGTTCTTGTCAATTTTTGTTGGTTTTCATCGAATGAACTTATTTCAGTCAGCTGGATCTTTCTTCTTCAAAGCAAAAAGATTTTATCTTCAAATACAAGAACTTTTCTTGGTTTTGTTGGTTTACAGCAAATGAACATATTTCAGCGAGCAAGAAGTTTTTTCTTTAATAGCGTAAGATTTCATCTTAAAATACAAGAACTTATTGTGGTTCTTCTCGATTTTTGTTGGTTTTCATCTAATGAACTTATTTCAGTCAGCTCGATCTTTCATCTTCCAAGCAAAAAGATTTTATCTTCAAATACAAGAACTTTTCGTGGTTTTGTTGTTTTTCAGCAAATTAACATATTTCAGCGAGCTGGGAGTTTTTACTTTAATAGCGTAAGATTTTATCTTAAAATACAAGAACTTTTCGTGGTTCTTGTCAATTTTTGTTGGTTTTCATCGAATGAACTTATTTCAGTCAGCTCGATCTTTCTTCTTCAAAGCAAAAAGATTTTATCTTAAAATACAAGAACATTTCGTGGTTCTTGTCAATTTTTGTTGGTTTTCATCAAATGAACTTATTTCAGTCAGCGAGATCTTTCTTCTTCAAAGCAAAAGGATTTTATCTTCAAATGCAAGAACTTTTCGTGGTTTTGTTGGTTTTCAGCAAATGAACAGATTTCAGCGAGCCAGAAGGTTTTTCTTTAATAGCGTAAGATATTATCTTAAAATACAAGAACTTTTCGTGGTTCTTGTCAATTTTTGTTGGTTTTCATCGAATGAACTTATTTCAGTCAGCGAGATCTTTCTTCTTCAAAGCAAAAAGATTTTATCTTCAAATACAAGAACTTTTCGTGGTTTTGATGGTTTTCAGCAAATGATCATATTTCAGCGATCTGGAAGTTTTTTCCTTGATAGAGTAAGATTTTATCTTAAAATACAAGAACCTTTCGTGGTTCTTGTCAATTTTTGTTGCTTTTTTTCGAATGAACTTATTTCAGTCAGCCGGAACTTTCTTCTTCAAAGCAAATAGATTTTATCTTCAAATACAAGAACTTTTCGTGGTTTTGTTGGTTTTCAGCAAATGAACATCGTTCAGCGAGCCAGAAGGTTTTTCTTTAATAGCGTAAGATATTATCTTAAAATACAAGAACTTTTCGTGGTTCTTGTCAATTTTTGTTGGTTTTCATCGAATGAACTTATTTCAGTCAGCTGGATCTTTCTTCTTCAAAGCAAAAAGATTTTATCTTCAAATGCAAGAACTATTCGTGGTTTTGTTGGTTTTCAGCAAATGAACAGATTTCAGCGAGCAAGTAGTTTTTTCTTTAATAGCGTAAGATTTTATCTTAAGATACAAGAACTTTTCGTGTTTCTGGTCAATTTTTGTTGGTTTTCATCTAATGAACTTATTTCAGTCAGCTCGATCTTTCTTCTTCAAAGCAAAAAGATTTTATCTTCAAATACAAGAACTTTTCGTGGTTTTGATGGTTTTCAGCAAATGAACATATTTCAACGAGCTGGAAGTTTTTTCCTTAATAGTGTAAGATTTTATCTTAAAATACAAGAACTTTTCGTGGTTCTTGTCAATTTTTGTTGGTTTTCATCGAATGAACTTATTTCATTCAGCGACATCTTTCTTCTTCAAAGCAAAAAGATTTTATCTTCAAATACAAGAACTTTTCGTGGTTTTGTTGGTTTTCAGCAAATTAACATATTTCAGCGAGCTGGGAGTTTTTACTTTAATAGCGTAAGATTTTATCTTAAAATACAAGAACTTTTCGTGGTTCTTGTCAATTTTTGTTGGTTTTCATCTAATGAACTTATTTCAGTCAGCTCGATCTTTCTTCTTCAAAGCAAAAAGACTTTATCTTCAAATACAAGAACTTTTCGTGGTTTTGTTGGTTTTCAGCAAATGAACAGATTTCAGCGAACAAGAAGTTTTTTCTTTAATAGCGTAAGATTTTATCTTAAAATACAAGAACATTTCGTGGTTCTTGTCAATTTTTGTTGGTTTTCATCAAATGAACTTATTTCAGTCAGCGAGATCTTTCTTCTTCAAAGCAAAAGGATTTTATCTTCAAATACAAGAACTTTTCGTGGTTTTGTTGGTTTTCAGCAAATGAACAGATTTCAGCGAGCCAGAAGGTTTTTCTTTAATAGCGTAAGATATTATCTTAAAATACAAGAACTTTTCGTGGTTCTTGTCAATTTTTGTTGGTTTTCATCCAATGAACGTATTTCAGTCAGCTGGATCTTTCTTCTTCAAAGCAAAAAGATTTTATCTTCAAATACAAGAACTTTTCGTGGTTTTGTTGCTTTTCAGCAAATGAACAGATTTCAGCGAGGTAGAAGTTTTTTCTTTAATAGCGTAAGATATTATCTTAAAATACAAGAACTTTTCGTGGTTCTTGTCAATTTTTGTTGGTTTTCATCGAATGAACTTATTTCAGTCAGCTGGATCTTTCTTCTTCAAAGCAAAAAGATTTTATCTTCAAATGCAAGAAGTATTCGTGCTTTTGTTGGTTTTCAGCAAATGAACAGATTTCAGCGAGCCAGAAGGTTTTTCTTTAATAGCGTAAGATATTATCTTAAAATACAAGAACTTTTCGTGGTTCTTGTCAATTTTTGTTGGTTTTCATCGAATGAACTTATTTCAGTCAGCTGGATCTTTCTTCTTCAAAGCAAAAAGATTTTATCTTCAAATACAAGAACTTTTCTTGGTTTTGTTGGTTTACAGCAAATGAACATATTTCAGCGAGCAAGAAGTTTTTTCTTTAATAGCGTAAGATTTCATCTTAAAATACAAGAACTTATTGTGGTTCTTCTCGATTTTTGTTGGTTTTCATCTAATGAACTTATTTCAGTCAGCTCGATCTTTCATCTTCCAAGCAAAAAGATTTTATCTTCAAATACAAGAACTTTTCGTGGTTTTGTTGTTTTTCAGCAAATTAACATATTTCAGCGAGCTGGGAGTTTTTACTTTAATAGCGTAAGATTTTATCTTAAACTACAAGAACTTTTCGTGGTTCTTGTCAATTTTTGTTGGTTTTCATCGAATGAACTTATTTCAGTCAGCTCGATCTTTCTTCTTCAAAGCAAAAAGATTTTATCTTAAAATACAAGAACATTTCGTGGTTCTTGTCAATTTTTGTTGGTTTTCATCAAATGAACTTATTTCAGTCAGCGAGATCTTTCTTCTTCAAAGCAAAAGGATTTTATCTTCAAATGCAAGAACTTTTCGTGGTTTTGTTGGTTTTCAGCAAATGAACAGATTTCAGCGAGCCAGAAGGTTTTTCTTTAATAGCGTAAGATATTATCTTAAAATACAAGAACTTTTCGTGGTTCTTGTCAATTTTTGTTGGTTTTCATCTAATGAACTTATTTCAGTCAGCGAGATCTTTCTTCTTCAAAGCAAAAAGATTTTATCTTCAAATACAAGAACTTTTCGTGGTTTTGATGGTTTTCAGCAAATGATCATATTTCAGCGATCTGGAAGTTTTTTCCTTGATAGAGTAAGATTTTATCTTAAAATACAAGAACCTTTCGTGGTTCTTGTCAATTTTTGTTGCTTTTTTTCGAATGAACTTATTTCAGTCAGCCGGAACTTTCTTCTTCAAAGCAAATAGATTTTATCTTCAAATACAAGAACTTTTCGTGGTTTTGTTGGTTTTCAGCAAATGAACATAGTTCAGCGAGCCAGAAGGTTTTTCTTTAATAGCGTAAGATATTATCTTAAAATACAAGAACTTTTCGTGGTTCTTGTCAATTTTTGTTGGTTTTCATCGAATGAACTTATTTCAGTCAGCTGGATCTTTCTTCTTCAAAGCAAAAAGATTTTATCTTCAAATGCAAGAACTATTCGTGGTTTTGTTGGTTTTCAGCAAATGAACAGATTTCAGCGAGCAAGTAGTTTTTTCTTTAATAGCGTAAGATTTTATCTTAAAATACAAGAACTTTTCGTGTTTCTGGTCAATTTTTGTTGGTTTTCATCTAATGAACTTATTTCAGTCAGCTCGATCTTTCTTCTTCAAAGCAAAAAGATTTTATCTTCAAATACAAGAACTTTTCGTGGTTTTGATGGTTTTCAGCAAATGAACATATTTCAACGAGCTGGAAGTTTTTTCCTTAATAGTGTAAGATTTTATCTTAAAATACAAGAACTTTTCGTGGTTCTTGTCAATTTTTGTTGGTTTTCATCGAATGAACTTATTTCATTCAGCGACATCTTTCTTCTTCAAAGCAAAAAGATTTTATCTTCAAATACAAGAACTTTTCGTGGTTTTGTTGGTTTTCAGCAAATTAACATATTTCAGCGAGCTGGGAGTTTTTACTTTAATAGCGTAAGATTTTATCTTAAAATACAAGAACTTTTCGTGGTTCTTGTCAATTTTTGTTGGTTTTCATCTAATGAACTTATTTCAGTCAGCTCGATCTTTCTTCTTCAAAGCAAAAAGACTTTATCTTCAAATACAAGAACTTTTCGTGGTTTTGTTGGTTTTCAGCAAATGAACAGATTTCAGCGAACAAGAAGTTTTTTCTTTAGTAGCGTAAGATTTTATCTTAAAATACAAGAACATTTCGTGGTTCTTGTCAATTTTTGTTGGTTTTCATCAAATGAACTTATTTCAGTCAGCGAGATCTTTCTTCTTCAAAGCAAAAGGATTTTATCTTCAAATACAAGAACTTTTCGTGGTTTTGTTGGTTTTCAGCAAATGAACATATTTCAGCGAGCCAGAAGGTTTTTCTTTAATAGCGTAAGATATTATCTTAAAATACAAGAACTTTTCGTGGTTCTTGTCAATTTTTGTTGGTTTTCATCTAATGAACGTATTTCAGTCAGCTGGATCTTTCTTCTTCAAAGCAAAAAGATTTTATCTTCAAATACAAGAACTTTTCGTGGTTTTGTTGCTTTTCAGCAAATGAACAGATTTCAGCGAGGTAGAAGTTTTTTCTTTAATAGCGTAAGATTTCATCTGAAAATACAAGAACTTTTCGTGGTTCTTGTCAATTTTTGTTGGTTTTCATCCAATGAACTTATTTCAGTCAGCTCGATCTTTCTTCTTCAAAGCAAAAAGATTTTATCTTCAAATACAAGAACTTTTCGTGGTTTTGATGGTTTTCAGCAAATGAACATATTTCAGCGAGCTGGAAGTTTTTTCCTTAATAGTGTAAGATTTTATCTTAAAATACAAGAACTTTTCGTGGTTATTGTCAATTTTTGTTGGTTTTCATCTGATGAACTTATTTCAGTCAGCTCGATCTTTCTTCTTCAAAGCAAAAAGATTTTATCTTCAAATACAAGAACTTTTCGTGGTTTTGATGGTTTTCAGCAAATGATCAGATTTCAGCGAGCTGGTAGTTTTTTCCTTAATAGAGTAAGAATTTATCTTGAAATACAAGAACTTTTCGAGGTTCTTGTCAATTTTTGTTCGTTTTCATCTAATGAACTTATTTCAGTCAGCCAGATCTTTCTTCTTCAAAGCAAAAAGATTTTATCTTCAAATACAAGAACTTTTCGTGCTTTTCTTGGTTTTCAGCAAATGAACATATTTCAGCGAGCCAGAAGGTTTTTCTTGAATAGCGTAAGATATTATCTTAAAATACAAGAAGTTTTCGTGGTTCTTGTCAATTTTTGTGGGTTTTCATCTCATGAACTTATTTCAGTCAGCTGGATCTTTCTTCTTCAAAGCAAAAAGATTTTATCTTCAAATACAAGAACTTTTCGTGGTTTTGTTGGTTTTCAGCAAATGAACAGATTTCAGCGAGGTGGATGTTTTTTCTTTAATAGCGTAAGATTTCAGCTGAAAATACAAGAACTTTTCGTGGTTCTTGTCAATTTTTGTTGGTTTTCATCTGATGAACTTATTTCAGTCAGCAAGATCTTTCTTCCTCAAAGCAAAAAGATTTTATCTTCAAATACAAGAACTTTTCGTGGTTTTGTTGGTTTACAGCAAATGAACATATTTCAGCGAGCAAGAAGTTTTTTCTTTAATAGCGTAAGATTTCATCTTACAATACAAGAACTTATTGTGGTTCTTCTCGATTTTTGTTGGTTTTCATCTAATGAACTTATTTCAGTCAGCTAGATCTTTCTTCTTCAAAGCAAAAAGATTTTATCTTCAAATACAAGAACTTTTCGTCGTTTTGATGGTTTTCAGCAAATGATCATATTTCAGCGATCTGTAAGTTTTTTCCTTAATAGAGTAAGATTTTATCTTAAAATACAAGAACTTTTTGTGGTTCTTGTCAATTTTTGTTGGTTTTCATCTAATGAACTTATTTCAGTCAGCTCGATCTTTCATCTTCCAAGCAAAAAGATTTTATCTTCAAATACAAGAACTTTTCGTGGTTTTGTTGGTTTTCAGCAAATGAACATATTTCAGCGAGCTGGGAGTTTTTACTTTAATAGCGTAAGATTTTATCTTAAAATACAAGAACTTTTCGTGGTTCTTGTCAATTTTTGTTGGTTTTCATCGAATGAACTTATTTCATTCAGCGACATCTTTCTTCTTCAAAGCAAAAAGATTTTATCTTCAAATACAAGAACTTTTCGTGGTTTTGTTGGTTTTCAGCAAATTAACATATTTCAGCGAGCTGGGAGTTTTTACTTTAATAGCGTAAGATTTTATCTTAAACTACAAGAACTTTTCGTGGTTCTTGTCAATTTTTGTTGGTTTTCATCTGATGAACTTATTTCAGTCAGCTCGATCTTTCTTCTTCAAAGCAAAAAGAATTTATCTTCAAATACAAGAACATTTCGTGTTTTTTTTGGTTTTCAGCAAATGAACAGATTTCAGCGAACAAGAAGTTTTTTCTTTAATTGCGTAAGATTTTATCTTAAAATACAAGAACATTTCGTGGTTCCTGTCAATTTTTGTTGGTTTTCAGCAAATGAACTTATTTCAGTCAGCTAGATCTTTCTTCTTCAAAGCAAAAAGATTTTATCTTCAAATACAAGAACTTTTCGTGGTTTTGATGGTTTTCAGCAAATGAACATATTTCAGCGAGCTGGAAGTTTTTTCCTTAATAGTGTAAGATTTTATCTTAAAATACAAGAACTTTTCGTGGTTATTGTCAATTTTTGTTGGTTTTCATCTGATGAACTTATTTCAGTCAGCTCGATCTTTCTTCTTCAAAGCAAAAAGATTTTATCTTCAAATACAAGAACTTTTCGTGGTTTTGATGGTTTTCAGCAAATGATCAGATTTCAGCGAGCTGGTAGTTTTTTCCTTAATAGAGTAAGAATTTATCTTGAAATACAAGAACTTTTCGAGGTTCTTGTCAATTTTTGTTCGTTTTCATCTAATGAACTTATTTCAGTCAGCCAGATCTTTCTTCTTCAAAGCAAAAAGATTTTATCTTCAAATACAAGAACTTTTCGTGCTTTTCTTGGTTTTCAGCAAATGAACATATTTCAGCGAGCCAGAAGGTTTTTCTTGAATAGCGTAAGATATTATCTTAAAATACAAGAAGTTTTCGTGGTTCTTGTCAATTTTTGTGGGTTTTCATCTCATGAACTTATTTCAGTCAGCTGGATCTTTCTTCTTCAAAGCAAAAAGATTTTATCTTCAAATACAAGAACTTTTCGTGGTTTTGTTGGTTTTCAGCAAATGAACAGATTTCAGCGAGGTGGATGTTTTTTCTTTAATAGCGTAAGATTTCAGCTGAAAATACAAGAACTTTTCGTCGTTCTTGTCAATTTTTGTTGGTTTTCATCTGATGAACTTATTTCAGTCAGCAAGATCTTTCTTCCTCAAAGCAAAAAGATTTTATCTTCAAATACAAGAAATTTTCGTGGTTTTGTTGGTTTACAGCAAATGAACATATTTCAGCGAGCAAGAAGTTTTTTCTTTAATAGCGTAAGATTTCATCTTACAATACAAGAACTTATTGTGGTTCTTCTCGATTTTTGTTGGTTTTCATCTAATGAACTTATTTCAGTCAGCTAGATCTTTCTTCTTCAAAGCAAAAAGATTTTATCTTCAAATACAAGAACTTTTCGTCGTTTTGATGGTTTTCAGCAAATGATCATATTTCAGCGATCTGTAAGTTTTTTCCTTAATAGAGTAAGATTTTATCTTAAAATACAAGAACTTTTTGTGGTTCTTGTCAATTTTTGTTGGTTTTCATCTAATGAACTTATTTCAGTCAGCTCGATCTTTCATCTTCCAAGCAAAAAGATTTTATCTTCAAATACAAGAACTTTTCGTGGTTTTGTTGGTTTTCAGCAAATGAACATATTTCAGCGAGCTGGGAGTTTTTACTTTAATAGCGTAAGATTTTATCTTCAAATACAAGAACTTTTCGTGGTTCTTGTCAATTTTTGTTGGTTTTCATCGAATAACTTATTTCATTCAGCGACATCTTTCTTCTTCAAAGCAAAAAGATTTTATCTTCAAATACAAGAACTTTTCGTGGTTTTGTTGGTTTTCAGCAAATTAACATATTTCAGCGAGCTGGGAGTTTTTACTTTAATAGCGTAAGATTTTATCTTAAACTACAAGAACTTTTCGTGGTTCTTGTCAATTTTTGTTGGTTTTCATCTGATGAACTTATTTCAGTCAGCTCGATCTTTCTTCTTCAAAGCAAAAGGATTTTATCTTCAAATACAAGAACTTTTCGTGGTTTTGTTGGTTTTCAGCAAATGAACAGATTTCAGCGAGCCAGAAGGTTTTTCTTTAATAGCGTAAGATATTATCTTAAAATACAACAACTTTTCGTGGTTCTTGTCAATTTTTGTTGGTTTTCATCGAATGAACTTATTTCAGTCAGCTCGATCTTTCTTCTTCAAAGCAAAAAGATTTTATCTTCAAATACAAGAACTTTTCGTGGTTTTGATGGTTTTCAGCAAATGATCATATTTCAGCGATCTGGAAGTTTTTTCCTTAATAGAGTAAGATTTTATCTTAAATTACAAGAACCTTTCGTGGTTCTTGTCAATTTTTGTTGCTTTTTTTCGAATGAACTTATTTCAGTCAGCCGGAACTTTCTTCTTCAAAGCAAATAGATTTTATCTTCAAATACAAGAACTTTTCGTGGTTTTGTTGGTTTTCAGCAAATGAACATATTTCAGCGAGCCAGAAGGTTTTTCTTTAATAGCGTAAGATATTATCTTAAAATACAAGAACTTTTCGTGTTTCCGGTCAATTTTTGTTGGTTTTCATCTAATGAACTTATTTCAGTCAGCTCGATCTTTCTTCTTCAAAGCAAAAAGATTTTATCTTCAAATACAAGAACTTTTCGTGGTTTTGTTGGTTTTCAGCAAATGAACAGATTTCAGCGAGCAAGTAGTTTTTTCTTTAACAGCGTAAGATTTTATCTTAAAATACAAGAACTTTTCGTGTTTCCGGTCAATTTTTGTTCGTTTTCATCTAATGAACTTATTTCAGTCAGCTCGATCTTTCTTCTTCAAAGCAAAAAGATTTTATCTTCAAATACAAGAACTTTTCGTGGTTTTGTTGGTTTTCAGCAAATGAACATATTTCAGCGAGCTGGGAGTTTTTACTTTAATAGCGTAAGATTGTATCTTAAACGACAAGAACTTTTCGTGGTTCTTGTCAATTTTTGTTGGTTTTCATCTAATGAACTTATTTCAGTCAGCCAGATCTTTCTTCTTCAAAGCAAAAAGATTTTATCTTCAAATACAAGAACTTTTCGTGGTTTTGATGGTTTTCAGCAAATTAACATATTTCAACGAGGTGGAAGTTTTTTCCTTAATAGTGTAAGATTTTATCTTAAAATACAAGAACTTTTCGTGGTTCTTGTCAATTCTTGTTGGTTTTCATCGAATGAACTTATTTCATTCAGCGACATCTTTCTTCTTCAAAGCAAAAAGATTTTACCTTCAAATACAAGAACTTTTCGTGGTTTTGTTGTTTTTCAGCAAATTAACATATTTCAGCGAGCTGGGAGTTTTTACTTTAATAGCGTAAGATTTTATCTTAAACTACAAGAACTTTTCGTGGTTCTTGTCAATTTTTGTTGGTTTTCATCGAATGAACTTATTTCAGTCAGCTCGATCTTTCTTCTTCAAAGCAAAAAGATTTTATCTTCAAATACAAGAACTTTTCGTGGTTTTGATGGTTTTCAGCAAATGAACATATTTCAACGAGCTGGAAGTTTTTTCCTTAATAGCGTAAGATTTTATCTTAAAATACAAGAACTTTTCGTGGTTCTTGTCAATTTTTGTTGGTTTTCATCTAATGAACTTATTTCAGTCAGCTGGATCTTTCTTCTTCAAAGCAAAAAGATTTTATCTTCAAATACAAGAACTTTTCGTGGTTTTGTTGGTTTTCAGCAAATGAACAGATTTCAGCGAGCAAGTAGTTTTTTCTTTAACAGCGTAAGATTTTATCTTAAATTACAAGAACTTTTCGTGTTTCCGGTCAATTTTTGTTGGTTTTCATCTAATGAACTTATTTCAGTCAGCTCGATCTTTCTTCTTCAAAGCAAAAAGATTTTATCTTCAAATACAAGAACTTTTCGTGGTTTTGTTGGTTTTCAGCAAATGAACAGATTTCAGCGAGCAAGTAGTTTTTTCTTTAACAGCGTAAGATTTTATCTTAAAATACAAGAACTTTTCGTGTTTCCGGTCAATTTTTGTTGGTTTTCATCTAATGAACTTATTTCAGTCAGCTCGATCTTTCTTCTTCAAAGCAAAAAGATTTTATCTTCAAATACAAGAACTTTTCGTGGTTTTGTTGGTTTTCAGCAAATGAACATATTTCAGCGAGCTGGGAGTTTTTACTTTAATAGCGTAAGATTGTATCTTAAACGACAAGAACTTTTCGTGGTTCTTGTCAATTTTTCTTGGTTTTCATCTAATGAACTTATTTCAGTCAGCCAGATCTTTCTTCTTCAAAGCAAAAAGATTTTATCTTCAAATACAAGAACTTTTCGTGGTTTTGATGGTTTTCAGCAAATTAACATATTTCAACGAGCTGGAAGTTTTTTCCTTAATAGTGTAAGATTTTATCTTAAAATACAAGAACTTTTCGTGGTTCTTGTCAATTTTTGTTGGTTTTCATCGAATGAACTTATTTCATTCAGCGACATCTTTCTTCTTCAAAGCAAAAAGATTTTACCTTCAAATACAAGAACTTTTCGTGGTTTTGTTGTTTTTCAGCAAATTAACATATTTCAGCGAGCTGGGAGTTTTTACTTTAATAGCGTAAGATTTTATCTTAAACTACAAGAACTTTTCGTGGTTCTTGTCAATTTTTGTTGGTTTTCATCGAATGAACTTATTTCAGTCAGCTCGATCTTTCTTCTTCAAAGCAAAAAGATTTTATCTTAAAATACAAGAACATTTCGTGGTTCTTGTCAATTTTTGTTGGTTTTCATCAAATGAACTTATTTCAGTCAGCGAGATCTTTCTTCTTCAAAGCAAAAGGATTTTATCTTCAAATGCAAGAACTTTTCGTGGTTTTGTTGGTTTTCAGCAAATGAACAGATTTCAGCGAGCCAGAAGGTTTTTCTTTAAAAGCGTAAGATATCATCTTAAAATACAAGAAATTTTCGTGGTTCTTGTCAATTTTTGTTGGTTTTCATCTAATGAACTTATTTCAGTCAGCGAGATCTTTCTTCTTCAAAGCAAAAAGATTTTATCTTCAAATACAAGAACTTTTCGTGGTTTTGATGGTTTTCAGCAAATGATCATATTTCAGCGATCTGGAAGTTTTTTCCTTGATAGAGTAAGATTTTATCTTAAAATACAAGAACCTTTCGTGGTTCTTGTCAATTTTTGTTGCTTTTTTTCGAATGAACTTATTTCAGTCAGCCGGAACTTTCTTCTTCAAAGCAAATAGATTTTATCTTCAAATACAAGAACTTTTCGTGGTTTTGTTGGTTTTCAGCAAATGAACATAGTTCAGTGAGCCAGAAGGTTTTTCTTTAATAGCGTAAGATATTATCTTAAAATACAAGAACTTTTCGTGGTTCTTGTCAATTTTTGTTGGTTTTCATCGAATGAACTTATTTCAGTCAGCTGGATCTTTCTTCTTCAAAGCAAAAAGATTTTATCTTCAAATGCAAGAACTATTCGTGGTTTTGTTGGTTTTCAGCAAATGAACAGATTTCAGCGAGCCAGAAGGTTTTTCTTTAATAGCGTAAGATATTATCTTAAAATACAAGAACTTTTCGTGGTTCTTGTCAATTTTTGTTGGTTTTCATCGAATGAACTTATTTCAGTCAGCGGGATCTTTCTTCTTCAAAGCAAAAAGATTTTATCTTCAAATACAAGAACTTTTCGTGGTTTTGTTGGTTTACAGCAAATGAACATATTTCAGCGAGCAAGAAGTTTTTTCTTTAATAGCGTAAGATTTCATCTTAAAATACAAGAACTTATTGTGGTTCTTCTCGATTTTTGTTGGTTTTCATCTAATGAACTTATTTCAGTCAGCTCGATCTTTCATCTTCCAAGCAAAAAGATTTTATCTTCAAATACAAGAACTTTTCGTGGTTTTGTTGGTTTTCAGCAAATGAACATATTTCAGCGAGCTGGGAGTTTTTACTTTAATAGCGTAAGATTGTATCTTAAACGACAAGAACTTTTCGTGGTTCTTGTCAATTTTTGTTGGTTTTCATCCAATGAACTTATTTCAGTCAGCCAGATCTTTCTTCTTCAAAGCAAAAAGATTTTATCTTCAAATACAAGAACTTTTCGTGGTTTTGATGGTTTTCAGCAAATTAACATATTTCAACGAGCTGGAAGTTTTTTCCTTAATAGTGTAAGATTTTATCTTAAAATACAAGAACTTTTCGTGGTTCTTGTCAATTTTTGTTGGTTTTCATCGAATGAACTTATTTCAGTCAGCTCGATCTTTCTTCTTCAAAGCAAAAAGATTTTATCTTAAAATACAAGAACATTTCGTGGTTCTTGTCAATTTTTGTTGGTTTTCATCAAATGAACTTATTTCAGTCAGCGAGATCTTTCTTCTTCAAAGCAAAAAGATTTTATCTTCAAATACAAGAACTTTTCGTGGTTTTGATGGTTTTCAGCAAATGATCATATTTCAGCGATCTGGAAGTTTTTTCCTTGATAGAGTAAGATTTTATCTTAAAATACAAGAACCTTTCGTGGTTCTTGTCAATTTTTGTTGCTTTTTTTCGAATGAACTTATTTCAGTCAGCCGGAACTTTCTTCTTCAAAGCAAATAGATTTTATCTTCAAATACAAGAACTTTTCGTGGTTTTGTTGGTTTTCAGCAAATGAACATAGTTCAGCGAGCCAGAAGGTTTTTCTTTAATAGCGTAAGATATTATCTTAAAATACAAGAACTTTTCGTGGTTCTTGTCAATTTTTGTTGGTTTTCATCGAATGAACTTATTTCAGTCAGCTGGATCTTTCTTCTTCAAAGCAAAAAGATTTTATCTTCAAATGCAAGAACTATTCGTGGTTTTGTTGGTTTTCAGCAAATGAACAGATTTCAGCGAGCAAGTAGTTTTTTCTTTAATAGCGTAAGATTTTATCTTAAAATACAAGAACTTTTCGTGTTTCTGGTCAATTTTTGTTGGTTTTCATCTAATGAACTTATTTCAGTCAGCTCGATCTTTCTTCTTCAAAGCAAAAAGATTTTATCTTCAAATACAAGAACTTTTCGTGGTTTTGATGGTTTTCAGCAAATGAACATATTTCAACGAGCTGGAAGTTTTTTCCTTAATAGTGTAAGATTTTATCTTAAAATACAAGAACTTTTCGTGGTTCTTGTCAATTTTTGTTGGTTTTCATCGAATGAACTTATTTCATTCAGCGACATCTTTCTTCTTCAAAGCAAAAAGATTTTATCTTCAAATACAAGAACTTTTCGTGGTTTTGTTGGTTTTCAGCAAATTAACATATTTCAGCGAGCTGGGAGTTTTTACTTTCATAGCGTAAGATTTTATCTTAAAATACAAGAACTTTTCGTGGTTCTTGTCAATTTTTGTTGGTTTTCATCAAATGAACTTATTTCAGTCAGCGAGATCTTTCTTCTTCAAAGCAAAAGGATTTTATCTTCAAATACAAGAACTTTTCGTGGTTTTGTTGGTTTTCAGCAAATGAACATATTTCAGCGAGCCAGAAGGTTTTTCTTTAATAGCGTAAGATATTATCTTAAAATACAAGAACTTTTCGTGGTTCTTGTCAATTTTTGTTGGTTTTCATCTAATGAACGTATTTCAGTCAGCTGGATCTTTCTTCTTCAAAGCAAAAAGATTTTATCTTCAAATACAAGAACTTTTCGTGGTTTTGTTGCTTTTCAGCAAATGAACAGATGTCAGCGAGGTAGAAGTTTTTTCTTTAATAGCGTAAGATTTCATCTGAAAATACAAGAACTTTTCGTGGTTCTTGTCAATTTTTGTTGGTTTTCATCCAATGAACTTATTTCAGTCAGCTCGATCTTTCTTCTTCAAAGCAAAAAGATTTCATCTTCAAATACAAGAACTTTGCGTGGTTTTGTTGGTTTTCAGCAAATGAACATATTTCAGCGAGCAAGAAGCTTTTTTTTTAATAGCGTAAGATTTTATCTTAAAATACAAGAACTTTTCGTGGTTCTTGTCAATTTTTGTTGGTTTTGATCTGATGAACTTATTTCAGTCAGCTAGATCTTTCTTCTTCAAAGCAAAAAGATTTTATCTTCAAATACAAGAACTTTTCGTGGTTTTGATGGTTTTCAGCAAATGAACATATTTCAGCGAGCTGGAAGTTTTTTCCTTAATAGTGTAAGATTTTATCTTAAAATACAAGAACTTTTCGTGGTTATTGTCAATTTTTGTTGGTTTTCATCTGATGAACTTATTTCAGTCAGCTCGATCTTTCTTCTTCAAAGCAAAAAGATTTTATCTTCAAATACAAGAACTTTTCGTGGTTTTGATGGTTTTCAGCAAATGATCAGATTTCAGCGAGCTGGTAGTTTTTTCCTTAATAGAGTAAGAATTTATCTTGAAATACAAGAACTTTTCGAGGTTCTTGTCAATTTTTGTTCGTTTTCATCTAATGAACTTATTTCAGTCAGCCAGATCTTTCTTCTTCAAAGCAAAAAGATTTTATCTTCAAATACAAGAACTTTTCGTGCTTTTCTTGGTTTTCAGCAAATGAACATATTTCAGCGAGCCAGAAGGTTTTTCTTGAATAGCGTAAGATATTATCTTAAAATACAAGAAGTTTTCGTGGTTCTTGTCAATTTTTGTGGGTTTTCATCTCATGAACTTATTTCAGTCAGCTGGATCTTTCTTCTTCAAAGCAAAAAGATTTTATCTTCAAATACAAGAACTTTTCGTGGTTTTGTTGGTTTTCAGCAAATGAACAGATTTCAGCGAGGTGGATGTTTTTTCTTTAATAGCGTAAGATTTCAGCTGAAAATACAAGAACTTTTCGTGGTTCTTGTCAATTTTTGTTGGTTTTCATCTGATGAACTTATTTCAGTCAGCAAGATCTTTCTTCCTCAAAGCAAAAAGATTTTATCTTCAAATACAAGAACTTTTCGTGGTTTTGTTGGTTTACAGCAAATGAACATATTTCAGCGAGCAAGAAGTTTTTTCTTTAATAGCGTAAGATTTCATCTTACAATACAAGAACTTATTGTGGTTCTTCTCGATTTTTGTTGGTTTTCATCTAATGAACTTATTTCAGTCAGCTAGATCTTTCTTCTTCAAAGCAAAAAGATTTTATCTTCAAATACAAGAACTTTTCGTCGTTTTGATGGTTTTCAGCAAATGATCATATTTCAGCGATCTGTAAGTTTTTTCCTTAATAGAGTAAGATTTTATCTTAAAATACAAGAACTTTTTGTGGTTCTTGTCAATTTTTGTTGGTTTTCATCTAATGAACTTATTTCAGTCAGCTCGATCTTTCATCTTCCAAGCAAAAAGATTTTATCTTCAAATACAAGAACTTTTCGTGGTTTTGTTGGTTTTCAGCAAATGAACATATTTCAGCGAGCTGGGAGTTTTTACTTTAATAGCGTAAGATTTTATCTTAAAATACAAGAACTTTTCGTGGTTCTTGTCAATTTTTGTTGGTTTTCATCGAATGAACTTATTTCAGTCAGCTGGATCTTTCTTCTTCAAAGCAAAAAGATTTTATCTTCAAATGCAAGAACTATTCGTGGTTTTGTTGGTTTTCAGCAAATGAACAGATTTCAGCGAGCAAGTAGTTTTTTCTTTAATAGCGTAAGATTTTATCTTAAAATACAAGAACTTTTCGTGTTTCTGGTCAATTTTTGTTGGTTTTCATCTAATGAACTTATTTCAGTCAGCTCGATCTTTCTTCTTCAAAGCAAAAAGATTTTATCTTCAAATACAAGAACTTTTCGTGGTTTTGATGGTTTTCAGCAAATGAACATATTTCAACGAGCTGGAAGTTTTTTCCTTAATAGTGTAAGATTTTATCTTAAAATACAAGAACTTTTCGTGGTTCTTGTCAATTTTTGTTGGTTTTCATCGAATGAACTTATTTCATTCAGCGACATCTTTCTTCTTCAAAGCAAAAAGATTTTATCTTCAAATACAAGAACTTTTCGTGGTTTTGTTGGTTTTCAGCAAATTAACATATTTCAGCGAGCTGGGAGTTTTTACTTTCATAGCGTAAGATTTTATCTTAAAATACAAGAACTTTTCGTGGTTCTTGTCAATTTTTGTTGGTTTTCATCAAATGAACTTATTTCAGTCAGCGAGATCTTTCTTCTTCAAAGCAAAAGGATTTTATCTTCAAATACAAGAACTTTTCGTGGTTTTGTTGGTTTTCAGCAAATGAACATATTTCAGCGAGCCAGAAGGTTTTTCTTTAATAGCGTAAGATATTATCTTAAAATACAAGAACTTTTCGTGGTTCTTGTCAATTTTTGTTGGTTTTCATCTCATGAACGTATTTCAGTCAGCTGGATCTTTCTTCTTCAAAGCAAAAAGATTTTATCTTCAAATACAAGAACTTTTCGTGGTTTTGTTGCTTTTCAGCAAATGAACAGATGTCAGCGAGGTAGAAGTTTTTTCTTTAATAGCGTAAGATTTCATCTGAAAATACAAGAACTTTTCGTGGTTCTTGTCAATTTTTGTTGGTTTTCATCCAATGAACTTATTTCAGTCAGCTCGATCTTTCTTCTTCAAAGCAAAAAGATTTCATCTTCAAATACAAGAACTTTGCGTGGTTTTGTTGGTTTTCAGCAAATGAACATATTTCAGCGAGCAAGAAGCTTTTTTTTTAATAGCGTAAGATTTTATCTTAAAATACAAGAACTTTTCGTGGTTCTTGTCAATTTTTGTTGGTTTTGATCTGATGAACTTATTTCAGTCAGCTAGATCTTTCTTCTTCAAAGCAAAAAGATTTTATCTTCAAATACAAGAACTTTTCGTGGTTTTGATGGTTTTCAGCAAATGAACATATTTCAGCGAGCTGGAAGTTTTTTCCTTAATAGTGTAAGATTTTATCTTAAAATACAAGAACTTTTCGTGGTTATTGTCAATTTTTGTTGGTTTTCATCTGATGAACTTATTTCAGTCAGCTCGATCTTTCTTCTTCAAAGCAAAAAGATTTTATCTTCAAATACAAGAACTTTTCGTGGTTTTGATGGTTTTCAGCAAATGATCAGATTTCAGCGAGCTGGTAGTTTTTTCCTTAATAGAGTAAGAATTTATCTTGAAATACAAGAACTTTTCGAGGTTCTTGTCAATTTTTGTTCGTTTTCATCTAATGAACTTATTTCAGTCAGCCAGATCTTTCTTCTTCAAAGCAAAAAGATTTTATCTTCAAATACAAGAACTTTTCGTGCTTTTCTTGGTTTTCAGCAAATGAACATATTTCAGCGAGCCAGAAGGTTTTTCTTGAATAGCGTAAGATATTATCTTAAAATACAAGAAGTTTTCGTGGTTCTTGTCAATTTTTGTTGGTTTTCATCTAATGAACTTATTTCAGTCAGCTGGATCTTTCTTCTTCAAAGCAAAAAGATTTTATCTTCAAATACAAGAACTTTTCGTGGTTTTGTTGGTTTTCAGCAAATGAACAGATTTCAGCGAGGTGGATGTTTTTTCTTTAATAGCGTAAGATTTCAGCTGAAAATACAAGAACTTTTCGTGGTTCTTGTCAATTTTTGTTGGTTTTCATCTGATGAACTTATTTCAGTCAGCAAGATCTTTCTTCCTCAAAGCAAAAAGATTTTATCTTCAAATACAAGAACTTTTCGTGGTTTTGTTGGTTTACAGCAAATGAACATATTTCAGCGAGCAAGAAGTTTTTTCTTTAATAGCGTAAGATTTCATCTTACAATACAAGAACTTATTGTGGTTCTTCTCGATTTTTGTTGGTTTTCATCTAATGAACTTATTTCAGTCAGCTAGATCTTTCTTCTTCAAAGCAAAAAGATTTTATCTTCAAATACAAGAACTTTTCGTCGTTTTGATGGTTTTCAGCAAATGATCATATTTCAGCGATCTGTAAGTTTTTTCCTTAATAGAGTAAGATTTTATCTTAAAATACAAGAACTTTTTGTGGTTCTTGTCAATTTTTGTTGGTTTTCATCTAATGAACTTATTTCAGTCAGCTCGATCTTTCATCTTCCAAGCAAAAAGATTTTATCTTCAAATACAAGAACTTTTCGTGGTTTTGTTGGTTTTCAGCAAATGAACATATTTCAGCGAGCTGGGAGTTTTTACTTTAATAGCGTAAGATTTTATCTTAAAATACAAGAACTTTTCGTGGTTCTTGTCAATTTTTGTTGGTTTTCATCGAATGAACTTATTTCATTCAGCGACATCTTTCTTCTTCAAAGCAAAAAGATTTTATCTTCAAATACAAGAACTTTTCGTGGTTTTGTTGGTTTTCAGCAAATTAACATATTTCAGCGAGCTGGGAGTTTTTACTTTAATAGCGTAAGATTTTATCTTAAACTACAAGAACTTTTCGTGGTTCTTGTCAATTTTTGTTGGTTTTCATCTGATGAACTTATTTCAGTCAGCTCGATCTTTCTTCTTCAAAGCAAAAAGATTTTATCTTCAAATACAAGAACATTTCGTGTTTTTTTTGGTTTTCAGCAAATGAACAGATTTCAGCGAACAAGAAGTTTTTTCTTTAATTGCGTAAGATTTTATCTTAAAATACAAGAACATTTCGTGGTTCCTGTCAATTTTTGTTGGTTTTCAGCAAATGAACTTATTTCAGTCAGCGAGATCTTTCTTCTTCAAAGCAAAAGGATTTTATCTTCAAATACAAGAACTTTTCGTGGTTTTGTTGGTTTTCAGCAAATGAACAGATTTCAGCGAGCCAGAAGGTTTTTCTTTAATAGCGTAAGATATTATCTTAAAATACAACAACTTTTCGTGGTTCTTGTCAATTTTTGTTGGTTTTCATCGAATGAACTTATTTCAGTCAGCTAGATCTTTCTTCTTCAAAGCAAAAAGATTTTATCTTCAAATACAAGAACTTTTCGTGGTTTTGATGGTTTTCAGCAAATGATCATATTTCAGCGATCTGGAAGTTTTTTCCTTAATAGAGTAAGATTTTATCTTAAAATACAAGAACCTTTCGTGGTTCTTGTCAATTTTTGTTGCTTTTTTTCGAATGAACTTATTTCAGTCAGCCGGAACTTACTTCTTCAAAGCAAATAGATTTTATCTTCAAATACAAGAACTTTTCGTGGTTTTGTTGGTTTTCAGCAAATGAACATATTTCAGCGAGCCAGAAGGTTTTTCTTTAATAGCGTAAGATATTATCTTAAAATACAAGAACTTTTCGTGGTTCTTGTCAATTTTTGTTGGTTTTCATCTAATGAACTTATTTCAGTCAGCTGGATCTTTCTTCTTCAAAGCAAAAAGATTTTATCTTCAAATACAAGAACTTTTCGTGGTTTTGTTGGTTTTCAGCAAATGAACAGATTTCAGCGAGCAAGTAGTTTTTTCTTTAACAGCGTAAGATTTTATCTTAAAATACAAGAACTTTTCGTGTTTCCGGTCAATTTTTGTTGGTTTTCATCTAATGAACTTATTTCAGTCAGCTCGATCTTTCTTCTTCAAAGCAAAAAGATTTTATCTTCAAATACAAGAACTTTTCGTGGTTTTGATGGTTTTCAGCAAATGATCATATTTCAGCGATCTGGAAGTTTTTTCCTTAATAGTGTAAGATTTTATCTTAAAATACAAGAACTTTTCGTGGTTCTTGTCAATTTTTGTTGGTTTTCATCGAATGAACTTATTTCAGTCAGCTCGATCTTTCATCTTCCAAGCAAAAAGATTTTATCTTCAAATACAAGAACTTTTCGTGGTTTTGTTGGTTTTCAGCAAATTAACATATTTCAGCGAGCTGGGAGTTTTTACTTTAATAGCGTAAGATTTTATCTTAAAATACAAGAACTTTTCGTGGTTCTTGTCAATTTTTGTTGGTTTTCATCTAATGAACTTATTTCAGTCAGCTCGATCTTTCTTCTTCAAAGCAAAAAGATTTTATCTTCAAATACAAGAACTTTTCGTGGTTTTGTTGGTTTTCAGCAAATGAACAGATTTCAGCGAACAAGAAGTTTTTTCTTTAACAGAGTAAGATTTTATCTTAAAATACAAGAACATTTCGTGGTTCTTGTCAATTTTTGTTGGTTTTCATCAAATGAACTTATTTCAGTCAGCGAGATCTTTCTTCTTCAAAGCAAAAGGATTTTATCTTCAAATACAAGAACTTTTCGTGGTTTTGTTGGTTTTCAGCAAATGAACATATTTCAGCGAGCCAGAAGGTTTTTCTTTAATAGCGTAAGATTTCATCTTAAAATACAAGAACTTATTGTGGTTCTTCTCGATTTTTGTTGGTTTTCATCTAATGAACTTATTTCAGTCAGCTAGATCTTTCTTCTTCAAAGCAAAAAGATTTCATCTTCAAATACAAGAACTTTTCGTGGTTTTGTTGGTTTTCAGCAAATGAACACATTTCAGCGAGCAAGAAGCTTTATCTGAAAAGGCGTAAGATTTTATCTGAAAATACAAGAACTTTTCGTGGTTCTTGTCAATTTTTGTTGGTTTTCATCTAATGAACTTATTTCAGTCAGCTAGATCTTTCTTCTTCAAAGCAAAAAGATTTTATCTTCAAATACAAGAACTTTTCGTGGTTTTGATGGTTTACAGCAAATGAACATATTTCAGCGAGCTCGAAGTTTTTTCCTTAATAGCGTAAGATTTTATCTTAAAATACAAGAACTTTTCGTGGTTCTTGTCAATTTTTGTTGGTTTTCATCTCATGAACTTATTTCAGTCGGCTGGATCTTTCTTCTTCAAAGCAAAAAGATTTTATCTTCAAATACAAGAACTTTTCGTGGTTATGATGGTTTTCAGCAAATGATCATATTTCAGCGATCTGGAAGTTTTTTCCTTAATAGAGTAAGATTTTATCTTAAACTACAAGAACTTTTCGTGGTTCTTGTCAATTTTTGTTGGTTTTCATCTAATGAACTTATTTCAGTCAGCTAGATCTTTCTTCTTCAAAGCAAAAAGATTTTATCTTCAAATACAAGAACTTTTCGTGGTTTTGATGGTTTTCAGCAAATGATCATATTTCAGCGATCTGGAAGTTTTTTCCTGAATAGAGTAAGATTTTATCTTAAAATACAAGAACCTTTCGTGGTTCTTGTCAATTTTTGTTGCTTTTTTTCGAATCAACTTATTTCAGTCAGCCGGAACTTTCTTCTTCAAAGCAAATAGATTTTATCTTCAAATACAAGAACTTTTCGTGGTTTTGTTGGTTTTCAGCAAATGAACATATTTCAGCGAGCAAGTAGTTTTTTCCTTAATAGCGTAAGATTTTATCTTAAAATACAAGAACTTTTCGTGTTTCTGGTCAATTTTTGTTGGTTTTCATCAAATGAACTTATTTCAGTCAGCTCGATCTTTCTTCTTCAAAGCAAAAAGATTTTATCTTCAAATAAAAGAACTTTTCGTGGTTTTGATGGTTTTCAGCAAATCAACATATTTCAGCGAGCTGGAAGTTTTTTCCTTAATAGCGTAAGATTTTATCTTAAAATACAAGAACTTTTCGTGGTTCTTGTCAATTTTTGTTGGTTTTCATCTCATGAACTTATTTCAGTCAACTGGATCTTTCTTCTTCAAAGCAAAAAGATTTTATCTTCAAATACAAGAACTTTTCGTGGTTTTGATGGTTTTCAGCAAATGATCATATTTCAGCGATCTGGAAGTTTTTTCCTTAATAGAGTAAGATTTTATCTTAAAATACAAGATCTTTTTGTGGTTCTTGTCAATTTTTGTTGGTTTTCATCTGATGAACTTATTTCAGTCAGCTCGATCTTTCTTCTTCAAAGCAAAAAGATTTTATCTTCAAATACAAGAACTTTTCGTGGTTTTGTTGGTTTTCAGCAAATGAACATATTTCAGCGAGCTGGGAGTTTTTACTTTAATAGCGTAAGATTTTATCTTAAACTACAAGAACATTTCGTGGTTCTTGTCAATTTTTGTTGGTTTTCATCTAATGAACTTATTTCAGTCAGCCAGATCTTTCTTCTTCAAAGCAAAAAGATTTTATCTTCAAATACAAGAACTTTTCGTGGTTTTGATGGTTTTCAGCAAATGAACATATTTCAGCGAGCTGGAAGTTTTTTCCTTAATAGAGTAAGATTTTATCTTAAAATACAAGAACCTTTCGTGGTTCTTGTCAATTTTTGTTGCTTTTTTTCGAATGAACTTATTTCAGTCAGCCGGAACTTTCTTCTTCAAAGCAAATAGATTTTATCTTCAAATACAAGAACTTTTCGTGCTTTTGTTGGTTTTCAGCAAATGAACATATTTCAGCGAGCCAGAAGGTTTTTCTTTAACAGCGTAAGATATTATCTTAAAATACAAGAACTTTTCGTGGTTCTTGTCAATTTTTGTTGGTTTTCATCGAATGAACTTATTTCAGTCAGCTCGATCTTTCATCTTCCAAGCAAAAAGATTTTATCTTCAAATACAAGAACTTTTCGTGGTTTTGTTGGTTTTCAGCAAATGAACATATTTCAGCGAGCTGGGAGTTTTTACTTTAATAGCGTAAGATTGTATCTTAAACTACAAGAACTTTTCGTGGTTCTTGTCAATTTTTGTTGGTTTTCATCTAATGAACTTATTTCAGTCAGCCAGATCTTTCTTCTTCAAAGCAAAAAGATTTTATCTTCAAATACAAGAACTTTTCGTGGTTTTGATGGTTTTCAGCAAATTAACATATTTCAACGAGCTGGAAGTTTTTTCCTTAATAGTGTAAGATTTTATCTTAAAATACAAGAACTTTTCGTGGTTCTTGTCAATTTTTGTTGGTTTTCATCGAATGAACTTATTTCATTCAGCGACATCTTTCTTCTTCAAAGCAAAAAGATTTTATCTTCAAATACAAGAACTTTTCGTGGTTTTGTTGGTTTTCAGCAAATTAACATATTTCAGCGAGCTGGGAGTTTTTACTTTAATAGCGTAAGATTTTATCTCAAACTACAAGAACTTTTCGTGGTTCTTGTCAATTTTTGTTGGTTTTCATCTAATGAACTTATTTCAGTCAGCCAGATCTTTCTTCTTCAAAGCAAAAAGATTTTATCTTCAAATACAAGAACTTTTCGTGGTTTTGATGGTTTTCAGCAAATTAACATATTTCAACGAGCTGGAAGTTTTTTCTTTAATAGTGTAAGATTTTATCTTAAAATACAAGAACTTTTCGTGGTTCTTGTCAATTTTTGTTGGTTTTCATCGAATGAACTTATTTCATTCAGCGACATCTTTCTTCTTCAAAGCAAAAAGATTTTATCTTCAAATACAAGAACTTTTCGTGGTTTTGTTGGTTTTCAGCAAATTAACATATTTCAGCGAGCTGGGAGTTTTTACTTTCATAGCGTAAGATTTTATCTTAAACTACAAGAACTTTTCGTGGTTCTTGTCAATTTTTGTTGGTTTTCATCCAATGAACTTATTTCAGTCAGCTCGATCTTTCTTCTTCAAAGCAAAAAGATTTTATCTTCAAATACAAGAACTTTTCGTGGTTTTGATGGTTTTCAGCAAATGATCATATTTCAGCGATCTGGAAGTTTTTTCCTTAATAGAGTAAGATTTTATCTTAAAATACAAGAACCTTTCGTCGTTCTTGTCAATTTTTGTTGCTTTTTTTCGAATGAACTTATTTCAGTCAGCCGGAACTTTCTTCTTCAAAGCAAATAGATTTTATCTTCAAATACAAGAACTTTTCGTGGTTTTGTTGGTTTTCAGCAAATTAACATACTTCAGCGAGCCAGAAGGTTTTTCTTTAATAGCGTAAGATATTATCTTAAAATACAAGAACTTTTCGTGGTTCTTGTCAATTTTTGTTGGTTTTCATCTAATGAACTTATTTCAGTCAGCTGGATCTTTCTTCTTCAAAGCAAAAAGATTTTATCTTCAAATACAAGAACTTTTCGTGGTTTTGTTGGTTTTCAGCAAATGAACAGATTTCAGCGAGCAAGTAGTTTTTTCTTTAATAGCGTAAGATTTTATCTTAAAATACAAGAACTTTTCGTGGTTCTGGTCAATTTTTGTTGGTTTTCATCTAATGAACTTATTTCAGTCAGCTCGATCTTTCTTCTTCAAAGCAAAAAGATTTTATCTTCAAATACAAGAACTTTTCGTGGTTTTGATGGTTTTCAGCAAATGAACATATCTCAACGAGCTGGAAGTTTTTTCCTTAATAATGTAAGATTTTATCTTAAAATACAAGAACTTTTCGTGGTTCTTGTCAATTTTTGTTGGTTTTCATCTCATGAACTTATTTCAGTCAGCTCGATCTTTCTTCTTCAAAGCAAAAAGATTTTATCTTCAAATACAAGAACTTTTCGTGGTTTTGTTCGTTTTCAGCAAATGAACAGATTTCAGCGAACAAGAAGTTTTTTCTTTAATAGAGTAAGATTTTATCTTAAAATACAAGAAGATTTCGTGGTTCTTGTCAATTTTTGTTGGTTTTCATCAAATGAACTTATTTCAGTCAGCGAGATCTTTCTTCTTCAAAGCAAAAGGATTTTAACTTCAAATACAAGAGCTTTTCGTGGTTTTGTTGGTTTTCAGCAAATGAACATATTTCAGCGAGCCAGAAGGTTTTTCTTTAATAGCGTAAGATATTATCTTAAAATACAAGAACCTTTCGTGGTTCTTGTCAATTTTTGTTGCTTTTTTTCGAATGAACTTATTTCAGTCAGCCGGAACTTTCTTCTTCAAAGCAAATAGATTTTATCTTCAAATACAAGAACTTTTCGTGGTTTTGTTGGTTTTCAGCAAATGAACATATTTCAGCGAGCCAGAAGGTTTTTCTTTAATAGCGTAAGATATTATCTTAAAATAAAAGAACTTTTCGTGGTTCTTGTCAATTTTTGTTGGTTTTCATCTAATGAACTTATTTCAGTCAGCTCGATCTTTCTTCTTCAAAGCAAAAAGATTTTATCTTCAAATACAAGAACTTTTCGTGGTTTTGATGGTTTTCAGCAATTGAACATATTTCAACGAGCTGGAAGTTTTTTCCTTAATAGTGTAAGATTTTATCTTAAAATACAAGAACTTTTCGTGGTTCTTGTCAATTTTTGTTGGTTTTCATCGAATGAACTTATTTCATTCAGCGACATCTTTCTTCTTCAAAGCAAAAAGATTTTATCTTCAAATACAAGAACTTTTCGTGGTTTTGTTGGTTTTCAGCAAATTAACATATTTCAGCGAGCTGGGAGTTTTTACTTTCATAGCGTAAGATTTTATCTTAAACTACAAGAACTTTTCGTGGTTCTTGTCAATTTTTGTTGGTTTTCATCTAATGAACTTATTTCAGTCAGCTCGATCTTTCTTCTTCAAAGCAAAAAGATTTTATCTTCATATGCAAGAACTTTTCGTGGTTCTGGTCAATTTTTGTTGGTTTTCATCAAATGAACTTATTTCAGTCAGCGAGATCTTTCTTCTTCAAAGCAAAAGGATTTTATCTTCAAATACAAGAGCTTTTCGTGGTTTTGTTGGTTTTCAGCAAATGAACATATTTCAGCGAGCCAGAAGGTTTTTCTTTAATAGCGTAAGATATTATCTTAAAATACAAGAACTTTTCGTGGTTCTTGTCAATTTTTGTTGGTTTTCATCCAATGAACTTATTTCAGTCAGCTCGATCTTTCTTCTTCAAAGCAAAAAGATTTTATCTTCAAATACAAGAACTTTTCGTGGTTTTGATGGTTTTCAGCAAATGATCATATTTCAGCGATCTGGAAGTTTTTTCCTAAATAGAGTAAGATTTTATCTTAAAATACAAGAACCTTTCGTGGTTCTTGTCAATTTTTGTTGCTTTTTTTCGAATGAACTTATTTCAGTCAGCCGGAACTTTCTTCTTCAAAGCAAATAGATTTTATCTTCAAATACAAGAACTTTTCGTGGTTTTGTTGTTTTTCAGCAAATGAACATATTTCAGCGAGCCAGAAGGTTTTTCTTCAATAGCGTAAGATATTATCTTAAAATCAAAGAACTTTTCGTGGTTCTTGTCAATTTTTGTTGGTTTTCATCTAATGAACTTATTTCAGTCAGCTCGATCTTTCTTCTTCAAAGCAAAAAGATTTTATCTTCAAATACAAGAACTTTTCGTGGTTTTGATGGTTTTCAGCAAATGAACATATTTCAACGAGCTGGAAGTTTTTTCCTTAATAGTGTAAGATTTTATCTTAAAATACAAGAACTTTTCGTGGTTCTTGTCAATTTTTGTTGGTTTTCATCGAATGAACTTATTTCATTCAGCGACATCTTTCTTCTTCAAAGCAAAAAGATTTTATCTTCAAATACAAGAACTTTTCGTGGTTTTGTTGGTTTTCAGCAAATTAACATATTTCAGCGAGCTGGGAGTTTTTACTTTCATAGCGTAAGATTTTATCTGAAACTACAAGAACTTTTCGTGGTTCTTGTCAATTTTTGTTGGTTTTCATCTAATGAACTTATTTCAGTCAGCTCGATCTTTCTTCTTCAAAGCAAAAAGATTTTATCTTCAAATACAAGAACTTTTCGTGGTTTTGATGGTTTTCAGCAAATGATCATATTTCAGCGATCTGGAAGTTTTTTCCTGAATAGAGTAAGATTTTATCTTAAAATACAAGAACCTTTCGTGGTTCTTGTCAATTTTTGTTGCTTTTTTTCGAATCAACTTATTTCAGTCAGCCGGAACTTTCTACTTCAAAGCAAATAGATTTTATCTTCAAATACAAGAACTTTTCGTGGTTTTGTTGGTTTTCAGCAAATGAACATATTTCAGCGAGCAAGTAGTTTTTTCTTTAATAGCGTAAGATTTTATCTTAAAATACAAGAACTTTTCGTGTTTCTGGTCAATTTTTGTTGGTTTTCATCTAATGAAGTTATTTCAGTCAGCTCGATCTTTCTTCTTCAAAGCAAAAAGATTTTATCTTCAAATACAAGAACTTTTCGTGGTTTTGATGGTTTTCAGCAAATCAACATATTTCAGCGAGCTGGAAGTTTTTTCCTTAATAGCGTAAGATTTTATCTTAAAATACAAGAACTTTTCGTGGTTCTTGTCAATTTTTGTTGGTTTTCATCTCATGAACTTATTTCAGTCAGCTGGATCTTTCTTCTTCAAAGCAAAAAGATTTTATCTTCAAATACAAGAGCTTTTCGTGGTTTTGATGGTTTTCAGCAAATGATCATATTTCAGCGATCTGGAAGTTTTTTCCTTACTAGAGTAAGATTTTATCTTAAAATACAAGATCTTTTTGTGGTTCTTGTCAATTTTTGTTGGTTTTCATCTAATGAACTTATTTCAGTCAGCTCGATCTATCTTCTTCAAAGCAAAAAGATTTTATCTTCAAAGACAAGAACTTTTCGTGGTTTTGTTGGTTTTCAGCAAATGAACATATTTCAGCGAGCTGGGAGTTTTTACTTTAATAGCGTAAGATTTTATCTTAAACTACAAGAACTTTTCGTGGTTCTTGTCAATTTTTGTTGGTTTTCATCTAATGAACTTATTTCAGTCAGCCAGATCTTTCTTCTTCAAAGCAAAAAGATTTTATCTTCAAATACAAGAACTTTTCGTGGTTTTGTTGGTTTTCAGCAAATGAACATATTTCAGCGAGCTGGAAGTTTTTTCCTTAATAGAGTAAGATTTTATCTTAAAATACAAGAACCTTTCGTGGTTCTTGTCAATTTTTGTTGCTTTTTTTCGAATGAACTTATTTCAGTCAGCCGGAACTTTCTTCTTCAAAGCAAATAGATTTTATCTTCAAATACAAGAACTTTTCGTGGTTTTGTTGGTTTTCAGCAAATGAACATATTTCAGCGAGCCAGAAGGTTTTTCTTTAACAGCGTAAGATATTATCTTAAAATACAAGAACTTTTCGTGGTTCTTGTCAATTTTTGTTGGTTTTCATCGAATGAACTTATTTCATTCAGCGACATCTTTCTTCTTCAAAGCAAAAAGATTTTATCTTCAAATACAAGAACTTTTCGTGGTTTTGTTGGTTTTCAGCAAATTAACATATTTCAGCGAGCTGGGAGTTTTTACTTTCATAGCGTAAGATTTTATCTTAAACTACAAGAACTTTTCGTGGTTCTTGTCAATTTTTGTTGGTTTTCATCCAATGAACTTATTTCAGTCAGCTCGATCTTTCTTCTTCAAAGCAAAAAGATTTTATCTTCAAATACAAGAACTTTTCGTGGTTTTGATGGTTTTCAGCAAATGATCATATTTCAGCGATCTGGAAGTTTTTTCCTTAATAGAGTAAGATTTTATCTTAAAATACAAGAACCTTTCGTCGTTCTTGTCAATTTTTGTTGCTTTTTTTCGAATGAACTTATTTCAGTCAGCCGGAACTTTCTTCTTCAAAGCAAATAGATTTTATCTTCAAATACAAGAACTTTTCGTGGTTTTGTTGGTTTTCAGCAAATTAACATACTTCAGCGAGCCAGAAGGTTTTTCTTTAATAGCGTAAGATATTATCTTAAAATACAAGAACTTTTCGTGGTTCTTGTCAATTTTTGTTGGTTTTCATCTAATGAACTTATTTCAGTCAGCTGGATCTTTCTTCTTCAAAGCAAAAAGATTTTATCTTCAAATACAAGAACTTTTCGTGGTTTTGTTGGTTTTCAGCAAATGAACAGATTTCAGCGAGCAAGTAGTTTTTTCTTTAATAGCGTAAGATTTTATCTTAAAATACAAGAACTTTTCGTGGTTCTGGTCAATTTTTGTTGGTTTTCATCTAATGAACTTATTTCAGTCAGCTCGATCTTTCTTCTTCAAAGCAAAAAGATTTTATCTTCAAATACAAGAACTTTTCGTGGTTTTGATGGTTTTCAGCAAATGAACATATCTCAACGAGCTGGAAGTTTTTTCCTTAATAATGTAAGATTTTATCTTAAAATACAAGAACTTTTCGTGGTTCTTGTCAATTTTTGTTGGTTTTCATCTCATGAACTTATTTCAGTCAGCTCGATCTTTCTTCTTCAAAGCAAAAAGATTTTATCTTCAAATACAAGAACTTTTCGTGGTTTTGTTCGTTTTCAGCAAATGAACAGATTTCAGCGAACAAGAAGTTTTTTCTTTAATAGAGTAAGATTTTATCTTAAAATACAAGAAGATTTCGTGGTTCTTGTCAATTTTTGTTGGTTTTCATCAAATGAACTTATTTCAGTCAGCGAGATCTTTCTTCTTCAAAGCAAAAGGATTTTAACTTCAAATACAAGAGCTTTTCGTGGTTTTGTTGGTTTTCAGCAAATGAACATATTTCAGCGAGCCAGAAGGTTTTTCTTTAATAGCGTAAGATATTATCTTAAAATACAAGAACCTTTCGTGGTTCTTGTCAATTTTTGTTGCTTTTTTTCGAATGAACTTATTTCAGTCAGCCGGAACTTTCTTCTTCAAAGCAAATAGATTTTATCTTCAAATACAAGAACTTTTCGTGGTTTTGTTGGTTTTCAGCAAATGAACATATTTCAGCGAGCCAGAAGGTTTTTCTTTAATAGCGTAAGATATTATCTTAAAATAAAAGAACTTTTCGTGGTTCTTGTCAATTTTTGTTGGTTTTCATCTAATGAACTTATTTCAGTCAGCTCGATCTTTCTTCTTCAAAGCAAAAAGATTTTATCTTCAAATACAAGAACTTTTCGTGGTTTTGATGGTTTTCAGCAATTGAACATATTTCAACGAGCTGGAAGTTTTTTCCTTAATAGTGTAAGATTTTATCTTAAAATACAAGAACTTTTCGTGGTTCTTGTCAATTTTTGTTGGTTTTCATCGAATGAACTTATTTCATTCAGCGACATCTTTCTTCTTCAAAGCAAAAAGATTTTATCTTCAAATACAAGAACTTTTCGTGGTTTTGTTGGTTTTCAGCAAATTAACATATTTCAGCGAGCTGGGAGTTTTTACTTTCATAGCGTAAGATTTTATCTTAAACTACAAGAACTTTTCGTGGTTCTTGTCAATTTTTGTTGGTTTTCATCTAATGAACTTATTTCAGTCAGCTCGATCTTTCTTCTTCAAAGCAAAAAGATTTTATCTTCATATGCAAGAACTTTTCGTGGTTCTGGTCAATTTTTGTTGGTTTTCATCAAATGAACTTATTTCAGTCAGCGAGATCTTTCTTCTTCAAAGCAAAAGGATTTTATCTTCAAATACAAGAGCTTTTCGTGGTTTTGTTGGTTTTCAGCAAATGAACATATTTCAGCGAGCCAGAAGGTTTTTCTTTAATAGCGTAAGATATTATCTTAAAATACAAGAACTTTTCGTGGTTCTTGTCAATTTTTGTTGGTTTTCATCCAATGAACTTATTTCAGTCAGCTCGATCTTTCTTCTTCAAAGCAAAAAGATTTTATCTTCAAATACAAGAACTTTTCGTGGTTTTGATGGTTTTCAGCAAATGATCATATTTCAGCGATCTGGAAGTTTTTTCCTAAATAGAGTAAGATTTTATCTTAAAATACAAGAACCTTTCGTGGTTCTTGTCAATTTTTGTTGCTTTTTTTCGAATGAACTTATTTCAGTCAGCCGGAACTTTCTTCTTCAAAGCAAATAGATTTTATCTTCAAATACAAGAACTTTTCGTGGTTTTGTTGTTTTTCAGCAAATGAACATATTTCAGCGAGCCAGAAGGTTTTTCTTCAATAGCGTAAGATATTATCTTAAAATCAAAGAACTTTTCGTGGTTCTTGTCAATTTTTGTTGGTTTTCATCTAATGAACTTATTTCAGTCAGCTCGATCTTTCTTCTTCAAAGCAAAAAGATTTTATCTTCAAATACAAGAACTTTTCGTGGTTTTGATGGTTTTCAGCAAATGAACATATTTCAACGAGCTGGAAGTTTTTTCCTTAATAGTGTAAGATTTTATCTTAAAATACAAGAACTTTTCGTGGTTCTTGTCAATTTTTGTTGGTTTTCATCGAATGAACTTATTTCATTCAGCGACATCTTTCTTCTTCAAAGCAAAAAGATTTTATCTTCAAATACAAGAACTTTTCGTGGTTTTGTTGGTTTTCAGCAAATTAACATATTTCAGCGAGCTGGGAGTTTTTACTTTAATAGCGTAAGATTTTATCTGAAACTACAAGAACTTTTCGTGGTTCTTGTCAATTTTTGTTGGTTTTCATCTAATGAACTTATTTCAGTCAGCTCGATCTTTCTTCTTCAAAGCAAAAAGATTTTATCTTCAAATACAAGAACTTTTCGTGGTTTTGATGGTTTTCAGCAAATGATCATATTTCAGCGATCTGGAAGTTTTTTCCTGAATAGAGTAAGATTTTATCTTAAAATACAAGAACCTTTCGTGGTTCTTGTCAATTTTTGTTGCTTTTTTTCGAATCAACTTATTTCAGTCAGCCGGAACTTTCTACTTCAAAGCAAATAGATTTTATCTTCAAATACAAGAACTTTTCGTGGTTTTGTTGGTTTTCAGCAAATGAACATATTTCAGCGAGCAAGTAGTTTTTTCTTTAATAGCGTAAGATTTTATCTTAAAATACAAGAACTTTTCGTGTTTCTGGTCAATTTTTGTTGGTTTTCATCTAATGAAGTTATTTCAGTCAGCTCGATCTTTCTTCTTCAAAGCAAAAAGATTTTATCTTCAAATACAAGAACTTTTCGTGGTTTTGATGGTTTTCAGCAAATCAACATATTTCAGCGAGCTGGAAGTTTTTTCCTTAATAGCGTAAGATTTTATCTTAAAATACAAGAACTTTTCGTGGTTCTTGTCAATTTTTGTTGGTTTTCATCTCATGAACTTATTTCAGTCAGCTGGATCTTTCTTCTTCAAAGCAAAAAGATTTTATCTTCAAATACAAGAGCTTTTCGTGGTTTTGATGGTTTTCAGCAAATGATCATATTTCAGCGATCTGGAAGTTTTTTCCTTACTAGAGTAAGATTTTATCTTAAAATACAAGATCTTTTTGTGGTTCTTGTCAATTTTTGTTGGTTTTCATCTAATGAACTTATTTCAGTCAGCTCGATCTATCTTCTTCAAAGCAAAAAGATTTTATCTTCAAAGACAAGAACTTTTCGTGGTTTTGTTGGTTTTCAGCAAATGAACATATTTCAGCGAGCTGGGAGTTTTTACTTTAATAGCGTAAGATTTTATCTTAAACTACAAGAACTTTTCGTGGTTCTTGTCAATTTTTGTTGGTTTTCATCTAATGAACTTATTTCAGTCAGCCAGATCTTTCTTCTTCAAAGCAAAAAGATTTTATCTTCAAATACAAGAACTTTTCGTGGTTTTGTTGGTTTTCAGCAAATGAACATATTTCAGCGAGCTGGAAGTTTTTTCCTTAATAGAGTAAGATTTTATCTTAAAATACAAGAACCTTTCGTGGTTCTTGTCAATTTTTGTTGCTTTTTTTCGAATGAACTTATTTCAGTCAGCCGGAACTTTCTTCTTCAAAGCAAATAGATTTTATCTTCAAATACAAGAACTTTTCGTGGTTTTGTTGGTTTTCAGCAAATGAACATATTTCAGCGAGCCAGAAGGTTTTTCTTTAACAGCGTAAGATATTATCTTAAAATACAAGAACTTTTCGTGGTTCTTGTCAATTTTTGTTGGTTTTCATCGAATGAACTTATTTCAGTCAGCTCGATCTTTCATCTTCCAAGCAAAAAGATGTTATCTTCAAATACAAGAACTTTTCGTGGTTTTGTTGGTTTTCAGCAAATGAACATATTTCAGCGAGCTGGGAGTTTTTACTTTAATAGCGTAAGATTGTATCTTAAACTACAAGAACTTTTCGTGGTTCTTGTCAATTTTTGTTGGTTTTCATCTAATGAACTTATTTCAGTCAGCCAGATCTTTCTTCTTCAAAGCCAAAAGATTTTATCTTCAAATACAAGAACTTTTCGTGGTTTTGATGGTTTTCAGCAAATTAACATATTTCAACGAGCTGGAAGTTTTTTCCTTAATAGTGTAAGATTTTATCTTAAAATACAAGAACGTTTCGTGGTTCTTGTCAATTTTTGTTGGTTTTCATCGAATGAACTTATTTCATTCAGCGACATCTTTCTTCTTCAAAGCAAAAAGATTTTATCTTCAAATACAAGAACTTTTCGTGGTTTTGTTGGTTTTCAGCAAATTAACATATTTCAGCGAGCTGGGAGTTTTTACTTTCATAGCGTAAGATTTTATCTTAAACTACAAGAACTTTTCGTGGTTCTTGTCAATTTTTGTTGGTTTTCATCTAATGAACTTATTTCAGTCAGCTCGATCTTTCTTCTTCAAAGCAAAAAGATTTTATCTTCAAATACAAGAACTTTTCGTGGTTTTGATGGTTTTCAGCAAATGATCATATTTCAGCGATCTGGAAGTTTTTTCCTTAATAGAGTAAGATTTTATCTTAAAATACAAGAACCTTTCGTCGTTCTTGTCAATTTTTGTTGCTTTTTTTCGAATGAACTTATTTCAGTCAGCCGGAACTTTCTTCTTCAAAGCAAATAGATTTTATCTTCAAATACAAGAACTTTTCGTGGTTTTGTTGGTTTTCAGCAAATTAACATACTTCAGCGAGCCAGAAGGTTTTTCTTTAATAGCGTAAGATATTATCTTAAAATACAAGAACTTTTTGTGGTTCTTGTCAATTTTTGTTGGTTTTCATCTAATGAACTTATTTCAGTCAGCTGGATCTTTCTTCTTCAAAGCAAAAAGATTTTATCTTCAAATACAAGAACTTTTCGTGGTTTTGTTGGTTTTCAGCAAATGAACAGATTTCAGCGAGCAAGTAGTTTTTTCTTTAATAGCGTAAGATTTTATCTTAAAATACAAGAACTTTTCGTGGTTCTGGTCAATTTTTGTTGGTTTTCATCTAATGAACTTATTTCAGTCAGCTCGATCTTTCTTCTTCAAAGCAAAAAGATTTTATCTTCAAATACAAGAACTTTTCGTGGTTTTGATGGTTTTCAGCAAATGAACATATCTCAACGAGCTGGAAGTTTTTTCCTTAATAATGTAAGATTTTATCTTAAAATACAAGAACTTTTCGTGGTTCTTGTCAATTTTTGTTGGTTTTCATCGAATGAACTTATTTCATTCAGCGACCTCTTTCTTCTTCAAAGCAAAAAGATTTTATCTTCAAATACAAGAACTTTTCGTGGTTTTGTTGGTTTTCAGCAAATGAACAGATTTCAGCGAACAAGAAGTTTTTTCTTTAACAGAGTAAGATTTTATCTTAAAATACAAGAACATTTCGTGGTTCTTGTCAATTTTTGTTGGTTTTCATCAAATGAACTTATTTCAGTCAGCGAGATCTTTCTTCTTCAAAGCAAAAGGATTTTATCTTCAAATACAAGAGCTTTTCGTGGTTTTGTTGGTTTTCAGCAAATGAACATATTTCAGCGAGCCAGAAGGTTTTTCTTTAATAGCGTAAGATATTATCTTAAAATACAAGAACTTTTCGTGGTTCTTGTCAATTTTTGTTGGTTTTCATCCAATGAACTTATTTCAGTCAGCTAGATCTTTCTTCTTCAAAGCAAAACGATTTTATCTTCAAATACAAGAACTTTTCGTGGTTTTGATGGTTTTCAGCAAATGATCATATTTCAGCGATCTGGAAGTTTTTTCCTTAATAGAGTAAGATTTTATCTTAAAATACAAGAACCTTTCGTGGTTCTTGTCAATTTTTGTTGCTTTTTTTCGAATGAACTTATTTCAGTCAGCCGGAACTTTCTTCTTCAAAGCAAATAGATTTTATCTTCAAATACAAGAACTTTTCGTGGTTTTGTTGGTTTTCAGCAAATGAACATATTTCAGCGAGCCAGAAGGTTTTTCTTTAATAGCGTAAGATATTATCTTAAAATAAAAGAACTTTTCGTGGTTCTTGTCAATTTTTGTTGGTTTTCATCTAATGAACTTATTTCAGTCAGCTCGATCTTTCTTCTTCAAAGCAAAAAGATTTTATCTTCAAATACAAGAACTTTTCGTGGATTTGATGGTTTTCAGCAAATGAACATATTTCAACGAGCTGGAAGTTTTTTCCTTGATAGTGTAAGATTTTATCTTAAAATACAAGAACTTTTCGTGGTTCTTGTCAATTTTTGTTGGTTTTCATCGAATGAACTTATTTCATTCAGCGACATCTTTCTTCTTCAAAGCAAAAAGATTTTATCTTCAAATACAAGAACTTTTCGTGGTTTTGTTGGTTTTCAGCAAATTAACATATTTCAGCGAGCTGGGAGTTTTTACTTTAATAGCGTAAGATTTTATCTTAAACTACAAGAACTTTTCGTGGTTCTTGTCAATTTTTGTTGGTTTTCATCTAATGAACTTATTTCAGTCAGCTCGATCTTTCTTCTTCAAAGCAAAAAGATTTTATCTTCAAATACAAGAACTTTTCGTGGTTTTGTTGGTTTTCAGCAAATGAACAGATTTCAGCGAACAAGAAGTTTTTTCTTTAATAGCGCAAGATTTTATCTTAAAATACAAGAACATTTCGTGGATCTTGTCAATTTTTGTTGGTTTTCATCAAATGAACTTATTTCAGTCAGTGAGATCTTTCTTCTTCAAAGCAAAAGGATTTTATCTTCAAATACAAGAACTTTTCGTGGTTTTGTTGGTTTTCAGCAAATGAACAGATTTCAGCGAGCCAGAAGTTTTTTGTTCAATAGCGTCAGATTTCATCTTAAAATACAAGAACTTTTCATGGTTCTTGTCAATTTTTGTTGGTTTTCATCTGATGAACTTATTTCAGTCAGCTAGATCTTTCTTCTTCAAAGCAAAAAGATTTTATCTTCAAATACAAGAACTTTTCGTGGTTTTGTTGGTTTTCAGCAAATGAACAGATTTCAGCGACCCAGTAGTTTTTTCTTTAATAGCGTAAGATTTTATCTTAAAATACAAGAACTTTTCGTGGTTCTTGTCAATTTTTGTTGGTTTTCATCTAATGAACTTATTTCAGTCAGCTCGATCTTTCTTCTTCAAAGCAAAAAGATTTTATCTTCAAATACAAGAACTTTTCGTGGTTTTGATGGTTTTCAGCAAATGAACATATTTCAGCGAGCTGGAAGTTTTTTCCTTAACAGCATTAGATTTTATCTTAAAATACAAGAACTTTTCGTGGTTCTTGTCAATTTTTGTTGATTTTCATCGAAAGAACTTATTTCATTCAGCTAGATCTTTCTTCTTCAAAGCAAAAAGATTTTATCTTCAAATACAAGAACTTTTCGTGGTTTTGTTGGGTTTCAGCAAATTAACATATTTCAGCGAGCTGGATGTTTTTTACTTCATAGCGTAAGATTTTATCTTAAAATACAAGAACTTTTCATGGTTCTTGTCAATTTTTGTAGGTTTTCATCGAATGAACTTATCTCATTCAGCTAGATCTTTCTTCTTCAAAGCAAAAAGATTTCATCTTCAAATACAAGAACTTTTCGTGGTTTTGTTGGTTTTCAGCAAATGAACATATTTCAGCGAGCCAGAAGGTTTTTCTTTAATAGCGTAAGATATTATCTTAAAATACAAGAACTTTTCGTGGTTCTTGTCAATTTTTGTTGGTTTTCATCTAATGAACTTATTTCAGTCAGCTGGATCTTTCTTCTTCAAAGCAAAAAGATTTTATCTTCAAATACAAGAACTTTTCGTGGTTTTGTTGGTTTTCAGCAAATGAATAGATTTCAGCGAGCAAGTAGTTTTTTCTTGAACAGCGTAAGATTTTATCTTAAAATACAAGAACTTTTCGTGGTTCTTGTCAATTTTTGTTGGTTTTCATCGAATGAACTTATTTCATTCAGCGACATCTTTCTTCTTCAAAGCAAAAAGATTTTATCTTCAAATACAAGAACTTTTTGTGGTTTTGTTGGTTTTCAGCAAATTAACATATTTCAGCGAGCTGGGAGTTTTTACTTTCATAGCGTAAGATTTTATCTTAAACTACAAGAACTTTTCGTGGTTCTTGTCAATTTTTGTTGGTTTTCATCTAATGAACTTATTTCAGTCAGCTCGATCTTTCTTCTTCAAAGCAAAAAGATTTTATCTTCAAACACAAGAACTTTTCGTGGTTTTGTTGGTTTTCAGCAAATGAATAGATTTCAGCGAACAAGAAGTTTTTTCTTTAATAGCGTAAGATTTTATCTTAAAATACAAGAACATTTCGTGGTTCTTGTCAATTTTTGTTGGTTTTCATCAAATGAACTTATTTCAGTCAGCGAGATCTTTCTTCTTCAAAGCAAAAGGATTTTATCTTCAAATACAAGAACTTTTCGTGGTTTTGTTGGTTTTCAGCAAATGAACAGATTTCAGCGAGCCAGAAGTTTTTTCTTTAATGGCGTCAGATTTCATCTTAAAATACAAGAACTTTTCGTGGTTCTTGTCAATTTTTGTTGGTTTTCATCTAATGAACTTATTTCAGTCAGCTAGATCTCTCTTCTTCAAAGCAAAAAGATTTTATCTTCAAATACAAGAACTTTTCGTGGTTTTGTTGGTTTTCAGCAAATGAACAGATTTCAGCGACCCAGTAGTTTTTTCTTTAATAGCGTAAGATTTTATCTTAAAATACAAGAACTTTTCGTGGTTCTTGTCAATTTTTGTTGGTTTTCATCGAATGAACTTATTTCAGTCAGCTCGATCTTTCATCTTCCATGCAAAAAGATTTTATCTTCAAATACAAGAACTTTTCGTGGTTTTGTTGGTTTTCAGCAAATTAACATATTTCAGCGAGCTGGGAGTTTTTACTTTAATAGCGTAAGATTTTATCTTAAACTACAAGAACTTTTCGTGGTTCTTGTCAATTTTTGTTGGTTTTCATCTAATGAACTTATTTCAGTCAGCCAGATCTTTCTTCTTCAAAGCAAAAAGATTTTATCTTCAAATACAAGATCTTTTCGTGGTTTTGATGGTTTTCAGCAAATGAACATATTTCAGCGAGCTGAAAGTTTTTTCCTTATAGCGTGAGATTTTATCTTAAAAGACAAGAACTGTCCGTGGTTTTTGTCAATTTTTGTTGGTTTTCATCTCATGAACTTATTTCAGTCAGCCAGATCTTTCTTCTTCAAAGCAAAAAGATTTTATCTTCAAATACAAGAACTTTTCGTGGTTTTGTTGGTTTTCAGCAAATGAATAGATTTCAGCGAGCAAGTAGTTTTTTCTTTAATAGCGTAAGATTTTATCTTAAAATACAAGAACTTTTCGTGGTTCTTGTCAATTTTTGTTGGTTTTCATCGAATGAACTTATTTCATTCAGCGACATCTTTCTTCTTCAAAGCAAAAAGATTTTATTTTCAAATACAAGAACTTTTCGTGGTTTTGTTGGTTTTCAGCAAATTAACATATTTCAGCGAGCTGGGAGTTTTTACTTTAATAGCGTAAGATTTTATCTTAAACTACAAGAACTTTTCGTGCTTCTTGTCAATTTTTGTTGGTTTTCATCTAATGAACTTATTTCAGTCAGCTCGATCTTTCTTCTTCAAAGCAAAAAGATTTTATCTTCAAATACAAGAACTTTTCGTGGTTTTGTTGGTTTTCAGCAAATGAACAGATTTCAGCGAGCCAGAAGTTTTTTCTTTAATAGCGTAAGATTTTATCTTAAAATGCAAGAACATTTCGTGGTTCTTGTCAATTTTTGTTGGTTTTCATCAAATGAACTTATTTCAGTCAGCGAGATCTTTCTTCTTCAAAGCAAAAGGATTTTATCTTCAAATACAAGAACTTTTCGTGGTTTTGTTGGTTTTCAGCAAATGAACAGATTTCAGCGAGCCAGAAGTTTTTTCTTTAATAGCGTCAGATTTCATCTTAAAATACAAGAACTTTTCGTGGTTCTTGTCAATTTTTGTTGGTTTTCATCGAATGAACTTATTTCAGTCAGCGAGATCTCTCTTCTTCAAAGCAAAAAGATTTTATCTTCAAATACAAGAACTTTTCGTGGTTTTGTTGGTTTTCAGCAAATGAACAGATTTCAGCGACCCAGTCGTTTTTTCTTTAATAGCGTAAGATTTTCTCTTAAAATACAAGAACTTTTCGTGGTTCTTGTCAATTTTTGTTGGTTTTCATCCAATGAACTTATTTCAGTCAGCTCGATCTTTCATCTTCCATGCAAAAAGATTTTATCTTCAAATACAAGAACTTTTCGTGGTTTTGTTGGTTTTCAGCAAATGAACATATTTCAGCGAGCTGGGAGTTTTTACTTTAATAGCGTAAGATTTTATCTTAAACTACAAGAACATTTCGTGGTTCTTGTCAATTTTTGTTGGTTTTCATCTAATGAACTTATTTCAGTCAGCTCGATCTTTCTTCTTCAAAGCAAAAAGATTTTATCTTCAAATACAAGAACTTTTCGTGGTTTTGTTGGTTTTCAGCAAATGAACAGATTTCAGCGACCCAGTAGTTTTTTCTTTAATAGCGTAAGATTTTATCTTAAAATACAAGAACTTTTCGTGGTTCTTGTCAATTTTTGTTGGTTTTCATCTAATGAACTTATTTCAGTCAGCTCGATCTTTCTTCTTCAAAGCAAAAAGATTTTATCTTCAAATACAAGAACTTTTCGTGGTTTTGATGGTTTTCAGCAAATGAACATATTTCAGCGAGCTGGAAGTTTTTTCCTTAACAGCATTAGATTTTATCTTAAAATACAAGAACTTTTCGTGGTTCTTGTCAATTTTTGTTGATTTTCATCGAAAGAACTTATTTCATTCAGCTAGATCTTTCTTCTTCAAAGCAAAAAGATTTTATCTTCAAATACAAGAACTTTTCGTGGTTTTGTTGGGTTTCAGCAAATTAACATATTTCAGCGAGCTGGATGTTTTTTACTTCATAGCGTAAGATTTTATCTTAAAATACAAGAACTTTTCATGGTTCTTGTCAATTTTTGTAGGTTTTCATCGAATGAACTTATCTCATTCAGCTGGATCTTTCTTCTTCAAAGCAAAAAGATTTCATCTTCAAATACAAGAACTTTTCGTGGTTTTGTTGGTTTTCAGCAAATGAACATATTTCAGCGAGCCAGAAGGTTTTTCTTTAATAGCGTAAGATATTATCTTAAAATACAAGAACTTTTCGTGGTTCTTGTCAATTTTTGTTGGTTTTCATCTAATGAACTTATTTCAGTCAGCTGGATCTTTCTTCTTCAAAGCAAAAAGATTTTATCTTCAAATACAAGAACTTTTCGTGGTTTTGTTGGTTTTCAGCAAATGAATAGATTTCAGCGAGCAAGTAGTTTTTTCTTGAACAGCGTAAGATTTTATCTTAAAATACAAGAACTTTTCGTGGTTCTTGTCAATTTTTGTTGGTTTTCATCGAATGAACTTATTTCATTCAGCGACATCTTTCTTCTTCAAAGCAAAAAGATTTTATCTTCAAATACAAGAACTTTTTGTGGTTTTGTTGGTTTTCAGCAAATTAACATATTTCAGCGAGCTGGGAGTTTTTACTTTCATAGCGTAAGATTTTATCTTAAACTACAAGAACATTTCGTGGTTCTTGTCAATTTTTGTTGGTTTTCATCTAATGAACTTATTTCAGTCAGCTCGATCTTTCTTCTTCAAAGCAAAAAGATTTTATCTTCAAACACAAGAACTTTTCGTGGTTTTGTTGGTTTTCAGCAAATGAATAGATTTCAGCGAACAAGAAGTTTTTTCTTCAATAGCGTAAGATTTTATCTTAAAATACAAGAACATTTCGTGGTTCTTGTCAATTTTTGTTGGTTTTCATCAAATGAACTTATTTCAGTCAGCGAGATCTTTCTTCTTCAAAGCAAAAGGATTTTATCTTCAAATACAAGAACTTTTCGTGGTTTTGTTGGTTTTCAGCAAATGAACAGATTTCAGCGAGCCAGAAGTTTTTTCTTTAATGGCGTCAGATTTCATCTTAAAATACAAGAACTTTTCGTGGTTCTTGTCAATTTTTGTTGGTTTTCATCTAATGAACTTATTTCAGTCAGCTAGATCTCTCTTCTTCAAAGCAAAAAGATTTTATCTTCAAATACAAGAACTTTTCGTGGTTTTGTTGGTTTTCAGCAAATGAACAGATTTCAGCGACCCAGTAGTTTTTTCTTTAATAGCGTAAGATTTTATCTTAAAATACAAGAACTTTTCGTGGTTCTTGTCAATTTTTGTTGGTTTTCATCGAATGAACTTATTTCAGTCAGCTCGATCTTTCATCTTCCATGCAAAAAGATTTTATCTTCAAATACAAGAACTTTTCGTGGTTTTGTTGGTTTTCAGCAAATTAACATATTTCAGCGAGCTGGGAGTTTTTACTTTAATAGCGTAAGATTTTATCTTAAACTACAAGAACTTTTCGTGGTTCTTGTCAATTTTTGTTGGTTTTCATCTAATGAACTTATTTCAGTCAGCCAGATCTTTCTTCTTCAAAGCAAAAAGATTTTATCTTCAAATACAAGATCTTTTCGTGGTTTTGATGGTTTTCAGCAAATGAACATATTTCAGCGAGCTGAAAGTTTTTTCCTTATACCGTGAGATTTTATCTTAAAAGACAAGAACTGTCCGTGGTTTTTGTCAATTTTTGTTGGTTTTCATCTCATGAACTTATTTCAGTCAGCCAGATCTTTCTTCTTCAAAGCAAAAAGATTTTATCTTCAAATACAAGAACTTTTCGTGGTTTTGTTGGTTTTCAGCAAATGAACAGATTTCAGCGAGCAAGTAGTTTTTTCTTTAATAGCGTAAGATTTTATCTTAAAATACAAGAACTTTTCGTGGTTCTTGTCAATTTTTGTTGGTTTTCATCGAATGAACTTATTTCATTCAGCGACATCTTTCTTCTTCAAAGCAAAAAGATTTTATTTTCAAATACAAGAACTTTTCGTGGTTTTGTTGGTTTTCAGCAAATTAACATATTTCAGCGAGCTGGGAGTTTTTACTTTAATAGCGTAAGATTTTATCTTAAACTACAAGAACTTTTCGTGCTTCTTGTCAATTTTTGTTGGTTTTCATCTAATGAACTTATTTCAGTCAGCTCGATCTTTCTTCTTCAAAGCAAAAAGATTTTATCTTCAAATACAAGAACTTTTCGTGGTTTTGTTGGTTTTCAGCAAATGAACAGATTTCAGCGAGCCAGAAGTTTTTTCTTTAATAGCGTAAGATTTTATCTTAAAATGCAAGAACATTTCGTGGTTCTTGTCAATTTTTGTTGGTTTTCATCAAATGAACTTATTTCAGTCAGCGAGATCTTTCTTCTTCAAAGCAAAAGGATTTTATCTTCAAATACAAGAACTTTTCGTGGTTTTGTTGGTTTTCAGCAAATGAACAGATTTCAGCGAGCCAGAAGTTTTTTCTTTAATAGCGTCAGATTTCATCTTAAAATACAAGAACTTTTCGTGGTTCTTGTCAATTTTTGTTGGTTTTCATCGAATGAACTTATTTCAGTCAGCGAGATCTCTCTTCTTCAAAGCAAAAAGATTTTATCTTCAAATACAAGAACTTTTCGTGGTTTTGTTGGTTTTCAGCAAATGAACAGATTTCAGCGACCCAGTCGTTTTTTCTTTAATAGCGTAAGATTTTCTCTTAAAATACAAGAACTTTTCGTGGTTCTTGTCAATTTTTGTTGGTTTTCATCCAATGAACTTATTTCAGTCAGCTCGATCTTTCATCTTCCATGCAAAAAGATTTTATCTTCAAATACAAGAACTTTTCGTGGTTTTGTTGGTTTTCAGCAAATGAACATATTTCAGCGAGCTGGGAGTTTTTACTTTAATAGCGTAAGATTTTATCTTAAACTACAAGAACATTTCGTGGTTCTTGTCAATTTTTGTTGGTTTTCATCAAATGAACTTATTTCAGTCAGCGAGATCTTTCTTCTTCAAAGCAAAAGGATTTTATCTTCAAATACAAGAACTTTTCATGGTTTTGTTGGTTTTCAGCAAATGAACAGATTTCAGCGAACAAGAAGTTTTTTCTTTAATAGCGTAAGATTTTATCTTAAAATACAAGAACATTTCGTGGTTCTTGTCAATTTTTGTTGGTTTTCATCAAATGAACTTATTTCAGTCAGCGAGATCTTTCTTCTTCAAAGCAAAAGGATTTTATCTTCAAATACAAGAACTTTTCGTGGTTTTGTTGGTTTTCAGCAAATGAACAGATTTCAGCGAGCCAGAAGTTTTTTCTTTAATAGCGTCAGATTTCATCTTAAAATACAAGAACTTTTCGTGGTTCTTGTCAATTTTTGTTGGTTTTCATCTAATGAACTTATTTCAGTCAGCTAGATCTCTCTTCTTCAAAGCAAAAAGATTTTATCTTCAAATACAAGAACTTTTCGTGGTTTTGTTGGTTTTCAGCAAATGAACAGATTTCAGCGACCCAGTAGTTTTTTCTTTAATAGCGTAAGATTTTATCTTAAAATACAAGAACTTTTCGTGGTTCTTGTCAATTTTTGTTGGTTTTCATCGAATGAACTTATTTCAGTCAGCTCGATCTTTCATCTTCCATGCAAAAAGATTTTATCTTCAAATACAAGAACTTTTCGTGGTTTTGTTGGTTTTCAGCAAATTAACATATTTCAGCGAGCTGGGAGTTTTTACTTTAATAGCGTAAGATTTTATCTTAAACTACAAGAACTTTTCGTGGTTCTTGTCAATTTTTGTTGGTTTTCATCGAATGAACTTATTTCAGTCAGCCAGATCTTTCTTCTTCAAAGCAAAAAGATTTTATCTTCAAATACAAGATCTTTTCGTGGTTTTGATGGTTTTCAGCAAATGAACATATTTCAGCGAGCTGAAAGTTTTTTCCTTAATAGCGTGAGATTTTATCTTAAAAGACAAGAACTGTCCGTGGTTATTGTCAATTTTTGTTGGTTTTCATCTCATGAACTTATTTCAGTCAGCCAGATCTTTCTTCTTCAAAGCAAAAAGATTTTATCTTCAAATACAAGAACTTTTCGTGGTTTTGTTGGTTTTCAGCAAATGAATGGATTTCAGCGAACAAGTAGTTTTTTCATTAATAGCGTAAGATTTTATCTTAAAATACAAGAACTTTTCGTGGTTCTGGTCAATTTTTGTTGGTTTTCATCTAATGAACTTATTTCAGTCAGCTCGATCTTTCTTCTTCAAAGCAAAACGATTTTATCTTCAAATACAAGAACTTTTCGTGGTTTTGATGGTTTTCAGCAAATGAACATATTTCAACGAGCTGGAAGTTTTTTCCTTAATAGAGTAAGATTTTATCTTAAAATACAAGAACTTTTCGTGGTTCTTGTCAATTTTTGTTGGTTTTCATCGAATGAACTTATTTCATTCAGCGACATCTTTCTTCTTCCAAGCAAAAAGATTTTATCTTAAACTACAAGAACTTTTCGTGCTTCTTGTCAATTTTTGTTGGTTTTCATCTAATGAACTTATTTCAGTCAGCTCGATCTTTCTTCTTCAAAGCAAAAAGATTTTATCTTCAAATACAAGAACTTTTCGTGGTTTTGTTGGTTTTCAGCAAATGAACAGATTTCAGCGACCCAGTAGTTTTTTCTTTAATAGCGTAAGATTTTATCTTAAAATGCAAGAACATTTCGTGGTTCTTGTCAATTTTTGTTGGTTTTCATCAAATGAACTTATTTCAGTCAGCGAGATCTTTCTTCTTCAAAGCAAAAGGATTTTATCTTCAAATACAAGAACTTTTCGTGGTTTTGTTGGTTTTCAGCAAATGAACAGATTTCAGCGACCCAGTAGTTTTTTCTTTAATAGCGTAAGATTTTATCTTAAAATACAAGAACTTTTCGTGGTTCTTGTCAATTTTTGTTGGTTTTCATCTAATGAACTTATTTCAGTCAGCTCGATCTTTCATCTTCCATGCAAAAAGATTTTATCTTCAAATACAAGAACTTTTCGTAGTTTTGTTGGTTTTCAGCAAATGAACATATTTCAGCGAGCTGAAAGTTTTTTCCTTAATAGCGTGAGATTTTATCTTAAAAGACAAGAACTGTCCGTGGTTATTGTCAATTTTTGTTGGTTTTCATCTCATGAACTTATTTCAGTCAGCCAGATCTTTCTTCTTCAAAGCAAAAAGATTTTATCTTCAAATACAAGAACTTTTCGTGGTTTTGTTGGTTTTCAGCAAATGAACATATTTCAGCGAGCCAGAAGGTTTTTCTTTAATAGCGTAAGATATTATCTTAAAATACAAGAACTTTTCGTGGTTCTTGTCAATTTTTGTTGGTTTTCATCTAATGAACTTATTTCAGTCAGCTGGATCTTTCTTCTTCAAAGCAAAAAGATTTTATCTTCAAATACAAGAACTTTTCGTGGTTTTGTTGGTTTTCAGCAAATGAACAGATTTCAGCGAGCAAGTAGTTTTTTCTTTAATAGCGTAAGATTTGATCTTAAAATACAAGAACTTTTCGTGGTTCTGGTCAATTTTTGTTGGTTTTCATCTAATGAACTTATTTCAGTCAGCTCGATCTTTCTTCTTCAAAGCAAAAAGATTTTATCTTCAAATACAAGAACTTTTCGTGGTTTTGATGGTTTTCAGCAAATGAACATATTTCAACGAGCTGGAAGTTTTTTCCTTAATAGCGTAAGATTTTATCTTAAAATACAAGAACTTTTCGTGGTTCTGGTCAATTTTTGTTGGTTTTCATCGAATGAACTTATTTCATTCAGCGACATCTTTCTTCTTCAAAGCAAAAAGATTTTATCTTCAAATACAAGAACTTTTCGTGGTTTTGTTGGTTTTCAGCAAATTAACATATTTCAGCGAGCTGGGAGTTTTTACTTCAATAGCGTAAGATTTTATCTTAAACGACAAGAACTTTTCGTGGTTCTTGTCAATTTTTGTTGGTTTTCACCCAATGAACTTATTTCAGTCAGCTAGATCTTTCTTCTTCAAAGCAAAAAGATTTTATCTTCAAATACAAGAACTTTTCGTGGTTTTGTTGGTTTTCAGCAAATGAACATATTTCAGCGAGCCAGAAGGTTTTTCTTTAATAGCGTAAGATATTATCTTAAAATACAAGAACATTTCGTGGTTCTTGTCAATTTTTGTTGGTTTTCATCAAATGAACTTATTTCATTCAGCTAGATCTTTCTTCTTCAAAGCAAAAAGATTTTATCTTCAAATACAAGAATTTTTCGTGGTTTTGTTGGTTTTCAGCAAATGAACATATTTCAGCGAGCCAGAAGGTTTTTCTTTAATAGCGTAAGATATTATCTTAAAATACAAGAACTTTTCGTGGTTCTTGTCAATTTTTGTTGGTTTTCATCTAATGAACTTATTTCAGTCAGCTGGATCTTTCTTCTTAAAAGCAAAAAGATTTTATCTTCAAATACAAGAACTTTTCGTGGTTTTGATGGTTTTCAGCAAATGAACATATTTCAACGAGCTGGAAGTTTTTTTCCTTAATAGCGTAAGATTTTATCTTAAAATACAAGAACTTTTCGTGGTTCTTGTCAATTTTTGTTGGTTTTCATCGAATGAACTTATTTCATTCAGCGACATCTTTCTTCTTCAAAGCAAAAAGATTTCATCTTCAAATACAAGAACTTTTCGTGGTTTTGATGGTTTTCAGCAAATGAACATATTTCAACGAGCTGGAAGTTTTTTCCTTAATAGCGTAAGATTTTATCTTAAAATACAAGAACTTTTCGTGGTTCTTGTCAATTTTTGTTGGTTTTCATCGAATGAACTTATTTCATTCAGCGACATCTTTCTTCTTCAAAGCAAAAAGATTTTATCTTAAACTACAAGAACTTTTCGTGCTTCTTTTCAATTTTTGTTGGTTTTCATCTAATGAACTTATTTCAGTCAGCTCGATCTTTCTTCTTCAAAGCAAAAAGATTTTATCTTCAAATACAAGAACTTTTCGTGGTTTTGTTGGTTTTCAGCAAATGAACAGATTTCAGCGACCCAGTAGTTTTTTCTTTAATAGCGTAAGATTTTATCTTAAAATGCAAGAACATTTCGTGGTTCATGTCAATTTTTGTTGGTTTTCATCAAATGAACTTATTTCAGTCAGCGAGATCTTTCTTCTTCAAAGCAAAAGGATTTTATCTTCAAATACAAGAACTTTTCGTGGTTTTGTTGGTTTTCAGCAAATGAACATATTTCAGCGAGCTGGGAGTTTTTACTTTAATAGCGTAAGATTTTATCTTAAACTACAAGAACTTTTCGTGGTTCTTGTCAATTTTTGTTGGTTTTCATCTAATGAACTTATTTCAGTCAGCCAGATCTTTCTTCTTCAAAGCAAAAAGATTTTATCTTCAAATACAAGAACTTTTCGTGGTTTTGATGGTTTTCAGCAAATGAACATATTTCAGCGAGCTGAAAGTTTTTTCCTTAATAGCGTGAGATTTTATCTTAAAAGACAAGAACTGTCCGTGGTTATTGTCAATTTTTGTTGGTTTTCATCTCATGAACTTATTTCAGTCAGCCAGATCTTTCTTCTTCAAAGCAAAAAGATTTTATCTTCAAATACAAGAACTTTTCGTGGTTTTGTTGGTTTTCAGCAAATGAACATATTTCAGCGAGCCAGAAGGTTTTTCTTTAATAGCGTAAGATATTATCTTAAAATACAAGAACTTTTTGTGGTTCTTGTCAATTTTTGTTGGTTTTCATCTAATGAACTTATTTCAGTCAGCTGGATCTTTCTTCTTCAAAGCAAAAAGATTTTATCTTCAAATACAAGAACTTTTCGTGGTTTTGTTGGTTTTCAGCAAATGAACAGATTTCAGCGAGCAAGTAGTTTTTTCTTTAATAGCGTAAGATTTGATCTTAAAATACAAGAACTTTTCGTGGTTCTGGTCAATTTTTGTTGGTTTTCATCTAATGAACTTATTTCAGTCAGCTCGATCTTTCTTCTTCAAAGCAAAAAGATTTTATCTTCAAATACAAGAACTTTTCGTGGTTTTGATGGTTTTCAGCAAATGAACATATTTCAACGAGCTGGAAGTTTTTTCCTTAATAGCGTAAGATTTTATCTTAAAATACAAGAACTTTTCGTGGTTCTGGTCAATTTTTGTTGGTTTTCATCGAATGAACTTATTTCATTCAGCGACATCTTTCTTCTTCAAAGCAAAAAGATTTTATCTTCAAATACAAGAACTTTTCGTGGTTTTGTTGGTTTTCAGCAAATTAACATATTTCAGCGAGCTGGGAGTTTTTACTTCAATAGCGTAAGATTTTATCTTAAACGACAAGAACTTTTCGTGGTTCTTGTCAATTTTTGTTGGTTTTCATCCAATGAACTTATTTCAGTCAGCTAGATCTTTCTTCTTCAAAGCAAAAAGATTTTATCTTCAAATACAAGAACTTTTCGTGGTTTTGTTGGTTTTCAGCAAATGAACAGATTTCAGCGAACAAGAAGTTTTTTCTTTAATAGCGTAAGATTTTATCTTAAAATACAAGAACATTTCGTGGTTCTTGTCAATTTTTGTTGGTTTTCATCAAATGAACTTATTTCATTCAGCTAGATCTTTCTTCTTCAAAGCAAAAAGATTTTATCTTCAAATACAAGAACTTTTCGTGGTTTTGTTGGTTTTCAGCAAATGAACATATTTCAGCGAGCCAGAAGGTTTTTCTTTAATAGCGTAAGATATTATCTTAAAATACAAGAACTTTTCGTGGTTCTTGTCAATTTTTGTTGGTTTTCATCTAATGAACTTATTTCAGTCAGCTGGATCTTTCTTCTTAAAAGCAAAAAGATTTTATCTTCAAATACAAGAACTTTTCGTGGTTTTGATGGTTTTCAGCAAATGAACATATTTCAACGAGCTGGAAGTTTTTTCCTTAATAGCGTAAGATTTTATCTTAAAATACAAGAACTTTTCGTGGTTCTTGTCAATTTTTGTTGGTTTTCATCGAATGAACTTATTTCATTCAGCGACATCTTTCTTCTTCAAAGCAAAAAGATTTCATCTTCAAATACAAGAACTTTTCGTGGTTTTGTTGGTTTTCAGCAAATTAACATATTTCAGCGAGCTGGAAGTTTTTTACTTCACAGCGTAAGATTTTATCTTAAAATACAAGAACTTTTCATGGTTCTTGTCAATTTTTGTAGGTTTTCATCGAATGAACTTATTTCATTCAGCTAGATCTTTCTTCTTCAAAGCAAAAAGATTTTATCTTCAAATACAAGAACTTTTCGTGGTTTTGTTGGTTTTCAGCAAATGAACATATTTCAGCGAGCCAGAAGGTTTTTCTTCAATACAGTAAGATATTATCTTAAAATACAAGAACTTTTCGTGGTTCTTGTCAATTTTTGTTGGTTTTCATCTAATGAAATTATTTCAGTCAGCTGGATCTTTCTTCTTCAAAGCAAAAAGATTTTATCTTGAAATACAAGAACTTTTCGTGGTTTTGTTGGTTTTCAGCAAATGAACAGATTTCAGCGACCCAGTCGTTTTTTCTTTAATAGCGTAAGATTTTATCTTAAAATACAAGAACTTTTCGTGGTTCTGGTCAATTTTTGTTGGTTTTCATCTAATGAACTTATTTCAGTCAGCTCGATCTTTCTTCTTCAAAGCAAAAAGATTTTATCTTCAAATACAAGAACTTTTCGTGGTTTTGATGGTTTTCAGCAAATGAACATATTTCAACGAGCTGGAAGTTTTTTCCTTAATAGCGTAAGATTTTATCTTAAAATACAAGAACTTTTCGTGGTTCTTGTCAATTTTTGTTGGTTTTCATCGAATGAACTTATTTCATTCAGCGACATCTTTCTTCTTCAAAGCAAAAAGATTTTATCTTCAAATACAAGAACTTTTCGTGGTTTTGTTGGTTTTCAGCAAATTAACATATTTCAGCGAGCTGGGAGTTTTAACTTTAATAGCGTAAGATTTTATCTTAAACTAAAGAACTTTTCGTGGTTCTTGTCAATTTTTGTTGGTTTTCATCTCATGAACTTATTTCAGTCAGCTCGATCTTTCTTCTTCAAAGCAAAAAGATTTTATCTTCAAACACAAGAACTTTTCGTGGTTTTGTTGGTTTTCAGCAAATGAACAGATTTCAGCGAACAAGAAGTTTTTTCTTTAATAGCGTAAGATTTTATCTTAAAATACAAGAACATTTCGTGGTTCTTGTCAATTTTTGTTGGTTTTCATCAAATGAACTTATTTCAGTCAGCGAGATCTTTCTTCTTCAAAGCAAAAGGATTTTATCTTCAAATACAAGAACTTTTCGTGGTTTTGTTGGTTTTCAGCAAATGAACAGATTTCAGCGAGCCAGAAGTTTTTTCTTTAATAGCGTCAGATTTCATCTTAAAATACAAGAACTTTTCGTGGTTCTTGTCAATTTTTGTTGGTTTTCATCCAATGAACTTATTTCAGTCAGCTAGATCTTTCTTCTTCAAAGCAAACAGATTTTATCTTCAAATGCAAGAACTTTTCGTGGTTTTGTTGGTTTTCAGCATATGAACAGATTTCAGCGAGCCAGAAGTTTTTTCGTTAATAGCGTAAGATTTCATCTTAAAATACAAGAACTTTTCGTGGTTCTTGTCAATTTTTGTTGGTTTTCATCGAATGAACTTATTTCAGTCAGCTCGATCTTTCTTCTTCAAAGCAAAAAGATTTCATCTTCAAATACAAGAACTTTTCGTGGTTTTGTTGGTTTTCAGCAAATGAACAGATTTCAGCGAGCAAGAAGCTTTTTCTTTAATAGCGTAAGATTTTATCTTAAAATACAAGAACTTTTCGTGGTTCTTGTCAATTTTTGTTGGTTTTCATCTGATGAACTTATTTCAGTCAGCTGGATCTTTCTTCTTCAAAGCAAAAAGATTTTATCTTGAAATACAAGAACTTTTCGTGGTTTTGTTGGTTTTCAGCAAATGAACAGATTTCAGCGACCCAGTCGTTTTTCTTTAATAGCGTAAGATTTTATCTTAAAATACAAGAACTTTTCGTGGTTCTTGTCAATTTTTGTTGGTTTTCATCTAATGAACTTATTTCAGTCAGCTCGATCTTTCTTCTTCAAAGCAAAAAGATTTTATCTTCAAATACAAGAACTTTTCGTGGTTTTGATGGTTTTCAGCAAATGAACATATTTCAACGAGCTGGAAGTTTTTTCCTTAATAGCGTAAGATTTTATCTTAAAATACAAGAACTTTTCGTGGTTCTTGTCAATTTTTGTTGGTTTTCATCGAATGAACTTATTTCATTCAGCGACATCTTTCTTCTTCAAAGCAAAAAGATTTTATCTTCAAATACAAGAACTTTTCGTGGTTTTGTTGGTTTTCAGCAAATTAACATATTTCAGCGAGCTGGGAGTTTTAACTTTAATAGCGTAAGATTTTATCTTAAACTAAAGAACTTTTCGTGGTTCTTGTCAATTTTTGTTGGTTTTCATCTCATGAACTTATTTCAGTCAGCTCGATCTTTCTTCTTCAAAGCAAAAAGATATTATCTTCAAACACAAGAACTTTTCGTGGTTTTGTTGGTTTTCAGCAAATGAACAGATTTCAGCGAACAAGAAGTTTTTTCTTTAATAGCGTAAGATTTTATCTTAAAATACAAGAACATTTCGTGGTTCTTGTCAATTTTTGTTGGTTTTCATCAAATGAACTTATTTCAGTCAGCGAGATCTTTCTTCTTCAAAGCAAAAGGATTTTATCTTCAAATACAAGAACTTTTCGTGGTTTTGTTGGTTTTCAGCAAATGAACAGATTTCAGCGAGCCAGAAGTTTTTTCTTTAATAGCGTCAGATTTCATCTTAAAATACAAGAACTTTTCGTGGTTCTTGTCAATTCTTGTTGGTTTTCATCCAATGAACTTATTTCAGTCAGCTAGATCTTTCTTCTTCAAAGCAAACAGATTTTATCTTCAAATGCAAGAACTTTTCGTGGTTTTGTTGGTTTTCAGCATATGAACAGATTTCAGCGAGCCAGAAGTTTTTTCGTTAATAGCGTAAGATTTCATCTTAAAATACAAGAACTTTTCGTGGTTCTTGTCAATTTTTGTTGGTTTTCATCTCATGAACTTATTTCAGTCAGCTGGATCTTTCTTCTTCAAAGCAAAAAGATTTTATCTTCAAATACAAGAACTTTTCGTGGTTTTGATGGTTTTCAGCAAATGAACATATTTCAGCGAGCAAGAAGTTTTTTCTTTAATAGCGTAAGATTGCATCTTAAAATACAAGAACTTATCGTGGTTCTTGTCAATTTTTGTTGGTTTTCATCGAATGAACTTATTTCAGTCAGCTCGATCTTTCTTCTTCAAAGCAAAAAGATTTCATCTTCAAATACAAGAACTTTTCGTGGTTTTGTTGGTTTTCAGCAAATGAACAGATTTCAGCGAGCAAGAAGCTTTTTCTTGAAAAGCGTAAGATTTTATCTGAAAATACAAGAACTTTTCGTGGTTCTTGTCAATTTTTGTTGGTTTTCATCTGATGAACTTGTTTCAGTCAGCTCGATCTTTCTTCTTCAAAGCAAAAAGATTTTATCTTTAAATACAAGAACTTTTCGTGGTTTTGATGGTTTTCAGCAAATTAACATATTTCAGCGAGCTGGAAGTTTTTTCCTTAAGAGCGTAAGATTTTATCTTATAATACAAGAACTTATCGTGGTTCTTGTCAATTTTTGTTGGATTTCATCTGATGAACTTGTTTCAGTCAGCTCGATCTTTCTTCTTCAAAGCAAAAAGATTTTATCTTCAAATACAAGAACTTTTTGTGGTTTTGTTGGTTTTCAGCAAATGAACAGATTTCAGAGAGCAAGAAGTTTTTTCTTTAATAGCGAAGATTTTATCTTAAAATACAAGAACTTTTCGTGATTGTTGTCAATTTTTGTTGGTTTTCATCTAATGAACTTACTTCAGTCAGCTAGATCTTTCTTCTTCAAAGCAAAAAGATTTTATCTTCAAATACAAGAACTTTTCGTGGTTTTGTTGGTTTTCAGCAAATGAACAGATTTCAGCGAGCAAGAAGTTTTTTCTTTAATAGTGTAAGATTTTATCTTAAAATACAAGAACTTTTCGTGGTTCTTGTCAATTTTTGTTGGTTTTCATCGAATGAACTTATTTCAGTCAGCTGGATCTTTCTTCTTCAAAGCAAAAGGATTTTCTCTTCAAAAACAAGAACTTTTCGTGGTTTTGATGGTTTTCATCAAATGAACATATTTCAGCGAGCTGAAAGTTTTTTCCTTAATAGCGTGAGATTTTATCTTAAAAGACAAGAACTGTCCGTGGTTATTGTCAATTTTTGTTGGTTTTCATCTCATGAACTTATTTCAGTCAGCCAGATCTTTCTTCTTCAAAGCAAAAAGATTTTATCTTCAAATACAAGAACTTTTCGTGGTTTTGTTGGTTTTCAGCAAATGAACATATTTCAGCGAGCCAGAAGGTTTTTCTTTAATAGCGTAAGATATTATCTTAAAATACAAGAACTTTTCGTGGTTCTTGTCAATTTTTGTTGGTTTTCATCTAATGAACTTATTTCAGTCAGCTGGATCTTTCTTCTTCAAAGCAAAAAGATTTTATCTTCAAATACAAGAACTTTTCGTGGTTTTGTTGGTTTTCAGCAAATGAACAGATTTCAGCGAGCAAGTAGTTTTTTCTTTAATAGCGTAAGATTTTATCTTAAAATACAAGAACTTTTCGTGGTTCTGGTCAATTTTTGTTGGTTTTCATCGAATGAACTTATTTCATTCAGCGACATCTTTCTTCTTCAAAGCAAAAAGATTTTATCTTCAAATACAAGAACTTTTCGTGGTTTTGTTGGTTTTCAGCAAATTAACATATTTCAGCGAGCTGGGAGTTTTTACTTTAATAGCGTAAGATTTTATCTTAAACGACAAGAACTTTTCGTGGTTCTTGTCAATTTTTGTTGGTTTTCATCCAATGAACTTATTTCAGTCAGCTCGATCTTTCTTCTTCAAAGCAAAAAGATTTTATCTTCAAATACAAGAACTTTTCGTGGTTTTGTTGGTTTTCAGCAAATGAACAGATTTCAGCGAGCAAGTAGTTTTTTCTTTAATAGCGTAAGATTTTATCTTAAAATACAAGAACTTTTCGTGGTTCTGGTCAATTTTTGTTGGTTTTCATCTAATGAACTTATTTCTGTCAGCTCGATCTTTCTTCTTCAAAGCAAAAAGATTTTATCTTCAAATACAAGAACTTTTCGTGGTTTTGATGGTTTTCAGCAAATGAACATATTTCAACGAGCTGGAAGTTTTTTCCTTAATAGCGTAAGATTTTATCTTAAAATACAAGAACTTTTCGTGGTTCTTGTCAATTTTTGTTGGTTTTCATCGAATGAACTTATTTCATTCAGCGACATCTTTCTTCTTCAAAGCAAAAAGATTTTATCTTCAAATACAAGAACTTTTCGTGGTTTTGTTGGTTTTCAGCAAATGAACATATTTCAGCGAGCCAGAAGGTTTTTCTTTAATACAGTAAGATATTATCTTAAAATACAAGAACTTTTCGTGGTTCTTGTCAATTTTTGTTGGTTTTCATCTAATGAACTTATTTCAGTCAGCTGGATCTTTCTTCTTCAAAGCAAAAAGATTTTATCTTGAAATACAAGAACTTTTCGTGGTTTTGATGGTTTTCAGCAAATGAACATATTTCAACGAGCTGGAAGTTTTTTCCTTAATAGCGTAAGATTTTATCTTAAAATACAAGAACTTTTCGTGGTTCTTGTCAATTTTTGTTGGTTTTCATCGAATGAACTTATTTCATTCAGCGACATCTTTCTTCTTCAAAGCAAAAAGATTTTATCTTCAAATACAAGAACTTTTCGTGGTTTTGTTGGTTTTCAGCAAATTAACATATTTCAGCGAGCTGGGAGTTTTAACTTTAATAGCGTAAGATTTTATCTTAAACTACAAGAACTTTTCGTGGTTCTTGTCAATTTTTTTGGTTTTCATCTCATGAACTTATTTCAGTCAGCTCGATCTTTCTTCTTCAAAGCAAAAAGATTTTATCTTCAAACACAAGAACTTTTCGTGGTTTTGTTGGTTTTCAGCAAATGAACAGATTTCAGCGAACAAGAAGTTTTTTCTTTAATAGCGTAAGGTTTTATCTTAAAATACAAGAACATTTCGTGGTTCTTGTCAATTTTTGTTGGTTTTCATCAAATGAACTTATTTCAGTCAGCGAGATCTTTCTTCTTCAAAGCAAAAGGATTTTATCTTCAAATACAAGAACTTTTCGTGGTTTTGTTGGTTTTCAGCAAATGAACAGATTTCAGCGAGCCAGAAGTTTTTTCTTTCATAGCGTCAGATTTCATCTTAAAATACAAGAACTTTTCGTGGTTCTTGTCAATTTTTGTTGGTTTTCATCTAATGAACTTATTTCAGTCAGCTAGATCTTTCTTCTTCAAAGCAAACAGATTTTATCTTCAAATACAAGAACTTTTCGTGGTTTTGTTGGTTTTCAGCAAATGAACAGATTTCAGCGAGCCAGAAGTTTTTTCGTTAATAGCGTAAGATTTCATCTTAAAATACAAGAACTTTTCGTGGTTCTTGTCAATTTTTGTTGGTTTTCATCTCATGAACTTGTTTCAGTCAGCTCGATCTTTCTTCTTCAAAGCAAAAAGATTTTATCTTCAAATACAAGAACTTTTCGTGGTTTTGATGGTTTTCAGCAAATTAACATATTTCAGCGAGCTGGAAGTTTTTTCCTTAATAGCGTAAGATTTTATCTTAAAATACAAGAACTTTTCGTGGTTCTTGTCAATTTTTGTTGGATTTCATCTGATGAACTTGTTTCAGTCAGCTCGATCTTTCTTCTTCAAAGCAAAAAGATTTTATCTTCAAATACAAGAACTTTTCGTGGTTTTGATGGTTTTCAGCAAATTAACATATTTCAGCGAGCTGGAAGTTTTTTCCTTAATAGCGGAAGATTTTATCTTAAAATACAAGAACTTTTCGTGGTTATTGTCAATTTTTGTTGGTTTTCATCTAATGAACTTATTTCAGTCAGCTAGATCTTTCTTCTTCAAAGCAAAAAGATTTTATCTTCAAATACAAGAACTTTTCGTGGTTTTGTTGGTTTTCAGCAAATGAACAGAATTCAGCGAGCAAGAAGTTTTTTCTTTAATAGCGTAAGATTTTATCTTAAAATACAAGAACTTTTCATGGTTCTTGTCAATTTTTGTTGGTTTTCATCAAATGAACTTATTTCAGTCAGCGAGATCTTTCTTCTTCAAAGCAAAACGATTTTCTCTTCAAATACAAGAACTTTTCGGGGTTTTGATGGTTTTCAGCAAATGAACATATTTCAGCGAACCAGAAGTTTTTTCTTTAATAGCGCAAGATTTCATCTTAAAATACAAGAACTTTTCGTGGTTCTTGTCAATTTTTGTTGGTTTTCATCTCATGAACTTATTTCAGTCAGCTAGATCTTTCTTCTTCAAAGCAAAAAGATTTTATCTTCAAATACAAGAACTTTTCGTGGTTTTGATGGTTTTCAGCAAATGAACAGATTTCAGCGAGCCAGAAGTTTTTTCTTTAATAGCGTAAGATATTATCTTAAAATACAAGAACTTTTCGTGGTTCTTGTCAATTTTTGTTGGGTTTCATCTAATGAACTTATTTCAGTCAGCTGGATCTTTCTTCTTCGAAGCAAAAAGATTTTATCTTCACATACAAGAACTTTTCGTGGTTTTGTTGGTTTTCAGCAAATGAACAGATTTCAGCGACCCAGTAGTTTTTTCTTTAATAGCGTAAGATTTTATCTTAAAATACAAGAACTTTTCGTGGTTCTGGTCAATTTTTGTTGGCTTTCATCTAATGAACTTATTTCAGTCAGCTCGATCTTTCTTCTAAACCAAAAAGATTTTATCTTAAAATACAAGAACGTTTCATGGTTCTTGTCAATTTTTGTTGGTTTTCATCAAATGAACTTATTTCAGTCAGCGAGATCTTTCTTCTTCAAAGCAAAACGATTTTCTCTTCAAATACAAGAACTTTTCGGGGTTTTGATGGTTTTCAGCAAATGAACATATTTCAGCGAGCCAGAAGTTTTTTCTTTAATAGCGCAAGATTTCATCTTGAAATACAAGAACTTTTCGTGGTTCTTGTCAATTTTTGTTGGTTTTCATCTCATGAACTTATTTCAGTCAGCTGGATCTTTCTTCTTCAAAGCAAAAGGATTTTCTCTTAAAATACAAGAACTTTTCGTGGTTCTTGTCAATTTTTGTTGGTTTTTTTCTAATGAACTTATTTCAGTCAGCTCGATCTTTCTTCTTCAAAGCAAAAAGATTTTATCTTCAAATTCAAGAACTTTTCGTGGTTTTGTTGGTTTTCAGCAAATTAACATATTTCAGCGAGCTGGGAGTTTTTACTTCAATAGCGTAAGATTTTATCTTAAACTACAAGAACTTTTCGTGGTTCTTGTCAATTTTTGTTGGTTTTCATCTAATGAACTTATTTCAGTCAGCTGGATCTTTCTTCTTCAAAGCAAAAAGATTTTATCTTCACATACAAGAACTTTTCGTGGTTTTGTTGGTTTTCAGCAAATGAACAGATTTCAGCGACCCAGTAGTTTTTTCTTTAATAGCGTAAGATTTTATCTTAAAATACAAGAACTTTTCGTGGTTCTGGTCAATTTTTGTTGGCTTTCATCTAATGAACTTATTTCAGTCAGCTCGATCTTTCTTCTTCAAACCAAAAAGATTTTATCTTCAAATACAAGAACTTTTCGTGGTTTTGATGGTTTTCAGCAAATGAACATATTTCAACGAGCTGGAAGTTTTTTCCTTAATAGCGTAAGATTTTATCTTAAAATACAAGAACTTTTCGTGGTTCTTGTCAATTTTTGTTGGTTTTCATCGAATGAACTTATTTCATTCAGCGACATCTTTCTTCTTCAAAGCAAAAAGATTTTATCTTCAAATACAAGAACTTTTCGTGGTTTTGTTGGTTTTCAGCAAATTAACATATTTCAGCGAGCTGGGAGTTTTAACTTTAATAGCGTAAGATTTTATCTCAAACTACAAGAACTTTTCGTGGTTCTTGTCAATTTTTGTTGGTTTTCATCTCATGAACTTATTTCAGTCAGCTCGATCTTTCTTCTTCAAAGCAAAAAGATTTTATCTTCAAACACAAGAACTTTTCGTGGTTTTGTTGGTTTTCAGCAAATGAACAGATTTCAGCGAACAAGAAGTTTTTTCTTTAATAGCGTAAGGTTTTATCTTAAAATACAAGAACATTTCGTGGTTCTTGTCAATTTTTGTTGGTTTTCATCAAATGAACTTATTTCAGTCAGCGAGATCTTTCTTCTTCAAAGCAAAAGGATTTTATCTTCAAATACAAGAACTTTTCGTGGTTTTGTTGGTTTTCAGCAAATGAACAGATTTCAGCGAGCCAGAAGTTTTTTCTTTAATAGCGTCAGATTTCATCTTAAAATACAAGAACTTTTCGTGGTTCTTGTCAATTTTTGTTGGTTTTCATCTAATGAACTTATTTCAGTCAGCTAGATCTTTCTTCTTCAAAGCAAACAGATTTTATCTTCAAATACAAGAACTTTTCGTGGTTTTGTTGGTTTTCAGCATATGAACAGATTTCAGCGAGCCAGAAGTTTTTTCGTTAATAGCGTAAGATTTCATCTTAAAAAACAAGAACTTTTCGTGGTTCTTGTCAATTTTTGTTGGTTTTCATCGAATGAACTTATTTCAGTCAGCTCGATCTTTCTTCTTCAAAGCAAAAAGATTTCATCTTCAAATACAAGAACTTTTCGTGGTTTTGTTGGTTTTCAGCAAATGAACATATTTCAGCGAGCAAGAAGCTTTTTCTTTAATAGCGTAAGATTTTATCTTAAAATACAAGAACTTTTCGTGGTTCTTGTCAATTTTTGTTGGTTTTCATCTGATGAACTTGTTTCAGTCAGCTCGATCTTTCTTCTTCAAAGCAAAAAGATTTTATCTTCAAATACAAGAACTTTTCGTGGTTTTGATGGTTTTCAGCAAATTAACATATTTCAGCGAGTTGGAAGTTTTTTCCTTAATAGCGTAAGATTTTATCTTAAAATACAAGAACTTTTCGTGGTTCTTGTCAATTTTTGTTGGATTTCATCTGATGAACTTGTTTCAGTCAGCTCGATCTTTCTTCTTCAAAGCAAAAAGATTTTATCTTCAAATACAAGAACTTTTCGTGGTTTTGATGGTTTTCAGCAAATTAACATATTTCAGCGAGCTGGAAGTTTTTTCCTTAATAGCGTAAGATTTTATCTTAAAATACAAGAACTTTTCGTGGTTATTGTCAATTTTTGTTGGTTTTCATCTAATGAACTTATTTCAGTCAGCTAGATCTTTCTTCTTCAAAGCAAAAAGATTTTCTCTTCAAATACAAGAACTTTTTGTGGTTTTGTTGGTTTTCAGCAAATGAACAGATTTCAGAGAGCAAGAAGTTTTTTCTTTAATAGCGTAAGATTTTATCTTAAAATACAAGAACTTTTCGTGATTGTTGTCAATTTTTGTTGGTTTTCATCTAATGAACTTATTTCAGTCAGCTAGATCTTTCTTCTTCAAAGCAAAAAGATTTTATCTTCAAATACAAGAACTTTTCGTGGTTTTGTTGGTTTTCAGCAAATGAACAGATTTCAGCAAGCAAGAAGTTTTTTCTTTAATAGTGTAAGATTTTATCTTAAAATACAAGAACTTTTCGTGGTTCTTGTCAATTTTTGTTGGTTTTCATCTAATGAACTTATTTCAGTCAGCTGGATCTTTCTTCTTCAAAGCAAAAGGATTTTCTCTTCAAATACAAGATCTTTTCGTGGTTTTGATGGTTTTCAGCAAATGAACATATTTCAGCGAGCTGGAAGTTTTTTCCTTAATAGCGTAAGATTTTATCTTAAAATACAAGAACTTTTCGTGGTTCTTGTCAATTTTTGTTGGTTTTTTTCCAATGAACTTATTTCAGTCAGCTCGATCTTTCTTCTTCAAAGCAAAAAGATTTTATCTTCAAATACAAGAACTTTTCGTGGTTTTGATGGTTTTCAGCAAATGAACATATTTCAGCGAGCTGGAAGTTTTTTCCTTAATAGCGTAAGATTTTATCTTAAAATACAAGAACTTTTCGTGGTTCTTGTCAATTTTTGTTGGTTTTCATCTCATGAACTTTTTTCAGTCAGCTGGATCTTTCTTCTTTTAATCAAAAAGATTTAATCTTCAAATACAAGAACTTTTCGTGGTTTTGTTGTTTTTCAGCAAATGAACATATTTCAGCGATCTGGGAGTTTTTTCTTTAATAGCGTAAGATTTTATCTTAAAATACAAGAACTTTTCGTGATTGTTGTCAATTTTTGTTGGTTTTCATCTAATGAACTTATTTCAGTCAGCTGGATCTTTCTTCTTCAAAGCAAAAGGATTTTCTCTTCAAATACAAGATCTTTTCGTGGTTTTGATGGTTTTCAGCAAATGAACATATTTCAGCGAGCTGGAAGTTTTTTCCTTAATAGCGTAAGATTTTATCTTAAAATACAAGAACTTTTCGTGGTTCTTGTCAATTTTTGTTGGTTTTTTTCCAATGAACTTATTTCAGTCAGCTCGATCTTTCTTCTTCAAAGCAAAAAGATTTTATCTTCAAATACAAGAACTTTTCGTGGTTTTGATGGTTTTCAGCAAATGAACATATTTCAGCGAGCTGGAAGTTTTTTCCTTAATAGCGTAAGATTTTATCTTAAAATACAAGAACTTTTCGTGGTTCTTGTCAATTTTTGTTGGTTTTCATCTCATGAACTTATTTCAGTCAGCTGGATCTTTCTTCTTTTAATCAAAAAGATTTAATCTTCAAATACAAGAACTTTTCGTGGTTTTGTTGTTTTTCAGCAAATGAACATATTTCAGCGATCTGGGAGTTTTTTCTTTAATAGCGTAAGATTTTATCTTAATATACAAGAACTTATCGTGGTTCTTGTCAATTTTTGTTGGTTTTCATCGAATGAACTTATTTCAGTCAGCTCGATCTTTCTTCTTCAAAGCAAAAAGATTTTATCTTCAAATACAAGAACTTTTCGTGGTTTTGTTGGTTTTCAGCAAATGAACAGAATTCAGCGAGCAAGAAGTTTTTTCTTTAATAGCGTAAGATTTTATCTTAAAATACAAGAACTTTTCGTGGTTCTTGTCAATTTTTGTTGGTTTTTTTCTAATGAACTTATTTCAGTCAGCTCGATCTTTCTTCTTCAAAGCAAAAAGATTTTATCTTCAAATACAAGAACTTTTCGTGGTTTTGATGGTTTTCAGCAAATGAACATATTTCAGCGAGCTGGAAGTTTTTTCCTTAATAGCGTAAGATTTTATCTTAAAATACAAGAACTTTTCGTGGTTCTTGTCAATTTTTGTTGGTTTTCATCTAATGAACTTATTTCAGTCAGCTGGATCTTTCTTCCTTTAAGCAAAAAGATTTAATCTTCAAATACAAGAACTTTTCGTGGTTTTGTTGGTTTTCAGCAAATGAACATATTTCAGCGATCTGGGAGTTTTTTCTTTAATAGCGTAAGATTTTATCTTAATATACAAGAACTTATCGTGGTTCTTGTCAATTTTTGTTGGTTTTCATCGAATGAACTTATTTCAGTCAGCTCGATCTTTCTTCTTCAAAGCAAAAAGATTTTATCTTCAAATACAAGAACTTTTCGTGGTTTTGTTGGTTTTCAGCAAATGAACAGAATTCAGCGAGCAAGAAGTTTTTTCTTTAATAGCGTAAGATTTTATCTTAAAATACAAGAACTTTTCATGGTTCTTGTCAATTTTTGTTGGTTTTCATCGAATGAACTTATTTCATTCAGCGACATCTTTCTTCTTCAAAGCAAAAAGATTTTATCTTCAAATACAAGAACTTTTCGTGGTTTTGTTGGTTTTCAGCAAATTAACATATTTCAGCGAGCTGGGAGCTTTAACTTTAATAGCGTAAGATTTTATCTTAAACTACAAGAACTTTTCGTGGTTCTTGTCAATTTTTGTTGGTTTTCATCTCATGAACTTATTTCAGTCAGCTCGATCTTTCTTCTTCAAAGCAAAAAGATTTTATCTTCAAACACAAGAACTTTTCGTGGTTTTGTTGGTTTTCAGCAAATGAACAGATTTCAGCGAACAAGAAGTTTTTTCTTTAATAGCGTAAGGTTTTATCTTGAAATACAAGAACATTTCGTGGTTCTTGTCAATTTTTGTTGGTTTTCATCAAATGAACTTATTTCAGTCAGCGAGATCTTTCTTCTTCAAAGCAAAAGGATTTTATCTTCAAATACAAGAACTTTTCGTGGTTTTGTTGGTTTTCAGCAAATGAACAGATTTCAGCGAGCCAGAAGTTTTTTCTTTAATAGCGTCAGATTTCATCTTAAAATACAAGAACTTTTCGTGGTTCTTGTCAATTTTTGTTGGTTTTCATCTAATGAACTTATTTCAGTCAGCTAGATCTTTCTTCTTCAAAGCAAACAGATTTTATCTTCAAATACAAGAACTTTTCGTGGTTTTGTTGGTTTTCAGCATATGAACAGATTTCAGCGAGCCAGAAGTTTTTTCGTTAATAGCGGAAGATTTCATCTTAAAATACAAGAACTTTTCGTGGTTCTTGTCAATTTTTGTTGGTTTTCATCTCATGAACTTATTTCAGTCAGCTGGATCTTTCTTCTTCAAAGCAAAAAGATTTTATCTTCAAATACAAGAACTTTTCGTGGTTTTGATGGTTTTCAGCAAATGAACATATTTCAGCGAGCAAGAAGTTTTTTCTTTAATAGCGTAAGATTGCATCTTAAAATACAAGAACTTATCGTGGTTCTTGTCAATTTTTGTTGGTTTTCATCGAATGAACTTATTTCAGTCAGCTCGATCTTTCTTCTTCAAAGCAAAAAGATTTCATCTTGAAATACAAGAACTTTTCGTGGTTTTGTTGGTTTTCAGCAAATGAACATATTTCAGCGAGCAAGAAGCTTTTTCTTTAATAGCGTAAGATTTTATCTTAAAATACAAGAACTTTTCGTGGTTCTTGTCAATTTTTGTTGGTTTTCATCTGATGAACTTGTTTCAGTCAGCTCGATCTTTCTTCTTCAAAGCAAAAAGATTTTATCTTCAAATACAAGAACTTTTCGTGGTTTTGATGGTTTTCAGCAAATTAACATATTTCAGCGAGCTGGAAGTTTTTCCTTAATAGCGTAAGATTTTATCTTAAAATACAAGAACTTTTCGTGGTTCTTGTCAATTTTTGTTGGATTTCATCTGATGAACTTGTTTCAGTCAGCTCGATCTTTCTTCTTCAAAGCAAAAAGATTTTATCTTCAAATACAAGAACTTTTCGTGGTTTTGATGGTTTTCAGCAAATTAACATATTTCAGCGAGCTGGAAGTTTTTTCCTTAATAGCGTAAGATTTTATCTTAAAATACAAGAACTTTTCGTGGTTATTGTCAATTTTTGTTGGTTTTCATCTAATGAACTTATTTTATTCAGCTAGATCTTTCTTCTTCAAAGCAAAAAGATTTTATCTTCAAATACAAGAACTTTTTGTGGTTTTGTTGGTTTTCAGCAAATGAACAGATTTCAGAGAGCAAGAAGTTTTTTCTTTAATAGCGTAAGATTTTATCTTAAAATACAAGAACTTTTCGTGATTGTTGTCAATTTTTGTTGGTTTTCATCTAATGAACTTATTTCAGTCAGCTAGATCTTTCTTCTTCAAAGCAAAAAGATTTTATCTTCAAATACAAGAACTTTTCGTGGTTTTGTTGGTTTTCAGCAAATGAACAGATTTCAGCAAGCAAGAAGTTTTTTCTTTAATAGTGTAAGATTTTATCTTAAAATACAAGAACTTTTCGTGGTTCTTGTCAATTTTTGTTGGTTTTCATCTAATGAACTTATTTCAGTCAGCTGGATCTTTCTTCTTCAAAGCAAAAGGATTTTCTCTTAAAATACAAGAACTTTTCGTGGTTCTTGTCAATTTTTGTTGGTTTTTTTCTAATGAACTTATTTCAGTCAGCTCGATCTTTCTTCTTCAAAGCAAAAAGATTTTATCTTCAAATACAAGAACTTTTCGTGGTTTTGATGGTTTTCAGCAAATGAACATATTTCAGCGAGCTGGAAGTTTTTTCCTTAATAGCGTAAGATTTTATCTTAAAATACAAGAACTTTTCGTGGTTCTTGTCAATTTTTGTTGGTTTTCATCTCATGAACTTATTTCAGTCAGCTGGATCTTTCTTCTTTTAAGCAAAAAGATTTAATCTTCAAATACAAGAACTTTTCGTGGTTTTGTTGGTTTTCAGCAAATGAACATATTTCAGCGATCTGGGAGTTTTTTCTTTAATAGCGTAAGATTTTATCTTAATATACAAGAACTTATCGTGGTTCTTGTCAATTTTTGTTGGTTTTCATCGAATGAACTTATTTCAGTCAGCTCGATCTTTCTTCTTCAAAGCAAAAAGATTTTATCTTCAAATACAAGAACTTTTCGTGGTTTTGTTGGTTTTCAGCAAATGAACAGAATTCAGCGAGCAAGAAGTTTTTTCTTTAATAGCGTAAGATTTTATCTTAAAATACAAGAACTTTTCATGGTTCTTGTCAATTTTTGTTGGTTTTCATCAAATGAACTTATTTCAGTCAGCGAGATCTTTCTTCTTCAAAGCAAAACGATTTTCTCTTCAAATACAAGAACTTTTCGGGGTTTTGATGGTTTTCAGCAAATGAACATATTTCAGCGAGCCAGAAGTTTTATCTTTAATAGCATAAGATTTCATCTTAAAATACAAGAACTTTTCGTGGTTCTTGTCAATTTTTGTTGGTTTTCATCTCATGAACTTATTTCAGTCAGCTAGATCTTTCTTCTTCAAAGCAAAAAGATTTTATCTTCACATACAAGAACTTTTCGTGGTTTTGTTGGTTTTCAGCAAATGAACATATTTCAGCGAGCCAGAAGGTTTTTCTTCAATAGCGTAAGATATTATCTTAAAATACAAGAAGTTTTCGTGGTTCTTGTCAATTTTTGTTGGTTTTCATCTCATGAACTTATTTCAGTCAGCTGGATCTTTCTTCTTCAAAGCAAAAAGATTTTATCTTCAAATAAAAGAACTTTTCGTGGTTTTGATGGTTTTCAGCAAATGAACATATTTCAGCGAGCAAGAAGTTTTTTCTTTAATAGCGCAAGATTGCATCTGAAAATACAAGAACTTATCGTGGTTCTTGTCAATTTTTGTTGGTTTTCATCTAATGAACTTATTTCAGTCAGCTCGATCTTTCTTCTTCAAAGCAAAAAGATTTAATCTTCAAATACAAGAACTTTTCGTGGTTTTGTTGGTTTTCAGCAAATGAACATATTTCAGCGAGCAAGAAGCTTTTTCTTTAATAGCGTAAGATTTTATCTTAAAATACAAGAACTTTTCGTGGTTATTGTCAATTTTTGTTGGTTTTCATCTCATGAACTTATTTCAGTCAGCTCGATCTTTCTTCTTCAAAGCAAAAAGATTTTATCTTCAAATACAAGAACTTTTCGTGGTTTTGTTGGTTTTCAGCAAATGGACAGATTTCAGAGTGCAAGAAGTTTTTTCTTTAATAGTGTAAGATTCTATCTTAAAATACAAGAACTTTTCGTGGTTCTTGTCAATTTTTGTTGGTTTTCATCTAATGAACTTATTTCAGTCAGCCAGATCTTTCTTCTTCAAAGCAAAAGGATTTTCTCTTCAAATACAAGAACTTTTCGTGGTTTTGATGGTTTTCAGCAAATGAACATGTTTCAGCGAGCTGGAAGTTTTTTCCTTAATAGCGTAAGATTTTATCTTAAAATACAAGAACTTTTCGTGGTTCTTGTCAATTTTTGTTGGTTTTCATCTAATGAACTTATTTCAGTCAGCTAGATCTTTCTTCTTCAAAGCAAAAAGATTTAATCTTCAAATACAAGAACTTTTCGTGGTTTTGTTGGTTTTCAGCAAATGAACATATTTCAGCGATCTGGGAGTTTTTTCTTCAATAGCGTAAGATTTTATCTTAAAATACAAGAACTTATCGTGGTTCTTGTCAATTTTTGTTGGTTTTCATCTGATGAACTTATTTCAGTCAGCTCGATCTTTCTTCTTCAAAGCAAAAAGATTTTATCTTCAAATACAAGAACTTTTCGTGGTTTTGTTGGTTTTCAGCAAATGAACAGATTTCAGCGAGCCAGAAGTTTTTTCTTTAATAGCGTAAGATTTCATCTTAAAATACAAGACCATTTCGTGGTTCTTGTCAATTTTTGTTGGTTTTCATCCAATGAACTTATTTCAGTCAGCTAGATCATTCTTCTTCAAAGCAAAAAGATTTTATCTTCAAATACAAGAACTTTTCGTTGTTTTGTTGGTTTTCAGCAAATGAACAGATTTCAGCGAGCAAGAAGTTTTTTCTTTCATAGTGTAAGATTTTATCTTAAAATACAAGAACTTTTCGTGGTTCTTGTCAATTTTTGTTGGTTTTCATCTAATGAACTTATTTCAGTCAGCTCGATCTTTCTTCTTCAAAGCAAAAAGATTTTATCTTCAAATACAAGAACTTTTCGTGGTTTTGATGGTTTTCAGCAAATTAACATATTTCAGCGAGCTGGAAGTTTTTCCTTAATAGCGTAAGATTTTATCTTAAAATACAAGAACTTTTCGTGGTTCTTGTCAATTTTTGTTGGATTTCATCTGATGAACTTGTTTCAGTCAGCTCGATCTTTCTTCTTCAAAGCAAAAAGATTTTATCTTCAAATACAAGAACTTTTCGTGGTTTTGATGGTTTTCAGCAAATTAACATATTTCAGCGAGCTGGAAGTTTTTTCCTTAATAGCGTAAGATTTTATCTTAAAATACAAGAACTTTTCGTGGTTATTGTCAATTTTTGTTGGTTTTCATCTAATGAACTTATTTTATTCAGCTAGATCTTTCTTCTTCAAAGCAAAAAGATTTTATCTTCAAATACAAGAACTTTTTGTGGTTTTGTTGGTTTTCAGCAAATGAACAGATTTCAGAGAGCAAGAAGTTTTTTCTTTAATAGCGTAAGATTTTATCTTAAAATACAAGAACTTTTCGTGATTGTTGTCAATTTTTGTTGGTTTTCATCTAATGAACTTATTTCAGTCAGCTAGATCTTTCTTCTTCAAAGCAAAAAGATTTTATCTTCAAATACAAGAACTTTTCGTGGTTTTGTTGGTTTTCAGCAAATGAACAGATTTCAGCAAGCAAGAAGTTTTTTCTTTAATAGTGTAAGATTTTATCTTAAAATACAAGAACTTTTCGTGGTTCTTGTCAATTTTTGTTGGTTTTCATCTAATGAACTTATTTCAGTCAGCTGGATCTTTCTTCTTCAAAGCAAAAGGATTTTCTCTTAAAATACAAGAACTTTTCGTGGTTCTTGTCAATTTTTGTTGGTTTTTTTCTAATGAACTTATTTCAGTCAGCTCGATCTTTCTTCTTCAAAGCAAAAAGATTTTATCTTCAAATACAAGAACTTTTCGTGGTTTTGATGGTTTTCAGCAAATGAACATATTTCAGCGAGCTGGAAGTTTTTTCCTTAATAGCGTAAGATTTTATCTTAAAATACAAGAACTTTTCGTGGTTCTTGTCAATTTTTGTTGGTTTTCATCTCATGAACTTATTTCAGTCAGCTGGATCTTTCTTCTTTTAAGCAAAAAGATTTAATCTTCAAATACAAGAACTTTTCGTGGTTTTGTTGGTTTTCAGCAAATGAACATATTTCAGCGATCTGGGAGTTTTTTCTTTAATAGCGTAAGATTTTATCTTAATATACAAGAACTTATCGTGGTTCTTGTCAATTTTTGTTGGTTTTCATCGAATGAACTTATTTCAGTCAGCTCGATCTTTCTTCTTCAAAGCAAAAAGATTTTATCTTCAAATACAAGAACTTTTCGTGGTTTTGTTGGTTTTCAGCAAATGAACAGAATTCAGCGAGCAAGAAGTTTTTTCTTTAATAGCGTAAGATTTTATCTTAAAATACAAGAACTTTTCATGGTTCTTGTCAATTTTTGTTGGTTTTCATCAAATGAACTTATTTCAGTCAGCGAGATCTTTCTTCTTCAAAGCAAAACGATTTTCTCTTCAAATACAAGAACTTTTCGGGGTTTTGATGGTTTTCAGCAAATGAACATATTTCAGCGAGCCAGAAGTTTTATCTTTAATAGCATAAGATTTCATCTTAAAATACAAGAACTTTTCGTGGTTCTTGTCAATTTTTGTTGGTTTTCATCTCATGAACTTATTTCAGTCAGCTAGATCTTTCTTCTTCAAAGCAAAAAGATTTTATCTTCACATACAAGAACTTTTCGTGGTTTTGTTGGTTTTCAGCAAATGAACATATTTCAGCGAGCCAGAAGGTTTTTCTTCAATAGCGTAAGATATTATCTTAAAATACAAGAAGTTTTCGTGGTTCTTGTCAATTTTTGTTGGTTTTCATCTCATGAACTTATTTCAGTCAGCTGGATCTTTCTTCTTCAAAGCAAAAAGATTTTATCTTCAAATAAAAGAACTTTTCGTGGTTTTGATGGTTTTCAGCAAATGAACATATTTCAGCGAGCAAGAAGTTTTTTCTTTAATAGCGCAAGATTGCATCTGAAAATACAAGAACTTATCGTGGTTCTTGTCAATTTTTGTTGGTTTTCATCTAATGAACTTATTTCAGTCAGCTCGATCTTTCTTCTTCAAAGCAAAAAGATTTAATCTTCAAATACAAGAACTTTTCGTGGTTTTGTTGGTTTTCAGCAAATGAACATATTTCAGCGAGCAAGAAGCTTTTTCTTTAATAGCGTAAGATTTTATCTTAAAATACAAGAACTTTTCGTGGTTATTGTCAATTTTTGTTGGTTTTCATCTCATGAACTTATTTCAGTCAGCTCGATCTTTCTTCTTCAAAGCAAAAAGATTTTATCTTCAAATACAAGAACTTTTCGTGGTTTTGTTGGTTTTCAGCAAATGGACAGATTTCAGAGTGCAAGAAGTTTTTTCTTTAATAGTGTAAGATTCTATCTTAAAATACAAGAACTTTTCGTGGTTCTTGTCAATTTTTGTTGGTTTTCATCTAATGAACTTATTTCAGTCAGCCAGATCTTTCTTCTTCAAAGCAAAAGGATTTTCTCTTCAAATACAAGAACTTTTCGTGGTTTTGATGGTTTTCAGCAAATGAACATGTTTCAGCGAGCTGGAAGTTTTTTCCTTAATAGCGTAAGATTTTATCTTAAAATACAAGAACTTTTCGTGGTTCTTGTCAATTTTTGTTGGTTTTCATCTAATGAACTTATTTCAGTCAGCTAGATCTTTCTTCTTCAAAGCAAAAAGATTTAATCTTCAAATACAAGAACTTTTCGTGGTTTTGTTGGTTTTCAGCAAATGAACATATTTCAGCGATCTGGGAGTTTTTTCTTCAATAGCGTAAGATTTTATCTTAAAATACAAGAACTTATCGTGGTTCTTGTCAATTTTTGTTGGTTTTCATCTGATGAACTTATTTCAGTCAGCTCGATCTTTCTTCTTCAAAGCAAAAAGATTTTATCTTCAAATACAAGAACTTTTCGTGGTTTTGTTGGTTTTCAGCAAATGAACAGATTTCAGCGAGCCAGAAGTTTTTTCTTTAATAGCGTAAGATTTCATCTTAAAATACAAGACCATTTCGTGGTTCTTGTCAATTTTTGTTGGTTTTCATCCAATGAACTTATTTCAGTCAGCTAGATCATTCTTCTTCAAAGCAAAAAGATTTTATCTTCAAATACAAGAACTTTTCGTTGTTTTGTTGGTTTTCAGCAAATGAACAGATTTCAGCGAGCAAGAAGTTTTTTCTTTCATAGTGTAAGATTTTATCTTAAAATACAAGAACTTTTCGTGGTTCTTGTCAATTTTTGTTGGTTTTCATCTAATGAACTTATTTCAGTCAGCTAGATCTTTCTTCTTCAAAGCAAAAGGATTTTCTCTTCAAATACAAGAACTTTTCGTGGTTTTGATGGTTTTCAGCAAATGAACATATTTCAGCGAGCTGGAAGTTTTTTCCTTAATAGCGTAAGATTTTATCTTAAAATACAAGAACTTTTCGTGGTTCTTGTCAATTTTTGTTGGTTTTTTTCTAATGAACTTATTTCAGTCAGCTCGATCTTTCTACTTCAAAGCAAAAAGATTTTATCTTCAAATACAAGAACTTTTCGTGGTTTTGATGGTTTTCAGCAAATGAACATATTTCAGCGAGCTGGAAGTTTTTTCCTTAATAGCGTAAGATTTTATCTTAAAATACAAGAACTTTTCGTGGTTCTTGTCAATTTTTGTTGGTTTTCATCTGATGAACTTATTTCAGTCAGCTAGATCTTTCTTCTTCAAAGCAAAAAGATTTAATCTTCAAATACAAGAACTTTTCGTGGTTTTGTTGGTTTTCAGCAAATGAACATATTTCAGCGATCTGGGAGTTTTTTCTTTAATAGCATAAGATTTTATCTTAAAATACAAGAACTTATCGTGGTTCTTGTCAATTTTTGTTGGTTTTCATCTAATGAACTTATTTCAGTCAGCTCGATCTTTCTTCTTCAAAGCAAAAAGATTTTATCTTCAAATACAAGAACTTTTCGTGGTTTTGTTGGTTTTCAACAAATGAACATATTTCAGCGATCTGGGAGTTTTTTCTTTAATAGCGTAAGATTTTATCTTAAAATACAAGAACTTATCGTGGTTCTTGTCAATTTTTGTTGGTTTTCATCTGATGAACTTATTTCAGTCAGCTCGATCTTTCTTCTTCAAAGCAAAAAGATTTTATCTTCAAATACAAGAACTTTTCGTGGTTTTGTTGGTGTTCAGCAAATGAACAGATTTCAGCGAGCCAGAAGTTTTTTCTTTAATAGCATAAGATTTCATCTTAAAATACAAGAACTTTTCGTGGTTCTTGTCAATTTTTGTTGGTTTTCATCTAATGAACTTATTTCAGTCAGCTGGATCTTTCTTCTTCAAAGCAAAAAGATTTTATCTACAAATACAAGAACTTTGCGTGGTTTTGATGGTTTTCAGCAAATGAACATATTTCAGCGAGCTGGAAGTTTTTTCCTTTATAGCGTAAGATTTTATCTTAAAATACAAGAACTTTTCGTGGTTATTGTCAATTTTTGTTGGTTTTCATCTAATGAACTTATTTCAGTCAGCTAGATCTTTCTTCTTCAAAGCAAAAAGATTTTATCTTCAAATACAAGAACTTTTTGTGGTTTTGTTGGTTTTCAGCAAATGAACAGATTTCAGAGAGCAAGAAGTTTTTTCTTTAATAGCGTAAGATTTTATCTTAAAATACAAGAACTTTTCGTGGTTGTTGTCAATTTTTGTTGGTTTTCATCGAATGAACTTATTTCAGTCAGCTAGATCTTTCTTCTTCAAAGCAAAAAGATTTTATCTTCAAATACAAGAACTTTTCGTGATTTTGTTGGTTTTCAGCAAATGAACAGATTTCAGCGAGCAAGAAGTTTTCTCTTTAATAGTGTAAGATTTTATCTTCAAATAGAAGAACTTTTTGTGGTTTTGTTGGTTTTCAGCAAATGAACATATTTCAGCGAGCAAGAAGCTTTTTCTTTAATAGCGTAAGATTTTATCTTAAAATACAAGAACATTTCGTGGTTCTTGTCAATTTTTGTTGGTTTTCATCTAATGAACTTGTTTCAGTCAGCTCGATCTTTCTTCTTCAAAGCAAAAAGATTTTATCTTCAAATACAAGAACTTTTCGTGGTTTTGATGGTTTTCAGCAAATGAACATATTTCAGCGAGCTGGAAGTTTTTTCCTTAATAGCGTAAGATTTTATCTTAAAATACAAGAACTTTTCGTGGTTATTGTCAATTTTTGTTGGTTTTCATCGAATGAACTTATTTCAGTCAGCTAGATCTTTCTTCTTCAAAGCAAAAAGATTTTATCTTCAAATACAAGAACTTTTCGTGGTTTTGTTGGTTTTCAGCAAATGAACAGATTTCAGCGAGCCAGAAGTTTTTTCTTTAATAGCGTAAGATTTCATCTTAAAATACAAGACCATTTCGTGGTTCTTGTCAATTTTTGTTGGTTTTCATCCAATGAACTTATTTCAGTCAGTTGGATCTTTCTTATTCAAAGCAAAAAGATTTTATCTTCAAAGACAAGAACTTTTCGTGGTTTTGATGGTTTTCAGCAAATGAACATATTTCAGCGAGCTGGAAGTTTTTTCCTTAATAGCGTAAGATTTTATCTTAAAATACAAGAACTTTTCGTGGTTCTTGTCAATTTTTGTTGGTTTTCATCTAATGAACTTATTTCAGTCAGCTAGATCATTCTTCTTCAAAGCAAAAAGATTTTATCTTCAAATACAAGAACTTTTCGTTGTTTTGTTGGTTTTCAGCAAATGAACAGATTTCAGCGAGCAAGAAGTTTTTTCTTTCATAGTGTAAGATTTTATCTTAAAATACAAGAACTTTTCGTGGTTCTTGTCAATTTTTGTTGGTTTTCATCTCATGAACTTATTTCAGTCAGCTAGATCTTTCTTCTTCAAAGCAAAAGGATTTTCTCTTCAAATACAAGAACTTTTCGTGGTTTTGATGGTTTTCAGCAAATGAACATATTTCAGCGAGCTGGAAGTTTTTTCCTTAATAGCGTAAGATTTTATCTTAAAATACAAGAACTTTTCGTGGTTCTTGTCAATTTTTGTTGGTTTTTTTCTAATGAACTTATTTCAGTCAGCTCGATCTTTCTACTTCAAAGCAAAAAGATTTTATCTTCAAATACAAGAACTTTTCGTGGTTTTGATGGTTTTCAGCAAATGAACATATTTCAGCGAGCTGGAAGTTTTTTCCTTAATAGCGTAAGATTTTATCTTAAAATACAAGAACTTTTCGTGGTTCTTGTCAATTTTTGTTGGTTTTCATCTGATGAACTTATTTCAGTCAGCTAGATCTTTCTTCTTCAAAGCAAAAAGATTTAATCTTCAAATACAAGAACTTTTCGTGGTTTTGTTGGTTTTCAGCAAATGAACATATTTCAGCGATCTGGGAGTTTTTTCTTTAATAGCATAAGATTTTATCTTAAAATACAAGAACTTATCGTGGTTCTTGTCAATTTTTGTTGGTTTTCATCTAATGAACTTATTTCAGTCAGCTCGATCTTTCTTCTTCAAAGCAAAAAGATTTTATCTTCAAATACAAGAACTTTTCGTGGTTTTGTTGGTTTTCAGCAAATGAACATATTTCAGCGAGCCAGAAGTTTTTTCTTTAATAGCGTAAGATTTCATCTTAAAATACAAGAACTTTTCGTGGTTCTTGTCAATTTTTGTTGGTTTTCATCTAATGAACTTATTTCAGTCAGCTGGATCTTTCTTCTTCAAAGCAAAAAGATTTTATCTACAAATACAAGAACTTTTCGTGGTTTTGATGGTTTTCAGCAAATGAACATATTTCAGCGAGCTGGAAGTTTTTTCCTTTATAGCGTAAGATTTTATCTTAAAATACAAGAACTTTTCGTGGTTATTGTCAATTTTTGTTGGTTTTCATCTAATGAACTTATTTCAGTCAGCTAGATCTTTCTTCTTCAAAGCAAAAAGATTTTATCTTCAAATACAAGAACTTTTTGTGGTTTTGTTGGTTTTCAGCAAATGAACAGATTTCAGAGAGCAAGAAGTTTTTTCTTTAATAGCGTAAGATTTTATCTTAAAATACAAGAACTTTTCGTGGTTGTTGTCAATTTTTGTTGGTTTTCATCGAATGAACTTATTTCAGTCAGCGAGATCTTTCTTCTTCAAAGCAAAAAGATTTTATCTTCAAATACAAGAACTTTTCGTGATTTTGTTGGTTTTCAGCAAATCAACAGATTTCAGCGAGCAAGAAGTTTTTTCTTTAATAGTGTAAGATTTTATCTTCAAATACAAGAACTTTTCGTGGTTTTGATGGTTTTCAGCAAATGAACATATTTCAGCGAGCAAGAAGTTTTTTCTTTAATAGCGTAAGATTGCATCTTAAAATACAAGAACTTTTCGTGGTTCTTGTCAATTTTTGTTGGTTTTCATCTCATGAACTTATTTCAGTCAGCTCGATCTTTCTTCTTCAAAGCAAAAAGATTTCATCTTCAAATACAAGAACTTTTTGTGGTTTTGTTGGTTTTCAGCAAATGAACATATTTCAGCGAGCAAGAAGCTTTTTCTTTAATAGCGTAAGATTTTATCTTAAAATACAAGAACTTTTCGTGGTTCTTGTCAATTTTTGTTGGTTTTCATCTAATGAACTTGTTTCAGTCAGCTCGATCTTTCTTCTTCAAAGCAAAAAGATTTTATCTTCAAATACAAGAACTTTTCGTGGTTTTGATGGTTTTCAGCAAATGAACATATTTCAGCGAGCTGGAAGTTTTTTCCTTAATAGCGTAAGATTTTATCTTAAAATACAAGAACTTTTCGTGGTTATTGTCAATTTTTGTTGGTTTTCATCGAATGAACTTATTTCAGTCAGCTAGATCTTTCTTCTTCAAAGCAAAAAGATTTAATCTTCAAATACAAGAACTTTTCGTGGTTTTGTTGGTTTTCAGCAAATGAACATATTTCAGCGATCTGGGAGTTTTTTCTTCAATAGCGTAAGATTTTATCTTAAAATACAAGAACTTATCGTGGTTCTTGTCAATTTTTGTTGGTTTTCATCTGATGAACTTATTTCAGTCAGCTCGATCTTTCTTCTTCAAAGCAAAAAGATTTTATCTTCAAAGACAAGAACTTTTCGTGGTTTTGATGGTTTTCAGCAAATGAACATATTTCAGCGAGCTGGAAGTTTTTTCCTTAATAGCGTAAGATTTTATCTTAAAATACAAGAACTTTTCGTGGTTCTTGTCAATTTTTGTTGGTTTTCATCGAATGAACTTATTTCAGTCAGTTAGATCATTCTTCTTCAAAGCAAAAAGATTTTATCTTCAAATACAAGAACTTTTCGTTGTTTTGTTGGTTTTCAGCAAATGAACAGATTTCAGCGAGCAAGAAGTTTTTTCTTTCATAGTGTAAGATTTTATCTTAAAATACAAGAACTTTTCGTGGTTCTTGTCAATTTTTGTTGGTTTTCATCTAATGAACTTATTTCAGTCAGCTAGATCTTTCTTCTTCAAAGCAAAAGGATTTTCTCTTCAAATACAAGAACTTTTCGTGGTTTTGATGGTTTTCAGCAAATGAACATATTTCAGCGAGCTGGAAGTTTTTTCCTTAATAGCATAAGATTTTATCTTAAAATACAAGAACTTTTCGTGGTTCTTGTCAATTTTTGTTGGTTTTTTTCTAATGAACTTATTTCAGTCAGCTCGATCTTTCTACTTCAAAGCAAAAAGATTTTATCTTCAAATACAAGAACTTTTCGTGGTTTTGATGGTTTTCAGCAAATGAACATATTTCAGCGAGCTGGTAGTTTTTTCCTTAATAGCGTAAGATTTTATCTTAAAATACAAGAACTTTTCGTGGTTCTTGTCAATTTTTGTTAGTTTTCATCTGATGAACTTATTTCAGTCAGCTAGATCTTTCTTCTTCAAAGCAAAAAGATTTAATCTTCAAATACAAGAACTTTTCGTGGTTTTGTTGGTTTTCAGCAAATGAACATATTTCAGCGATCTGGGAGTTTTTTCTTTAATAGCATAAGATTTTATCTTAAAATACAAGAACTTATCGTGGTTCTTGTCAATTTTTGTTGGTTTTCATCTAATGAACTTATTTCAGTCAGCTCGATCTTTCTTCTTCAAAGCAAAAAGATTTTATCTTCAAATACAAGAACTTTTCGTGGTTTTGTTGGTTTTCAGCAAATGAACATATTTCAGCGATCTGGGAGTTTTTTCTTTAATAGCGTAAGATTTTATCTTAAAATACAAGAACTTATCGTGGTTCTTGTCAATTTTTGTTGGTTTTCATCTGATGAACTTATTTCAGTCAGCTCGATCTTTCTTCTTCAAAGCAAAAAGATTTTATCTTCAAATACAAGAACTTTTCGTGGTTTTGTTGGTTTTCAGCAAATGAACAGATTTCAGCGAGCCAGAAGTTTTTTCTTTAATAGCGTAAGATTTCATCTTAAAATACAAGAACTTTTCGTGGTTCTTGTCAATTTTTGTTGGTTTTCATCTAATGAACTTATTTCAGTCAGCTGGATCTTTCTTCTTCAAAGCAAAAAGATTTTATCTACAAATACAAGAACTTTTCGTGGTTTTGATGGTTTTCAGCAAATGAACATATTTCAGCGAGCTGGAAGTTTTTTCCTTTATAGCGTAAGATTTTATCTTAAAATACAAGAACTTTTCGTGGTTATTGTCAATTTTTGTTGGTTTTCATCTAATGAACTTATTTCAGTCAGCTAGATCTTTCTTCTTCAAAGCAAAAAGATTTTATCTTCAAATACAAGAACTTTTTGTGGTTTTGTTGGTTTTCAGCAAATGAACAGATTTCAGAGAGCAAGAAGTTTTTTCTTCAATAGCGTAAGATTTTATCTTAAAATACAAGAACTTTTCGTGGTTGTTGTCAATTTTTGTTGGTTTTCATCGAATGAACTTATTTCAGTCAGCTAGATCTTTCTTCTTCAAAGCAAAAAGATTTTATCTTCAAATACAAGAACTTTTCGTGATTTTGTTGGTTTTCAGCAAATGAACAGATTTCAGCGAGCAAGAAGTTTTTTCTTTAATAGTGTAAGATTTTATCTTCAAATACAAGAACTTTTCGTGGTTTTGATGGTTTTCAGCAAATGAACATATTTCAGCGAGCAAGAAGTTTTTTCTTTAATAGCGTAAGATTGCATCTTAAAATACAAGAACTTTTCGTGGTTCTTGTCAATTTTTGTTGGTTTTCATCTCATGAACTTATTTCAGTCAGCTCGATCTTTCTTCTTCAAAGCAAAAAGATTTCATCTTCAAATACAAGAACTTTTTGTGGTTTTGTTGGTTTTCAGCAAATGAACATATTTCAGCGAGCAAGAAGCTTTTTCTTTAATAGCGTAAGATTTCATCTTAAAATACAAGAACTTTTCGTGGTTCTTGTCAATTTTTGTTGGTTTTCATCTCATGAACTTGTTTCAGTCAGCTCGATCTTTCTTCTTCAAAGCAAAAAGATTTTATCTTCAAATACAAGAACTTTTCGTGGTTTTGATGGTTTTCAGCAAATAAACATATTTCTGCGAGCTGGAAGTTTTTTCCTTCATAGCGTAAGATTTTATCTTAAAATACAAGAACTTTTCGTGGTTTTTGTCAATTTTTGTTGGTTTTCATCTAATGAACTTATTTCAGTCAGCTAGATCTTTCTTCTTCAAAGCAAAAAGATTTTATCTTCAAATACAAGAACTTTTTGTGGTTTTGTTGGTTTTCAGCAAATGAACAGATTTCAGAGAGCAAGAAGTTTTTTCTTTAATAGCGTCAGATTTTATCTTAAAATACAAGAACTTTTCGTGGTTGATGTCAATTTTTGTTGGTTTTCATCGAATGAACTTATTTCAGTCAGCTAGATCTTTCTTCTTCAAAGCAAAAAGATTTTATCTTCAAATACAAGAACTTTTCGTGGTTTTGTTGGTTTTCAGCAAATGAACAGATTTCAGCGAGCAAGAAGTTTTATCTTCAATAGTGTAAGATTTTATCTTCAAACACAAGAACTTTTCGTGGTTTTGATGGTTTTCAGCAAATGAACATATTTCAGCGAGCAAGAAGTTTTTTCTTTAATAGCGTAAGATTGCATCTTAAAATACAAGAACTTTTCGTGGTTCTTGTCAATTTTTGTTGGTTTTCATCTCATGAACTTATTTCAGTGAGCTAGATCTTTCTTCTTCAAAGCAAAAAGATTTAATCTTCAAATACAAGAACTTTTTGTGGTTTTGTTGGTTTTCATCAAATGAACATATTTCAGCGATCTGGGAGTTTTTTCTTTAATAGCGTCAGATTTTATCTTAAAATACAAGAACTTATCGTGGTTCTTGTCAATTTTTGTTGGTTTTCATCTAATGAACTTATTTCAGTCAGCTCGATCTTTCTTCTTCAAAGCAAAAAGATTTTATCTTCAAATACAAGAACTTTTCGTGGTTTTGTTGGTTTTCAGCAAATGAACAGATTTCAGCGAGCAAGAAGTTTTTTCTTTAATAGCGTAAGATTTTATCTTAAAATAAAAGAACTTATCGTGGTTCTTGTCAATTTTTGTTGGTTTTGATCTGATGAAATTATTTCAGTCAGCTCGATCTTTCTTCTTCAAAGCAAAAAGATTTCATCTTCAAATACAAGAACTTTTTGTGGTTTTGTTGGTTTTCAGCAAATGAACAGATTTCAGCGAGCAAGAAGTTTTTTCTTTAATAGTGTAAGATTTTATCTTCAAATACAAGAACTTTTCGTGGTTTTGATGGTTTTCAGCAAATGAACATATTTCAGCGAGCAAGAAGTTTTTTCTTTAATAGCGTAAGATTGCATCTTAAAATACAAGAACTTTTCGTGGTTCTTGTCAATTTTTGTTGGTTTTCATCTCATGAACTTATTTCAGTCAGCTCGATCTTTCTTCTTCAAAGCAAAAAGATTTCATCTTCAAATACAAGAACTTTTTGTGGTTTTGTTGGTTTTCAGCAAATGAACATATTTCAGCGAGCAAGAAGCTTTTTCTTTAATAGCGTAAGATTTCATCTTAAAATACAAGAACTTTTCGTGGTTCTTGTCAATTTTTGTTGGTTTTCATCTCATGAACTTGTTTCAGTCAGCTCGATCTTTCTTCTTCAAAGCAAAAAGATTTTATCTTCAAATACAAGAACTTTTCGTGGTTTTGATGGTTTTCAGCAAATAAACATATTTCTGCGAGCTGGAAGTTTTTTCCTTCATAGCGTAAGATTTTATCTTAAAATACAAGAACTTTTCGTGGTTTTTGTCAATTTTTGTTGGTTTTCATCTAATGAACTTATTTCAGTCAGCTAGATCTTTCTTCTTCAAAGCAAAAAGATTTTATCTTCAAATACAAGAACTTTTTGTGGTTTTGTTGGTTTTCAGCAAATGAACAGATTTCAGAGAGCAAGAAGTTTTTTCTTTAATAGCGTCAGATTTTATCTTAAAATACAAGAACTTTTCGTGGTTGATGTCAATTTTTGTTGGTTTTCATCGAATGAACTTATTTCAGTCAGCTAGATCTTTCTTCTTCAAAGCAAAAAGATTTTATCTTCAAATACAAGAACTTTTCGTGGTTTTGTTGGTTTTCAGCAAATGAACAGATTTCAGCGAGCAAGAAGTTTTATCTTCAATAGTGTAAGATTTTATCTTCAAACACAAGAACTTTTCGTGGTTTTGATGGTTTTCAGCAAATGAACATATTTCAGCGAGCAAGAAGTTTTTTCTTTAATAGCGTAAGATTGCATCTTAAAATACAAGAACTTTTCGTGGTTCTTGTCAATTTTTGTTGGTTTTCATCTCATGAACTTATTTCAGTGAGCTAGATCTTTCTTCTTCAAAGCAAAAAGATTTAATCTTCAAATACAAGAACTTTTTGTGGTTTTGTTGGTTTTCATCAAATGAACATATTTCAGCGATCTGGGAGTTTTTTCTTTAATAGCGTCAGATTTTATCTTAAAATACAAGAACTTATCGTGGTTCTTGTCAATTTTTGTTGGTTTTCATCTAATGAACTTATTTCAGTCAGCTCGATCTTTCTTCTTCAAAGCAAAAAGATTTTATCTTCAAATACAAGAACTTTTCGTGGTTTTGTTGGTTTTCAGCAAATGAACAGATTTCAGCGAGCAAGAAGTTTTTTCTTTAATAGCGTAAGATTTTATCTTAAAATAAAAGAACTTATCGTGGTTCTTGTCAATTTTTGTTGGTTTTGATCTGATGAAATTATTTCAGTCAGCTCGATCTTTCTTCTTCAAAGCAAAAAGATTTTATCTTCAAATACAAGAACTTTTCGTGGTTTTGTTGGTTTTCAGCAAATGAACAGATTTCAGCGAGCCAGAAGTTTATTCTTTAATAGCGTAAGATATTATCTTAAAATACAAGAACTTTTCGTGGTTCTTGTCAATTTTTGTTGGTTTTCATCTGATGAACTTGTTTCAGTCAGCTCGATCTTTCTTCTTCAAAGCAAAAAGATTTTATCTTCAAATACAAGAACTTTTCGTGGTTTTGATGGTTTTCAGCAAATGAACATATTTCAGCGAGCTGGAAGTTTTTTCCTTAATAGCGTAAGATTGCATCTTAAAATACAAGAACTTTTCGTGGTTTTTGTCAATTTTTGTTGGTTTTCATCTAATGAACTTATTTCAGTCAGCTAGATCTTTCTTCTTCAAAGCAAAAAGATTTTATCTTCAAATACAAGAACTTTTCGTGATTTTGTTGGTTTTCAGCAAATGAACAGATTTCAGCGAGCAAGAAGTTTTTTCTTTAATAGTGTAAGATTTTATCTTCAAATACAAGAACTTTTCGTGGTTTTGATGGTTTTCAGCAAATGAACATATTTCAGCGAGCAAGAAGTTTTTTCTTTAATAGCGTAAGATTGCATCTTAAAATACAAGAACTTTTCGTGGTTCTTGTCAATTTTTGTTGGTTTTCATCTCATGAACTTATTTCAGTCAGCTCGATCTTTCTTCTTCAAAGCAAAAAGATTTCATCTTCAAATACAAGAACTTTTTGTGGTTTTGTTGGTTTTCAGCAAATGAACATATTTCAGCGAGCAAGAAGCTTTTTCTTTAATAGCGTAAGATTTTATCTTAAAATACAAGAACTTTTCGTGGTTCTTGTCAATTTTTGTTGGTTTTCATCTAATGAACTTGTTTCAGTCAGCTCGATCTTTCTTCTTCAAAGCAAAAAGATTTTATCTTCAAATACAAGAACTTTTCGTGGTTTTGATGGTTTTCAGCAAATGAACATATTTCAGCGAGCTGGAAGTTTTTTCCTTAATAGCGTAAGATTTTATCTTAAAATACAAGAACTTTTCGTGGTTATTGTCAATTTTTGTTGGTTTTCATCGAATGAACTTATTTCAGTCAGCTAGATCTTTCTTCTTCAAAGCAAAAAGATTTAATCTTCAAATACAAGAACTTTTCGTGGTTTTGTTGGTTTTCAGCAAATGAACATATTTCAGCGATCTGGGAGTTTTTTCTTCAATAGCGTAAGATTTTATCTTAAAATACAAGAACTTATCGTGGTTCTTGTCAATTTTTGTTGGTTTTCATCTGATGAACTTATTTCAGTCAGCTCGATCTTTCTTCTTCAAAGCAAAAAGATTTTATCTTCAAATACAAGAACTTTTCGTGGTTTTGTTGGTTTTCAGCAAATGAACAGATTTCAGCGAGCCAGAAGTTTTTTCTTTAATAGCGTAAGATTTCATCTTAAAATACAAGACCATTTCGTGGTTCTTGTCAATTTTTGTTGGTTTTCATCCAATGAACTTATTTCAGTCAGTTGGATCTTTCTTATTCAAAGCAAAAAGATTTTATCTTCAAAGACAAGAACTTTTCGTGGTTTTGATGGTTTTCAGCAAATGAACATATTTCAGCGAGCTGGAAGTTTTTTCCTTAATAGCGTAAGATTTTATCTTAAAATACAAGAACTTTTCGTGGTTCTTGTCAATTTTTGTTGGTTTTCATCTGATGAACTTATTTCAGTCAGCTAGATCATTCTTCTTCAAAGCAAAAAGATTTTATCTTCAAATACAAGAACTTTTCGTTGTTTTGTTGGTTTTCAGCAAATGAACAGATTTCAGCGAGCAAGAAGTTTTTTCTTTCATAGTGTAAGATTTTATCTTAAAATACAAGAACTTTTCGTGGTTCTTGTCAATTTTTGTTGGTTTTCATCTGATGAACTTATTTCAGTCAGCTAGATCTTTCTTCTTCAAAGCAAAAGGATTTTCTCTTCAAATACAAGAACTTTTCGTGGTTTTGATGGTTTTCAGCAAATAAACATATTTCTGCGAGCTGGAAGTTTTTTCCTTCATAGCGTAAGATTTTATCTTAAAATACAAGAACTTTTCGTGGTTTTTGTCAATTTTTGTTGGTTTTCATCTAATGAACTTATTTCAGTCAGCTAGATCTTTCTTCTTCAAAGCAAAAAGATTTTATCTTCAAATACAAGAACTTTTTGTGGTTTTGTTGGTTTTCAGCAAATGAACAGATTTCAGAGAGCAAGAAGTTTTTTCTTTAATAGCGTCAGATTTTATCTTAAAATACAAGAACTTTTCGTGGTTGATGTCAATTTTTGTTGGTTTTCATCGAATGAACTTATTTCAGTCAGCTAGATCTTTCTTCTTCAAAGCAAAAAGATTTTATCTTCAAATACAAGAACTTTTCGTGGTTTTGTTGGTTTTCAGCAAATGAACAGATTTCAGCGAGCAAGAAGTTTTATCTTCAATAGTGTAAGATTTTATCTTCAAACACAAGAACTTTTCGTGGTTTTGATGGTTTTCAGCAAATGAACATATTTCAGCGAGCAAGAAGTTTTTTCTTTAATAGCGTAAGATTGCATCTTAAAATACAAGAACTTTTCGTGGTTCTTGTCAATTTTTGTTGGTTTTCATCTCATGAACTTATTTCAGTGAGCTAGATCTTTCTTCTTCAAAGCAAAAAGATTTAATCTTCAAATACAAGAACTTTTTGTGGTTTTGTTGGTTTTCATCAAATGAACATATTTCAGCGATCTGGGAGTTTTTTCTTTAATAGCGTCAGATTTTATCTTAAAATACAAGAACTTATCGTGGTTCTTGTCAATTTTTGTTGGTTTTCATCTAATGAACTTATTTCAGTCAGCTCGATCTTTCTTCTTCAAAGCAAAAAGATTTTATCTTCAAATACAAGAACTTTTCGTGGTTTTGTTGGTTTTCAGCAAATGAACAGATTTCAGCGAGCAAGAAGTTTTTTCTTTAATAGCGTAAGATTTTATCTTAAAATAAAAGAACTTATCGTGGTTCTTGTCAATTTTTGTTGGTTTTGATCTGATGAAATTATTTCAGTCAGCTCGATCTTTCTTCTTCAAAGCAAAAAGATTTTATCTTCAAATACAAGAACTTTTCGTGGTTTTGTTGGTTTTCAGCAAATGAACAGATTTCAGCGAGCCAGAAGTTTATTCTTTAATAGCGTAAGATATTATCTTAAAATACAAGAACTTTTCGTGGTTCTTGTCAATTTTTGTTGGTTTTCATCTGATGAACTTGTTTCAGTCAGCTCGATCTTTCTTCTTCAAAGCAAAAAGATTTTATCTTCAAATACAAGAACTTTTCGTGGTTTTGATGGTTTTCAGCAAATGAACATATTTCAGCGAGCTGGAAGTTTTTTCCTTAATAGCGTAAGATTGCATCTTAAAATACAAGAACTTTTCGTGGTTTTTGTCAATTTTTGTTGGTTTTCATCTAATGAACTTATTTCAGTCAGCTAGATCTTTCTTCTTCAAAGCAAAAAGATTTTATCTTCAAATACAAGAACTTTTCGTGATTTTGTTGGTTTTCAGCAAATGAACAGATTTCAGCGAGCAAGAAGTTTTTTCTTTAATAGTGTAAGATTTTATCTTCAAATACAAGAACTTTTCGTGGTTTTGATGGTTTTCAGCAAATGAACATATTTCAGCGAGCAAGAAGTTTTTTCTTTAATAGCGTAAGATTGCATCTTAAAATACAAGAACTTTTCGTGGTTCTTGTCAATTTTTGTTGGTTTTCATCTCATGAACTTATTTCAGTCAGCTCGATCTTTCTTCTTCAAAGCAAAAAGATTTCATCTTCAAATACAAGAACTTTTTGTGGTTTTGTTGGTTTTCAGCAAATGAACATATTTCAGCGAGCAAGAAGCTTTTTCTTTAATAGCGTAAGATTTTATCTTAAAATACAAGAACTTTTCGTGGTTCTTGTCAATTTTTGTTGGTTTTCATCTAATGAACTTGTTTCAGTCAGCTCGATCTTTCTTCTTCAAAGCAAAAAGATTTTATCTTCAAATACAAGAACTTTTCGTGGTTTTGATGGTTTTCAGCAAATGAACATATTTCAGCGAGCTGGAAGTTTTTTCCTTAATAGCGTAAGATTTTATCTTAAAATACAAGAACTTTTCGTGGTTATTGTCAATTTTTGTTGGTTTTCATCGAATGAACTTATTTCAGTCAGCTAGATCTTTCTTCTTCAAAGCAAAAAGATTTAATCTTCAAATACAAGAACTTTTCGTGGTTTTGTTGGTTTTCAGCAAATGAACATATTTCAGCGATCTGGGAGTTTTTTCTTCAATAGCGTAAGATTTTATCTTAAAATACAAGAACTTATCGTGGTTCTTGTCAATTTTTGTTGGTTTTCATCTGATGAACTTATTTCAGTCAGCTCGATCTTTCTTCTTCAAAGCAAAAAGATTTTATCTTCAAATACAAGAACTTTTCGTGGTTTTGTTGGTTTTCAGCAAATGAACAGATTTCAGCGAGCCAGAAGTTTTTTCTTTAATAGCGTAAGATTTCATCTTAAAATACAAGACCATTTCGTGGTTCTTGTCAATTTTTGTTGGTTTTCATCCAATGAACTTATTTCAGTCAGTTGGATCTTTCTTATTCAAAGCAAAAAGATTTTATCTTCAAAGACAAGAACTTTTCGTGGTTTTGATGGTTTTCAGCAAATGAACATATTTCAGCGAGCTGGAAGTTTTTTCCTTAATAGCGTAAGATTTTATCTTAAAATACAAGAACTTTTCGTGGTTCTTGTCAATTTTTGTTGGTTTTCATCTGATGAACTTATTTCAGTCAGCTAGATCATTCTTCTTCAAAGCAAAAAGATTTTATCTTCAAATACAAGAACTTTTCGTTGTTTTGTTGGTTTTCAGCAAATGAACAGATTTCAGCGAGCAAGAAGTTTTTTCTTTCATAGTGTAAGATTTTATCTTAAAATACAAGAACTTTTCGTGGTTCTTGTCAATTTTTGTTGGTTTTCATCTGATGAACTTATTTCAGTCAGCTAGATCTTTCTTCTTCAAAGCAAAAGGATTTTCTCTTCAAATACAAGAACTTTTCGTGGTTTTGATGGTTTTCAGCAAATGAACATATTTCAGCGAGCTGAAAGTTTTTTCCTTAATAGCGTAAGATTTTATCTTAAAATACAAGAACTTTTCGTGGTTCTTGTCAATTTTTGTTGGTTTTTTTCTAATGAACTTATTTCAGTCAGCTCGATCTTTCTACTTCAAAGCAAAAAGATTTTATCTTCAAATACAAGAACTTTTCGTGGTTTTGATGGTTTTCAGCAAATGAACATATTTCAGCGAGCTGGAAGTTTTTTCCTTAATAGCGTAAGATTTTATCTTAAAATACAAGAACTTTTCGTGGTTCTTGTCAATTTTTGTTGGTTTTCATCTGATGAACTTATTTCAGTCAGCCAGATCTTTCTTCTTCAAAGCAAAAAGATTTAATCTTCAAATACAAGAACTTTTCGTGGTTTTGTTGGTTTTCAGCAAATGAACATATTTCAGCGATCTGGGAGTTTTTTCTTTAATAGCATAAGATTTTATCTTAAAATACAAGAACTTATCGTGGTTCTTGTCAATTTTTGTTGGTTTTCATCTAATGAACTTATTTCAGTCAGCTCGATCTTTCTTCTTCAAAGCAAAAAGATTTTATCTTCAAATACAAGAACTTTTCGTGGTTTTGTTGGTTTTCAGCAAATGAACATATTTCAGCGATCTGGGAGTTTTTTCTTTAATAGCGTAAGATTTTATCTTAAAATACAAGAACTTATCGTGGTTCTTGTCAATTTTTGTTGGTTTTCATCTGATGAACTTATTTCAGTCAGCTCGATCTTTCTTCTTCAAAGCAAAAAGATTTTATCTTCAAATACAAGAACTTTTCGTGGTTTTGTTGGTTTTCAGCAAATGAACATATTTCAGCGAGCCAGAAGTTTTTTCTTTAATAGCGTAAGATTTCATCTTAAAATACAAGACCTTTTCGTGGTTCTTGTCAATTTTTGTTGGTTTTCATCTAATGAACTTATTTCAGTCAGCTGGATCTTTCTTCTTCAAAGCAAAAAGATTTTATCTACAAATACAAGAACTTTTCGTGGTTTTGATGGTTTTCAGCAAATGAACATATTTCAGCGAGCTGGAAGTTTTTTCCTTTATAGCGTAAGATTTTATCTTAAAATACAAGAACTTTTCGTGGTTATTGTCAATTTTTGTTTGTTTTCATCTAATGAACTTATTTCAGTCAGCTAGATCTTTCTTCTTCAAAGCAAAAAGATTTTATCTTCAAATACAAGAACTTTTTGTGGTTTTGTTGGTTTTCAGCAAGTGAACAGATTTCAGAGAGCAAGAAGTTTTTTCTTTAATAGCGTAAGATTTTATCTTAAAATACAAGAACTTTTCGTGGTTGTTGTCAATTTTTGTTGGTTTTCATCGAATGAACTTATTTCAGTCAGCTAGATCTTTCTTCTTCAAAGCAAAAAGATTTTATCTTCAAATACAAGAACTTTTCGTGATTTTGTTGGTTTTCAGCAAATGAACAGATTTCAGCGAGCAAGAAGTTTTTTCTTTAATAGTGTAAGATTTTATCTTCAAATACAAGAACTTTTCGTGGTTTTGATGGTTTTCAGCAAATGAACATATTTCAGCGAGCAAGAAGCTTTTTCTTTAATAGCGTAAGATTTTATCTTAAAATACAAGAACTTTTCGTGGTTCTTGTCAATTTTTGTTGGTTTTCATCTAATGAACTTGTTTCAGTCAGCTCGATCTTTCTTCTTCAAAGCAAAAAGATTTTATCTTCAAATACAAGAACTTTTTGTGGTTTTGTTGGTTTTCAGCAAATGAACAGATTTCAGAGAGCTGGAAGTTTTTTCCTTAATAGCGTAAGATTGCATCTTAAAATACAAGAACTTTTCGTGGTTTTTGTCAATTTTTGTTGGTTTTCATCTAATGAACTTATTTCAGTCAGCTAGATCTTTCTTCTTCAAAGCAAAAAGATTTTATCTTCAAATACAAGAACTTTTCGTGATTTTGTTGGTTTTCAGCAAATGAACAGATTTCAGCAAGCAAGAAGTTTTTTCTTTAATAGTGTAAGATTTTATCTTCAAATACAAGAACTTTTCGTGGTTTTGATGGTTTTCAGCAAATGAACATATTTCAGCGAGCAAGAAGTTTTTTCTTTAATAGCGTAAGATTGCATCTTAAAATACAAGAACTTTTCGTGGTTCTTGTCAATTTTTGTTGGTTTTTATCTCATGAACTTATTTCAGTCAGCTCGATCTTTCTTCTTCAAAGCAAAAAGATTTCATCTTCAAATACAAGAACTTTTTGTGGTTTTGTTGGTTTTCAGCAAATGAACATATTTCAGCGAGCAAGAAGCTTTTTCTTTAATAGCGTAAGATTTTATCTTAAAATACAAGAACTTTTCGTGGTTCTTGTCAATTTTTGTTGGTTTTCATCGAATGAACTTGTTTCAGTCAGCTCGATCTTTCTTCTTCAAAGCAAAAAGATTTTATCTTCAAATACAAGAACTTTTCGTGGTTTTGATGGTTTTCAGCAAATGAACATATTTCAGCGAGCTGGAAGTTTTTTCCTTAATAGCGTAAGATTTTATCTTAAAATACAAGATCTTTTCGTGGTTATTGTCAATTTTTGTTGGTTTTCATCGAATGAACTTATTTCAGTCAGCTGGATCTTTCTTCTTCAAAGCAAAAAGATTTAATCTTCAAATACAAGAACTTTTCGTGGTTTTGTTGGTTTTCAGCAAATGAACATATTTCAGCGATCTGGGAGTTTTTTCTTCAATAGCGTAAGATTTTATCTTAAAATACAAGAACTTATCGTGGTTCTTGTCAATTTTTGTTGGTTTTCATCTGATGAACTTATTTCAGTCAGCTCGATCTTTCTTCTTCAAAGCAAAAAGATTTTATCTTCAAATACAAGAACTTTTCGTGGTTTTGTTGGTTTTCAGCAAATGAACAGATTTCAGCGAGCCAGAAGTTTTTTCTTTAATAGCGTAAGATTTCATCTTAAAATACAAGACCATTTCGTGGTTCTTGTCAATTTTTGTTGGTTTTCATCCAATGAACTTATTTCAGTCAGTTGGATCTTTCTTATTCAAAGCAAAAAGATTTTATCTTCAAAGACAAGAACTTTTCGTGGTTTTGATGGTTTTCAGCAAATGAACATATTTCAGCGAGCTGGAAGTTTTTTCCTTAATAGCGTAAGATTTTATCTTAAAATACAAGAACTTTTCGTGGTTCTTGTCAATTTTTGTTGGTTTTCATCTGATGAACTTATTTCAGTCAGCTAGATCATTCTTCTTCAAAGCAAAAAGATTTTATCTTCAAATACAAGAACTTTTCGTTGTTTTGTTGGTTTTCAGCAAATGAACAGATTTCAGCGAGCAAGAAGTTTTTTCTTTCATAGTGTAAGATTTTATCTTAAAATACAAGAACTTTTCGTGGTTCTTGTCAATTTTTGTTGGTTTTCATCTGATGAACTTATTTCAGTCAGCTAGATCTTTCTTCTTCAAAGCAAAAGGATTTTCTCTTCAAATACAAGAACTTTTCGTGGTTTTGATGGTTTTCAGCAAATGAACATATTTCAGCGAGCTGAAAGTTTTTTCCATAATAGCGTAAGATTTTATCTTAAAATACAAGAACTTTTCGTGGTTCTTGTCAATTTGTGTTGGTTTTTTTCTAATGAACTTATTTCAGTCAGCTCGATCTTTCTACTTCAAAGCAAAAAGATTTTATCTTGAAATACAAGAACTTTTCGTGGTTTTGATGGTTTTCAGCAAATGAACATATTTCAGCGAGCTGGAAGTTTTTTCCTTAATAGCGTAAGATTTTATCTTAAAATACAAGAACTTTTCGTGGTTCTTGTCAATTTTTGTTGGTTTTCATCTAATGAACTTATTTCAGTCAGCTAGATCTTTCTTCTTCAAAGCAAAAAGATTTAATCTTCAAATACAAGAACTTTTCGTGGTTTTGTTGGTTTTCAGCAAATGAACATATTTCAGCGATCTGGGAGTTTTTTCTTTAATAGCATAAGATTTTATCTTAAAATACAAGAACTTATCGTGGTTCTTGTCAATTTTTGTTGGTTTTCATCGAATGAACTTATTTCAGTCAGCTCGATCTTTCTTCTTCAAAGCAAAAAGATTTTATCTTCAAATACAAGAACTTTTCGTGGTTTTGTTGGTTTTCAGCAAATGAACATATTTCAGCGATCTGGGAGTTTTTTCTTTAATAGCGTAAGATTTTATCTTAAAATACAAGAACTTATCGTGGTTCTTGTCAATTTTTGTTGGTTTTCATCTGATGAACTTATTTCAGTCAGCTCGATCTTTCTTCTTGAAAGCAAAAAGATTTTATCTTCAAATACAAGAACTTTTCGTGGTTTTGTTGGTTTTCAGCAAATGAACAGATTTCAGCGAGCCAGAAGTTTTTTCTTTAATAGCGTAAGATTTCATCTTAAAATACAAGAACTTTTCGTGGTTCCTGTCAATTTTTGTTGGTTTTCATCTAATGAACTTATTTCAGTCAGCTGGATCTTTCTTCTTCAAAGCAAAAAGATTTTATCTACAAATACAAGAACTTTTCGTGGTTTTGATGGTTTTCAGCAAATGAACATATTTCAGCGAGCTGGAAGTTTTTTCCTTTATAGCGTAAGATTTTATCTTAAAATACAAGAACTTTTCGTGGTTATTGTCAATTTTTGTTGGTTTTCATCTAATGAACTTATTTCAGTCAGCTAGATCTTTCTTCTTCAAAGCAAAAAGATTTTATCTTCAAATACAAGAACTTTTTGTGGTTTTGTTGGTTTTCAGCAAATGAACAGATTTCAGAGAGCAAGAAGTTTTTTCTTTAATAGCGTAAGATTTTATCTTAAAATACAAGAACTTTTCGTGGTTGTTGTCAATTTTTGTTGGTTTTCATCGAATGAACTTATTTCAGTCAGCTAGATCTTTCTTCTTCAAAGCAAAAAGATTTTATCTTCAAATACAAGAACTTTTCGTGATTTTGTTGGTTTTCAGCAAATGAACAGATTTCAGCGAGCAAGAAGTTTTTTCTTTAATAGTGTAAGATTTTATCTTCAAATACAAGAACTTTTCGTGGTTTTGATGGTTTTCAGCAAATGAACATATTTCAGCGAGCAAGAAGTTTTTTCTTTAATAGCGTAAGATTGCATCTTAAAATACAAGAACTTTTCGTGGTTCTTGTCAATTTTTGTTGGTTTTCATCTCATGAACTTATTTCAGTCAGCTCGATCTTTCTTCTTCAAAGCAAAAAGATTTCATCTTCAAATACAAGAACTTTTTGTGGTTTTGTTGGTTTTCAGCAAATGAACATATTTCAGCGAGCAAGAAGCTTTTTCTTTAATAGCGTAAGATTTTATCTTAAAATACAAGAACTTTTCGTGGTTCTTGTCAATTTTTGTTGGTTTTCATCTAATGAACTTGTTTCAGTCAGCTCGATCATTCTTCTTCAAAGCAAAAAGATTTTATCTTCAAATACAAGAACTTTTCGTGGTTTTGATGGTTTTCAGCAAATGAACATATTTCAGCGAGCTGGAAGTTTTTCCCTTAATAGCGTAAGATTTTATCTTAAAATACAAGAACTTTTCGTGGTTATTGTCAATTTTTGTTGGTTTTCATCGAATGAACTTATTTCAGTCAGCTAGATCTTTCTTCTTCAAAGCAAAAAGATTTTATCTTCAAATACAAGAACTTTTTGTGGTTTTGTTGGTTTTCAGCAAATGAACAGATTTCAGAGAGCAAGAAGTTTTTTCTTTAATAGCGTAAGATTTTATCTTAAAATACAAGAACTTTTCGTGGTTGATGTCAATTTTTGTTGGTTTTCATCGAATGAACTTATTTCAGTCAGCTAGATCTTTCTTCTTCAAAGCAAAAAGATTTTATCTTCAAATACAAGAACTTTTCGTGGTTTTGTTGGTTTTCAGCAAATGAACAGATTTCAGCGAGCTGAAAGTTTTTTCCTTAATAGCGTAAGATTTTATCTTAAAATACAAGAACTTTTCGTGGTTCTTGTCAATTTGTGTTGGTTTTTTTCCAATGAACTTATTTCAGTCAGCTCGATCTTTCTACTTCAAAGCAAAAAGATTTTATCTTCAAATACAAGAACTTTTCGTGGTTTTGATGGTTTTCAGCAAATGAACATATTTCAGCGAGCTGGAAGTTTTTTCCTTAATAGCGTAAGATTTTATCTTAAAATACAAGAACTTTTCGTGGTTCTTGTCAATTTTTGTTGGTTTTCATCTGATGAACTTATTTCAGTCAGCTAGATCTTTCTTCTTCAAAGCAAAAAGATTTAATCTTCAAATACAAGAACTTTTCGTGGTTTTGTTGGTTTTCAGCAAATGAACATATTTCAGCGATCTGGGAGTTTTTTCTTTAATAGCATAAGATTTTATCTTAAAATACAAGAACTTATCGTGGTTCTTGTCAATTTTTGTTGGTTTTCATCTAATGAACTTATTTCAGTCAGCTCGATCTTTCTTCTTCAAAGCAAAAAGATTTTATCTTCAAATACAAGAACTTTTCGTGGTTTTGTTGGTTTTCAGCAAATGAACATATTTCAGCGATCTGGGAGTTTTTTCTTTAATAGCGTAAGATTTTATCTTAAAATACAAGAACTTATCGTGGTTATTGTCAATTTTTGTTGGTTTTCATCTGATGAACTTATTTCAGTCAGCTCGATCTTTCTTCTTGAAAGCAAAAAGATTTTATCTTCAAATACAAGAACTTTTCGTGGTTTTGTTGGTTTTCAGCAAATGAACAGATTTCAGCGAGCCAGAAGTTTTTTCTTTAATAGCGTAAGATTTCATCTTAAAATACAAGAACTTTTCGTGGTTCCTGTCAATTTTTGTTGGTTTTCATCTAATGAACTTATTTCAGTCAGCTGGATCTTTCTTCTTCAAAGCAAAAAGATTTTATCTACAAATACAAGAACTTTTCGTGGTTTTGATGGTTTTCAGCAAATGAACATATTTCAGCGAGCTGGAAGTTTTTTCCTTTATAGCGTAAGATTTTATCTTAAAATACAAGAACTTTTCGTGGTTATTGTCAATTTTTGTTGGTTTTCATCTAATGAACTTATTTCAGTCAGCTAGATCTTTCTTCTTCAAAGCAAAAAGATTTTATCTTCAAATACAAGAACTTTTTGTGGTTTTGTTGGTTTTCAGCAAATGAACAGATTTCAGAGAGCAAGAAGTTTTTTCTTTAATAGCGTAAGATTTTATCTTCAAATACAAGAACTTTTCGTGGTTTTGATGGTTTTCAGCAAATGAACATATTTCAGCGAGCAAGAAGTTTTTTCTTTAATAGCGTAAGATTGCATCTTAAAATACAAGAACTTTTCGTGGTTCTTGTCAATTTTTGTTGGTTTTCATCTCATGAACTTATTTCAGTCAGCTCGATCTTTCTTCTTCAAAGCAAAAAGATTTCATCTTCAAATACAAGAACTTTTTGTGGTTTTGTTGGTTTTCAGCAAATGAACATATTTCAGCGAGCAAGAAGCTTTTTCTTTAATAGCGTAAGATTTTATCTTAAAATACAAGAACTTTTCGTGGTTCTTGTCAATTTTTGTTGGTTTTCATCTCATGAACTTGTTTCAGTCAGCTCGATCATTCTTCTTCAAAGCAAAAAGATTTTATCTTCAAATACAAGAACTTTTCGTGGTTTTGATGGTTTTCAGCAAATGAACATATTTCAGCGAGCTGGAAGTTTTTCCCTTAATAGCGTAAGATTTTATCTTAAAATACAAGAACTTTTCGTGGTTATTGTCAATTTTTGTTGGTTTTCATCGAATGAACTTATTTCAGTCAGCTAGATCTTTCTTCTTCAAAGCAAAAAGATTTTATCTTCAAATACAAGAACTTTTTGTGGTTTTGTTGGTTTTCAGCAAATGAACAGATTTCAGAGAGCAAGAAGTTTTTTCTTTAATAGCGTAAGATTTTATCTTAAAATACAAGAACTTTTCGTGGTTGATGTCAATTTTTGTTGGTTTTCATCGAATGAACTTATTTCAGTCAGCTAGATCTTTCTTCTTCAAAGCAAAAAGATTTTATCTTCAAATACAAGAACTTTTCGTGGTTTTGTTGGTTTTCAGCAAATGAACAGATTTCAGCGAGCAAGAAGTTTTATCTTCAATAGTGTAAGATTTTATCTTCAAATACAAGAACTTTTCGTGGTTTTGATGGTTTTCAGCAAATGAACATATTTCAGCGAGCAAGAAGTTTTTTCTTTAATAGCGTAAGATTGCATCTTAAAAGACAAGAACTTTTCGTGGTTCTTGTCAATTTTTGTTGGTTTTCATCTAATGAACTTATTTCAGTCAGCAAGATCTTTCTTCTTCAAAGCAAAAGGATTTTCTCTTCAAATACAAGAACTTTTCGTGGTTTTGATGGTTTTCAGCAAATGAACATATTTCAGCGAGCTGGAAGTTTTTTCCTTAATAGCGTATGATTTTATCTTAAAATACAAGAACTTTTCGTGGTTCTTGTCAATTTTTGTTGGTTTTTTTCTAATGAACTTATTTCAGGCAGCTCGATCTTTCTTCTTCAAAGCAAAAAGATTTTATCTTCAAATACAAGAACTTTTCGTGGTTTTGATGGTTTTCAGCAAATGAACATATTTCAGCGAGCTGGAAGTTTTTTCCTTAATAGCGTAAGATTTTATCTTAAAATACAAGAACTTTTCGTGGTTCTTGTCAATTTTTGTTGGTTTTCATCTAATGAACTTATTTCAGTGAGCTAGATCTTTCTTCTTCAAAGCAAAAAGATTTAATCTTCAAATACAAGAACTTTTTGTGGTTTTGTTGGTTTTCAGCAAATGAACATATTTCAGCGATCTGGGAGTTTTTTCTTTAATAGCGTCAGATTTTATCTTAAAATACAAGAACTTATCGTGGTTCTTGTCAATTTTTGTTGGTTTTCATCTAATGAACTTATTTCAGTCAGCTCGATCTTTCTTCTTCAAAGCAAAAAGATTTTATCTTCAAATACAAGAACTTTTCGTGGTTTTGTTGGTTTTCAGCAAATGAACAGATTTCAGCGAGCAAGAAGTTTTTTCTTTAATAGCGTAAGATTTTATCTTAAAATACAAGAACTTATCGTGGTTCTTGTTAATTTTTGTTGGTTTTGATCTGATGAAATTATTTCAGTCAGCTCGATCTTTCTTCTTCAAAGCAAAAAGATTTTATCTTCAAATACAAGAACTTTTCGTGGTTTTGTTGGTTTTCAGCAAATGAACAGATTTCAGCGAGCCAGAAGTTTATTCTTTAATAGCGTATGATTTCATCTTAAAATACAAGAACTTTTCGTGGTTCTTGTCAATTTTTGTTGGTTTTCATCTCATGAACTTATTTCAGTCAGCTGGATCTTTCTTCTTCAAAGCAAAAAGATTTTATCTTCAAATACAAGAACTTTTCGTGGTTTTGATGGTTTTCAGCAAATGAACATATTTCAGCGAGCAAGAAGCTTTTTCTTTAATAGCGTAAGATTGCATCTTAAAATACAAGAACTTTTCGTGGTTCTTGTCAATTCTTGTTGGTTTTCATCGAATGAACTTATTTCAGTCAGCTCGATCTTTCTTCTTTGAAGCAAAAAGATTTCATCTTCAAATACAAGAACTTTTCGTGGTTTTGTTGGTTTTCAGCAAATGAACATATTTCAGCGAGCAAGAAGCTTTTTCTTTAATAGCGTAAGATTTTATCTTAAAATACAAGAACTTTTCGTGGTTCTTGTCAATTTTTGTTGGTTTTCATCTGATGAACTTGTTTCAGTCAGCTCGATCTTTCTTCTTCAAAGCAAAAAGATTTTATCTTCAAATACAAGAACTTTTCGTGGTTTTGATGGTTTTCAGCAAATGAACATATTTCAGCGAGCTGGAAGTTTTTTCCTTAATAGCGTAAGATTGCATCTTAAAATACAAGAACTTTTCGTGGTTTTTGTCAATTTTTGTTGGTTTTCATCTCATGAACTTATTTCAGTCAGCTAGATCTTTCTTCTTCAAAGCAAAAAGATTTTATCTTCAAATACAAGAACTTTTTGTGGTTTTGTTGGTTTTCAGCAAATGAACAGATTTCAGAGAGCAAGAAGTTTTTTCTTTAATAGCGTAAGATTTTGTGTTAAAATACAAGAACTTTTCGTGGTTGTTGTCAATTTTTGTTGGTTTTCATCTAATGAACTTATTTCAGTCAGCAAGATCTTTCTTCTTCAAAGCAAAAAGATTTTATCTTCAAATACAAGAACTTTTCGTGGTTTTGTTGGTTTTCAGCAAATGAACAGATTTCAGCGAGCAAGAAGTTTTTTCTTTAATAGTGTAAGATTTTATCTTAAAATACAAGAACTTTTCGTGGTTCTTGTCAATTTTTGTTGGTTTTTTTCTGATGAACTTATTTCAGTCAGCTCGATCTTTCTTCTTCAAAGCAAAAAGATTTTATCTTCAAATACAAGAACTTTTCGTGGTTTTGATGGTTTTCAGCAAATGAACATATTTCAGCGAGCTGGAAGTTTTTTCCTTAACAGCGTAAGATTTTATCTTAAAATACAAGAACTTTTCGTGGTTCTTGTCAATTTTTGTTGGTTTTCATCTAATGAACTTATTTCAGTCAGCTAGATCTTTCTTCTTCAAAGCAAAAAGATTTAATCTTCAAATACAAGAACTTTTCGTGGTTTTGTTGGTTTTCAGCAAATGAACATATTTCAGCGATCTGGGAGTTTTTTCTTTAATAGCGTAAGATTTTATCTTAAAATACAAGAACTTATCGTGGTTCTTGTCAATTTTTGTTGGTTTTCATCAAATGAACTTATTTCAGTCAGCGAGATCTTTCTTCTTCAAAGCAAAAGGATTTTCTCTTCAAATTCAAGAACTTTTCGTGGTTTTGATGGTTTTCAGCAAATGAACATATTTCAGCGAGCTGGAAGTTTTTTCCTTAATCGCGTAAGATTTTATCTTAAAATACAAGAACTTTTCGTGGTTCTTGTCAATTTTTGTTGGTTTTTTTCGAATGAACTTATTTCAGTCAGCCAGATCTTTCTTCTTCAAAGCAAAAAGATTTCATCTTCAAACACAAGAACTTTTCGTGGTTTTGATGGTTTTCAGCAAATGAACATATTTCAGCGAGCAAGAAGTTTTTTCTTGAATAGCGTAAGATTGCATCTTAAAATACAAGAACTTATCGTGGTTCTTGTCAATTTTTGTTGGTTTTTTTCCAATGAACTTATTTCAGTCAGCTCGATCTTTCTTCTTCAAAGCAAAAAGATTTCATCTTCAAATACAAGAACTTTTCGTGGTTTTGTTGGTTTTCATCAAATGAACATATTTCAGCGAGCAAGAAGCTTTTTCTTTACTAGCGTAAGATTTTATCTTAAAATACAAGAACGTTTCGTGGTTCTTGTCAATTTTTGTTGGTTTTCATCAAATGAACTTATTTCAGTCAGCTCGATCTTTCTTCTTCAAAGCAAAAAGATTTTATCTTCAAATACAAGAACTTTTCGTGGTTTTGATGGTTTTCAGCAAATTAACATATTTCAGCGAGCTGGAAGTTTTTTCCTTAATAGCGTAAGATTTTATCTTAAAATACAAGAACTTTTCGTGGTTCTTGTCAATTTTTGTTGGTTTTCATCTAATGAACTTATTTCAGTCAGCGAGATCTTTCTTCTTCAAAGCAAAAAGATTTAATCTTCAAATACAAGAACTTTTCGTGGTTTTGTTGGTTTTCAGCAAATGAACATATTTCAGCGATCTGGGAGTTTTTTCTTTAATAGCGTAAGATTTTATCTTAAAATACAAGAACTTATCGTGGTTCTTGTCAATTTTTGTTGGTTTTCATCTAATGAACTTATTTCAGTCAGCTCGATCTTTCTTCTTCAAAGCAAAAAGATTTTATCTTCAAATACAAGAACTTTTCGTGGTTTTGTTGGTTTTCAGCAAATGAACAGAATTCAGCGAGCAAGAAGTTTTTTCTTTAATAGCGTAAGATTTTATCTTAAAATACAAGAACTTTTCGTGGTTCTTGTCAATTTTTGTTGGTTTTTTTCTAATGAACTTATTTCAGTCAGCCAGATCTTTCTTCTTCAAAGCAAAAAGATTTCATCTTCAAATACAAGAACTTTTCGTGGTTTTGATGGTTTTCAGCAAATGAACATATTTCAGCGAGCAAGAAGTTTTTTCTTTAATAGCGTAAGATTGCATCTTAAAATACAAGAACTTATCGTGGTTCTTGTCAATTTTTGTTGGTTTTCATCTAATGAACTTATTTCAGTCAGCTCGATCTTTCTTCTTCAAAGCAAAAAGATTTTATCTTCAAATACAAGAACTTTTTGTGGTTTTGTTGGTTTTCAGCAAATGAACAGATTTCAGCGAGCCAGAAGTTTATTCTTTAATAGCGTAAGATTTCATCTTAAAATACAAGAACTTTTCGTGGTTCTTGTCAATTTTTGTTGGTTTTCATCTAATGAACTTATTTCAGTCAGCTGCATCTTTCTTCTTCAAAGCAAAAAGATTTTATCTTCAAATACAAGAACTTTTTGTGGTTTTGATGGTTTTCAGCAAATGAACATATTTCAGCGAGCAAGAAGTTTTTTCTTTAATAGCGTAAGATTGCATCTTAAAATACAAGAACTTTCCGTGGTTCTTGTCAATTTTTGTTGGTTTTCATTTAATGAACTTATTTCAGTCAGCTCGATCTTTCTTCTTTGAAGCAAAAAGATTTCATCTTCAAATACAAGAACTTTTCGTGGTTTTGTTGGTTTTCAGCAAATGAACATATTTCAGCGAGCAAGAAGCTTTTTCTTTAATAGCGTAAGATTTTATCTTAAAATACAAGAACTTTTCGTGGTTCTTGTCAATTTTTGTTGGTTTTCATCTGATGAACTTGTTTCAGTCAGCTCGATCTTTCTTCTTCAAAGCAAAAAGATTTTATCTTCAAATACAAGAACTTTTCGTGGTTTTGATGGTTTTCAGCAAATGAACATATTTCAGCGAGCTGGAAGTTTTTTCCTTAATAGCGTAAGATTGCATCTTAAAATACAAGAACTTTTCGTGGTTTTTGTCAATTTTTGTTGGTTTTCATCTAATGAACTTATTTCAGTCAGCTAGATCTTTCTTCTTCAAAGCAAAAAGATTTTATCTTCAAATACAAGAACTTTTTGTGGTTTTGTTGGTTTTCAGCAAATGAACAGATTTCAGAGAGCAAGAAGTTTTTTCTTTAATAGCGTAAGATTTTATGTTAAAATACAAGAACTTTTCGTGGTTGTTGTCAATTTTTGTTGGTTTTCATCTCATGAACTTATTTCAGTCAGCAAGATCTTTCTTCTTCAAAGCAAAAAGATTTTATCTTCAAATACAAGAACTTTTCGTGGTTTTGTTGGTTTTCAGCAAATGAACAGATTTCAGCGAGCAAGAAGTTTTTTCTTTAATAGTGTAAGATTTTATCTTAAAATACAAGAACTTTTCGTGGTTCTTGTCAATTTTTGTTGGTTTTTTTCTAATGAACTTATTTCAGTCAGCGAGATCTTTCTTCTTCAAAGCAAAAGGATTTTCTCTTCAAATTCAAGAACTTTTCGTGGTTTTCATGGTTTTCAGCAAATGAACATATTTCAGCGAGCTGGAAGTTTTTTCCTTAATCGCGTAAGATTTTATCTTAAAATACAAGAACTTTTCGTCGTTCTTGTCAATTTTTGTTGGTTTTTTTCGAATGAACTTATTTCAGTCAGCCAGATCTTTCTTCTTCAAAGCAAAAAGATTTCATCTTCAAACACAAGAACTTTTCGTGGTTTTGATGGTTTTCAGCAAATGAACATATTTCAGCGAGCAAGAAGTTTTTTCTTGAATAGCGTAAGATTGCATCTTAAAATAAAAGAACTTATCGTGGTTCTTGTCAATTTTTGTTGGTTTTTTTCCAATGAACTTATTTCAGTCAGCTCGATCTTTCTTCTTCAAAGCAAAAAGATTTCATCTTCAAATACAAGAACTTTTCGTGGTTTTGTTGGTTTTCATCAAATGAACATATTTCAGCGAGCAAGAAGCTTTTTCTTTACTAGCGTAAGATTTTATCTTAAAATACAAGAACGTTTCGTGGTTCTTGTCAATTTTTGTTGGTTTTCATCTAATGAACTTATTTCAGTCAGCTCGATCTTTCTTCTTCAAAGCAAAAAGATTTTATCTTCAAATACAAGAACTTTTCGTGGTTTTGTTGGTTTTCAGCAAATGAACAGAATTCAGCGAGCAAGAAGTTTTTTCTTTCATAGCCTAAGATTTTATCTTAAAATACAAGAACTTTTCGTGGTTCTTGTCAATTTTTGTTGGTTTTTTTCTAATGAACTTATTTCAGTCAGCCAGATCTTTCTTCTTCAAAGCAAAAAGATTTCATCTTCAAATACAAGAACTTTTCATGGTTTTGATGGTTTTCAGCAAATGAACATATTTCAGCGAGCAAGAAGTTTTTTCTTTAATAGCGTAAGATTGCATCTTAAAATACAAGAACTTATCGTGGTTCTTGTCAATTTTTGTTGGTTTTTTCGAATGAACTTATTTCAGTCAGCTCGATCTTTCTTCTTCAAAGCAAAAAGATTTCATCTTCAAATACAAGAACTTTTCGTGGTTTTGTTGGTTTTCATCAAATGAACATATTTCAGCGAGCAAGAAGCTTTTTCTTTACTTGCGTAAGATTTTATCTTAAAATACAAGAACGTTTCGTGGTTCTTGTCAATTTTTGTTGGTTTTCATCAAATGAACTTATTTCTGTCAGCTCGATCTTTCTTCTTCAAAGCAAAAAGATTTTATCTTCAAATACAAGAACTTTTCGTGGTTTTGATGGTTTTCAGCAAATGAACATATTTCAGCGAGCTGGAAGTTTTTTCCTTAATAGCGTAAGATTTTATCTTAAAATAGAAGAACTTTTCGTGGTTATTGTCAATTTTTGTTGGTTTTCATCTAATGAACTTATTTCAGTCAGCTAGATCTTTCTTCTTCAAAGCAAAAAGATTTTATCTTCAAATACAAGAACTTTTTGTGGTTTTGTTGGTTTTCAGCAAATGAACAGACTTCAGAGAGCAAGAAGTTTTTTCTTTAATAGCGAAAGATTTTATCTTAAAATACAAGAACTTTTCGTGGTTGTTGTCAATTTTTGTTGGTTTTCATCTAATGAACTTATGTCAGTCAGCTAGATCTTTCTTCTTCAAAGCAAAAAGATTTTATCTTCAAATACAAGAACTTTTCGTGGTTTTGTTGGTTTTCAGCAAATGAACAGATTTCAGCGAGCAAGAAGTTTTTTCTTTAATAGTGTCAGATTTTATCTTAAAATACAAGAACTTTTCGTGGTTCTTGTCAATTTTTGTTGGTTTTCATCGAATGAACTTATTTCATTCAGCGAGATCTTTCTTCTTCAAAGCAAAAAGATTTTCTCTTCAAATACAAGAACTTTTTGTGGTTTTGTTGGTTTTCAGCAAATGAACAGATTTCAGTGAGCTGGGAGTTTATTCTTTAATAGCGAAAGATTTTATCTTAAAATACAAGAACTTTTCGTGGTTCTTGTCAATTTTTGTTGGTTTTTTTCCAATGAACTTATTTCAGTCAGCTCGATCTTTCTTCTTCAAAGCAAAAAGACTTCATCTTCAAATACAAGAACTTTTCGTGGTTTTGTTGGTTTTCATCAAATGAACATATTTCAGCGAGCAAGAAGCTTTTTCTTTACTAGCGTAAGATTTTATCTTAAAATACAAGAACGTTTCGTGGTTCTTGTCAATTTTTGTTGGTTTTCATCAAATGAACTTATTTCAGTCAGCTCGATCTTTCTTCTTCAAAGCAAAAAGATTTTATCTTCAAATACAAGAACTTTTCGTGGTTTTGATGGTTTTCAGCAAATTAACATATTTCAGCGAGCTGGAAGTTTTTTCCTTAATAGCGTAAGATTTTATCTTAAAATACAAGAACTTTTCGTGGTTCTTGTCAATTTTTGTTGGTTTTCATCGAATGAACTTATTTCAGTCAGCTAGATCTTTCTTCTTCAAAGCAAAAAGATTTAATCTTCAAATACAAGAACTTTTCGTGGTTTTGTTGGTTTTCAGCAAATGAACATATTTCAGCGATCTGGGAGTTTTTTCTTTAATAGCGTAAGATTTTATCTTAAAATACAAGAACTTATCGTGGTTCTTGTCAATTTTTGTTGGTTTTCATCTAATGAACTTATTTCAGTCAGCTCGATCTTTCTTCTTCAAAGCAAAAAGATTTTATCTTCAAATACAAGAACTTTTCGTGGTTTTGTTGGTTTTCAGCAAATGAACAGAATTCAGCGAGCAAGAAGTTTTTTCTTTAATAGCGTAAGATTTTATCTTAAAATACAAGAACTTTTCGTGGTTCTTGTCAATTTTTGTTGTTTTTTTTCTAATGAACTTATTTCAGTCAGCCAGATCTTTCTTCTTCAAAGCAAAAAGATTTCATCTTCAAATACAAGAACTTTTCATGGTTTTGATGGTTTTCAGCAAATGAACATATTTCAGCGAGCTGGAAGTTTTTTCCTTAATAGCGTAAGATTTTATCTTAAAATAGAAGAACTTTTCGTGGTTATTGTCAATTTTTGTTGGTTTTCATCTGATGAACTTATTTCAGTCAGCTAGATCTTTCTTCTTCAAAGCAAAAAGATTTTATCTTCAAATACAAGAACTTTTTGTGGTTTTGTTGGTTTTCAGCAAATGAACAGACTTCAGAGAGCAAGAAGTTTTTTCTTTAATAGCGAAAGATTTTATCTTAAAATACAAGAACTTTTCGTGGTTGTTGTCAATTTTTGTTGGTTTTCATCTAATGAACTTATGTCAGTCAGCTAGATCTTTCTTCTTCAAAGCAAAAAGATTTTATCTTCAAATACAAGAACTTTTCGTGGTTTTGTTGGTTTTCAGCAAATGAACAGATTTCAGCGAGCAAGAAGTTTTTTCTTTAATAGTGTAAGATTTTATCTTAAAATACAAGAACTTTTCGTGGTTCTTGTCAATTTTTGTTGGTTTTCATCTCATGAACTTATTTCAGTCAGCGAAATCTTTCTTCTTCAAAGCAAAAAGATTTTATCTTCAAATACAAGAACTTTTCGTGGTTTTGATGGTTTTCAGCAAATGAACATATTTCAGCGAGCTGGAAGTTTTTTCCTTCATAGAGTAAGATTTTATCTTAAAATACAAGATCTTTTCGTGGTTCTTGTCAATTTTTGTTGGTTTTCATCTAATGAACTTATTTCCGTCAGCTAGATCTTTCTTCTTCAAAGCAAAAAGATTTTATCTTCAAATACAAGAACTTTTCGTGGTTTTGATGGTTTTCAGCAAATGAAAATATTTCAGCGAGCTGGAAGTTTTTTCCTTAATAGCGTAAGATTTTATCTTAAAATACAAGAACTTTTCGTGGTTCTTGTCAATTTTTGTTGGTTTTCATCTAATGAACTTATTTCAGTCAGCTCGATCTTTCTTCTTCAAAGCAAAAAGATTTTATCTTCAAATACAAGAACTTTTCGTGGTTTTGATGGTTTTCAGCAAATGAACATATTTCAGCGAGCTGGAAGTTTTTTCCTTAATAGCGTAAGATTTTATCTTAAAATACAAGAACTTTTCGTGGTTCTTGTCAATTTTTGTTGGTTTTCATCTCATGAACTTATTTCATTCAGCTAGATCTTTCTTCTTCAAAGCAAAAAGATTTTATCTTCAAATACAAGAACTTTTCGTGGTTTTGTTGGTTTTCAGCAAATTAACATATTTCAGCGAGCTGGGAGTTTTTTCTTTAATAGCGTAAGATTTTATCTTAAAATACAAGAACTTATCGTGGTTCTTGTCAATTTTTGTTGGTTTTCATCTAATGAACTTATTTCAGTCAGCTCGATCTTTCTTCTTCAAAGCAAAAAGATTTTATCTTCAAATACAAGAACTTTTCGTGGTTTTGTTGGTTTTCAGCAAATGAACAGATTTCAGCGAGCAAGAAGTTTTTTCTTTCATAGCGTAACATTTCATCTTAAAATAAAAGAACTTTTCGTGGTTCTTGTCAATTTTTGTTGGTTTTCATCTAGTGAACCTATTTCAGTCAGCTGGATCTTTCTTCTTCAAAGCAAAAAGATTTTATCTTCAAATACAAGAACTTTTCGTGGTTTTGATGGTTTTCAGCACATGAACATATTTCAGCGAGCAAGAAGTTTTTTCTTTAATAGCGTAAGATTTTATCTTAAAATACAAGAACTTTTCGTGGTTCTTGTCAATTTTTGTTGGTTTTCATCTAATGAACTTATTTCAGTCAGCTCGATCTTTCTTCTTCAAAGCAAAAAGATTTCATCTTCAAATACAAGAACTTTTCGTGGTTTTGATGGTTTTCAGCAAATGAACATATTTCAGCGAGCAAGAAGTTTTTTCTTTAATAGCGTAAGATTGCATCTTAAAATACAAGAACTTATCGTGGTTCTTGTCAATTTTTGTTGGTTTTCATCTAATGAACTTATTTCAGTCAGCTCGATCTTTCTTCTTCAAAGCAAAAAGATTTCATCTTCAAATACAAAACTTTTCGTGGTTTTGTTGGTTTTCAGCAAATGAACATATTTCAGCGAGCAAGAAGCTTTTTCTTTAATAGCGTAAGATTTTATCTTAAAATACAAGAACTTTTCGTGGTTCTTGTCAATTTTTGTTGGTTTTCATCTCATGAACTTATTTCAGTCAGCTCGATCTTTCTTCTTCAAAGCAAAAAGATTTTATCTTCAAATACAAGAACTTTTCGTGGTTTTGATGGTTTTCAGCAAATGAACATATTTCAGCGAGCTGGAAGTTTTTTCCTTAATAGCGTAAGATTTTATCTTAAAATACAAGAACTTTTCGTGGTTATTGTCAATTTTTGTTGGTTTTCATCAAATGAACTTATTTCAGTCAGCTAGATCTTTCTTCTTCAAAGCAAAAAGATTTTATCTTCAAATACAAGAACTTTTTGTGGTTTTGTTGGTTTTCAGCAAATGAACAGATTTCAGAGAGCAAGAAGTTTTTTCTTTAATAGCGAAAGATTTTATCTTAAAATACAAGAACTTTTCGTGGTTCTTGTCAATTTTTGTTGGTTTTCATCTAATGAACTTATGTCAGTCAGCTAGATCTTTCTTCTTCAAAGCAAAAAGATTTCATCTTCAAATACAAGAACTTTTCGTGGTTTAGTTGGTTTTCAGCAAATGAACAGATTTCAGCGAGCCAGAAGTTTTTTCTTTAATAGTGTAAGATTCTATCTTAAAATACAAGAACTTTTCGTGGTTCTTGTCAATTTTTGTTGGTTTTCATCTAATGAACTTATTTCAGTCAGCTAGTTCTTTCTTCTTCAAAGCAAAAGGATTTTCTCTTCAAATACAAGAACTTTTCGTGGTTTTGATGGTTGTCAGCAAATGAACATATTTCAGCGAGCTGGAAGTTTTTTCCTTAATAGCGTAAGATTTTATCTTAAAATACAAGAACTTTTCGTGGTTCTTGTCAATTTTTGTTGGTTTTCATCTAATGAACTTATTTCAGTCAGCTAGATCTTTCTTCTTCAAAGCAAAAAGATTTAATCTTCAAATACAAGAACTTTTCGTGGTTTTGTTGGTTTTCAGCAAATGAACATATTTCAGTGATCTGGGAGTTTTTTCTTTAATCGCGTAAGATTTTATCTTAAAATACAAGAACTTATCGTGGTTCTTGTCAATTTTTGTTGGTTTTCATCTGATGAACTTATTTCAGTCAGCTCGATCTTTCTTCTTCAAAGCAAAAAGATTTTATCTTCAAATACAAGAACTTTTTGTGGTTTTGTTGGTTTTCAGCAAATGAACAGAATTCAGCGAGCAAGAAGTTTTTTCTTTAATAGCGTAAGATTTTATCTTAAAATACAAGAACTTTTCGTGGTTCTTGTCAATTTTTGTTGGTTTTCATCAAATGAACTTATTTCAGTCAGCGAGATCTTTCTTCTTCAAAGCAAAAGGATTTTATCTTCAAATACAAGAACTTTTCGTGGTTTTGTTGGTTTTCAGCAAATGAACAGATTTCAGCGACCCAGAAGTTTTTTCCTTAATAGCGTAAGATTTTATCTTAAAAGACAAGAACTGTTCGTGGTTATTGTCAATTTTTGTTGGTTTTCATCGAATGAACTTATTTCATTCAGCTAGATCTTTCTTCTTCAAAGCAAAAAGATTTTATCTTCAAATACAAGAACTTTTCGTGGTTTTGTTGGTTTTCAGCAAATTAACATATTTCAGCGAGCTGGGAGTTTTTACTTTAATTGCGTAACATTTCATCTTAAAATAAAAGAACTTTTCGTGGTTCTTGTCAATTTTTGTTGGTTTTCATCGAATGAACTTATTTCAGTCAGCTGGATCTTTCTTCTTCAAAGCAAAAAGATTTTATCTTCAAATACAAGAACTTTTCGTGGTTTTGATGGTTTTTAGCACATGAACATATTTCAGCGAGCAAGAAGTTTTTTCTTTAATAGCGTAAGATTTTATCTTAAAATACAAGAACTTTTCGTGGTTCTTGTCAATTTTTGTTGGTTTTCATCTAATGAACTTATTTCAGTCAGCTCGATCTTTCTTCTTCAAAGCAAAAAGATTTCATCTTCAAATACAAGAACTTTTCGTGGTTTTGATGGTTTTCAGCAAATGAACATATTTCAGCGAGCAAGAAGTTTTTTCTTTAATAGCGTAAGATTGCATCTTAAAATACAAGAACTTATCGTGGTTCTTGTCAATTTTTGTTGGTTTTCATCTAATGAACTTATTTCAGTCAGCTCGATCTTTCTTCTTCAAAGCAAAAAGATTTCATCTTCAAATACAAGAACTTTTCGTGGTTTTGTTGGTTTTCAGCAAATGAACATATTTCAGCGAGCAAGAAGCTTTTTCTTTAATAGCGTAAGATTTTATCTTAAAATACAAGAACTTTTCGTGGTTCTTGTCAATTTTTGTTGGTTTTCATCTCATGAACTTATTTCAGTCAGCTCGATCTTTCTTCTTCAAAGCAAAAAGATTTTATCTTCAAATACAAGAACTTTTCGTGGTTTTGATGGTTTTCAGCAAATGAACATATTTCAGCGAGCTGGAAGTTTTTTCCTTAATAGCGTAAGATTTTATCTTAAAATACAAGAACTTTTCGTGGTTATTGTCAATTTTTGTTGGTTTTCATCAAATGAACTTATTTCAGTCAGCTAGATCTTTCTTCTTCAAAGCAAAAAGATTTTATCTTCAAATACAAGAACTTTTCGTGGTTTTGTTGGTTTTCAGCAAATGAACAGATTTCAGAGAGCAAGAAGTTTTTTCTTTAATAGCGAAAGATTTTATCTTAAAATACAAGAACTTTTCGTGGTTCTTGTCAATTTTTGTTGGTTTTCATCTAATGAACTTATGTCAGTCAGCTAGATCTTTCTTCTTCAAAGCAAAAAGATTTCATCTTCAAATACAAGAACTTTTCGTGGTTTAGTTGGTTTTCAGCAAATGAACAGATTTCAGCGAGCCAGAAGTTTTTTCTTTAATAGTGTAAGATTCTATCTGAAAATACAAGAACTTTTCGTGGTTCTTGTCAATTTTTGTTGGTTTTCATCTAATGAACTTATTTCAGTCAGCTAGTTCTTTCTTCTTCAAAGCAAAAGGATTTTCTCTTCAAATACAAGAACTTTTCGTGGTTTTGATGGTTGTCAGCAAATGAACATATTTCAGCGAGCTGGAAGTTTTTTCCTTAATAGCGTAAGATTTTATCTTAAAATACAAGAACTTTTCGTGGTTCTTGTCAATTTTTGTTGGTTTTCATCTAATGAACTTATTTCAGTCAGCTAGATCTTTCTTCTTCAAAGCAAAAAGATTTAATCTTCAAATACAAGAACTTTTCGTGGTTTTGTTGGTTTTCAGCAAATGAACATATTTCAGTGATCTGGGAGTTTTTTCTTTAATCGCGTAAGATTTTATCTTAAAATACAAGAACTTATCGTGGTTCTTGTCAATTTTTGTTGGTTTTCATCTGATGAACTTATTTCAGTCAGCTCGATCTTTCTTCTTCAAAGCAAAAAGATTTTATCTTCAAATACAAGAACTTTTTGTGGTTTTGTTGGTTTTCAGCAAATGAACAGAATTCAGCGAGCAAGAAGTTTTTTCTTTAAAAGCGTAAGATTTTATCTTAAAATACAAGAACTTTTCGTGGTTCTTGTCAATTTTTGTTGGTTTTCATCAAATGAACTTATTTCAGTCAGCGAGATCTTTCTTCTTCAAAGCAAAAGGATTTTATCTTCAAATACAAGAACTTTTCGTGGTTTTGTTGGTTTTCAGCAAATGAACAGATTTCAGCGACCCAGAAGTTTTTTCCTTAATAGCGTAAGATTTTATCTTAAAAGACAAGAACTGTTCGTGGTTATTGTCAATTTTTGTTGGTTTTCATCGAATGAACTTATTTCATTCAGCTAGATCTTTCTTCTTCAAAGCAAAAAGATTTTATCTTCAAATACAAGAACTTTTCGTGGTTTTGTTGGTTTTCAGCAAATTAACATATTTCAGCGAGCTGGGAGTTTTTACTTTAATTGCGTAACATTTCATCTTAAAATAAAAGAACTTTTCGTGGTTCTTGTCAATTTTTGTTGGTTTTCATCGAATGAACTTATTTCAGTCAGCTGGATCTTTCTTCTTCAAAGCAAAAAGATTTTATCTTCAAATACAAGAACTTTTCGTGGTTTTGATGGTTTTTAGCACATGAACATATTTCAGCGAGCAAGAAGTTTTTTCTTTAATAGCGTAAGATTTTATCTTAAAATACAAGAACTTTTCGTGGTTCTTGTCAATTTTTGTTGGTTTTCATCTCATGAACTTATTTCAGTCAGCTCGATCTTTCTTCTTCAAAGCAAAAAGATTTTATCTTCAAATACAAGAACTTTTCGTGGTTTTGATGGTTTTCAGCAAATGAACATATTTCAGCGAGCTGGAAGTTTTTTCCTTAATAGCGTAAGATTTTATCTTAAAATACAAGACCTTTTCGTGGTTATTGTCAATTTTTGTTGGTTTTCATCAAATGAACTTATTTCAGTCAGCTAGATCTCTCTTCTTCAAAGCAAAAAGATTTTATCTTCAAATACAAGAACTTTTTGTGGTTTTGTTGGTTTTCAGCAAATGAACAGATTTCAGAGAGCAAGAAGTTTTTTCTTTAATAGCGAAAGATTTTATCTTAAAATACAAGAACTTTTCGTGGTTCTTGTCAATTTTTGTTGGTTTTCATCTAATGAACTTATGTCAGTCAGCTCGATCTTTCTTCTTCAAAGCAAAAAGATTTCATCTTCAAATACAAGAACTTTTCGTGGTTTAGTTGGTTTTCAGCAAATGAACAGATTTCAGCGAGCCAGAAGTTTTTTCTTTAATAGTGTAAGATTCTATCTTAAAATACAAGAACTTTTCGTGGTTCTTGTCAATTTTTGTTGGTTTTCATCTCATGAACTTATTTCAGTCAGCTCGTTCTTTCTTCTTCAAAGCAAAAGGATTTTCTCTTCAAATACAAGAACTTTTCGTGGTTTTGATGGTTGTCAGCAAATGAACATATTTCAGCGAGCTGGAAGTTTTTTCCTTAATAGCGTAAGATTTTATCTTAAAATACAAGAACTTTTCGTGGTTCTTGTCAATTTTTGTTGGTTTTCATCTAATGAACTTATTTCAGTCAGCTAGATCTTTCTTCTTCAAAGCAAAAAGATTTAATCTTCAAATACAAGAACTTTTCGTGGTTTTGTTGGTTTTCAGCAAATGAACATATTTCAGTGATCTGGGAGTTTTTTCTTTAATAGCGTAAGATTTTATCTTAAAATACAAGAACTTATCGTGGTTCTTGTCAATTTTTGTTGGTTTTCATCTGATGAACTTATTTCAGTCAGCTCGATCTTTCTTCTTCAAAGCAAAAAGATTTTATCTTCAAATACAAGAACTTTTTGTGGTTTTGTTGGTTTTCAGCAAATGAACAGAATTCAGCGAGCAAGAAGTTTTTTCTTTAATAGCGTAAGATTTTATCTTAAAATACAAGAACTTTTCGTGGTTCTTGTCAATTTTTGTTGGTTTTCATCAAATGAACTTATTTCAGTCAGCGAGATCTTTCTTCTTCAAAGCAAAAGGATTTTATCTTCAAATACAAGAACTTTTCGTGGTTTTGTTGGTTTTCAGCAAATGAACAGATTTCAGCGACCCAGAAGTTTTTTCCTTAATAGCGTAAGATTTTATCTTAAAATACAAGAACTTTTCGTGGTTCTTGTCAATTTTTGTTGGTTTTCATCTAATGAACTTATTTCAGTCAGCCAGATCTTTCTTCTTCAACGCAAAAAGATTTTATCTTCAAATACAAGAACTTTTCGTGGTTTTGTTGGTTTTCAGCAAATGAACAGATTTCAGCGAGCAAGAAGTTTTTTCTTTAATAGCGTAACATTTCATCTTAAAATAAAAGAACTTTTCGTGGTTCTTGTCAATTTTTGTTGGTTTTCATCTCATGAACTTATTTCAGTCAGCTGGATCTTTCTTCTTCAAAGCAAAAAGATTTTATCTTCAAATACAAGAACTTTTTGTGGTTTTGTTGGTTTTCAGCAAATGAACAGAATTCAGCGAGCAAGAAGTTTTTTCTTTAATAGCGTAAGATTTTATCTTAAAATACAAGAACTTTTCGTGGTTCTTGTCAATTTTTGTTGGTTTTCATCAAATGAACTTATTTCAGTCAGCGAGATCTTTCTTCTTCAAAGCAAAAGGAATTTATCTTCAAATACAAGAACTTTTCGTGGTTTTGTTGGTTTTCAGCAAATGAACAGATTTCAGCGACCCAGAAGTTTTTTCCTTAATAGCGTAAGATTTTATCTTAAAATACAAGAACTTTTCGTGGTTCTTGTCAATTTTTGTTGGTTTTCATCTAATGAACTTATTTCAGTCAGCCAGATCTTTCTTCTTCAACGCAAAAAGATTTTATCTTCAAATACAAGAACTTTTCGTGGTTTTGATGGTTTTCAGCACATGAACATATTTCAGCGAGCAAGAAGTTTTTTCTTTAATAGCGTAAGATTTTATCTTAAAATACAAGAACTTTTCGTGGTTCTTGTCAATTTTTGTTGGTTTTCATCTCATGAACTTATTTCAGTCAGCTCGATCTTTCTTCTTCAAAGCAAAAAGATTTTATCTTCAAATACAAGAACTTTTCGTGGTTTTGATGGTTTTCAGCAAATGAACATATTTCAGCGAGCTGGAAGTTTTTTCCTTAATAGCGTAAGATTTTATCTTAAAATGCAAGAACTTTTCGTGGTTATTGTCAATTTTTGTTGGTTTTCATCTAATGAACTTATTTCAGTCAGCTAGATCTTTCTTCTTCAAAGCAAAAAGATTTTATCTTCAAATACAAGAACTTTTTGTGGTTTTGTTGGTTTTCAGCAAATGAACAGATTTCAGAGAGCAAGAAGTTTTTTCTTTAATAGCGAAAGATTTTATCTTAAAATACAAGAACTTATCGTGGTTCTTGTCAATTTTTGTTGGTTTTCATCTAATGAACTTATGTCAGTCAGCGAGATCTCACTTCTTCAAAGCAAAAAGATTTCATCTTCAAATACAAGAACTTTTCGTGCTTTTGTTGGTTTTCAGCAAATGAACAGATTTCAGCGAGCAAGAAGTTTTTTCTTCAATAGTGTCAGCTTCTATCTTAAAATACAAGAACTTTTCGTGGTTCTTGTCAATTTTTGTTGGTTTTCATCTAATGAACTTATTTCAGTCAGCTCGTTCTTTCTTCTTCAAAGCAAAAGGATTTTCTCTTCAAATACAAGAACTTTTCGTGGTTTTGATGGTTGTCAGCAAATGAACATATTTCAGCGAGCTGGAAGTTATTTCCTTAATAGCGTAAGATTTTATCTTAAAATACAAGAACTTTTCGTGGTTCTTGTCAATTTTTGTTGGTTTTTTTCTAATGAACTTATTTCAGTCAGCTCGATCTTTCTTCTTCAAAGCAATAAGATTTTATCTTCAAATACAAGAACTTTTCGTGGTTTTGATGGTTTTCAGCAAATGAACATATTTCAGCGAGCTGGAAGTTTTTTCCTGAATAGCGTAAGATTTTATCTTAAAATACAAGAACTTTTCGTGGTTCTTGTCAATTGTTGTTGGTTTTCATCTAATGAACTTATTTCAGTCAGCTCGATCTTTCTTCTTCAAAGCAAAAAGATTTAATCTTCAAATACAAGAACTTTTCGTGGTTTTGTTGGTTTTCAGCAAATGAACAGAATTCAGCGAGCAAGAAGTTTTTTCTTTAATAGCGTAAGATTTTATCTTAAAATACAAGAACTTTTCGTGGTTCTTGTCAATTTTTGTTGGTTTTCATCAAATGAACTTATTTCAGTCAGCGAGATCTTTCTTCTTCAAAGCAAAAGGATTTTATCTTCAAATACAAGAACTTTTCGTGGTTTTGTTGGTTTTCAGCAAATGAACAGATTTCAGCGAGCCAGAAGTTTTTTCTTTAAAAGCGTAAGATTTCATCTTACAATACAAGAACTTTTCGTGGTTCTTGTCAATTTTTGGTGGTTTTCATCTAATGAACTTATTTCAGTCAGCTAGATCTTTCTTCTTCAAAGCAATAAGATTTTATCTTCAAATACAAGAACTTTTCGTGGTTTTGATGGTTTTCAGCAAATGAACATATTTCAGCGAGCTGGAAGTTTTTTCCTTAATAGCGTAAGATTTTATCTTAAAATACAGGAACTTTTCGTGGTTCTTGTCAATTTTTGTTGGTTTTCATCTAATGAACTTATTTCAGTCAGCTAGATCTTTCTTCTTCAAAGCAAAAAGATTTAATCTTCAAATACAAGAACTTTTCGTGGTTTTGTTGGTTTTCAGCAAATGAACATATTTCAGTGATCTGGGAGTTTTTTCTTTAATAGCGTAAGATTTTATCTTAAAATACAAGAACTTATCGTGGTTCTTGTCAATTTTTGTTGGTTTTCATCTGATGAACTTATTTCAGTCAGCTCGATCTTTCTTCTTCAAAGCAAAAAGATTTTATCTTCAAATACAAGAACTTTTTGTGGTTTTGTTGGTTTTCAGCAAATGAACAGAATTCAGTGAGCAAGAAGTTTTTTCTTTAATAGCGTAAGATTTTATCTTAAAATACAAGAACTTTTCGTGATTCTTGTCAATTTTTGTTGGTTTTTTTCTAATGAACTTACTTCAGTCAGCCAGATCTTTCTTCTTCAAAGCAAAAAGATTTTATCTTGAAATACAAGAACTTTTCGTGGTTTTGTTGGTTTTCAGCAAATGAACAGATTTCAGCGAGCCAGAAGTTTTTTCTTTAATAGCGTAAGATTTCATCTTAAAATACAAGAACTTTTCGTGGTTCTTGTCAATTTTTGGTGGTTTTCATCTAATGAACTTATTTCAGTCAGCTAGATCTTTCTTCTTCAAAGCAAAAAGATTTTATCTTCAAATACAAGAACTTTTCGTGGTTTTGATGGTTTTCAGCAAATGAACAGATTTCACCGAGCCAGAGGTTTTTTCTTTAATAGCGTAAGATTTCATCTTAAAACACAAGAACTTTTCGTGGTTCTTGTCAATTTTTGTTGGTTTTCATCTTATGAACTTATTTCAGTCAGCTGGATCTTTCTTCTTCAAAGCAAAAAGATGTTATCTTCAAATACAAGAACTTTTCGTGGTTTTGATGGTTTTCAGCAAATGAACATATTTCAGCGAGCTGGAAGTTTTTTCTTAATAGCGTAAGATTTTATCTTAAAATACAAGAACTTTTCGTGGTTCTTGTCAATTTTTGTTGGTTTTCATCGAATGAACTTATTTCAGTCAGCTCGATCTTTCTTCTTCAAAGCAAAAAGATTTCATCTTCAAATACAAGAACTTTTCGTGGTTTTGTTGGTTTTCAGCAAATGAACAGATTTCAGCGAGCAAGAAGTTTTTTCCTTTAATCGCGTAAGATTTTATCTTAAAATACAAGAACTTTTCGTGGTTCTTGTCAATTTTTGTTGGTTTTCATCTAATGAACTTATTTCAGTCAGCTAGATCTTTCTTCTTCAAAGCAAAAGGATTTTATCTTCAAATACAAGAACTTTTCGTGGTTTTGTTGGTTTTCAGCAAATGAACATATTTCAGCGAGCCAGACGTTTTTTCTTTAATAGCGTAAGATATTATCTTAAAATACAAGAAGTTTTCGTGGTTCTTGTCAATTTTTGTTGGTTTTCATCGAATGAACTTATTTCATTCAGCTGGATCTTTCTTCTTCAAAGCAAAAAGATTTTATCTTCAAATACAAGAACTTTTCGTGGTTTTGTTGGCTTTCAGCAAATGAACATATTTCAGCGAGCTGGGAGTTTTTTCTTCAATAGCGTAAGATGTTATCTTAAAATACAAGAACTTTTCGTGGTTCTTGTCAATTTTTGTTGGTTTTCATCTCATGAACTTATTTCAGTCAGCTCGATCTTTCTTCTTCAAAGCAAAAGGATTTTCTCTTCAAATACAAGAACGTTTCGTTGTTTTGATGGTTTTTTGCAAACCAACATATTTCAGCGAGCTGGAAGTTTTTTCCTTAATAGCGTAAGATTTTATCTTAAAATACAAGAACTTTTCGTGGTTCTTGTCAATTTTTGTTGGTTTTCATCTAATGAACTTATTTCAGTCAGCTGGATATTTCTTCTTCAAAGCAAAAAGATTTTATCTTCAAATACAAGAACTTTTCGTGGTTTTGATGGTTTTCAGCAAATGAACATATTTCAGCGAGCTGGAAGTTTTTTCCTTAATAGAGTAAGATTTTATCTTAAAATACAAGAACTTTTCGTGGTTCTTGTCAATTTTTGTTGGTTTTCATCCAATGAACTTATTTCAGTCAGCTAGATCTCTCTTCTTCAAAGCAAAAAGATTTTATCTTCAAATACAAGAACTTTTCGTGGTTTTGTTGGTTTTCAGCAAATGAACAGATTTCAGCGAGCAAGAAGTTTTTTCTTTAGTAGCGTAAGATTTTATCTTAAAATACAAGAACTTTTCGTGGTTCTTGTCAATTTTTGTTGGTTTTCATCTAATGAACTTATTTCAGTCAGCTAGATCTTTCTTCTTCAAAGCAAAAAGATTTAATCTTCAAATACAAGAACTTTTCGTGGTTTTGTTGGTTTTCAGCAAATGAACATATTTCAGCGATCTGGGAGTTTTTTCGTTAATAGCGTAAGATTTTATCTTAAAATACAAGAACTTATCGTGGTTCTTGTCAATTTTTGTTGGTTTTCATCTGATGAACTTATTTCAGTCAGCTAGATCTTTCTTCTTCAAAGCAAAAGGATTTTATCTTCAAATACAAGAACTTTTCGTGGTTTTGTTGGTTTTCAGCAAATGAACAGATTTCAGCGAGCCAGAAGTTTTTTCTTTAAAAGCGTAAGATTTCATCTTAAAATACAAGAACTTTTCGTGGTTCTTGTCAATTTTTGGTGGTTTTCATCTAATGAACTTATTTCAGTCAGCTAGATCTTTCTTCTTCAAAGCAAAAAGATTTTATCTTCAAATACTGAACTTTTCGTGGTTTTGATGGTTTTCAGCAAATGAACATATTTCAGCGAGCTGGAAGTTTTTTCCTTAATAGCGTAAGATTTTATCTTAAAATACAAGAACTTTTCGTGGTTCTTGTCAATTTTTGTTGGTTTTCATCTAATGAACTTATTTCAGTCAGCTAGATCTTTCTTCTTCAAAGCAAAAAGATTTAATCTTCAAATACAAGAACTTTTCGTGGTTTTGTTGGTTTTCAGCAAATGAACATATTTCAGTGATCTGGGAGTTTTTTCTTTAATAGCGTAAGATTTTATCTTAAAATACAAGAACTTATCGTGGTTCTTGTCAATTTTTGTTGGTTTTCATCTGATGAACTTATTTCAGTCAGCTCGATCTTTCTTCTTCAAAGCAAAAAGATTTTATCTTCAAATACAAGAACTTTTTGTGGTTTTGTTGGTTTTCAGCAAATGAACAGAATTCAGTGAGCAAGAAGTTTTTTCTTTAATAGCGTAAGATTTTATCTTAAAATACAAGAACTTTTCGTGATTCTTGTCAATTTTTGTTGGTTTTTTTCTAATGAACTTACTTCAGTCAGCCAGATCTTTCTTCTTCAAAGCAAAAAGATTTTATCTTGAAATACAAGAACTTTTCGTGGTTTTGTTGGTTTTCAGCAAATGAACAGATTTCAGCGAGCCAGAAGTTTTTTCTTTAATAGCGTAAGATTTCATCTTAAAATACAAGAACTTTTCGTGGTTCTTGTCAATTTTTGGTGGTTTTCATCTAATGAACTTATTTCAGTCAGCTAGATCTTTCTTCTTCAAAGCAAAAAGATTTTATCTTCAAATACAAGAACTTTTCGTGGTTTTGATGGTTTTCAGCAAATGAACAGATTTCACCGAGCCAGAAGTTTTTTCTTTAATAGCGTAAGATTTCATCTTAAAACACAAGAACTTTTCGTGGTTCTTGTCAATTTTTGTTGGTTTTCATCTTATGAACTTATTTCAGGCAGCTGGATCTTTCTTCTTCAAAGCAAAAAGATGTTATCTTCAAATACAAGAACTTTTCGTGGTTTTGATGGTTTTCAGCAAATGAACATATTTCAGCGAGCTGGAAGTTTTTTCTTAATAGCGTAAGATTTTATCTTAAAATACAAGAACTTTTCGTGGTTCTTGTCAATTTTTGTTGGTTTTCATCGAATGAACTTATTTCAGTCAGCTCGATCTTTCTTCTTCAAAGCAAAAAGATTTCATCTTCAAATACAAGAACTTTTCGTGGTTTTGTTGGTTTTCAGCAAATGAACAGATTTCAGCGAGCAAGAAGTTTTTTCCTTTAATAGCGTAAGATTTTATCTTAAAATACAAGAACTTTTCGTGGTTCTTGTCAATTTTTGTTGGTTTTCATCTTATGAACTTATTTCAGTCAGCTGGATCTTTCTTCTTCAAAGCAAAAGGATTTTATCTTCAAATACAAGAACTTTTCGTGGTTTTGTTGGTTTTCAGCAAATGAACATATTTCAGCGAGCCAGACGTTTTTTCTTTAATAGCGTAAGATATTATCTTAAAATACAAGAAGTTTTCGTGGTTCTTGTCAATTTTTGTTGGTTTTCATCGAATGAACTTATTTCATTCAGCTGGATCTTTCTTCTTCAAAGCAAAAAGATTTTATCTTCAAATACAAGAACTTTTCGTGGTTTTGTTGGCTTTCAGCAAATGAACATATTTCAGCGAGCTGGGAGTTTTTTCTTCAATAGCGTAAGATGTTATCTTAAAATACAAGAACTTTTCGTGGTTCTTGTCAATTTTTGTTGGTTTTCATCTCATGAACTTATTTCAGTCAGCTCGATCTTTCTTCTTCAAAGCAAAAGGATTTTCTCTTCAAATACAAGAACGTTTCGTTGTTTTGATGGTTTTTTGCAAATCAACATATTTCAGCGAGCTGGAAGTTTTTTCCTTAATAGCGTAAGATTTTATCTTAAAATACAAGAACTTTTCGTGGTTCTTGTCAATTTTTGTTGGTTTTCATCTAATGAACTTATTTCAGTCAGCTGGATCTTTCTTCTTCAAAGCAAAAAGATTTTATCTTCAAATACAAGAACTTTTCGTGGTTTTGATGGTTTTCAGCAAATGAACATATTTCAGCGAGCTGGAAGTTTTTTCCTTAATAGAGTAAGATTTTATCTTAAAATACAAGAACTTTTCGTGGTTCTTGTCAATTTTTGTTGGTTTTCATCTAATGAACTTATTTCAGTCAGCTAGATCTTTCTTCTTCAAAGCAAAAAGATTTTATCTTCAAATACAAGAACTTTTCGTGGTTTTGTTGGTTTTCAGCAAATGAACAGATTTCAGCGAGCAAGAAGTTTTTTCTTTAGTAGCGTAAGATTTTATCTTAAAATACAAGAACTTTTCGTGGTTCTTGTCAATTTTTGTTGGTTTTCATCTAATGAACTTATTTCAGTCGGCTAGATCTTTCTTCTTCAAAGCAAAAAGATTTAATCTTCAAATACAAGAACTTTTCGTGGTTTTGTTGGTTTTCAGCAAATGAACATATTTCAGCGATCTGGGAGTTTTTTCGTTAATAGCGTAAGATTTTATCTTAAAATACAAGAACTTATCGTGGTTCTTGTCAATTTTTGTTGGTTTTCATCTGATGAACTTATTTCAGTCAGCTAGATCTTTCTTCTTCAAAGCAAAAGGATTTTATCTTCAAATACAAGAACTTTTCGTGGTTTTGTTGGTTTTCAGCAAATGAACAGATTTCAGCGAGCCAGAAGTTTTTTCTTTAAAAGCGTAAGATTTCATCTTAAAATACAAGAACTTTTCGTGGTTCTTGTCAATTTTTGGTGGTTTTCATCTTATGAACTTATTTCAGTCAGCTAGATCTTTCTTCTTCAAAGCAAAAAGATTTTATCTTCAAATACAAGAACTTTTCGTGGTTTTGATGGTTTTCAGCAAATGAACAGATTTCAGCGAGCCAGATGTTTTTTCTTTAATAGCGTAAGATTTCATCTTAAAATACAAGAACTTTTCGTGGTTCTTGTCAATTTTAGTTGGTTTTCATCTTATGAACTTATTTCAGTCAGCCAGATCTTTCTTCTTCAAAGCAAAAATATTTTATCTTCACATACAAGAACTTTTCGTGGTTTTGTTGGTTTTCAGCAAATGAACATATTTCAGCGAGCCAGACGTTTTTTCTTTAATAGCGTAAGATATTATCTTAAAATACAAGAAGTTTTCGTGGTTCTTGTCAATTTTTGTTGGTTTTCATCGAATGAACTTATTTCATTCAGCTGGATCTTTCTTCTTCAAAGCAAAAAGATTTTATCTTCAAATACAAGAACTTTTCGTGGTTTTGTTGGCTTTCAGCAAATGAACATATTTCAGCGAGCTGGGAGTTTTTTCTTCAATAGCGTAAGATGTTATCTTAAAATACAAGAACTTTTCGTGGTTCTTGTCAATTTTTGTTGGTTTTCATCTCATGAACTTATTTCAGTCAGCTCGATCTTTCTTCTTCAAAGCAAAAGGATTTTCTCTTCAAATACAAGAACGTTTCGTTGTTTTGATGGTTTTTTGCAAACCAACATATTTCAGCGAGCTGGAAGTTTTTTCCTTAATAGCGTAAGATTTTATCTTAAAATACAAGAACTTTTCGTGGTTCTTGTCAATTTTTGTTGGTTTTCATCTAATGAACTTATTTCAGTCAGCTGGATATTTCTTCTTCAAAGCAAAAAGATTTTATCTTCAAATACAAGAACTTTTCGTGGTTTTGATGGTTTTCAGCAAATGAACATATTTCAGCGAGCTGGAAGTTTTTTCCTTAATAGAGTAAGATTTTATCTTAAAATACAAGAACTTTTCGTGGTTCTTGTCAATTTTTGTTGGTTTTCATCCAATGAACTTATTTCAGTCAGCTAGATCTCTCTTCTTCAAAGCAAAAAGATTTTATCTTCAAATACAAGAACTTTTCGTGGTTTTGTTGGTTTTCAGCAAATGAACAGATTTCAGCGAGCAAGAAGTTTTTTCTTTAGTAGCGTAAGATTTTATCTTAAAATACAAGAACTTTTCGTGGTTCTTGTCAATTTTTGTTGGTTTTCATCTAATGAACTTATTTCAGTCAGCTAGATCTTTCTTCTTCAAAGCAAAAAGATTTAATCTTCAAATACAAGAACTTTTCGTGGTTTTGTTGGTTTTCAGCAAATGAACATATTTCAGCAATCTGGGAGTTTTTTCGTTAATAGCGTAAGATTTTATCTTAAAATACAAGAACTTATCGTGGTTCTTGTCAATTTTTGTTGGTTTTCATCTGATGAACTTATTTCAGTCAGCTAGATCTTTCTTCTTCAAAGCAAAAGGATTTTATCGTCAAATACAAGAACTTTTCGTGGTTTTGTTGGTTTTCAGCAAATGAACAGATTTCAGCGAGCCAGAAGTTTTTTCTTTAAAAGCGTAAGATTTCATCTTAAAATACAAGAACTTTTCGTGGTTCTTGTCAATTTTTGGTGGTTTTCATCTAATGAACTTATTTCAGTCAGCTAGATCTTTCTTCTTCAAAGCAAAAAGATTTTATCTTCAAATACAAGAACTTTTTGTGGTTTTGTTGGTTTTCAGCAAATGAACAGAATTCAGTGAGCAAGAAGTTTTTTCTTTAATAGCGTAAGATTTTATCTTAAAATACAAGAACTTTTCGTGATTCTTGTCAATTTTTGTTGGTTTTTTTCTAATGAACTTACTTCAGTCAGCCAGATCTTTCTTCTTCAAAGCAAAAAGATTTTATCTTGAAATACAAGAACTTTTCGTGGTTTTGTTGGTTTTCAGCAAATGAACAGATTTCAGCGAGCCAGAAGTTTTTTCTTTAATAGCGTAAGATTTCATCTTAAAATACAAGAACTTTTCGTGGTTCTTGTCAATTTTTGGTGGTTTTCATCTAATGAACTTATTTCAGTCAGCTAGATCTTTCTTCTTCAAAGCAAAAAGATTTTATCTTCAAATACAAGAACTTTTCGTGGTTTTGATGGTTTTCAGCAAATGAACAGATTTCACCGAGCCAGAAGTTTTTTCTTTAATAGCGTAAGATTTCATCTTAAAACACAAGAACTTTTCGTGGTTCTTGTCAATTTTTGTTGGTTTTCATCTTATGAACTTATTTCAGTCAGCTGGATCTTTCTTCTTCAAAGCAAAAAGATGTTATCTTCAAATACAAGAACTTTTCGTGGTTTTGATGGTTTTCAGCAAATGAACATATTTCAGCGAGCTGGAAGTTTTTTCTTAATAGCGTAAGATTTTATCTTAAAATACAAGAACTTTTCGTGGTTCTTGTCAATTTTTGTTGGTTTTCATCGAATGAACTTATTTCAGTCAGCTCGATCTTTCTTCTTCAAAGCAAAAAGATTTCATCTTCAAATACAAGAACTTTTCGTGGTTTTGTTGGTTTTCAGCAAATGAACAGATTTCAGCGAGCAAGAAGTTTTTTCCTTTAATAGCGTAAGATTTTATCTTAAAATACAAGAACTTTTCGTGGTTCTTGTCAATTTTTGTTGGTTTTCATCTTATGAACTTATTTCAGTCAGCTAGATCTTTCTTCTTCAAAGCAAAAGGATTTTATCTTCAAATACAAGAACTTTTCGTGGTTTTGTTGGTTTTCAGCAAATGAACATATTTCAGCGAGCCAGACGTTTTTTCTTTAATAGCGTAAGATATTATCTTAAAATACAAGAAGTTTTCGTGGTTCTTGTCAATTTTTGTTGGTTTTCATCGAATGAACTTATTTCATTCAGCTGGATCTTTCTTCTTCAAAGCAAAAAGATTTTATCTTCAAATACAAGAACTTTTCGTGGTTTTGTTGGCTTTCAGCAAATGAACATATTTCAGCGAGCTGGGAGTTTTTTCTTCAATAGCGTAAGATGTTATCTTAAAATACAAGAACTTTTCGTGGTTCTTGTCAATTTTTGTTGGTTTTCATCTCATGAACTTATTTCAGTCAGCTCGATCTTTCTTCTTCAAAGCAAAAGGATTTTCTCTTCAAATACAAGAACGTTTCGTTGTTTTGATGGTTTTTTGCAAATCAACATATTTCAGCGAGCTGGAAGTTTTTTCCTTAATAGCGTAAGATTTTATCTTAAAATACAAGAACTTTTCGTGGTTCTTGTCAATTTTTGTTGGTTTTCATCTAATGAACTTATTTCAGTCAGCTGGATCTTTCTTCTTCAAAGCAAAAAGATTTTATCTTCAAATACAAGAACTTTTCGTGGTTTTGATGGTTTTCAGCAAATGAACATATTTCAGCGAGCTGGAAGTTTTTTCCTTAATAGAGTAAGATTTTATCTTAAAATACAAGAACTTTTCGTGGTTCTTGTCAATTTTTGTTGGTTTTCATCTAATGAACTTATTTCAGTCAGCTAGATCTTTCTTCTTCAAAGCAAAAAGATTTTATCTTCAAATACAAGAACTTTTCGTGGTTTTGTTGGTTTTCAGCAAATGAACAGATTTCAGCGAGCAAGAAGTTTTTTCTTTAGTAGCGTAAGATTTTATCTTAAAATACAAGAACTTTTCGTGGTTCTTGTCAATTTTTGTTGGTTTTCATCTAATGAACTTATTTCAGTCGGCTAGATCTTTCTTCTTCAAAGCAAAAAGATTTAATCTTCAAATACAAGAACTTTTCGTGGTTTTGTTGGTTTTCAGCAAATGAACATATTTCAGCGATCTGGGAGTTTTTTCGTTAATAGCGTAAGATTTTATCTTAAAATACAAGAACTTATCGTGGTTCTTGTCAATTTTTGTTGGTTTTCATCTGATGAACTTATTTCAGTCAGCTAGATCTTTCTTCTTCAAAGCAAAAGGATTTTATCTTCAAATACAAGAACTTTTCGTGGTTTTGTTGGTTTTCAGCAAATGAACAGATTTCAGCGAGCCAGAAGTTTTTTCTTTAAAAGCGTAAGATTTCATCTTAAAATACAAGAACTTTTCGTGGTTCTTGTCAATTTTTGGTGGTTTTCATCTTATGAACTTATTTCAGTCAGCTAGATCTTTCTTCTTCAAAGCAAAAAGATTTTATCTTCAAATACAAGAACTTTTCGTGGTTTTGATGGTTTTCAGCAAATGAACAGATTTCAGCGAGCCAGATGTTTTTTCTTTAATAGCGTAAGATTTCATCTTAAAATACAAGAACTTTTCGTGGTTCTTGTCAATTTTAGTTGGTTTTCATCTTATGAACTTATTTCAGTCAGCCAGATCTTTCTTCTTCAAAGCAAAAATATTTTATCTTCACATACAAGAACTTTTCGTGGTTTTGTTGGTTTTCAGCAAATGAACAGATTTCAGCGACCCAGTAGATTTTTCTTGAATAGCGTAAGATTTTATCTTAAAATACAAGAACTTTTCGTGGTTCTTGTCAATTTTTGTTGGTTTTCATCCAATGAACTTATTTCAGTCAGCTCGATCTTTCTTCTTCAAAGCAAAAAGATTTTATCTTCAAATACAAGAACTTTTCGTGGTTTTGATGGTTTTCAGCAAATGAACATATTTCAGCGAGCTGGAAGTTTTTTCCTTAAAAGTGTAAGATTTTATCTTAAAATACAAGACCTTTTCGTGGTTCTTGACAAATTTTGTTGGTTTTCATCTAATGAACTTATTTCCGTCAGCTAGATCTTTCTTCTTCAAAGCAAAAAGATTTTATCTTCAAATACAAGAACTTTTCGTGGTTTTGATGGTTTTCAGCAAATGAACAGATTTCACCGAGCCAGAAGTTTTTTCTTTAATAGCGTAAGATTTCATCTTAAAATACAAGAACTTTTCGTGGTTCTTGTCAATTTTTGTTGGTTTTCATCTTATGAACTTATTTCAGTCAGCTGGATCTTTCTTCTTCAAAGCAAAAAGATTTTATCTTCAAATACAAGAACTTTTCGTGGTTTTGTTGGCTTTCAGCAAATGAACATTTTTCAGCGAGCTGGGAGTTTTTTCTTCAATAGCGTAAGATTTTATCTTAAAATACAAGAACTTTTCGTGGTTCTTGTCAATTTTTGTTGGTTTTCATCTCATGAACTTATTTCAGTCAGCGAGATCTTTCTTCTTCAAAGCAAAAAGATTTTATCTTCAAATACAAGAACTTTTCGTGGTTTTGATGGTTTTCAGCAAATGAACATATTTCAGCGAGCTGGAAGTTTTTTCCTTCATAGAGTAAGATTTTATCTTAAAATACAAGAACTTTTCGTGGTTCTTGTCAATTTTTGTTGGTTTTCATCTAATGAACTTATTTCCGTCAGCTAGATCTTTCTTCTTCAAAGCAAAAAGATTTTATCTTCAAATACAAGAACTTTTCGTGGTTTTGATGGTTTTCAGCAAATGAAAATATTTCAGCGAGCTGGAAGTTTTTTCCTTAATAGCGAAAGATTTTATCTTAAAATACAAGAACTATTCGTCGTTCTTGTCAATTTTTGTTGGTTTTCATCTAATGAACTTATTTCAGTCAGCTAGATCTTTCTTCTTCAAAGCAAAAATATTTTATCTTCAAATACAAGAACTTTTCATGGTTTTGATGGTTTTCAGCAAATGAACATATTTCAGCGAGCTGGAAGTTTTTTCCTTAATAGCGTAAGATTTTATCTTAAAATACAAGAACTTTTCGTGGTTCTTGTCAATTTTTGTTGGTTTTCATCTCATGAACTTATTTCAGTCAGCTAGATCTTTCTTCTTCAAAGCAAAAAGATTTTATCTTCAAATACAAGAACTTTTCGTGGTTTTGTTGGTTTTCAGCAAATGAACATATTTCAGCGAGCTGAGAGTTTTTTCTTCAATAGCGTAAGATTTCATCTTAAAATACAAGAACTTTTCGTGGTTCTTGTCAATTTTTGTTGGTTTTCATCTTATGAACTTATTTCAGTCAGCCAGATCTTTCTTCTTCAAAGCAAAAATATTTTATCTTCACATACAAGAACTTTTCGTGGTTTTGTTGGTTTTCAGCAAATGAACAGATTTCAGCGACCCAGTAGTTTTTTCTTGAATAGCGTAAGATTTTATCTTAAAAATCAAGAACTTTTCGTGGTTCTTGTCAATTTTTGTTGGTTTTCATCCAATGAACTTATTTCAGCCAGCTCGATCTTTCTTCTTCAAAGCAAAAAGATTTTATCTTCAAATACAAGAACTTTTCGTGGTTTTGATGGTTTTCAGCAAATGAACATATTTCAGCGAGCTGGAAGTTTTTTCCTTAATAGCGTAAGATTTTATCTTAAAATACAAGAACTTTTCGTGGTTCTTGTCAATTTTTGTTGGTTTTTTTCTAATGAACTTACTTCAGTCAGCCAGATCTTTCTTCTTCAAAGCCAAAAGATTTTATCTTCAAATACAAGAACTTTTCGTGGTTTTGTTGGTTTTCAGCAAATGAACAGATTTCAGCGAGCCAGAAGTTTTTTCTTTAGTAGCGTAAGATTTCATCTTAAAATACAAGAACTTTTCGTGGTTCTTGTCAATTTTTGGTCGTTTTCATCTAATGAACTTATTTCAGTCAGCTAGATCTTTCTTCTTCAAAGCAAAAAGATTTTATCTTCAAATACAAGAACTTTTCGTGGTTTTGATGGTTTTCAGCAAATGAACAGATTTCACCGAGCCAGAAGTTTTTTCTTTAATAGCGTAAGATTTCATCTTAAAATACAAGAACTTTTCGTGGTTCTTGTCAATTTTTGTTGGTTTTCATCTTATGAACTTATTTCAGTCAGCTGGATCTTTCTTCTTCAAAGCAAAAAAGATGTTATCTTCAAATACAAGAACTTTTCGTGGTTTTGATGGTTTTCTGCAAATGAACATATTTCAGCGAGCTGGTAGTTTTTTCTTAATAGCGTAAGATTTTATCTTAAAATACAAGAACTTTTCGTGGTTCTTGTCAATTTTTGTTGGTTTTCATCTCATGAAGTTATTTCAGTCAGCTCGATCTTTCTTCTTCAAAGCAAAAAGATTTTATCTTCAAATACAAGAACTTTTCGTGGTTTTGTTGGCTTTCAGCAAATGAACATATTTTAGCGAGCTGGGAGTTTTTTCTTCAATAGCGTAAGATTTTATCTTAAAATACAAGAACTTTTCGTGGTTCTTGTCAATTTTTGTTGGTTTTCATCTCATGAACTTATTTCAGTCAGCTAGATCTTTCTTCTTCAAAGCAAAAAGATTTTATCTTCAAATACAAGAACTTTTCGTGGTTTTGATGGTTTTCAGCAAATGAACATATTTCAGCGAGCTGGAAGTTTTTTCTTAATAGCGTAAGATTTTATCTTAAAATACAAGAACTTTTCGTGGTTCTTGTCAATTTTTGTTGGTTTTCATCGAATGAACTTATTTCAGTCAGCTCGATCTTTCTTCTTCAAAGCAAAAAGATTTCATCTTCAAATACAAGAACTTTTCGTGGTTTTGTTGGTTTTCAGCAAATGAACAGATTTCAGCGAGCAAGAAGTTTTTTCCTTTAATAGCGTAAGATTTTATCTTAAAATACAAGAACTTTTCGTGGTTCTTGTCAATTTTTGTTGGTTTTCATCTAATGAACTTATTTCAGTCAGCTAGATCTTTCTTCTTCAAAGCAAAAGGATTTTATCTTCAAATACAAGAACTTTTCGTGGTTTTGTTGGTTTTCAGCAAATGAACATATTTCAGCGAGCCAGACGTTTTTTCTTTAATAGCGTAAGATATTATCTTAAAATACAAGAAGTTTTCGTGGTTCTTGTCAATTTTTGTTGGTTTTCATCGAATGAACTTATTTCATTCAGCTGGATCTTTCTTCTTCAAAGCAAAAAGATTTTATCTTCAAATACAAGAACTTTTCGTGGTTTTGTTGGCTTTCAGCAAATGAACATATTTCAGCGAGCTGGGAGTTTTTTCTTCAATAGCGTAAGATGTTATCTTAAAATACAAGAACTTTTCGTGGTTCTTGTCAATTTTTGTTGGTTTTCATCTCATGAACTTATTTCAGTCAGCTCGATCTTTCTTCTTCAAAGCAAAAGGATTTTCTCTTCAAATACAAGAACGTTTCGTTGTTTTGATGGTTTTTTGCAAATCAACATATTTCAGCGAGCTGGAAGTTTTTTCCTTAATAGAGTAAGATTTTATCTTAAAATACAAGAACTTTTCGTGGTTCTTGTCAATTTTTGTTGGTTTTCATCTAATGAACTTATTTCAGTCAGCTAGATCTTTCTTCTTCAAAGCAAAAAGATTTTATCTTCAAATACAAGAACTTTTCGTGGTTTTGTTGGTTTTCAGCAAATGAACAGATTTCAGCGAGCAAGAAGTTTTTTCTTTAGTAGCGTAAGATTTTATCTTAAAATACAAGAACTTTACGTGGTTCTTGTCAATTTTTGTTGGTTTTCATCTAATGAACTTATTTCAGTCAGCTAGATCTTTCTTCTTCAAAGCAAAAAGATTTAATCTTCAAATACAAGAACTTTTCGTGGTTTTGTTGGTTTTCAGCAAATGAACATATTTCAGCGATCTGGGAGTTTTTTCGTTAATAGCGTAAGATTTTATCTTAAAATACAAGAACTTATCGTGGTTCTTGTCAATTTTTGTTGGTTTTCATCTGATGAACTTATTTCAGTCAGCTAGATCTTTCTTCTTCAAAGCAAAAGGATTTTATCTTCAAATACAAGAACTTTTCGTGGTTTTGTTGGTTTTCAGCAAATGAACAGATTTCAGCGAGCCAGAAGTTTTTTCTTTAAAAGCGTAAGATTTCATCTTAAAATACAAGAACTTTTCGTGGTTCTTGTCAATTTTTGGTGGTTTTCATCTTATGAACTTATTTCAGTCAGCTAGATCTTTCTTCTTCAAAGCAAAAAGATTTTATCTTCAAATACAAGAACTTTTCGTGGTTTTGATGGTTTTCAGCAAATGAACAGATTTCAGCGAGCCAGATGTTTTTTCTTTAATAGCGTAAGATTTCATCTTAAAATACAAGAACTTTTCGTGGTTCTTGTCAATTTTAGTTGGTTTTCATCTTATGAACTTATTTCAGTCAGCCAGATCTTTCTTCTTCAAAGCAAAAATATTTTATCTTCACATACAAGAACTTTTCGTGGTTTTGTTGGTTTTCAGCAAATGAACAGATTTCAGCGACCCAGTAGATTTTTCTTGAATAGCGTAAGATTTTATCTTAAAATACAAGAACTTTTCGTGGTTCTTGTCAATTTTTGTTGGTTTTCATCCAATGAACTTATTTCAGTCAGCTCGATCTTTCTTCTTCAAAGCAAAAAGATTTTATCTTCAAATACAAGAACTTTTCGTGGTTTTGATGGTTTTCAGCAAATGAACATATTTCAGCGAGCTGGAAGTTTTTTCCTTAAAAGTGTAAGATTTTATCTTAAAATACAAGACCTTTTCGTGGTTCTTGACAAATTTTGTTGGTTTTCATCTAATGAACTTATTTCCGTCAGCTAGATCTTTCTTCTTCAAAGCAAAAAGATTTTATCTTCAAATACAAGAACTTTTCGTGGTTTTGATGGTTTTCAGCAAATGAACAGATTTCACCGAGCCAGAAGTTTTTTCTTTAATAGCGTAAGATTTCATCTTAAAATACAAGAACTTTTCGTGGTTCTTGTCAATTTTTGTTGGTTTTCATCTTATGAACTTATTTCAGTCAGCTGGATCTTTCTTCTTCAAAGCAAAAAGATTTTATCTTCAAATACAAGAACTTTTCGTGGTTTTGTTGGCTTTCAGCAAATGAACATTTTTCAGCGAGCTGGGAGTTTTTTCTTCAATAGCGTAAGATTTTATCTTAAAATACAAGAACTTTTCGTGGTTCTTGTCAATTTTTGTTGGTTTTCATCTCATGAACTTATTTCAGTCAGCGAGATCTTTCTTCTTCAAAGCAAAAAGATTTTATCTTCAAATACAAGAACTTTTCGTGGTTTTGATGGTTTTCAGCAAATGAACATATTTCAGCGAGCTGGAAGTTTTTTCCTTCATAGAGTAAGATTTTATCTTAAAATACAAGAACTTTTCGTGGTTCTTGTCAATTTTTGTTGGTTTTCATCTAATGAACTTATTTCCGTCAGCTAGATCTTTCTTCTTCAAAGCAAAAAGATTTTATCTTCAAATACAAGAACTTTTCGTGGTTTTGATGGTTTTCAGCAAATGAAAATATTTCAGCGAGCTGGAAGTTTTTTCCTTAATAGCGAAAGATTTTATCTTAAAATACAAGAACTATTCGTCGTTCTTGTCAATTTTTGTTGGTTTTCATCTAATGAACTTATTTCAGTCAGCTAGATCTTTCTTCTTCAAAGCAAAAATATTTTATCTTCAAATACAAGAACTTTTCATGGTTTTGATGGTTTTCAGCAAATGAACATATTTCAGCGAGCTGGAAGTTTTTTCCTTAATAGCGTAAGATTTTATCTTAAAATACAAGAACTTTTCGTGGTTCTTGTCAATTTTTGTTGGTTTTCATCTCATGAACTTATTTCAGTCAGCTAGATCTTTCTTCTTCAAAGCAAAAAGATTTTATCTTCAAATACAAGAACTTTTCGTGGTTTTGTTGGTTTTCAGCAAATGAACATATTTCAGCGAGCTGAGAGTTTTTTCTTCAATAGCGTAAGATTTCATCTTAAAATACAAGAACTTTTCGTGGTTCTTGTCAATTTTTGTTGGTTTTCATCTTATGAACTTATTTCAGTCAGCCAGATCTTTCTTCTTCAAAGCAAAAATATTTTATCTTCACATACAAGAACTTTTCGTGGTTTTGTTGGTTTTCAGCAAATGAACAGATTTCAGCGACCCAGTAGTTTTTTCTTGAATAGCGTAAGATTTTATCTTAAAAATCAAGAACTTTTCGTGGTTCTTGTCAATTTTTGTTGGTTTTCATCCAATGAACTTATTTCAGCCAGCTCGATCTTTCTTCTTCAAAGCAAAAAGATTTTATCTTCAAATACAAGAACTTTTCGTGGTTTTGATGGTTTTCAGCAAATGAACATATTTCAGCGAGCTGGAAGTTTTTTCCTTAATAGCGTAAGATTTTATCTTAAAATACAAGAACTTTTCGTGGTTCTTGTCAATTTTTGTTGGTTTTTTTCTAATGAACTTACTTCAGTCAGCCAGATCTTTCTTCTTCAAAGCCAAAAGATTTTATCTTCAAATACAAGAACTTTTCGTGGTTTTGTTGGTTTTCAGCAAATGAACAGATTTCAGCGAGCCAGAAGTTTTTTCTTTAGTAGCGTAAGATTTCATCTTAAAATACAAGAACTTTTCGTGGTTCTTGTCAATTTTTGGTCGTTTTCATCTAATGAACTTATTTCAGTCAGCTAGATCTTTCTTCTTCAAAGCAAAAAGATTTTATCTTCAAATACAAGAACTTTTCGTGGTTTTGATGGTTTTCAGCAAATGAACAGATTTCACCGAGCCAGAAGTTTTTTCTTTAATAGCGTAAGATTTCATCTTAAAATACAAGAACTTTTCGTGGTTCTTGTCAATTTTTGTTGGTTTTCATCTTATGAACTTATTTCAGTCAGCTGGATCTTTCTTCTTCAAAGCAAAAAAGATGTTATCTTCAAATACAAGAACTTTTCGTGGTTTTGATGGTTTTCTGCAAATGAACATATTTCAGCGAGCTGGTAGTTTTTTCTTAATAGCGTAAGATTTTATCTTAAAATACAAGAACTTTTCGTGGTTCTTGTCAATTTTTGTTGGTTTTCATCTCATGAAGTTATTTCAGTCAGCTCGATCTTTCTTCTTCAAAGCAAAAAGATTTTATCTTCAAATACAAGAACTTTTCGTGGTTTTGTTGGCTTTCAGCAAATGAACATATTTTAGCGAGCTGGGAGTTTTTTCTTCAATAGCGTAAGATTTTATCTTAAAATACAAGAACTTTTCGTGGTTCTTGTCAATTTTTGTTGGTTTTCATCTCATGAACTTATTTCAGTCAGCTAGATCTTTCTTCTTCAAAGCAAAAAGATTTTATCTTCAAATACAAGAACTTTTCGTGGTTTTGATGGTTTTCAGCAAATGAACATATTTCAGCAAGCTGGAAGTTTTTTCCTTCATAGAGTAAGATTTTATCTTAAAATACAAGAACTTTTCGTGGTTCTTGTCAATTTTTGTTGGTTTTCATCTAATGAACTTATTTCCGTCAGCTAGATCTTTCTTCTTCAAAGCAAAAAGATTTTATCTTCAAATACAAGAACTTTTCGTGGTTTTGATGGTTTTCAGCAAATGAAAATATTTCAGCGAGCTGGAAGTTTTTTCCTTAATAGCGTAAGATTTTATCTTAAAATACAAGAACTATTCGTGGTTCTTGTCAATTTTTGTTGGTTTTCATCGAATGAACTTATTTCAGTCAGCTAGATCTTTCTTCTTCAAAGCAAAAAGATTTTATCTTCAAATACAAGAACTTTTCGTGGTTTTGTTGGTTTTCAGCAAATGAACAGATTTCAGCGAGCAAGAAGTTTTTTCTTTAGTAGCGTAAGATTTTATCTTAAAATACAAGAACTTTTCGTGGTTCTTGTCAATTTTTGTTGGTTTTCATCTAATGAACTTATTTCCGTCAGCTAAATCTTTCTTCTTCAAAGCAAAACGATTTAATCTTCAAATACAAGAACTTTTTGTGGTTTTGTTGGTTTTCAGCAAATGAACATATTTCAGCGATCTGGGAGTTTTTTCTTTAATAGCGTAAGATTTTATCTTAAAATACAAGAACTTATCGTGGTTCTTGTCAATTTTTGTTGGTTTTCATCTGATGAACTTATTTCAGTCAGCTACATCTTTCTTCTTCAAAGCAAAAAGATTTTATCTTCAAATACAAGAACTTTTCATGGTTTTGATGGTTTTCAGCAAATGAACATATTTCAGCGAGCTGGAAGTTTTTTCCTTAATAGCGTAAGATTTTATCTTAAAATACAAGAACTTTTCGTGGGTCTTGTCAATTTTTGTTGGTTTTCATCTCATGAACTTATTTCACTCAGCTAGATCTTTCTTCTTCAAAGCAAAAAGATTTTATCTTCAAATACAAGAACTTTTCGTGGTTTTGTTGGTTTTCAGCAAATGAACATATTTCAGCGAGCTGAGAGTTTTTTCTTCAATAGCGTAAGATTTTATCTTAAAATACAAGAACTTTTCGTGGTTCTTGTGAATTTTTGTTGATTTTCATCTCATGAACTTATTTCAGTCAGCTCGATCTTTCTTCTTCAAAGCAAAAGGATTTTATCTTCAAATACAAGAACTTTTCGTGGTTTTGATGGTTTTCAGCAAATCAACATATTTCAGCGAGATGGAAGTTTTTTCCTTAATAGCGTAAGATTTTATCTTAAAATACAATAACTTTTTGTGGTTCTTGTCAATTTTTGTTGGTTTTCATCTAATGAACTTATTTCAGTCAGCTAGATCTTTCTTCTTCAAAGCCAAAAGATTTTATCTTCAAATACAAGAACTTTTCGTGGTTTTGATGGTTTTCAGCAAATGAACAGATTTCAGCGAGCCAGACGTTTTTTCTTTAGTAGCGTAAGATTTCATCTTAAAATACAAGAACTTTTCGTGGTTCTTGTCAATTTTTGGTGGTTTTCATCTAATGAACTTATTTCAGTCAGCTGGATCTTTCTTCTTCAAAGCAAAAAGATTTTATCTTCAAATACAAGAACTTTTCGTGGTTTTGATGGTTTTCAGCAAATGAACAGATTTCACCGAGCCAGAAGTTTTTTCTTTCATAGCGTAATATTTCATCTTAAAATACAAGAACTTTTCGTGGTTCTTGTCAATTTTTGTTGGTTTTCATCTTATGAACTTATTTCAGTCAGCTGGATCTTTCTTCTTCAAAGCAAAAAAGATGTTATCTTCAAATACATGAACTTTTCGTGGTTTTGATGGTTTTCAGCAAATGAACATATTTCAGCGAGCTGGAAGTTTTTTCTTAATAGAGTAAGATTTTATCTTAAAATACAAGAACTTTTCGTGGTTCTTGTCAATTTTTGTTGGTTTTCATCTAATGAACTTATTTCAGTCAGCTCGATCTTTCTTCTTCAAAGCAAAAAGATTTTATCTTCAAATACAAGAACTTTTCGTGGTTTTGTTGGCTTTCAGCAAATGAACATATTTCAGCGAGCTGGGAGTTTTTTCTTCAATAGCGTAAGATTTTATCTTAAAATACAAGAACTTTTCGTGGTTCTTGTCAATTTTTGTTGGTTTTCATCTCATGAACTTATTTCAGTCAGCTAGATCTTTCTTCTTCAAAGCAAAAAGATTTTATCTTCAAATACAAGAACTTTTCGTGGTTTTGATGGTTTTCAGCAAATGAACATATTTCAGCGAGCTGGACGTTTTTTCCTTCACAGAGTAAGATTTTATCTTAAAATACAAGAACTTTTCGTGGTTCTTGCCAATTTTTGTTGGTTTTCATCTAATGAACTTATTTCCGTCAGCTAGATCTTTCTTCTTCAAAGCAAAAAGATTTTATCTTCAAATACAAGAACTTTTCGTGGTTTTGATGGTTTTCAGCAAATGAAAATATTTCAGCGAGCTGGAAGTTTTTTCCTTAATAGAGTAAGATTTTATCTTAAAATACAAGAACTTTTCGTGGTTCTTGTCAATTTTTGTTGGTTTTCATCCAATGAACTTATTTCAGTCAGCTAGATCTTTCTTCTTCAAAGCAAAAAGATTTTATCTTCAAATACAAGAACTTTTCGTGGTTTTGTTGGTTTTCAGCAAATGAACATATTTCAGCGAGCTGGGAGTTTTTTCTTTAATAGCGTAAGATTTTATCTTAAAATACAAGAACTATTCGTGGTTCTTGTCAATTTTTGTTGGTTTTCATCTAATGAACTTATTTCAGTCAGCTGGATCTTTCTTCTTCAAAGCAAAACGATTTAATCTTCAAATACAAGAACTTTTCGTGGTTTTGTTGGTTTTCAGCAAATGAACATATTTCAGCGATCTGGGAGTTTTATCTTTAATAGCGTAAGATTTTATCTTAAAATACAAGAACTTATCGTGGTTCTTGTCAATTTTTGTTGGTTTTCATCTGATGAACTTATTTCAGTCAGCTAGATCTTTCTTCTTCAAAGCAAAAAGATTTTATCTTCAAATACAAGAACTTTTCATGGTTTTGATGGTTTTCAGCAAATGAACATATTTCAGCGAGCTGGAAGTTTTTTCCTTAATAGCGTAAGATTTTATCTTAAAATACAAGAACTTTTCGTGGTTCTTGTCAATTTTTGTTGGTTTTCATCTCATGAACTTATTTCAGTCAGCTAGATCTTTCTTCTTCAAAGCAAAAAGATTTTATCTTCAAATACAAGAACTTTTCGTGGTTTTGTTGGTTTTCAGCAAATGAACAGATTTCAGCGAGCTGGGAGTTTTTTCTTCAATAGCGTAAGATTTTATCTTAAAATACAAGAACTTTTCGTGGTTCTTGTCAATTTTTGTTGGTTTTCATCTAATGAACTTATTTCAGTCAGCTCGATCTTTCTTCTTCAAAGCAAAAGGATTTTATCTTAAAATACAAGAACTTTTCGTGGTTTTGATGGTTTTCAGCAAATCAACATATTTCAGCGAGATGGAAGTTTTTTCCTTAATAGCGTAAGATTTTATCTTAAAATACAATAACTTTTTGTGGTTCTTGTCAATTTTTGTTGATTTTCATCTAATGAACTTATTTCAGTCAGCAAGATCTTTCTTCTTCAAAGCAAAAAGATTTTATCTTCAAATACAAGAACTTTTCGTGGTTTTGATGGTTTTCAGCAAATGAACATATTTCAGCGAGCTTGAAGTTTTTTCCTTAATAGAGTAAGATTTTATCTTAAAATACAAGAACTTTTCGTGGTTCTTGTCAATTTTTGTTGGTTTTCATCTGATGAACTTATTTCAGTCAGCTAGATCTTTCTTCTTCAAAGCAAAAAGATTTTATCTTCAAATACAAGAACTTTTCGTGGTTTTGTTGGTTTTCAGCAAATGAACATATTTCAGCGAGCTGGAAGTTTTTTCCTTAATAGAGTAAGATTTTATCTTAAAATACAAGAGCTTTTCGTGGTTCTTGTCAATTTTTGTTGGTTTTCATCTAATGAACTTATTTCAGTCAGCTAGATCTTTCTTCTTCAAAGCAAAAAGATTTTATCTTCAAATACAAGAACTTTTCATTCTTTTGATGGTTTTCAGCAAATGAACATATTTCAGCGAGCTGGAAGTTTTTTCCTTAATATCGTAAGATTTTTTCTTAAAATACAAGAACTTTTCGTGGTTCTTGTCAATTTTTGTTGGTTTTCATCTAATGAACTTATTTCAGTCAGCTGGATCTTTCTTCTTCAAAGCAAAAAGATTTTATCTTCAAATACAAGAACTTTTCGTGGTTTTGTTGGTTTTCAGCAAATGAACATATTTCAGCGAGCTGGGAGTTTTTTCTTCAATAGCGTAAGATTTTCTCTTAAAATACAAGAACTTTTCGTGGTTCTTGTCAATTTTTGTTGGTTTTCATCTAATGAACTTATTTCAGTCAGCTCGATCTTTCTTCTTCAAAGCAAAAAGATTTTATCTTCAAATACAAGAACTTTTCGTGGTTTTGATGGTTTTCAGCAAATGAACATATTTCAGCGAGCTGGAAGTTTTTTCCTGAACAGTGTAAGATTTTATCTTAAAATACAAGAACTTTTCGTGGTTCTTGACAAATTTTGTTGGTTTTCATCTAATGAACTTATTTCAGTCAGCTAGATCTTTCTTCTTCAAAGCAAAAAGATTTTCTCTTCAAATACAAGAACTTTTCGTGGTTTTGTTGGCTTTCAGCAAATGAACATATTTCAGCGAGCTGGGAGTTTTTTCTTCAATAGCGTAAGATTTTATCTTAAAATACAAGAACTTTTCGTGGTTCTTGTCAATTTTTGTTGGTTTTCATCTCATGAACTTATTTCAGTCAGCTAGATCTTTCTTCTTCAAAGCAAAAAGATTTTATCTTCAAATACAAGAACTTTTCGTGGTTTTGATGGTTTTCAGCAAATGAACATATTTCAGCGAGCTGGAAGTTTTTTCCTTCATAGAGTAAGATTTTATCTTAAAATACAAGAACTTTTCGTGGTTCTTGTCAATTTTTGTTGGTTTTCATCTAATGAACTTATTTCCGTCAGCTAGATCTTTCTTCTTCAAAGCAAAAAGATTTTATCTTCAAATACAAGAACTTTTCGTGGTTTTGATGGTTTTCAGCAAATGAAAATATTTCAGCGAGCTGGAAGTTTTTTCCTTAATAGAGTAAGATTTTATCTTAAAATACAAGAACTTTTCGTGGTTCTTGTCAATTTTTGTTGGTTTTCATCTAATGAACTTATTTCAGTCAGCTAGATCTTTCTTCTTCAAAGCAAAAAGATTTTATCTTCAAATACAAGAACTTTTCGTGGTTTTGTTGGTTTTCAGCAAATGAACATATTTCAGCGAGCTGGAAGTTTTTTCCTCAACAGTGTAAGATTTTATCTTAAAATACAAGAACTTTTCTTGGTTCTTGACAAATTTTGTTGGTTTTCATCTAATGAACTTATTTCAGTCAGCTAGATCTTTCTTCTTCAAAGCAAAAAGATTTTATCTTCAAATACAAGAACTTTTCGTGGTTTTGTTGGTTTTCAGCAAATGAACAGATTTCAGGGAGCAAGAAGTTTTTTCTTTAATAGAGTAAGATTTTATCTTAAAATACAAGAACTTTTCGTGGTTCTTGTCAATTTATGTTGGTTTTCATCTAATGAACTTATTTCAGTCAGTCAGATCTTTCTTCTTCAAAGCAAAAAGATTTTCACTTCAAATACAAGAACTTTTCGTGGTTTTGATGGTTTTCAGCAAATGAACATATTTCAGCGAGCTGGAAATTTTTTCCTTAATAGAGTAAAATTTTATCTTAAAATACAAGAACTTTTCATGGTTCTTGTCAATTTTTGTTGGTTTTCATCTAATGAACTTATTTCAGTCAGCTAGATCTTTCTTCTTCAAAGCAAAAAGATTTTATCTTCAAATACAAGAACTTTTCGTGGTTTTGTTGGTTTTCAGCAAATGAACATATTTCAGCGAGCTGGAAGTTTTTTCCTTAATAGAGTAAGATTTTATCTGAAAATACAAGAGCTTTTCGTGGTTCTTGTCAATTTTTGTTGGTTTTCATCTAATGAACTTATTTCCGTCAGCTAGATCTTTCTTCTTCAAAGCAAAAAGATTTTATCTTCAAATACAAGAACTTTTCGTGGTTTTGATGGTTTTCAGCAAATGAAAATATTTCAGCGAGCTGGAAGTTTTTTCCTTAATAGAGTAAGATTTTATCTTAAAATACAAGAACTTTTCGTGGTTCTTGTCAATTTTTGTTGGTTTTCATCTAATGAACTTATTTCAGTCAGCTAGATCTTTCTTCTTCAAAGCAAAAAGATTTTATCTTCAAATACAAGAACTTTTCGTGGTTTTGTTGGTTTTCAGCAAATGAACATATTTCAGCGAGCTGGAAGTTTTTTCCTCAACAGTGTAAGATTTTATCTTAAAATACAAGAACTTTTCGTGGTTCTTGACAAATTTTGTTGGTTTTCATCTAATGAACTTATTTCAGTCAGCTAGATCTTTCTTCTTTAAAGCAAAAAGATTTTATCTTCAAATACAAGAACTTTTCGTGGTTTTGTTGGTTTTCAGCAAATGAACAGATTTCAGGGAGCAAGAAGTTTTTTCTTTAATAGAGTAAGATTTTATCTTAAAATACAAGAACTTTTCGTGGTTCTTGTCAATTTATGTTGGTTTTCATCTAATGAACTTCTTTCAGTCAGTCAGATCTTTCTTCTTCAAAGCAAAAAGATTTTCACTTCAAATACAAGAACTTTTCGTGGTTTTGATGGTTTTCAGCAAATGAACATATTTCAGCGAGCTGGAAATTTTTTCCTTAATAGAGTAAAATTTTATCTTAAAATACAAGAACTTTTCATGGTTCTTGTCAATTTTTGTTGGTTTTCATCTAATGAACTTATTTCAGTCAGCTAGATCTTTCTTCTTCAAAGCAAAAAGATTTTATCTTCAAATACAAGAACTTTTCGTGGTTTTGTTGGTTTTCAGCAAATGAACATATTTCAGCGAGCTGGAAGTTTTTTCCTTAATAGAGTAAGATTTTATCTGAAAATACAAGAGCTTTTCGTGGTTCTTGTCAATTTTTGTTGGTTTTCATCTAATGAACTTATTTAAGTCAGCTAGATCTTTCTTCTTCAAAGCAAAAAGATTTTATCTTCAAATTCAAGAACTTTTCATTGTTTTGATGGTTTTCAGCAAATGAACATATTTCAGCGAGCTGGAAGTTTTTTCCTTAATAGCGTAAGATTTTTTCTTAAAATAGAAGAACTTTTCGTGGTTCTTGTCAATTTTTGTTGGTTTTCATCTGATGAACTTATTTCAGTCAGCTGGATCTTTCTTCTTCAAAGCAAAAAGATTTTATCTTCAAATACAAGAACTTTTCGTGGTTTTGATGGTTTTCAGCAAATGAACATATTTCAGCGAGCTGGAAGTTTTTTCCTTAATAGAGTAAGATTTTATCTTAAAATACAAGAACTTTTCGTGGTTCTTGACAAATTTTGTTGGTTTTCATCTAATGAACTTATTTCAGTCAGCTAGATCTTTCTTCTTCAAAGCAAAAAGATTTTATCTTCAAATACAAGAACTTTTCGTGGTTTTGTTGGCTTTCAGCAAATGAACATATTTCAGCGAGCTGGGAGTTTTTTCTTCAATAGCGTCAGATTTTATCTAAAAATACAAGAACTTTTCGTGGTTCTTGTCAATTTTTGTTGGTTTTCATCTCATGAACTTATTTCAGTCAGCTGGATCTTTCTTCTTCAAAGCAAAAAGATTTTATCTTCAAATACAAGAACTTTTCGTGGTTTTGATGGTTTTCAGCAAATGAACATATTTCAGCGAGCTGGAAGTTTTTTCCTTCATAGAGTAAGATTTTATCTTAAAATACAAGAACTTTTCGTGTTTCTTGTCAATTTTTGTTGGTTTTCATCGAATGAACTTATTTCCGTCAGCTAGATCTTTCTTCTTCAAAGCAAAAAGATTTTATCTTCAAATACAAGAACTTTTCGTGGTTTTGATGGTTTTCAGCAAATGAACATATTTCAGCGAGCTGGAAGTTTTTTCCTTAATAGAGTAAGATTTTATCTTAAAATACAAGAACTTTTCGTGGTTCTTGTCAATTTTTGTTGGTTTTCATCTAATGAACTTATTTCAGTCAGCTAGATCTTTCTTCTTCAAAGCAAAAAGATTTTATCTTCAAATACAAGAACTTTTCGTGGTTTTGTTGGTTTTCAGCAAATGAACATTTTTCAGCTAGCTGGGAGTTTTTTCTTTAATAGCGTAAGATTTTATCTTAAAATACAAGAACTATTCGTGGTTCTTGTCAATTTTTGTTGGTTTTCATCGAATGAACTTATTTCAGTCAGCTAGATCTTTCTTCTTCAAAGCAAAAAGATTTTATCTTCAAATACAAGAACTTTTCGTGGTTTTGTTGGTTTTCAGCAAATGAACAGATTTCAGCGAGCAAGAAGTTTTTTCTTTAGTAGCGTAAGATTTTATCTTAAAATACAAGAACTTTTCGTGGTTCTTGTCAATTTTTGTTGGTTTTCATCTAATGAACTTATTTCAGTCAGCTAGATCTTTCTTCTTCAAAGCAAAACGATTTAATCTTCATATACAAGAACTTTTCGTGGTTTTGTTGGTTTTCAGCAAATGAACATATTTCAGCGATCTGGGAGTTTTTTCTTTAATAGCGTAAGATTTTATCTTAAAATACAAGAAATTATCGTGGTTCTTGTCAATTTTTGTTGGTTTTCATCTGATGAACTTATTTCAGTCAGCTAGATCTTTCTTCTTCAAAGCAAAAAGATTTTATCTTCAAATACAAGAACTTTTCGTGGTTTTGATGGTTTTCAGCAAATGAACATATTTCAGCGAGCTGGAAGTTTTTTCCTCAACAGTGTAAGATTTTATCTTAAAATACAAGAACTTTTCGTGGTTGTTGACAAATTTTGTTGGTTTTCATCTAATGAACTTATTTCAGTCAGCTAGATCTTTCTTCTTCAAAGCAAAAAGATTTTATCTTCAAATACAAGAACTTTTCGTGGTTTTGTTGGTTTTCAGCAAATGAACAGATTTCAGGGAGCAAGAAGTTTTTTCTTTAATAGAGTAAGATTTTATCTTCAAATACAAGAACTTTTCGTGGTTCTTGTCAATTTATGTTGGTTTTCATCTAATGAACTTATTTCAGTCAGTCAGATCTTTCTTCTTCAAAGCAAAAAGATTTTATCTTCAAATACAAGAACTTTTCATTGTTTTGATGGTTTTCAGCATATGAACATATTTCAGCGAGCTGGAAGTTTTTTCCTTAATAGCGTAAGATTTCATCTTAAAATACAAGAACTTTTCGTGGTTCTTGACAAATTTTGTTGGTTTTCATCTAATGAACTTATTTCAGTCAGCTAGATCTTTCTTCTTCAAAGCAAAAAGATTTTATCTTCAAATACAAGAACTTTTCGTGGTTTTGTTGGCTTTCAGCAAATGAACATATTTCAGCGAGCTGGGAGTTTTTTCTTCAATAGCGTAAGATTTTATCTTAAAATACAAGAACTTTTCGTGGTTCTTGTCAATTTTTGTTGGTTTTCATCTCATGAACTTATTTCAGTCAGCTAGATCTTTCTTCTTCAAAGCAAAAAGATTTTATCTTCAAATACAAGAACTTTTCGTGGTTTTGATGGTTTTCAGCAAATGAACATATTTCAGCGAGCTGGAAGTTTTTTCCTTCATAGAGTAAGATTTTATCTTAAAATACAAGAACTTTTCGTGGTTCTTGTCAATTTTTGTTGGTTTTCATCTAATGAACTTATTTCCGTCAGCTAGATCTTTCTTCTTCAAAGCAAAAAGATTTTATCTTCAAATACAAGAACTTTTCGTGGTTTTGATGGTTTTCAGCAAATGAAAATATTTCAGCGAGCTGGAAGTTTTTTCCTTAATAGAGTAAGATTTTATCTTAAAATACAAGAACTTTTCGTGGTTCTTGTCAATTTTTGTTGGTTTTCATCTAATGAACTTATTTCAGTCAGCTAGATCTTTCTTCTTCAAAGCAAAAAGATTTTATCTTCAAATACAAGAACTTTTCGTGGTTTTGTTGGTTTTCAGCAAATGAACATATTTCAGCGATCTGGGAGTTTTTTCTTTAATAGCGTAAGATTTTATCTTAAAACACAAGAACTTATCGTGGTTCTTGTCAATTTTTGTTGGTTTTCATCTGATGAACTTATTTCAGTCAGCTAGATCTTTCTTCTTCAAAGCAAAAAGATTTTATCTTCAAATACAAGAACTTTTCATGGTTTTGATGGTTTTCAGCAAATGAACATATTTCAGCGAGCTGGAAGTTTTTTCCTTAATAGCGTAAGATTTTATCTTAAAATACAAGAACTTTTCGTGGTTCTTGTCAATTTTTGTTGGTTTTCATCTCATGAACTTATTTCAGTCAGCTAGATCTTTCTTCTTCAAAGCAAAAAGATTTTATCTTCAAATGCAAGAACTTTTCGTGGTTTTGTTGGTTTTCAGCAAATGAACATATTTCAGCGAGCTGGGAGTTTTTTCTTCAATAGCGTAAGATTTTATCTTAAAATACAAGAACTTTTCGTGGTTCTTGTCAATTTTTGTTGATTTTCATCTAATGAACTTATTTCAGTCAGCAAGATCTTTCTTCTTCAAAGCAAAAAGATTTTATCTTCAAATACAAGAACTTTTCGTGGTTTTGATGGTTTTCAGCAAATGAACATATTTCAGCGAGCTTGAAGTTTTTTCCTTAATAGAGTAAGATTTTATCTTAAAATACAAGAACTTTTCGTGGTTCTTGTCAATTTTTGTTGGTTTTCATCTAATGAACTTATTTCAGTCAGCTGGATCTTTCTTCTTCAAAGCAAAAAGATTTTATCTTCAAATACAAGAACTTTTCGTGGTTTTGATGGTTTTCAGCAAATGAACAAATTTCAGCGAGCTGGAAGTTTTTTCCTTAATAGAGTAAAATTTTATCTTAAAATACAAGAACTTTTCATGGTTCTTGTCAATTTTTGTTGGTTTTCATCTAATGAACTTATTTCCGTCAGCTAGATCTTTCTTCTTCAAAGCAAAAAGATTTTATCTTCAAATACAAGAACTTTTCATTGTTTTGATGGTTTTCAGCAAATGAACATATTTCAGCGAGCTGGAAGTTTTTTCCTTAATAGCGTAAGATTTTTTCTTAAAATACAAGAACTTTTCGTGGTTCTTGTCAATTTTTGTTGGTTTTCATCTAATGAACTTATTTCAGTCAGCTGGATCTTTCTTCTTCAAAGCAAAAAGATTTTATCTTCAAATACAAGAACTTTTCGTGGTTTTGTTGGTTTTCAGCAAATGAACATATTTCAGCGAGCTGGGAGTTTTTTCTTCAATAGCGTACGATTTTATCTTAAAATACAAGAACTTTTCGTGGTTCTTGTCAATTTTTGTTGGTTTTCATCTAATGAACTTATTTCAGTCAGCTCGATCTTTCTTCTTCAAAGCAAAAAGATTTTATCTTCAAATACAAGAACTTTTCGTGGTTTTGATGGTTTTCAGCAAATGAACATATTTCAGCGAGCTGGAAGTTTTTTCCTTAACAGTGTAAGATTTTATCTTAAAATACAACAACTTTTCGTGGTTCTTGACAAATTTTGTTGGTTTTCATCTGATGAACTTATTTCAGTCAGCTCGATCTTTCTTCTTCAAAGCAAAAAGATTTTATCTTCAAATACAAGAACTTTTCGTGGTTTTGATGGTTTTCAGCAAATGAACATATTTCAGCGAGCTGGAAGTTTTTTCCTTAATAGAGTAAGATTTTATCTTAAAATACAAGAACTTTTCGTGGTTCTTGTCAATTTTTGTTGGTTTTCATCTAATGAACTTATTTCAGTCAGCTAGATCTTTCTTCTTCAAAGCAAAAAGATTTTATCTTCAAATACGAGAACTTTTCATTGTTTTGATGGTTTTCAGCAAATGAACATATTTCAGCCAGCATGAAGTTTTTTCCTTAATAGAGTAAGATTTTATCTGAAAATACAAGAGCTTTTCGTGGTTCTTGTCAATTTTTGTTGGTTTTCATCTAATGAACTTATTTAAGTCAGCTAGATCTTTCTTCTTCAAAGCAAAAAGATTTTATCTTCAAATTCAAGAACTTTTCATTGTTTTGATGGTTTTCAGCAAATGAACATATTTCAGCGAGCTGGAAGTTTTTTCCTTAATAGCGTAAGATTTTTTTCTTAAAATAGAAGAACTTTTCGTGGTTCTTGTCAATTTTTGTTGGTTTTCATCTGATGAACTTATTTCAGTCAGCTGGATCTTTCTTCTTCAAAGCAAAAAGATTTTATCTTCAAATACAAGAACTTTTCGTGGTTTTGATGGTTTTCAGCAAATGAACATATTTCAGCGAGCTGGAAGTTTTTTCCTTAACAGTGTAAGATTTTATCTTAAAATACAAGAACTTTTCGTGGTTCTTGACAAATTTTGTTGGTTTTCATCTAATGAACTTATTTCAGTCAGCTAGATCTTTCTTCTTCAAAGCAAAAAGATTTTATCTTCAAATACAAGAACTTTTCGTGGTTTTGATGGTTTTCAGCAAATGAAAATATTTCAGCGAGCTGGAAGTTTTTTCCTTAATAGAGTAAGATTTTATCTTAAAATACAAGAACTTTTCGTGGTTCTTGTCAATTTTTGTAGGTTTTCATCTAATGAACTTATTTCAGTCAGCTAGATCTTTCTTCTTCAAAGCAAAAAGATTTTATCTTCAAATACAAGAACTTTTCGTGGTTTTGTTGGTTTTCAGCAAATGAACATATTTCAGCGATCTGGGAGTTTTTTCTTTAATAGCGTAAGATTTTATCTTAAAATACAAGAACTTATCGTGGTTCTTGTCAATTTTTGTTGGTTTTCATCTGATGAACTTATTTCAGTCAGCTAGATCTTTCTTCTTCAAAGCAAAAAGATTTTATCTTCAAATACAAGAACTTTTCATGGTTTTGATGGTTTTCAGCAAATGAACATATTTCAGCGAGCTGGAAGTTTTTTCCTTAATAGCGTAAGATTTTATCTTAAAATACAAGAACTTTTCGTGGTTCTTGTCAATTTTTGTTGGTTTTCATCTCATGAACTTATTTCAGTCAGCTAGATCTTTCTTCTTCAAAGCAAAAAGATTTTATCTTCAAATGCAAGAACTTTTCGTGGTTTTGTTGGTTTTCAGCAAATGAACATATTTCAGCGAGCTGGGAGTTTTTTCTTCAATAGCGTAAGATTTTATCTTAAAATACAAGAACTTTTCGTGGTTCTTGTCAATTTTTGTTGATTTTCATCTAATGAACTTATTTCAGTCAGCAAGATCTTTCTTCTTCAAAGCAAAAAGATTTTATCTTCAAATACAAGAACTTTTCGTGGTTTTGATGGTTTTCAGCAAATGAACATATTTCAGCGAGCTTGAAGTTTTTTCCTTAATAGAGTAAGATTTTATCTTAAAATACAAGAACTTTTCGTGGTTCTTGTCAATTTTTGTTGGTTTTCATCTAATGAACTTATTTCAGTCAGCTGGATCTTTCTTCTTCAAAGCAAAAAGATTTTATCTTCAAATACAAGAACTTTTCGTGGTTTTGATGGTTTTCAGCAAATGAACAAATTTCAGCGAGCTGGAAGTTTTTTCCTTAATAGAGTAAAATTTTATCTTAAAATACAAGAACTTTTCATGGTTCTTGTCAATTTTTGTTGGTTTTCATCTAATGAACTTATTTCCGTCAGCTAGATCTTTCTTCTTCAAAGCAAAAAGATTTTATCTTCAAATACAAGAACTTTTCATTGTTTTGATGGTTTTCAGCAAATGAACATATTTCAGCGAGCTGGAAGTTTTTTCCTTAATAGCGTAAGATTTTTTCTTAAAATACAAGAACTTTTCGTGGTTCTTGTCAATTTTTGTTGGTTTTCATCTAATGAACTTATTTCAGTCAGCTGGATCTTTCTTCTTCAAAGCAAAAAGATTTTATCTTCAAATACAAGAACTTTTCGTGGTTTTGTTGGTTTTCAGCAAATGAACATATTTCAGCGAGCTGGGAGTTTTTTCTTCAATAGCGTAAGATTTTATCTTAAAATACAAGAACTTTTCGTGGTTCTTGTCAATTTTTGTTGGTTTTCATCTAATGAACTTATTTCAGTCAGCTCGATCTTTCTTCTTCAAAGCAAAAAGATTTTATCTTCAAATACAAGAACTTTTCGTGGTTTTGATGGTTTTCAGCAAATGAACATATTTCAGCGAGCTGGAAGTTTTTTCCTTAACAGTGTAAGATTTTATCTTAAAATACAACAACTTTTCGTGGTTCTTGACAAATTTTGTTGGTTTTCATCTGATGAACTTATTTCAGTCAGCTCGATCTTTCTTCTTCAAAGCAAAAAGATTTTATCTTCAAATACAAGAACTTTTCGTGGTTTTGATGGTTTTCAGCAAATGAACATATTTCAGCGAGCTGGAAGTTTTTTCCTTAATAGAGTAAGATTTTATCTTAAAATACAAGAACTTTTCGTGGTTCTTGTCAATTTTTGTTGGTTTTCATCTAATGAACTTATTTCAGTCAGCTAGATCTTTCTTCTTCAAAGCAAAAAGATTTTATCTTCAAATACGAGAACTTTTCATTGTTTTGATGGTTTTCAGCAAATGAACATATTTCAGCCAGCTGGAAGTTTTTTCCTTAATAGAGTAAGATTTTATCTGAAAATACAAGAGCTTTTCGTGGTTCTTGTCAATTTTTGTTGGTTTTCATCTAATGAACTTATTTAAGTCAGCTAGATCTTTCTTCTTCAAAGCAAAAAGATTTTATCTTCAAATTCAAGAACTTTTCATTGTTTTGATGGTTTTCAGCAAATGAACATATTTCAGCGAGCTGGAAGTTTTTTCCTTAATAGCGTAAGATTTTTTCTTAAAATAGAAGAACTTTTCGTGGTTCTTGTCAATTTTTGTTGGTTTTCATCTGATGAACTTATTTCAGTCAGCTGGATCTTTCTTCTTCAAAGCAAAAAGATTTTATCTTCAAATACAAGAACTTTTCGTGGTTTTGATGGTTTTCAGCAAATGAACATATTTCAGCGAGCTGGAAGTTTTTTCCTTAACAGTGTAAGATTTTATCTTAAAATACAAGAACTTTTCGTGGTTCTTGACAAATTTTGTTGGTTTTCATCTAATGAACTTATTTCAGTCAGCTAGATCTTTCTTCTTCAAAGCAAAAAGATTTTATCTTCAAATACAAGAACTTTTCGTGGTTTTGTTGGCTTTCAGCAAATGAACATATTTCAGCGAGCTGGGAGTTTTTTCTTCAATAGCGTCAGATTTTATCTAAAAATACAAGAACTTTTCGTGGTTCTTGTCAATTTTTGTTGGTTTTCATCTCATGAACTTATTTCAGTCAGCTGGATCTTTCTTCTTCAAAGCAAAAAGATTTTATCTTCAAATACAAGAACTTTTCGTGGTTTTGATGGTTTTCAGCAAATGAACATATTTCAGCGAGCTGGAAGTTTTTTCCTTCATAGAGTAAGATTTTATCTTAAAATACAAGAACTTTTCGTGGTTCTTGTCAATTTTTGTTGGTTTTCATCGAATGAACTTATTTCCGTCAGCTAGATCTTTCTTCTTCAAAGCAAAAAGATTTTATCTTCAAATACAAGAACTTTTCGTGGTTTTGTTGGTTTTCAGCAAATGAACATTTTTCAGCTAGCTGGGAGTTTTTTCTTTAATAGCGTAAGATTTTATCTTAAAATACAAGAACTATTCGTGGTTCTTGTCAATTTTTGTTGGTTTTCATCGAATGAACTTATTTCAGTCAGCTAGATCTTTCTTCTTCAAAGCAAAAAGATTTTATCTTCAAATACAAGAACTTTTCGTGGTTTTGTTGGTTTTCAGCAAATGAACAGATTTCAGCGAGCAAGAAGTTTTTTCTTTAGTAGCGTAAGATTTTATCTTAAAATACAAGAACTTTTCGTGGTTCTTGTCAATTTTTGTTGGTTTTCATCTAATGAACTTATTTCAGTCAGCTAGATCTTTCTTCTTCAAAGCAAAACGATTTAATCTTCATATACAAGAACTTTTCGTGGTTTTGTTGGTTTTCAGCAAATGAACATATTTCAGCGATCTGGGAGTTTTTTCTTTAATAGCGTAAGATTTTATCTTAAAATACAAGAAATTATCGTGGTTCTTGTCAATTTTTGTTGGTTTTCATCTGATGAACTTATTTCAGTCAGCTAGATCTTTCTTCTTCAAAGCAAAAAGATTTTATCTTCAAATACAAGAACTTTTCGTGGTTTTGATGGTTTTCAGCAAATGAACATATTTCAGCGAGCTGGAAGTTTTTTCCTCAACAGTGTAAGATTTTATCTTAAAATACAAGAACTTTTCGTGGTTGTTGACAAATTTTGTTGGTTTTCATCTAATGAACTTATTTCAGTCAGCTAGATCTTTCTTCTTCAAAGCAAAAAGATTTCATCTTCAAATACAAGAACTTTTCGTGGTTTTGTTGGTTTTCAGCAAATGAACAGATTTCAGGGAGCAAGAAGTTTTTTCTTTAATAGAGTAAGATTTTATCTTCAAATACAAGAACTTTTCGTGGTTCTTGTCAATTTATGTTGGTTTTCATCTAATGAACTTATTTCAGTCAGTCAGATCTTTCTTCTTCAAAGCAAAAAGATTTTATCTTCAAATACAAGAACTTTTCATTGTTTTGATGGTTTTCAGCATATGAACATATTTCAGCGAGCTGGAAGTTTTTTCCTTAATAGCGTAAGATTTCATCTTAAAATACAAGAACTTTTCGTGGTTCTTGTCAATTTTTGTTGGTTTTCATCGAATGAACTTATTTCTGTCAGCTGGATCTTTCTTCTTCAAAGCAAAAAGATTTTATCTTCAAATACAAGAACTTTTCGTGGTTTTGTTGGTTTTCAGCAAATGAACATATTTCAGCGAGCTGGGAGTTTTTTCTTCAATAGCGTAAGATTTTATCTTAAAATACAAGAACTTATCGTGGTTCTTGTCAATTTTTGTTGGTTTTCATCTGATGAACTTATTTCAGTCAGCTCGATCTTTCTTCTTCAAAGCAAAAAGATTTTATCTTCAAATACAAGAACTTTTCGTGGTTTTGATGGTTTTCAGCAAATGAACATATTTCAGCGAGCTGGAAGTTTTTTCCTTAACAGTGTAAGATTTTATCTTAAAATACAAGAACTTTTCGTGGTTCTTGACAAATTTTGTTGGTTTTCATCTAATGAACTTATTTCAGTCAGCTTGATCTTTCTTCTTCAAAGCAAAAAGATTTTATCTTCAAATACAAGAACTTTTCGTGGTTTTGTTGGCTTTCAGCAAATGAACATATTTCAGCGAGCTGGGAGTTTTTTCTTCAATAGCGTAAGATTTTATCTTAAAATACAAGAACTTTTCGTGGTTCTTGTCAATTTTTGTTGGTTTTCATCTCATGAACTTATTTCAGTCAGCTAGATCTTTCTTCTTCAAAGCAAAAAGATTTTATCTTCAAATACAAGAACTTTTCGTGGTTTTGATGGTTTTCAGCAAATGAAAATATTTCAGCGAGCTGGAAGTTTTTTCCTTAATAGAGTAAGATTTTATCTTAAAATACAAGAACTTTTCGTGGTTCTTGTCAATTTTTGTTGGTTTTCATCTCATGAACTTATTTCAGTCAGCTAGATCTTTCTTCTTCAAAGCAAAAAGATTTTATCTTCAAATGCAAGAACTTTTCGTGGTTTTGTTGGTTTTCAGCAAAAGAACATATTTCAGCGAGCTGGGAGTTTTTTCTTCAATAGCGTAAGATTTTATCTTAAAATACAAGAACTTTTCGTGGTTCTTGTCAATTTTTGTTGATTTTCATCTAATGAACTTATTTCAGTCAGCAAAAGAACTTTTCGTGGTTCTTGTCAATTTTTGTTGGTTTTCATCTAATGAACTTATTTCAGTCAGCTGGATCTTTCTTCTTCAAAGCAAAAAGATTTTATCTTCAAATACAAGAACTTTTCGTGGTTTTGATGGTTTTCAGCAAATGAACATATTTCAGCGAGCTGGAAGTTTTTTCCTTAATAGAGTAAAATTTTATCTTAAAATACAAGAACTTTTCATGGTTCTTGTCAATTTTTGTTGGTTTTCATCTAATGAACTTATTTCAGTCAGCTAGATCTTTCTTCTTCAAAGCAAAAAGATTTTATCTTCAAATACAAGAACTTTTCGTGGTTTTGTTGGTTTTCAGCAAATGAACATATTTCAGCGAGCTGGAAGTTTTTTCCTTAATAGAGTAAGATTTTATCTTAAAATACAAGAGCTTTTCGTGGTTCTTGTCAATTTTTGTTGGTTTTCATCTAATGAACTTATTTCCGTCAGCTAGATCTTTCTTCTTCAAAGCAAAAAGATTTTATCTTCAAATACAAGAACTTTTCATTGTTTTGATGGTTTTCAGCAAATGAACATATTTCAGCGAGCTGGAAGTTTTTTCCTTAATAGCGTAAGATTTTTTCTTAAAATACAAGAACTTTTCGTGGTTCTTGTCAATTTTTGTTGGTTTTCATCTAATGAACTTATTTCAGTCAGCTGGATCTTTCTTCTTCAAAGCAAAAAGATTTTATCTTCAAATACAAGAACTTTTCGTGGTTTTGTTGGTTTTCAGCAAATGAACATATTTCAGCGAGCTGGGAGTTTTTTCTTCAATAGCGTAAGATTTTATGTTAAAATACAAGAACTTTTCGTGGTTCTTGTCAATTTTTGTTGGTTTTCATCTAATGAACTTATTTCAGTCAGCTCGATCTTTCTTCTTCAAAGCAAAAAGATTTTATCTTCAAATACAAGAACTTTTCGTGGTTTTGATGGTTTTCAGCAAATGAACATATTTCAGCGAGCTGGAAGTTTTTTCCTTAACAGTGTAAGATTTTATCTTAAAATACAACAACTTTTCGTGGTTCTTGACAAATTTTGTTGGTTTTCATCTGATGAACTTATTTCAGTCAGCTCGATCTTTCTTCTTCAAAGCAAAACGATTTTATCTTCAAATACAAGAACTTTTCGTGGTTTTGATGGTTTTCAGCAAATGAACATATTTCAGCGAGCTGGAAGTTTTTTCCTTAATAGAGTAAGATTTTATCTTAAAATACAAGAACTTTTCGTGGTTCTTGTCAATTTTTGTTGGTTTTCATCTAATGAACTTATTTCAGTCAGCTAGATCTTTCTTCTTCAAAGCAAAAAGATTTTATCTTCAAATTCAAGAACTTTTCATTGTTTTGATGGTTTTCAGCAAATGAACATATTTCAGCGAGCTGGAAGTTTTTTCCTTAATAGCGTAAGATTTTTTCTTAAAATAGAAGAACTTTTCGTGGTTCTTGTCAATTTTTGTTGGTTTTCATCTGATGAACTTATTTCAGTCAGCTGGATCTTTCTTCTTCAAAGCAAAAAGATTTTATCTTCAAATACAAGAACTTTTCGTGGTTTTGATGGTTTTCAGCAAATGAACATATTTCAGCGAGCTGGAAGTTTTTTCCTTAACAGTGTAAGATTTTATCTTAAAATACAAGAACTTTTCGTGGTTCTTGACAAATTTTGTTGGTTTTCATCTAATGAACTTATTTCAGTCAGCTAGATCTTTCTTCTTCAAAGCAAAAAGATTTTATCTTCAAATACAAGAACTTTTCGTGGTTTTGATGGTTTTCAGCAAATGAAAATATTTCAGCGAGCTGGAAGTTTTTTCCTTAATAGAGTAAGATTTTATCTTAAAATACAAGAACTTTTCGTGGTTCTTGTCAATTTTTGTTGGTTTTCATCTAATGAACTTATTTCAGTCAGCTAGATCTTTCTTCTTCAAAGCAAAAAGATTTTATCTTCAAATACAAGAACTTTTCGTGGTTTTGTTGGTTTTCAGCAAATGAACATATTTCAGCGATCTGGGAGTTTTTTCTTTAATAGCGTAAGATTTTATCTTAAAATACAAGAACTTATCGTGGTTCTTGTCAATTTTTGTTGGTTTTCATCTGATGAACTTATTTCAGTCAGCTAGATCTTTCTTCTTCAAAGCAAAAAGATTTTATCTTCAAATACAAGAACTTTTCATGGTTTTGATGGTTTTCAGCAAATGAACATATTTCAGCGAGCTGGAAGTTTTTTCCTTAATAGCGTAAGATTTTATCTTAAAATACAAGAACTTTTCGTGGTTCTTGTCAATTTTTGTTGGTTTTCATCTCATGAACTTATTTCAGTCAGCTAGATCTTTCTTCTTCAAAGCAAAAAGATTTTATCTTCAAATGCAAGAACTTTTCGTGGTTTTGTTGGTTTTCAGCAAATGAACATATTTCAGCGAGCTGGGAGTTTTTTCTTCAATAGCGTAAGATTTTATCTTAAAATACAAGAACTTTTCGTGGTTCTTGTCAATTTTTGTTGATTTTCATCTAATGAACTTATTTCAGTCAGCAAGATCTTTCTTCTTCAAAGCAAAAAGATTTTATCTTCAAATACAAGAACTTTTCGTGGTTTTGATGGTTTTCAGCAAATGAACATATTTCAGCGAGCTTGAAGTTTTTTCCTTAATAGAGTAAGATTTTATCTTAAAATACAAGAACTTTTCGTGGTTCTTGTCAATTTTTGTTGGTTTTCATCTAATGAACTTATTTCATTCAGCTGGATCTTTCTTCTTCAAAGCAAAAAGATTTTATCTTCAAATACAAGAACTTTTCGTGGTTTTGTTGGTTTTCAGCAAATGAACATTTTTCAGCTAGCTGGGAGTTTTTTCTTTAATAGCGTAAGATTTTATCTTAAAATACAAGAACTATTCGTGGTTCTTGTCAATTTTTGTTGGTTTTCATCGAATGAACTTATTTCAGTCAGCTAGATCTTTCTTCTTCAAAGCAAAAAGATTTTATCTTCAAATACAAGAACTTTTCGTGGTTTTGTTGGTTTTCAGCAAATGAACAGATTTCAGCGAGCAAGAAGTTTTTTCTTTAGTAGCGTAAGATTTTATCTTAAAATACAAGAACTTTTCGTGGTTCTTGTCAATTTTTGTTGGTTTTCATCTAATGAACTTATTTCAGTCAGCTAGATCTTTCTTCTTCAAAGCAAAACGATTTAATCTTCATATACAAGAACTTTTCGTGGTTTTGTTGGTTTTCAGCAAATGAACATATTTCAGCGATCTGGGAGTTTTTTCTTTAATAGCGTAAGATTTTATCTTAAAATACAAGAAATTATCGTGGTTCTTGTCAATTTTTGTTGGTTTTCATCTGATGAACTTATTTCAGTCAGCTAGATCTTTCTTCTTCAAAGCAAAAAGATTTTATCTTCAAATACAAGAACTTTTCGTGGTTTTGATGGTTTTCAGCAAATGAACATATTTCAGCGAGCTGGAAGTTTTTTCCTCAACAGTGTAAGATTTTATCTTAAAATACAAGAACTTTTCGTGGTTGTTGACAAATTTTGTTGGTTTTCATCTAATGAACTTATTTCAGTCAGCTAGATCTTTCTTCTTCAAAGCAAAAAGATTTCATCTTCAAATACAAGAACTTTTCGTGGTTTTGTTGGTTTTCAGCAAATGAACAGATTTCAGGGAGCAAGAAGTTTTTTCTTTAATAGAGTAAGATTTTATCTTCAAATACAAGAACTTTTCGTGGTTCTTGTCAATTTATGTTGGTTTTCATCTAATGAACTTATTTCAGTCAGTCAGATCTTTCTTCTTCAAAGCAAAAAGATTTTATCTTCAAATACAAGAACTTTTCATTGTTTTGATGGTTTTCAGCATATGAACATATTTCAGCGAGCTGGAAGTTTTTTCCTTAATAGCGTAAGATTTCATCTTAAAATACAAGAACTTTTCGTGGTTCTTGTCAATTTTTGTTGGTTTTCATCGAATGAACTTATTTCTGTCAGCTGGATCTTTCTTCTTCAAAGCAAAAAGATTTTATCTTCAAATACAAGAACTTTTCGTGGTTTTGTTGGTTTTCAGCAAATGAACATATTTCAGCGAGCTGGGAGTTTTTTCTTCAATAGCGTAAGATTTTATCTTAAAATACAAGAACTTATCGTGGTTCTTGTCAATTTTTGTTGGTTTTCATCTGATGAACTTATTTCAGTCAGCTCGATCTTTCTTCTTCAAAGCAAAAAGATTTTATCTTCAAATACAAGAACTTTTCGTGGTTTTGATGGTTTTCAGCAAATGAACATATTTCAGCGAGCTGGAAGTTTTTTCCTTAACAGTGTAAGATTTTATCTTAAAATACAAGAACTTTTCGTGGTTCTTGACAAATTTTGTTGGTTTTCATCTAATGAACTTATTTCAGTCAGCTAGATCTTTCTTCTTCAAAGCAAAAAGATTTTATCTTCAAATACAAGAACTTTTCGTGGTTTTGTTGGCTTTCAGCAAATGAACATATTTCAGCGAGCTGGGAGTTTTTTCTTCAATAGCGTAAGATTTTATCTTAAAATACAAGAACTTTTCGTGGTTCTTGTCAATTTTTGTTGGTTTTCATCTCATGAACTTATTTCAGTCAGCTAGATCTTTCTTCTTCAAAGCAAAAAGATTTTATCTTCAAATACAAGAACTTTTCGTGGTTTTGATGGTTTTCAGCAAATGAAAATATTTCAGCGAGCTGGAAGTTTTTTCCTTAATAGAGTAAGATTTTATCTTAAAATACAAGAACTTTTCGTGGTTCTTGTCAATTTTTGTTGGTTTTCATCTCATGAACTTATTTCAGTCAGCTAGATCTTTCTTCTTCAAAGCAAAAAGATTTTATCTTCAAATGCAAGAACTTTTCGTGGTTTTGTTGGTTTTCAGCAAAAGAACATATTTCAGCGAGCTGGGAGTTTTTTCTTCAATAGCGTAAGATTTTATCTTAAAATACAAGAACTTTTCGTGGTTCTTGTCAATTTTTGTTGATTTTCATCTAATGAACTTATTTCAGTCAGCAAAAGAACTTTTCGTGGTTCTTGTCAATTTTTGTTGGTTTTCATCTAATGAACTTATTTCAGTCAGCTGGATCTTTCTTCTTCAAAGCAAAAAGATTTTATCTTCAAATACAAGAACTTTTCGTGGTTTTGATGGTTTTCAGCAAATGAACATATTTCAGCGAGCTGGAAGTTTTTTCCTTAATAGAGTAAAATTTTATCTTAAAATACAAGAACTTTTCATGGTTCTTGTCAATTTTTGTTGGTTTTCATCTAATGAACTTATTTCAGTCAGCTAGATCTTTCTTCTTCAAAGCAAAAAGATTTTATCTTCAAATACAAGAACTTTTCGTGGTTTTGTTGGTTTTCAGCAAATGAACATATTTCAGCGAGCTGGAAGTTTTTTCCTTAATAGAGTAAGATTTTATCTTAATATACAAGAGCTTTTCGTGGTTCTTGTCAATTTTTGTTGGTTTTCATCTAATGAACTTATTTCCGTCAGCTAGATCTTTCTTCTTCAAAGCAAAAAGATTTTATCTTCAAATACAAGAACTTTTCATTGTTTTGATGGTTTTCAGCAAATGAACATATTTCAGCGAGCTGGAAGTTTTTTCCTTAATAGCGTAAGATTTTTTCTTAAAATACAAGAACTTTTCGTGGTTCTTGTCAATTTTTGTTGGTTTTCATCTAATGAACTTATTTCAGTCAGCTGGATCTTTCTTCTTCAAAGCAAAAAGATTTTATCTTCAAATACAAGAACTTTTCGTGGTTTTGTTGGTTTTCAGCAAATGAACATATTTCAGCGAGCTGGGAGTTTTTTCTTCAATAGCGTAAGATTTTATGTTAAAATACAAGAACTTTTCGTGGTTCTTGTCAATTTTTGTTGGTTTTCATCTAATGAACTTATTTCAGTCAGCTCGATCTTTCTTCTTCAAAGCAAAAAGATTTTATCTTCAAATACAAGAACTTTTCGTGGTTTTGATGGTTTTCAGCAAATGAACATATTTCAGCGAGCTGGAAGTTTTTTCCTTAACAGTGTAAGATTTTATCTTAAAATACAACAACTTTTCGTGGTTCTTGACAAATTTTGTTGGTTTTCATCTGATGAACTTATTTCAGTCAGCTCGATCTTTCTTCTTCAAAGCAAAACGATTTTATCTTCAAATACAAGAACTTTTCGTGGTTTTGATGGTTTTCAGCAAATGAACATATTTCAGCGAGCTGGAAGTTTTTTCCTTAATAGAGTAAGATTTTATCTTAAAATACAAGAACTTTTCGTGGTTCTTGTCAATTTTTGTTGGTTTTCATCAAATGAACTTATTTCAGTCAGCTAGATCTTTCTTCTTCAAAGCAAAAAGATTTTATCTTCAAATTCAAGAACTTTTCATTGTTTTGATGGTTTTCAGCAAATGAACATATTTCAGCGAGCTGGAAGTTTTTTCCTTAATAGCGTAAGATTTTTTCTTAAAATAGAAGAACTTTTCGTGGTTCTTGTCAATTTTTGTTGGTTTTCATCTGATGAACTTATTTCAGTCAGCTGGATCTTTCTTCTTCAAAGCAAAAAGATTTTATCTTCAAATACAAGAACTTTTCGTGGTTTTGATGGTTTTCAGCAAATGAACATATTTCAGCGAGCTGGAAGTTTTTTCCTTAACAGTGTAAGATTTTATCTTAAAATACAAGAACTTTTCGTGGTTCTTGACAAATTTTGTTGGTTTTCATCTAATGAACTTATTTCAGTCAGCTAGATCTTTCTTCTTCAAAGCAAAAAGATTTTATCTTCAAATACAAGAACTTTTCGTGGTTTTGATGGTTTTCAGCAAATGAAAATATTTCAGCGAGCTGGAAGTTTTTTCCTTAATAGAGTAAGATTTTATCTTAAAATACAAGAACTTTTCGTGGTTCTTGTCAATTTTTGTTGGTTTTCATCTAATGAACTTATTTCAGTCAGCTAGATCTTTCTTCTTCAAAGCAAAAAGATTTTATCTTCAAATACAAGAACTTTTCGTGGTTTTGTTGGTTTTCAGCAAATGAACATATTTCAGCGATCTGGGAGTTTTTTCTTTAATAGCGTAAGATTTTATCTTAAAATACAAGAACTTATCGTGGTTCTTGTCAATTTTTGTTGGTTTTCATCTGATGAACTTATTTCAGTCAGCTAGATCTTTCTTCTTCAAAGCAAAAAGATTTTATCTTCAAATACAAGAACTTTTCATGGTTTTGATGGTTTTCAGCAAATGAACATATTTCAGCGAGCTGGAAGTTTTTTCCTTAATAGCGTAAGATTTTATCTTAAAATACAAGAACTTTTCGTGGTTCTTGTCAATTTTTGTTGGTTTTCATCTCATGAACTTATTTCAGTCAGCTAGATCTTTCTTCTTCAAAGCAAAAAGATTTTATCTTCAAATGCAAGAACTTTTCGTGGTTTTGTTGGTTTTCAGCAAATGAACATATTTCAGCGAGCTGGGAGTTTTTTCTTCAATAGCGTAAGATTTTATCTTAAAATACAAGAACTTTTCGTGGTTCTTGTCAATTTTTGTTGATTTTCATCTAATGAACTTATTTCAGTCAGCAAGATCTTTCTTCTTCAAAGCAAAAAGATTTTATCTTCAAATACAAGAACTTTTCGTGGTTTTGATGGTTTTCAGCAAATGAACATATTTCAGCGAGCTTGAAGTTTTTTCCTTAATAGAGTAAGATTTTATCTTAAAATACAAGAACTTTTCGTGGTTCTTGTCAATTTTTGTTGGTTTTCATCTAATGAACTTATTTCATTCAGCTGGATCTTTCTTCTTCAAAGCAAAAAGATTTTATCTTCAAATACAAGAACTTTTCGTGGTTTTGATGGTTTTCAGCAAATGAACAAATTTCAGCGAGCTGGAAGTTTTTTCCTTAATAGAGTAAAATTTTATCTTAAAATACAAGAACTTTTCATGGTTCTTGTCAATTTTTGTTGGTTTTCATCTAATGAACTTATTTCCGTCAGCTAGATCTTTCTTCTTCAAAGCAAAAAGATTTTATCTTCAAATACAAGAACTTTTCATTGTTTTGATGGTTTTCAGCAAATGAACATATTTCAGCGAGCTGGAAGTTTTTTCCTTAATAGCGTAAGATTTTTTCTTAAAATACAAGAACTTTTCGTGGTTCTTGTCAATTTTTGTTGGTTTTCATCTAATGAACTTATTTCAGTCAGCTGGATCTTTCTTCTTCAAAGCAAAAAGATTTTATCTTCAAATACAAGAACTTTTCGTGGTTTTGTTGGTTTTCAGCAAATGAACATATTTCAGCGAGCTGGGAGTTTTTTCTTCAATAGCGTAAGATTTTATCTTAAAATACAAGAACTTTTCGTGGTTCTTGTCAATTTTTGTTGGTTTTCATCTAATGAACTTATTTCAGTCAGCTCGATCTTTCTTCTTCAAAGCAAAAAGATTTTATCTTCAAATACAAGAACTTTTCGTGGTTTTGATGGTTTTCAGCAAATGAACATATTTCAGCGAGCTGGAAGTTTTTTCCTTAACAGTGTAAGATTTTATCTTAAAATACAACAACTTTTCGTGGTTCTTGACAAATTTTGTTGGTTTTCATCTGATGAACTTATTTCAGTCAGCTCGATCTTTCTTCTTCAAAGCAAAAAGATTTTATCTTCAAATACAAGAACTTTTCGTGGTTTTGATGGTTTTCAGCAAATGAACATATTTCAGCGAGCTGGAAGTTTTTTCCTTAATAGAGTAAGATTTTATCTTAAAATACAAGAACTTTTCGTGGTTCTTGTCAATTTTTGTTGGTTTTCATCTAATGAACTTATTTCAGTCAGCTAGATCTTTCTTCTTCAAAGCAAAAAGATTTTATCTTCAAATACGAGAACTTTTCATTGTTTTGATGGTTTTCAGCAAATGAACATATTTCAGCCAGCTGGAAGTTTTTTCCTTAATAGAGTAAGATTTTATCTGAAAATACAAGAGCTTTTCGTGGTTCTTGTCAATTTTTGTTGGTTTTCATCTAATGAACTTATTTAAGTCAGCTAGATCTTTCTTCTTCAAAGCAAAAAGATTTTATCTTCAAATTCAAGAACTTTTCATTGTTTTGATGGTTTTCAGCAAATGAACATATTTCAGCGAGCTGGAAGTTTTTTCCTTAATAGCGTAAGATTTTTTCTTAAAATAGAAGAACTTTTCGTGGTTCTTGTCAATTTTTGTTGGTTTTCATCTGATGAACTTATTTCAGTCAGCTGGATCTTTCTTCTTCAAAGCAAAAAGATTTTATCTTCAAATACAAGAACTTTTCGTGGTTTTGATGGTTTTCAGCAAATGAACATATTTCAGCGAGCTGGAAGTTTTTTCCTTAACAGTGTAAGATTTTATCTTAAAATACAAGAACTTTTCGTGGTTCTTGACAAATTTTGTTGGTTTTCATCTAATGAACTTATTTCAGTCAGCTAGATCTTTCTTCTTCAAAGCAAAAAGATTTTATCTTCAAATACAAGAACTTTTCGTGGTTTTGTTGGCTTTCAGCAAATGAACATATTTCAGCGAGCTGGGAGTTTTTTCTTCAATAGCGTCAGATTTTATCTAAAAATACAAGAACTTTTCGTGGTTCTTGTCAATTTTTGTTGGTTTTCATCTCATGAACTTATTTCAGTCAGCTGGATCTTTCTTCTTCAAAGCAAAAAGATTTTATCTTCAAATACAAGAACTTTTCGTGGTTTTGATGGTTTTCAGCAAATGAACATATTTCAGCGAGCTGGAAGTTTTTTCCTTCATAGAGTAAGATTTTATCTTAAAATACAAGAACTTTTCGTGGTTCTTGTCAATTTTTGTTGGTTTTCATCGAATGAACTTATTTCCGTCAGCTAGATCTTTCTTCTTCAAAGCAAAAAGATTTTATCTTCAAATACAAGAACTTTTCGTGGTTTTGATGGTTTTCAGCAAATGAAAATATTTCAGCGAGCTGGAAGTTTTTTCCTTAATAGAGTAAGATTTTATCTTAAAATACAAGAACTTTTCGTGGTTCTTGTCAATTTTTGTTGGTTTTCATCTAATGAACTTATTTCAGTCAGCTAGATCTTTCTTCTTCAAAGCAAAAAGATTTTATCTTCAAATACAAGAACTTTTCGTGGTTTTGTTGGTTTTCAGCAAATGAACATTTTTCAGCTAGCTGGGAGTTTTTTCTTTAATAGCGTAAGATTTTATCTTAAAATACAAGAACTATTCGTGGTTCTTGTCAATTTTTGTTGGTTTTCATCGAATGAACTTATTTCAGTCAGCTAGATCTTTCTTCTTCAAAGCAAAAAGATTTTATCTTCAAATACAAGAACTTTTCGTGGTTTTGTTGGTTTTCAGCAAATGAACAGATTTCAGCGAGCAAGAAGTTTTTTCTTTAGTAGCGTAAGATTTTATCTTAAAATACAAGAACTTTTCGTGGTTCTTGTCAATTTTTGTTGGTTTTCATCTAATGAACTTATTTCAGTCAGCTAGATCTTTCTTCTTCAAAGCAAAACGATTTAATCTTCATATACAAGAACTTTTCGTGGTTTTGTTGGTTTTCAGCAAATGAACATATTTCAGCGATCTGGGAGTTTTTTCTTTAATAGCGTAAGATTTTATCTTAAAATACAAGAAATTATCGTGGTTCTTGTCAATTTTTGTTGGTTTTCATCTGATGAACTTATTTCAGTCAGCTAGATCTTTCTTCTTCAAAGCAAAAAGATTTTATCTTCAAATACAAGAACTTTTCGTGGTTTTGATGGTTTTCAGCAAATGAACATATTTCAGCGAGCTGGAAGTTTTTTCCTCAACAGTGTAAGATTTTATCTTAAAATACAAGAACTTTTCGTGGTTGTTGACAAATTTTGTTGGTTTTCATCTAATGAACTTATTTCAGTCAGCTAGATCTTTCTTCTTCAAAGCAAAAAGATTTCATCTTCAAATACAAGAACTTTTCGTGGTTTTGTTGGTTTTCAGCAAATGAACAGATTTCAGGGAGCAAGAAGTTTTTTCTTTAATAGAGTAAGATTTTATCTTCAAATACAAGAACTTTTCGTGGTTCTTGTCAATTTATGTTGGTTTTCATCTAATGAACTTATTTCAGTCAGTCAGATCTTTCTTCTTCAAAGCAAAAAGATTTTATCTTCAAATACAAGAACTTTTCATTGTTTTGATGGTTTTCAGCATATGAACATATTTCAGCGAGCTGGAAGTTTTTTCCTTAATAGCGTAAGATTTCATCTTAAAATACAAGAACTTTTCGTGGTTCTTGTCAATTTTTGTTGGTTTTCATCGAATGAACTTATTTCTGTCAGCTGGATCTTTCTTCTTCAAAGCAAAAAGATTTTATCTTCAAATACAAGAACTTTTCGTGGTTTTGTTGGTTTTCAGCAAATGAACATATTTCAGCGAGCTGGGAGTTTTTTCTTCAATAGCGTAAGATTTTATCTTAAAATACAAGAACTTATCGTGGTTCTTGTCAATTTTTGTTGGTTTTCATCTGATGAACTTATTTCAGTCAGCTCGATCTTTCTTCTTCAAAGCAAAAAGATTTTATCTTCAAATACAAGAACTTTTCGTGGTTTTGATGGTTTTCAGCAAATGAACATATTTCAGCGAGCTGGAAGTTTTTTCCTTAACAGTGTAAGATTTTATCTTAAAATACAAGAACTTTTCGTGGTTCTTGACAAATTTTGTTGGTTTTCATCTAATGAACTTATTTCAGTCAGCTAGATCTTTCTTCTTCAAAGCAAAAAGATTTTATCTTCAAATACAAGAACTTTTCGTGGTTTTGTTGGCTTTCAGCAAATGAACATATTTCAGCGAGCTGGGAGTTTTTTCTTCAATAGCGTAAGATTTTATCTTAAAATACAAGAACTTTTCGTGGTTCTTGTCAATTTTTGTTGGTTTTCATCTCATGAACTTATTTCAGTCAGCTGGATCTTTCTTCTTCAAAGCAAAAAGATTTTATCTTCAAATACAAGAACTTTTCGTGGTTTTGATGGTTTTCAGCAAATGAAAATATTTCAGCGAGCTGGAAGTTTTTTCCTTAATAGAGTAAGATTTTATCTTAAAATACAAGAACTTTTCGTGGTTCTTGTCAATTTTTGTTGGTTTTCATCTCATGAACTTATTTCAGTCAGCTAGATCTTTCTTCTTCAAAGCAAAAAGATTTTATCTTCAAATGCAAGAACTTTTCGTGGTTTTGTTGGTTTTCAGCAAAAGAACATATTTCAGCGAGCTGGGAGTTTTTTCTTCAATAGCGTAAGATTTTATCTTAAAATACAAGAACTTTTCGTGGTTCTTGTCAATTTTTGTTGATTTTCATCTAATGAACTTATTTCAGTCAGCAAAAGAACTTTTCGTGGTTCTTGTCAATTTTTGTTGGTTTTCATCTAATGAACTTATTTCAGTCAGCTGGATCTTTCTTCTTCAAAGCAAAAAGATTTTATCTTCAAATACAAGAACTTTTCGTGGTTTTGATGGTTTTCAGCAAATGAACATATTTCAGCGAGCTGGAAGTTTTTTCCTTAATAGAGTAAAATTTTATCTTAAAATACAAGAACTTTTCATGGTTCTTGTCAATTTTTGTTGGTTTTCATCTAATGAACTTATTTCAGTCAGCTAGATCTTTCTTCTTCAAAGCAAAAAGATTTTATCTTCAAATACAAGAACTTTTCGTGGTTTTGTTGGTTTTCAGCAAATGAACATATTTCAGCGAGCTGGAAGTTTTTTCCTTAATAGAGTAAGATTTTATCTTAAAATACAAGAGCTTTTCGTGGTTCTTGTCAATTTTTGTTGGTTTTCATCTAATGAACTTATTTCCGTCAGCTAGATCTTTCTTCTTCAAAGCAAAAAGATTTTATCTTCAAATACAAGAACTTTTCATTGTTTTGATGGTTTTCAGCAAATGAACATATTTCAGCGAGCTGGAAGTTTTTTCCTTAATAGCGTAAGATTTTTTCTTAAAATACAAGAACTTTTCGTGGTTCTTGTCAATTTTTGTTGGTTTTCATCTAATGAACTTATTTCAGTCAGCTGGATCTTTCTTCTTCAAAGCAAAAAGATTTTATCTTCAAATACAAGAACTTTTCGTGGTTTTGTTGGTTTTCAGCAAATGAACATATTTCAGCGAGCTGGGAGTTTTTTCTTCAATAGCGTAAGATTTTATGTTAAAATACAAGAACTTTTCGTGGTTCTTGTCAATTTTTGTTGGTTTTCATCTAATGAACTTATTTCAGTCAGCTCGATCTTTCTTCTTCAAAGCAAAAAGATTTTATCTTCAAATACAAGAACTTTTCGTGGTTTTGATGGTTTTCAGCAAATGAACATATTTCAGCGAGCTGGAAGTTTTTTCCTTAACAGTGTAAGATTTTATCTTAAAATACAACAACTTTTCGTGGTTCTTGACAAATTTTGTTGGTTTTCATCTGATGAACTTATTTCAGTCAGCTCGATCTTTCTTCTTCAAAGCAAAACGATTTTATCTTCAAATACAAGAACTTTTCGTGGTTTTGATGGTTTTCAGCAAATGAACATATTTCAGCGAGCTGGAAGTTTTTTCCTTAATAGAGTAAGATTTTATCTTAAAATACAAGAACTTTTCGTGGTTCTTGTCAATTTTTGTTGGTTTTCATCTAATGAACTTATTTCAGTCAGCTAGATCTTTCTTCTTCAAAGCAAATAGATTTTATCTTCAAATACGAGAACTTTTCATTGTTTTGATGGTTTTCAGCAAATGAACATATTTCAGCCAGCTGGAAGTTTTTTCCTTAATAGAGTAAGATTTTATCTTCAAATACAAGAACTTTTCGTGGTTCTTGTCAATTTATGTTGGTTTTCATCTAATGAACTTATTTCAGTCAGCTCGATCTTTCTTCTTCAAAGCAAAAAGATTGTATCTTCAAATACAAGAACTTTTCGTGGTTTTGATGGTTTTCAGCAAATGAACATATTTCAGCGAGCTGGAAATTTTTTCCTTAATAGAGTAAAATTTTATCTTAAAATACAAGAACTTTTCGTGGTTCTTGTCAATTTTTGTTGGTTTTCATCTAATGAACTTATTTCAGTCAGCTAGATCTTTCTTCTTCAAAGCAAAAAGATTTTATCTTAAAATACAAGAACTTTTCGTGGTTTTGTTGGTTTTCAGCAAATGAACATATTTCAGCGAGCTGGAAGTTTTTTCCTTAATAGAGTAAGATTTTATCTTAAAATACAAGAGCTTTTCGTGGTTCTTGTCAATTTTGGTTGGTTTTCATCTCATGAACTTATTTCAGTCAGCTAGATCTTTCTTCTTCAAAGCAAAAAGATTTTATCTTCAAATACAAGAACTTTTCATTGTTTTGATGGTTTTCAGCAAATGAACATATTTCAGCGAGCTGGAAGTTTTTTCCTTCATAGCGTAAGATTTATTCTTAAAATACAAGAACTTTTCGTGGTTCTTGTCAATTTTTGTTGGTTTTCATCTAATGAACTTATTTCAGTCAGCTAGATCTTTCTTCTTCAAAGCAAAAAGATTTTATCTTCAAATACAAGAACTTTTCGTGGTTTTGTTGGTTTTCAGCAAATGAACATATTTCAGCGAGCTGGGAGTTTTTTCTTCAATAGCGTAAGATTTTATCTTAAAATACAAGAACTTTTCGTGGTTCTTGTCAATTTTTGTTGGTTTTCATCTAATGAACTTATTTCAGTCAGCTAGATCTTTCTTCTTCAAAGCAAAAAGATTTTATCTTCAAATACAAGAACTTTTCGTGGTTTTGATGGTTTTCAGCAAATGAACATATTTCAGCGAGCTTGAAGTTTTTTCCTTAATAGAGTAAGATTTTATCTTAAAATACAAGAACTTTTCGTGGTTGTTGTCAATTTTTGTTGGTTTTCATCTAATGAACTTATTTCAGTCAGCTGGATCTTTCTTCTTCAAAGCAAAAAGATTTTATCTTCAAATACAAGAACTTTTCGTGGTTTTGATGGTTTTCAGCAAATGAACATATTTCAGCGAGCTGGAAGTTTTTTCCTTAATAGAGTAAAATTTTATCTTAAAATACAAGAACTTTTCATGGTTCTTGTCAATTTTTGTTGGTTTTCATCTAATGAACTTATTTCAGTCAGCTAGATCTTTCTTCTTCAAAGCAAAAAGATTTTATCTTCAAATACAAGAACTTTTCGTGGTTTTGTTGGTTTTCAGCAAATGAACATATTTCAGCGAGCTGGAAGTTTTTTCCTTAATAGAGTAAGATTTTATCTTAAAATACAAGAGCTTTTCGTGGTTCTTGTCAATTTTTGTTGGTTTTCATCTAATGAACTTATTTCCGTCAGCTAGATCTTTCTTCTTCAAAGCAAAAAGATTTTATCTTCAAATACAAGAACTTTTCATTGTTTTGATGGTTTTCAGCAAATGAACATATTTCAGCGAGCTGGAAGTTTTTTCCTTAATAGCGTAAGATTTTTTCTTAAAATACAAGAACTTTTCGTGGTTCTTGTCAATTTTTGTTGGTTTTCATCTAATGAACTTATTTCAGTCAGCTGGATCTTTCTTCTTCAAAGCAAAAAGATTTTATCTTCAAATACAAGAACTTTTCGTGGTTTTGTTGGTTTTCAGCAAATGAACATATTTCAGCGAGCTGGGAGTTTTTTCTTCAATAGCGTAAGATTTTATCTTAAAATACAAGAACTTTTCGTGGTTCTTGTCAATTTTTGTTGGTTTTCATCTAATGAACTTATTTCAGTCAGCTCGATCTTTCTTCTTCAAAGCAAAAAGATTTTATCTTCAAATACAAGAACTTTTCGTGGTTTTGATGGTTTTCAGCAAATGAACATATTTCAGCGAGCTGGAAGTTTTTTCCTTAACAGTGTAAGATTTTATCTTAAAATACAACAACTTTTCGTGGTTCTTGACAAATTTTGTTGGTTTTCATCTGATGAACTTATTTCAGTCAGCTCGATCTTTCTTCTTCAAAGCAAAAAGATTTTATCTTCAAATACAAGAACTTTTCGTGGTTTTGATGGTTTTCAGCAAATGAACATATTTCAGCGAGCTGGAAGTTTTTTCCTTAATAGAGTAAGATTTTATCTTAAAATACAAGAACTTTTCGTGGTTCTTGTCAATTTTTGTTGGTTTTCATCTAATGAACTTATTTCAGTCAGCTGGATCTTTCTTCTTCAAAGCAAAAAGATTTTATCTTCAAATACGAGAACTTTTCATTGTTTTGATGGTTTTCAGCAAATGAACATATTTCAGCCAGCTGGAAGTTTTTTCCTTAATAGAGTAAGATTTTATCTTCAAATACAAGAACTTTTCGTGGTTCTTGTCAATTTATGTTGGTTTTCATCTAATGAACTTATTTCAGTCAGCTCGATCTTTCTTCTTCAAAGCAAAAAGATTGTATCTTCAAATACAAGAACTTTTCGTGGTTTTGATGGTTTTCAGCAAATGAACATATTTCAGCGAGCTGGAAATTTTTTCCTTAATAGAGTAAAATTTTATCTTAAAATACAAGAACTTTTCGTGGTTCTTGTCAATTTTTGTTGGTTTTCATCCAATGAACTTATTTCAGTCAGCTAGATCTTTCTTCTTCAAAGCAAAAAGATTTTATCTTCAAATACAAGAACTTTTCGTGGTTTTGATGGTTTTCAGCAAATGAACATATTTCAGCGAGCTGGAAGTTTTTTCCTTAATAGAGTAAGATTTTATCTTAAAATACAAGAACTTATCGTGGTTCTTGTCAATTTTTGTTGGTTTTCATCGAATGAACTTATGTCAGTCAGCTAGATCTTTCTTCTTCAAAGCAAAAAGATTTTATCTTCAAATACAAGAACTTTTCGTGGTTTTGATGGTTTTCAGCAAATGAACATATTTCAGCGAGCTGGAAGTTTTTTCCTTAATAGAGTAAGATTTTATCTTAAAATACAAGAACTTTTCGTGGTTCTTGTCAATTTTTGTTGGTTTTCATCTGATGAACTTATTTCAGTCAGCTCGATCTTTCTTCTTCAAAGCAAAAAGATTTTATCTTCAAATACAAGAACTTTTCGTGGTTTTGATGGTTTTCAGCAAATGAACATATTTCAGCGAGCTGGAAGTTTTTTCCTTAATAGAGTAAGATTTTATCTTAAAATACAAGAACTTTTCGTGGTTCTTGTCAATTTTTGTTGGTTTTCATCGAATGAACTTATTTCAGTCAGCTAGATCTTTCTTCTTCAAAGCAAAAAGATTTTATCTTCAAATACGAGAACTTTTGATTGTTTTGATGGTTTTCAGCAAATGAACATATTTCAGCCAGCTGGAAGTTTTTTCCTTAATAGAGTAAGATTTTATCTTCAAATACAAGAACTTTTCGTGGTTCTTGTCAATTTATGTTGGTTTTCATCTAATGAACTTATTTCAGTCAGCTCGATCTTTCTTCTTCAAAGCAAAAAGATTGTATCTTCAAATACAAGAACTTTTCGTGGTTTTGATGGTTTTCAGCAAATGAACATATTTCAGCGAGCTGGTAATTTTTTCCTTAATAGAGTAAAATTTTATCTTAAAATACAAGAACTTTTCGTGGTTCTTGTCAATTTTTGTTGGTTTTCATCTAATGAACTAGATCTTTCTTCTTCAAAGCAAAAGATTTTATCTTAAAATACAAGAACTTTTCGTGGTTTTGTTGGTTTTCAGCAAATGAACATATTTCAGCGAGCTGGAAGTTTTTTCCTTAATAGAGTAAGATTTTATCTTAAAATACAAGAGCTTTTCGTGGTTCTTGTCAATTTTGGTTGGTTTTCATCTAATGAACTTATTTCAGTCAGCTAGATCTTTCTTCTTCAAAGCAAAAAGATTTTATCTTCAAATACAAGAACTTTTCATTGTTTTGATGGTTTTCAGCAAATGAACATTTTTCAGCGAGCTGGAAGTTTTTTCCTTCATAGCGTAAGATTTTTTCTTAAAATACAAGAACTTTTCGTGGTTCTTGTCAATTTTTGTTGGTTTTCATCTGATGAACTTATTTCAGTCAGCTAGATCTTTCTTCTTCAAAGCAAAAAGATTTTATCTTCAAATACAAGAACTTTTCGTGGTTTTGTTGGTTTTCAGCAAATGAACATATTTCAGCGAGCTGGGAGTTTTTTCTTCAATAGCGTAAGATTTTATCTTAAAATACAAGAACTTTTCGTGGTTCTTGTCAATTTTTGTTGGTTTTCATCTAATGAACTTATTTCAGTCAGCTAGATCTTTCTTCTTCAAAGCAAAAAGATTTTATCTTCAAATACAAGAACTTTTCGTGGTTTTGATGGTTTTCAGCAAATGAACATATTTCAGCGAGCTGGAAGTTTTTTTCCTTAACAGTGTCAGATTTTATCTTAAAATACAAGAACTTTTCGTGGTTCTTGACAAATTTTGTTGGTTTTCATCCAATGAACTTATTTCAGTCAGCTAGATCTTTCTTCTTCAAAGCAAAAAGATTTTATCTTCAAATACAAGAACTTTTCGTGGTTTTGATGGTTTTCAGCAAATGAACATATTTCAGCGAGCTGGAAGTTTTTTCCTTAATAGAGTAAGATTTTATCTTAAAATACAAGAACTTTTCGTGGTTCTTGTCAATTTTTGTTGGTTTTCATCGAATGAACTTATGTCAGTGAGCTAGATCTTTCTTCTTCAAAGCAAAAAGATTTTATCTTCAAATACAAGAACTTTTCGTGGTTTTGATGGTTTTCAGCAAATGAACATATTTCAGCGAGCTGGAAGTTTTTTCCTTAATAGAGTAAGATTTTATCTTAAAATACAAGAACTTTTCGTGGTTCTTGTCAATTTTTGTTGGTTTTCATCTCATGAACTTATTTCAGTCAGCTAGATCTTTCTTCTTCAAAGCAAAAAGATTTTATCTTCAAATACAAGAACTTTTCGTGGTTTTGATGGTTTTCAGCAAATGAACATATTTCAGCGAGCTGGAAGTTTTTTCCTTAATAGAGTAAGATTTTATCTTAAAATACAAGAACTTTTCGTGGTTCTTGTCAATTTTTGTTGGTTTTCATCTGATGAACTTATTTCAGTCAGCTCGATCTTTCTTCTTCAAAGCAAAAAGATTTTATCTTCAAATACAAGAACTTTTCGTGGTTTTGATGGTTTTCAGCAAATGAACATATTTCAGCGAGCTGGAAGTTTTTTCCTTAATAGAGTAAGATTTTATCTTAAAATACAAGAACTTTTCGTGGTTCTTGTCAATTTTTGTTGGTTTTCATCTAATGAACTTATTTCAGTCAGCTAGATATTTCTTCTTCAAAGCAAAAAGATTTTATCTTCAAATACGAGAACTTTTCATTGTTTTGATGGTTTTCAGCAAATGAACATATTTCAGCCAGCTGGAAGTTTTTTCCTTAATAGAGTAAGATTTTATCTTCAAATACAAGAACTTTTCGTGGTTCTTGTCAATTTTTGTTGGTTTTCATCTGATGAACTTATTTCAGTCAGCTCGATCTTTCTTCTTCAAAGCAAAAAGATTGTATCTTCAAATACAAGAACTTTTCGTGGTTTTGATGGTTTTCAGCAAATGAACATATTTCAGCGAGCTGGAAATTTTTTCCTTAATAGAGTAAAATTTTATCTTAAAATACAAGAACTTTTCGTGGTTCTTGTCAATTTTTGTTGGTTTTCATCTAATGAACTTATTTCAGTCAGCTAGATCTTTCTTCTTCAAAGCAAAAAGATTTTATCTTAAAATACAAGAACTTTTCGTGGTTTTGTTGGTTTTCAGCAAATGAACATATTTCAGCGAGCTGGAAGTTTTTTCCTGAATAGAGTAAGATTTTATCTTAAAATACAAGAACTTTTCGTGGTTCTTGTCAATTTTGGTTGGTTTTCATCTGATGAACTTATTTCAGTCAGCTAGATCTTTCTTCTTCAAAGCAAAAAGATTTTATCTTCAAATACAAGAACTTTTCATTGTTTTGATGGTTTTCAGCAAATGAACATATTTCAGCGAGCTGGAAGTTTTTTCCTTAATAGCGTAAGATTTTATCTTAAAATACAAGAACTTTTCGTGGTTCTTGTCAATTTTTGTTGGTTTTTATCTAATGAACTTATTTCAGTCAGCTAGATCTTTCTTCTTCAAAGCAAAAAGATTTTATCTTCAAATGCAAGAACTTTTCGTGGTTTTGTTGGTTTTCAGCAAATGAACATATTTCAGCGAGCTGGGAGTTTTTTCTTCAATAGCGTAAGATTTTATCTTAAAATACAAGAACTTTTCGTGGTTCTTGTCAATTTTTGTTGGTTTTCATCCAATGAACTTATTTCAGTCAGCTAGATCTTTCTTCTTCAAAGCAAAAAGATTTTATCTTCAAATACAAGAACTTTTCGTGGTTTTGATGGTTTTCAGCAAATGAACATATTTCAGCGAGCTGGAAGTTTTTTTCCTTAACAGTGTCAGATTTTATCTTAAAATACAAGAACTTTTCGTGGTTCTTGACAAATTTTGTTGGTTTTCATCTAATGAACTTATTTCAGTCAGCTAGATCTTTCTTCTTCAAAGCAAAAAGATTTTATCTTCAAATACAAGAACTTTTCGTGGTTTTGATGGTTTTCAGCAAATGAACATATTTCAGCGAGCTGGAAGTTTTTTCCTTAATAGAGTCAGATTTTATCTTAAAATACAAGAACTTTTCGTGGTTCTTGTCAATTTTTGTTGGTTTTCATCGAATGAACTTATGTCAGTCAGCTGGATCTTTCTTCTTCAAAGCAAAAAGATTTTATCTTCAAATACAAGAACTTTTCGTGGTTTAGATGGTTTTCAGCAAATGAACATATTTCAGCGAGCTGGAAGTTTTTTCCTTAATAGAGTAAGATTTTATCTTAAAATACAAGAACTTTTCGTGGTTCTTGTCAATTTTTGTTGGTTTTCATCTAATGAACTTATTTCAGTCAGCTGGATCTTTCTTCTTCAAAGCAAAAAGATTTTATCTTCAAATACAAGAACTTTTCGTGGTTTTGATGGTTTTCAGCAAATGAACATATTTCAGCGAGCTGGAAGTTTTTTCCTTAATAGAGTAAGATTTTATCTTAAAATACAAGAACTTTTCGTGGTTCTTGTCAATTTTTGTTGGTTTTCATCGAATGAACTTATTTCAGTCAGCTGGATCTTTCTTGTTAAAAGCAAAAAGATTTTATCTTCAAATACAAGAACTTTTCGTGGTTTTGTTGGTTTTCAGCAAGTGAACATATTCCAGCGAGCTGGAAGTTTTTTCCTTAATAGAGTAAGATTTTATCTTAAAATACAAGAACTTTTCGTGGTTCTTGTCAATTTTTGTTGGTTTTCATCTAATGAACTTATTTCAGTCAGCTAGATCTTTCTTCTTCAAAGCAAAAAGATTTTATCTTCAAATACAAGAACTTTTCATTGTTTTGATGGTTTTCAGCAAATGAACATATTTCAGCGAGCTGGAAGTTTTTTCCTTGATAGAGTAAGATTTTATCTTCAAATACAAGAACTTTTCGTGGTTCTTGTCAATTTTTGTTGGTTTTCATCTAATGAACTTATTTCAGTCAGCTAGATCTTTCTTCTTCAAAGCAAAAAGATTTTATCTTCAAATACAAGAACTTTTCGTGGTTTTGATGGTTTTCAGCAAATGAACATATTTCAGCGAGCTGGAAGTTTTTTCCTTAATAGAGTAAGATTTTATCTTAAAATACAAGAACTTTTCGTGGTTCTTGTCAATTTTTGTTGGTTTTCATCGAATGAACTTATTTCAGTCAGCTGGATCTTTCTTGTTAAAAGCAAAAAGATTTTATCTTCAAATACAAGAACTTTTCGTGGTTTTGTTGGTTTTCAGCAAGTGAACATATTCCAGCGAGCTGGAAGTTTTTTCCTTAATAGAGTAAGATTTTATCTTAAAATACAAGAACTTTTCGTGGTTCTTGTCAATTTTTGTTGGTTTTCATCGAATGAACTTATTTCAGTCAGCTAGATCTTTCTTCTTCAAAGCAAAAAGATTTTATCTGCAAATACAAGAACTTTTCATTGTTTTGATGGTTTTCAGCAAATGAACATATTTCAGCGAGCTGGAAGTTTTTTCCTTAATAGAGTAAGATTTTATCTTAAAATACAAGAACTTTTCGTGGTTCTTGTCAATTTTTGTTGGTTTTCATCTCATGAACTTATTTCAGTCAGCTCGATCTTTCTTCTTCAAAGCAAAAAGATTTTATCTTCAAATACAAGAACTTTTCGTGGTTTTGTTGGTTTTCAGCAAATGAACATATTTCAGCGAGCTGGAAGTTTTTTCCTTAATAGAGTAAGATTTATCTTAAAATACAAGAACTTTTCGTGGTTCTTGTCAATTTTTGTTGGTTTTCATCTCATGAACTTATTTCAGTCAGCGAGATCTTTCTTCTTCAAAGCAAAAAGATTTTATCTTCAAATACAAGAACTTTTCGTGGTTTTGATGGTTTTCAGCAAATGAACATATTTCAGCGAGCTGGAAGTTTTTTCCTTCATAGAGTAAGATTTTATCTTAAAATACAAGAACTTTTCGTGGTTCTTGTCAATTTTTGTTGGTTTTCATCTAATGAACTTATTTCAGTCAGCTCGATCTTTCTTCTTCAAAGCAAAAAGATTTTATCTTCAAATACAAGAACTTTTCGTGGTTTTGTTGGTTTTCAGCAAATGAACATATTTCAGCGAGCTGGAAGTTTTTTCCTTAATAGAGTAAGATTTATCTTAAAATACAAGAACTTTTCGTGGTTCTTGTCAATTTTTGTTCGTTTTCATCTGATGAACTTATTTCAGTCAGCTCGATCTTTCTTCTTCAAAGCAAAAAGATTTTATCTTCAAATACAAGAACTTTTCATTGTTTTGATGGTTTTCAGCAAATGAACATATTTCAGCGAGCTGGAAGTTTTTTCCTTAATAGCGTAAGATTTTATCTTAAAATACAAGAACTTTTCGTGGTTGTTGTCAATTTTTGTTGGTTTTCATCTGATGAACTTATTTCAGTCAGCTAGATCTTTCTTCTTCAAAGCAAAAAGATTTTATCTTCAAATACAAGAACTTTTCGTGGTTTTGTTGGTTTTCAGCAAATGAACATATTTCAGCGAGCTGGGAGATTTTTCTTCAATAGCGTAAGATTTTATCTTAAAATACAAGAACTTTTCGTGGTTCTTGTCAATTTTTGTTGGTTTTCATCTAATGAACTTATTTCAGTCAGCTAGATCTTTCTTCTTCAAAGCAAAAAGATTTTATCTTCAAATACAAGAACTTTTCGTGGTTTTGATGGTTTTCAGCAAATGAACATATTTCAGCGAGCTGGAAGTTTTTTCCTTATAGAGTAAGATTTTATCTTAAAATACAAGAACTTTTCGTGGTTCTTGTCAATTTTTGTTGGTTTTCATCCAATGAACTTATTTCAGTCAGCTAGATCTTTCTTCTTCAAAGCAAAAAGATTTTATCTTCAAATACAAGAACTTTTCGTGGTTTTGATGGTTTTCAGCAAATTAACATATTTCAGCGAGCTGGAAGTTTTTTCCTTATAGAGTAAGATTTTATCTTAAAATACAAGAACTTTTCGTGGTTCTTGTCATTTTTTGTTGGTTTTCATCTAATGAACTTATTTCAGTCAGCGAGATCTTTCTTCTTCAAAGCAAAAAGATTTTATCTTCAAATACAAGAACTTTTCGTGGTTTTGTTGGTTTTCAGCAAATGAACATATTTCAGCGAGCTGGAAGTTTTTTCCTTAATAGAGTAAGATTTTATCTTAAAATACAAGAGCTTTTCGTGGTTCTTGTCAATTTTTGTTGGTTTTCATCTAATGAACTTATTTCAGTCAGCTAGATCTTTCTTCTTCAAAGCAAAAAGATTTTATCTTCAAATACAAGAACTTTTCGTGGTTTTGATGGTTTTCAGCAAATGAACATATTTCAGCGAGCTGGAAGTTTTTTTCCTTAACAGTGTCAGATTTTATCTTAAAATACAAGAACTTTTCGTGGTTCTTGTCAATTTTTGTTGGTTTTCATCTAATGAACTTATTTCAGTCAGCTAGATCTTTCTTCTTCAAAGCAAAAAGATTTTATCTTCAAATACAAGAACTTTTCGTGGTTTTGTTGGTTTTCAGCAAATGAACATATTTCAGCGAGCTGGGAGTTTTTTCTTCAATAGCGTAAGATTTTATCTTAAAATACAAGAACTTTTCGTGGTTCTTGTCAATTTTTGTTGGTTTTCATCTGATGAACTTATTTCAGTCAGCTAGATCTTTCTTCTTCAAAGCAAAAAGATTTTATCTTAAAATACAAGAACTTTTCGTGGTTTTGTTGGTTTTCAGCAAATGAACATATTTCAGCGAGCTGGAAGTTTTTTCCTTAATAGAGTAAGATTTTATCTTAAAATACAAGAGCTTTTCGTGGTTCTTGTCAATTTTGGTTGCTTTTCATCTAATGAACTTATTTCAGTCAGCTAGATCTTTCTTCTTCAAAGCAAGAAGATTTTATCTTCAAATACAAGAACTTTTCATTGTTTTGATGGTTTTCAGCAAATGAACATATTTCAGCGAGCTGGAAGTTTTTTCCTTCATAGCGTAAGATTTTTTCTTAAAATACAAGAACTTTTCGTGGTTCTTGTCAATTTTTGTTGGTTTTCATCTCATGAACTTATTTCAGTCAGCGAGATCTTTCTTCTTCAAAGCAAAAAGATTTTATCTTCAAATACAAGAACTTTTCGTGGTTTTGTTGGTTTTCAGCAAATGAACATATTTCAGCGAGCTGGGAGTTTTTTCTTCAATAGCGTAAGATTTTATCTTAAAATACAAGAACTTTTCGTGGTTCTTGTCAATTTTTGTTGGTTTTCATCCGATGAACTTATTTCAGTCAGCTAGATCTTTCTTCTTCAAAGCAAAAAGATTTTATCTTCAAATACAAGAACTTTTCGTGGTTTTGATGGTTTTCAGCAAATGAACATATTTCAGCGAGCTGGAAGTTTTTTTCCTTAACAGTGTCAGATTTCATCTTAAAATACAAGAACTTTTCGTGGTTCTTGACAAATTTTGTTGGTTTTCATCTAATGAACTTATTTCAGTCAGCTAGATCTTTCTTCTTCAAAGCAAAAAGATTTTATCTTCAAATACAAGAACTTTTCGTGGTTTTGATGGTTTTCAGCAAATGAACATATTTCAGCGAGCTGGAAGTTTTTTCCTTAATAGAGTCAGATTTTATCTTAAAATACAAGAACTTTTCGTGGTTCTTGTCAATTTTTGTTGGTTTTCATCGAATGAACTTATGTCAGTCAGCTAGATCTTTCTTCTTCAAAGCAAAAAGATTTTATCTTCAAATACAAGAACTTTTCGTGGTTTTGATGGTTTTCAGCAAATGAACATATTTCAGCGAGCTGGAAGTTTTTTCCTTAATAGAGTAAGATTTTATCTTAAAATACAAGAACTTTTCGTGGTTCTTGTCAATTTTTGTTGGTTTTCATCTAATGAACTTATTTCAGTCAGCTAGATCTTTCTTCTTCAAAGCAAAAAGATTTTATCTTCAAATACAAGAACTTTTCGTGGTTTTGATGGTTTTCAGCAAATGAACATATTTCAGCGAGCTGGAAGTTTTTTCCTTAATAGAGTAAGATTTTATCTTAAAATACAAGAACTTTTCGTGGTTCTTGTCAATTTTTGTTGGTTTTCATCGAATGAACTTATTTCAGTCAGCTGGATCTTTCTTGTTAAAAGCAAAAAGATTTTATCTTCAAATACAAGAACTTTTCGTGGTTTTGTTGGTTTTCAGCAAGTGAACATATTCCAGCGAGCTGGAAGTTTTTTCCTTAATAGAGTAAGATTTTATCTTAAAATACAAGAACTTTTCGTGGTTCTTGTCAATTTTTGTTGGTTTTCATCTAATGAACTTATTTCAGTCAGCTAGATCTTTCTTCTTCAAAGCAAAAAGATTTTATCTTCAAATACAAGAACTTTTCATTGTTTTGATGGTTTTCAGCAAATGAACATATTTCAGCGAGCTGGAAGTTTTTTCCTCAATAGAGTAAGATTTTATCTTCAAATACAAGAACTTTTCGTGGTTCTTGTCAATTTTTGTTGGTTTTCATCTAATGAACTTATTTCAGTCAGCTAGATCTTTCTTCTTCAAAGCAAAAAGATTTTATCTTCAAATACAAGAACTTTTCGTGGTTTTGATGGTTTTCAGCAAATGAACATATTTCAGCGAGCTGGAAGTTTTTTCCTTAATAGAGTAAGATTTTATCTTAAAATACAAGAACTTTTCGTGGTTCTTGTCAATTTTTGTTGGTTTTCATCTGATGAACTTATTTCAGTCAGCTCGATCTTTCTTCTTCAAAGCAAAAAGATTTTATCTTCAAATACAAGAACTTTTCGTGGTTTTGATGGTTTTCAGCAAATGAACATATTTCAGCGAGCTGGAAGTTTTTTCCTTAATAGAGTAAGATTTATCTTAAAATACAAGAACTTTTCGTGGTTCTTGTCAATTTTTGTTCGTTTTCATCGAATGAACTTATTTCAGTCAGCTAGATCTTTCTTCTTCAAAGCAAAAAGATTTTATCTTCAAATACAAGAACTTTTCATTGTTTTGATGGTTTTCAGCAAATGAACATATTTCAGCGAGCTGGAAGTTTTTTCCTTAATAGCGTAAGATTTTATCTTAAAATACAAGAACTTTTCCTGGTTGTTGTCAATTTTTGTTGGTTTTCATCTGATGAACTTATTTCAGTCAGCTAGATCTTTCTTCTTCAAAGCAAAAAGATTTTATCTTCAAATACAAGAACTTTTCGTGGTTTTGTTGGTTTTCAGCAAATGAACATATTTCAGCGAGCTGGGAGATTTTTCTTCAATAGCGTAAGATTTTATCTTAAAATACAAGAACTTTTCGTGGTTCTTGTCAATTTTTGTTGATTTTCATCTCATGAACTTATTTCAGTCAGCTCGATCTTTCTTCTTCAAAGCAAAAGGATTTTATCTTCAAATACAAGAACTTTTCGTGGTTTTGATGGTTTTCAGCAAATCAACATATTTCAGCGAGATGGAAGTTTTTTCCTTAATAGAGTAAGATTTTATCTTAAAATACAATAACTTTTCGTGGTTCTTGTCAATTTTTGTTGGTTTTCATCTAATGAACTTATTTCAGTCAGCTAGATCTTTCTTCTTCAAAGCAAAAAGATTTTATCTTCAAATACAAGAACTTTTCGTGGTTTTGATGGTTTTCAGCAAATGAACATATTTCAGCGAGCTGGAAGTTTTTTCCTTATAGAGTAAGATTTTATCTTAAAATACAAGAACTTTTCGTGGTTCTTGTCATTTTTTGTTGGTTTTCATCTAATGAACTTATTTCAGTCAGCGAGATCTTTCTTCTTCAAAGCAAAAAGATTTTATCTTCAAATACAAGAACTTTTCGTGGTTTTGTTGGTTTTCAGCAAATGAACATATTTCAGCGAGCTGGAAGTTTTTTCCTTAATAGAGTAAGATTTTATCTTAAAATACAAGAGCTTTTCGTGGTTCTTGTCAATTTTTGTTGGTTTTCATCTGATGAACTTATTTCAGTCAGCTAGATCTTTCTTCTTCAAAGCAAAAAGATTTTATCTTCAAATACAAGAACTTTTCGTGGTTTTGATGGTTTTCAGCAAATGAACATATTTCAGCGAGCTGGAAGTTTTTTTCCTTAACAGTGTCAGATTTTATCTTAAAATACAAGAACTTTTCGTGGTTCTTGTCAATTTTTGTTGGTTTTCATCTAATGAACTTATTTCAGTCAGCTGGATCTTTCTTCTTCAAAGCAAAAAGATTTTATCTTCAAATACAAGAACTTTTCGTGGTTTTGTTGGTTTTCAGCAAATGAACATATTTCAGCGAGCTGGGAGTTTTTTCTTCAATAGCGTAAGATTTTATCTTAAAATACAAGAACTTTTCGTGGTTTTTGTCAATTTTTGTTGGTTTTCATCTGATGAACTTATTTCAGTCAGCTCGATCTTTCTTCTTCAAAGCAAAAAGATTTTATCTTCAAATACAAGAACTTTTCGTGGTTTTGATGGTTTTCAGCAAATGAACATATTTCAGCGAGCTGGAAGTTTTTTCCTTAATAGAGTAAGATTTTATCTTAAAATACAAGAACTTTTCGTGGTTCTTGTCAATTTTTGTTGGTTTTCATCGAATGAACTTATTTCAGTCAGCTGGATCTTTCTTGTTAAAAGCAAAAAGATTTTATCTTCAAATACAAGAACGTTTCGTGGTTTTGTTGGTTTTCAGCAAGTGAACATATTCCAGCGAGCTGGAAGTTTTTTCCTTAATAGAGTAAGATTTTATCTTAAAATACAAGAACTTTTCGTGGTTCTTGTCAATTTTTGTTGGTTTTCATCTAATGAACTTATTTCAGTCAGCTAGATCTTTCTTCTTCAAAGCAAAAAGATTTTATCTTCAAATACAAGAACTTTTCATTGTTTTGATGGTTTTCAGCAAATGAACATATTTCAGCGAGCTGGAAGTTTTTTCCTTAATAGAGTAAGATTTTATCTTAAAATACAAGAACTTTTCGTGGTTCTTGTCAATTTTTGTTGGTTTTCATCTAATGAACTTATTTCAGTCAGCTCGATCTTTCTTCTTCAAAGCAAAAAGATTTTATCTTCAAATACAAGAACTTTTCGTGGTTTTGTTGGTTTTCAGCAAATGAACATATTTCAGCGAGCTGGAAGTTTTTTCCTTAATAGAGTAAGATTTATCTTAAAATACAAGAACTTTTCGTGGTTGTTGTCAATTTTTGTTGGTTTTCATCTGATGAACTTATTTCAGTCTGCTCGATCTTTCTTCTTCAAAGCAAAAAGATTTTATCTTCAAATACAAGAACTTTTCGTGGTTTTGATGGTTTTCAGCAAATGAACATATTTCAGCGAGCTGGAAGTTTTTTCCTTAATAGAGTAAGATTTATCTTAAAATACAAGAACTTTTCGTGGTTCTTGTCAATTTTTGTTCGTTTTCATCGAATGAACTTATTTCAGTCAGCTAGATCTTTCTTCTTCAAAGCAAAAAGATTTTATCTTCAAATACAAGAACTTTTCATTGTTTTGATGGTTTTCAGCAAATGAACATATTTCAGCGAGCTGGAAGTTTTTTCCTTAATAGCGTAAGATTTTATCTTAAAATACAAGAACTTTTCGTGGTTGTTGTCAATTTTTGTTGGTTTTCATCTGATGAACTTATTTCAGTCAGCTAGATCTTTCTTCTTCAAAGCAAAAAGATTTTATCTTCAAATACAAGAACTTTTCGTGGTTTTGTTGGTTTTCAGCAAATGAACATATTTCAGCGAGCTGGGAGATTTTTCTTCAATAGCGTAAGATTTTATCTTAAAATACAAGAACTTTTCGTGGTTCTTGTCAATTTTTGTTGATTTTCATCTCATGAACTTATTTCAGTCAGCTCGATCTTTCTTCTTCAAAGCAAAAGGATTTTATCTTCAAATACAAGAACTTTTCGTGGTTTTGATGGTTTTCAGCAAATCAACATATTTCAGCGAGATGGAAGTTTTTTCCTTAATAGAGTAAGATTTTATCTTAAAATACAAGAACTTTTCGTGGTTCTTGTCAATTTTTGTTGGTTTTCATCTAATGAACTTATTTCAGTCAGCTCGATCTTTCTTCTTCAAAGCAAAAATATTTTATCTTCAAATACAAGAACTTTTCGTGGTTTTGATGGTTTTCAGCAAATGAACATATTTCAGCGAGCTGGAAGTTTTTTCCTTAATAGAGTAAGATTTTATCTTAAAATACAATAACTTTTCGTGGTTCTTGTCAATTTTTGTTGGTTTTCATCTAATGAACTTATTTCAGTCAGCTAGATCTTTCTTCTTCAAAGCAAAAAGATTTTATCTTCAAATACAAGAACTTTTCGTGGTTTTGATGGTTTTCAGCAAATGAACATATTTCAGCGAGCTGGAAGTTTTTTCCTTATAGAGTAAGATTTTATCTTAAAATACAAGAACTTTTCGTGGTTCTTGTCATTTTTTGTTGGTTTTCATCTAATGAACTTATTTCAGTCAGCGAGATCTTTCTTCTTCAAAGCAAAAAGATTTTATCTTCAAATACAAGAACTTTTCATTGTTTTGATGGTTTTCAGCAAATGAACATATTTCAGCGAGCTGGAAGTTTTTTCCTTAATAGCGTAAGATTTTATCTTAAAATACAAGAACTTTTCCTGGTTGTTGTCAATTTTTGTTGGTTTTCATCTGATGAACTTATTTCAGTCAGCTAGATCTTTCTTCTTCAAAGCAAAAAGATTTTATCTTCAAATACAAGAACTTTTCGTGGTTTTGTTGGTTTTCAGCAAATGAACATATTTCAGCGAGCTGGGAGATTTTTCTTCAATAGCGTAAGATTTTATCTTAAAATACAAGAACTTTTCGTGGTTCTTGTCAATTTTTGTTGATTTTCATCTCATGAACTTATTTCAGTCAGCTCGATCTTTCTTCTTCAAAGCAAAAGGATTTTATCTTCAAATACAAGAACTTTTCGTGGTTTTGATGGTTTTCAGCAAATCAACATATTTCAGCGAGATGGAAGTTTTTTCCTTAATAGAGTAAGATTTTATCTTAAAATACAATAACTTTTCGTGGTTCTTGTCAATTTTTGTTGGTTTTCATCTAATGAACTTATTTCAGTCAGCTAGATCTTTCTTCTTCAAAGCAAAAAGATTTTATCTTCAAATACAAGAACTTTTCGTGGTTTTGATGGTTTTCAGCAAATGAACATATTTCAGCGAGCTGGAAGTTTTTTCCTTATAGAGTAAGATTTTATCTTAAAATACAAGAACTTTTCGTGGTTCTTGTCATTTTTTGTTGGTTTTCATCTAATGAACTTATTTCAGTCAGCGAGATCTTTCTTCTTCAAAGCAAAAAGATTTTATCTTCAAATACAAGAACTTTTCGTGGTTTTGTTGGTTTTCAGCAAATGAACATATTTCAGCGAGCTGGAAGTTTTTTCCTTAATAGAGTAAGATTTTATCTTAAAATACAAGAGCTTTTCGTGGTTCTTGTCAATTTTTGTTGGTTTTCATCTGATGAACTTATTTCAGTCAGCTAGATCTTTCTTCTTCAAAGCAAAAAGATTTTATCTTCAAATACAAGAACTTTTCGTGGTTTTGATGGTTTTCAGCAAATGAACATATTTCAGCGAGCTGGAAGTTTTTTTCCTTAACAGTGTCAGATTTTATCTTAAAATACAAGAACTTTTCGTGGTTCTTGTCAATTTTTGTTGGTTTTCATCTAATGAACTTATTTCAGTCAGCTGGATCTTTCTTCTTCAAAGCAAAAAGATTTTATCTTCAAATACAAGAACTTTTCGTGGTTTTGTTGGTTTTCAGCAAATGAACATATTTCAGCGAGCTGGGAGTTTTTTCTTCAATAGCGTAAGATTTTATCTTAAAATACAAGAACTTTTCGTGGTTTTTGTCAATTTTTGTTGGTTTTCATCTGATGAACTTATTTCAGTCAGCTCGATCTTTCTTCTTCAAAGCAAAAAGATTTTATCTTCAAATACAAGAACTTTTCGTGGTTTTGATGGTTTTCAGCAAATGAACATATTTCAGCGAGCTGGAAGTTTTTTCCTTAATAGAGTAAGATTTTATCTTAAAATACAAGAACTTTTCGTGGTTCTTGTCAATTTTTGTTGGTTTTCATCGAATGAACTTATTTCAGTCAGCTGGATCTTTCTTGTTAAAAGCAAAAAGATTTTATCTTCAAATACAAGAACGTTTCGTGGTTTTGTTGGTTTTCAGCAAGTGAACATATTCCAGCGAGCTGGAAGTTTTTTCCTTAATAGAGTAAGATTTTATCTTAAAATACAAGAACTTTTCGTGGTTCTTGTCAATTTTTGTTGGTTTTCATCTAATGAACTTATTTCAGTCAGCTAGATCTTTCTTCTTCAAAGCAAAAAGATTTTATCTTCAAATACAAGAACTTTTCATTGTTTTGATGGTTTTCAGCAAATGAACATATTTCAGCGAGCTGGAAGTTTTTTCCTTAATAGAGTAAGATTTTATCTTAAAATACAAGAACTTTTCGTGGTTCTTGTCAATTTTTGTTGGTTTTCATCTAATGAACTTATTTCAGTCAGCTCGATCTTTCTTCTTCAAAGCAAAAAGATTTTATCTTCAAATACAAGAACTTTTCGTGGTTTTGTTGGTTTTCAGCAAATGAACATATTTCAGCGAGCTGGAAGTTTTTTCCTTAATAGAGTAAGATTTATCTTAAAATACAAGAACTTTTCGTGGTTGTTGTCAATTTTTGTTGGTTTTCATCTGATGAACTTATTTCAGTCTGCTCGATCTTTCTTCTTCAAAGCAAAAAGATTTTATCTTCAAATACAAGAACTTTTCGTGGTTTTGATGGTTTTCAGCAAATGAACATATTTCAGCGAGCTGGAAGTTTTTTCCTTAATAGAGTAAGATTTATCTTAAAATACAAGAACTTTTCGTGGTTCTTGTCAATTTTTGTTCGTTTTCATCGAATGAACTTATTTCAGTCAGCTAGATCTTTCTTCTTCAAAGCAAAAAGATTTTATCTTCAAATACAAGAACTTTTCATTGTTTTGATGGTTTTCAGCAAATGAACATATTTCAGCGAGCTGGAAGTTTTTTCCTTAATAGCGTAAGATTTTATCTTAAAATACAAGAACTTTTCGTGGTTGTTGTCAATTTTTGTTGGTTTTCATCTGATGAACTTATTTCAGTCAGCTAGATCTTTCTTCTTCAAAGCAAAAAGATTTTATCTTCAAATACAAGAACTTTTCGTGGTTTTGTTGGTTTTCAGCAAATGAACATATTTCAGCGAGCTGGGAGATTTTTCTTCAATAGCGTAAGATTTTATCTTAAAATACAAGAACTTTTCGTGGTTCTTGTCAATTTTTGTTGATTTTCATCTCATGAACTTATTTCAGTCAGCTCGATCTTTCTTCTTCAAAGCAAAAGGATTTTATCTTCAAATACAAGAACTTTTCGTGGTTTTGATGGTTTTCAGCAAATCAACATATTTCAGCGAGATGGAAGTTTTTTCCTTAATAGAGTAAGATTTTATCTTAAAATACAAGAACTTTTCGTGGTTCTTGTCAATTTTTGTTGGTTTTCATCTAATGAACTTATTTCAGTCAGCTCGATCTTTCTTCTTCAAAGCAAAAATATTTTATCTTCAAATACAAGAACTTTTCGTGGTTTTGATGGTTTTCAGCAAATGAACATATTTCAGCGAGCTGGAAGTTTTTTCCTTAATAGAGTAAGATTTTATCTTAAAATACAATAACTTTTCGTGGTTCTTGTCAATTTTTGTTGGTTTTCATCTAATGAACTTATTTCAGTCAGCTAGATCTTTCTTCTTCAAAGCAAAAAGATTTTATCTTCAAATACAAGAACTTTTCGTGGTTTTGATGGTTTTCAGCAAATGAACATATTTCAGCGAGCTGGAAGTTTTTTCCTTATAGAGTAAGATTTTATCTTAAAATACAAGAACTTTTCGTGGTTCTTGTCATTTTTTGTTGGTTTTCATCTAATGAACTTATTTCAGTCAGCGAGATCTTTCTTCTTCAAAGCAAAAAGATTTTATCTTCAAATACAAGAACTTTTCGTGGTTTTGTTGGTTTTCAGCAAATGAACATATTTCAGCGAGCTGGAAGTTTTTTCCTTAATAGAGTAAGATTTTATCTTAAAATACAAGAGCTTTTCGTGGTTCTTGTCAATTTTTGTTGGTTTTCATCTAATGAACTTATTTCAGTCAGCTAGATCTTTCTTCTTCAAAGCAAAAAGATTTTATCTTCAAATACAAGAACTTTTCGTGGTTTTGATGGTTTTCAGCAAATGAACATATTTCAGCGAGCTGGAAGTTTTTTTCCTTAACAGTGTCAGATTTTATCTTAAAATACAAGAACTTTTCGTGGTTCTTGACAAATTTTGTTGGTTTTCATCTAATGAACTTATTTCAGTCAGCTAGATCTTTCTTCTTCAAAGCAAAAAGATTTTATCTTCAAATACAAGAACTTTTCGTGGTTTTGATGGTTTTCAGCAAATGAACATATTTCAGCGAGCTCGAATTTTTTTCCTTAATAGAGTAAGATTTTATCTTAAAATACAAGAACTTTTCGTGGTTCTTGTCAATTTGTGTTGGTTTTCATCTAATGAACTTATGTCAGTCAGCTAGATCTTTCTTCTTCAAAGCAAAAAGATTTTATCTTCAAATACAAGAACTTTTCGTGGTTTTGATGGTTTTCAGCAAATGAACATATTTCAGCGAGCTGGAAGTTTTTTCCTTAATAGAGTAAGATTTTATCTTAAAATACAAGAACTTTTCGTGGTTCTTGTCAATTTTTGTTGGTTTTCATCGAATGAACTTATTTCAGTCAGCTAGATCTTTCTTCTTCAAAGCAAAAAGATTTTATCTTCAAATACAAGAACTTTTCGTGGTTTTGATGGTTTTCAGCAAATGAACATATTTCAGCGAGCTGGAAGTTTTTTCCTTAATAGAGTAAGATTTGATCTTAAAATACAAGAACTTTTCGTGGTTCTTGTCAATTTTTGTTGGTTTTCATCTAATGAACTTATTTCAGTCAGCTGGATCTTTCTTCTTCAAAGCAAAAAGATTTTATCTTCAAATACAAGAACTTTTCGTGGTTTTGTTGGTTTTCAGCAAATGAACATATTCCAGCGAGCTGGAAGTTTTTTCCTTAATAGAGTAAGATTTTATCTTAAAATACAAGAACTTTTCGTGGTTCTTGTCAATTTTTGTTGGTTTTCATCTCATGAACTTATTTCAGTCAGCTAGATCTTTCTTCTTCAAAGCAAAAAGATTTTATCTTCAAATACAAGAACTTTTCATTGCTTTGATGGTTTTCAGCAAATGAACATATTTCAGCGAGCTGGAAGTTTTTTCCTTAATAGAGTAAGATTTCATCTTAAAATACAAGAACTTTTCGTGGTTCTTGTCAATTTTTGTTGGTTTTCATCTAATGAACTTATTTCAGTCAGCTCGATCTTTCTTCTTCAAAGCAAAAAGATTTTATCTTCAAATACAAGAACTTTTCATTGTTTTGATGGTTTTCAGCAAATGAACATATTTCAGCGAGCTGGAAGTTTTTTCCTTAATAGAGTAAGATTTTATCTTCAAATCCAAGAACTTTTCGTGGTTCTTGTCAATTTTTGTTGGTTTTCATCTAATGAACTTATTTCAGTCAGCTAGATCTTTCTTCTTCAAAGCAAAAAGATTTTATCTTCAAATACAAGAACTTTTCGTGGTTTTGATGGTTTTCAGCAAATGAACATATTTCAGCGAGCTGGAAGTTTTTTCCTTAATAGAGTAAGATTTTATCTTAAAATACAAGAACTTTTCGTGGTTCTTGTCAATTTTTGTTGGTTTTCATCTCATGAACTTATTTCAGTCAGCTAGATCTTTCTTCTTCAAAACAAAAAGATTTTATCTTCAAATACAAGAAATTTTCGTGGTTTTGTTGGTTTTCAGCAAATGAACATATTTCAGCGAGCTGGAAGTTTTTTCCTTAATAGAGTAAGATTTATCTTAAAATACAAGAACTTTTCGTGGTTCTTGTCAATTTTTGTTGGTTTTCATCGAATGAACTTATTTCAGTCAGCTTGATCTTTCTTCTTCAAAGCAAAAAGATTTTATCTTCAAATACAAGAACTTTTCATTGTTTTGATGGTTTTCAGCAAATGAACATATTTCAGCGAGCTGGAAGTTTTTTCCTTAATAGCGTAAGATTTTATCTTAAAATACAAGAACTTTTCGTGGTTCTTGTCAATTTTTGTTGATTTTCATCTGATGAACTTATTTCAGTCAGCTCGATCTTTCTTCTTCAAAGCAAAAGGATTTTATCTTCAAATACAAGAACTTTTCGTGGTTTTGATGGTTTTCAGCAAATCAACATATTTCAGCGAGATGGAAGTTTTTTCCTTCATAGAGTAAGATTTTATCTTAAAATACAATAACTTTTCGTGGTTCTTGTCAATTTTTGTTGGTTTTCATCTAATGAACTTATTTCAGTCAGCTAGATCTTTCTTCTTCAAAGCAAAAAGATTTTATCTTCAAATACAAGAACTTTTCGTGGTTTTGATGGTTTTCAGCAAATGAACATATTTCAGCGAGCTGGAAGTTTTTTCCTTCTAGAGTAAGATTTTATCTTAAAATACAAGAACTTTTCGTGGTTCTTGACAAATTTTGTTGGTTTTCATCTCATGAACTTATTTCAGTCAGCAAGATCTTTCTTCTTCAAAGCAAAAAGATTTTATCTTCAAATACAAGAACTTTTCGTGGTTTTGTTGGTTTTCAGCAAATGAACAGATTTCAGGGAGCTTGAAGTTTTTTCTTTAATAGCGTAAGATTTTATCTTAAAATACAAGAACTTTTCGTGGTTCTTGTCAATTTTTGTTGGTTTTCATCTGATGAACTTATTTCAGTCAGCTCGATCTTTCTTCTTCAAAGCAAAAAGATTTTATCATCAAATACAAGAACTTTTCGTGGTTTTGATGATTTTCAGCAAATGAACATATTTCAGCGAGCTGGAAGTTTTTTCCTGAATAGAGTAAGATTTTATCTTAAAATACAAGAACTTTTCGTGGTTCTTGTCAATTTTTGTTGGTTTTCATCTAATGAACTTATTTCAGTCAGCTGGATCTTTCTTCTTCAAAGCAAAAAGATTTTATCTTCAAATACAAGAACATTTCGTGGCTTTGTTGGTTTTCAGCAAATGAACAGATTTGAGCGAGCAAGAAGTTTTTTCTTTAGTGGCGTAAGATTTTTCTTGAAACACAAGAACTTTTCGTGGTTCTTGTCAATTTTTGTTGGTTTTCATCTAATGAACTTATTTCAGTCAGCTAGATCTTTCTTCTTCAAAGCAAAAGGATTTTTTCTTCAAATACAAGAACTTTTCGTTGTTTTGATGGTTTTCAGCAAATGAACATATTTCAGCGAGCTGGAAGTTTTTTCCTTAATAGCGTAAGATTTTATCTTAAAATACAAGAACTTTTCGTGGTTCTTGTCAATTTTTGTTGGTTTTCATCTAATGAACTTATTTCAGTCAGCTAGATCTTTCTTCTTCAAAGCAAAAAGATTTTATCTTCAAATACAAGAACTTTTCATGGTTTTGATGGTTTTCAGCAAATGAACATATTTCAGCGAGCTGGAAGTTTTTTCCTTAATAGCGTAAGATTTTATCTTAAAATACAAGAACTTTTCGTGGTTCTTGTCAATTTTTGTTGGTTTTCATCTGATGAACTTATTTCAGTCAGCTAGATCTTTCTTCTTCAAAGCTAAAAGATTTTATCTTCAAATACAAGAACTTTTCGTGGTTTTGTTGGTTTTCAGCAAATGAACATATTTCAGCGAGCTGGGAGTTTTTTCTTCAATAGCGTAAGATTTTATCTTAAAATACAAGAACTTTTCGTTGTTCTTGTCAATTTTTGTTGGTTTTCATCTAATGAACTTATTTCAGTCAGCTCGATCTTTCTTCTTCAAAGCAAAAGGATTTTATCTTCAAATACAAGAACTTTTCGTGGTTTTGATGGTTTTCAGCAAATCAACATATTTCAGCGAGATGGAAGTTTTTTCCTTAATAGAGTAAGATTTTATCATAAAATACAATAACTTTTCGTGGTTCTTGTCAATTTTTGTTGGTTTTCATCTAATGAACTTATTTCAGTCAGCTCGATCTTTCTGCTTCAAAGCAAAAAGATTTTATCTTCAAATACAAGAACTTTTCGTGGTTTTGATGGTTTTCAGCAAATGAACATATTTCAGCGAGCTGCAAGTTTTTTCCTTAATAGAGTAAGATTTTATCTTAAAATACAAGAACTTTTCGTGGTTCTTGTCAATTTTTGTTGGTTTTCATCTAATGAACTTATTTCAGTCAGCTAGATCTTTCTTCTTCAAAGCAAAAAGATTTTATCTTCAAATACAAGAACTTTTCATGGTTTTGATGGTTTTCAGCAAATGAACATATTTCAGCGAGCTGGAAGTTTTTTCCTTAATAGCGTAAGATTTTATCTTAAAATACAAGAACTTTTCGTGGTTCTTGTCAATTTTTGTTGGTTTTCATCTGATGAACTTATTTCAGTCAGCTAGATCTTTCTTCTTCAAAGCTAAAAGATTTTATCTTCAAATACAAGAACTTTTCGTGGTTTTGTTGGTTTTCAGCAAATGAACATATTTCAGCGAGCTGGGAGTTTTTTCTTCAATAGCGTAAGATTTTATCTTAAAATACAAGAACTTTTCGTTGTTCTTGTCAATTTTTGTTGGTTTTCATCTAATGAACTTATTTCAGTCAGCTCGATCTTTCTTCTTCAAAGCAAAAGGATTTTATCTTCAAATACAAGAACTTTTCGTGGTTTTGATGGTTTTCAGCAAATCAACATATTTCAGCGAGATGGAAGTTTTTTCCTTAATAGAGTAAGATTTTATCATAAAATACAATAACTTTTCGTGGTTCTTGTCAATTTTTGTTGGTTTTCATCTAATGAACTTATTTCAGTCAGCTCGATCTTTCTGCTTCAAAGCAAAAAGATTTTATCTTCAAATACAAGAACTTTTCGTGGTTTTGATGGTTTTCAGCAAATGAACATATTTCAGCGAGCTGCAAGTTTTTTCCTTAATAGAGTAAGATTTTATCTTAAAATACAAGAACTTTTCGTGGTTCTTGTCAATTTTTGTTGGTTTTCATCTAATGAACTTATTTCAGTCAGCTAGATCTTTCTTCTTCAAAGCAAAAAGATTTTATCTTCAAATACAAGAACTTTTCGTGGTTTTGTTGGTTTTCAGCAAATGAACAGATTTCAGCGAGCTGGGAGTTTTTTCTTCAATAGCGTAAGATTTTATCTTAAAATACAAGAACTTTTCGTGGTTCTTGTCAATTTTTGTTGGTTTTCATCTAATGAACTTATTTCAGTCAGCTCGATCTTTCTTCTTCAAAGCAAAAGGATTTTATCTTCAAATACAAGAACTTTTCGTGGTTTTGATGGTTTTCAGCAAATCAACATATTTCAGCGAGATGGAAGTTTTTTCCTTAATAGCGTAAGATTTTATCTTAAAATACAATAACTTTTCGTGGTTCTTGACAAATTTTGTTGGTTTTCATCTAATGAACTTATTTCAGTCAGCTAGATCTTTCTTCTTCAAAGCAAAAAGATTTTATCTTCAAATACAAGAACTTTTCGTGGTTTTGTTGGTTTTCAGCAAATGAACATATTTCAGCGAGCTGGGAGTTTTTTCTTCAATAGCGTAAGATTTTATCTTAAAATACAAGAACTTTTCGTGGTTATTGACAAATTTTGTTGGTTTTCATCTGATGAACTTATTTCAGTCAGCTCGATCTTTCTTCTTCAAAGCGAAAAGATTTTATCTTCAAATACAAGAACTTTTCGTGGTTTTGTTGGTTTTCAGCAAATGAACATATTTCAGCGAGCTGGGAGTTTTTTCTTCAATAGCGTAAGATTTTATCTTAAAATACAAGAACTTTTCGTTGTTCTTGTCAATTTTTGTTGGTTTTCATCTAATGAACTTATTTCAGTCAGCTCGATCTTTCTTCTTCAAAGCAAAAGGATTTTATCTTCAAATACAAGAACTTTTCGTGGTTTTGATGGTTTTCAGCAAATCAACATATTTCAGCGAGATGGAAGTTTTTTCCTTAATAGAGTAAGATTTTATCTTAAAATACAATAACTTTTCGTGGTTCTTGTCAATTTTTGTTGGTTTTCATCTAATGAACTTATTTCAGTCAGCTCGATCTTTCTGCTTCAAAGCAAAAAGATTTTATCTTCAAATACAAGAACTTTTCGTGGTTTTGATGGTTTTCAGCAAATGAACATATTTCAGCGAGCTGCAAGTTTTTTCCTTAATAGAGTAAGATTTTATCTTAAAATACAAGAACTTTTCGTGGTTCTTGTCAATTTTTGTTGGTTTTCATCTAATGAACTTATTTCAGTCAGCTAGATCTTTCTTCTTCAAAGCAAAAAGATTTTATCTTCAAATACAAGAACTTTTCGTGGTTTTGTTGGTTTTCAGCAAATGAACAGATTTCAGCGAGCTGGGAGTTTTTTCTTCAATAGCGTAAGATTTTATCTTAAAATACAAGAACTTTTCGTGGTTCTTGTCAATTTTTGTTGGTTTTCATCTAATGAACTTATTTCAGTCAGCTCGATCTTTCTTCTTCAAAGCAAAAGGATTTTATCTTCAAATACAAGAACTTTTCGTGGTTTTGATGGTTTTCAGCAAATCAACATATTTCAGCGAGATGGAAGTTTTTTCCTTAATAGCGTAAGATTTTATCTTAAAATACAATAACTTTTCGTGGTTCTTGACAAATTTTGTTGGTTTTCATCTAATGAACTTATTTCAGTCAGCTAGATCTTTCTTCTTCAAAGCAAAAAGATTTTATCTTCAAATACAAGAACTTTTCGTGGTTTTGTTGGTTTTCAGCAAATGAACATATTTCAGCGAGCTGGGAGTTTTTTCTTCAATAGCGTAAGATTTTATCTTAAAATACAAGAACTTTTCGTGGTTATTGACAAATTTTGTTGGTTTTCATCTCATGAACTTATTTCAGTCAGCAAGATCTTTCTTCTTCAAAGCAAAAAGATTTTATCTTCAAATACAAGAACTTTTCGTGGTTTTGTTGGTTTTCAGCAAATGAACAGATTTCAGGGAGCTTGAAGTTTTTTCTTTAATAGCGTAAGATTTTATCTTAAAATACAAGAACTTTTCGTGGTTCTTGTCAATTTTTGTTGGTTTTCATCTGATGAACTTATTTCAGTCAGCTAGATCTTTCTTCTTCAAAGCAAAAAGATTTTATCTTCAAATACAAGAACTTTTCGTGGTTTTGATGGTTTTCAGCAAATGAACATATTTCAGCGAGCTGGAAGTTTTTTCCTTAATAGAGTAAGATTTATCTTAAAATACAAGAACTTTTCGTGGTTCTTGTCAATTTTTGTTGGTTTTCATCGAATGAACTTATTTCAGTCAGCTTGATCTTTCTTCTTCAAAGCAAAAAGATTTTATCTTCAAATACAAGAACTTTTCATTGTTTTGATGGTTTTCAGCAAATGAACATATTTCAGCGAGCTGGAAGTTTTTTCCTTAATAGCGTAAGATTTTATCTTAAAATACAAGAACTTTTCGTGGTTCTTGTCAATTTTTGTTGATTTTCATCTGATGAACTTATTTCAGTCAGCTCGATCTTTCTTCTTCAAAGCAAAAGGATTTTATCTTCAAATACAAGAACTTTTCGTGGTTTTGATGGTTTTCAGCAAATCAACATATTTCAGCGAGATGGAAGTTTTTTCCTTCATAGAGTAAGATTTTATCTTAAAATACAATAACTTTTCGTGGTTCTTGTCAATTTTTGTTGGTTTTCATCTAATGAACTTATTTCAGTCAGCTAGATCTTTCTTCTTCAAAGCAAAAAGATTTTATCTTCAAATACAAGAACTTTTCGTGGTTTTGATGGTTTTCAGCAAATGAACATATTTCAGCGAGCTGGAAGTTTTTTCCTTATAGAGTAAGATTTTATCTTAAAATACAAGAACTTTTCGTGGTTCTTGTCAATTTTTGTTGGTTTTCATCCAATGAACTTATTTCAGTCAGCTAGATCTTTCTTCTTCAAAGCAAAAAGATTTTATCTTCAAATACAAGAACTTTTCGTGGTTTTGATGGTTTTCAGCAAATGAACATATTTCAGCGAGCTGGAAGTTTTTTCCTTATAGAGTAAGATTTTATCTTAAAATACAAGAGCTTTTCGTGGTTCTTGTCATTTTTTGTTGGTTTTCATCTAATGAACTTATTTCAGTCAGCTAGATCTTTCTTCTTCAAAGCAAAAAGATTTTATCTTCAAATACAAGAACTTTTCGTGGTTTTGTTGGTTTTCAGCAAATGAACATATTCCAGCGAGCTGGAAGTTTTTTCCTTAATAGAGTAAGATTTTATCTTAAAATACAAGAACTTTTCGTGGTTCTTGTCAATTTTTGTTGGTTTTCATCCAATGAACTTATTTCAGTCAGCTAGATCTTTCTTCTTCAAAGCAAAAAGATTTTATCTTCAAATTCAAGAACTTTTCATTGTTTTGATGATTTTCAGCAAATGAACATATTTCAGCGAGCTGGAAGTTTTTTCCTTAATAGAGTAAGATTTTATCTTAAAATACAAGAACTTTTCGTGGTTCTTGTCAATTTTTGTTGGTTTTCATCTGATGAACTTATTTCAGTCAGCTCGATCTTTCTTCTTCAAAGCAAAAAGATTTTATCTTCAAATACAAGAACTTTTCGTGGTTTTGATGGTTTTCAGCAAATGAACATATTTCAGCGAGCTGGAAGTTTTTTCCTTAATAGAGTAAGATTTTATCTTAAAATACAAGAACTTATTTCAGTCAGCTGGATCTTTCTTCTTCAAAGCAAAAAGATTTTATCTTCAAATACAAGAACTTTTCATTGTTTTGATGGTTTTCAGCAAATGAACACATTTCAGCGAGATGGAAGTTTTTTTCCTTAATAGCGTAAGATTTTATCTTAAAATACAATAACTTTTCGTGGTTCTTGTCAATTTTTGTTGGTTTTCATCCAATAAACTTATTTCAGTCAGCTAGATCTTTCTTCTTCAAAGCAAAAAGATTTTATCTTCAAATGCAAGAACTTTTCGTGGTTTTGATGGTTTTCAGCAAATGAACATATTTCAGCGAGCTGAAAGTTTTTTCCTTAATACCGTCAGATTTTATCTTAAAATACAATAACCTTTCGTGGTTCTTGTCAATTTTTGTTGGTTTTCATCTAATGAACTTATTTCAGTCAGCTAGATCTTTCTTCTTCAAAGCAAAAAGATTTTATCTTCAAATACAAGAACTTCTTGTGGTTTTGATGGTTTTCAGCAAATGAACATATTTCAGAGAGCTGGAAGTTTTTTCCTTAACAGTGTAAGATTTTATCTTAAAATACAAGAACTTTTCGTGGTTCTTGACAAATTTTGTTGGTTTTCATCTCATGAACTTATTTCAGTCAGCAAGATCTTTCTTCTTCAAAGCAAAAAGATTTTATCTTCAAATACAAGAACTTTTCGTGGTTTTGTTGGTTTTCAGCAAATGAACAGATTTCAGGGAGCTTGAAGTTTTTTCTTTAATAGCGTAAGATTTTATCTTAAAATACAAGAACTTTTCGTGGTTCTTGTCAATTTTTGTTGGTTTTCATCTGATGAACTTATTTCAGTCAGCTCGATCTTTCTTCTTCAAAGCAAAAAGATTTTATCATCAAATACAAGAACTTTTCGTGGTTTTGATGATTTTCAGCAAATGAACATATTTCAGCGAGCTGGAAGTTTTTTCCTGAATAGAGTAAGATTTTATCTTAAAATACAAGAACTTTTCGTGGTTCTTGTCAATTTTTGTTGGTTTTCATCTAATGAACTTATTTCAGTCAGCTGGATCTTTCTTCTTCAAAGCAAAAAGATTTTATCTTCAAATACAAGAACATTTCGTGGTTTTGTTGGTTTTCAGCAAATGAACAGATTTGAGCGAGCAAGAAGTTTTTTCTTTAGTGGCGTAAGATTTTTCTTGAAACACAAGAACTTTTCGTGGTTCTTGTCAATTTTTGTTGGTTTTCATCTGATGAACTTATTTCAGTCAGCTGGATCTTTCTTCTTCAAAGCAAAAGGATTTTTTCTTCAAATACAAGAACTTTTCGTTGTTTTGATGGTTTTCAGCAAATGAACATATTTCAGCGAGCTGGAAGTTTTTTCCTTAATAGCGTAAGATTTTATCTTAAAATACAAGAACTTTTCGTGGTTCTTGTCAATTTTTGTTGGTTTTCATCGAATGAACTTATTTCAGTCAGCTAGATCTTTCTTCTTCAAAGCTAAAAGATTTTATCTTCAAATACAAGAACTTTTCATGGTTTTGATGGTTTTCAGCAAATGAACATATTTCAGCGAGCTGGAAGTTTTTTCCTTAATAGCGTAAGATTTTATCTTAAAATACAAGAACTTTTCGTGGTTCTTGTCAATTTTTGTTGGTTTTCATCTGATGAACTTATTTCAGTCAGCTAGATCTTTCTTCTTCAAAGCTAAAAGATTTTATCTTCAAATACAAGAACTTTTCGTGGTTTTGTTGGTTTTCAGCAAATGAACATATTTCAGCGAGCTGGGAGTTTTTTCTTCAATAGCGTAAGATTTTATCTTAAAATACAAGAACTTTTCGTTGTTCTTGTCAATTTTTGTTGGTTTTCATCTAATGAACTTATTTCAGTCAGCTCGATCTTTCTTCTTCAAAGCAAAAGGATTTTATCTTCAAATACAAGAACTTTTCGTGGTTTTGATGGTTTTCAGCAAATCAACATATTTCAGCGAGATGGAAGTTTTTTCCTTAATAGAGTAAGATTTTATCTTAAAATACAATAACTTTTCGTGGTTCTTGTCAATTTTTGTTGGTTTTCATCTAATGAACTTATTTCAGTCAGCTCGATCTTTCTGCTTCAAAGCAAAAAGATTTTATCTTCAAATACAAGAACTTTTCGTGGTTTTGATGGTTTTCAGCAAATGAACATATTTCAGCGAGCTGCAAGTTTTTTCCTTAATAGAGTAAGATTTTATCTTAAAATACAAGAACTTTTCGTGGTTCTTGTCAATTTTTGTTGGTTTTCATCTCATGAACTTATTTCAGTCAGCTAGATCTTTCTTCTTCAAAGCAAAAAGATTTTATCTTCAAATACAAGAACTTTTCGTGGTTTTGTTGGTTTTCAGCAAATGAACAGATTTCAGGGAGCTTGAAGTTTTTTCTTCAATAGCGTAAGATTTTATCTTAAAATACAAGAACTTTTCGTGGTTCTTGTCAATTTTTGTTGGTTTTCATCTAATGAACTTATTTCAGTCAGCTCGATCTTTCTTCTTCAAAGCAAAAGGATTTTATCTTCAAATACAAGAACTTTTCGTGGTTTTGATGGTTTTCAGCAAATCAACATATTTCAGCGAGATGGAAGTTTTTTCCTTAATAGCGTAAGATTTTATCTTAAAATACAATAACTTTTCGTGGTTCTTGACAAATTTTGTTGGTTTTCATCTAATGAACTTATTTCAGTCAGCTAGATCTTTCTTCTTCAAAGCAAAAAGATTTTATCTTCAAATACAAGAACTTTTCGTGGTTTTGTTGGTTTTCAGCAAATGAACATATTTCAGCGAGCTGGGAGTTTTTTCTTCAATAGCGTAAGATTTTATCTTAAAATACAAGAACTTTTCGTGGTTATTGACAAATTTTGTTGGATTTCATCTCATGAACTTATTTCAGTCAGCAAGATCTTTCTTCTTCAAAGCAAAAAGATTTTATCTTCAAATACAAGAACTTTTCGTGGTTTTGTTGGTTTTCAGCAAATGAACAGATTTCAGGGAGCTTGAAGTTTTTTCTTTAATAGCGTAAGATTTTATCTTAAAATACAAGAACTTTTCGTGGTTCTTGTCAATTTTTGTTGGTTTTCATCTGATGAACTTATTTCAGTCAGCTAGATCTTTCTTCTTCAAAGCAAAAAGATTTTATCTTCAAATACAAGAACTTTTCGTGGTTTTGATGGTTTTCAGCAAATGAACATATTTCAGCGAGCTGGAAGTTTTTTCCTTAATAGAGTAAGATTTTATCTTAAAATACAAGAACTTATTTCAGTCAGCTGGATCTTTCTTCTTCAAAGCAAAAAGATTTTATCTTCAAATACAAGAACTTTTCATTGTTTTGATGGTTTTCAGCAAATGAACACATTTCAGCGAGATGGAAGTTTTTTCCTTAATAGCGTAAGATTTTATCTTAAAATACAATAACTATTCGTGGTTCTTGTCAATTTTTGTTGGTTTTCATCTAATGAACTTATTTCAGTCAGCTAGATCTTTCTTCTTCAAAGCAAAAAGATTTTATCTTCAAATACAAGAACTTTTCGTGGTTTTGATGGTTTTCAGCAAATGAACATATTTCAGCGAGCTGCAAGTTTTTTCCTTAATAGAGTAAGATTTTATCTTAAAATACAAGAACTTTTCGTGGTTCTTGTCAATTTTTGTTGGTTTTCATCTAATGAACTTATTTCAGTCAGCGAGATCTTTCTTCTTCAAAGCAAAAAGATTTTATCTTCAAATACAAGAACTTTTCGTGGTTTTGTTGGTTTTCAGCAAATGAACAGATTTCAGCAAGCTGGGAGTTTTTTCTTCAATAGCGTAAGATTTTATCTTAAAATACAAGAACTTTTCGTGGTTCTTGTCAATTTTTGTTGGTTTTCATCTAATGAACTTATTTCAGTCAGCTCGATCTTTCTTCTTCAAAGCAAAAGGATTTTATCTTCAAATACAAGAACTTTTCGTGGTTTTGATGGTTTTCAGCAAATCAACATATTTCAGCGAGATGGAAGTTTTTTCCTTAATAGCGTAAGATTTTATCTTAAAATACAATAACTTTTCGTGGTTCTTGACAAATTTTGTTGGTTTTCATCTAATGAACTTATTTCAGTCAGCTAGATCTTTCTTCTTCAAAGCAAAAAGATTTTATCTTCAAATACAAGAACTTTTCGTGGTTTTGTTGGTTTTCAGCAAATGAACATATTTCAGCGAGCTGGGAGTTTTTTCTTCAATAGCGTAAGATTTTATCTTAAAATACAAGAACTTTTCGTGGTTCTTGACAAATTTTGTTGGTTTTCATCTCATGAACTTATTTCAGTCAGCAAGATCTTTCTTCTTCAAAGCAAAAAGATTTTATCTTCAAATACAAGAACTTTTCGTGGTTTTGTTGGTTTTCAGCAAATGAACAGATTTCAGGGAGCTTGAAGTTTTTTCTTTAATAGCGTAAGATTTTATCTTAAAATACAAGAACTTTTCGTGGTTCTTGTCAATTTTTGTTGGTTTTCATCTAATGAACTTATTTCAGTCAGCTCGATCTTTCTTCTTCAAAGCAAAAGGATTTTATCTTCAAATACAAGAACTTTTCGTGGTTTTGATGGTTTTCAGCAAATCAACATATTTCAGCGAGATGGAAGTTTTTTCCTTAATAGCGTAAGATTTTATCTTAAAATACAATAACTTTTCGTGGTTCTTGTCAATTTTTGTTGGTTTTCATCTAATGAACTTATTTCAGTCAGCTAGATCTTTCTGCTTCAAAGCAAAAAGATTTTATCTTCAAATCCAAGAACTTTTCGTGGTTTTGATGGTTTTCAGCAAATGAACATATTTCAGCGAGCTGGAAGTTTTTTCCTTAAAAGTGTAAGATTTTATCTTAAAATACAAGACCTTTTCGTGGTTCTTGACAAATTTTGTTGGTTTTCATCTAATGAACTTATTTCAGTCAGCGAGATCTTTCTTTTTCAAAGCAAAAAGATTTTATCTTCAAATACAAGAACTTTTCGTGGTTTTGTTGGTTTTCAGCAAATGAACAGATTTCAGGGAGCAAGAAGTTTTTTCTTTAATAGCGTAAGATTTTATCTTAAAATACAAGAACTTTTCGTGGTTCTTGTCAATTTTTGCTGGTTTTCATCTCATGAACTTATTTCAGTCAGCTAGATCTTTCTTCTTCAAAGCAAAAAGATTTTATCTTCAAATACAAGAACTTTTCGTGGTTTTGATGGTTTTCAGCAAATGAACATATTTCAGCGAGCTGGAAGTTTTTTCTTTAATAGAGTAAGATTTTATCTTAAAATACAAGAACTTTTCGTGGTTCTTGTCAATTTTTGTTGGTTTTCATCGAATGAACTTATTTCAGTCAGCTAGATCTTTCTTCTTCAAAGCAAAAAGATTTTATCTTCAAATACAAGAACGTTTCGTGGTTTTGATGGTTTTCAGCAAATGAACATATTTCAGCGAGCTGGAAGTTTTTTCCTTAATAGAGTAAGATTTTATCTTAAAATACAAGAACTTTTCGTGGTTCTTGTCATTTTTTGTTGGTTTTCATCTAATGAACTTATTTCAGTCAGCTGGATCGTTCTTCTTCAAAGCAAAAAGATTTTATCTTCAAATACAAGAACTTTTCGTGGTTTTGATGGTTTTCAGCAAATGAACATATTTCAGCGAGCTGGAAGTTTTTTCCTTAAAAGTGTAAGATTTTATCTTAAAATACAAGACCTTTTCGTGGTTCTTGACAAATTTTGTTGGTTTTCATCTAATGAACTTATTTCAGTCAGCTCGATCTTTCTTCTTCAAAGCAAAAGGATTTTATCTTCAAATACAAGAACTTTTCGTGGTTTTGATGGTTTTAACAAATGAACAGATTTCAGCGAGCAAGAAGTTTTTTCCTTAATAGAGTAAGATTTTATCTTAAAATACAAGAACTTTTCGTGGTTCTTGTCAATTTTTGTTGGTTTTCATCTAATGAACTTATTTCAGTCAGCTGGATCTTTCTTCTTCAAAGCAAAAAGATTTTATCTTCAAATACAAGAACTTTTCGTGGTTTTGATGGTTTTCAGCAAATGAACATATTTCAGCGAGCTGGAAGTTTTTTCCTTAAAAGTGTAAGATTTTATCTTAAAATACAAGACCTTTTCGTGGTTCTTGACAAATTTTGTTGGTTTTCATCTAATGAACTTATTTCAGTCAGCTAGATCTTTCTTCTTCAAAGCAAAAAGATTTTATCTTCAAATACAAGAACTTTTCGTGGTTCTTGTCAATTTTTGTTGGTTTTCATCTCATGAACTTATTTCAGTCAGCTAGATCTTTCTTCTTCAAAGCAAAAAGATTTTATCTTCAAATACAAGAACTTTTCGTGGTTTTGATGGTTTTCAGCAAATGAACATATTTCAGCGAGCTGGAAGTTTTTTCCTTAATAGAGTAAGATTTTATCTTAAAATACAAGAACTTTTCGTGGTTCTTGTCAATTTTTGTTGGTTTTCATCTAATGAACTTATTTCAGTCAGCTCGATCTTTCTTCTTCAAAGCAAAAAGATTTTATCTTCAAATACAAGAACTTTTCGTGGTTTTGATGGTTTTCAGCAAATGAACATATTTCAGCGAGCTGGAAGTTTTTTCCTTAAAAGTGTAAGATTTTATCTTAAAATACAAGACCTTTTCGTGGTTCTTGACAAATTTTGTTGGTTTTCATCTAATGAACTTATTTCAGTCAGCTCGATCTTTCTTCTTCAAAGCAAAAAGATTTTATCTTCAAATACAAGAACTTTTCGTGGTTCTTGTCAATTTTTGTTGGTTTTCATCTCATGAACTTATTTCAGTCAGCTAGATCTTTCTTCTTCAAAGCAAAAAGATTTTATCTTCAAATACAAGAACTTTTCGTGGTTTTGATGGTTTTCAACAAATGAACATATTTCAGCGAGCTGGAAGTTTTTTCCTTAATAGAGTAAGATTTTATCTTAAAATACAAGAACTTTTCGTGGTTCTTGTCAATTTTTGTTGGTTTTCATCTAATGAACTTATTTCAGTCAGCTGGATCTTTCTTCTTCAAAGCAAAAAGATTTTATCTTCAAATACAAGAACTTTTCGTGGTTTTGATGGTTTTCAGCAAATGAACATATTTCAGCGAGCTGGAAGTTTTTTCCTTAAAAGTGTAAGATTTTATCTTAAAATACAAGACCTTTTCGTGGTTCTTGACAAATTTTGTTGGTTTTCATCTAATGAACTTATTTCAGTCAGCTAGATCTTTCTTCTTCAAAGCAAAAAGATTTTATCTTCAAATACAAGAACTTTTCGTGGTTCTTGTCAATTTTTGTTGGTTTTCATCTCATGAACTTATTTCAGTCAGCTAGATCTTTCTTCTTCAAAGCAAAAAGATTTTATCTTCAAATACAAGAACTTTTCGTGGTTTTGATGGTTTTCAGCAAATGAACATATTTCAGCGAGCTGGAAGTTTTTTCCTTAATAGAGTAAGATTTTATCTTAAAATACAAGAACTTTTCGTGGTTCTTGTCAATTTTTGTTGGTTTTCATCTAATGAACTTATTTCAGTCAGCTCGATCTTTCTTCTTCAAAGCAAAAAGATTTTATCTTCAAATACAAGAACTTTTCGTGGTTTTGATGGTTTTCAGCAAATGAACATATTTCAGCGAGCTGGAAGTTTTTTCCTTAAAAGTGTAAGATTTTATCTTAAAATACAAGACCTTTTCGTGGTTCTTGACAAATTTTGTTGGTTTTCATCTAATGAACTTATTTCAGTCAGCTCGATCTTTCTTCTTCAAAGCAAAAGGATTTTATCTTCAAATACAAGAACTTTTCGTGGTTTTGATGGTTTTAACAAATGAACAGATTTCAGCGAGCAAGAAGTTTTTTCCTTAATAGAGTAAGATTTTATCTTAAAATACAAGAACTTTTCGTGGTTCTTGTCAATTTTTGTTGGTTTTCATCTAATGAACTTATTTCAGTCAGCTGGATCTTTCTTCTTCAAAGCAAAAAGATTTTATCTTCAAATACAAGAACTTTTCGTGGTTTTGATGGTTTTCAGCAAATGAACATATTTCAGCGAGCTGGAAGTTTTTTCCTTAAAAGTGTAAGATTTTATCTTAAAATACAAGACCTTTTCGTGGTTCTTGACAAATTTTGTTGGTTTTCATCTAATGAACTTATTTCAGTCAGCTAGATCTTTCTTCTTCAAAGCAAAAAGATTTTATCTTCAAATACAAGAACTTTTCGTGGTTCTTGTCAATTTTTGTTGGTTTTCATCTCATGAACTTATTTCAGTCAGCTAGATCTTTCTTCTTCAAAGCAAAAAGATTTTATCTTCAAATACAAGAACTTTTCGTGGTTTTGATGGTTTTCAGCAAATGAACATATTTCAGCGAGCTGGAAGTTTTTTCCTTAATAGAGTAAGATTTTATCTTAAAATACAAGAACTTTTCGTGGTTCTTGTCAATTTTTGTTGGTTTTCATCTAATGAACTTATTTCAGTCAGCTCGATCTTTCTTCTTCAAAGCAAAAAGATTTTATCTTCAAATACAAGAACTTTTCGTGGTTTTGATGGTTTTCAGCAAATGAACATATTTCAGCGAGCTGGAAGTTTTTTCCTTAAAAGTGTAAGATTTTATCTTAAAATACAAGACCTTTTCGTGGTTCTTGACAAATTTTGTTGGTTTTCATCTAATGAACTTATTTCAGTCAGCTCGATCTTTCTTCTTCAAAGCAAAAAGATTTTATCTTCAAATACAAGAACTTTTCGTGGTTCTTGTCAATTTTTGTTGGTTTTCATCTCATGAACTTATTTCAGTCAGCTAGATCTTTCTTCTTCAAAGCAAAAAGATTTTATCTTCAAATACAAGAACTTTTCGTGGTTTTGATGGTTTTCAACAAATGAACATATTTCAGCGAGCTGGAAGTTTTTTCCTTAATAGAGTAAGATTTTATCTTAAAATACAAGAACTTTTCGTGGTTCTTGTCAATTTTTGTTGGTTTTCATCTAATGAACTTATTTCAGTCAGCTGGATCTTTCTTCTTCAAAGCAAAAAGATTTTATCTTCAAATACAAGAACTTTTCGTGGTTTTGATGGTTTTCAGCAAATGAACATATTTCAGCGAGCTGGAAGTTTTTTCCTTAAAAGTGTAAGATTTTATCTTAAAATACAAGACCTTTTCGTGGTTCTTGACAAATTTTGTTGGTTTTCATCTAATGAACTTATTTCAGTCAGCTAGATCTTTCTTCTTCAAAGCAAAAAGATTTTATCTTCAAATACAAGAACTTTTCGTGGTTCTTGTCAATTTTTGTTGGTTTTCATCTCATGAACTTATTTCAGTCAGCTAGATCTTTCTTCTTCAAAGCAAAAAGATTTTATCTTCAAATACAAGAACTTTTCGTGGTTTTGATGGTTTTCAGCAAATGAACATATTTCAGCGAGCTGGAAGTTTTTTCCTTAATAGAGTAAGATTTTATCTTAAAATACAAGAACTTTTCGTGGTTCTTGTCAATTTTTGTTGGTTTTCATCTAATGAACTTATTTCAGTCAGCTCGATCTTTCTTCTTCAAAGCAAAAAGATTTTATCTTCAAATACAAGAACTTTTCGTGGTTTTGATGGTTTTCAGCAAATGAACATATTTCAGCGAGCTGGAAGTTTTTTCCTTAAAAGTGTAAGATTTTATCTTAAAATACAACACCTTTTCGTGGTTCTTGACAAATTTTGTTGGTTTTCATCGAATGAACTTATTTCAGTCAGGTAGATCTTTCTTCTTCAAAGCAAAAAGATTTTATCTTCAAATACAAGAACTTTTCGTGGTTTTGATGGTTTTCAGCAAATGAACAGATTTCAGCGAGCAAGAAGTTTTTTCTTTAGTAGCGTAAGATTTTATCTTAAAATACAAGAACTTTTCGTGGTTCTTGTCATTTTTTGTTGGTTTTCATCTAATGAACTTATTTCAGTCAGCTAGATCTTTCATCTTCAAAGCAAAAAGATTTTATCTTCAAATACAAGAACTTTTCGTGGTTTTGTTGGTTTTCAGCAAATGAACAGATTTCAGCGAGCTGGGAGTTTTTTCTTCAATAGCGTAAGATTTTATCTTAAAATACAAGAACTTTTCGTGGTTCTTGTCAATTTTTGTTGGTTTTCATCCAATGAACTTATTTCAGTCAGCTCGATCTTTCTTCTTCAAAGCAAAAGGATTTTATCTTCAAATACAAGAACTTTTCGTGGTTTTGATGGTTTTCAGCAAATGAACATATTTCAGCGAGCTGGAAGTTTTTTCCTTAAAAGTGTAAGATTTTATCTTAAAATACAAGACCTTTTCGTGGTTCTTGACAAATTTTGTTGGTTTTCATCGAATGAACTTATTTCAGTCAGGTAGATCTTTCTTCTTCAAAGCAAAAAGATTTTATCTTCAAATACAAGAACTTTTCGTGGTTTTGATGGTTTTCAGCAAATGAACAGATTTCAGCGAGCAAGAAGTTTTTTCTTTAGTAGCGTAAGATTTTATCTTAAAATACAAGAACTTTTCGTGGTTCTTGTCATTTTTTGTTGGTTTTCATCTAATGAACTTATTTCAGTCAGCTAGATCTTTCATCTTCAAAGCAAAAAGATTTTATCTTCAAATACAAGAACTTTTCGTGGTTTTGTTGGTTTTCAGCAAATGAACAGATTTCAGCGAGCTGGGAGTTTTTTCTTCAATAGCGTAAGATTTTATCTTCAAATACAAGAACTTTTCGTGGTTCTTGTCAATTTTTGTTGGTTTTCATCCAATGAACTTATTTCAGTCAGCTCGATCTTTCTTCTTCAAAGCAAAAGGATTTTATCTTCAAATACAAGAACTTTTCGTGGTTTTGATGGTTTTAACAAATGAACAGATTTCAGCGAGCAAGAAGTTTTTTCTTTAATAGCGTAAGATTTTATCTTCAAATACAAGAACTTTTCGTGGTTTTGTTGGTTTTCAGCAAATGAACAGATTTCAGCGAGCAAGAAGTTTTTTCTTTCGTAGCGTAAGATTTTATCTTAAAATACAAGAACCTTTCGTGGTTCTTGTCAATTTTTGTTGGTTTTCATCTAATGAACTTATTTCAGTCAGCTAGATCTTTCTTCTTCAAAGCAAAAGGATTTTATCTTCAAATACAAGAACTTTTCGTTGTTTTGTTGGTTTTCAGCAAATGAACAGATTTCAGCGAGCAAGAAGTTTTTTCTTTAATTGCGTAAGATTTTATCTTAAAATACAAGAACCTTTCGTGGTTCTTGTCAATTTTTGTTGGTTTTCATCTAATGAACTTATTTCAGTCAGCTAGATATTTCTTCTTCAAAGCAAAAAGATTTTATCTTCAAATACAAGAACTTTTCGTGGTTTTGATGGTTTTCAGCAAATGAACATATTTCAGCGAGCTGGAAGTTTTTTCCTTAATAGAGTAAGATTTTATCTTAAAATACAAGAACTTTTCGTGGTTCTTGTCAATTTTTGTTGGTTTTCATCAAATGAACTTATTTCAGTCAGCTGGATCTTTCTTCTTCAAAGCAAAAAGATTTTATCTTCAAATACAAGAACTTTTTGTGGTTTTGATGGTTTTCAGCAAATGAACATATTTCAGCGAGCTGGAAGTTTTTTCCTTAATAGAGTAAGATTTTATCTTAAAATACAAGAACTTTTCGTGGTTCTTGTCAATTTTTGTTGGTTTTCATCTAATGAACTTATTTCAGTCAGCTCGATCTTTCTTCTTCAAAGCAAAAAGATTTTATCTTCAAATACAAGAACTTTTCGTGGTTTTGATGGTTTTCAGCAAATGAACATATTTCAGCGAGCTGGAAGTTTTTTCCTTAAAAGTGTAAGATTTTATCTTAAAATACAAGACCTTTTCGTGGTTCTTGACAAATTTTGTTGGTTTTCATCTAATGAGCTTATTTCAGTCAGCTAGATCTTTCTTCTTCAAAGCAAAAAGATTTTATCTTCAAATACAAGAACTTTTCGTGGTTCTTGTCAATTTTTGTTGGTTTTCATCTCATGAACTTATTTCAGTCAGCTCGATCTTTCTTCTTCAAAGCAAAAAGATTTTATCTTCAAATACAAGAACTTTTCGTGGTTTTGATGGTTTTCAGCAAATGAACATATTTCAGCGAGCTGGAAGTTTTTTCCTTAATAGAGTAAGATTTTATCTTAAAATACAAGAACTTTTCGTGGTTCTTGTCAATTTTTGTTGGTTTTCATCTAATGAACTTATTTCAGTCAGCTCGATCTTTCTTCTTCAAAGCAAAAAGATTTTATCTTCAAATACAAGAACTTTTCGTGGTTTTGATGGTTTTCAGCAAATGAACATATTTCAGCGAGCTGGAAGTTTTTTCCTTAAAAGTGTAAGATTTTTTCTTAAAATACAAGACCTTTTCGTGGTTCTTGACAAATTTTGTTGGTTTTCATCGAATGAACTTATTTCAGTCAGGTAGATCTTTCTTCTTCAAAGCAAAAAGATTTTATCTTCAAATACAAGAACTTTTCGTGGTTTTGATGGTTTTCAGCAAATGAACAGATTTCAGCGAGCAAGAAGTTTTTTCTTTAGTAGCGTAAGATTTTATCTTAAAATACAAGAAACTTTCGTGGTTCTTGTCAATTTTTGTTGGTTTTCATCTCATGAACTTATTTCAGTCAGCTAGATCTTTCTTCTTCAAAGCAAAAAGATTTTATCTTCAAATACAAGAACTTTTCGTGGTTTTGTTGGTTTTCAGCAAATGAACATATTTCAGCGATCTGCGAGTTTTTTCTTTAATAGCGTAAGATTTTATCTTAAAATACAAGAACTTTTCGTGGTTCTTGTCAATTTTTGTTGGTTTTCATCTCATGAACTTATTTCAGTCAGCTAGATCTTTCTTCTTCAAAGCAAAAAGATTTTATCTTCAAATACAAGAACTTTTCGTGGTTTTGATGGTTTTCAGCAAATGAACAGATTTCAGCGAGCAAAAAATTTTTTCATTAGTAGCGTAAGATTTTATCTTAAAATACAAGAACCTTTCGTGGTTCTTGTCAATTTTTGTTGGTTTTCATCTAATGAACTTATTTCAGTCAGCTAGATCTTTCTTCTTCAATGCAAAAAGATTTTATCTTCAAATACAAGAACTTTTCGTGGTTTTGATGGTTTTCAGCAAATGAACATATTTCAGCGAGCTGGAAGTTTTTTCCTTAATAGAGTAAGATTTTATCTTAAAATACAAGAACTTTTCGTGGTTCTTGTCAATTTTTGTTGGTTTTCATCTAATGAACTTATTTCAGTCAGCTGGATCTTTCTTCTTCAAAGCAAAAAGATTTTATCTTCAAATACAAGAACTTTTCGTGGTTTTGATGGTTTTCACAAATGAACATATTTCAGCGAGCTGGAAGTTTTTTCCTTAATAGCGTAAGATTTTATCTTAAAATACAAGAAATTTTCGTGGTTCTTGTCAATTTTTGTTGGTTTTCATCTAATGAACTTATTTCAGTCAGCTAGATCTTTCTTCTTCAAAGCAAAAAGATTTTATCTTCAAATACAACAACTTTTCGTGGTTTTGATGGTTTTCAGCAAATGAACATATTTCAGCGATCTGGGAGTTTTTTCATTAATAGAGTAAGATTTTATCTTAAAATACAAGAACTTTTCGTGGTTCTTGTCAATTTTTGTTGGTTTTCATCGAATGAACTTATTTCAGTCAGCTGGATCTTTCTTCTTCAAAGCAAAAAGATTTTATCTTCAAATACAAGAACTTTTCGTGGTTTTGTTGGTTTTCAGCAAATGAACAGATTTCAGCGAGCAAGAATTTTTTTCATTCGTAGCGTAAGATTTTATCTTAAAATACAAGAACCTTTCGTGGTTCTTGTCAATTTTTGTTGGTTTTCATCGAATGAACTTATTTCAGTCAGCTAGATCTTTCTTCTTCAAAGCAAAAAGATTTTATCTTCAAATACAAGAACTTTTCGTGGTTTTGATGGTTTTCAGCAAATGAACATATTTCAGCGAGCTGGAAGTTTTTTCCTTAATAGAGTAAGATTTTATCTTAAAATACAAGAACTTTTCGTGGTTCTTGTCAATTTTTGTTGGTTTTCATCGAATGAACTTATTTCAGTCAGCTGGATCTTTCTTCTTCAAAGCAAAAAGATTTTATCTTCAAATACAAGAACTTTTCGTGGTTTTGATGGTTTTCAGCAAATGAACATATTTCAGCGAGCTGCAAGTTTTTTCCTTAATAGAGTAAGATTTTATCTTAAAATACAAGAACTTTTCGTGGTTCTTGTCAATTTTTGTTGGTTTTCATCTAATGAACTTATTTCAGTCAGCTCGATCTTTCTTCTTCAAAGCAAAAAGATTTTATCTTCAAATACAAGAACTTTTCGTGGTTTTGATGGTTTTCAGCAAATGAACATATTTCAGCGAGCTCGAAGTTTTTTCCTTAAAAGTGTAAGATTTTATCTTAAAATACAAGACCTTTTCGTGGTTCTTGACAAATTTTGTTGGTTTTCATCGAATGAACTTATTTCAGTCAGCTAGATCTTTCTTCTTCAAAGCAAAAAGATTTTATCTTCAAATACAAGAACTTTTCGTGGTTTTGTTGGTTTTCAGCAAATGAACAGATTTCAGCGAGCAAGAAGTTTTTTCTTTAGTAGCGTAAGATTTTATCTTAAAATACAAGAAACTTTCGTGGTTCTTGTCAATTTTTGTTGGTTTTCATCTCATGAACTTATTTCAGTCAGCTAGATCTTTCTTCTTCAAAGCAAAAGGATTTTATCTTCAAATACAAGAACTTTTCGTTGTTTTGTTGGTTTTCAGCAAATGAACAGATTTCAGCGAGCAAGAAGTTTTTTCTTTAATAGCGTAAGATTTTATCTTAAAATACAAGAACTTTTCGTGGTTCTTGTCAATTTTTGTTGGTTTTCATCTCATGAACTTATTTCAGTCAGCTAGATCTTTCTTCTTCAAAGCAAAAAGATTTTATCTTCAAATACAAGAACTTTTCGTGGTTTTGTTGGTTTTCAGCAAATGAACAGATTTCAGCGAGCAAGAAGTTTTTTCTTTCGTAGCGTAAGATTTTATCTTAAAATACAAGAACCTTTCGTGGTTCTTGTCAATTTTTGTTGGTTTTCATCTAATGAACTTATTTCAGTCAGCTAGATCTTTCTTCTTCAAAGCAAAAGGATTTTATCTTCAAATACAAGAACTTTTCGTTGTTTTGTTGGTTTTCAGCAAATGAACAGATTTCAGCGAGCAAGAAGTTTTTTCTTTAATTGCGTAAGATTTTATCTTAAAATACAAGAACCTTTCGTGGTTCTTGTCAATTTTTGTTGGTTTTCATCTAATGAACTTATTTCAGTCAGCTGGATCTTTCTTCTTCAAAGCAAAAAGATTTTATCTTCAAATACAAGAACTTTTTGTGGTTTTGATGGTTTTCAGCAAATGAACATATTTCAGCGAGCTGGAAGTTTTTTCCTTAATAGAGTAAGATTTTATCTTAAAATACAAGAACTTTTCGTGGTTCTTGTCAATTTTTGTTGGTTTTCATCTAATGAACTTATTTCAGTCAGCTGGATCTTTCTTCTTCAAAGCAAAAAGATTTTATCTTCAAATACAAGAACTTTTCGTGGTTTTGATGGTTTTCAGCAAATGAACATATTTCAGCGAGCTGGAAGTTTTTTCCTTAAAAGTGTAAGATTTTATCTTAAAATACAAGACCTTTTCGTGGTTCTTGACAAATTTTGTTGGTTTTCATCTAATGAACTTATTTCAGTCAGCTAGATCTTTCTTCTTCAAAGCAAAAAGATTTTATCTTCAAATACAAGAACTTTTCGTGGTTCTTGTCAATTTTTGTTGGTTTTCATCTCATGAACTTATTTCAGTCAGCTAGATCTTTCTTCTTCAAAGCAAAAAGATTTTATCTTCAAATACAAGAACTTTTCGTGGTTTTGATGGTTTTCAGCAAATGAACATATTTCAGCGAGCTGGAAGTTTTTTCCTTAATAGAGTAAGATTTTATCTTAAAATACAAGAACTTTTCGTGGTTCTTGTCAATTTTTGTTGGTTTTCATCTAATGAACTTATTTCAGTCAGCTCGATCTTTCTTCTTCAAAGCAAAAAGATTTTATCTTCAAATACAAGAACTTTTCGTGGTTTTGATGGTTTTCAGCAAATGAACATATTTCAGCGAGCTGGAAGTTTTTTCCTTAATAGAGTAAGATTTTATCTTAAAATACAAGAACTTTTCGTGGTTCTTGTCAATTTTTGTTGGTTTTCATCTAATGAACTTATTTCAGTCAGATAGATCTTTCTTCTTCAAAGCAAAAAGATTTTATCTTCAAATACAAGAACTTTTCGTGGTTTTCATGGTTTTCACAAATGAGCATATTTCAGCGAGCTGGAAGTTTTTTCCTTAATAGCGTAAGATTTTATCTTAAAATACAAGAACTTTTCGTGGTTCTTGTCAATTTTTGTTGGTTTTCATCTAATGAACTTATTTCAGTCAGCTAGATCTTTCTTCTTCAAAGCAAAAAGATTTTATCTTCAAATACAAGAACTTTTCGTGGTTTTGATGGTTTTCAGCAAATGAACATATTTCAGCGATCTGGGAGTTTTTTCCTTAATAGAGTAAGATTTTATCTTAAAATACAAGAACTTTTCGTGGTTCTTGTCAATTTTTGTTGGTTTTCATCTAATGAACTTATTTCAGTCAGCTAGATCTTTCTTCTTCAAAGCAAAAAGATTTTATCTTCAAATGCAAGAACTTTTCATGGTTTTGATGGTTTTCAGCAAATGAACATATTTCAGCGAGCTGGAAGTTTTTTCCTTAATAGAGTAAGATTTTATCTTAAAATACAAGAACTTTTCGTGGTTCTTGTCAATTTTTGTTGGTTTTCATCAAATGAACTTATTTCAGTCAGCTGGATCTTTCTTCTTCAAAGCAAAAAGATTTTATCTTCAAATACAAGAACTTTTCGTGGTTTTGATGGTTTTCAGCAAATGAACATATTTCAGCGAGCTGGAAGTTTTTTCCTTAATAGAGTAAGATTTTATCTTAAAATACAAGAACTTTTCGTGGTTCTTGTCAATTTTTGTTGGTTTTCATCTAATGAACTTATTTCAGTCAGCTGGATCTTTCTTCTTCAAAGCAAAAAGATTTTATCTTCAAATACAAGAACTTTTCGTGGTTTTGATGGTTTTCAGCAAATGAACATATTTCAGCGAGCTGGAAGTTTTTTCCTTAAAAGTGTAAGATTTTATCTTAAAATACAAGACCTTTTCGTGGTTCTTGACAAATTTTGTTGGTTTTCATCTAATGAACTTATTTCAGTCAGCTAGATCTTTCTTCTTCAAAGCAAAAAGATTTTATCTTCAAATACAAGAACTTTTCGTGGTTCTTGTCAATTTTTGTTGGTTTTCATCTCATGAACTTATTTCAGTCAGCTAGATCTTTCTTCTTCAAAGCAAAAAGATTTTATCTTCAAATACAAGAACTTTTCGTGGTTTTGATGGTTTTCGGCAAATGAACATATTTCAGCGAGCTGGAAGTTTTTTCCTTAATAGAGTAAGATTTTATCTTAAAATACAAGAACTTTTCGTGGTTCTTGTCAATTTTTGTTGGTTTTCATCTAATGAACTTATTTCAGTCAGCTCGATCTTTCTTCTTCAAAGCAAAAAGATTTTATCTTCAAATACAAGAACTTTTCGTGGTTTTGATGGTTTTCAGCAAATGAACATATTTCAGCGAGCTGGAAGTTTTTTCCTTAATAGAGTAAGATTTTATCTTAAAATACAAGAACTTTTCGTGGTTCTTGTCAATTTTTGTTGGTTTTCATCTAATGAACTTATTTCAGTCAGCTGGATCTTTCTTCTTCAAAGCAAAAAGATTTTATCTTCAAATACAAGAACTTTTCGTGGTTTTGATGGTTTTCAGCAAATGAACATATTTCAGCGAGCTGGAAGTTTTTTCCTTAAAAGTGTAAGATTTTATCTTAAAATACAAGACCTTTTCGTGGTTCTTGACAAATTTTGTTGGTTTTCATCTAATGAACTTATTTCAGTCAGCTAGATCTTTCTTCTTCAAAGCAAAAAGATTTTATCTTCAAATACAAGAACTTTTCGTGGTTCTTGTCAATTTTTGTTGGTTTTCATCTCATGAACTTATTTCAGTCAGCTAGATCTTTCTTCTTCAAAGCAAAAAGATTTTATCTTCAAATACAAGAACTTTTCGTGGTTTTGATGGTTTTCAGCAAATGAACATATTTCAGCGAGCTGGAAGTTTTTTCCTTAATAGAGTAAGATTTTATCTTAAAATACAAGAACTTTTCGTGGTTCTTGTCAATTTTTGTTGGTTTTCATCTAATGAACTTATTTCAGTCAGCTCGATCTTTCTTCTTCAAAGCAAAAAGATTTTATCTTCAAATACAAGAACTTTTCGTGGTTTTGATGGTTTTCAGCAAATGAACATATTTCAGCGAGCTGGAAGTTTTTTCCTTAATAGAGTAAGATTTTATCTTAAAATTCAAGAACTTTTCGTGGTTCTTGTCAATTTTTGTTGGTTTTCATCTAATGAACTTATTTCAGTCAGATAGATCTTTCTTCTTCAAAGCAAAAAGATTTTATCTTCAAATACAAGAACTTTTCGTGGTTTTCATGGTTTTCACAAATGAACATATTTCAGCGAGCTGGAAGTTTTTTCCTTAATAGCGTAAGATTTTATCTTAAAATACAAGAACTTTTCGTGGTTCTTGTCAATTTTTGTTGGTTTTCATCTAATGAACTTATTTCAGTCAGCTAGATCTTTCTTCTTCAAAGCAAAAAGATTTTATCTTCAAATACAAGAACTTTTCGTGGTTTTGATGGTTTTCAGCAAATGAACATATTTCAGCGATCTGGGAGTTTTTTCCTTAATAGAGTAAGATTTTATCTTAAAATACAAGAACTTTTCGTGGTTCTTGTCAATTTTTGTTGGTTTTCATCTAATGAACTTATTTCAGTCAGCTAGATCTTTCTTCTTCAAAGCAAAAAGATTTTATCTTCAAATGCAAGAACTTTTCATGGTTTTGATGGTTTTCAGCAAATGAACATATTTCAGCGAGCTGGAAGTTTTTTCCTTAATAGAGTAAGATTTTATCTTAAAATACAAGAACTTTTCGTGGTTCTTGTCAATTTTTGTTGGTTTTCATCAAATGAACTTATTTCAGTCAGCTGGATCTTTCTTCTTCAAAGCAAAAAGATTTTATCTTCAAATACAAGAACTTTTCGTGGTTTTGATGGTTTTCAGCAAATGAACATATTTCAGCGAGCTGGAAGTTTTTTCCTTAATAGAGTAAGATTTTATCTTAAAATACAAGAACTTTTCGTGGTTCTTGTCAATTTTTGTTGGTTTTCATCTAATGAACTTATTTCAGTCAGCTGGATCTTTCTTCTTCAAAGCAAAAAGATTTTATCTTCAAATACAAGAACTTTTCGTGGTTTTGATGGTTTTCAGCAAATGAACATATTTCAGCGAGCTGGAAGTTTTTTCCTTAAAAGTGTAAGATTTTATCTTAAAATACAAGACCTTTTCGTGGTTCTTGACAAATTTTGTTGGTTTTCATCTAATGAACTTATTTCAGTCAGCTAGATCTTTCTTCTTCAAAGCAAAAAGATTTTATCTTCAAATACAAGAACTTTTCGTGGTTCTTGTCAATTTTTGTTGGTTTTCATCTCATGAACTTATTTCAGTCAGCTAGATCTTTCTTCTTCAAAGCAAAAAGATTTTATCTTCAAATACAAGAACTTTTCGTGGTTTTGATGGTTTTCGGCAAATGAACATATTTCAGCGAGCTGGAAGTTTTTTCCTTAATAGAGTAAGATTTTATCTTAAAATACAAGAACTTTTCGTGGTTCTTGTCAATTTTTGTTGGTTTTCATCTAATGAACTTATTTCAGTCAGCTCGATCTTTCTTCTTCAAAGCAAAAAGATTTTATCTTCAAATACAAGAACTTTTCGTGGTTTTGATGGTTTTCAGCAAATGAACATATTTCAGCGAGCTGGAAGTTTTTTCCTTAATAGAGTAAGATTTTATCTTAAAATACAAGAACTTTTCGTGGTTCTTGTCAATTTTTGTTGGTTTTCATCTAATGAACTTATTTCAGTCAGATAGATCTTTCTTCTTCAAAGCAAAAAGATTTTATCTTCAAATACAAGAACTTTTCGTGGTTTTCATGGTTTTCACAAATGAGCATATTTCAGCGAGCTGGAAGTTTTTTCCTTAATAGCGTAAGATTTTATCTTAAAATACAAGAACTTTTCGTGGTTCTTGTCAATTTTTGTTGGTTTTCATCTAATGAACTTATTTCAGTCAGCGAGATCTTTCTTCTTCAAAGCAAAAAGATTTTATCTTCAAATACAAGAACTTTTCGTGGTTTTGATGGTTTTCAGCAAATGAACATATTTCAGCGATCTGGGAGTTTTTTCCTTAATAGAGTAAGATTTTATCTTAAAATACAAGAACTTTTCGTGGTTCTTGTCAATTTTTGTTGGTTTTCATCTAATGAACTTATTTCAGTCAGCTAGATCTTTCTTCTTCAAAGCAAAAAGATTTTATCTTCAAATACAAGAACTTTTCGTGGTTTTGATGGTTTTCAGCAAATGAACATATTTCAGCGAGCTGGAAGTTTTTTCCTTAAAAGTGTAAGATTTTATCTTAAAATACAAGACCTTTTCGTGGTTCTTGACAAATTTTGTTGGTTTTCATCTAATGAACTTATTTCAGTCAGCTAGATCTTTCTTCTTCAAAGCAAAAAGATTTTATCTTCAAATACAAGAACTTTTCGTGGTTCTTGTCAATTTTTGTTGGTTTTCATCTCATGAACTTATTTCAGTCAGCTAGATCTTTCTTCTTCAAAGCAAAAAGATTTTATCTTCAAATACAAGAACTTTTCGTGGTTTTGATGGTTTTCAGCAAATGAACATATTTCAGCGAGCTGGAAGTTTTTTCCTTAATAGAGTAAAATTTTATCTTAAAATACAAGAACTTTTCGTGGTTCTTGTCAATTTTTGTTGGTTTTCATCTAATGAACTTATTTCAGTCAGCTAGATCTTTCTTCTTCAAAGCAAAAAGATTTTATCTTCAAATACAAGAACTTTTCGTGGTTTTGATGGTTTTCAGCAAATGAACATATTTCAGCGAGCTGGAAGTTTTTTCCTTAATAGCGTAAGATTTTATCTTAAAATACAAGAACTTTTCGTGGTTCTTGTCAATTTTTGTTGGTTTTCATCTAATGAACTTATTTCAGTCAGCTAGATCTTTCTTCTTCAAAGCAAAAAGATTTTATCTTCAAATACAAGAACTTTTCGTGGTTTTGATGGTTTTCAGCAAATGAACATATTTCAGCGATCTGGGAGTTTTTTCCTTAATAGAGTAAGATTTTATCTTAAAATACAAGAACTTTTCGTGGTTCTTGTCAATTTTTGTTGGTTTTCATCTAATGAACTTATTTCAGTCAGCTAGATCTTTCTTCTTCAAAGCAAAAAGATTTTATCTTCAAATACAAGAACTTTTCGTGGTTTTGATGGTTTTCAGCAAATGAACATATTTCAGCGAGCTGGAAGTTTTTTCCTTAAAAGTGTAAGATTTTATCTTAAAATACAAGACCTTTTCGTGGTTCTTGACAAATTTTGTTGGTTTTCATCTAATGAACTTATTTCAGTCAGCTAGATCTTTCTTCTTCAAAGCAAAAAGATTTTATCTTCAAATACAAGAACTTTTCGTGGTTTTGATGGTTTTCAGCAAATGAACATATTTCAGCGAGCTGGAAGTTTTTTCCTTAATAGAGTAAGATTTTATCTTAAAATACAAGAACTTTTCGTGGTTCTTGTCAATTTTTGTTGGTTTTCATCTAATGAACTTATTTCAGTCAGCTAGATCTTTCTTCTTCAAAGATAAAAGATTTTATCTTCAAATACAAGAACTTTTCGTGGTTTTGATGGTTTTCAGCAAATGAACATATTTCAGCGAGCTGGAAGTTTTTTCCTTAATAGAGTAAGATTTTATCTTAAAATACAAGAACTTTTCGTGGTTCTTGTCAATTTTTGTTGGTTTTCATCTAATGAACTTATTTCAGTCAGATAGATCTTTCTTCTTCAAAGCAAAAAGATTTTATCTTCAAATACAAGAACTTTTCGTGGTTTTGATGGTTTTCACAAATGAACATATTTCAGCGAGCTGGAAGCTTTTTCCTTAATAGCGTAAGATTTTATCTTAAAATACAAGAACTTTTCGTGGTTCTTGTCAATTTTTGTTGGTTTTCATCTCATGAACTTATTTCAGTCAGCTAGATCTTTCTTCTTCAAAGCAAAAAGATTTTATCTTCAAATACAAGAACTTTTCGTGGTTTTGATGGTTTTCAGCAAATGAACATATTTCAGCGATCTGGGAGTTTTTTCCTTAATAGAGTAAGATTTTATCTTAAAATACAAGAACTTTTCGTGGTTCTTGTCAATTTTTGTTGGTTTTCATCTAATGAACTTATTTCAGTCAGCTAGATCTTTCTTCTTCAAAGCAAAAAGATTTTATCTTCAAATACAAGAACTTTTCGTGGTTTTGTTGGTTTTCAGCAAATGAACATATTTCAGCGAGCAAGAATTTTTTTCATTAGTAGCGTAAGATTTTATCTTAAAATACAAGAACCTTTCGTGGTTCTTGCCAATTTTTGTTGGTTTTCATCTGATGAACTTATTTCAGTCAGCTAGATCTTTCTTCTTCAAAGCAAAAAGATTTTATCTTCAAATACAAGAACTTTTCGTGGTTTTGATGGTTTTCAGCAATTGAACATATTTCAGCGAGCTGGGAGTTTTTTCCTTCATAGATTAAGATTTTATCTTAAAATACAAGAACTTTTCGTGGTTGTTGTCAATTTTTGTTGGTTTTCATCGAATGAACTTATTTCAGTCAGCTGGATCTTTCTTCTTCAAAGCAAAAAGATTTTATCTTCAAATACAAGAACTTTTCGTGGTTTTGATGGTTTTCAGCAAATGAACATATTTCAGCGAGCTGGAAGTTTTTTCCTTAAAAGTGTAAGATTTTATCTTAAAATACAAGACCTTTTCGTGGTTCTTGACAAATTTTGTTGGTTTTCATCTAATGAACTTATTTCAGTCAGCTAGTTCTTTCTTCTTCAAAGCAAAAAGATTTTATCTTCAAATACAAGAACTTTTCGTGGTTTTGTTGGTTTTCAGCACATGAACAGATTTCAGGGAGCAAGAAGTTTTTTCTTTAATAGAGTAAGATTTTATCTTAAAATACAAGAACCTTTCATGGTTCTTGTCAATTTTTGTTGGTTTTCATCTCATGAACTTATTTCAGTCAGCTAGATCTTTCTTCTTCAAAGCAAAAAGATTTTATCTTCAAATACAAGAACTTTTCGTTGTTTTGTTGGTTTTCAGCAAATGAACAGATTTCAGCGAGCTGGAAGTTTTTTCCTGAATCGAGAAAGATTTTGTCTTAAAATACAAGAACTTTTCGTGGTTCTTGTCAATTTTTGTTGGTTTTCATCTCATGAACTCATTTCAGTCAGCAAGATCTTTCTTCTTCAAAGCAAAAAGATTTTATCTTCAAATACAAGAACTTTTCGTGGTTTTGATGGTTTTCAGCAAATGAACATATTTCAGCGAGCTGGAAGTTTTTTCCTTAACAGAGTAAGATTTTATCTTAAAATACAAGAACTTTTCGTGGTTCTTGTCAATTTTTGTTGGTTTTCATCTAATGAACTTATTTCAGTCAGCTAGATCTTTCTTCTTCAAAGCAAAAAGATTTTATCTTCAAATACAAGAACTTTTCGTGGTTTTGATGGTTTTCAGCAAATGAACATATTTCAGCGAGCTGGAAGTTTTTTCCTTAATAGCGTAAGATTTTATCTTAAAATACAAGAACTTTTCGTGGTTCTTGTCAATTTTTGTTGGTTTTCATCTAATGAACTTATTTCAGTCAGCTAGATCTTTCTTCTTCAAAGCAAAAAGATTTTATCTTCAAATACAAGAACTTTTCGTGGTTTTGATGGTTTTCAGCAAATGAACATATTTCAGCGATCTGGGAGTTTCTTCCTTAATAGAGTAAGATTTTATCTTAAAATACAAGAACTTTTCGTGGTTCTTGTCAATTTTTGTTGGTTTTCATCCAATGAACTTATTTCAGTCAGCTCGATCTTTCTTCTTCAAAGCAAAAAGATTTTATCTTCAAATACAAGAACTTTTCGTGGTTTTGTTGGTTTTCAGCAAATGAACAGATTTCAGCGAGCAAGAATTTTTTTCATTAGTAGCGTAAGATTTTATCTTAAAATACAAGAACCTTTCGTGGTTCTTGTCAATTTTTGTTGGTTTTCATCTGATGAACTTATTTCAGTCAGCTCGATCTTTCTTCTTCAAAGCAAAAAGATTTTATCTTCAAATACAAGAACTTTTCGTGGTTTTGATGGTTTTCAGCAAATGAACATATTTCAGCGAGCTGGAAGTTTTTTCCTTAAAAGTGTAAGATTTTATCTTAAAATACAAGACCTTTTCGTGGTTCTTGACAAATTTTGTTGGTTTTCATCTAATGAACTTATTTCAGTCAGCTAGTTCTTTCTTCTTCAAAGCAAAAAGATTTTATCTTCAAATACAAGAACTTTTCGTGGTTTTGTTGGTTTTCAGCACATGAACAGATTTCAGGGAGCAAGAAGTTTTTTCTTTAATAGAGTAAGATTTTATCTTAAAATACAAGAACCTTTCATGGTTCTTGTCAATTTTTGTTGGTTTTCATCTCATGAACTTATTTCAGTCAGCTAGATCTTTCTTCTTCAAAGCAAAAAGATTTTATCTTCAAATACAAGAACTTTTCGTTGTTTTGTTGGTTTTCAGCAAATGAACAGATTTCAGCGAGCTGGAAGTTTTTTCCTGAATCGAGAAAGATTTTGTCTTAAAATACAAGAACTTTTCGTGGTTCTTGTCAATTTTTGTTGGTTTTCATCTCATGAACTCATTTCAGTCAGCTAGATCTTTCTTCTTCAAAGCAAAAAGATTTTATCTTCAAATACAAGAACTTTTCGTGGTTTTGATGGTTTTCAGCAAATGAACATATTTCAGCGAGCTGGAAGTTTTTTCCTTAACAGAGTAAGATTTTATCTTAAAATACAAGAACTTTTCGTGGTTCTTGTCAATTTTTGTTGGTTTTCATCTAATGAACTTATTTCAGTCAGCTAGATCTTTCTTCTTCAAAGCAAAAAGATTTTATCTTCAAATACAAGAACTTTTCGTGGTTTTGATGGTTTTCAGCAAATGAACATATTTCAGCGAGCTGGAAGTTTTTTCCTTAATAGCGTAAGATTTTATCTTAAAATACAAGAACTTTTCGTGGTTCTTGTCAATTTTTGTTGGTTTTCATCTAATGAACTTATTTCAGTCAGCTAGATCTTTCTTCTTCAAAGCAAAAAGATTTTATCTTCAAATACAAGAACTTTTCGTGGTTTTGATGGTTTTCAGCAAATGAACATATTTCAGCGATCTGGGAGTTTCTTCCTTAATAGAGTAAGATTTTATCTTAAAATACAAGAACTTTTCGTGGTTCTTGTCAATTTTTGTTGGTTTTCATCCAATGAACTTATTTCAGTCAGCTCGATCTTTCTTCTTCAAAGCAAAAAGATTTTATCTTCAAATACAAGAACTTTTCGTGGTTTTGTTGGTTTTCAGCAAATGAACAGATTTCAGCGAGCAAGAATTTTTTTCATTAGTAGCGTAAGATTTTATCTTAAAATACAAGAACCTTTCGTGGTTCTTGTCAATTTTTGTTGGTTTTCATCTGATGAACTTATTTCAGTCAGCTCGATCTTTCTTCTTCAAAGCAAAAAGATTTTATCTTCAAATACAAGAACTTTTCGCGGTTTTGATGGTTTTCAGCAAATGAACATATTTCAGCGATCTGGGAGTTTTTTCCTTAATAGAGTAAGATTTTATCTTAAAATACAAGAACTTTTCGTGGTTCTTGTCAATTTTTGTTGGTTTTCATCTAATGAACTTATTTCAGTCAGCTAGATCTTTCTTCTTCAAAGCAAAAAGATTTTATCTTCAAATACAAGAACTTTTCGTGGTTTTGATGGTTTTCAGCAAATGAACATATTTCAGCGAGCTGGAAGTTTTTTCCTTAAAAGTGTAAGATTTTATCTTAAAATACAAGACCTTTTCGTGGTTCTTGACAAATTTTGTTGGTTTTCATCTAATGAACTTATTTCAGTCAGCTAGATCTTTCTTCTTCAAAGCAAAAAGATTTTATCTTCAAATACAAGAACTTTTCGTGGTTTTGATGGTTTTCAGCAAATGAACATATTTCAGCGAGCTGGAAGTTTTTTCCTTAATAGAGTAAGATTTTATCTTAAAATACCAGAACTTTTCGTGGTTCTTGTCAATTTTTGTTGGTTTTCATCTAATGAACTTATTTCAGTCAGCTAGATCTTTCTTCTTCAAAGATAAAAGATTTTATCTTCAAATACAAGAACTTTTCGTGGTTTTGATGGTTTTCAGCAAATGAACATATTTCAGCGAGCTGGAAGTTTTTTCCTTAATAGAGTAAGATTTTATCTTAAAATACAAGAACTTTTCGTGGTTCTTGTCAATTTTTGTTGGTTTTCATCTAATGAACTTATTTCAGTCAGATAGATCTTTCTTCTTCAAAGCAAAAAGATTTTATCTTCAAATACAAGAACTTTTCGTGGTTTTGATGGTTTTCACAAATGAACATATTTCAGCGAGCTGGAAGCTTTTTCCTTAATAGCGTAAGATTTTATCTTAAAATACAAGAACTTTTCGTGGTTCTTGTCAATTTTTGTTGGTTTTCATCTAATGAACTTATTTCAGTCAGCTAGATCTTTCTTCTTCAAAGCAAAAAGATTTTATCTTCAAATACAAGAACTTTTCGTGGTTTTGATGGTTTTCAGCAAATGAACATATTTCAGCGATCTGGGAGTTTTTTCCTTAATAGAGTAAGATTTTATCTTAAAATACAAGAACTTTTCGTGGTTCTTGTCAATTTTTGTTGGTTTTCATCTAATGAACTTATTTCAGTCAGCTAGATCTTTCTTCTTCAAAGCAAAAAGATTTTATCTTCAAATACAAGAACTTTTCGTGGTTTTGTTGGTTTTCAGCAAATGAACAGATTTCAGCGAGCAAGAATTTTTTTCATTAGTAGCGTAAGATTTTATCTTAAAATACAAGAACCTTTCGTGGTTCTTGTCAATTTTTGTTGGTTTTCATCTAATGAACTTATTTCAGTCAGCTAGATCTTTCTTCTTCAAAGATAAAAGATTTTATCTTCAAATACAAGAACTTTTCGTGGGTTTGATGGTTTTCAGCAAATGAACATATTTCAGCGAGCTGGAAGTTTTTTCCTTAAAAGTGTAAGATTTTATCTTAAAATACAAGACCTTTTCGTGGTTCTTGACAAATTTTGTTGGTTTTCATCTAATGAACTTATTTCAGTCAGCTAGTTCTTTCTTCTTCAAAGCAAAAAGATTTTATCTTCAAATACAAGAACTTTTCGTGGTTTTGTTGGTTTTCAGCACATGAACAGATTTCAGGGAGCAAGAAGTTTTTTCTTTAATAGAGTAAGATTTTATCTTAAAATACAAGAACCTTTCATGGTTCTTGTCAATTTTTGTTGGTTTTCATCTCATGAACTTATTTCAGTCAGCTAGATCTTTCTTCTTCAAAGCAAAAAGATTTTATCTTCAAATACAAGAACTTTTCGTTGTTTTGTTGGTTTTCAGCAAATGAACAGATTTCAGCGAGCTGGAAGTTTTTTCCTGAATCGAGAAAGATTTTGTCTTAAAATACAAGAACTTTTCGTGGTTCTTGTCAATTTTTGTTGGTTTTCATCTCATGAACTCATTTCAGTCAGCTAGATCTTTCTTCTTCAAAGCAAAAAGATTTTATCTTCAAATACAAGAACTTTTCGTGGTTTTGATGGTTTTCAGCAAATGAACATATTTCAGCGAGCTGGAAGTTTTTTCCTTAACAGAGTAAGATTTTATCTTAAAATACAAGAACTTTTCGTGGTTCTTGTCAATTTTTGTTGGTTTTCATCTAATGAACTTATTTCAGTCAGCTAGATCTTTCTTCTTCAAAGCAAAAAGATTTTATCTTCAAATACAAGAACTTTTCGTGGTTTTGATGGTTTTCAGCAAATGAACATATTTCAGCGAGCTGGAAGTTTTTTCCTTAATAGCGTAAGATTTTATCTTAAAATACAAGAACTTTTCGTGGTTCTTGTCAATTTTTGTTGGTTTTCATCTAATGAACTTATTTCAGTCAGCTAGATCTTTCTTCTTCAAAGCAAAAAGATTTTATCTTCAAATACAAGAACTTTTCGTGGTTTTGATGGTTTTCAGCAAATGAACATATTTCAGCGATCTGGGAGTTTCTTCCTTAATAGAGTAAGATTTTATCTTAAAATACAAGAACTTTTCGTGGTTCTTGTCAATTTTTGTTGGTTTTCATCCAATGAACTTATTTCAGTCAGCTCGATCTTTCTTCTTCAAAGCAAAAAGATTTTATCTTCAAATACAAGAACTTTTCGTGGTTTTGTTGGTTTTCAGCAAATGAACAGATTTCAGCGAGCAAGAATTTTTTTCATTAGTAGCGTAAGATTTTATCTTAAAATACAAGAACCTTTCGTGGTTCTTGTCAATTTTTGTTGGTTTTCATCTAATGAACTTATTTCAGTCAGCTAGATCTTTCTTCTTCAAAGCAAAAAGATTTTATCTTCAAATACAAGAACTTTTCGTGGTTTTGATGGTTTTCAGCAAATGAACATATTTCAGCGAGCTGGAAGTTTTTTCCTTAATAGAGTAAGATTTTATCTTAAAATACAAGAACTTTTCGTGGTTCTTGTCAATTTTTGTTGGTTTTCATCGAATGAACTTATTTCAGTCAGCTGGATCTTTCTTCTTCAAAGCAAAAAGATTTTATCTTCAAATACAAGAACTTTTCGTGGTTTTGATGGTTTTCAGCAAATGAACATATTTCAGCGAGCTGGAAGTTTTTTCCTTAATAGCGTAAGATTTTATCTTAAAATACAAGAACTTTTCGTGGTTCTTGTCAATTTTTGTTGGTTTTCATCTAATGAACTTATTTCAGTCAGCTAGATCTTTCTTCTTCAAAGCAAAAAGATTTTATCTTCAAATACAAGAACTTTTCGTGGTTTTGATGGTTTTCAGCAAATGAACATATTTCAGCGAGCTGGAAGTTTTTTCCTTAATAGAGTAAGATTTTATCTTAAAATACAAGAACTTTTCGTGGTTCTTGTCAATTTTTGTTGGTTTTCATCTAATGAACTTATTTCAGTCAGCCAGATCTTTCTTCTTCAAAGCAAAAAGATTTTATCTTCAAATACAAGAACTTTTCGTGGTTTTGATGGTTTTCAGCAAATGAACATATTTCAGCGAGCTGGAAGTTTTTTCCTTAATAGAGTAAGATTTTATCTTAAAATACAAGAACTTTTCGTGGTTCTTGTCAATTTTTGTTGGTTTTCATCCAATGAACTTATTTCAGTCAGCTAGATCTTTCTTCTTCAAAGCAAAAGGATTTTATCTTCAAATACAAGAACTTTTCGTGGTTTTGTTGGTTTTCAGCAAATGAACATATTTCAGCGATCTGGGAGTTTTTTCTTTAATAGCGTAAGATTTTATCTTAAAATACAAGAACTTTTCGTGGTTCTTGTCAATTTTTGTTGGTTTTCATCTAATGAACTTATTTCAGTCAGCTAGATCTTTCTTCTTCAAAGCAAAAAGATTTTATCTTCAAATACAAGAACTTTTCGTGGTTTTGTTGGTTTTCAGCAAATGAACAGATTTCAGCGAGCAAGAATTTTTTTCATTAGCAGCATAAGATTTTATCTTAAAATACAAGAACCTTTCGTGGTTCTTGTCAATTTTTGTTGGTTTTCAACTAATGAACTTATTTCAGTCGGCTAGATCTTTCTTCTTCAAAGCAAAAAGATTTTATCTTCAAATACAAGAACTTTTCGTGGTTTTGATGGTTTTCAGCAAATGAACATATTTCAGCGAGCTGGAAGTTTTTTCCTTAATAGAGTAAGATTTTATCTTAAAATACAAGAACTTTTCGTGGTTCTTGTCAATTTTTGTTGGTTTTCATCTAATGAACTTATTTCAGTCAGCCAGATCTTTCTTCTTCAAAGCAAAAAGATTTTATCTTCAAATACAAGAACTTTTCGTGGTTTTGATGGTTTTCAGCAAATGAACATATTTCAGCGAGCTGGAAGTTTTTTCCTTAATAGAGTAAGATTTTATCTTAAAATACAAGAACTTTTCGTGGTTCTTGTCAATTTTTGTTGGTTTTCATCCAATGAACTTATTTCAGTCAGCTAGATCTTTCTTCTTCAAAGCAAAAGGATTTTATCTTCAAATACAAGAACTTTTCGTGGTTTTGTTGGTTTTCAGCAAATGAACATATTTCAGCGATCTGGGAGTTTTTTCTTTAATAGCGTAAGATTTTATCTTAAAATACAAGAACTTTTCGTGGTTCTTGTCAATTTTTGTTGGTTTTCATCTAATGAACTTATTTCAGTCAGCTAGATCTTTCTTCTTCAAAGCAAAAAGATTTTATCTTCAAATACAAGAACTTTTCGTGGTTTTGTTGGTTTTCAGCAAATGAACAGATTTCAGCGAGCAAGAATTTTTTTCATTAGCAGCATAAGATTTTATCTTAAAATACAAGAACCTTTCGTGGTTCTTGTCAATTTTTGTTGGTTTTCAACTAATGAACTTATTTCAGTCGGCTAGATCTTTCTTCTTCAAAGCAAAAAGATTTTATCTTCAAATACAAGAACTTTTCGTGGTTTTGATGGTTTTCAGCAAATGAACATATTTCAGCGAGCTGGAAGTTTTTTCCTTAATAGAGTAAGATTTTATCTTAAAATACAAGAACTTTTCGTGGTTCTTGTCAATTTTTGTTGGTTTTCATCGAATGAACTTATTTCAGTCAGCTGGATCTTTCTTCTTCAAAGCAAAAAGATTTTATCTTCAAATACAAGAATTTTTCGTGGTTTTGATGGTTTTCAGCAAATGAACATATTTCAGCGAGCTGGAAGTTTTTTCCTTAATAGAGTAAGATTTTATCTTAAAATACAAGAACTTTTCGTGGTTCTTGTCAATTTTTGTTGGTTTTCATCCAATGAACTTATTTCAGTCAGCTAGATCTTTCTTCTTCAAAGCAAAAGGATTTTATCTTCAAATACAAGAACTTTTCGTGGTTTTGTTGGTTTTCAGCAAATGAACATATTTCAGCGATCTGGGAGTTTTTTCTTTAATAGCGTAAGATTTTATCTTAAAATACAAGAACTTTTCGTGGTTCTTGTCAATTTTTGTTGGTTTTCATCTAATGAACTTATTTCAGTCAGCTAGATCTTTCTTCTTCAAAGCAAAAAGATTTTATCTTCAAATACAAGAACTTTTCGTGGTTTTGTTGGTTTTCAGCAAATGAACAGATTTCAGCGAGCAAGAATTTTTTTCATTAGCAGCATAAGATTTTATCTTAAAATACAAGAACCTTTCGTGGTTCTTGACAAATTTTGTTGGTTTTCATCTAATGAACTTATTTCAGTCAGCTAGATCTTTCTTCTTCAAAGCAAAAAGATTTTATCTTCAAATACAAGAACTTTACGTGGTTTTGTTGGTTTTCAGCAAATGAACAGATTTCAGGGAGCAAGAAGTTTTTTCTTTAATAGCGTAAGATTTTATCTTAGAATACAAGAACTTTTCGTGGTTCTTGTCAATTTTTGTTGGTTTTCATCTCATGAACTTATTTCAGTCAGCTAGATCTTTCTTCTTCAAAGCAAAAGGATTTTATCTTCAAATACAAGAACTTTTCGTGGTTTTGTTGGTTTTCAGCAAATGAACATATTTCAGCGATCTGGGAGTTTTTTCTTTAATAGCGTAAGATTTTATCTTAAAATACAAGAACTTTTCGTGGTTCTTGTCAATTTTTGTTGGTTTTCATCTAATGAACTTATTTCAGTCAGCTAGATCTTTCTTCTTCAAAGCAAAAAGATTTTATCTTCAAATACAAGAACTTTTCGTGGTTTTGTTGGTTTTCAGCAAATGAACAGATTTCAGCGAGCAAGAATTTTTTTCATTAGCAGCATAAGATTTTATCTTAAAATACAAGAACCTTTCGTGGTTCTTGACAAATTTTGTTGGTTTTCATCTAATGAACTTATTTCAGTCAGCTAGATCTTTCTTCTTCAAAGCAAAAAGATTTTATCTTCAAATACAAGAACTTTACGTGGTTTTGTTGGTTTTCAGCAAATGAACAGATTTCAGGGAGCAAGAAGTTTTTTCTTTAATAGCGTAAGATTTTATCTTAAAATACAAGAACTTTTCGTGGTTCTTGTCAATTTTTGTTGGTTTTCATCTGATGAACTTATTTCAGTCAGCTAGATCTTTCTTCTTCAAAGCAAAAAGATTTTATCTTCAAATACAAGAACTTTTCGTGGTTTTGATGGTTTTCAGCAAATGAACATATTTCAGCGAGCTGGAAGTTTTTTCCTTAATAGAGTAAGATTTTATCTTAAAATACAAGAACTTTTCGTGGTTCTTGTCAATTTTTGTTGGTTTTCATCTAATGAACTTATTTCAGTCAGCTGGATCTTTCTTCTTCAAAGCAAAAAGATTTTATCTTCAAATACAAGAACTTTTCGTGGTTTTGATGGTTTTCAGCAAATGAACATATTTCAGCGAGCTGGAAGTTTTTTCCTTAATAGCGTAAGATTTTATCTTAAAATACAAGAACTTTTCGTGGTTCTTGTCAATTTTTGTTGGTTTTCATCTCATGAACTTATTTCAGTCAGCTAGATCTTTCTTCTTCAAAGCAAAAAGATTTTATCTTCAAATACAAGAACTTTTCGTGGTTTTGATGGTTTTCAGCAAATGAACATATTTCAGCGAGCTGGAAGTTTTTTCCTTAATAGAGTAAGATTTTATCTTAAAATACAAGAACTTTTCGTGGTTCTTGTCAATTTTTGTTGGTTTTCATCTAATGAACTTATTTCAGTCAGCTAGATCTTTCTTCTTCAAAGCAAAAAGATTTTATCTTCAAATACAAGAACTTTTCGTGGTTTTGATGGTTTTCAGCAAATGAACATATTTCAGCAAGCTGGAAGTTTTTTCCTTAATAGAGTAAGATTTTATCTTAAAATACAAGAACTTTTCGTGGTTCTTGTCAATTTTTGTTGGTTTTCATCCAATGAACTTATTTCAGTCAGCTAGATCTTTCTTCTTCAAAGCAAAAAGATTTTATCTTCAAATACAAGAACTTTTCGTGGTTTTGTTGGTTTTCAGCAAATGAACATATTTCAGCGATCTGGGAGTTTTTTCTTTAATAGCGTAAGATTTTATCTTAAAATACAAGAACTTTTCGTGGTTCTTGTCAATTTTTGTTGGTTTTCATCTAATGAACTTATTTCAGTCAGCTAGATCTTTCTTCTTCAAAGCAAAAAGATTTTATATTCAAAAACAAGAACTTTTCGTGGTTTTGTTGGTTTTCAGCAAATGAACAGATTTCAGCGAGCAAGAAGTTTTTTCTTCAGTAGCGTAAGATTTTATCTTAAAATACAAGAACCTTTCGTGGTTCTTGTCAATTTTTGTTGGTTTTCATCTGATGAACTTATTTCAGTCAGCTAGATCTTTCTTCTTCAAAGCAAAAGGATTTTATCCTCAAACACAAGAACTTTTCGTTGTTTTGTTGGTTTTCAGCAAATGAACAGATTTCAGCGAGCAAGAAGTTTTTTCTTTAATAGCGTAAGATTTTATCTTAAAATACAAGAACTTTTCGTGGTTCTTGTCAATTTTTGTTGGTTTTCATCTCATGAACTTATTTCAGTCAGCTAGATCTTTCTTCTTCAAAGCAAAAAGATTTTATCTTCAAATACAAGAACTTTTCGTGGTTTTGATGGTTTTCAGCAAATGAACAGATTTCAGCGAGCAAGAATTTTTTTCATTAGTAGCGTAAGATTTTATCTTAAAATACAAGAACCTTTCGTGGTTCTTGTCAATTTTTGTTGGTTTTCATCTAATGAACTTATTTCAGTCAGCTAGATCTTTCTTCTTCAAAGCAAAAAGATTTTATCTTCAAATACAAGAACTTTTCGTGGTTTTGATGGTTTTCAGCAAATGAACATATTTCAGCGAGCTGGAAGTTTTTTCCTTAATAGAGTAAGATTTTATCTTAAAATACAAGAACTTTTCGTGGTTCTTGTCAATTTTTGTTGGTTTTCATCTAATGAACTTATTTCAGTCAGCTAGATCTTTCTTCTTCAAAGCAAAAAGATTTTATCTTCAAATACAAGAACTTTTCGTGGTTTTGATGGTTTTCAGCAAATGAACAGATTTCAGGGAGCAAGAAGTTTTTTCTTTAATAGCGTAAGATTTTATCTTAAAATACAAGAACTTTTCGTGGTTCTTGTCAATTTTTGTTGGTTTTCATCTCATGAACTTATTTCAGTCAGCTAGATCTTTCTTCTTCAAAGCAAAAAGATTTTATCTTCAAATACAAGAACTTTTCGTGGTTTTGATGGTTTTCAGCAAATGAACATATTTCAGCGAGCTGGAAGTTTTTTCCTTAATAGAGTAAGATTTTATCTTAAAATACAAGAACTTTTCGTGGTTCTTGTCAATTTTTGTTGGTTTTCATCTAATGAACTTATTTCAGTCAGCTGGATCTTTCTTCTTCAAAGCAAAAAGATTTTATCTTCAAATACAAGAACTTTTCGTGGTTTTGATGGTTTTCAGCAAATGAACATATTTCAGCGAGCTGGAAGTTTTTTCCTTAATAGCGTAAGATTTTATCTTAAAATACATGAACTTTTCGTGGTTCTTGTCAATTTTTGTTGGTTTTCATCTCATGAACTTATTTCAGTCAGCTAGATCTTTCTTCTTCAAAGCAAAAAGATTTTATCTTCAAATACAAGAACTTTTCGTGGTTTTGATGGTTTTCAGCAAATGAACATATTTCAGCGAGCTGGAAGTTTTTTCCTTAATAGAGTAAGATTTTATCTTAAAATAGAAGAACTTTTCGTGGTTCTTGTCAATTTTTGTTGGTTTTCATCTAATGAACTTATTTCAGTCAGCTAGATCTTTCTTCTTCAAAGCAAAAAGATTTTATCTTCAAATACAAGAACTTTTCGTGGTTTTGATGGTTTTCAGCAAATGAACATATTTCAGCAAGCTGGAAGTTTTTTCCTTAATAGAGTAAGATTTTATCTTAAAATACAAGAACTTTTCGTGGTTCTTGTCAATTTTTGTTGGTTTTCATCCAATGAACTTATTTCAGTCAGCGAGATCTTTCTTCTTCAAAGCAAAAAGATTTTATCTTCAAATACAAGAACTTTTCGTGGTTTTGTTGGTTTTCAGCAAATGAACATATTTCAGCGATCTGGGAGTTTTTTCTTTAATAGCGTAAGATTTTATCTTAAAATACAAGAACTTTTCGTGGTTCTTGTCAATTTTTGTTGGTTTTCATCTAATGAACTTATTTCAGTCAGCTAGATCTTTCTTCTTCAAAGCAAAAAGATTTTATATTCAAATACAAGAACTTTTCGTGGTTTTGTTGGTTTTCAGCAAATGAACAGATTTCAGCGAGCAAGAAGTTTTTTCTTCAGTAGCGTAAGATTTTATCTTAAAATACAAGAACCTTTCGTGGTTCTTGTCAATTTTTGTTGGTTTTCATCTGATGAACTTATTTCAGTCAGCTCGATCTTTCTTCTTCAAAGCAAAAGGATTTTATCCTCAAACACAAGAACTTTTCGTTGTTTTGTTGGTTTTCAGCAAATGAACAGATTTCAGCGAGCAAGAAGTTTTTTCTTTAATAGCGTAAGATTTTATCTTAAAATACAAGAACTTTTCGTGGTTCTTGTCAATTTTTGTTGGTTTTCATCTCATGAACTTATTTCAGTCAGCTAGATCTTTCTTCTTCAAAGCAAAAAGATTTTATCTTCAAATACAAGAACTTTTCGTGGTTTTGATGGTTTTCAGCAAATGAACAGATTTCAGCGAGCAAGAATTTTTTTCATTAGTAGCGTAAGATTTTATCTTAAAATACAAGAACCTTTCGTGGTTCTTGTCAATTTTTGTTGGTTTTCATCTAATGAACTTATTTCAGTCAGCTAGATCTTTCTTCTTCAAAGCAAAAAGATTTTATCTTCAAATACAAGAACTTTTCGTGGTTTTGATGGTTTTCAGCAAATGAACATATTTCAGCGAGCTGGAAGTTTTTTCCTTAATAGAGTCAGATTTTATCTTAAAATACAAGAACTTTTCGTGGTTCTTGTCAATTTTTGTTGGTTTTCATCTAATGAACTTATTTCAGTCAGCTAGATCTTTCTTCTTCAAAGCAAAAAGATTTTATCTTCAAATACAAGAACTTTTCGTGGTTTTGATGGTTTTCACAAATGAACATATTTCAGCGAGCTGGAAGTTTTTTCCTTAATAGCGTAAGATTTTATCTTAAAATACAAGAACTTTTCGTGGTTCTTGTCAATTTTTGTTGGTTTTCATCTAATGAACTTATTTCAGTCAGCTAGATCTTTCTTCTTCAAAGCAAAAAGATTTTATCTTCAAATACAAGAACTTTTCATGGTTTTGATGGTTTTCAGCAAATGAACATATTTCAGCGATCTGGGAGTTTTTTCCTTAATAGAGTAAGATTTTATCTTAAAATACAAGAACTTTTCGTGGTTCTTGTCAATTTTTGTTGGTTTTCATCTAATGAACTTATTTCAGTCAGCTAGATCTTTCTTCTTCAAAGCAAAAAGATTTTATCTTCAAATACAAGAATTTTTCGTGGTTTTGTTGGTTTTCAGCAAATGAACAGATTTCAGCGAGCAAGAATTTTTTTCATTAGTAGCGTAAGATTTTATCTTAAAATACAAGAACCTTTCGTGGTTCTTGTCAATTTTTGTTGGTTTTCATCTCATGAACTTATTTCAGTCAGCTAGATCTTTCTTCTTCAAAGCAAAAGGATTTTATCTTCAAATACAAGAACTTTTCGTGGTTTTGTTGGTTTTCAGCAAATGAACATATTTCAGCGATCTGGGAGTTTTTTCTTTAATAGCGTAAGATTTTATCTTAAAATACAAGAACTTTTCGTGGTTCTTGTCAATTTTTGTTGGTTTTCATCTAATGAACTTATTTCAGTCAGCTAGATCTTTCTTCTTCAAAGCAAAAAGATTTTATCTTCAAATACAAGAACTTTTCGTGGTTTTGTTGGTTTTCAGCAAATGAACAGATTTCAGCGAGCAAGAAGTTTTTTCTTTAATAGCGTAAGATTTTATCTTAAAATACAAGAACTTTTCGTGGTTCTTGTCAATTTTTGTTGGTTTTCATCTCATGAACTTATTTCAGTCAGCTAGATCTTTCTTCTTCAAAGCAAAAAGATTTTATCTTCAAATACAAGAACTTTTCGTGGTTTTGATGGTTTTCAGCAAATGAACATATTTCAGCGAGCTGGAAGTTTTTTCCTTAATAGAGTAAGATTTTATCTTAAAATACAAGAACTTTTCGTGGTTCTTGTCAATTTTTGTTGGTTTTCATCTAATGAACTTATTTCAGTCAGCTGGATCTTTCTTCTTCAAAGCAAAAAGATTTTATCTTCAAATACAAGAACTTTTCGTGGTTTTGATGGTTTTCAGCAAATGAACATATTTCAGCGAGCTGGAAGTTTTTTCCTTAATAGCGTAAGATTTTATCTTAAAATACAAGAACTTTTCGTGGTTCTTGTCAATTTTTGTTGGTTTTCATCTCATGAACTTATTTCAGTCAGCTAGATCTTTCTTCTTCAAAGCAAAAAGATTTTATCTTCAAATACAAGAACTTTTCGTGGTTTTGATGGTTTTCAGCAAATGAACATATTTCAGCGAGCTGGAAGTTTTTTCCTTAATAGAGTAAGATTTTATCTTAAAATACAAGAACTTTTCGTGGTTCTTGTCAATTTTTGTTGGTTTTCATCTAATGAACTTATTTCAGTCAGCTAGATCTTTCTTCTTCAAAGCAAAAAGATTTTATCTTCAAATACAAGAACTTTTCGTGGTTTTGATGGTTTTCAGCAAATGAACATATTTCAGCAAGCTGGAAGTTTTTTCCTTAATAGAGTAAGATTTTATCTTAAAATACAAGAACTTTTCGTGGTTCTTGTCAATTTTTGTTGGTTTTCATCCAATGAACTTATTTCAGTCAGCTAGATCTTTCTTCTTCAAAGCAAAAGGATTTTATCTTCAAATACAAGAACTTTTCGTGGTTTTGTTGGTTTTCAGCAAATGAACATATTTCAGCGATCTGGGAGTTTTTTCTTTAATAGCGTAAGATTTTATCTTAAAATACAAGAACTTTTCGTGGTTCTTGTCAATTTTTGTTGGTTTTCATCTAATGAACTTATTTCAGTCAGCTAGATCTTTCTTCTTCAAAGCAAAAAGATTTTATCTTCAAATACAAGAACTTTTCGTGGTTTTGTTGGTTTTCAGCAAATGAACAGATTTCAGCGAGCAAGAATTTTTTTCATTAGCAGCATAAGATTTTATCTTAAAATACAAGAACCTTTCGTGGTTCTTGACAAATTTTGTTGGTTTTCATCTAATGAACTTATTTCAGTCAGCTAGATCTTTCTTCTTCAAAGCAAAAAGATTTTATCTTCAAATACAAGAACTTTACGTGGTTTTGTTGGTTTTCAGCAAATGAACAGATTTCAGGGAGCAAGAAGTTTTTTCTTTAATAGCGTAAGATTTTATCTTAAAATACAAGAACTTTTCGTGGTTCTTGTCAATTTTTGTTGGTTTTCATCTCATGAACTTATTTCAGTCAGCTGGATCTTTCTTCTTCAAAGCAAAAAGATTTTATCTTCAAATACAAGAACTTTTCGTGGTTTTGATGGTTTTCAGCAAATGAACATATTTCAGCGAGCTGGAAGTTTTTTCCTTAATAGAGTAAGATTTTATCTTAAAATACAAGAACTTTTCGTGGTTCTTGTCAATTTTTGTTGGTTTTCATCTAATGAACTTATTTCAGTCAGCTGGATCTTTCTTCTTCAAAGCAAAAAGATTTTATCTTCAAATACAAGAACTTTTCGTGGTTTTGATGGTTTTCAGCAAATGAACATATTTCAGCGAGCTGGAAGTTTTTTCCTTAATAGCGTAAGATTTTATCTTAAAATACATGAACTTTTCGTGGTTCTTGTCAATTTTTGTTGGTTTTCATCTCATGAACTTATTTCAGTCAGCTAGATCTTTCTTCTTCAAAGCAAAAAGATTTTATCTTCAAATACAAGAACTTTTCGTGGTTTTGATGGTTTTCAGCAAATGAACATATTTCAGCGAGCTGGAAGTTTTTTCCTTAATAGAGTAAGATTTTATCTTAAAATACAAGAACTTTTCGTGGTTCTTGTCAATTTTTGTTGGTTTTCATCTAATGAACTTATTTCAGTCAGCTAGATCTTTCTTCTTCAAAGCAAAAAGATTTTATCTTCAAATACAAGAACTTTTCGTGGTTTTGATGGTTTTCAGCAAATGAACATATTTCAGCAAGCTGGAAGTTTTTTCCTTAATAGAGTAAGATTTTATCTTAAAATACAAGAACTTTTCGTGGTTCTTGTCAATTTGTGTTGGTTTTCATCCAATGAACTTATTTCAGTCAGCTAGATCTTTCTTCTTCAAAGCAAAAAGATTTTATCTTCAAATACAAGAACTTTTCGTGGTTTTGTTGGTTTTCAGCAAATGAACATATTTCAGCGATCTGGGAGTTTTTTCTTTAATAGAGTAAGATTTTATCTTAAAATACAAGAACTTTTCGTGGTTCTTGTCAATTTTTGTTGGTTTTCATCTAATGAACTTATTTCAGTCAGCTAGATCTTTCTTCTTCAAAGCAAAAAGATTTTATCTTCAAATACAAGAATTTTTCGTGGTTTTGTTGGTTTTCAGCAAATGAACAGATTTCAGCGAGCAAGAATTTTTTTCATTAGTAGCGTAAGATTTTATCTTAAAATACAAGAACCTTTCGTGGTTCTTGTCAATTTTTGTTGGTTTTCATCTCATGAACTTATTTCAGTCAGCTAGATCTTTCTTCTTCAAAGCAAAAGGATTTTATCTTCAAATACAAGAACTTTTCGTGGTTTTGTTGGTTTTCAGCAAATGAACATATTTCAGCGATCTGGGAGTTTTTTCTTTAATAGCGTAAGATTTTATCTTAAAATACAAGAACTTTTCGTGGTTCTTGTCAATTTTTGTTGGTTTTCATCTAATGAACTTATTTCAGTCAGCTAGATCTTTCTTCTTCAAAGCAAAAAGATTTTATCTTCAAATACAAGAACTTTTCGTGGTTTTGTTGGTTTTCAGCAAATGAACAGATTTCAGCGAGCAAGAAGTTTTTTCTTTAATAGCGTAAGATTTTATCTTAAAATACAAGAACTTTTCGTGGTTCTTGTCAATTTTTGTTGGTTTTCATCTCATGAACTTATTTCAGTCAGCTAGATCTTTCTTCTTCAAAGCAAAAAGATTTTATCTTCAAATACAAGAACTTTTCGTGGTTTTGATGGTTTTCAGCAAATGAACATATTTCAGCGAGCTGGAAGTTTTTTCCTTAATAGAGTAAGATTTTATCTTAAAATACAAGAACTTTTCGTGGTTCTTGTCAATTTTTGTTGGTTTTCATCTAATGAACTTATTTCAGTCAGCTGGATCTTTCTTCTTCAAAGCAAAAAGATTTTATCTTCAAATACAAGAACTTTTCGTGGTTTTGATGGTTTTCAGCAAATGAACATATTTCAGCGAGCTGGAAGTTTTTTCCTTAATAGCGTAAGATTTTATCTTAAAATACAAGAACTTTTCGTGGTTCTTGTCAATTTTTGTTGGTTTTCATCTCATGAACTTATTTCAGTCAGCTAGATCTTTCTTCTTCAAAGCAAAAAGATTTTATCTTCAAATACAAGAACTTTTCGTGGTTTTGATGGTTTTCAGCAAATGAACATATTTCAGCGAGCTGGAAGTTTTTTCCTTAATAGAGTAAGATTTTATCTTAAAATACAAGAACTTTTCGTGGTTCTTGTCAATTTTTGTTGGTTTTCATCTAATGAACTTATTTCAGTCAGCTAGATCTTTCTTCTTCAAAGCAAAAAGATTTTATCTTCAAATACAAGAACTTTTCGTGGTTTTGATGGTTTTCAGCAAATGAACATATTTCAGCAAGCTGGAAGTTTTTTCCTTAATAGAGTAAGATTTTATCTTAAAATACAAGAACTTTTCGTGGTTCTTGTCAATTTTTGTTGGTTTTCATCCAATGAACTTATTTCAGTCAGCTAGATCTTTCTTCTTCAAAGCAAAAGGATTTTATCTTCAAATACAAGAACTTTTCGTGGTTTTGTTGGTTTTCAGCAAATGAACATATTTCAGCGATCTGGGAGTTTTTTCTTTAATAGCGTAAGATTTTATCTTAAAATACAAGAACTTTTCGTGGTTCTTGTCAATTTTTGTTGGTTTTCATCTAATGAACTTATTTCAGTCAGCTAGATCTTTCTTCTTCAAAGCAAAAAGATTTTATCTTCAAATACAAGAACTTTTCGTGGTTTTGTTGGTTTTCAGCAAATGAACAGATTTCAGCGAGCAAGAATTTTTTTCATTAGCAGCATAAGATTTTATCTTAAAATACAAGAACCTTTCGTGGTTCTTGACAAATTTTGTTGGTTTTCATCTAATGAACTTATTTCAGTCAGCTAGATCTTTCTTCTTCAAAGCAAAAAGATTTTATCTTCAAATACAAGAACTTTACGTGGTTTTGTTGGTTTTCAGCAAATGAACAGATTTCAGGGAGCAAGAAGTTTTTTCTTTAATAGCGTAAGATTTTATCTTAAAATACAAGAACTTTTCGTGGTTCTTGTCAATTTTTGTTGGTTTTCATCTCATGAACTTATTTCAGTCAGCTGGATCTTTCTTCTTCAAAGCAAAAAGATTTTATCTTCAAATACAAGAACTTTTCGTGGTTTTGATGGTTTTCAGCAAATGAACATATTTCAGCGAGCTGGAAGTTTTTTCCTTAATAGAGTAAGATTTTATCTTAAAATACAAGAACTTTTCGTGGTTCTTGTCAATTTTTGTTGGTTTTCATCTAATGAACTTATTTCAGTCAGCTGGATCTTTCTTCTTCAAAGCAAAAAGATTTTATCTTCAAATACAAGAACTTTTCGTGGTTTTGATGGTTTTCAGCAAATGAACATATTTCAGCGAGCTGGAAGTTTTTTCCTTAATAGCGTAAGATTTTATCTTAAAATACATGAACTTTTCGTGGTTCTTGTCAATTTTTGTTGGTTTTCATCTCATGAACTTATTTCAGTCAGCTAGATCTTTCTTCTTCAAAGCAAAAAGATTTTATCTTCAAATACAAGAACTTTTCGTGGTTTTGATGGTTTTCAGCAAATGAACATATTTCAGCGAGCTGGAAGTTTTTTCCTTAATAGAGTAAGATTTTATCTTAAAATACAAGAACTTTTCGTGGTTCTTGTCAATTTTTGTTGGTTTTCATCTAATGAACTTATTTCAGTCAGCTAGATCTTTCTTCTTCAAAGCAAAAAGATTTTATCTTCAAATACAAGAACTTTTCGTGGTTTTGATGGTTTTCAGCAAATGAACATATTTCAGCAAGCTGGAAGTTTTTTCCTTAATAGAGTAAGATTTTATCTTAAAATACAAGAACTTTTCGTGGTTCTTGTCAATTTTTGTTGGTTTTCATCCAATGAACTTATTTCAGTCAGCTAGATCTTTCTTCTTCAAAGCAAAAAGATTTTATCTTCAAATACAAGAACTTTTCGTGGTTTTGTTGGTTTTCAGCAAATGAACATATTTCAGCGATCTGGGAGTTTTTTCTTTAATAGCGTAAGATTTTATCTTAAAATACAAGAACTTTTCGTGGTTCTTGTCAATTTTTGTTGGTTTTCATCTAATGAACTTATTTCAGTCAGCTAGATCTTTCTTCTTCAAAGCAAAAAGATTTTATATTCAAATACAAGAACTTTTCGTGGTTTTGTTGGTTTTCAGCAAATGAACAGATTTCAGCGAGCAAGAAGTTTTTTCTTCAGTAGCGTAAGATTTTATCTTAAAATACAAGAACCTTTCGTGGTTCTTGTCAATTTTTGTTGGTTTTCATCTGATGAACTTATTTCAGTCAGCTAGATCTTTCTTCTTCAAAGCAAAAGGATTTTATCCTCAAACACAAGAACTTTTCGTTGTTTTGTTGGTTTTCAGCAAATGAACAGATTTCAGCGAGCAAGAAGTTTTTTCTTTAATAGCGTAAGATTTTATCTTAAAATACAAGAACTTTTCGTGGTTCTTGTCAATTTTTGTTGGTTTTCATCTCATGAACTTATTTCAGTCAGCTAGATCTTTCTTCTTCAAAGCAAAAAGATTTTATCTTCAAATACAAGAACTTTTCGTGGTTTTGATGGTTTTCAGCAAATGAACAGATTTCAGCGAGCAAGAATTTTTTTCATTAGTAGCGTAAGATTTTATCTTAAAATACAAGAACCTTTCGTGGTTCTTGTCAATTTTTGTTGGTTTTCATCTAATGAACTTATTTCAGTCAGCTAGATCTTTCTTCTTCAAAGCAAAAAGATTTTATCTTCAAATACAAGAACTTTTCGTGGTTTTGATGGTTTTCAGCAAATGAACATATTTCAGCGAGCTGGAAGTTTTTTCCTTAATAGAGTAAGATTTTATCTTAAAATACAAGAACTTTTCGTGGTTCTTGTCAATTTTTGTTGGTTTTCATCTAATGAACTTATTTCAGTCAGCTAGATCTTTCTTCTTCAAAGCAAAAAGATTTTATCTTCAAATACAAGAACTTTTCGTGGTTTTGATGGTTTTCACAAATGAACATATTTCAGCGAGCTGGAAGTTTTTTCCTTAATAGCGTAAGATTTTATCTTAAAATACAAGAACTTTTCGTGGTTCTTGTCAATTTTTGTTGGTTTTCATCTAATGAACTTATTTCAGTCAGCTAGATCTTTCTTCTTCAAAGCAAAAAGATTTTGTCTTCAAATACAAGAACTTTTCATGGTTTTGATGGTTTTCAGCAAATGAACATATTTCAGCGATCTGGGAGTTTTTTCCTTAATAGAGTAAGATTTTATCTTAAAATACAAGAACTTTTCGTGGTTCTTGTCAATTTTTGTTGCTTTTCATCTCATGAACTTATTTCAGTCAGCTAGATCTTTCTTCTTCAAAGCAAAAAGATTTTATCTTCAAATACAAGAACTTTTCGTGGTTTTGATGGTTTTCAGCAAATGAACAGATTTCAGCGAGCAAGAATTTTTTTCATGAGTAGCGTAAGATTTTATCTTAAAATACAAGAACCTTTCGTGGTTCTTGTCAATTTTTGTTGGTTTTCATCTAATGAACTTATTTCAGTCAGCTGGATCTTTCTTCTTCAAAGCAAAAAGATTTTATCTTCAAATACAAGAACTTTTCGTGGTTTTGATGGTTTTCACAACTGAACATATTTCAGCGAGCTGGAAGTTTTTTCCTTAATAGCGTAAGATTTTATCTTAAAATACAAGAACTTTTCGTGGTTCTTGTCAATTTTTGTTGGTTTTCATCTAATGAACTTATTTCAGTCAGCTCGATCTTTCTTCTTCAAAGCAAAAAGATTTTATCTTCAAATACAAGAACTTTTCGTGGTTTTGTTGGTTTTCAGCAAATGAACAGATTTCAGCGAGCAAGAATTTTTTTCATTAGTAGCGTAAGATTTTATCTTAAAATACAAGAACCTTTCGTGGTTCTTGTCAATTTTTGTTGGTTTTCATCTAATGAACTTATTTCAGTCAGCTAGATCTTTCTTCTTCAAAGCAAAAAGATTTTATCTTCAAATACAAGAACTTTTCGTGGTTTTGATGGTTTTCAGCAAATGAACATATTTCAGCGAGCTGGAAGTTTTTTCCTTAATAGAGTAAGATTTTATCTTAAAATACAAGAACTTTTCGTGGTTCTTGTCAATTTTTGTTGGTTTTCATCTAATGAACTTATTTCAGTCAGCTGGATCTTTCTTCTTCAAAGCAAAAAGATTTTATCTTCAAATACAAGAACTTTTCGTGGTTTTGATGGTTTTCAGCAAATGAACATATTTCAGCGAGCTGGAAGTTTTTTCCTTAATAGAGTAAGATTTTATCTTAAAATACAAGAACTTTTCGTGGTTCTTGTCAATTTTTGTTGGTTTTCATCTAATGAACTTATTTCAGTCAGCTAGATCTTTCTTCTTCAAAGCAAAAAGATTTTATCTTCAAATACAAGAACTTTTCGTGGTTTTGATGGTTTTCAGCAAATGAACATATTTCAGCAAGCTGGAAGTTTTTTCCTTAATAGAGTAAGATTTTATCTTAAAATACAAGAACTTTTCGTGGTTCTTGTCAATTTTTGTTGGTTTTCATCCAATGAACTTATTTCAGTCAGCTAGATCTTTCTTCTTCAAAGCAAAAAGATTTTATCTTCAAATACAAGAACTTTTCGTGGTTTTGTTGGTTTTCAGCAAATGAACATATTTCAGCGATCTGGGAGTTTTTTCTTTAATAGCGTAAGATTTTATCTTCAAATACAAGAACTTTTCGTGGTTCTTCTCAATTTTTGTTGGTTTTCATCTAATGAACTTATTTCAGTCAGCTAGATCTTTCTTCTTCAAAGCAAAAAGATTTTATCTTCAAATACAAGAACTTTTCGTGGTTTTGTTGGTTTTCAGCAAATGAACAGATTGCAGCGAGCAAGAAGTTTTTTCTTCAGTAGCGTAAGATTTTATCTTAAAATACAAGAACCTTTCGTGGTTCTTGTCAATTTTTGTTGGTTTTCATCTGATGAACTTATTTCAGTCAGCTAGATCTTTCTTCTTCAAAGCAAAAGGATTTTATCTTCAAATACAAGAACTTTTCGTTGTTTTGTTGGTTTTCAGCAAATGAACAGATTTCAGCGAGCAAGAAGTTTTTTCTTTAATAGCGTAAGATTTTATCTTAAAATACAAGAACTTTTCGTGGTTCTTGTCAATTTTTGTTGGTTTTCATCTAATGAACTTATTTCAGTCAGCTAGATCTTTCTTCTTCAAAGCAAAAAGATTTTATCTTCAAATACAAGAACTTTTCGTGGTTTTGTTGGTTTTCAGCAAATGAACAGATTTCAGCGAGCAAGAATTTTTTTCATTCGTAGCGTAAGATTTTATCTTAAAATACAAGAACCTTTCGTGGTTCTTGTCAATTTTTGTTGGTTTTCATCTCATGAACTTATTTCAGTCAGCTAGATCTTTCTTCTTCAAAGCAAAAAGATTTTATCTTCAAATACAAGAACTTTTCGTGGTTTTGATGGTTTTCAGCAAATGAACATATTTCAGCGAGCTGGAAGTTTTTTCCTTAATAGAGTAAGATTTTATCTTCAAATACAAGAACTTTTCGTGGTTTTGATGGTTTTCAGCAAATGAACATATTTCAGCGAGCTGGAAGTTTTTTCCTTAACAGAGTAAGATTTTATCTTAAAATACAAGAACTTTTCGTGGTTCTTGTCAATTTTTGTTGGTTTTCATCCAATGAACTTATTTCAGTCAGCTGGATCTTTCTTCTTCAAAGCAAAAGGATTTTATCTTCAAATACAAGAACTTTTCGTGGTTTTGTTGGTTTTCAGCAAATGAACATATTTCAGCGATCTGGGAGTTTTTTCTTTAATAGCGTAAGATTTTATCTTAAAATACAAGAACTTTTCGTGGTTCTTCTCAATTTTTGTTGGTTTTCATCTAATGAACTTATTTCAGTCAGCTAGATCTTTCTTCTTCAAAGCAAAAAGATTTTATCTTCAAATACAAGAACTTTTCGTGGTTTTGTTGGTTTTCAGCAAATGAACAGATTTCAGCGAGCAAGAAGTTTTTTCTTCAGTAGCGTAAGATTTTATCTTAAAATACAAGAACCTTTCGTGGTTCTTGTCAATTTTTGTTGGTTTTCATCTGATGAACTTATTTCAGTCAGCTAGATCTTTCTTCTTCAAAGCAAAAGGATTTTATCTTCAAATACAAGAACTTTTCGTTGTTTTGTTGGTTTTCAGCAAATGAACAGATTTCAGCGAGCAAGAAGTTTTTTCTTTAATAGCGTAAGATTTTATCTTAAAATACAAGAACTTTTCGTGGTTCTTGTCAATTTTTGTTGGTTTTCATCTAATGAACTTATTTCAGTCAGCTAGATCTTTCTTCTTCAAAGCAAAAAGATTTTATCTTCAAATACAAGAACTTTTCGTGGTTTTGTTGGTTTTCAGCAAATGAACAGATTTCAGCGAGCAAGAATTTTTTTCATGAGTAGCGTAAGATTTTATCTTAAAATACAAGAACCTTTCGTGGTTCTTGTCAATTTTTGTTGGTTTTCATCTCATGAACTTATTTCAGTCAGCTAGATCTTTCTTCTTCAAAGCAAAAAGATTTTATCTTCAAATACAAGAACTTTTCGTGGTTTTGATGGTTTTCAGCAAATGAACATATTTCAGCGAGCTGGAAGTTTTTTCCTTAATAGAGTAAGATTTTATCTTCAAATACAAGAACTTTTCGTGGTTTTGATGGTTTTCAGCAAATGAACATATTTCAGCGAGCTGGAAGTTTTTTCCTTAATAGAGTAAGATTTTATCTTAAAATACAAGAACTTTTCGTGGTTCTTGTCAATTTTTGTTGGCTTTCATCCAATGAACTTATTTCAGTCAGCTAGATCTTTCTTCTTCAAAGCAAAAGGATTTTATCTTCAAATACAAGAACTTTTCGTGGTTTTGTTGGTTTTCAGCAAATGAACATATTTCAGCGATCTGGGAGTTTTTTCTTTAATAGCGTAAGATTTTATCTTAAAATACAAGAACTTTTCGTGGTTCTTGTCAATTTTTGTTGGTTTTCATCTAATGAACTTATTTCAGTCAGCTAGATCTTTCTTCTTCAAAGCAAAAAGATTTTATCTTCAAATACAAGAACTTTTCGTGGTTTTGTTGGTTTTCAGCAAATGAACAGATTTCAGCGAGCAAGAATTTTTTTCATTAGTAGCGTAAGATTTTATCTTAAAATACAAGAACCTTTCGTGGTTCTTGTCAATTTTTGTTGGTTTTCATCTAATGAACTTATTTCAGTCAGCTAGATCTTTCTTCTTCAAAGCAAAAAGATTTTATCTTCAAATACAAGAACTTTTCGTGGTTTTGATGGTTTTCAGCAAATGAACATATTTCAGCGAGCTGGAAGTTTTTTCCTTAATAGAGTAAGATTTTATCTTAAAATACAAGAACTTTTCGTGGTTCTTGTCAATTTTTGTTGGTTTTCATCGAATGAACTTATTTCAGTCAGCTGGATCTTTCTTCTTCAAAGCAAAAAGATTTTATCTTCAAATACAAGAACTTTTCGTGGTTTTGATGGTTTTCAGCAAATGAACATATTTCAGCGAGCTGGAAGTTTTTTCCTTAATAGAGTAAGATTTTATCTTAAAATACAAGAACTTTTCGTGGTTCTTGTCAATTTTTGTTGGTTTTCATCTAATGAACTTATTTCAGTCAGCTAGATCTTTCTTCTTCAAAGCAAAAAGATTTTATCTTCAAATACAAGATCTTTTCGTGGTTTTGATGGTTTTCAGCAAATGAACATATTTCAGCAAGCTGGAAGTTTTTTCCTTAATAGAGTAAGATTTTATCTTAAAATACAAGAACTTTTCGTGGTTCTTGTCAATTTTTGTTGGTTTTCATCCAATGAACTTATTTCAGTCAGCTAGATCTTTCTTCTTCAAAGCAAAAAGATTTTATCTTCAAATACAAGAACTTTTCGTGGTTTTGTTGGTTTTCAGCAAATGAACAGATTTCAGCGATCTGGGAGTTTTTTCTTTAATAGCGTAAGATTTTATCTTAAAATACAAGAACTTTTCGTGGTTCTTGTCAATTTTTGTTGGTTTTCATCTAATGAACTTATTTCAGTCAGCTAGATCTTTCTTCTTCAAAGCAAAAAGATTTTATCTTCAAATACAAGAACTTTTCGTGGTTTTGTTGGTTTTCAGCAAATGAACAGATTTCAGCGAGCAAGAAGTTTTTTCTTCAGTAGCGTAAGATTTTATCTTAAAATACAAGAACCTTTCGTGGTTCTTGTCAATTTTTGTTGGTTTTCATCTGATGAACTTATTTCAGTCAGCTAGATCTTTGTTCTTCAAAGCAAAAGGATTTTATCTTCAAATACAAGAACTTTTCGTTGTTTTGTTGGTTTTCAGCAAATGAACAGATTTCAGCGATCAAGAAGTTTTTTCTTTAATAGCGTAAGATTTTATCTTAAAATACAAGAACTTTTCGTTGTTCTTGTCAATTTTTGTTGGTTTTCATCTAATGAACTTATTTCAGTCAGCTAGATCTTTCTTCTTCAAAGCAAAAAGATTTTATCTTCAAATACAAGAACTTTTCGTGGTTTTGATGGTTTTCAGCAAATGAACAGATTTCAGCGAGCAAGAATTTTTTTCATTAGTAGCGTCAGATTTTATCTTAAAATACAAGAACCTTTCGTGGTTCTTGTCAATTTGTGTTGGTTTTCATCTAATGAACTTATTTCAGTCAGCTAGATCTTTCTTCTTCAAAGCAAAAAGATTTTATCTTCAAATACAAGAACTTTTCGTGGTTTTGATGGTTTTCAGCAAATGAACATATTTCAGCGAGCTGGAAGTTTTTTCCTTAATAGAGTAAGATTTTATCTTAAAATACAAGAACTTTTCGTGGTTCTTGTCAATTTTTGTTGGTTTTCATCTAATGAACTTATTTCCGTCAGCTAGATCTTTCTTCTTCAAAGCAAAAAGATTTTATCTTCAAATACAAGAACTTTTCGTGGTTTTGATGGTTTTCACAAATGAACATATTTCAGCGAGCTGGAAGTTTTTTCCTTAATAGCGTAAGATTTTATCTTAAAATACAAGAACTTTTCGTGGTTCCTGTCAATTTTTGTTGGTTTTCATCTAATGAACTTATTTCAGTCAGCTAGATCTTTCTTCTTCAAAGCAAAAAGATTTTATCTTCAAATACAAGAACTTTTCGTGGTTTTGATGGTTTTCAGCAAATGAACATATTTCAGCGATCTGGGAGTTTTTTCCTTAATAGAGTAAGATTTTATCTTAAAATACAAGAACTTTTCGTGGTTCTTGTCAATTTTTGTTGGTTTTCATCTAATGAACTTATTTCAGTCAGCTAGATCTTTCTTCTTCAAAGCAAAAAGATTTTATCTTCAAATACAAGAACTTTTCGTTGTTTTGTTGGTTTTCAGCAAATGAACAGATTTCAGCGAGCAAGAAGTTTTTTCTTTAATAGCGTAAGATTTTATCTTAAAATACAAGAACTTTTCGTGGTTCTTGTCAATTTTTGTTGGTTTTCATCTCATGAACTTATTTCAGTCAGCTAGATCTTTCTTCTTCAAAGCAAAAAGATTTTATCTTCAAATACAAGAACTTTTCGTGGTTTTGATGGTTTTCAGCAAATGAACAGATTTCAGCGAGCAAGAATTTTTTTCATTAGTAGCGTAAGATTTTATCTTAAAATACAAGAACCTTTCGTGGTTCTTGTCAATTTTTGTTGGTTTTCATCTAATGAACTTATTTCAGTCAGCTAGATCTTTCTTCTTCAAAGCAAAAAGATTTTATCTTCAAATACAAGAACTTTTCGTGGTTTTGATGGTTTTCAGCAAATGAACATATTTCAGCGAGCTGGAAGTTTTTTCCTTAATAGAGTAAGATTTTATCTTAAAATACAAGAACTTTTCGTGGTTCTTGTCAATTTTTGTTGGTTTTCATCTAATGAACTTATTTCAGTCAGCTAGATCTTTCTTCTTCAAAGCAAAAAGATTTTATCTTCAAATACAAGAACTTTTCGTGGTTTTGTTGGTTTTCAGCAAATGAACATATTTCAGCGATCTGGGAGTTTTTTCTTTAATAGCGTAAGATTTTATCTTAAAATACAAGAACTTTTCGTGGTTCTTGTCAATTTTTGTTGGTTTTCATCGAATGAACTTATTTCAGTCAGCTAGATCTTTCTTCTTCAAAGCAAAAAGATTTTATCTTCAAATACAAGAACTTTTCGTGGTTTTGTTGGTTTTCAGCAAATGAACAGATTTCAGCGAGCAAGAAGTTTTTTCTTTCGTAGCGTAAGATTTTATCTTAAAATACAAGAACCTTTCGTGGTTCTTGTCAATTTTTGTTGGTTTTCATCTCATGAACTTATTTCAGTCAGCAAGATCTTTCTTCTTCAAAGCAAAAGGATTTTATCTTCAAATACAAGAACTTTTCGTTGTTTTGTTGGTTTTCAGCAAATGAACAGATTTCAGCGAGCAAGAAGTTTTTTCTTTCATAGCGTAAGATTTTATCTTAAAATACAAGAACTTTTCGTGGTTCTTGTCAATTTTTGTTGGTTTTCATCTCATGAACTTATTTCAGTAAGCTAGATCTTTCTTCTTCAAAGCAAAAAGATTTTATCTTCAAATACAAGAACTTTTCGTGGTTTTGATGCTTTTCAGCAAATGAACAGATTTCAGCGAGCAAGAATTTTTTTCATTAGTAGCGTAAGATTTTATCTTAAAATACAAGAACCTTTCGTGGTTCTTGTCAATTTTTGTAGGTTTTCATCTAATGAACTTATTTCAGTCAGCTAGATCTTTCTTCTTCAAAGCAAAAAGATTTTATCTTCAAATACAAGAACTTTTCGTGGTTTTGATGGTTTTCACAAATGAACATATTTCAGCGAGCTGGAAGTTTTTTCCTTAATAGCGTAAGATTTTATCTTAAAATACAAGAACTTTTCGTGGTTCTTGTCAATTTTTGTTGGTTTTCATCTAATGAACTTATTTCAGTCAGCTGGATCTTTCTTCTTCAAAGCAAAAAGATTTTATCTTCAAATACAAGAACTTTTCGTGGTTTTGATGGTTTTCAGCAAATGAACATATTTCAGCGATCTGGGAGTTTTTTCCTTAATAGAGTAAGATTTTATCTTAAAATACAAGAACTTTTCGTGGTATTGTCAATTTTTGTTGGTTTTCATCTAATGAACTTATTTCAGTCAGCTAGATCTTTCTTCTTCAAAGCAAAAAGATTTTATCTTCAAACACAAGAACTTTTCGTGGTTTTGTTGGTTTTCAGCAAATGAACAGATTTCAGCGAGCAAGAATTTTTTTCATTAGTAGCGTAAGATTTTATCTTAAAATACAAGAACCTTTCGTGGTTCTTGTCAATTTTTGTTGGTTTTCATCTCATGAACTTATTTCAGTCAGCTAGATCTTTCTTCTTCAAAGCAAAAAGATTTTATCTTCAAATACAAGAACTTTTCGTGGTTTTGATGGTTTTCAGCAAATGAACATATTTCAGCGAGCTGGAAGTTTTTTCCTTAATAGAGTAAGATTTTATCTTAAAATACAAGAACCTTTCGTGGTTCTTGTCAATTTTTGTTGGTTTTCATCTAATGAACTTATTTCAGTCAGCTAGATCTTTCTTCTTCAAAGCAAAAGGATTTTATCTTCAAATACAAGAACTTTTCGTTGTTTTGTTGGTTTTCAGCAAATGAACAGATTTCAGCGAGCAAGAAGTTTTTTCTTTAATAGCGTAAGATTTTATCTTAAAATACAAGAACTTTTCGTGTTTCTTGTCAATTTTGTTGGTTTTCATCTCATGAACTTATTTCAGTCAGCTCGATCTTTCTTCTTCAAAGCAAAAAGATTTTATCTTTTCGTGGTTTTGATGGTTTTCAGCAAATGAACAGATTTCAGCGAGCAAGAATTTTTTTCATTAGTAGCGTAAGATTTTACCTTAAAATACAAGAACCTTTCGTGGTTCTTGTCAATTTTTGTTGGTTTTCATCGAATCAACTTATTTCAGTCAGCTAGATCTTTCTTCTTCAAAGCAAAAAGATTTTATCTTCAAATACAAGAACTTTTCGTGGTTTTGATGGTTTTCAGCAAATGAACATATTTCAGCGAGCTGGAAGTTTTTTCCTTAATAGAGTAAGATTTTATCTTAAAATACAAGAACTTTTCGTGGTTCTTGTCAATTTTTGTTGGTTTTCATCGAATGAACTTATTTCAGTCAGCTGGATCTTTCTTCTTCAAAGCAAAAAGATTTTATCTTCAAATACAAGAACTTTTCGTGGTTTTGATGGTTTTCAGCAAATGAACATATTTCAGCGAGCTGGAAGTTTTTTCCTTAATAGAGTAAGATTTTATCTTAAAATACAAGAACTTTTCGTGGTTCTTGTCAATTTTTGTTGGTTTTCATCTCATGAACTTATTTCAGTCAGCTAGATCTTTCTTCTTCAAAGCAAAAAGATTTTATCTTCAAATACAAGAACTTTTCGTGGTTTTGATGGTTTTCAGCAAATGAACAGATTTCAGCGAGCAAGAATTTTTTTCATTAGTAGCGTAAGATTTTATCTTAAAATACAAGAACCTTTCGTGGTTCTTGTCAATTTCTGTTGGTTTTCATCTAATGAACTTATTTCAGTCAGCTAGATCTTTCTTCTTCAAAGCAAAAAGATTTTATCTTCAAATACAAGAACTTTTCGTGGTTTTGATGGTTTTCAGCAAATGAACATATTTCAGCGAGCTGGAAGTTTTTTCCTTAATAGAGTAAGATTTTATCTTAAAATACAAGAACTTTTCGTGGTTCTTGTCAATTTTTGTTGGTTTTCATCTAATGAACTTATTTCAGTCAGCTGGATCTTTCTTCTTCAAAGCAAAAAGATTTTATCTTCAAATACAAGAACTTTTCGTGGTTTTGATGGTTTTCACAAATGAACATATTTCAGCGAGCTGGAAGTTTTTTCCTTAATAGCGTAAGATTTTATCTTAAAATACAAGAACTTTTCGTGGTTCTTGTCAATTTTTGTTGGTTTTCATCTAATGAACTGATTTCAGTCAGCTAGATCTTTCTTCTTCAAAGCAAAAAGATTTTATCTTCAAATACAAGAACTTTTCGTGGTTTTGATGGTTTTCAGCAAATGAACATATTTCAGCGAGCTGGAAGTTTTTTCCTTAATAGAGTAAGATTTTATCTTAAAATACAAGAACTTTTCGTGGTTCTTGTCAATTTTTGTTGGTTTTCATCTAATGAACTTATTTCAGTCAGCTAGATCTTTCTTCTTCAAAGCAAAAAGATTTTATCTTCAAATACAAGAACTTTTCGTGGTTTTGTTGGTTTTCAGCAAATGAACATATTTCAGCGATCTGGGAGTTTTTTCTTTAATAGCGTAAGATTTTATCTTAAAATACAAGAACTTTTCGTGGTTCTTGTCAATTTTTGTTGGTTTTCATCGAATGAACTTATTTCAGTCAGCTAGATCTTTCTTCTTCAAAGCAAAAAGATTTTATCTTCAAATACAAGAACTTTTCGTGGTTTTGTTGGTTTTCAGCAAATGAACAGATTTCAGCGAGCAAGAAGTTTTTTCTTTCGTAGCGTAAGATTTTATCTTAAAATACAAGAACCTTTCGTGGTTCTTGTCAATTTTTGTTGGTTTTCATCTCATGAACTTATTTCAGTCAGCTAGATCTTTCTTCTTCAAAGCAAAAGGATTTTATCTTCAAATACAAGAACTTTTCGTTGTTTTGTTGGTTTTCAGCAAATGAACAGATTTCAGCGAGCAAGAAGTTTTTTCTTTAATAGCGTAAGATTTTATCTTAAAATACAAGAACTTTTCGTGGTTCTTGTCAATTTTTGTTGGTTTTCATCTCATGAACTTATTTCAGTCAGCTAGATCTTTCTTCTTCAAAGCAAAAAGATTTTATCTTCAAATACAAGAACTTTTCGTGGTTTTGATGCTTTTCAGCAAATGAACAGATTTCAGCGAGCAAGAATTTTTTTCATTAGTAGCGTAAGATTTTATCTTAAAATACAAGAACCTTTCGTGGTTCTTGTCAATTTTTGTAGGTTTTCATCTAATGAACTTATTTCAGTCAGCTAGATCTTTCTTCTTCAAAGCAAAAAGATTTTATCTTCAAATACAAGAACTTTTCGTGGTTTTGATGGTTTTCACAAATGAACATATTTCAGCGAGCTGGAAGTTTTTTCCTCAATAGCGTAAGATTTTATCTTAAAATACAAGAACTTTTCGTGGTTCTTGTCAATTTTTGTTGGTTTTCATCTAATGAACTTATTTCAGTCAGCTGGATCTTTCTTCTTCAAAGCAAAAAGATTTTATCTTCAAATACAAGAACTTTTCGTGGTTTTGATGGTTTTCAGCAAATGAACATATTTCAGCGATCTGGGAGTTTTTTCCTTAATAGAGTAAGATTTTATCTTAAAATACAAGAACTTTTCGTGGTATTGTCAATTTTTGTTGGTTTTCATCTAATGAACTTATTTCAGTCAGCTAGATCTTTCTTCTTCAAAGCAAAAAGATTTTATCTTCAAACACAAGAACTTTTCGTGGTTTTGTTGGTTTTCAGCAAATGAACAGATTTCAGCGAGCAAGAATTTTTTTCATTAGTAGCGTAAGATTTTATCTTAAAATACAAGAACCTTTCGTGGTTCTTGTCAATTTTTGTTGGTTTTCATCTCATGAACTTATTTCAGTCAGCTAGATCTTTCTTCTTCAAAGCAAAAAGATTTTATCTTCAAATACAAGAACTTTTCGTGGTTTTGATGGTTTTCAGCAAATGAACATATTTCAGCGAGCTGGAAGTTTTTTCCTTAATAGAGTAAGATTTTATCTTAAAATACAAGAACCTTTCGTGGTTCTTGTCAATTTTTGTTGGTTTTCATCTAATGAACTTATTTCAGTCAGCTAGATCTTTCTTCTTCAAAGCAAAAGGATTTTATCTTCAAATACAAGAACTTTTCGTTGTTTTGTTGGTTTTCAGCAAATGAACAGATTTCAGCGAGCAAGAAGTTTTTTCTTTAATAGCGTAAGATTTTATCTTAAAATACAAGAACTTTTCGTGGTTCTTGTCAATTTTGTTGGTTTTCATCTCATGAACTTATTTCAGTCAGCTCGATCTTTCTTCTTCAAAGCAAAAAGATTTTATCTTTTCGTGGTTTTGATGGTTTTCAGCAAATGAACAGATTTCAGCGAGCAAGAATTTTTTTCATTAGTAGCGTAAGATTTTACCTTAAAATACAAGAACCTTTCGTGGTTCTTGTCAATTTTTGTTGGTTTTCATCGAATCAACTTATTTCAGTCAGCTAGATCTTTCTTCTTCAAAGCAAAAAGATTTTATCTTCAAATACAAGAACTTTTCGTGGTTTTGATGGTTTTCAGCAAATGAACATATTTCAGCGAGCTGGAAGTTTTTTCCTTAATAGAGTAAGATTTTATCTTAAAATACAAGAACTTTTCGTGGTTCTTGTCAATTTTTGTTGGTTTTCATCGAATGAACTTATTTCAGTCAGCTGGATCTTTCTTCTTCAAAGCAAAAAGATTTTATCTTCAAATACAAGAACTTTTCGTGGTTTTGATGGTTTTCAGCAAATGAACATATTTCAGCGAGCTGGAAGTTTTTTCCTTAATAGAGTAAGATTTTATCTTAAAATACAAGAACTTTTCGTGGTTCTTGTCAATTTTTGTTGGTTTTCATCTCATGAACTTATTTCAGTCAGCTAGATCTTTCTTCTTCAAAGCAAAAAGATTTTATCTTCAAATACAAGAACTTTTCGTGGTTTTGATGGTTTTCAGCAAATGAACATATTTCAGCGAGCTGGAAGTTTTTTCCTTAATAGAGTAAGATTTTATCTTAAAATACAAGAACTTTTCGTGGTTCTTGTCAATTTTTGTTGGTTTTCATCGAATGAACTTATTTCAGTCAGCTGGATCTTTCTTCTTCAAAGCAAAAAGATTTTATCTTCAAATACAAGAACTTTTCGTGGTTTTGATGGTTTTCAGCAAATGAACATATTTCAGCGAGCTGGAAGTTTTTTCCTTAATAGAGTAAGATTTTATCTTAAAATACAAGAACTTTTCGTGGTTCTTGTCAATTTTTGTTGGTTTTCATCTAATGAACTTATTTCAGTCAGCTGGATCTTTCTTCTTCAAAGCAAAAAGATTTTATCTTCAAATACAAGAACTTTTCGTGGTTTTGATGGTTTTCAGCAAATGAACATATTTCAGCGAGCTGGAAGTTTTTTCCTTAAAAGTGTAAGATTTTATCTTAAAATACAAGACCTTTTCGTGGTTCTTGACAAATTTTGTTGGTTTTCATCTAATGAACTTATTTCAGTCAGCTAGATCTTTCTTCTTCAAAGCAAAAAGATTTTATCTTCAAATACAAGAACTTTACGTGGTTTTGTTGGTTTTCAGCAAATGAACAGATTTCAGGGAGCAAGAAGTTTTTTCTTTAATAGCGTAAGATTTTATCTTAAAATACAAGAACTTTTCGTGGTTCTTGTCAATTTTTGTTGGTTTTCATCTCATGAACTTATTTCAGTCAGCTCGATCTTTCTTCTTCAAAGCAAAAAGATTTTATCTTCAAATACAAGAACTTTTCGTGGTTTTGATGGTTTTCAGCAAATGAACATATTTCAGCGAGCTGGAAGTTTTTTCCTTAATAGAGTAAGATTTTATCTTAAAATACAAGAACTTTTCGTGGTTCTTGTCAATTTTTGTTGGTTTTCATCTAATGAACTTATTTCAGTCAGCTGGATCTTTCTTCTTCAAAGCAAAAAGATTTTATCTTCAAATACAAGAACTTTTCGTGGTTTTGATGGTTTTCAGCAAATGAACATATTTCAGTGAGCTGGAAGTTTTTTCCTTAATAGCGTAAGATTTTATCTTAAAATACAAGAACTTTTCGTGGTTCTTGTCAATTTTTGTTGGTTTTCATCTCATGAACTTATTTCAGTCAGCTAGATCTTTCTTCTTCAAAGCAAAAAGATTTTATCTTCAAATACAAGAACTTTTCGTGGTTTTGATGGTTTTCAGCAAATGAACATATTTCAGCGAGCTGGAAGTTTTTTCCTTAATAGAGTAAGATTTTATCTTAAAATACAAGAACTTTTCGTGGTTCTTGTCAATTTTTGTTGGTTTTCATCTAATGAACTTATTTCAGTCAGCTAGATCTTTCTTCTTCAAAGCAAAAAGATTTTATCTTCAAATACAAGAACTTTTCGTGGTTTTGATGGTTTTCAGCAAATGAACATATTTCAGCGAGCTGGAAGTTTTTTCCTTAATAGAGTAAGATTTTATCTTAAAATACAAGAACTTTTCGTGGTTCTTGTCAATTTTTGTTGGTTTTCATCTAATGAACTTATTTCAGTCAGCTGGATCTTTCTTCTTCAAAGCAAAAAGATTTTATCTTCAAATACAAGAACTTTTCGTGGTTTTGATGGTTTTCAGCAAATGAACATATTTCAGCGAGCTGGAAGTTTTTTCCTTAAAAGTGTAAGATTTCATCTTAAAATACAAGAACTTTTCGTGGTTCTTGTCAATTTTTGTTGGTTTTCATCTCATGAACTTATTTCAGTCAGCTAGATCTTTCTTCTTCAAAGCAAAAAGATTTTATCTTCAAATACAAGAACTTTTCGTGGTTTTGATGGTTTTCAGCAAATGAACATATTTCAGCGAGCTGGAAGTTTTTTCCTTAATAGAGTAAGATTTTATCTTAAAATACAAGAACTTTTCGTGGTTCTTGTCAATTTTTGTTGGTTTTCATCTAATGAACTTATTTCAGTCAGCTAGATCTTTCTTCTTCAAAGCAAAAAGATTTTATCTTCAAATACAAGAACTTTTCGTGGTTTTGATGGTTTTCAGCAAATGAACATATTTCAGCGAGCTGGAAGTTTTTTCCTTAATAGAGTAAGATTTTATCTTAAAATACAAGAACTTTTCGTGGTTCTTGTCAATTTTTGTTGGTTTTCATCTAATGAACTTATTTCAGTCAGCTGGATCTTTCTTCTTCAAAGCAAAAAGATTTTATCTTCAAATACAAGAACTTTTCGTGGTTTTGATGGTTTTCAGCAAATGAACATATTTCAGCGAGCTGGAAGTTTTTTCCTTAATAGAGTAAGATTTTATCTTAAAATACAAGAACTTTTCGTGGTTCTTGTCAATTTTTGTTGGTTTTCATCTAATGAACTTATTTCAGTCAGCTGGATCTTTCTTCTTCAAAGCAAAAAGATTTTATCTTCAAATACAAGAACTTTTCGTGGTTTTGATGGTTTTCAGCAAATGAACATATTTCAGCGAGCTGGAAGTTTTTTCCTTAAAAGTGTAAGATTTCATCTTAAAATACAAGAACTTTTCGTGGTTCTTGTCAATTTTTGTTGGTTTTCATCTCATGAACTTATTTCAGTCAGCTAGATCTTTCTTCTTCAAAGCAAAAAGATTTTATCTTCAAATACAAGAACTTTTCGTGGTTTTGATGGTTTTCAGCAAATGAACATATTTCAGCGAGCTGGAAGTTTTTTCCTTAATAGAGTAAGATTTTATCTTAAAATACAAGAACTTTTCGTGGTTCTTGTCAATTTTTGTTGGTTTTCATCTAATGAACTTATTTCAGTCAGCTAGATCTTTCTTCTTCAAAGCAAAAAGATTTTATCTTCAAATACAAGAACTTTTCGTGGTTTTGATGGTTTTCAGCAAATGAACATATTTCAGCGAGCTGGAAGTTTTTTCCTTAATAGAGTAAGATTTTATCTTAAAATACAAGAACTTTTCGTGGTTCTTGTCAATTTTTGTTGGTTTTCATCTAATGAACTTATTTCAGTCAGCTGGATCTTTCTTCTTCAAAGCAAAAAGATTTTATCTTCAAATACAAGAACTTTTCGTGGTTTTGATGGTTTTCAGCAAATGAACATATTTCAGCGAGCTGGAAGTTTTTTCCTTAAAAGTGTAAGATTTTATCTTAAAATACAAGACCTTTTCGTGGTTCTTGACAAATTTTGTTGGTTTTTATCTAATGAACTTATTTCAGTCAGCTAGATCTTTCTTCTTCAAAGCAAAAAGATTTTATCTTCAAATACAAGAACTTTACGTGGTTTTGTTGGTTTTCAGCAAATGAACAGATTTCAGGGAGCAAGAAGTTTTTCTTTAATAGCGTAAGATTTTATCTTAAAATACAAGAACTTTTCGTGGTTCTTGTCAATTTTTGTTGGTTTTCATCTAATGAACTTATTTCAGTCAGCTAGATCTTTCTTCTTCAAAGCAAAAAGATTTAATCTTCAAATACAAGAACTTTTCGTGGTTTTGATGGTTTTCAGCAAATGAACATATTTCAGCGATCTGGGAGTTTTTTCCTTAATAGAGTAAGATTTTATCTTAAAATACAAGAACTTTTCGTGGTTCTTGTCAATTTTTGTTGGTTTTCATCTAATGAACTTATTTCAGTCAGCTAGATCTTTCTTCTTCAAAGCAAAAAGATTTTATCTTCAAATACAAGAACCTTTCGTGGTTTTGTTGGTTTTCAGCAAATGAACAGATTTCAGCGAGCAAGAATTTTTTTCATTAGTAGCGTAAGATTTTATCTTAAAATACAAGAACCTTTCGTGGTTCTTGTCAATTTTTGTTGGTTTTCATCTCATGAACTTATTTCAGTCAGCTAGATCTTTCTTCTTCAAAGCAAAAAGATTTTATCTTCAAATACAAGAACTTTTCGTGGTTTTGATGGTTTTCAGCAAATGAACATATTTCAGCGAGCTGGAAGTTTTTTCCTTAATAGAGTAAGATTTTATCTTAAAATACAAGAACCTTTCGTGGTTCTTGTCAATTTTTGTTGGTTTTCATCTAATGAACTTATTTCAGTCAGCTAGATCTTTCTTCTTCAAAGCAAAAGGATTTTATCTTCAAATACAAGAACTTTTCGTTGTTTTGTTGGTTTTCAGCAAATGAACAGATTTCAGCGAGCAAGAAGTTTTTTCTTTAATAGCGTAAGATTTTATCTTAAAATACAAGAACTTTTCGTGGTTCTTGTCAATTTTTGTTGGTTTTCATCGAATCAACTTATTTCAGTCAGCTAGATCTTTCTTCTTCAAAGCAAAAAGATTTTATCTTCAAATACAAGAACTTTTCGTGGTTTTGATGGTTTTCAGCAAATGAACATATTTCAGCGAGCTGGAAGTTTTTTCCTTAATAGAGTAAGATTTTATCTTAAAATACAAGAACTTTTCGTGGTTCTTGTCAATTTTTGTTGGTTTTCATCGAATGAACTTATTTCAGTCAGCTGGATCTTTCTTCTTCAAAGCAAAAAGATTTTATCTTCAAATACAAGAACTTTTCGTGGTTTTGATGGTTTTCAGCAAATGAACATATTTCAGCGAGCTGGAAGTTTTTTCCTTAATAGAGTAAGATTTTATCTTAAAATACAAGAACTTTTCGTGGTTCTTGTCAATTTTTGTTGGTTTTCATCTCATGAACTTATTTCAGTCAGCTAGATCTTTCTTCTTCAAAGCAAAAAGATTTTATCTTCAAATACAAGAACTTTTCGTGGTTTTGATGGTTTTCAGCAAATGAACATATTTCAGCGAGCTGGAAGTTTTTTCCTTAATAGAGTAAGATTTTATCTTAAAATACAAGAACTTTTCGTGGTTCTTGTCAATTTTTGTTGGTTTTCATCGAATGAACTTATTTCAGTCAGCTGGATCTTTCTTCTTCAAAGCAAAAAGATTTTATCTTCAAATACAAGAACTTTTCGTGGTTTTGATGGTTTTCAGCAAATGAACATATTTCAGCGAGCTGGAAGTTTTTTCCTTAATAGAGTAAGATTTTATCTTAAAATACAAGAACTTTTCGTGGTTCTTGTCAATTTTTGTTGGTTTTCATCTAATGAACTTATTTCAGTCAGCTGGATCTTTCTTCTTCAAAGCAAAAAGATTTTATCTTCAAATACAAGAACTTTTCGTGGTTTTGATGGTTTTCAGCAAATGAACATATTTCAGCGAGCTGGAAGTTTTTTCCTTAAAAGTGTAAGATTTTATCTTAAAATACAAGACCTTTTCGTGGTTCTTGACAAATTTTGTTGGTTTTCATCTAATGAACTTATTTCAGTCAGCTAGATCTTTCTTCTTCAAAGCAAAAAGATTTTATCTTCAAATACAAGAACTTTACGTGGTTTTGTTGGTTTTCAGCAAATGAACAGATTTCAGGGAGCAAGAAGTTTTTTCTTTAATAGCGTAAGATTTTATCTTAAAATACAAGAACTTTTCGTGGTTCTTGTCAATTTTTGTTGGTTTTCATCTCATGAACTTATTTCAGTCAGCTCGATCTTTCTTCTTCAAAGCAAAAAGATTTTATCTTCAAATACAAGAACTTTTCGTGGTTTTGATGGTTTTCAGCAAATGAACATATTTCAGCGAGCTGGAAGTTTTTTCCTTAATAGAGTAAGATTTTATCTTAAAATACAAGAACTTTTCGTGGTTCTTGTCAATTTTTGTTGGTTTTCATCTAATGAACTTATTTCAGTCAGCTGGATCTTTCTTCTTCAAAGCAAAAAGATTTTATCTTCAAATACAAGAACTTTTCGTGGTTTTGATGGTTTTCAGCAAATGAACATATTTCAGTGAGCTGGAAGTTTTTTCCTTAATAGCGTAAGATTTTATCTTAAAATACAAGAACTTTTCGTGGTTCTTGTCAATTTTTGTTGGTTTTCATCTCATGAACTTATTTCAGTCAGCTAGATCTTTCTTCTTCAAAGCAAAAAGATTTTATCTTCAAATACAAGAACTTTTCGTGGTTTTGATGGTTTTCAGCAAATGAACATATTTCAGCGAGCTGGAAGTTTTTTCCTTAATAGAGTAAGATTTTATCTTAAAATACAAGAACTTTTCGTGGTTCTTGTCAATTTTTGTTGGTTTTCATCTAATGAACTTATTTCAGTCAGCTAGATCTTTCTTCTTCAAAGCAAAAAGATTTTATCTTCAAATACAAGAACTTTTCGTGGTTTTGATGGTTTTCAGCAAATGAACATATTTCAGCGAGCTGGAAGTTTTTTCCTTAATAGAGTAAGATTTTATCTTAAAATACAAGAACTTTTCGTGGTTCTTGTCAATTTTTGTTGGTTTTCATCTAATGAACTTATTTCAGTCAGCTGGATCTTTCTTCTTCAAAGCAAAAAGATTTTATCTTCAAATACAAGAACTTTTCGTGGTTTTGATGGTTTTCAGCAAATGAACATATTTCAGCGAGCTGGAAGTTTTTTCCTTAAAAGTGTAAGATTTCATCTTAAAATACAAGAACTTTTCGTGGTTCTTGTCAATTTTTGTTGGTTTTCATCTCATGAACTTATTTCAGTCAGCTAGATCTTTCTTCTTCAAAGCAAAAAGATTTTATCTTCAAATACAAGAACTTTTCGTGGTTTTGATGGTTTTCAGCAAATGAACATATTTCAGCGAGCTGGAAGTTTTTTCCTTAATAGAGTAAGATTTTATCTTAAAATACAAGAACTTTTCGTGGTTCTTGTCAATTTTTGTTGGTTTTCATCTAATGAACTTATTTCAGTCAGCTAGATCTTTCTTCTTCAAAGCAAAAAGATTTTATCTTCAAATACAAGAACTTTTCGTGGTTTTGATGGTTTTCAGCAAATGAACATATTTCAGCGAGCTGGAAGTTTTTTCCTTAATAGAGTAAGATTTTATCTTAAAATACAAGAACTTTTCGTGGTTCTTGTCAATTTTTGTTGGTTTTCATCTAATGAACTTATTTCAGTCAGCTGGATCTTTCTTCTTCAAAGCAAAAAGATTTTATCTTCAAATACAAGAACTTTTCGTGGTTTTGATGGTTTTCAGCAAATGAACATATTTCAGCGAGCTGGAAGTTTTTTCCTTAAAAGTGTAAGATTTTATCTTAAAATACAAGACCTTTTCGTGGTTCTTGACAAATTTTGTTGGTTTTTATCTAATGAACTTATTTCAGTCAGCTAGATCTTTCTTCTTCAAAGCAAAAAGATTTTATCTTCAAATACAAGAACTTTACGTGGTTTTGTTGGTTTTCAGCAAATGAACAGATTTCAGGGAGCAAGAAGTTTTTCTTTAATAGCGTAAGATTTTATCTTAAAATACAAGAACTTTTCGTGGTTCTTGTCAATTTTTGTTGGTTTTCATCTAATGAACTTATTTCAGTCAGCTAGATCTTTCTTCTTCAAAGCAAAAAGATTTAATCTTCAAATACAAGAACTTTTCGTGGTTTTGATGGTTTTCAGCAAATGAACATATTTCAGCGATCTGGGAGTTTTTTCCTTAATAGAGTAAGATTTTATCTTAAAATACAAGAACTTTTCGTGGTTCTTGTCAATTTTTGTTGGTTTTCATCTAATGAACTTATTTCAGTCAGCTAGATCTTTCTTCTTCAAAGCAAAAAGATTTTATCTTCAAATACAAGAACCTTTCGTGGTTTTGTTGGTTTTCAGCAAATGAACAGATTTCAGCGAGCAAGAATTTTTTTCATTAGTAGCGTAAGATTTTATCTTAAAATACAAGAACCTTTCGTGGTTCTTGTCAATTTTTGTTGGTTTTCATCTCATGAACTTATTTCAGTCAGCTGGATCTTTCTTCTTCAAAGCAAAAATATTTTATCTTCAAATACAAGAACTTTTCGTGGTTTTGATGGTTTTCAGCAAATGAACATATTTCAGCGAGCTGGAAGTTTTTTCCTTAAAAGTGTAAGATTTTATCTTAAAATACAAGACCTTTTCGTGGTTCTTGACAAATTTTGTTGGTTTTTATCTAATGAACTTATTTCAGTCAGCTAGATCTTTCTTCTTCAAAGCAAAAAGATTTTATCTTCAAATACAAGAACTTTACGTGGTTTTGTTGGTTTTCAGCAAATGAACAGATTTCAGGGAGCAAGAAGTTTTTCTTTAATAGCGTAAGATTTTATCTTAAAATACAAGAACTTTTCGTGGTTCTTGTCAATTTTTGTTGGTTTTCATCTAATGAACTTATTTCAGTCAGCTAGATCTTTCTTCTTCAAAGCAAAAAGATTTAATCTTCAAATACAAGAACTTTTCGTGGTTTTGATGGTTTTCAGCAAATGAACATATTTCAGCGATCTGGGAGTTTTTTCCTTAATAGAGTAAGATTTTATCTTAAAATACAAGAACTTTTCGTGGTTCTTGTCAATTTTTGTTGGTTTTCATCTAATGAACTTATTTCAGTCAGCTAGATCTTTCTTCTTCAAAGCAAAAAGATTTTATCTTCAAATACAAGAACTTTTCGTGGTTTTGTTGGTTTTCAGCAAATGAACAGATTTCAGCGAGCAAGAATTTTTTTCATTAGTAGCGTAAGATTTTATCTTAAAATACAAGAACCTTTCGTGGTTCTTGTCAATTTTTGTTGGTTTTCATCTCATGAACTTATTTCAGTCAGCTAGATCTTTCTTCTTCAAAGCAAAAAGATTTTATCTTCAAATACAAGAACTTTTCGTGGTTTTGATGGTTTTCAGCAAATGAACATATTTCAGCAAGCTGGAAGTTTTTTCCTTAATAGAGTAAGATTTTATCTTAAAATACAAGAACTTTTCGTGGTTCTTGTCAATTTTTGTTGGTTTTCATCGAATGAACTTATTTCAGTCAGCTAGATCTTTCTTCTTCAAAGCAAAAAGATTTTATCTTCAAATACAAGAACTTTTCGTGGTTTTGATGGTTTTCAGCAAATGAACATATTTCAGCGAGCTGGAAGTTTTTTCCTTAATAGAGTAAGATTTTATCTTAAAATACAAGAACTTTTCGTGGTTCTTGTCAATTTTTGTTGGTTTTCATCGAATGAACTTATTTCAGTCAGCTGGATCTTTCTTCTTCAAAGCAAAAAGATTTTATCTTCAAATACAAGAACTTTTCGTGGTTTTGATGGTTTTCAGCAAATGAACATATTTCAGCGAGCTGCAAGTTTTTTGCTTAATAGAGTAAGATTTTATCTTAAAATACAAGAACTTTTCGTGGTTCTTGTCAATTTTTGTTGGTTTTCATCTAATGAACTTATTTCAGTCAGCTGGATCTTTCTTCTTCAAAGCAAAAAGATTTTATCTTCAAATACAAGAACTTTTCGTGGTTTTGATGGTTTTCAGCAAATGAACATATTTCAGCGAGCTGGAAGTTTTTTCCTTAAAAGTGTAAGATTTTATCTTAAAATACAAGACCTTTTCGTGGTTCTTGACAAATTTTGTTGGTTTTCATCTAATGAACTTATTTCAGTCAGCTAGATCTTTCTTCTTCAAAGCAAAAAGATTTTATCTTCAAATACAAGAACTTTACGTGGTTTTGTTGGTTTTCAGCAAATGAACAGATTTCAGGGAGCAAGAAGTTTTTTCTTTAATAGCGTAAGATTTTATCTTAAAATACAAGAACTTTTCGTGGTTCTTGTCAATTTTTGTTGGTTTTCATCTCATGAACTTATTTCAGTCAGCTAGATCTTTCTTCTTCAAAGCAAAAAGATTTTATCTTCAAATACAAGAACTTTTGGTGGTTTTGATGGTTTTCAGCAAATGAACATATTTCAGCGAGCTGGAAGTTTTTTCCTTAATAGAGTAAGATTTTATCTTAAAATACAAGAACTTTTCGTGGTTCTTGTCAATTTTTGTTGGTTTTCATCTAATGAACTTATTTCAGTCAGCTGGATCTTTCTTCTTCAAAGCAAAAAGATTTTATCTTCAAATACAAGAACTTTTCGTGGTTTTGATGGTTTTCAGCAAATGAACATATTTCAGCGAGCTGGAAGTTTTTTCCTTAATAGCGTAAGATTTTATCTTAAAATACAAGAACTTTTCGTGGTTCTTGTCAATTTTTGTTGGTTTTCATCTCATGAACTTATTTCAGTCAGCTAGATCTTTCTTCTTCAAAGCAAAAAGATTTTATCTTCAAATACAAGAACTTTTCGTGGTTTTGATGGTTTTCAGCAAATGAACATATTTCAGCGAGCTGGAAGTTTTTTCCTTAATAGAGTAAGATTTTATCTTAAAATACAAGAACTTTTCGTGGTTCTTGTCAATTTTTGTTGGTTTTCATCTAATGAACTTATTTCAGTCAGCTAGATCTTTCTTCTTCAAAGCAAAAAGATTTTATCTTCAAATACAAGAACTTTTCGTGGTTTTGATGGTTTTCAGCAAATGAACATATTTCAGCGAGCTGGAAGTTTTTTCCTTAATAGAGTAAGATTTTATCTTAAAATACAAGAACTTTTCGTGGTTCTTGTCAATTTTTGTTGGTTTTCATCCAGTGAACTTATTTCAGTCAGCTGGATCTTTCTTCTTCAAAGCAAAAAGATTTTATCTTCAAATACAAGAACTTTTCGTGGTTTTGATGGTTTTCAGCAAATGAACATATTTCAGCGAGCTGGAAGTTTTTTCCTTAAAAGTGTAAGATTTTATCTTAAAATACACGACCTTTTCGTGGTTCATGACAAATTTTGTTGGTTTTTATCCAATGAACTTATTTCAGTCAGCTAGATCTTTCTTCTTCAAAGCAAAAAGATTTTATCTTCAAATACAAGAACTTTACGTGGTTTTGTTGGTTTTCAGCAAATGAACAGATTTCAGGGAGCAAGAAGTTTTTCTTTAATAGCGTAAGATTTTATCTTAAAATACAAGAACTTTTCGTGGTTCTTGTCAATTTTTGTTGGTTTTCATCTCATGAACTTATTTCAGTCAGCTAGATCTTTCTTCTTCAAAGCAAAAAGATTTTATCTTCAAATACAAGAACGTTTCGTGGTTTTGATGGTTTTCAGCAAATGAACATATTTCAGCGAGCTGGAAGTTTTTTCCTTAATAGAGTAAGATTTTATCTTAAAATACAAGAACTTTTCGTGGTTCTTGTCAATTTTTGTTGGTTTTCATCTAATGAACTTATGTCAGTCAGCTGGATCTTTCTTCTTCAAAGCAAAAAGATTTTATCTTCAAATACAAGAACTTTTCGTGGTTTTGATGGTTTTCAGCAAATGAACATATTTCAGCGAGCTGGAAGTTTTTTCCTTAATAGAGTAAGATTTTATCTTAAAATACAAGAACTTTTCGTGGTTCTTGTCAATTTTTGTTGGTTTTCATCGAATGAACTTATTTCAGTCAGCTGGATCTTTCTTCTTCAAAGCAAAAAGATTTTATCTTCAAATACAAGAACTTTTCGTGGTTTTGATGGTTTTCAGCAAATGAACATATTTCAGCGAGCTGGAAGTTTTTTCCTTAATAGAGCAAGATTTCATCTTAAAATACAAGAACTTTTCGTGGTTCTTGTCAATTTTTGTTGGTTTTCATCTCATGAACTTATTTCAGTCAGCTAGATCTTTCTTCTTCAAAGCAAAAAGATTTTATCTTCAAATACAAGAACTTTTCGTGGTTTTGATGGTTTTCAGCAAATGAACATATTTCAGCGAGCTGGAAGTTTTTTCCTTAATAGAGTAAGATTTTATCTTAAAATACAAGAACTTTTCGTGGTTCTTGTCAATTTTTGTTGGTTTTCATCGAATGAACTTATTTCAGTCAGCTGGATCTTTCTTCTTCAAAGCAAAAAGATTTTATCTTCAAATACAAGAACTTTTCGTGGTTTTGATGGTTTTCAGCAAATGAACATATTTCAGCGAGCTGGAAGTTTTTTCCTTAATAGAGTAAGATTTTATCTTAAAATACAAGAACTTTTCGTGGTTCTTGTCAATTTTTGTTGGTTTTCATCTAATGAACTTATTTCAGTCAGCTGGATCTTTCTTCTTCAAAGCAAAAAGATTTTATCTTCAAATACAAGAACTTTTCGTGGTTTTGATGGTTTTCAGCAAATGAACATATTTCAGCGAGCTGGAAGTTTTTTCCTTAAAAGTGTAAGATTTTATCTTAAAATACAAGACCTTTTCGTGGTTCTTGACAAATTTTGTTGGTTTTCATCTAATGAACTTATTTCAGTCAGCTAGATCTTTCTTCTTCAAAGCAAAAAGATTTTATCTTCAAATACAAGAACTTTACGTGGTTTTGTTGGTTTTCAGCAAATGAACAGATTTCAGGGAGCAAGAAGTTTTTTCTTTAATAGCGTAAGATTTTATCTTAAAATACAAGAACTTTTCGTGGTTCTTGTCAATTTTTGTTGGTTTTCATCTCATGAACTTATTTCAGTCAGCTAGATCTTTCTTCTTCAAAGCAAAAAGATTTTATCTTCAAATACAAGAACGTTTCGTGGTTTTGATGGTTTTCAGCAAATGAACATATTTCAGCGAGCTGGAAGTTTTTTCCTTAATAGAGTAAGATTTTATCTTAAAATACAACAACTTTTCGTGGTTCTTGTCAATTTTTGTTGGTTTTCATCTAATGAACTTATGTCAGTCAGCTGGATCTTTCTTCTTCAAAGCAAAAAGATTTTATCTTCAAATACAAGAACTTTTCGTGGTTTTGATGGTTTTCAGCAAATGAACATATTTCAGCGAGCTGGAAGTTTTTTCCTTAATAGAGTAAGATTTTATCTTAAAATACAAGAACTTTTCGTGGTTCTTGTCAATTTTTGTTGGTTTTCATCGAATGAACTTATTTCAGTCAGCTGGATCTTTCTTCTTCAAAGCAAAAAGATTTTATCTTCAAATACAAGAACTTTTCGTGGTTTTGATGGTTTTCAGCAAATGAACATATTTCAGCGAGCTGGAAGTTTTTTCCTTAATAGAGTAAGATTTCATCTTAAAATACAAGAACTTTTCGTGGTTCTTGTCAATTTTTGTTGGTTTTCATCTCATGAACTTATTTCAGTCAGCTAGATCTTTCTTCTTCAAAGCAAAAAGATTTTATCTTCAAATACAAGAACTTTTCGTGGTTTTGATGGTTTTCAGCAAATGAACATATTTCAGCGAGCTGGAAGTTTTTTCCTTAATAGAGTAAGATTTTATCTTAAAATACAAGAACTTTTCGTGGTTCTTGTCAATTTTTGTTGGTTTTCATCGAATGAACTTATTTCAGTCAGCTGGATCTTTCTTCTTCAAAGCAAAAAGATTTTATCTTCAAATACAAGAACTTTTCGTGGTTTTGATGGTTTTCAGCAAATGAACATATTTCAGCGAGCTGCAAGTTTTTTGCTTAATAGAGTAAGATTTTATCTTAAAATACAAGAACTTTTCGTGGTTCTTGTCAATTTTTGTTGGTTTTCATCTAATGAACTTATTTCAGTCAGCTGGATCTTTCTTCTTCAAAGCAAAAAGATTTTATCTTCAAATACAAGAACTTTTCGTGGTTTTGATGGTTTTCAGCAAATGAACATATTTCAGCGAGCTGGAAGTTTTTTCCTTAAAAGTGTAAGATTTTATCTTAAAATACAAGACCTTTTCGTGGTTCTTGACAAATTTTGTTGGTTTTCATCTAATGAACTTATTTCAGTCAGCTAGATCTTTCTTCTTCAAAGCAAAAAGATTTTATCTTCAAATACAAGAACTTTACGTGGTTTTGTTGGTTTTCAGCAAATGAACAGATTTCAGGGAGCAAGAAGTTTTTTCTTTAATAGCGTAAGATTTTATCTTAAAATACAAGAACTTTTCGTGGTTCTTGTCAATTTTTGTTGGTTTTCATCTCATGAACTTATTTCAGTCAGCTAGATCTTTCTTCTTCAAAGCAAAAAGATTTTATCTTCAAATACAAGAACTTTTGGTGGTTTTGATGGTTTTCAGCAAATGAACATATTTCAGCGAGCTGGAAGTTTTTTCCTTAATAGAGTAAGATTTTATCTTAAAATACAAGAACTTTTCGTGGTTCTTGTCAATTTTTGTTGGTTTTCATCTAATGAACTTATTTCAGTCAGCTGGATCTTTCTTCTTCAAAGCAAAAAGATTTTATCTTCAAATACAAGAACTTTTCGTGGTTTTGATGGTTTTCAGCAAATGAACATATTTCAGCGAGCTGGAAGTTTTTTCCTTAATAGCGTAAGATTTTATCTTAAAATACAAGAACTTTTCGTGGTTCTTGTCAATTTTTGTTGGTTTTCATCTCATGAACTTATTTCAGTCAGCTAGATCTTTCTTCTTCAAAGCAAAAAGATTTTATCTTCAAATACAAGAACTTTTCGTGGTTTTGATGGTTTTCAGCAAATGAACATATTTCAGCGAGCTGGAAGTTTTTTCCTTAATAGAGTAAGATTTTATCTTAAAATACAAGAACTTTTCGTGGTTCTTGTCAATTTTTGTTGGTTTTCATCTAATGAACTTATTTCAGTCAGCTAGATCTTTCTTCTTCAAAGCAAAAAGATTTTATCTTCAAATACAAGAACTTTTCGTGGTTTTGATGGTTTTCAGCAAATGAACATATTTCAGCGAGCTGGAAGTTTTTTCCTTAATAGAGTAAGATTTTATCTTAAAATACAAGAACTTTTCGTGGTTCTTGTCAATTTTTGTTGGTTTTCATCTAATGAACTTATTTCAGTCAGCTGGATCTTTCTTCTTCAAAGCAAAAAGATTTTATCTTCAAATACAAGAACTTTTCGTGGTTTTGATGGTTTTCAGCAAATGAACATATTTCAGCAAGCTGGAAGTTTTTTCCTTAAAAGTGTAAGATTTTATCTTAAAATACAAGACCTTTTCGTGGTTCTTGACAAATTTTGTTGGTTTTTATCTAATGAACTTATTTCAGTCAGCTAGATCTTTCTTCTTCAAAGCAAAAAGATTTTATCTTCAAATACAAGAACTTTACGTGGTTTTGTTGGTTTTCAGCAAATGAACAGATTTCAGGGAGCAAGAAGTTTTTTCTTTAATAGCGTAAGATTTTATCTTAAAATACAAGAACTTTTCGTGGTTCTTGTCAATTTTTGTTGGTTTTCATCTCATGAACTTATTTCAGTCAGCTAGATCTTTCTTCTTCAAAGCAAAAAGATTTTATCTTCAAATACAAGAACTTTTCGTGGTTTTGATGGTTTTCAGCAAATGAACATATTTCAGCGAGCTGGAAGTTTTTTCCTTAAAAGTGTAAGATTTTATCTTAAAATACAAGACCTTTTCGTGGTTCTTGACAAATTTTGTTGGTTTTCATCTAATGAACTTATTTCAGTCAGCTAGATCTTTCTTCTTCAAAGCAAAAAGATTTTATCTTCAAATACAAGAACTTTTCGTGGTTTTGTTGGTTTTCAGCAAATGAACAGATTTCAGGGAGCAAGAAGTTTTTTCTTTAATAGCGTAAGATTTTATCTTAAAATACAAGAACTTTTCGTGGTTCTTGTCAATTTTTGTTGGTTTTCATCTCATGAACTTATTTCAGTCAGCTAGATCTTTCTTCTTCAAAGCAAAAAGATTTTATCTTCAAATACAAGAACTTTACGTGGTTTTGTTGGTTTTCAGCAAATGAACAGATTTCAGGGAGCAAGAAGTTTTTTCTTTAATAGCGTAAGATTTTATCTTAAAATACAAGAACTTTTCGTGGTTCTTGTCAATTTTTGTTGGTTTTCATCTCATGAACTTATTTCAGTCAGCTAGATCTTTCTTCTTCAAAGCAAAAAGATTTTATCTTCAAATACAAGAACTTTTGGTGGTTTTGATGGTTTTCAGCAAATGAACATATTTCAGCGAGCTGGAAGTTTTTTCCTTAATAAAGTAAGATTTTATCTTAAAATACAAGAACTTTTCGTGGTTCTTGTCAATTTTTGTTGGTTTTCATCTAATGAACTTATTTCAGTCAGCTGGATCTTTCTTCTTCAAAGCAAAAAGATTTTATCTTCAAATACAAGAACTTTTCGTGGTTTTGATGGTTTTCAGCAAATGAACATATTTCAGCGAGCTGGAAGTTTTTTCCTTAATAGAGTAAGATTTTATCTTAAAATACAAGAACTTTTCGTGGTTCTTGTCATTTTTTGTTGGTTTTCATCTAATGAACTTATTTCAGTCAGCTGGATCTTTCTTCTTCAAAGCAAAAAGATTTTATCTTCAAATACAAGAACTTTTCGTGGTTTTGATGGTTTTCAGCAAATGAACATATTTCAGCGAGCTGGAAGTTTTTTCCTTAATAGAGTAAGATTTTATCTTAAAATACAAGAACTTTTCGTGGTTCTTGTCAATTTTTGTTGGTTTTCATCTAATGAACTTATTTCAGTCAGCTGGATCTTTCTTCTTCAAAGCAAAAAGATTTTATCTTCAAATACAAGAACTTTTCGTGGTTTTGATGGTTTTCAGCAAATGAACATATTTCAGCGAGCTGGAAGTTTTTTCCTTAAAAGTGTAAGATTTTATCTTAAAATACAAGACCTTTTCGTGGTTCTTGACAAATTTTGTTGGTTTTTATCTAATGAACTTATTTCAGTCAGCTAGATCTTTCTTCTTCAAAGCAAAAAGATTTTATCTTCAAATACAAGAACTTTACGTGGTTTTGTTGGTTTTCAGCAAATGAACAGATTTCAGGGAGCAAGAAGTTTTTCTTTAATAGCGTAAGATTTTATCTTAAAATACAAGAACTTTTCGTGGTTCTTGTCAATTTTTGTTGGTTTTCATCTAATGAACTTATTTCAGTCAGCTAGATCTTTCTTCTTCAAAGCAAAAAGATTTAATCTTCAAATACAAGAACTTTTCGTGGTTTTGATGGTTTTCAGCAAATGAACATATTTCAGCGATCTGGGAGTTTTTTCCTTAATAGAGTAAGATTTTATCTTAAAATACAAGAACTTTTCGTGGTTCTTGTCAATTTTTGTTGGTTTTCATCTAATGAACTTATTTCAGTCAGCTAGATCTTTCTTCTTCAAAGCAAAAAGATTTTATCTTCAAATACAAGAACTTTTCGTGGTTTTGATGGTTTTCAGCAAATCAACATATTTCAGCGAGATGGAAGTTTTTTCTTTAATAGCGTAAGATTTTATCTTAAAATACAAGAACTTTTCGTGGTTCTTGTCAATTTTTGTTGGTTTTCATCTAATGAACTTATTTCAGTCAGCTAGATCTTTCTTCTTCAAAGCAAAAAGATTTTATCTTCAAATACAAGAACTTTTCGTGGTTTTGTTGGTTTTCAGCAAATGAACAGATTTCAGCGAGCAAGAAGTTTTTTCATTAGTAGCGTAAGATTTTATCTTAAAATACAAGAACCTTTCGTGGTTCTTGTCAATTTTTGTTGGTTTTCATCTAATGAACTTATTTCAGTCAGCTGGATCTTTCTTCTTCAAAGCAAAAAGATTTTATCTTCAAATACAAGAACTTTTCGTGGTTTTGATGGTTTTCAGCAAATGAACATATTTCAGCAAGCTGGAAGTTTTTTCCTTAAAAGTGTAAGATTTTATCTTAAAATACAAGACCTTTTCGTGGTTCTTGACAAATTTTGTTGGTTTTTATCTAATGAACTTATTTCAGTCAGCTAGATCTTTCTTCTTCAAAGCAAAAAGATTTTATCTTCAAATACAAGAACTTTACGTGGTTTTGTTGGTTTTCAGCAAATGAACAGATTTCAGGGAGCAAGAAGTTTTTTCTTTAATAGCGTAAGATTTTATCTTAAAATACAAGAACTTTTCGTGGTTCTTGTCAATTTTTGTTGGTTTTCATCTCATGAACTTATTTCAGTCAGCTAGATCTTTCTTCTTCAAAGCAAAAAGATTTTATCTTCAAATACAAGAACTTTTCGTGGTTTTGATGGTTTTCAGCAAATGAACATATTTCAGCGAGCTGGAAGTTTTTTCCTTAATAGAGTAAGATTTTATCTTAAAATACAAGAACTTTTCGTGGTTCTTGTCAATTTTTGTTGGTTTTCATCTAATGAACTTATTTCAGTCAGCTGGATCTTTCTTCTTCAAAGCAAAAAGATTTTATCTTCAAATACAAGAACTTTTCGTGGTTTTGATGGTTTTCAGCAAATGAACATATTTCAGCGAGCTGGAAGTTTTTTCCTTAATAGAGTAAGATTTTATCTTAAAATACAAGAACTTTTCGTGGTTCTTGTCATTTTTTGTTGGTTTTCATCTAATGAACTTATTTCAGTCAGCTGGATCTTTCTTCTTCAAAGCAAAAAGATTTTATCTTCAAATACAAGAACTTTTCGTGGTTTTGATGGTTTTCAGCAAATGAACATATTTCAGCGAGCTGGAAGTTTTTTCCTTAATAGAGTAAGATTTTATCTTAAAATACAAGAACTTTTCGTGGTTCTTGTCAATTTTTGTTGGTTTTCATCTAATGAACTTATTTCAGTCAGCTGGATCTTTCTTCTTCAAAGCAAAAAGATTTTATCTTCAAATACAAGAACTTTTCGTGGTTTTGATGGTTTTCAGCAAATGAACATATTTCAGCGAGCTGGAAGTTTTTTCCTTAAAAGTGTAAGATTTTATCTTAAAATACAAGACCTTTTCGTGGTTCTTGACAAATTTTGTTGGTTTTTATCTAATGAACTTATTTCAGTCAGCTAGATCTTTCTTCTTCAAAGCAAAAAGATTTTATCTTCAAATACAAGAACTTTACGTGGTTTTGTTGGTTTTCAGCAAATGAACAGATTTCAGGGAGCAAGAAGTTTTTCTTTAATAGCGTAAGATTTTATCTTAAAATACAAGAACTTTTCGTGGTTCTTGTCAATTTTTGTTGGTTTTCATCTAATGAACTTATTTCAGTCAGCTAGATCTTTCTTCTTCAAAGCAAAAAGATTTAATCTTCAAATACAAGAACTTTTCGTGGTTTTGATGGTTTTCAGCAAATGAACATATTTCAGCGATCTGGGAGTTTTTTCCTTAATAGAGTAAGATTTTATCTTAAAATACAAGAACTTTTCGTGGTTCTTGTCAATTTTTGTTGGTTTTCATCTAATGAACTTATTTCAGTCAGCTAGATCTTTCTTCTTCAAAGCAAAAAGATTTTATCTTCAAATACAAGAACCTTTCGTGGTTTTGTTGGTTTTCAGCAAATGAACAGATTTCAGCGAGCAAGAATTTTTTTCATTAGTAGCGTAAGATTTTATCTTAAAATACAAGAACCTTTCGTGGTTCTTGTCAATTTTTGTTGGTTTTCATCTCATGAACTTATTTCAGTCAGCTGGATCTTTCTTCTTCAAAGCAAAAAGATTTTATCTTCAAATACAAGAACTTTTCGTGGTTTTGATGGTTTTCAGCAAATGAACATATTTCAGCAAGCTGGAAGTTTTTTCCTTAATAGAGTAAGATTTTATCTTAAAATACAAGAACTTTTCGTGGTTCTTGTCAATTTTTGTTGGTTTTCATCGAATGAACTTATTTCAGTCAGCTAGATCTTTCTTCTTCAAAGCAAAAAGATTTTATCTTCAAATACAAGAACTTTTCGTGGTTTTGATGGTTTTCAGCAAATGAACATATTTCAGCGAGCTGGAAGTTTTTTCCTTAATAGAGTAAGATTTTATCTTAAAATACAAGAACTTTTCGTGGTTCTTGTCAATTTTTGTTGGTTTTCATCGAATGAACTTATTTCAGTCAGCTGGATCTTTCTTCTTCAAAGCAAAAAGATTTTATCTTCAAATACAAGAACTTTTCGTGGTTTTGATGGTTTTCAGCAAATGAACATATTTCAGCGAGCTGCAAGTTTTTTGCTTAATAGAGTAAGATTTTATCTTAAAATACAAGAACTTTTCGTGGTTCTTGTCAATTTTTGTTGGTTTTCATCTAATGAACTTATTTCAGTCAGCTGGATCTTTCTTCTTCAAAGCAAAAAGATTTTATCTTCAAATACAAGAACTTTTCGTGGTTTTGATGGTTTTCAGCAAATGAACATATTTCAGCGAGCTGGAAGTTTTTTCCTTAAAAGTGTAAGATTTTATCTTAAAATACAAGACCTTTTCGTGGTTCTTGACAAATTTTGTTGGTTTTCATCTAATGAACTTATTTCAGTCAGCTAGATCTTTCTTCTTCAAAGCAAAAAGATTTTATCTTCAAATACAAGAACTTTACGTGGTTTTGTTGGTTTTCAGCAAATGAACAGATTTCAGGGAGCAAGAAGTTTTTTCTTTAATAGCGTAAGATTTTATCTTAAAATACAAGAACTTTTCGTGGTTCTTGTCAATTTTTGTTGGTTTTCATCTCATGAACTTATTTCAGTCAGCTAGATCTTTCTTCTTCAAAGCAAAAAGATTTTATCTTCAAATACAAGAACTTTTGGTGGTTTTGATGGTTTTCAGCAAATGAACATATTTCAGCGAGCTGGAAGTTTTTTCCTTAATAGAGTAAGATTTTATCTTAAAATACAAGAACTTTTCGTGGTTCTTGTCAATTTTTGTTGGTTTTCATCTAATGAACTTATTTCAGTCAGCTGGATCTTTCTTCTTCAAAGCAAAAAGATTTTATCTTCAAATACAAGAACTTTTCGTGGTTTTGATGGTTTTCAGCAAATGAACATATTTCAGCGAGCTGGAAGTTTTTTCCTTAATAGCGTAAGATTTTATCTTAAAATACAAGAACTTTTCGTGGTTCTTGTCAATTTTTGTTGGTTTTCATCTCATGAACTTATTTCAGTCAGCTAGATCTTTCTTCTTCAAAGCAAAAAGATTTTATCTTCAAATACAAGAACTTTTCGTGGTTTTGATGGTTTTCAGCAAATGAACATATTTCAGCGAGCTGGAAGTTTTTTCCTTAATAGAGTAAGATTTTATCTTAAAATACAAGAACTTTTCGTGGTTCTTGTCAATTTTTGTTGGTTTTCATCTAATGAACTTATTTCAGTCAGCTAGATCTTTCTTCTTCAAAGCAAAAAGATTTTATCTTCAAATACAAGAACTTTTCGTGGTTTTGATGGTTTTCAGCAAATGAACATATTTCAGCGAGCTGGAAGTTTTTTCCTTAATAGAGTAAGATTTTATCTTAAAATACAAGAACTTTTCGTGGTTCTTGTCAATTTTTGTTGGTTTTCATCCAGTGAACTTATTTCAGTCAGCTGGATCTTTCTTCTTCAAAGCAAAAAGATTTTATCTTCAAATACAAGAACTTTTCGTGGTTTTGATGGTTTTCAGCAAATGAACATATTTCAGCGAGCTGGAAGTTTTTTCCTTAAAAGTGTAAGATTTTATCTTAAAATACACGACCTTTTCGTGGTTCATGACAAATTTTGTTGGTTTTTATCTAATGAACTTATTTCAGTCAGCTAGATCTTTCTTCTTCAAAGCAAAAAGATTTTATCTTCAAATACAAGAACTTTACGTGGTTTTGTTGGTTTTCAGCAAATGAACAGATTTCAGGGAGCAAGAAGTTTTTCTTTAATAGCGTAAGATTTTATCTTAAAATACAAGAACTTTTCGTGGTTCTTGTCAATTTTTGTTGGTTTTCATCTCATGAACTTATTTCAGTCAGCTAGATCTTTCTTCTTCAAAGCAAAAAGATTTTATCTTCAAATACAAGAACGTTTCGTGGTTTTGATGGTTTTCAGCAAATGAACATATTTCAGCGAGCTGGAAGTTTTTTCCTTAATAGAGTAAGATTTTATCTTAAAATACAAGAACTTTTCGTGGTTCTTGTCAATTTTTGTTGGTTTTCATCTAATGAACTTATGTCAGTCAGCTGGATCTTTCTTCTTCAAAGCAAAAAGATTTTATCTTCAAATACAAGAACTTTTCGTGGTTTTGATGGTTTTCAGCAAATGAACATATTTCAGCGAGCTGGAAGTTTTTTCCTTAATAGAGTAAGATTTTATCTTAAAATACAAGAACTTTTCGTGGTTCTTGTCAATTTTTGTTGGTTTTCATCGAATGAACTTATTTCAGTCAGCTGGATCTTTCTTCTTCAAAGCAAAAAGATTTTATCTTCAAATACAAGAACTTTTCGTGGTTTTGATGGTTTTCAGCAAATGAACATATTTCAGCGAGCTGGAAGTTTTTTCCTTAATAGAGTAAGATTTCATCTTAAAATACAAGAATTTTTCGTGGTTCTTGTCAATTTTTGTTGGTTTTCATCTCATGAACTTATTTCAGTCAGCTAGATCTTTCTTCTTCAAAGCAAAAAGATTTTATCTTCAAATACAAGAACTTTTCGTGGTTTTGATGGTTTTCAGCAAATGAACATATTTCAGCGAGCTGGAAGTTTTTTCCTTAATAGAGTAAGATTTTATCTTAAAATACAAGAACTTTTCGTGGTTCTTGTCAATTTTTGTTGGTTTTCATCGAATGAACTTATTTCAGTCAGCTGGATCTTTCTTCTTCAAAGCAAAAAGATTTTATCTTCAAATACAAGAACTTTTCGTGGTTTTGATGGTTTTCAGCAAATGAACATATTTCAGCGAGCTGGAAGTTTTTTCCTTAATAGAGTAAGATTTTATCTTAAAATACAAGAACTTTTCGTGGTTCTTGTCAATTTTTGTTGGTTTTCATCTAATGAACTTATTTCAGTCAGCTGGATCTTTCTTCTTCAAAGCAAAAAGATTTTATCTTCAAATACAAGAACTTTTCGTGGTTTTGATGGTTTTCAGCAAATGAACATATTTCAGCGAGCTGGAAGTTTTTTCCTTAAAAGTGTAAGATTTTATCTTAAAATACAAGACCTTTTCGTGGTTCTTGACAAATTTTGTTGGTTTTCATCTAATGAACTTATTTCAGTCAGCTAGATATTTCTTCTTCAAAGCAAAAAGATTTTATCTTCAAATACAAGAACTTTACGTGGTTTTGTTGGTTTTCAGCAAATGAACAGATTTCAGGGAGCAAGAAGTTTTTTCTTTAATAGCGTAAGATTTTATCTTAAAATACAAGAACTTTTCGTGGTTCTTGTCAATTTTTGTTGGTTTTCATCTCATGAACTTATTTCAGTCAGCTAGATCTTTCTTCTTCAAAGCAAAAAGATTTTATCTTCAAATACAAGAACGTTTCGTGGTTTTGATGGTTTTCAGCAAATGAACATATTTCAGCGAGCTGGAAGTTTTTTCCTTAATAGAGTAAGATTTTATCTTAAAATACAAGAACTTTTCGTGGTTCTTGTCAATTTTTGTTGGTTTTCATCTAATGAACTTATGTCAGTCAGCTGGATCTTTCTTCTTCAAAGCAAAAAGATTTTATCTTCAAATACAAGAACTTTTCGTGGTTTTGATGGTTTTCAGCAAATGAACATATTTCAGCGAGCTGGAAGTTTTTTCCTTAATAGAGTAAGATTTTATCTTAAAATACAAGAACTTTTCGTGGTTCTTGTCAATTTTTGTTGGTTTTCATCGAATGAACTTATTTCAGTCAGCTGGATCTTTCTTCTTCAAAGCAAAAAGATTTTATCTTCAAATACAAGAACTTTTCGTGGTTTTGATGGTTTTCAGCAAATGAACATATTTCAGCGAGCTGGAAGTTTTTTCCTTAATAGAGTAAGATTTCATCTTAAAATACAAGAACTTTTCGTGGTTCTTGTCAATTTTTGTTGGTTTTCATCTCATGAACTTATTTCAGTCAGCTAGATCTTTCTTCTTCAAAGCAAAAAGATTTTATCTTCAAATACAAGAACTTTTCGTGGTTTTGATGGTTTTCAGCAAATGAACATATTTCAGCGAGCTGGAAGTTTTTTCCTTAATAGAGTAAGATTTTATCTTAAAATACAAGAACTTTTCGTGGTTCTTGTCAATTTTTGTTGGTTTTCATCGAATGAACTTATTTCAGTCAGCTGGATCTTTCTTCTTCAAAGCAAAAAGATTTTATCTTCAAATACAAGAACTTTTCGTGGTTTTGATGGTTTTCAGCAAATGAACATATTTCAGCGAGCTGGAAGTTTTTTCCTTAATAGAGTAAGATTTTATCTTAAAATACAAGAACTTTTCGTGGTTCTTCTCAATTTTTGTTGGTTTTCATCTAATGAACTTATTTCAGTCAGCTGGATCTTTCTTCTTCAAAGCAAAAAGATTTTATCTTCAAATACAAGAACTTTTCGTGGTTTTGATGGTTTTCAGCAAATGAACATATTTCAGCGAGCTGGAAGTTTTTTCCTTAAAAGTGTAAGATTTTATCTTAAAATACAAGACCTTTTCGTGGTTCTTGACAAATTTTGTTGGTTTTCATCTAATGAACTTATTTCAGTCAGCTAGATCTTTCTTCTTCAAAGCAAAAAGATTTTATCTTCAAATACAAGAACTTTACGTGGTTTTGTTGGTTTTCAGCAAATGAACAGATTTCAGGGAGCAAGAAGTTTTTTCTTTAATAGCGTAAGATTTTATCTTAAAATACAAGAACTTTTCGTGGTTCTTGTCAATTTTTGTTGGTTTTCATCTCATGAACTTATTTCAGTCAGCTAGATCTTTCTTCTTCAAAGCAAAAAGATTTTATCTTCAAATACAAGAACTTTTCGTGGTTTTGATGGTTTTCAGCAAATGAACATATTTCAGCGAGCTGGAAGTTTTTTCCTTAATAGAGTAAGATTTTATCTTAAAATACAAGAACTTTTCGTGGTTCTTGTCAATTTTTGTTGGTTTTCATCTAATGAACTTATTTCAGTCAGCTAGATCTTTCTTCTTCAAAGCAAAAAGATTTTATCTTCAAATACAAGAACTTTTCGTGGTTTTGATGGTTTTCAGCAAATGAACATATTTCAGCGAGCTGGAAGTTTTTTCCTTAATAGAGTAAGATTTTATCTTAAAATACAAGAACTTTTCGTGGTTCTTGTCAATTTTTGTTGGTTTTCATCTAATGAACTTATTTCAGTCAGCTGGATCTTTCTTCTTCAAAGCAAAAAGATTTTATCTTCAAATACAAGAACTTTTCGTGGTTTTGATGGTTTTCAGCAAATGAACATATTTCAGCAAGCTGGAAGTTTTTTCCTTAAAAGTGTAAGATTTTATCTTAAAATACAAGACCTTTTCGTGGTTCTTGACAAATTTTGTTGGTTTTCATCTAATGAACTTATTTCAGTCAGCTAGATCTTTCTTCTTCAAAGCAAAAAGATTTTATCTTCAAATACAAGAACTTTTCGTGGTTTTGTTGGTTTTCAGCAAATGAACAGATTTCAGGGAGCAAGAAGTTTTTTCTTTAATAGCGTAAGATTTTATCTTAAAATACAAGAACTTTTCGTGGTTCTTGTCAATTTTTGTTGGTTTTCATCTCATGAACTTATTTCAGTCAGCTAGATCTTTCTTCTTCAAAGCAAAAAGATTTTATCTTCAAATACAAGAACTTTTCGTGGTTTTGATGGTTTTCAGCAAATGAACATATTTCAGCGAGCTGGAAGTTTTTTCCTTAATAGAGTAAGATTTTATCTTAAAATACAAGAACTTTTCGTGGTTCTTGTCAATTTTTGTTGGTTTTCATCTAATGAACTTATTTCAGTCAGCTAGATCTTTCTTCTTCAAAGCAAAAAGATTTTATCTTCAAATACAAGAACTTTTCGTGGTTTTGATGGTTTTCAGCAAATGAACATATTTCAGCGAGCTGGAAGTTTTTTCCTTAATAGAGTAAGATTTTATCTTAAAATACAAGAACTTTTCGTGGTTCTTGTCAATTTTTGTTGGTTTTCATCCAATGAACTTATTTCAGTCAGCTAGATCTTTCTTCTTCAAAGCAAAAAGATTTTATCTTCAAATACAAGAACTTTTCGTGGTTTTGTTGGTTTTCAGCAAATGAACATATTTCAGCGATCTGGGAGTTTTTTCTTTAATAGCGTAAGATTTTATCTTAAAATACAAGAACTTTTCGTGGTTCTTGTCAATTTTTGTTGGTTTTCATCTAATGAACTTATTTCAGTCAGCTGGATCTTTCTTCTTCAAAGCAAAAAGATTTTATCTTCAAATACAAGAACTTTTCGTGGTTTTGTTGGTTTTCAGCAAATGAACAGATTTCAGCGAGCAAGAAGTTTTTTCATTAGTAGCGTAAGATTTTATCTTAAAATACAAGAACTTTTCGTGGTTCTTGTCAATTTTTGTTGGTTTTCATCTAATGAACTTATTTCAGTCAGCTAGATCTTTCTTCTTCAAAGCAAAAAGATTTTATCTTCAAATACAAGAACTTTTCGTGGTTTTGATGGTTTTCAGCAAATGAACATATTTCAGCGAGCTGGAAGTTTTTTCCTTAATAGAGTAAGATTTTATCTTAAAATACAAGAACTTTTCGTGGTTCTTGTCAATTTTTGTTGGTTTTCATCTAATGAACTTATTTCAGTCAGCTGGATCTTTCTTCTTCAAAGCAAAAAGATTTTATCTTCAAATACAAGAACTTTTCGTGGTTTTGATGGTTTTCAGCAAATGAACATATTTCAGCAAGCTGGAAGTTTTTTCCTTAAAAGTGTAAGATTTTATCTTAAAATACAAGACCTTTTCGTGGTTCTTGACAAATTTTGTTGGTTTTTATCTAATGAACTTATTTCAGTCAGCTAGATCTTTCTTCTTCAAAGCAAAAAGATTTTATCTTCAAATACAAGAACTTTACGTGGTTTTGTTGGTTTTCAGCAAATGAACAGATTTCAGGGAGCAAGAAGTTTTTTCTTTAATAGCGTAAGATTTTATCTTAAAATACAAGAACTTTTCGTGGTTCTTGTCAATTTTTGTTGGTTTTCATCTCATGAACTTATTTCAGTCAGCTAGATCTTTCTTCTTCAAAGCAAAAAGATTTTATCTTCAAATACAAGAACTTTTCGTGGTTTTGATGGTTTTCAGCAAATGAACATATTTCAGCGAGCTGGAAGTTTTTTCCTTAATAGAGTAAGATTTTATCTTAAAATACAAGAACTTTTCGTGGTTCTTGTCAATTTTTGTTGGTTTTCATCTAATGAACTTATTTCAGTCAGCTGGATCTTTCTTCTTCAAAGCAAAAAGATTTTATCTTCAAATACAAGAACTTTTCGTGGTTTTGATGGTTTTCAGCAAATGAACATATTTCAGCGAGCTGGAAGTTTTTTCCTTAATAGAGTAAGATTTTATCTTAAAATACAAGAACTTTTCGTGGTTCTTGTCATTTTTTGTTGGTTTTCATCTAATGAACTTATTTCAGTCAGCTGGATCTTTCTTCTTCAAAGCAAAAAGATTTTATCTTCAAATACAAGAACTTTTCGTGGTTTTGATGGTTTTCAGCAAATGAACATATTTCAGCGAGCTGGAAGTTTTTTCCTTAAAAGTGTAAGATTTTATCTTAAAATACAAGACCTTTTCGTGGTTCTTGACAAATTTTGTTGGTTTTCATCTAATGAACTTATTTCAGTCAGCTAGATCTTTCTTCTTCAAAGCAAAAAGATTTTATCTTCAAATACAAGAACTTTTCGTTGTTTTGTTGGTTTTCAGCAAATGAACAGATTTCAGCGAGCAAGAAGTTTTTTCTTTAATAGCGTAAGATTTTATCTTAAAATACAAGAACTTTTCGTGGTTCTTGTCAATTTTTGTTGGTTTTCATCTCATGAACTTATTTCAGTCAGCTGGATCTTTCTTCTTCAAAGCAAAAAGATTTTATCTTCAAGTACAAGAACTTTTCGTGGTTTTGATGGTTTTCAGCAAATGAACATATTTCAGCGAGCTGGAAGTTTTTTCCTTAATAGAGTAAGATTTTATCTTAAAATACAAGAACTTTTCGTGGTTCTTGTCAATTTTTGTTGGTTTTCATCTAATGAACTTATTTCAGTCAGCTGGATCTTTCTTCTTCAAAGCAAAAAGATTTTATCTTCAAATACAAGAACTTTTCGTGGTTTTGATGGTTTTCACAAATGAACATATTTCAGCGAGCTGGAAGTTTTTTCCTTAATAGAGTAAGATTTTATCTTAAAATACAAGAACTTTTCGTGGTTCATGTCAATTTTTGTTGGTTTTCATCTAATGAACTTATTTCAGTCAGCTAGATCTTTCTTCTTCAAAGCAAAAGGATTTTATCTTCAAATACAAGAACTTTTTGTGGTTTTGTTGGTTTTCAGCAAATGAACATATTTCAGCGATCTGGGAGTTTTTTCTTTAATAGCGCAAGATTTTATCTTAAAATACTAGAACTTTTCGTGGTTCTTGTCAATTTTTGTTGGTTTTCATCTAATGAACTTATTTCAGTCAGCTGGATCTTTCTTCTTCAAAGCAAAAAGATTTTATCTTCAAATACAAGAACTTTTCGTGGTTTTGATGGTTTTCAGCAAATGAACATATTTCATCGAGCTGGAAGTTTTTTCCTTAATATCGTATGATTTCATCTTAAAATACAAGAACTTTTCGTGGTTCTTGTCAATTTTTGTTGGTTTTCATCTAATGAACTTATTTCAGTCAGCTAGATCTTTCTTCTTCAAAGCAAAAAGATTTTATCTTCAAATACAAGAACTTTTCGTGGTTTTGATGGTTTTCAGCAAATGAACAGATTTCAGGGAGCAAGAAGTTTTTTCTTGAATAGCGTAAGATTTTATCTTAAAATACAAGAACCTTTCGTGGTTCTTGTCAATTTTTGTTGGTTTTCATCTCATGAACTTATTTCAGTCAGCTCGATCTTTCTTCTTCAAAGCAAAAAGATTTTATCTTCAAATACAAGAACTTTTCGTGGTTTTGATGGTTTTCAGCAAATGAACATATTTCAGCGAGCTGGAAGTTTTTTCCTTAATAGAGTAAGATTTTATCTTAAAATACAAGAACTTTTCGTGGTTCTTGTCAATTTTTGTTGGTTTTCATCCAATGAACTTATTTCAGTCAGCTAGATCTTTCTTCTTCAAAGCAAAAAGATTTTATCTTCAAATACAAGAACTTTTCGTGGTTTTGTTGGTTTTCAGCAAATGAACATATTTCAGCGATCTGGGAGTTTTTTCTTTAATAGCGTAAGATTTTATCTTAAAATACAAGAACTTTTCGTGGTTCTTGTCAATTTTTGTTGGTTTTCATCTAATGAACTTATTTCAGTCAGCTAGATCTTTCTTCTTCAAAGCAAAAAGATTTTATCTTCAAATACAAGAACTTTTCGTGGTTTTGTTGGTTTTCAGCAAATGAACAGATTTCAGCGAGCAAGAAGTTTTTTCATTAGTAGCGTAAGATTTTATCTTAAAATACAAGAACCTTTCGTGGTTCTTGTCAATTTTTGTTGGTTTTCATCTAATGAACTTATTTCAGTCAGCTGGATCTTTCTTCTTCAAAGCAAAAAGATTTTATCTTCAAATACAAGAACTTTTCGTGGTTTTGATGGTTTTCAGCAAATGAACATATTTCAGCAAGCTGGAAGTTTTTTCCTTAAAAGTGTAAGATTTTATCTTAAAATACAAGACCTTTTCGTGGTTCTTGACAAATTTTGTTGGTTTTTATCTAATGAACTTATTTCAGTCAGCTAGATCTTTCTTCTTCAAAGCAAAAAGATTTTATCTTCAAATACAAGAACTTTACGTGGTTTTGTTGGTTTTCAGCAAATGAACAGATTTCAGGGAGCAAGAAGTTTTTTCTTTAATAGCGTAAGATTTTATCTTAAAATACAAGAACTTTTCGTGGTTCTTGTCAATTTTTGTTGGTTTTCATCTCATGAACTTATTTCAGTCAGCTAGATCTTTCTTCTTCAAAGCAAAAAGATTTTATCTTCAAATACAAGAACTTTTCGTGGTTTTGATGGTTTTCAGCAAATGAACATATTTCAGCGAGCTGGAAGTTTTTTCCTTAATAGAGTAAGATTTTATCTTAAAATACAAGAACTTTTCGTGGTTCTTGTCAATTTTTGTTGGTTTTCATCTAATGAACTTATTTCAGTCAGCTGGATCTTTCTTCTTCAAAGCAAAAAGATTTTATCTTCAAATACAAGAACTTTTCGTGGTTTTGATGGTTTTCAGCAAATGAACATATTTCAGCGAGCTGGAAGTTTTTTCCTTAATAGAGTAAGATTTTATCTTAAAATACAAGAACTTTTCGTGGTTCTTGTCATTTTTTGTTGGTTTTCATCTAATGAACTTATTTCAGTCAGCTGGATCTTTCTTCTTCAAAGCAAAAAGATTTTATCTTCAAATACAAGAACTTTTCGTGGTTTTGATGGTTTTCAGCAAATGAACATATTTCAGCGAGCTGGAAGTTTTTTCCTTAAAAGTGTAAGATTTTATCTTAAAATACAAGACCTTTTCGTGGTTCTTGACAAATTTTGTTGGTTTTCATCTAATGAACTTATTTCAGTCAGCTAGATCTTTCTTCTTCAAAGCAAAAAGATTTTATCTTCAAATACAAGAACTTTTCGTGGTTTTGTTGGTTTTCAGCAAATGAACAGATTTCAGGGAGCAAGAAGTTTTTTCTTTAATAGCGTAAGATTTTATCTTAAAATACAAGAACTTTTCGTGGTTCTTGTCAATTTTTGTTGGTTTTCATCTCATGAACTTATTTCAGTCAGCTAGATCTTTCTTCTTCAAAGCAAAAAGATTTTATCTTCAAATACAAGAACTTTTCGTGGTTTTGATGGTTTTCAGCAAATGAACATATTTCAGCGAGCTGGAAGTTTTTTCCTTAATAGAGTAAGATTTTATCTTAAAATACAAGAACTTTTCGTGGTTCTTGTCAATTTTTGTTGGTTTTCATCTAATGAACTTATTTCAGTCAGCTAGATCTTTCTTCTTCAAAGCAAAAAGATTTTATCTTCAAATACAAGAACTTTTCGTGGTTTTGATGGTTTTCAGCAAATGAACATATTTCAGCGAGCTGGAAGTTTTTTCCTGAAAAGAGTAAGATTTTATCTTAAAATACAAGAACTTTTCGTGGTTCTTGTCAATTTTTGTTGGTTTTCATCCAATGAACTTATTTCAGTCAGCTAGATCTTTCTTCTTCAAAGCAAAAAGATTTTATCTTCAAATACAAGAACTTTTCGTGGTTTTGTTGGTTTTCAGCAAATGAACATATTTCAGCGATCTGGGAGTTTTTTCTTTAATAGCGTAAGATTTTATCTTAAAATACAAGAACTTTTCGTGGTTCTTGTCAATTTTTGTTGGTTTTCATCTCATGAACTTATTTCAGTCAGCTAGATCTTTCTTCTTCAAAGCAAAAAGATTTTATCTTCAAATACAAGAACTTTTCGTGGTTTTGTTGGTTTTCAGCAAATGAACAGATTTCAGCGAGCAAGAAGTTTTTTCATTAGTAGCGTAAGATTTTATCTTAAAATACAAGAACCTTTCGTGGTTCTTGTCAATTTTTGTTGGTTTTCATCTAATGAACTTATTTCAGTCAGCTAGATCTTTCTTCTTCAAAGCAAAAGGATTTTATCTTCAAATACAAGAACTTTTCGTTGTTTTGTTGGTTTTCAGCAAATGAACAGATTTCAGCGAGCAAGAAGTTTTTTCTTTAATAGCGTAAGATTTTATCTTAAAATACAAGAACTTTTCGTGGTTCTTGTCAATTTTTGTTGGTTTTCATCTCATGAACTTATTTCAGTCAGCTGGATCTTTCTTCTTCAAAGCAAAAAGATTTTATCTTCAAGTACAAGAACTTTTCGTGGTTTTGATGGTTTTCAGCAAATGAACATATTTCAGCGATCTGGGAGTTTTTTCTTTAATAGCGCAAGATTTTATCTTAAAATACTAGAACTTTTCGTGGTTCTTGTCAATTTTTGTTGGTTTTCATCTAATGAACTTATTTCAGTCAGCTAGATCTTTCTTCTTCAAAGCAAAAAGATTTTATCTTCAAATACAAGAACTTTTCGTGGTTTTGATGGTTTTCAGCAAATGAACATATTTCATCGAGCTGGAAGTTTTTTCCTTAATATCGTAAGAATTTATCTTAAAATACAAGAACTTTTCGTGGTTCTTGTCAATTTTTGTTGGTTTTCATCTAATGAACTTATTTCAGTCAGCTAGATCTTTCTTCTTCAAAGCAAAAAGATTTTATCTTCAAATACAAGAACTTTTCGTGGTTTTGATGGTTTTCAGCAAATGAACAGATTTCAGGGAGCAAGAAGTTTTTTCTTGAATAGCGTAAGATTTTATCTTAAAATACAAGAACTTTTCGTGGTTCTTGTCAATTTTTGTTGGTTTTCATCTCATGAACTTATTTCAGTCAGCTCGATCTTTCTTCTTCAAAGCAAAAAGATTTTATCTTCAAATACAAGAACTTTTCGTGGTTTTGATGGTTTTCAGCAAATGAACATATTTCAGCGAGCTGGAAGTTTTTTCCTTAATAGAGTAAGATTTTATCTTAAAATACAAGAACATTTCGTGGTTCTTGTCAATTTTTGTTGGTTTTCATCTAATGAACTTATTTCAGTCAGCTAGATCTTTCTTCTTCAAAGCAAAAAGATTTTATCTTCAAATACAAGAACTTTTCGTGGTTTTGATGGTTTTCAGCAAATGAACATATTTCAGCGAGCTGGAAGTTTTTTCCTTAATAGAGTAAGATTTTATCTTAAAATACAAGAACTTTTCGTGGTTCTTGTCAATTTTTGTTGGTTTTCATCTAAGGAACTTATTTCAGTCAGCTGGATCTTTCTTCTTCAAAGCAAAAAGATTTTATCTTCAAATACAAGAACTTTTCGTGGTTTTGATGGTTTTCAGCAAATGAACATATTTCAGCGAGCTGGAAGTTTTTTCCTTAAAAGTGTAAGATTTTATCTTAAAATACAAGACCTTTTCGTGGTTCTTGACAAATTTTGTTGGTTTTTATCTAATGAACTTATTTCAGTCAGCTGGATCTTTCTTCTTCAAAACAAAAAGATTTTATCTTCAAATACAAGAACTTTTCGTGGTTTTGATGGTTTTCAGCAAAAGAACATATTTCAGCGAGCTGGAAGTTTTTTCCTTAATAGAGTAAGATTTTATCTTAAAATACAAGAACTTTTCGTGGTTCTTGTCATTTTTTGTTGGTTTTCATCTAATGAACTTATTTCAGTCAGCTGGATCTTTCTTCTTCAAAGCAAAAAGATTTTATCTTCAAATGCAAGAACTTTTCGTGGTTTTGTTGGTTTTCAGCAAATGAGCAGATTTCAGGGAGCAAGAAGTTTTTTCTTTAATAGCGTAAGATTTTATCTTAAAATACAAGAACTTTTCGTGGTTCTTGTCAATTTTTGTTGGTTTTCATCTCATGAACTTATTTCAGTCAGCTAGATCTTTCTTCTTCAAAGCAAAAAGATTTTATCTTCAAATACAAGAACTTTTCGTGGTTTTGATGGTTTTCAGCAAATGAACATATTTCAGCGAGCTGGAAGTTTTTTCCTTAATAGAGTAAGATTTTATCTTAAAATACAAGAACTGTTCGTGGTTCTTGTCAATTTTTGTTGGTTTTCATCTAATGAACTTATTTCAGTCAGCTAGATCTTTCTTCTTCAAAGCAAAAAGATTTTATCTTCAAATACAAGAACTTTTCGTGGTTTTGATGGTTTTCAGCAAATGAACATATTTCAGCGAGCTGGAAGTTTTTTCCTTCATAGAGTAAGATTTTATCTTAAAATACAAGAACTTTTCGTGGTTCTTGTCAATTTTTGTTGGTTTTCATCCAATGAACTTATTTCAGTCAGCTAGATCTTTCTTCTTCAAAGCAAAAAGATTTTATCTTCAAATACAAGAACTTTTCGTGGTTTTGATGGTTTTCAGCAAATGAACATATTTCAGCGAGCTGGAAGTTTTTTCCTTAATAGAGTAAGATTTTATCTTAAAATACAAGAACTGTTCGTGGTTCTTGTCAATTTTTGTTGGTTTTCATCTAATGAACTTATTTCAGTCAGCTAGATCTTTCTTCTTCAAAGCAAAAAGATTTTATCTTCAAATACAAGAACTTTTTGTGGTTTTGATGGTTTTCAGCAAATGAACATATTTCAGTGAGATGGAAGTTTTTTCCTTAATAGAGTAAGATTTCATCTTAAAATACAAGAACTTTTCGTGGTTCTTGTCAATTTTTGTTGGTTTTCATCGAATGAACTTATTTCAGTCAGCTGGATCTTTCTTCTTCAAAGCAAAAAGATTTTATCTTCAAATACAAGAACTTTTCGTGGTTTTGATGGTTTTCAGCAAATGAACATATTTCAGCGAGCTGGAAGTTTTTTCCTTAAAAGTGGAAGATTTTATCTTAAAATACAAGACCTTTTCGTGGTTCTTGACAAATTTTGTTGGTTTTCATCTAATGAACTTATTTCAGTCAGCTTGATCTTTCTTCTTCAAAGCAAAAAGATTTTATCTTCAAGTACAAGAACTTTTCGTGGTTTTGTTGGATTTCAGCAAATGAACAGATTTCAGGGAGCAAGAAGTTTTTTCTTTAATAGCGTAAGATTTTATCTTAAAATACAAGAACCTTTCGTGGTTCTTGTCAATTTTTGTTGGTTTTCATCTCATGAACTTATTTCAGTCAGCTAGATCTTTCTTCTTCAAAGCAAAAAGATTTTATCTTCAAATACAAGAACTTTTCGTGGTTTTGATGGTTTTCAGCAAATGAACATATTTCAGCGAGCTGGAAGTTTTTTGCTTAATACCGTCAGATTTTATCTTAAAATACAAGAACTTTTCGTGGTTCTTGTCAATTTTTGTTGGTTTTCATCTAATGAACTTATTTCAGTCAGCTAGATCTTTCTTCTTCAAAGCAAAAAGATTTTATCTTCAAATACAAGAACTTTTTGTGGTTTTGATGGTTTTCAGCAAATGAACATATTTCAGCGAGCTGGAAGTTTTTTCCTTAACAGTGTAAGATTTTATCTTAAAATACAAGACATTTTCGTGGTTCTTGACAAATTTTGTTGGTTTTCATCTCATGAACTTATTTCAGTCAGCAAGATCTTTCTTCTTCAAAGCAAAAAGATTTTATCTTCAAATACAAGAACTTTTCGTGGTTTTGATGGTTTTCAGCAAATGAACAGATTTCAGGGAGCAAGAAGTTTTTTCTTTAATAGCGTAAGATTTTATCTTAAAATACAAGAACTTTTCGTGGTTCTTGTCAGTTTTTGTTGGTTTTCATCTCATGAACTTATTTCAGTCAGCTAGATCTTTCTTCTTCAAAGCAAAAAGATTTTATCTTCAAATACAAGAAATTTTCGTGGTTTTGATGGTTTTCAGCAAATGAACATATTTCAGCGAGCTGGAAGTTTTTTCCTTAATAGAGTAAGATTTTATCTTAAAATACAAGAACTTTTCATGGTTCTTGTCAATTTTTGTTGGTTTTCATCTAATGAACTTATTTCAGTCAGCTAGATCTTTCTTCTTCAAAGCAAAAAGATTTTATCTTCAAATACAAGAACTTTTCGTGGTTTTGATGGTTTTCAGCAAATGAACATATTTCAGCGAGCTGGAAGTTTTTTCCTTAATAGAGTAAGATTTTATCTTAAAATACAAGAACTTTTCGTGGTTCTTGTCAATTTTTGTTGGTTTTCATCGAATGAACTTATTTCAGTCAGCTGGATCTTTCTTCTTCAAAGCAAAAAGATTTTATCTTCAAATACAAGAACTTTTCGTGGTTTTGTTGGTTTTCAGCAAAAGAACATATTTCAGCGATCTGGGAGTTTTTTCTTTAATAGCGTAAGATTTTATCTTAAAATACAAGAACTTTTAGTGGTTCTTGTCAATTTTTGTTGGTTTTCATCTAATGAACTTATTTCAGTCAACTAGATCTTTCTTCTTCAAAGCAAAAAGATTTTATCTTCAAATACAAGAACTTTTCGTGGTTTTGTTGGATTTCAGCAAATGAACAGATTTCAGGGAGCAAGAAGTTTTTTCTTTAATAGCGTAAGATTTTATCTTAAAATACAAGAACCTTTCGTGGTTCTTGTCAATTTTTGTTGGTTTTCATCTCATGAACTTATTTCAGTCAGCTAGATCTTTCTTCTTCAAAGCAAAAAGATTTTATCTTCAAATACAAGAACTTTTCGTGGTTTTGATGGTTTTCAGCAAATGAACATATTTCAGCGAGCTGGAAGTTTTTTGCTTAATACCGTCAGATTTTATCTTAAAATACAAGAACTTTTCGTGGTTCTTGTCAATTTTTGTTGGTTTTCATCTAATGAACTTATTTCAGTCAGCTAGATCTTTCTTCTTCAAAGCAAAAAGATTTTATCTTCAAATACAAGAACTTTTTGTGGTTTTGATGGTTTTCAGCAAATGAACATATTTCAGCGAGCTGGAAGTTTTTTCCTTAACAGTGTAAGATTTTATCTTAAAATACAAGACATTTTCGTGGTTCTTGACAAATTTTGTTGGTTTTCATCTCATGAACTTATTTCAGTCAGCAAGATCTTTCTTCTTCAAAGCAAAAAGATTTTATCTTCAAATACAAGAACTTTTCGTGGTTTTGATGGTTTTCAGCAAATGAACAGATTTCAGGGAGCAAGAAGTTTTTTCTTTAATGGCGTAAGATTTTATCTTAAAATACAAGAACTTTTCGTGGTTCTTGTCAGTTTTTGTTGGTTTTCATCTCATGAACTTATTTCAGTCAGCTAGATCTTTCTTCTTCAAAGCAAAAAGATTTTATCTTCAAATACAAGAAATTTTCGTGGTTTTGATGGTTTTCAGCAAATGAACATATTTCAGCGAGCTGGAAGTTTTTTCCTTAATAGAGTAAGATTTTATCTTAAAATACAAGAACTTTTCATGGTTCTTGTCAATTTTTGTTGGTTTTCATCTAATGAACTTATTTCAGTCAGCTAGATCTTTCTTCTTCAAAGCAAAAAGATTTTATCTTCAAATACAAGAACTTTTCGTGGTTTTGATGGTTTTCAGCAAATGAACATATTTCAGCGAGCTGGAAGTTTTTTCCTTAATAGAGTAAGATTTTATCTTAAAATACAAGAACTTTTCGTGGTTCTTGTCAATTTTTGTTGGTTTTCATCGAATGAACTTATTTCAGTCAGCTGGATCTTTCTTCTTCAAAGCAAAAAGATTTTATCTTCAAATACAAGAACTTTTCGTGGTTTTGTTGGTTTTCAGCAAAAGAACATATTTCAGCGATCTGGGAGTTTTTTCTTTAATAGCGTAAGATTTTATCTTAAAATACAAGAACTTTTAGTGGTTCTTGTCAATTTTTGTTGGTTTTCATCTAATGAACTTATTTCAGTCAACTAGATCTTTCTTCTTCAAAGCAAAAAGATTTTATCTTCAAATACAAGAACTTTTCGTGGTTTTGTTGGTTTTCAGCAAATGAACAGATTTCAGCGAGCTGGGAGTTTTTTCTTCAATAGCGTAAGATTTTATCTTAAAATACAAGAACTTTTCGTGGTTCTTGTCAATTTTTGTTGGTTTTCATCTGATGAACTTATTTCAGTCAGCTAGATCTTTCTTCTTCAAAGCAAAAAGATTTTATCTTCAAATACAAGAACTTTTCGTGGTTTTGATGGTTTTCAGCAAATGAACATATTTCAGCGAGCTGGAAGTTTTTTCCTTAATAGAGTAAGATTTTATCTTAAAATACAAGAACTTTTCGTGGTTCTTGTCAATTTTTGTTGGTTTTCATCTAATGAACTTATTTCAGTCAGCTAGATCTTTCTTCTTCAAAGCAAAAAGATTTTATCTTCAAATACAAGAACTTCTCGTGGTTTTGATGGTTTTCAGCAAATTGACATATTTCAGTGAGCTGGAAATTTTTTCCTTAATAGAGTAAGATTTCATCTTAAAATACAAGAACTTTTCGTGGTTCTTGTCAATTTTTGTTGGTTTTCATCGAATGAACTTATTTCAGTCAGCTGGATCTTTCTTCTTCAAAGCAAAAAGATTTTATCTTCAAATACAAGAACTTTTCGTGGTTTTGATGGTTTTCAGCAAATGAACATATTTCAGCGAGCTGGAAGTTTTTTCCTTAAAAGTGGAAGATTTTATCTTAAAATACAAGAACTTTTCGTGGTTCTTGTCAATTTTTGTTGGTTTTCATCTCATGAACTTATTTCAGTCAGCTAGATCTTTCTTCTTCAAAGCAAAAAGATTTTATCTTCAAATACAAGAACTTTTCGTGGTTTTGTTGGTTTTCAGCAAATGAACAGATTTCAGCGAGCTGGGAGTTTTTTCTTCAAAAGCGTAAGATTTTATCTTAAAATTCAAGAACTTTTCGTGGTTCTTGTCAATTTTTGTTGGTTTTCATCTAATGAACTTATTTCAGTCAGCTCGATCTTTCTTCTTCAAAGCAAAAGGATTTTATCTTCAAATACAAGAACTTTTCGTGGTTTTGATGGTTTTCAGCAAATCAACATATTTCAGCGAGATGGAAGTTTTTTCCTTAATAGCGTAAGATTTTATCTTAAAATACAATAACTTTTCGTGGTTCTTGTCAATTTTTGTTGGTTTTCATCTAATGAACTTATTTCAGTCAGCTAGATCTTTCTGCTTCTAAGCAAAAAGATTTTATCTTCAAATACAAGAACTTTTCGTGGTTTTGATGGTTTTCAGCAAATGAACATATTTCAGCGAGCTGGAAGTTTTTTCCTTAAAAGTGTAAGATTTTATCTTAAAATACAAGACCTTTTCGTGGTTCTTGACAAATTTTGTTGGTTTTCATCGAATGAACTTATTTCAGTCAGCTAGATCTTTCTTCTTCAAAGCAAAAAGATTTTATCTTCAAATACAAGAACTTTTCGTGGTTTTGATGGTTTTCAGCAAATGAACATATTCCAGCGAGCTGGAAGTTTTTTCCTTAATAGAGTAAGATTTTATCTTAAATACAAGAACTTTTCGTGGTTCTTGTCAATTTTTGTTGGTTTTCATCTAATGAACTTATTTCAGTCAGCTAGATCTTTCTTCTTCAAAGCAAAAAGATTTTATCTTCAAATACAAGAACTTTTAATTTTTTTGATGGTTTTCAGCAAATGAACATATTTCAGCGAGCTGGAAGTTTTTTCCTTAATAGAGTAAGATTTTATCTTAAAATACAAGAACTTTTCGTGGTTCTTGTCAATTTTTGTTGGTTTTCATCTGATGAACTTATTTCAGTCAGCTAGATCTTTCTTCTTCAAAGCAAAAAGATTTAATCTTCAAATACAAGAACTTTTCGTGGTTTTGTTGGTTTTCAGCAAATGAACATATTTCAGCGATCTGGGAGTTTTTTTCTTGAATAGCGTAAGATTTTATCTTAAAATACAAGAACTTATCGTTGTTCTTGTCAATTTTTGTTGGTTTTCATCTGATGAACTTATTTCAGTCAGCTGGATCTTTCTTCTTCAAAGCAAAAAGATTTTATCTTCAAATACAAGAACTTTTCATGGTTTTGATGGTTTTCAGCAAATGAACATATTTCAGCGAGCTGGAAGTTTTTTCCTTAATAGCGCAAGATTTTATCTTAAAATACAAGAACTTTTCGTGGTTCTTGTCAATTTTTGTTGGTTTTCATCTCATGAACTTATTTCAGTCAGCTAGATCTTTCTTCTTCAAAGCAAAAAGATTTTATCTTCAAATACAAGAACTTTTCGTGGTTTTGTTGGTTTTCAGCAAATGAACATATTTCAGCGAGCTGGGAGTTTTTTCTTCAATAGCGTAAGATTTTATCTTAAAATACAAGAACTTTTCGTGGTTCTTGTCAATTTTTGTTGATTTTCATCGAATGAACTTATTTCAGTCAGCTAGATCTTTCTTCTTCAAAGCAAAAAGATTTTATCTTCAAATACAAGAACTTTTCGTGGTTTTGTTGGTTTTCAGCAAATGAACAGATTTCAGGGAGCAAGAAGTTTTTTCTTTAATAGCGTAAGATTTTATCTTAAAATACAAGAACTTTTCGTGGTTCTTGTCAGTTTTTGTTGGTTTTCATCTCATGAACTTATTTCAGTCAGCTCGATCTTTCTTCTTCAAAGCAAAAAGATTTTATCTTCAAATACAAGAAATTTTCGTGGTTTTGATGGTTTTCAGCAAATGAACATATTTCAGCGAGCTGGAAGTTTTTTCCTTAATAGAGTAAGATTTTATCTTAAAATACAAGAACTTTTCGTGGTTCTTGTCAATTTTTGTTGGTTTTCATCTAATGAACTTATTTCAGTCAGCTAGATCTTTCTTCTTCAAAGCAAAAAGATTTTATCTTCAAATACAAGAACTTTTCGTGGTTTTGTTGGTTTTCAGCAAATGAACATATTTCAGCGAGCTGGAAGTTTTTTCCTTAATAGAGTAAGATTTTATCTTAAAATACAAGAACTTTTCGTGGTTCTTGTCAATTTTTGTTGGTTTTCATCTAATGAACTTATTTCAGTCAGCTAGATCTTTCTTCTTCAAAGCAAAAAGATTTTATCTTCAAATACAAGAACTTTTCGTGGTTTTGTTGGTTTTCAGCAAAAGAACATATTTCAGCGATCTGGGAGTTTTTTCTTTAATAGTGTAAGATTTTATCTTAAAATACAAGAACTTTTCGTGGTTCTTGTCAATTTTTGTTGGTTTTCATCTCATGAACTTATTTCAGTCAGCTAGATCTTTCTTCTTCAAAGCAAAAAGATTTTATCTTCAAATACAAGAACTTTTCGTGGTTTTGTTGGTTTTCAGCAAATGAACAGATTTCAGCGAGCTGGGAGTTTTTTCTTCAATAGCGTAAGATTTTATCTTAAAATACAAGAACTTTTCGTGGTTCTTGTCAATTTTTGTTGGTTTTCATCTGATGAACTTATTTCAGTCAGCTAGATCTTTCTTCTTCAAAGCAAAAAGATTTTATCTTCAAATACAAGAACTTTTCGTGGTTTTGATGGTTTTCAGCAAATGAACATATTTCAGCGAGCTGGAAGTTTTTTCCTTAATAGAGTAAGATTTTATCTTAAAATACAAGAACTTTTCGTGGTTCTTGTCAATTTTTGTTGGTTTTCATCTAATGAACTTATTTCAGTCAGCTAGATCTTTCTTCTTCAAAGCAAAAAGATTTTATCTTCAAATACAAGAACTTCTCGTGGTTTTGATGGTTTTCAGCAAATTGACATATTTCAGTGAGCTGGAAATTTTTTCCTTAATAGAGTAAGATTTCATCTTAAAATACAAGAACTTTTCGTGGTTCTTGTCAATTTTTGTTGGTTTTCATCGAATGAACTTATTTCAGTCAGCTGGATCTTTCTTCTTCAAAGCAAAAAGATTTTATCTTCAAATACAAGAACTTTTCGTGGTTTTGATGGTTTTCAGCAAATGAACATATTTCAGCGAGCTGGAAGTTTTTTCCTTAAAAGTGGAAGATTTTATCTTAAAATACAAGAACTTTTCGTGGTTCTTGTCAATTTTTGTTGGTTTTCATCTCATGAACTTATTTCAGTCAGCTAGATCTTTCTTCTTCAAAGCAAAAAGATTTTATCTTCAAATACAAGAACTTTTCGTGGTTTTGTTGGTTTTCAGCAAATGAACAGATTTCAGCGAGCTGGGAGTTTTTTCTTCAAAAGCGTAAGATTTTATCTTAAAATTCAAGAACTTTTCGTGGTTCTTGTCAATTTTTGTTGGTTTTCATCTAATGAACTTATTTCAGTCAGCTCGATCTTTCTTCTTCAAAGCAAAAGGATTTTATCTTCAAATACAAGAACTTTTCGTGGTTTTGATGGTTTTCAGCAAATCAACATATTTCAGCGAGATGGAAGTTTTTTCCTTAATAGCGTAAGATTTTATCTTAAAATACAATAACTTTTCGTGGTTCTTGTCAATTTTTGTTGGTTTTCATCTAATGAACTTATTTCAGTCAGCTAGATCTTTCTGCTTCTAAGCAAAAAGATTTTATCTTCAAATACAAGAACTTTTCGTGGTTTTGATGGTTTTCAGCAAATGAACATATTTCAGCGAGCTGGAAGTTTTTTCCTTAAAAGTGTAAGATTTTATCTTAAAATACAAGACCTTTTCGTGGTTCTTGACAAATTTTGTTGGTTTTCATCGAATGAACTTATTTCAGTCAGCTAGATCTTTCTTCTTCAAAGCAAAAAGATTTTATCTTCAAATACAAGAACTTTTCGTGGTTTTGATGGTTTTCAGCAAATGAACATATTCCAGCGAGCTGGAAGTTTTTTCCTTAATAGAGTAAGATTTTATCTTAAATACAAGAACTTTTCGTGGTTCTTGTCAATTTTTGTTGGTTTTCATCTAATGAACTTATTTCAGTCAGCTAGATCTTTCTTCTTCAAAGCAAAAAGATTTTATCTTCAAATACAAGAACTTTTAATTTTTTTGATGGTTTTCAGCAAATGAACATATTTCAGCGAGCTGGAAGTTTTTTCCTTAATAGAGTAAGATTTTATCTTAAAATACAAGAACTTTTCGTGGTTCTTGTCAATTTTTGTTGGTTTTCATCTGATGAACTTATTTCAGTCAGCTAGATCTTTCTTCTTCAAAGCAAAAAGATTTAATCTTCAAATACAAGAACTTTTCGTGGTTTTGTTGGTTTTCAGCAAATGAACATATTTCAGCGATCTGGGAGTTTTTTTCTTGAATGGCGTAAGATTTTATCTTAAAATACAAGAACTTATCGTGGTTCTTGTCAATTTTTGTTGGTTTTCATCTGATGAACTTATTTCAGTCAGCTGGATCTTTCTTCTTCAAAGCAAAAAGATTTTATCTTCAAATACAAGAACTTTTCATGGTTTTGATGGTTTTCAGCAAATGAACATATTTCAGCGAGCTGGAAGTTTTTTCCTTAATAGCGCAAGATTTTATCTTAAAATACAAGAACTTTTCGTGGTTCTTGTCAATTTTTGTTGGTTTTCATCTCATGAACTTATTTCAGTCAGCTAGATCTTTCTTCTTCAAAGCAAAAAGATTTTATCTTCAAATACAAGAACTTTTCGTGGTTTTGTTGGTTTTCAGCAAATGAACATATTTCAGCGAGCTGGGAGTTTTTTCTTCAATAGCGTAAGATTTTATCTTAAAATACAAGAACTTTTCGTGGTTCTTGTCAATTTTTGTTGATTTTCATCGAATGAACTTATTTCAGTCAGCTAGATCTTTCTTCTTCAAAGCAAAAAGATTTTATCTTCAAATACAAGAACTTTTCGTGGTTTTGTTGGTTTTCAGCAAATGAACAGATTTCAGGGAGCAAGAAGTTTTTTCTTTAATAGCGTAAGATTTTATCTTAAAATACAAGAACTTTTCGTGGTTCTTGTCAGTTTTTGTTGGTTTTCATCTCATGAACTTATTTCAGTCAGCTCGATCTTTCTTCTTCAAAGCAAAAAGATTTTATCTTCAAATACAAGAAATTTTCGTGGTTTTGATGGTTTTCAGCAAATGAACATATTTCAGCGAGCTGGAAGTTTTTTCCTTAATAGAGTAAGATTTTATCTTAAAATACAAGAACTTTTCGTGGTTCTTGTCAATTTTTGTTGGTTTTCATCTAATGAACTTATTTCAGTCAGCTAGATCTTTCTTCTTCAAAGCAAAAAGATTTTATCTTCAAATACAAGAACTTTTCGTGGTTTTGATGGTTTTCAGCAAATCAACATATTTCAGCGAGATGGAAGTTTTTTCCTTAATAGCGTAAGATTTTATCTTAAAATACAATAACTTTTCGTGGTTCTTGTCAATTTTTGTTGGTTTTCATCTAATGAACTTATTTCAGTCAGCTAGATCTTTCTGCTTCTAAGCAAAAAGATTTTATCTTCAAATACAAGAACTTTTCGTGGTTTTGATGGTTTTCAGCAAATGAACATATTTCAGCGAGCTGGAAGTTTTTTCCTTAAAAGTGTAAGATTTTATCTTAAAATACAAGACCTTTTCGTGGTTCTTGACAAATTTTGTTGGTTTTCATCGAATGAACTTATTTCAGTCAGCTAGATCTTTCTTCTTCAAAGCAAAAAGATTTTATCTTCAAATACAAGAACTTTTCGTGGTTTTGATGGTTTTCAGCAAATGAACATATTCCAGCGAGCTGGAAGTTTTTTCCTTAATAGAGTAAGATTTTATCTTAAATACAAGAACTTTTCGTGGTTCTTGTCAATTTTTGTTGGTTTTCATCTAATGAACTTATTTCAGTCAGCTAGATCTTTCTTCTTCAAAGCAAAAAGATTTTATCTTCAAATACAAGAACTTTTAATTTTTTTGATGGTTTTCAGCAAATGAACATATTTCAGCGAGCTGGAAGTTTTTTCCTTAATAGAGTAAGATTTTATCTTAAAATACAAGAACTTTTCGTGGTTCTTGTCAATTTTTGTTGGTTTTCATCTGATGAACTTATTTCAGTCAGCTAGATCTTTCTTCTTCAAAGCAAAAAGATTTAATCTTCAAATACAAGAACTTTTCGTGGTTTTGTTGGTTTTCAGCAAATGAACATATTTCAGCGATCTGGGAGTTTTTTTCTTGAATAGCGTAAGATTTTATCTTAAAATACAAGAACTTATCGTTGTTCTTGTCAATTTTTGTTGGTTTTCATCTGATGAACTTATTTCAGTCAGCTGGATCTTTCTTCTTCAAAGCAAAAAGATTTTATCTTCAAATACAAGAACTTTTCATGGTTTTGATGGTTTTCAGCAAATGAACATATTTCAGCGAGCTGGAAGTTTTTTCCTTAATAGCGCAAGATTTTATCTTAAAATACAAGAACTTTTCGTGGTTCTTGTCAATTTTTGTTGGTTTTCATCTAATGAACTTATTTCAGTCAGCTAGATCTTTCTTCTTCAAAGCAAAAAGATTTTATCTTCAAATACAAGAACTTTTCGTGGTTTTGATGGTTTTCAGCAAATCAACATATTTCAGCGAGATGGAAGTTTTTTCCTTAATAGCGTAAGATTTTATCTTAAAATACAATAACTTTTCGTGGTTCTTGTCAATTTTTGTTGGTTTTCATCTAATGAACTTATTTCAGTCAGCTAGATCTTTCTGCTTCTAAGCAAAAAGATTTTATCTTCAAATACAAGAACTTTTCGTGGTTTTGATGGTTTTCAGCAAATGAACATATTTCAGCGAGCTGGAAGTTTTTTCCTTAAAAGTGTAAGATTTTATCTTAAAATACAAGACCTTTTCGTGGTTCTTGACAAATTTTGTTGGTTTTCATCGAATGAACTTATTTCAGTCAGCTAGATCTTTCTTCTTCAAAGCAAAAAGATTTTATCTTCAAATACAAGAACTTTTCGTGGTTTTGATGGTTTTCAGCAAATGAACATATTCCAGCGAGCTGGAAGTTTTTTCCTTAATAGAGTAAGATTTTATCTTAAATACAAGAACTTTTCGTGGTTCTTGTCAATTTTTGTTGGTTTTCATCTAATGAACTTATTTCAGTCAGCTAGATCTTTCTTCTTCAAAGCAAAAAGATTTTATCTTCAAATACAAGAACTTTTAATTTTTTTGATGGTTTTCAGCAAATGAACATATTTCAGCGAGCTGGAAGTTTTTTCCTTAATAGAGTAAGATTTTATCTTAAAATACAAGAACTTTTCGTGGTTCTTGTCAATTTTTGTTGGTTTTCATCTGATGAACTTATTTCAGTCAGCTAGATCTTTCTTCTTCAAAGCAAAAAGATTTAATCTTCAAATACAAGAACTTTTCGTGGTTTTGTTGGTTTTCAGCAAATGAACATATTTCAGCGATCTGGGAGTTTTTTTCTTGAATAGCGTAAGATTTTATCTTAAAATACAAGAACTTATCGTTGTTCTTGTCAATTTTTGTTGGTTTTCATCTGATGAACTTATTTCAGTCAGCTGGATCTTTCTTCTTCAAAGCAAAAAGATTTTATCTTCAAATACAAGAACTTTTCATGGTTTTGATGGTTTTCAGCAAATGAACATATTTCAGCGAGCTGGAAGTTTTTTCCTTAATAGCGCAAGATTTTATCTTAAAATACAAGAACTTTTCGTGGTTCTTGTCAATTTTTGTTGGTTTTCATCTCATGAACTTATTTCAGTCAGCTAGATCTTTCTTCTTCAAAGCAAAAAGATTTTATCTTCAAATACAAGAACTTTTCGTGGTTTTGTTGGTTTTCAGCAAATGAACATATTTCAGCGAGCTGGGAGTTTTTTCTTCAATAGCGTAAGATTTTATCTTAAAATACAAGAACTTTTCGTGGTTCTTGTCAATTTTTGTTGATTTTCATCGAATGAACTTATTTCAGTCAGCTAGATCTTTCTTCTTCAAAGCAAAAAGATTTTATCTTCAAATACAAGAACTTTTCGTGGTTTTGTTGGTTTTCAGCAAATGAACAGATTTCAGGGAGCAAGAAGTTTTTTCTTTAATAGCGTAAGATTTTATCTTAAAATACAAGAACTTTTCGTGGTTCTTGTCAGTTTTTGTTGGTTTTCATCTCATGAACTTATTTCAGTCAGCTCGATCTTTCTTCTTCAAAGCAAAAAGATTTTATCTTCAAATACAAGAAATTTTCGTGGTTTTGATGGTTTTCAGCAAATGAACATATTTCAGCGAGCTGGAAGTTTTTTCCTTAATAGAGTAAGATTTTATCTTAAAATACAAGAACTTTTCGTGGTTCTTGTCAATTTTTGTTGGTTTTCATCTAATGAACTTATTTCAGTCAGCTAGATCTTTCTTCTTCAAAGCAAAAAGATTTTATCTTCAAATACAAGAACTTTTCGTGGTTTTGTTGGTTTTCAGCAAATGAACATATTTCAGCGAGCTGGAAGTTTTTTCCTTAATAGAGTAAGATTTTATCTTAAAATACAAGAACTTTTCGTGGTTCTTGTCAATTTTTGTTGGTTTTCATCTAATGAACTTATTTCAGTCAGCTAGATCTTTCTTCTTCAAAGCAAAAAGATTTTATCTTCAAATACAAGAACTTTTCGTGGTTTTGTTGGTTTTCAGCAAAAGAACATATTTCAGCGATCTGGGAGTTTTTTCTTTAATAGTGTAAGATTTTATCTTAAAATACAAGAACTTTTCGTGGTTCTTGTCAATTTTTGTTGGTTTTCATCTCATGAACTTATTTCAGTCAGCTAGATCTTTCTTCTTCAAAGCAAAAAGATTTTATCTTCAAATACAAGAACTTTTCGTGGTTTTGTTGGTTTTCAGCAAATGAACAGATTTCAGCGAGCTGGGAGTTTTTTCTTCAATAGCGTAAGATTTTATCTTAAAATACAAGAACTTTTCGTGGTTCTTGTCAATTTTTGTTGGTTTTCATCTGATGAACTTATTTCAGTCAGCTAGATCTTTCTTCTTCAAAGCAAAAAGATTTTATCTTCAAATACAAGAACTTTTCGTGGTTTTGATGGTTTTCAGCAAATGAACATATTTCAGCGAGCTGGAAGTTTTTTCCTTAATAGAGTAAGATTTTATCTTAAAATACAAGAACTTTTCGTGGTTCTTGTCAATTTTTGTTGGTTTTCATCTAATGAACTTATTTCAGTCAGCTAGATCTTTCTTCTTCAAAGCAAAAAGATTTTATCTTCAAATACAAGAACTTCTCGTGGTTTTGATGGTTTTCAGCAAATTGACATATTTCAGTGAGCTGGAAATTTTTTCCTTAATAGAGTAAGATTTCATCTTAAAATACAAGAACTTTTCGTGGTTCTTGTCAATTTTTGTTGGTTTTCATCGAATGAACTTATTTCAGTCAGCTGGATCTTTCTTCTTCAAAGCAAAAAGATTTTATCTTCAAATACAAGAACTTTTCGTGGTTTTGATGGTTTTCAGCAAATGAACATATTTCAGCGAGCTGGAAGTTTTTTCCTTAAAAGTGGAAGATTTTATCTTAAAATACAAGAACTTTTCGTGGTTCTTGTCAATTTTTGTTGGTTTTCATCTCATGAACTTATTTCAGTCAGCTAGATCTTTCTTCTTCAAAGCAAAAAGATTTTATCTTCAAATACAAGAACTTTTCGTGGTTTTGTTGGTTTTCAGCAAATGAACAGATTTCAGCGAGCTGGGAGTTTTTTCTTCAAAAGCGTAAGATTTTATCTTAAAATTCAAGAACTTTTCGTGGTTCTTGTCAATTTTTGTTGGTTTTCATCTAATGAACTTATTTCAGTCAGCTCGATCTTTCTTCTTCAAAGCAAAAGGATTTTATCTTCAAATACAAGAACTTTTCGTGGTTTTGATGGTTTTCAGCAAATCAACATATTTCAGCGAGATGGAAGTTTTTTCCTTAATAGCGTAAGATTTTATCTTAAAATACAATAACTTTTCGTGGTTCTTGTCAATTTTTGTTGGTTTTCATCTAATGAACTTATTTCAGTCAGCTAGATCTTTCTGCTTCTAAGCAAAAAGATTTTATCTTCAAATACAAGAACTTTTCGTGGTTTTGATGGTTTTCAGCAAATGAACATATTTCAGCGAGCTGGAAGTTTTTTCCTTAAAAGTGTAAGATTTTATCTTAAAATACAAGACCTTTTCGTGGTTCTTGACAAATTTTGTTGGTTTTCATCGAATGAACTTATTTCAGTCAGCTAGATCTTTCTTCTTCAAAGCAAAAAGATTTTATCTTCAAATACAAGAACTTTTCGTGGTTTTGATGGTTTTCAGCAAATGAACATATTCCAGCGAGCTGGAAGTTTTTTCCTTAATAGAGTAAGATTTTATCTTAAATACAAGAACTTTTCGTGGTTCTTGTCAATTTTTGTTGGTTTTCATCTAATGAACTTATTTCAGTCAGCTAGATCTTTCTTCTTCAAAGCAAAAAGATTTTATCTTCAAATACAAGAACTTTTAATTTTTTTGATGGTTTTCAGCAAATGAACATATTTCAGCGAGCTGGAAGTTTTTTCCTTAATAGAGTAAGATTTTATCTTAAAATACAAGAACTTTTCGTGGTTCTTGTCAATTTTTGTTGGTTTTCATCTGATGAACTTATTTCAGTCAGCTAGATCTTTCTTCTTCAAAGCAAAAAGATTTAATCTTCAAATACAAGAACTTTTCGTGGTTTTGTTGGTTTTCAGCAAATGAACATATTTCAGCGATCTGGGAGTTTTTTTCTTGAATAGCGTAAGATTTTATCTTAAAATACAAGAACTTATCGTGGTTCTTGTCAATTTTTGTTGGTTTTCATCTGATGAACTTATTTCAGTCAGCTGGATCTTTCTTCTTCAAAGCAAAAAGATTTTATCTTCAAATACAAGAACTTTTCATGGTTTTGATGGTTTTCAGCAAATGAACATATTTCAGCGAGCTGGAAGTTTTTTCCTTAATAGCGCAAGATTTTATCTTAAAATACAAGAACTTTTCGTGGTTCTTGTCAATTTTTGTTGGTTTTCATCTCATGAACTTATTTCAGTCAGCTAGATCTTTCTTCTTCAAAGCAAAAAGATTTTATCTTCAAATACAAGAACTTTTCGTGGTTTTGTTGGTTTTCAGCAAATGAACATATTTCAGCGAGCTGGGAGTTTTTTCTTCAATAGCGTAAGATTTTATCTTAAAATACAAGAACTTTTCGTGGTTCTTGTCAATTTTTGTTGATTTTCATCGAATGAACTTATTTCAGTCAGCTAGATCTTTCTTCTTCAAAGCAAAAAGATTTTATCTTCAAATACAAGAACTTTTCGTGGTTTTGTTGGTTTTCAGCAAATGAACAGATTTCAGGGAGCAAGAAGTTTTTTCTTTAATAGCGTAAGATTTTATCTTAAAATACAAGAACTTTTCGTGGTTCTTGTCAGTTTTTGTTGGTTTTCATCTCATGAACTTATTTCAGTCAGCTCGATCTTTCTTCTTCAAAGCAAAAAGATTTTATCTTCAAATACAAGAAATTTTCGTGGTTTTGATGGTTTTCAGCAAATGAACATATTTCAGCGAGCTGGAAGTTTTTTCCTTAATAGAGTAAGATTTTATCTTAAAATACAAGAACTTTTCGTGGTTCTTGTCAATTTTTGTTGGTTTTCATCTAATGAACTTATTTCAGTCAGCTAGATCTTTCTTCTTCAAAGCAAAAAGATTTTATCTTCAAATACAAGAACTTTTCGTGGTTTTGTTGGTTTTCAGCAAATGAACATATTTCAGCGAGCTGGAAGTTTTTTCCTTAATAGAGTAAGATTTTATCTTAAAATACAAGAACTTTTCGTGGTTCTTGTCAATTTTTGTTGGTTTTCATCTAATGAACTTATTTCAGTCAGCTAGATCTTTCTTCTTCAAAGCAAAAAGATTTTATCTTCAAATACAAGAACTTTTCGTGGTTTTGTTGGTTTTCAGCAAAAGAACATATTTCAGCGATCTGGGAGTTTTTTCTTTAATAGTGTAAGATTTTATCTTAAAATACAAGAACTTTTCGTGGTTCTTGTCAATTTTTGTTGATTTTCATCGAATGAACTTATTTCAGTCAGCTAGATCTTTCTTCTTCAAAGCAAAAAGATTTTATCTTCAAATACAAGAACTTTTCGTGGTTTTGTTGGTTTTCAGCAAATGAACAGATTTCAGGGAGCAAGAAGTTTTTTCTTTAATAGCGTAAGATTTTATCTTAAAATACAAGAACTTTTCGTGGTTCTTGTCAGTTTTTGTTGGTTTTCATCTCATGAACTTATTTCAGTCAGCTCGATCTTTCTTCTTCAAAGCAAAAAGATTTTATCTTCAAATACAAGAAATTTTCGTGGTTTTGATGGTTTTCAGCAAATGAACATATTTCAGCGAGCTGGAAGTTTTTTCCTTAATAGAGTAAGATTTTATCTTAAAATACAAGAACTTTTCGTGGTTCTTGTCAATTTTTGTTGGTTTTCATCTAATGAACTTATTTCAGTCAGCTAGATCTTTCTTCTTCAAAGCAAAAAGATTTTATCTTCAAATACAAGAACTTTTCGTGGTTTTGTTGGTTTTCAGCAAATGAACATATTTCAGCGAGCTGGAAGTTTTTTCCTTAATAGAGTAAGATTTTATCTTAAAATACAAGAACTTTTCGTGGTTCTTGTCAATTTTTGTTGGTTTTCATCTAATGAACTTATTTCAGTCAGCTAGATCTTTCTTCTTCAAAGCAAAAAGATTTTATCTTCAAATACAAGAACTTTTCGTGGTTTTGTTGGTTTTCAGCAAAAGAACATATTTCAGCGATCTGGGAGTTTTTTCTTTAATAGTGTAAGATTTTATCTTAAAATACAAGAACTTTTCGTGGTTCTTGTCAATTTTTGTTGGTTTTCATCTCATGAACTTATTTCAGTCAGCTAGATCTTTCTTCTTCAAAGCAAAAAGATTTTATCTTCAAATACAAGAACTTTTCTTGGTTTTGTTGGTTTTCAGCAAATGAACAGATTTCAGCGAGCTGGGAGTTTTTTCTTCAAAAGCGTAAGATTTTATCTTAAAATTCAAGAACTTTTCGTGGTTCTTGTCAATTTTTGTTGGTTTTCATCTAATGAACTTATTTCAGTCAGCTCGATCTTTCTTCTTCAAAGCAAAAGGATTTTATCTTCAAATACAAGAACTTTTCGTGGTTTTGATGGTTTTCAGCAAATCAACATATTTCAGCGAGATGGAAGTTTTTTCCTTAATAGCGTAAGATTTTATCTTAAAATACAATAACTTTTCGTGGTTCTTGTCAATTTTTGTTGGTTTTCATCTAATGAACTTATTTCAGTCAGCTAGATCTTTCTTCTTCAAAGCAAAAAGATTTTATCTTCAAATACAAGAACTTTTCGTGGTTTTGATGGTTTTCAGCAAATGAACATATTTCAGCGAGCTGGAAGTTTTTTCCTTAATACCGTCAGATTTTATCTTAAAATACAATAACTTTTCGTGGTTCTTGTCAATTTTTGTTGGTTTTCATCTAATGAACTTATTTCAGTCAGCTAGATCTTTCTGCTTCTAAGCAAAAAGATTTTATCTTCAAATACAAGAACTTTTCGTGGTTTTGATGGTTTTCAGCAAATGAACATATTTCAGCGAGCTGGAAGTTTTTTCCTTAAAAGTGTAAGATTTTATCTTAAAATACAAGACCTTTTCGTGGTTCTTGACAAATTTTGTTGGTTTTCATCGAATGAACTTATTTCAGTCAGCTAGATCTTTCTTCTTCAAAGCAAAAAGATTTTATCTTCAAATACAAGAACTTTTCGTGGTTTTGATGGTTTTCAGCAAATGAACATATTCCAGCGAGCTGGAAGTTTTTTCCTTAATAGAGTAAGATTTTATCTTAAATACAAGAACTTTTCGTGGTTCTTGTCAATTTTTGTTGGTTTTCATCTAATGAACTTATTTCAGTCAGCTAGATCTTTCTTCTTCAAAGCAAAAAGATTTTATCTTCAAATACAAGAACTTTTAATTTTTTTGATGGTTTTCAGCAAATGAACATATTTCAGCGAGCTGGAAGTTTTTTCCTTAATAGAGTAAGATTTTATCTTAAAATACAAGAACTTTTCGTGGTTCTTGTCAATTTTTGTTGGTTTTCATCTGATGAACTTATTTCAGTCAGCTAGATCTTTCTTCTTCAAAGCAAAAAGATTTAATCTTCAAATACAAGAACTTTTCGTGGTTTTGTTGGTTTTCAGCAAATGAACATATTTCAGCGATCTGGGAGTTTTTTTCTTGAATAGCGTAAGATTTTATCTTAAAATACAAGAACTTATCGTGGTTCTTGTCAATTTTTGTTGGTTTTCATCTGATGAACTTATTTCAGTCAGCTGGATCTTTCTTCTTCAAAGCAAAAAGATTTTATCTTCAAATACAAGAACTTTTCATGGTTTTGATGGTTTTCAGCAAATGAACATATTTCAGCGAGCTGGAAGTTTTTTCCTTAATAGCGCAAGATTTTATCTTAAAATACAAGAACTTTTCGTGGTTCTTGTCAATTTTTGTTGGTTTTCATCTCATGAACTTATTTCAGTCAGCTAGATCTTTCTTCTTCAAAGCAAAAAGATTTTATCTTCAAATACAAGAACTTTTCGTGGTTTTGTTGGTTTTCAGCAAATGAACATATTTCAGCGAGCTGGGAGTTTTTTCTTCAATAGCGTAAGATTTTATCTTAAAATACAAGAACTTTTCGTGGTTCTTGTCAATTTTTGTTGATTTTCATCGAATGAACTTATTTCAGTCAGCTAGATCTTTCTTCTTCAAAGCAAAAAGATTTTATCTTCAAATACAAGAACTTTTCGTGGTTTTGTTGGTTTTCAGCAAATGAACAGATTTCAGGGAGCAAGAAGTTTTTTCTTTAATAGCGTAAGATTTTATCTTAAAATACAAGAACTTTTCGTGGTTCTTGTCAGTTTTTGTTGGTTTTCATCTCATGAACTTATTTCAGTCAGCTCGATCTTTCTTCTTCAAAGCAAAAAGATTTTATCTTCAAATACAAGAAATTTTCGTGGTTTTGATGGTTTTCAGCAAATGAACATATTTCAGCGAGCTGGAAGTTTTTTCCTTAATAGAGTAAGATTTTATCTTAAAATACAAGAACTTTTCGTGGTTCTTGTCAATTTTTGTTGGTTTTCATCTAATGAACTTATTTCAGTCAGCTAGATCTTTCTTCTTCAAAGCAAAAAGATTTTATCTTCAAATACAAGAACTTTTCGTGGTTTTGTTGGTTTTCAGCAAATGAACATATTTCAGCGAGCTGGAAGTTTTTTCCTTAATAGAGTAAGATTTTATCTTAAAATACAAGAACTTTTCGTGGTTCTTGTCAATTTTTGTTGGTTTTCATCTAATGAACTTATTTCAGTCAGCTAGATCTTTCTTCTTCAAAGCAAAAAGATTTTATCTTCAAATACAAGAACTTTTCGTGGTTTTGTTGGTTTTCAGCAAAAGAACATATTTCAGCGATCTGGGAGTTTTTTCTTTAATAGTGTAAGATTTTATCTTAAAATACAAGAACTTTTCGTGGTTCTTGTCAATTTTTGTTGGTTTTCATCTAATGAACTTATTTCAGTCAACTAGATCTTTCTTCTTCAAAGCAAAAAGATTTTATCTTCAAATACAAGAACTTTTCGTGGTTTTGTTGGTTTTCAGCAAATGAACAGATTTCAGCGAGCTGGGAGTTTTTTCTTCAATAGCGTAAGATTTTATCTTAAAATACAAGAACTTTTCGTGGTTCTTGTCAATTTTTGTTGGTTTTCATCTAATGAACTTATTTCAGTCAGCTAGATCTTTCTTCTTCAAAGCAAAAAGATTTTATCTTCAAATACAAGAACTTTTCGTGGTTTTGATGGTTTTCAGCAAATGAACATATTTCAGCGAGCTGGAAGTTTTTTCCTTAGAAGTGGAAGATTTTATCTTAAAATACAATAACTTTTCGAGGTTCTTGTCAATTTTTGTTGGTTTTCATCTAATGAACTTATTTCAGTCAGCTAGATCTTTCTGCTTCTAAGCAAAAAGATTTTATCTTCAAATACAAGAACTTTTCGTGGTTTTGATGGTTTTCAGCAAATGAACATATTTCAGCGAGCTGGAAGTTTTTTCCTTAAAAGTGTAAGATTTTATCTTAAAATACAAGACCTTTTCGTGGTTCTTGACAAATTTTGTTGGTTTTCATCTAATGAACTTATTTCAGTCAGCTAGATCTTTCTTCTTCAAAGCAAAAAGATTTTATCTTCAAATACAAGAACTTTTCGTGGTTTTGATGGTTTTCAGCAAATGAACATATTCCAGCGAGCTGGAAGTTTTTTCCTTAATAGAGTAAGATTTATCTTAAAATACAAGAACTTTTCGTGGTTCTTGTCAATTTTTGTTGGTTTTCATCTAATGAACTTATTTCAGTCAGCTAGATCTTTCTTCTTCAAAGCAAAAAGATTTTATCTTCAAATACAAGAACTTTTCATTGTTTTGATGGTTTTCAGCAAATGAACATATTTCAGCGAGCTGGAAGTTTTTTCCTTAATAGAGTAAGATTTTATCTTAAAATACAAGAACTTTTCGTGGTTCTTGTCAATTTTTGTTGGTTTTCATCTGATGAACTTATTTCAGTCAGCTAGATCTTTCTTCTTCAAAGCAAAAAGATTTAATCTTCAAATACAAGAACTTTTTCTGGTTTTGTTGGTTTTCAGCAAATGAACAAATTTCAGCGATCTGGGAGTTTTTTCTTTAATCGCGTAAGATTTTATCTTAAAATACAAGAACTTATCGTGGTTCTTGTCAATTTTTGTTGGTTTTCATCTGATGAACTTATTTCAGTCAGCTGGATCTTTCTTCTTCAAAGCAAAAAGATTTTATCTTCAAATACAAGAACTTTTCGTGGTTTTGTTGGTTTTCAGCAAATGAACATATTTCAGCGAGCTGGGAGTTTTTTCTTCAATAGCGTAAGATTTTATCTTAAAATACAAGAACTTTTCGTGGTTCTTGTCAATTTTTGTTGATTTTCATCTAATGAACTTATTTCAGTCAGCTCGATCTTTCTTCTTCAAAGCAAAAGGATTTTATCTTCAAATACAAGAACTTTTCGTGGTTTTGATGGTTTTCAGCAAATGAACATATTTCAGCGAGCTGGAAGTTTTTTCCTTAACAGTGTAAGATTTTATCTTAAAATACAAGCACTTTTCGTGGTTCTTGACAAATTTTGTTGGTTTTCATCTAATGAACTTATTTCAGTCAGCTAGATCTTTCTTCTTCAAAGCAAAAAGATTTAATCTTCAAATACAAGACCTTTTTGTGGTTTTGTTGGTTTTCAGCAAATGAACAAATTTCAGCGATCTGGGAGTTTTTTCTTTAATAGCGTAAGATTTTATCTTAAAATACAAGAACTTATCGTGGTTCTTGTCAATTTTTGTTGGTTTTCATCTGATGAACTTATTTCAGTCAGCTGGATCTTTCTTCTTCAAAGCAAAAAGATTTTATCTTCAAATACAAGAACTTTTCATGGTTTTGATGGTTTTCAGCAAATGAACATATTTCAGCGAGCTGGAAGTTTTTTCCTTAATAGCGTAAGATTTTATCTTAAAATACAAGAACTTTTCGTGGTTCTTGTCAATTTTTGTTGGTTTTCATCTCATGAACTTATTTCAGTCAGCTAGATCTTTCTTCTTCAAAGCAAAAAGATTTTATCTTCAAATACAAGAACTTTTCGTGGTTTTGTTGGTTTTCAGCAAATGAACATATTTCAGCGAGCTGGGAGTTTTTTCTTCAATAGCGTAAGATTTTATCTTAAAATACAAGAACTTTTCGTGGTTCTTGTCAATTTTTGTTGATTTTCATCTAATGAACTTATTTCAGTCAGCTCGATCTTTCTTCTTCAAAGCAAAAGGATTTTATCTTCAAATACAAGAACTTTTCGTGGTTTTGATGGTTTTCAGCAAATGAACATATTTCAGCGATCTGGAAGTTTTTTCCTTAACAGTGTAAGATTTTATCTTAAAATACAAGCACTTTTCGTGGTTCTTGACAAATTTTGTTGGTTTTCATCTAATGAACTTATTTCAGTCAGCTAGATCTTTCTTCTTCAAAGCAAAAAGATTTTATCTTCAAATACAAGAACTTTTCGTGGTTTTGTTGGTTTTCAGCAAATGAACAGATTTGAGGGAGCAAGAAGTTTTTTCTTTAATAGCGTAAGATTTTATCTTAAAATACAAGAACTTTTCGTGGTTCTTGTCAATTTTTGTTGGTTTTCATCTCATGAACTTATTTCAGTCAGCTAGATCTTTCTTCTTCAAAGCAAAATGATTTTATCTTCAAATACAAGAAATTTTCGTGGTTTTGATGGTTTTCAGCAAATGAACATATTTCAGCGAGCTGGAAGTTTTTTCCTCAATAGAGTAAGATTTTATCTTAAAATACAAGAACTTTTCGTGGTTCTTGTCAATTTTTGTTGGTTTTCATCTAATGAACTTATTTCAGTCAGCTGGATCTTTCTTCTTCAAAGCAAAAAGATTTTATCTTCAAATACAAGAACTTTTCATGGTTTTGATGGTTTTCAGCAAATGAACATATTTCAGCGAGCTGGAAATTTTTTCCTTAATAGAGTAAAATTTTATCTTAAAATACAAGAACTTTTCGTGGTTCTTGTCAATTTTTGTTGGTTTTCATCTAATGAACTTATTTCAGTCAGCTAGATCTTTCTTCTTCAAAGCTAAAAGATTTTATCTTCAAATACGAGAACTTTTCGTGGTTTTGTTGGTTTTCAGCAAATGAACATATTTCAGCGAGCTGGAAGTTTTTTCCTTAATAGAGTAAGATTTTATCTTAAAATACAAGAGCTTTTCGTGGTTCTTATCAATTTTTGTTGGTTTTCATCCAATGAACTTATTTCAGTCAGCTGGATCTTTCTTCTTCAAAGCAAAAAGATTTTATCTTCAAATGCAAGAACTTTTCGTGGTTTTGTTGGTTTTCAGCAAATGAACATATTTCAGCGAGCTGGGAGTTTTTTCTTCAATAGCGTAAGATTTTATCTTAAAATACAAGAACTTTTCGTGGTTCTTGTCAATTTTTGTTGGTTTTCATCTGATGAACTTATTTCAGTCAGCTAGATCTTTCTTCTTCAAAGCAAAAAGATTTTATCTTCAAATACAAGAACTTTTCGTGGTTTTGATGGTTTTCAGCAAATGAACATATTTCAGCGAGCTGGAAGTTTTTTCCTTAACAGTGTAAGATTTTATCTTAAAATACAAGAACTTTTCGTGGTTCTTGACAAATTTTGTTGGTTTTCATCTAATGAACTTATTTCAGTCAGCTAGATCTTTCTTCTTCAAAGCAAAAAGATTTTATCTTCAAATACAAGAACTTTTCGTGGTTTTGATGGTTTTCAGCAAATGAACATATTTCAGCGAGCTGGAAGTTTTTTCCTTAATAGAGTAAGATTTTATCTTAAAATACAAGAACTTTTCGTGGTTCTTGTCAATTTTTGTTGGTTTTCATCTAATGAACTTATTTCAGTCAGCTAGATCTTTCTTCTTCAAAGCAAAAAGATTTTATCTTCAAATACAAGAACTTTTCGTGGTTTTGATGGTTTTCAGCAAATCAACATATTTCAGCGATCTGGAAGTTTTTTCCTGAACAGTGTAAGATTTTATCTTAAAATACAATAACTTTTCGTGGTTCTTGTCAATTTTTGTTGGTTTTCATCTAATGAACTTATTTCAGTCAGCTAGATCTTTCTGCTTCTAAGCAAAAAGATTTTATCTTCAAATACAAGAACTTTTCGTGGTTTTGATGGTTTTCAGCAAATGAACATATTTCAGCGAGCTGGAAGTTTTTTCCTTAAAAGTGTAAGATTTTATCTTAAAATACAAGACCTTTTCGTGGTTCTTGACAAATTTTGTTGGTTTTCATCTAATGAACTTATTTCAGTCAGCTAGATCTTTCTTCTTCAAAGCAAAAAGATTTTATCTTCAAATACAAGAACTTTTCGTGGTTTTGATGGTTTTCAGCAAATGAACATATTCCAGCGAGCTGGAAGTTTTTTCCTTAATAGAGTAAGATTTATCTTAAAATACAAGAACTTTTCGTGGTTCTTGTCAATTTTTGTTGGTTTTCATCTAATGAACTTATTTCAGTCAGCTGGATCTTTCTTCTTCAAAGCAAAAAGATTTTATCTTCAAATACAAGAACTTTTCATGGTTTTGATGGTTTTCAGCAAATGAACATATTTCAGCGAGCTGGAAATTTTTTCCTTAATAGAGTAAAATTTTATCTTAAAATACAAGAACTTTTCGTGGTTCTTGTCAATTTTTGTTGGTTTTCATCTAATGAACTTATTTCAGTCAGCTAGATCTTTCTTCTTCAAAGCTAAAAGATTTTATCTTCAAATACGAGAACTTTTCGTGGTTTTGTTGGTTTTCAGCAAATGAACATATTTCAGCGAGCTGGAAGTTTTTTCCTTAATAGAGTAAGATTTTATCTTAAAATACAAGAGCTTTTCGTGGTTCTTATCAATTTTTGTTGGTTTTCATCCAATGAACTTATTTCAGTCAGCTGGATCTTTCTTCTTCAAAGCAAAAAGATTTTATCTTCAAATGCAAGAACTTTTCGTGGTTTTGTTGGTTTTCAGCAAATGAACATATTTCAGCGAGCTGGGAGTTTTTTCTTCAATAGCGTAAGATTTTATCTTAAAATACAAGAACTTTTCGTGGTTCTTGTCAATTTTTGTTGGTTTTCATCTGATGAACTTATTTCAGTCAGCTAGATCTTTCTTCTTCAAAGCAAAAAGATTTTATCTTCAAATACAAGAACTTTTCGTGGTTTTGATGGTTTTCAGCAAATGAACATATTTCAGCGAGCTGGAAGTTTTTTCCTTAACAGTGTAAGATTTTATCTTAAAATACAAGAACTTTTCGTGGTTCTTGACAAATTTTGTTGGTTTTCATCTAATGAACTTATTTCAGTCAGCTAGATCTTTCTTCTTCAAAGCAAAAAGATTTTATCTTCAAATACAAGAACTTTTCGTGGTTTTGATGGTTTTCAGCAAATGAACATATTTCAGCGAGCTGGAAGTTTTTTCCTTAATAGAGTAAGATTTTATCTTAAAATACAAGAACTTTTCGTGGTTCTTGTCAATTTTTGTTGGTTTTCATCTAATGAACTTATTTCAGTCAGCTAGATCTTTCTTCTTCAAAGCAAAAAGATTTTATCTTCAAATACAAGAACTTTTCGTGGTTTTGATGGTTTTCAGCAAATCAACATATTTCAGCGAGATGGAAGTTTTTTCCTGAATAGCGTAAGATTTTATCTTAAAATACAATAACTTTTTGTGGTTCTTGTTAATTTTTGTTGGTTTTCATCTAATGAACTTATTTCAGTCAGCTAGATCTTTCTTCTTCAAAGCAAAAAGATTTTATCTTCAAATACAAGAACTTTTCGTGGTTTTGATGGTTTTCAGCAAATGAACATATTTCAGCGATCTGGAAGTTTTTTCCTTAACAGTGTAAGATTTTATCTTAAAATACAATAACTTTTCGTGGTTCTTGTCAATTTTTGTTGGTTTTCATCTAATGAACTTATTTCAGTCAGCTAGATCTTTCTGCTTCTAAGCAAAAAGATTTTATCTTCAAGTACAAGAACTTTTCGTGGTTTTGATGGTTTTCAGCAAATGAACATATTTCAGCGAGCTGGAAGTTTTTTCCTTAAAAGTGTAAGATTTTATCTTAAAATACAAGACCTTTTCGTGGTTCTTGACAAATTTTGTTGGTTTTCATCTAATGAACTTATTTCAGTCAGCTCGATCTTTCTTCTTCAAAGCAAAAAGATTTTATCTTCAAATACAAGAACTTTTCGTGGTTTTGATGGTTTTCAGCAAATGAACATATTCCAGCGAGCTGGAAGTTTTTTCTTTAATAGCGTAAGATTTTATCTTAAAATACAAGAACTTTTCGTGGTTCTTGTCAATTTTTGTTGGTTTTCATCTCATGAACTTATTTCAGTCAGCTAGATCTTTCTTCTTCAAAGCAAAATGATTTTATCTTCAAATACAAGAAATTTTCGTGGTTTTGATGGTTTTCAGCAAATGAACATATTTCAGCGAGCTGGAAGTTTTTTCCTCAATAGAGTAAGATTTTATCTTAAAATACAAGAACTTTTCGTGGTTCTTGTCAATTTTTGTTGGTTTTCATCTAATGAACTTATTTCAGTCAGCTGGATCTTTCTTCTTCAAAGCAAAAAGATTTTATCTTCAAATACAAGAACTTTTCATGGTTTTGATGGTTTTCAGCAAATGAACATATTTCAGCGAGCTGGAAATTTTTTCCTTAATAGAGTAAAATTTTATCTTAAAATACAAGAACTTTTCGTGGTTCTTGTCAATTTTTGTTGGTTTTCATCTAATGAACTTATTTCAGTCAGCTAGATCTTTCTTCTTCAAAGCTAAAAGATTTTATCTTCAAATACGAGAACTTTTCGTGGTTTTGTTGGTTTTCAGCAAATGAACATATTTCAGCGAGCTGGAAGTTTTTTCCTTAATAGAGTAAGATTTTATCTTAAAATACAAGAGCTTTTCGTGGTTCTTATCAATTTTTGTTGGTTTTCATCCAATGAACTTATTTCAGTCAGCTGGATCTTTCTTCTTCAAAGCAAAAAGATTTTATCTTCAAATGCAAGAACTTTTCGTGGTTTTGTTGGTTTTCAGCAAATGAACATATTTCAGCGAGCTGGGAGTTTTTTCTTCAATAGCGTAAGATTTTATCTTAAAATACAAGAACTTTTCGTGGTTCTTGTCAATTTTTGTTGGTTTTCATCTGATGAACTTATTTCAGTCAGCTAGATCTTTCTTCTTCAAAGCAAAAAGATTTTATCTTCAAATACAAGAACTTTTCGTGGTTTTGATGGTTTTCAGCAAATGAACATATTTCAGCGAGCTGGAAGTTTTTTCCTTAACAGTGTAAGATTTTATCTGAAAATACAAGAACTTTTCGTGGTTCTTGACAAATTTTGTTGGTTTTCATCTAATGAACTTATTTCAGTCAGCTAGATCTTTCTTCTTCAAAGCAAAAAGATTTTATCTTCAAATACAAGAACTTTTCGTGGTTTTGATGGTTTTCAGCAAATGAACATATTTCAGCGAGCTGGAAGTTTTTTCCTTAATAGAGTAAGATTTTATCTTAAAATACAAGAACTTTTCGTGGTTCTTGTCAATTTTTGTTGGTTTTCATCTAATGAACTTATTTCAGTCAGCTAGATCTTTCTTCTTCAAAGCAAAAAGATTTTATCTTCAAATACAAGAACTTTTCGTGGTTTTGATGGTTTTCAGCAAATCAACATATTTCAGCGAGATGGAAGTTTTTTCCTGAATAGCGTAAGATTTTATCTTAAAATACAATAACTTTTTGTGGTTCTTGTTAATTTTTGTTGGTTTTCATCTAATGAACTTATTTCAGTCAGCTAGATCTTTCTTCTTCAAAGCAAAAAGATTTTATCTTCAAATACAAGAACTTTTCGTGGTTTTGATGGTTTTCAGCAAATGAACATATTTCAGCGATCTGGAAGTTTTTTCCTTAACAGTGTAAGATTTTATCTTAAAATACAATAACTTTTCGTGGTTCTTGTCAATTTTTGTTGGTTTTCATCTAATGAACTTATTTCAGTCAGCTAGATCTTTCTGCTTCTAAGCAAAAAGATTTTATCTTCAAATACAAGAACTTTTCGTGGTTTTGATGGTTTTCAGCAAATGAACATATTTCAGCGAGCTGGAAGTTTTTTCCTTAAAAGTGTAAGATTTTATCTTAAAATACAAGACCTTTTCGTGGTTCTTGACAAATTTTGTTGGTTTTCATCTAATGAACTTATTTCAGTCAGCTAGATCTTTCTTCTTCAAAGCAAAAAGATTTTATCTTCAAATACAAGAACTTTTCGTGGTTTTGATGGTTTTCAGCAAATGAACATATTCCAGCGAGCTGGAAGTTTTTTCCTTAATAGAGTAAGATTTATCTTAAAATACAAGAACTTTTCGTGGTTCTTGTCAATTTTTGTTGGTTTTCATCTAATGAACTTATTTCAGTCAGCTAGATCTTTCTTCTTCAAAGCAAAAAGATTTTATCTTCAAATACAAGAACTTTTCATTGTTTTGTTGGTTTTCAGCAAATGAACAGATTTCAGGGAGCAAGAAGTTTTTTCTTTAATAGCGTAAGATTTTATCTTAAAATACAAGAACTTTTCGTGGTTCTTGTCAATTTTTGTTGGTTTTCATCTAATGAACTTATTTCAGTCAGCTGGATCTTTCTTCTTCAAAGCAAAAAGATTTTATCTTCAAATACAAGAACTTTTCATGGTTTTGATGGTTTTCAGCAAATGAACATATTTCAGCGAGCTGGAAATTTTTTCCTTAATAGAGTAAAATTTTATCTTAAAATACAAGAACTTTTCGTGGTTCTTGTCAATTTTTGTTGGTTTTCATCTAATGAACTTATTTCAGTCAGCTAGATCTTTCTTCTTCAAAGCTAAAAGATTTTATCTTCAAATACGAGAACTTTTCGTGGTTTTGTTGGTTTTCAGCAAATGAACATATTTCAGCGAGCTGGAAGTTTTTTCCTTAATAGAGTAAGATTTTATCTTAAAATACAAGAGCTTTTCGTGGTTCTTATCAATTTTTGTTGGTTTTCATCCAATGAACTTATCTTAAAATACAAGAACTTTTCGTGGTTCTTGTCAATTTTTGTTGGTTTTCATCAAATGAACTTATTTCAGTCAGCTAGATCTTTCTTCTTCAAAGCAAAAAGATTTTATCTTCAAATACAAGAACTTTTCGTGGTTTTGTTGGTTTTCAGCAAATGAACATATTTCAGCGAGCTGGGAGTTTTTTCTTTAATAGCGTAAGATTTTATCTTAAAATACAAGAACTTTTCGTGGTTCTTGTCAATTTTTGTTGGTTTTCATCTAATGAACTTATTTCAGTCAGCGAGATCTTTCTTCTTCAAAGCAAAAAGATTTTATCTTCAAATACAAGAACTTTTCGTGGTTTTGTTGGTTTTCAGCAAATGAACAGATTTCAGCGAGCAAGACGTTTTTTCTTTAGTAGCGTAAGATTTTATCTTAAAATACAAGAACTTTTCGTGGTTCTTGTCAATTTTTGTTGGTTTTCATCTAATGAACTTATTTCAGTCAGCTAGATCTTTCTTCTTCAAAGCAAAAGGATTTTATCTTCAAATACAAGAACTTTTCGTTGTTTTGATGGTTTTCAGCAAATGAGCATATTTCAGCGAGCTGGAAGTTTTTTCCTTAATAGCGTAAGATTTTATCTTAAAATACAAGAACTTTTCGTGGTTCTTGTCAATTTTTGTTGGTTTTCATCTCATGAACTTATTTCAGTCAGCGAGATCTTTCTTCTTCAAAGCAAAAAGATTTTATCTTCAAATACAAGAACTTTTCGTGGTTTTGTTGGTTTTCAGCAAATGAACATATTTCAGCGAGCTGGGAGTTTTTTCTTTAATAGCGTAAGATTTTATCTTAAAATACAAGAACTTTTCGTGGTTCTTGTCAATTTTTGTTGGTTTTCATCTAATGAACTTATTTCAGTCAGCTAGATCTTTCTTCTTCAAAGCAAAAAGATTTTATCTTCAAATACAAGAACTTTTCGTGGTTTTGTTGGTTTTCAGCAAATGAACAGATTTCAGCGAGCAAGAAGTTTTTTCTTTAGTAGCGTAAGATTTTATCTTAAAATACAAGAACTTTTCGTGGTTCTTGTCAATTTTTGTTGGTTTTCATCTAATGAACTTATTTCAGTCAGCTGGATCTTTCTTCTTCAAAGCAAAAGGATTTTATCTTCAAATACAAGAACTTTTCGTTGTTTTGATGGTTTTCAGCAAATGAGCATATTTCAGCGAGCTGGAAGTTTTTTCCTTAATAGCGTAAGATTTTATCTTAAAATACAAGAACTTTTCGTGGTTCTTGTCAATTTTTGTTGGTTTTCATCTAATGAACTTATTTCAGTCAGCTAGATCTTTCTTCTTCAAAGCAAAAAGATTTTATCTTCAAATACAAGAACTTTTCGTGGTTTTGTTGGATTTCAGCATATGAACATATTTCAGCGAGCTGGGAGTTTTTTCTTCAATCGGGTAAGATTTTATCTTAAAATACAAGAACTTTTCGTGGTTCTTGTCAATTTTTGTTGGTTTTCATCTAATGAACTTATTTCAGTCAGCTCGATCTTTCTTCTTCAAAGCAAAAGGATTTTATCTTCAAATACAAGAACTTTTCGTGGTTTTGATGGTTTTCAGCAAATGAACATATTTCAGTGAGATGGAAGTTTTTTCCTTAATAGCGTAAGATTTTATCTTAAAATACAAGAACTTTTCGTGGTTCTTGTCAATTTTTGTTGGTTTTCATCTAATGAACTTATTTCAGTCAGCTAGATCTTTATTCTTCAAAGCAAAAAGATTTTATCTTCAAATACAAGAACTTTTCGTGGTTTTGATGGTTTTCAGCAAATCAACATATTTCAGCGAGCTGGAAGTTTTTTCCTTAAAAGTGTAAGATTTTATCTTAAAATACAAGACCTTTTCGTGGTTCTTGTCAATTTTTGTTGGTTTTCATCAAATGAACTTATTTCAGTCAGCTAGATCTTTCTTCTTCAAAGCAAAAAGATTTTATCTTCAAATACAAGAACTTTTCGTGGTTTTGTTGGTTTTCAGCAAATGAACATATTTCAGCGAGCTGGGAGTTTTATCTTTAATAGCGTAAGATTTTATCTTAAAATACAAGAACTTTTCGTGGTTCTTGTCAATTTTTGTTGGTTTTCATCTAATGAACTTATTTCAGTCAGCGAGATCTTTCTTCTTCAAAGCAAAAAGATTTTATCTTCAAATACAAGAACTTTTCGTGGTTTTGTTGGTTTTCAGCAAATGAACAGATTTCAGCGAGCAAGAAGTTTTTTCTTTAGTAGCGTAAGATTTTATCTTAAAATACAAGAACTTTTCGTGGTTCTTGTCAATTTTTGTTGGTTTTCATCTAATGAACTTATTTCAGTCAGCTAGATCTTTCTTCTTCAAAGCAAAAGGATTTTATCTTCAAATACAAGAACTTTTCGTTGTTTTGATGGTTTTCAGCAAATGAGCATATTTCAGCGAGCTGGAAGTTTTTTCCTTAATAGCGTAAGATTTTATCTTAAAATACAAGAACTTTTCGTGGTTCTTGTCAATTTTTGTTGGTTTTCATCTCATGAACTTATTTCAGTCAGCGAGATCTTTCTTCTTCAAAGCAAAAAGATTTTATCTTCAAATACAAGAACTTTTCGTGGTTTTGTTGGTTTTCAGCAAATGAACATATTTCAGCGAGCTGGGAGTTTTTTCTTCAATAGCGTAAGATTTTATCTTAAAATACAAGAACTTTTCGTGGTTCTTGTCAATTTTTGTTGGTTTTCATCTCATGAACTTATTTCAGTCAGCGAGATCTTTCTTCTTCAAAGCAAAAAGATTTTATCTTCAAATACAAGAACTTTTCGTGGTTTTGTTGGTTTTCAGCAAATGAACATATTTCAGCGAGCTGGGAGTTTTTTCTTTAATAGCGTAAGATTTTATCTTAAAATACAAGAACTTTTCGTGGTTCTTGTCAATTTTTGTTGGTTTTCATCTAATGAACTTATTTCAGTCAGCTAGATCTTTCTTCTTCAAAGCAAAAAGATTTTATCTTCAAATACAAGAACTTTTCGTGGTTTTGTTGGTTTTCAGCAAATGAGCATATTTCAGCGAGCTGGAAGTTTTTTCCTTAATAGCGTAAGATTTTATCTTAAAATACAAGAACTTTTCGTGGTTCTTGTCAATTTTTGTTGGTTTTCATCTAATGAACTTATTTCAGTCAGCTAGATCTTTCTTCTTCAAAGCAAAAAGATTTTATCTTCAAATACAAGAACTTTTCGTGGTTTTGTTGGATTTCAGCATATGAACATATTTCAGCGAGCTGGGAGTTTTTTCTTCAATCGGGTAAGATTTTATCTTAAAATACAAGAACTTTTCGTGGTTCTTGTCAATTTTTGTTGGTTTTCATCTCATGAACTTATTTCAGTCAGCTCGATCTTTCTTCTTCAAAGCAAAAGGATTTTATCTTCAAATACAAGAACTTTTCGTGGTTTTGATGGTTTTCAGCAAATGAACATATTTCAGCGAGATGGAAGTTTTTTCCTTAATCGCGTAAGATTTTATCTTAAAATACAAGAACTTTTCGTGGTTCTTGTCAATTTTTGTTGGTTTTCATCTAATGAACTTATTTCAGTCAGCTAGATCTTTCTTCTTCAAAGCAAAAAGATTTTATCTTCAAATACAAGAACTTTTCGTGGTTTTGATGGTTTTCAGCAAATCAACATATTTCAGCGAGCTGGAAGTTTTTTCCTTAATAGAGTAAGATTTTATCTTAAAATACAAGACCTTTTCGTGGTTCTTGTCAATTTTTGTTGGTTTTCATCTCATGAACTTATTTCAGTCAGCGAGATCTTTCTTCTTGAAAGCAAAAAGATTTTATCTTCAAATACAAGAACTTTTCGTTGTTTTGATGGTTTTCAGCAAATGAACATATTTCAGCGAGCTGGAAGTTTTTTCCTTAATAGAGTCAGATTTTATCTTAAAATAAAAGAACTTTTCGTGGTTCTTGTCAATTTTTGTTGGTTTTCATCTAATGAACTTATTTCAGTCAGCTAGATCTTTCTTCTTCAAAGCAAAAAGATTTTATCTTCAAATACAAGAACTTTTCGTGGTTTTGTTGGTTTTCAGCAAATGAACATATTTCAGCGAGCTGGGAGTTTTTTCTTTAATAGCGTAAGATTTTATCTTAAAATACAATAACTTTTCGTGGTTCTTGTCAATTTTTGTTGGTTTTCATCTCATGAACTTATTTCAGTCAGCTAGATCTTTCTTCTTCAAAGCAAAAGGATTTTATCTTCAAATACAAGAACTTTTCGTTGTTTTGATGGTTTTCAGCAAATGAGCATATTTCAGCGAGCTGGAAGTTTTTTCCTCAATAGCGTAAGATTTTATCTTAAAATACAAGAACTTTTCGTGGTTCTTGTCAATTTTTGTTGGTTTTCATCTAATGAACTTATTTCAGTCAGCTCGATCTTTCTTCTTCAAAGCAAAAGGATTTTATCTTCAAATACAAGAACTTTTCGTGGTTTTGATGGTTTTCAGCAAATCAACATATTTCAGCGAGATGGAAGTTTTTTCCTTAATAGCGTAAGATTTTATCTTAAAATACAAGAACTTTTCGTGGTTCTTGTCAATTTTTGTTGGTTTTCATCTAATGAACTTATTTCAGTCAGCTAGATCTTTCTTCTTCAAAGCAAAAAGATTTTATCTTCAAATACAAGAACTTTTCGTGGTTTTGATGGTTTTCAGCAAATCAACATATTTCAGCGAGCTGGAAGTTTTTTCCTTAATAGCGTAAGATTTTATCTTAAAATACAAGAACTTTTCGTGGTTCTTGTCAATTTTTGTTGGTTTTCATCTCATGAACTTATTTCAGTCAGCGAGATCTTTCTTCTTCAAAGCAAAAAGATTTTATCTTCAAATACAAGAACTTTTCGTGGTTTTGATGGTTTTCAGCAAATGAACATATTTCAGCGAGCTGGAAGTTTTTTCCTTAATAGAGTAAGATTTTATCTTAAAATACAAGAACTTTTCGTGGTTCTTGTCAATTTTTGTTGGTTTTCATCTAATGAACTTATTTCAGTCAGCTCGATCTTTCTTCTTCAAAGCAAAAGGATTTTATCTTCAAATACAAGAACTTTTCGTGGTTTTGATGGTTTTCAGCAAATGAACATATTTCAGCGAGATGGAAGTTTTTTCCTTAATAGCGTAAGATTTTATCTTAAAATACAAGAACTTTTCGTGGTTCTTGTCAATTTTTGTTGGTTTTCATCTAATGAACTTATTTCAGTCAGCTAGATCTTTCTTCTTCAAAGCAAAAAGATTTTATCTTCAAATACAAGAACTTTTCGTGGTTTTGATGGTTTTCAGCAAATCAACATATTTCAGCGAGCTGGAAGTTTTTTCCTTAATAGAGTAAGATTTTATCTTAAAATACAAGAACTTTTCGTGGTTCTTGTCAATTTTTGTTGGTTTTCATCTCATGAACTTATTTCAGTCAGCGAGATCTTACTTCTTCAAAGCAAAAAGATTTTATCTTCAAATACAAGAACTTTTCGTGGTTTTGATGGTTTTCAGCAAATGAACATGTTTCAGCGAGCTGGAAGTTTTTTCCTTAATAGATTAAGATTTTATCTTAAAATACAAGAACTTTTCGTGGTTCTTGTCAATTTTTGTTGGTTTTCATCTAATGAACTTATTTCAGTCAGCTCGATCTTTCTTCTTCAAAGCAAAAAGATTTTATCTTCAAATACAAGAACTTTTCGTGGTTTTGTTGGTTTTCAGCAAATGAACATATTTCAGCGAGCTGGGAGTTTTTTCTTTAATAGCGTAAGATTTTATCTTAAAATACAAGAACTTTTCGTGGTTCTTGTCACTTTTTGTTGGTTTTCATCTAATGAACTTATTTCAGTCAGCTAGATCTTTCTTCTTCAAAGGAAAAGGATTTTATCTTCAAATACAAGAACTTTTCGTTGTTTTGATGGTTTTCAGCAAATGAGCATATTTCAGCGAGCTGGAAGTTTTTTCCTCAATAGCGCAAGATTTTATCTTAAAATACAAGAACTTTTCGTGGTTCTTGTCAATTTTTGTTGGTTTTCATCTCATGAACTTATTTCAGTCAGCTAGATCTTTCTTCTTCAAAGCAAAAAGATTTTATCTTCAAATACAAGAACTTTTCGTGGTTTTGTTGGATTTCAGCAAATGAACATATTTCAGCGAGCTGGGAGTTTTTTCTTCAATCGGGTAAGATTTTATCTTAAAATACAAGAACTTTTCGTGGTTCTTGTCAATTTTTGTTGGTTTTCATCTAATGAACTTATTTCAGTCAGCTCGATCTTTCTTCTTCAAAGCAAAAGGATTTTATCTTCAAATACAAGAACTTTTCGTGGTTTTGATGGTTTTCAGCAAATGAACATATTTCAGCGAGATGGAAGTTTTTTCCTTAATAGCGTAAGATTTTATCTTAAAATACAAGAACTTTTCGGGGTTCTTGTCAATTTTTGTTGGTTTTCATCTAATGAACTTATTTCAGTCAGCTAGATCTTTCTTCTTCAAAGCAAAAAGATTTTATCTTCAAATACAAGAACTTTTCGTGGTTTTGATGGTTTTCAGCAAATCAACATATTTCAGCGAGCTGGAAGTTTTTTCCTTAATAGCGTAAGATTTTATCTTAAAATACAAGAACTTTTCGTGGTTCTTGTCAATTTTTGTTGGTTTTCATCTCATGAACTTATTTCAGTCAGCGAGATCTTTCTTCTTCAAAGCAAAAAGATTTTATCTTCAAATACAAGAACTTTTCGTGGTTTTGATGGTTTTCAGCAAATGAACATATTTCAGCGAGCTGGAAGTTTTTTCCTTAATAGAGTAAGATTTTATCTTAAAATACAAGAACTTTTCGTGGTTCTTGTCAATTTTTGTTGGTTTTCATCTCATGAACTTATTTCAGTCAGCGAGATCTTTCTTCTTCAAAGCAAAAAGATTTTATCTTCAAATACAAGAACTTTTCGTGGTTTTGTTGGTTTTCAGCAAATGAACATATTTCAGCGAGCTGGGAGTTTTTTCTTCAATAGCGTAAGATTTTATCTTAAAATACAAGAACTTTTCGTGGTTCTTGTCAATTTTTGTTGGTTTTCATCTAATGAACTTATTTCAGTCAGCTCGATCTTTCTTCTTCAAAGCAAAAAGATTTTATCTTCAAATACAAAAACATTTCGTGGTTTTGATGGTTTTCAGCAAATGAACATATTTCAGCGAGCTGGAAGTTTTTTCCTTAATAGAGTAAGATTTTATCTTAAAATACAAGAACTTTTCGTGGTTCTTGTCAATTTTTGTTGGTTTTCATCGAATGAACTTGTTTCAGTCAGCTCGATCTTTCTTCTTCAAAGCAAAAAGATTTTATCTTCAAATACAAGAACTTTTCGTGGTTTTGTTGGTTTTCAGCAAATGAACATATTTCAGCGAGCTGGGAGTTTTTTCTTTAATAGCGTAAGATTTTATCTTAAACTACAAGAACATTTCGTGTTTCTTGTCAATTTTTGTTGGTTTTCATCTAATGAACTTATTTCAGTCAGCTCGATCTTTCTTCTTCAAAGCAAAAGGATTTTATCTTCAAATACAAGAACTTTTCGTGGTTTTGATGGTTTTCAGCAAATGAACATATTTCAGCGAGATGGAAGTTTTTTCCTTAATAGCGTAAGATTTTATCTTAAAATACAAGAACTTTTCGTGGTTCTTGTCAATTTTTGTTGGTTTTCATCTAATGAACTTATTTCAGTCAGCTAGATCTTTCTTCTTCAAAGCAAAAAGATTTTATCTTCAAATACAAGAACTTTTCGTGGTTTTGATGGTTTTCAACAAATGAACATATTTCAGCGAGCTGGAAGTTTTTTCCTTAATAGAGTAAGATTTTATCTTAAAATACAAGAACTTTTGGTGGTTCTTGTCAATTTTTGTTGGTTTTCATCTCATGAACTTATTTCAGTCAGCGAGATCTTTCTTCTTCAAAGCAAAAAGATTTTATCTTCAAATACAAGAACTTTTCGTGGTTTTGATGGTTTTCAGCAAATGAACATATTTCAGCGAGCTGGAAGTTTTTTCCTTAATAGAGTAAGATTTTATCTTAAAATACAAGAACTTTTCGTGGTTCTTGTCAATTTTTGTTGGTTTTCATCTAATGAACTTATTTCAGTCAGCTAGATCTTTCTTCTTCAAAGCAAAAAGATTTTATCTTCAAATACAAGAACTTTTCGTGGTTTTGTTGGTTTTCAGCAAATGAACATATTTCAGCGAGCTGGGAGTTTTTTCTTTAATAGCGTAAGATTTTATCTTAAAATACAAGAACTTTTCGTGGTTCTTGTCAATTTTTGTTGGTTTTCATCTAATGAACTTATTTCAGTCAGCTAGATCTTTCTTCTTCAAAGCAAAAGGATTTTATCTTCAAATACAAGAACTTTTCGTTGTTTTGATGGTTTTCAGCAAATGAGCATATTTCAGCGAGCTGGAAGTTTTTTCCTCAATAGCGTAAGATTTTATCTTAAAATACAAGAACTTTTCGTGGTTCTTGTCAATTTTTGTTGGTTTTCATCTCATGAACTTATTTCAGTCAGCTAGATCTTTCTTCTTCAAAGCAAAAAGATTTTATCTTCAAATACAAGAACTTTTCGTGGTTTTGTTGGATTTCAGCATATGAACATATTTCAGCGAGCTGGGAGTTTTTTCTTCAATCGGGTAAGATTTTATCTTAAAATACAAGAACTTTTCGTGGTTCTTGTCAATTTTTGTTGGTTTTCATCTAATGAACTTATTTCAGTCAGCTCGATCTTTCTTCTTCAAAGGAAAAGGATTTTATCTTCAAATACAAGAACTTTTCGTGGTTTTGATGGTTTTCAGCAAATGAACATATTTCAGCGAGATGGAAGTTTTTTCCTTAATAGCGTAAGATTTTATCTTAAAGTACAAGAACTTTTCGTGGTTCTTGTCAATTTTTGTTGGTTTTCATCTAATGAACTTATTTCAGTCAGCTAGATCTTTCTTCTTCAAAGCAAAAAGATTTTATCTTCAAATACAAGAACTTTTCGTGGTTTTGATGGTTTTCAGCAAATCAACATATTTCAGCGAGCTGGAAGTTTTTTCCTTAATAGCGTAAGATTTTATCTTAAAATACAAGAACTTTTCGTGGTTCTTGTCAATTTTTGTTGGTTTTCATCTAATGAACTTATTTCAGTCAGCTAGATCTTTCTTCTTCAAAGCAAAAAGATTTTATCTTCAAATACAAAAACTTTTCGTGGTTTTGATGGTTTTCAGCAAATGAACATATTTCAGCGAGCTGGAAGTTTTTTCCTTAATAGAGTAAGATTTTATCTTAAAATACAAGAACTTTTCGTGGTTCTTGTCAATTTTTGTTGGTTTTCATCGAATGAACTTGTTTCAGTCAGCTCGATCTTTCTTCTTCAAAGCAAAAAGATTTTATCTTCAAATACAAGAACTTTTCGTGGTTTTGTTGGTTTTCAGCAAATGAACATATTTCAGCGAGCTGGGAGTTTTTTCTTTAATAGCGCAAGATTTTATCTTAAAATACAAGAACTTTTCGTGGTTTTTGTCAATTTTTGTTGGTTTTCATCTAATGAACTTATTTCAGTCAGCTAGATCTTTCTTCTTCAAAGCAAAAAGATTTTATCTTCAAATACAAAACTTTTCGTGGTTTTGTTGGTTTTCAGCAAATGAACAGATTTCAGCGAGCAAGAAATTTTTTCTTTAGTAGCGTAAGATTTTATCTTAAAATACAAGAACTTTTCGTGGTTCTTGTCAATTTTTGTTGGTTTTCATCAAATGAACATATTTCAGTCAGCTAGATCTTTCTTCTTCAAAGCAAAAGGATTTTATCTTCAAATACAAGAACTTTTCGTTGTTTTGATGATTTTCAGCAAATGAACATATTTCAGCGAGCTGGAAGTTTTTTCCTTAATATCGTAAGATTTTATCTTAAAATACAAGAACTTTTCGTGGTTCTTTTCAATTTTTGTTGGTTTTCATCTAATTAACTTATTTCAGTCAGCAAGATCTTTCTTCTTCAAAGCAAAAAGATTTTATCTTCAAACACAAGAACTTTTCGTGATTTTGATGGTTTTCAGCAAGTAACATATTTCAGCGAGCTGGAAGTTTTTTCCTTAATAGAGTATGATTTTAACTTAAAATACAAGAACTTTTCGTGGTTCTTGTCAATTTTTGTTGGTTTTCATCTAATGAACTTATTTCAGTCAGCTAGATCTTTCTTCTTCAAAGCAAAAAGATTTTATCTTCAAATACAAGAACTTTTCGTGGTTTTGTTGGTTTTCAGCAAATGAACATATTTCAGCGAGCTGGGAGTTTTTTCTTTAATAGCGTAAGATTTTATCTTAAAATACAAGAACTTTTCGTGGTTCTTGTCAATTTTTGTTGGTTTTCATCTAATGAACTTATTTCAGTCAGCTAGATCTTTCTTCTTCAAAGCAAAAAGATTTTATCTTCAAATACAAGAACTTTTCGTGGTTTTGTTGGTTTTCAGCAAATGAACAGATTTCAGCGAGCAAGAAGTTTTTTCTTTAGTAGCGTAAGATTTCATCTTAAAATACAAGAACTTTTCGTGATTCTTGTCAATTTTTGTTGGTTTTCATCTAATGAACTTATTTCAGTCAGCTAGATCTTTCTTCTTCAAAGCAAAAGATTTTATCTTCAAATACAAGAACTTTTCGTTGTTTTGATGGTTTTCAGCACATGAACATATTTCAGCGAGCTGGAAGTTTTTTCCTTAATAGAGTAAGATTTTATCTTAAAATACAAGAACTTTTCGTGGTTCTTGTCAATTCTTGTTGGTTTTCATCTCATGAACTTATTTCAGTCAGCTGGATCTTTCTTCTTCAAAGCAAAAAGATTTTATCTTCAAATACAAGAACTTTTCGTGGTTTTGTTGGTTTTCAGCAAATGAACATATTTCAGCGAGCTGGGAGTTTTTTCTTTAATAGCGGAAGATTTTATCTTAAAATACAAGAACTTTTCGTGGTTCTTGTCAATTTTTGTTGGTTTTCATCTAATGAACTTATTTCAGTCAGCTCGATCTTTCTTCTTCAAAGCAAAAGGATTTTATCTTCAAATACAAGAACTTTTCGTGGTTTTGATGGTTTTCAGCAAATCAACATATTTCAGCGAGATGGAAGTTTTTTCCTTAATAGCGTAAGATTTTATCTTAAAATACAATAACTTTTCGTGGTTCTTGTCAATTTTTGTTGGTTTTCTTCCAATGAACTTATTTCAGTCAGCTGGATCTTCTTCAAAGCAAAAAGATTTTATCTTCAAATACAAGAACTTTTCGTGGTTTTGATGGTTTTCAGCAAATGAACATATTTCAGCGAGCTGGAAGTTTTTTCCTCAATACCGTCAGATTTTATCTTAAAATACAATAACTTTTCGTGGTTCTTGTCAATTTTTGTTGGTTTTAATCGAATGAACTTATTTCAGTCAGCTAGATCTTTCTGCTTCAAAGCAAAAAGATTTTATCTTCAAATACAAGAACTTTTCGTGGTTTTGATGGTTTTCAGCAAATGAACATATTTCAGCGAGCTGGAAGTTTTTTCCTTAAAAGTGGAAGATTTTATCTTAAAATACAAGACCTTTTCGTGGTTCTTGACAAATTTTTGTTGGTTTTCGTCTAATGAACTTATTTCAGTCAGCTAGATCTTTCTTCTTCAAAGCAAAAAGATTTTATCTTCAAATACAAAAACTTTTCGGGGTTTTGATGGTTTTCAGCAAATGAACATATTTCAGCGAGCTGGAAGTTTTTTCCTTAATAGAGTAAGATTTTATCTTAAAATACAAGAACTTTTCGTGGTTCTTGTCAATTTTTGTTGGTTTTCATCGAATGAACTTGTTTCAGTCAGCTCGATCTTTCTTCTTCAAAGCAAAAGGATTTTATCTTCAAATACAAGAACTTTTCGTTGTTTTGATGATTTTCAGCAAATGAACATATTTCAGCGAGCTGGAAGTTTTTTCCTTAATATCGTAAGATTTTATCTTAAAATACAAGAACTTTTCGTGGTTCTTTTCAATTTTTGTTGGTTTTCATCTAATTAACTTATTTCAGTCAGCAAGATCTTTCTTCTTCAAAGCAAAAAGATTTTATCTTCAAACACAAGAACTTTTCGTGATTTTGATGGTTTTCAGCAAGTAACATATTTCAGCGAGCTGGAAGTTTTTTCCTTAATAGAGTATGATTTTAACTTAAAATACAAGAACTTTTCGTGGTTCTTGTCAATTTTTGTTGGTTTTCATCTAATGAACTTATTTCAGTCAGCTAGATCTTTCTTCTTCAAAGCAAAAAGATTTTATCTTCAAATACAAGAACTTTTCGTGGTTTTGTTGGTTTTCAGCAAATGAACATATTTCAGCGAGCTGGGAGTTTTTTCTTTAATAGCGTAAGATTTTATCTTAAAATACAAGAACTTTTCGTGGTTCTTGTCAATTTTTGTTGGTTTTCATCCAATGAACTTATTTCAGTCAGCTGGATCTTCTTCAAAGCAAAAAGATTTTATCTTCAAATACAAGAACTTTTCGTGGTTTTGATGGTTTTCAGCAAATGAACATATTTCAGCGAGCTGGGAGTTTTTTCTTCAATACCGTCAGATTTTATCTTAAAATACAAGAACTTTTCGTGGTTCTTGTCAATTTTTGTTGGTTTTCATCTAATGAACTTATTTCAGTCAGCTAGATCTTTCTTCTTCAAAGCAAAAAGATTTTATCTTCAAATACAAGAACTTTTCGTGGTTTTGTTGGTTTTCAGCAAATGAACAGATTTCAGCGAGCAAGAAGTTTTTTCTTTAGTAGCGTAAGATTTCATCTTAAAATACAAGAACTTTTCGTGATTCTTGTCAATTTTTGTTGGTTTTCATCTAATGAACTTATTTCAGTCAGCTAGATCTTTCTTCTTCAAAGCAAAAGATTTTATCTTCAAATACAAGAACTTTTCGTTGTTTTGATGGTTTTCAGCACATGAACATATTTCAGCGAGCTGGAAGTTTTTTCCTTAATAGAGTAAGATTTTATCTTAAAATACAAGAACTTTTCGTGGTTCTTGTCAATTCTTGTTGGTTTTCATCTAATGAACTTATTTCAGTCAGCTGGATCTTTCTTCTTCAAAGCAAAAAGATTTTATCTTCAAATACAAGAACTTTTCGTGGTTTTGTTGGTTTTCAGCAATTGAACATATTTCAGCGAGCTGGGAGTTTTTTCTTTAATAGCGGAAGATTTTATCTTAAAATACAAGAACTTTTCGTGGTTCTTGTCAATTTTTGTTTTTTTTCATCGAATGAACTTATTTCAGTCAGCTAGATCTTTCTTCTTCAAAGCAAAAGATTTTATCCTCAAATACAAGAACATTTCGTTGTTTTGATGGTTTTCAGCACATGAACATATTTCAGCGAGCTGGAAGTTTTTTCCTTAATAGAGTAAGATTTTATCTTAAAATACAAGAACTTTTCGTGGTTCTTGTCAATTTTTGTTGGTTTTCATCCAATGAACTTATTTCAGTCAGCTGGATCTTCTTCAAAGCAAAAAGATTTTATCTTCAAATACAAGAACTTTTCGTGGTTTTGATGGTTTTCAGCAAATGAACATATTTCAGCGAGCTGGGAGTTTTTTCTTCAATACCGTCAGATTTTATCTTAAAATACAAGAACTTTTCGTGGTTCTTGTCAATTTTTGTTGGTTTTAATCGAATGAACTTATTTCAGTCAGCTAGATCTTTCTGCTTCAAAGCAAAAAGATTTTATCTTCAAATACAAGAACTTTTCGTGGTTTTGATGGTTTTCAGCAAATGAACATATTTCAGAGAGCTGGAAGTTTTTTCCTTAAAAGTGGAAGATTTTATCTTAAAATACAAGACCTTTTCGTGGTTCCTGACAAATTTTTGTTGGTTTTCGTCTAATGAACTTATTTCAGTCAGCTAGATCTTTCTTCTTCAAAGCAAAAAGATTTTATCTTCAAATACAAGAACTTTTCGTGGTTTTGTTGGTTTTCAGCAAATGAACATATTTCAGCGAGCTGGGAGTTTTTTCTTTAATAGCATAAGATTTTATCTTAAAATACAAGAACTTTTCGTGGTTCTTGTCAATTTTTGTTGGTTTTCATCTAATGAACTTATTTCAGTCAGCTAGATCTTTCTTCTTCAAAGCAAAAAGATTTTATCTTCAAATACAAGAACTTTTCGTGGTTTTGTTGGTTTTCAGCAAATGAACAGATTTCAGCGAGCAAGAAGTTTTTTCTTTAGTAGCGTAAGATTTCATCTTAAAATACAAGAACTTTTCGTGATTCTTGTCAATTTTTGTTGGTTTTCATCTAATGAACTTATTTCAGTCAGCTAGATCTTTCTTCTTCAAAGCAAAAGATTTTATCTTCAAATACAAGAACTTTTCGTTGTTTTGATGGTTTTCAGCACATGAACATATTTCAGCGAGCTGGAAGTTTTTTCCTTAATAGAGTAAGATTTTATCTTAAAATACAAGAACTTTTCGTGGTTCTTGTCAATTTTTGTTGGTTTTCATCTAATGAACTTATTTCAGTCAGCTAGATCTTTCTTCTTCAAAGCAAAAAGATTTTATCTTCAAATACAAGAACTTTTCGTGGTTTTGTTGGTTTTCAGCAAATGAACATATTTCAGCGAGCTGGGAGTTTTTTCTTTCATAGCGTAAGATTTTATCTTAAAATACAAGAACTTTTCGTGGTTCTTGTCAATTTTTGTTGGTTTTCATCGAATGAACTTATTTCAGTCAGCTAGATCTTTCTTCTTCAAAGCAAAAAGATTTTATCTTCAAATACAAGAACTTTTCGTGGTTTTGTTGGTTTTCAGCAAATGAACAGATTTCAGCGAGCAAGAAGTTTTTTCTTTTGTAGCGTAAGATTTCATCTTAAAATACAAGAACTTTTCGTGGTTCTTGTCAATTTTTGTTGGTTTTCATCTAATGAACTTATTTCAGTCAGCTAGATCTTTCTTCTTCAAAGCAAAAGATTTTATCCTCAAATACAAGAACATTTCGTTGTTTTGATGGTTTTCAGCACATGAACATATTTCAGCGAGCTGGAAATTTTTTCCTTAATAGAGTAAGATTTTATCTTAAAATACAAGAACTTTTCGTGGTTCTTGTCAACTTTTGTTGGTTTTCATCTGATGAACTTATTTCAGTCAGCTCGATCTTTCTTCTTCAAAGCAAAAAGATTTTATCTTCAAATACAAGAACTTTTCGTGGTTTTGTCGGTTTTCAGCAAATGATCAGATTTCAGCGAGCTGGGAGTTTTTTCTTCAATAGCGTAAGATTTTATCTTAAAATACAAGAACTTTTCGTGGTTCTTGTCAATTTTTGTTGGTTTTCATCTAATGAACTTATTTCAGTCAGCTCTATCTTTCTTCTTCAAAGCAAAAGGATTTTATCTTCAAATACAAGAACTTTTCGTGGTTTTGATGGTTTTCAGCAAATCAAAATATTTCAGCGAGATGGAAATTTTTTCCTTAATAGCGTAAGATTTTATCTTAAAATACAATAACTTTTCGTGGTTCTTGTCAATTTTTGTTGGTTTTCATCTAATGAACTTATTTCAGTCAGCTGGATCTTCTTCAAAGCAAAAAGATTTTATCTTCAAATACAAGAACTTTTCGTGGTTTTGATGGTTTTCAGCAAATGAACATATTTCAGCGAGCTGGAAGTTTTTTCCTTAAAAGTGTAAGATTTTATCTTAAAATACAAGACCTTTTCGTGGTTCTTGACAAATTTTGTTGGTTTTCATCTAATGAACTTATTTCAGTCAGCTAGATCTTTCTTCTTCAAAGCAAAAAGATTTTATCTTCAAATACAAGAACTTTTCGTGGTTTTGTTGGTTTTCAGCAAATGAACAGATTTCAGGGAGCAAGAAGTTTTTTCTTTAATAGCGGAAGATTTTATCTTAAAATACAAGAACTTTTCGTGGTTCTTGTCAATTTTTGTTCGTTTTCATCTCATGAACTTATTTCAGTCAGCTAGATCTTTCTTCTTCAAAGCAAAAAGATTTTATCTTCAAATACAACAACTTTTCGTGGTTTTGTTGGTTTTCAGCAAATGAACAGATTTCAGCGAGCAAGAAGTTTTTTCTTTAGTAGCGTAAGATTTTATCTTAAAATACAAGAACCTTTCGTGGTTCTTGTCAATTTTTGTTGGTTTTCATCTAATGAACTTATTTCAGTCAGCTAGATCTTTCTTCTTCAAAGCAAAAGGATTTTATCTTCAAATACAAGAACTTTTCGTTGTTTTGATGGTTTTCAGCAAATGAACATATTTCAGCGAGCTGGAAGTTTCTTCCTTAATAGAGTAAGATTTTATCTTAAAATACAAGAACTTTTCGTGGTTCTTGTCAATTTTTGTTGGTTTTCATCTAATGAACTTATTTCTGTCAGCTCGATCTTTCTTCTTCAAAGCAAAAAGATTTTATCTTCAAATACAAGAACTTTTCGTGGTTTTGATGGTTTTCAGCAAATGAACATATTTCAGCGAGCTGGAAGTTTTTTCCTTAATAGATTAAGATTTTATCTTAAAATACAAGAAGTTTTCGTGGTTCTTGTCAATTTTAGTTGGTTTTCATCTAATGAACTTATTTCAGTCAGCTAGATCTTTCTTCTTCAAAGCAAAAAGATTTTATCTTCAAATACAAGAACTTTTCGTGGTTTTGTTGGTTTTCAGCAAATGAACATATTTCAGCGAGCTGGGAGTTTTTTCTTTAATAGCGTAAGATTTTATCTTAAAATACAAGAACTTTTCGTGGTTCTTGTCAATTTTTGTTGGTTTTCATCTAATGAACTTATTCCAGTCAGCTAGGTCTTTCTTCTTCAATGCAAAAAGATTTTATCTTCAAATACAAGAACTTTTCGTGGTTTTGATGGTTTTCAGCAAATGAACATATTTCAGCGAGCTGGAAGTTTTTTCCTTAAAAGTGTAAGATTTCATCTTAAAATACAAGACCTTTTCGTGGTTCTTGACAAATTTTGTTGGTTTTCATCTAATGAACTTATTTCAGTCAGCTGGATCTTTCTTCTTCAAAGCAAAAAGATTTTATCTTCAAATACAAGAACTTTTCGTGGTTTTGTTGGTTTTCAGCAAATGAACAGATTTCAGGGAGCAAGAAGTTTTTTCTTTAATAGCGTAAGATTTTATCTTAAAATACAAGAACGTTTCGTGTTTCTTGTCAATTTTTGTTGGTTTTCATCTAATGAACTTATTTCAGTCAGCTAGATCTTTCTTCTTCAAAGCAAAAATATTTTATCTTCAAATACAAGAACTTTTCGTGGTTTTGATGGTTTTCAGCAAATCAACATATTTCAGCGAGCTGGAAGTTTTTTCCTTAATAGAGTAAGATTTTATCTTAAAATACAAGAACTTTTCGTGGTTCTTGTCAATTTTTGTTGGTTTTCATCTCATGAACTTATTTCAGTCAGCTAGATCTTTCTGCTTCAAAGCAAAAAGATTTTATCTTCAAATACAAGAGCTTTTCGTCGTTTTGATGGTTTTCAGCAAATGAACATATTTCAGCGAGCTGGAAGTTTTTTCCTTAAAAGTGTAAGATTTTATCTTAAAATACAAGAACTTTTCGTGGTTCTTGACAAATTTTGTTGGTTTTCATCTAATGAACTTATTTCAGTCAGCTAGATCTTTCTTCTTCAAAGCAAAAAGATTTTATCTTCAAATACAAGAACTTTTCGTGGTTTTGATGGTTTTCAGCAAATGAACATATTTCAGCGAGCTGGAAGTTTTTTCCTAAGTAGAGTAAGATTTTATCTTAAAATACAAGAACTTTTCGTGGTTCTTGTCAATTTTTGTTGGTTTTCATCTAATGAACTTATTTCAGTCAGCTAGATCTTTCTTCTTCAAAGCAAAAAGATTTTATCTTCAAATACAAGAACTTTTCGTGGTTTTGTTGGTTTTCAGCAAATGAACATATTTCAGCGAGCTGGGAGTTTTTTCTTTCATAGCGTAAGATTTTATCTTAAAATACAAGAACTTTTCGTGGTTCTTGTCAATGTTTGTTGGTTTTCATCTGATGAACTTATTTCAGTCAGCTAGATCTTTCTTCTTCAAAGCAAAAAGATTTTATCTTCAAATACAAGAACTTTTCGTGGTTTTGTTGGTTTTCAGCAAATGAACAGATTTCAGCGAGCAAGAAGTTTTTTCTTTAGTAGCGTAAGATTTTATCTTAAAATACAAGAACTTTTTGTGGTTCTTGTCAATTTTTGTTGGTTTTCATCGCATGAACTTATTTCAGTCAGCTAGATCTTTCTGCTTCAAAGCAAAAAGATTTTATCTTCAAATACAAGAGCTTTTCGTCGTTTTGATGGTTTTCAGCAAATGAACATATTTCAGCGAGCTGGAAGTTTTTTCCTTAAAAGTGTAAGATTTTATCTTAAAATACAAGAACTTTTCGTGGTTCTTGACAAATTTTGTTGGTTTTCATCTAATGAACTTATTTCAGTCAGCTAGATCTTTCTTCTTCAAAGCAAAAAGATTTTATCTTCAAATACAAGAACTTTTCGTGGTTTTGATGGTTTTCAGCAAATGAACATATTTCAGCGAGCTGGAAGTTTTTTCCTAAGTAGAGTAAGATTTTATCTTAAAATACAAGAACTTTTCGTGGTTCTTGTCAATTTTTGTTGGTTTTCATCTAATGAACTTATTTCAGTCAGCTAGATCTTTCTTCTTCAAAGCAAAAAGATTTTATCTTCAAATACAAGAACTTTTCGTGGTTTTGTTGGTTTTCAGCAAATGAACATATTTCAGCGAGCTGGGAGTTTTTTCTTTCATAGCGTAAGATTTTATCTTAAAATACAAGAACTTTTCGTGGTTCTTGTCAATGTTTGTTGGTTTTCATCTGATGAACTTATTTCAGTCAGCTAGATCTTTCTTCTTCAAAGCAAAAAGATTTTATCTTCAAATACAAGAACTTTTCGTGGTTTTGTTGGTTTTCAGCAAATGAACAGATTTCAGCGAGCAAGAAGTTTTTTCTTTAGTAGCGTAAGATTTTATCTTAAACTACAAGAACTTTTCGTGGTTCTTGTCAATTTTTGTTGGTTTTCATCTAATGAACTTATTTCAGTCAGCTCGATCTTTCTGCTTCAAAGCAAAAAGATTTTATCTTCAAATACAAGAACTTTTCGTGGTTTTGATGGTTTTCAGCAAATGAACATATTTCAGCGAGCTGGAAGTTTCTTCCTGAACAGAGTAAGATTTTATCTAAAAATACAAGAACTTTTCGTGGTTCTTGTCAATTTTTGTTGGTTTTCATCTAATGAACTTATTTCAGTCAGCTAGATCTTTCTTCTTCAAAGCAAAAAGATTTTATCTTCAAATACAAAAACTTTTCGTGGTTTTGATGGTTTTCAGCAAATGAACATATTTCAGCGAGCTGGAAGTTTTTTCCTGAATAGAGTAAGATTTTATCTTAAAATACAAGAACGTTTCGTGGTTCTTGACAAATTTTGTTGGTTTTCAGTCAGCTCGATTTTTCTTCTTCAAAGCAAAAAGATTTTATCTTCAAATACAAGAACTTTTCGTGGTTTTGATGGTTTTCAGCACATCAACATATTTCAGCGAGCTGGAAGTTTTTTCCTGAATAGCGTAAGATTTTATCTTAAAATATAACAACTTTTCGTGGTTCTTGTCAATTTTTGTTGGTTTTCATCGAATGAACTTATTTCAGTCAGCTGGATCTTTCTTCTTCAAAGCAAAAAGATTTTATCTTCAAATACAAAGAACTTTTCGTGGTTTTGATGGTTTTCAGCAAATGAACATATTTCAGCGAGCTGGAAGTTTTTTCCTTAATAGAGTAAGATTTTATCTTAAAATACAAGAACTTTTCGTGGTTCTTGTCAATTTTTGTTGGTTTTCATCTAATGAACTTATTTCAGTCAGCTGGATCTTTCTTCTTCAAAGCAAAAAGATTTCATCTTCAAATACAAGAACTTTTCGTGGTTTTGTTGGTTTTCAGCAAATGAACATATTTCAGCGAGCTGGGAGTTTTTTCCTGAATAGCGTAAGATTTTATCTTAAACTACAAGAACGTTTCGTGTTTCTTGTCAATTTTTGTTGGTTTTCATCTAATGAACTTATTTCAGTCAGCTAGATCTTTCTTCTTCAAAGCAAAAAGATTTTATCTTCAAATACAAGAACTTTTCGTGGTTTTGTTGGTTTTCAGCAAATGAACAGATTTCAGCGAGCAAGAATTTTTTTCATTAGTAGCGTAAGATTTTATCTTAAAATACAAGAACCTTTCGTGGTTCTTGTCAATTTTTGTTGGTTTTCATCTCATGAACTTATTTCAGTCAGCTAGATCTTTCTTCTTCAAAGCAAAAAGATTTTATCTTCAAATACAAGAACTTTTCGTGGTTTTGATGGTTTTCAGCAAATGAACATATTTCAGCGAGCTGGAAGTTTTTTCCTTAAAAGTGTAAGATTTTATCTTAAAATACAAGACCTTTTCGTGGTTCTTGACAAATTTTGTTGGTTTTCATCTAATGAACTTATTTCAGTCAGCGAGATCTTTCTTCTTCAAAGCAAAAAGATTTTATCTTCAAATACAAGAACTTTTCGTGGTTTTGTTGGTTTTCAGCAAATGAACAGATTTCAGGGAGCAAGAAGTTTTTTCTTTAATAGCGTAAGATTTTATCTTAAAATACAAGAACTTTTCGTGGTTCTTGTCAATTTTTGTTGGTTTTCATCTCATGAACTTATTTCAGTCAGCTAGATCTTTCTTCTTCAAAGCAAAAAGATTTTATCTTCAAATACAAGAACTTTTCGTGGTTTTGATGGTTTTCAGCAAATGAACATATTTCAGCTAGCTGGAAGTTTTTTCCTTAATAGAGTAAGATTTTATCTTAAAATACAAGAACCTTTCGTGGTTCTTGTCAATTTTTGTTGGTTTTCATCTAATGAACTTATTTCAGTCAGCTAGATCTTTCTTCTTCAAAGCAAAAGGATTTTATCTTCAAATACAAGAACTTTTCGTTGTTTTGTTGGTTTTCAGCAAATGAACAGATTTCAGCGAGCAAGAAGTTTTTTCTTTAATAGCGTAAGATTTTATCTTAATATACAAGAACTTTTCGTGGTTCTTGTCAATTTTTGTTGGTTTTCATCTCATGAACTTATTTCAGTCAGCTAGATCTTTCTTCTTCAAAGCAAAAAGATTTTATCTTCAAATACAAGAACTTTTCGTGGTTTTGATGGTTTTCAGCAAATGAACAGATTTCAGCGAGCAAGAATTTTTTTCATTAGTAGGGTAAGATTTTATCTTAAAATACAAGAACCTTTCGTGGTTCTTGTCAATTTTTGTAGGTTTTCATCTAATGAACTTATTTCAGTCAGCTAGATCTTTCTTCTTCAAAGCAAAAAGATTTTATCTTCAAATACAAGAACTTTTCGTGGTTTTCATGGTTTTCAGCAAATGAACATATTTCAGCGAGCTGGAAGTTTTTTCCTTAATAGAGTAAGATTTTATCTTAAAATACAAGAACTTTTCGTGGTTCTTGTCAATTTTTGTTGGTTTTCATCGAATGAACTTATTTCAGTCAGCTGGATCTTTCTTCTTCAAAGCAAAAAGATTTTATCTTCAAATACAAGAACTTTTCGTGGTTTTGATGGTTTTCAGCAAATGAACATATTTCAGCGAGCTGGAAGTTTTTTCCTTAATAGAGTAAGATTTTATCTTAAAATACAAGAACTTTTCGTGGTTCTTGTCAGTTTTTGTTGGTTTTCATCTAATGAACTTATTTCAGTCAGCTGCATCTTTCTTCTTCAAAGCAAAAAGATTTTATCTTCAAATACAAGAACTTTTCGTGGTTTTGATGGTTTTCAGCAAATCAACATATTTCAGCGAGCTGGAAGTTTTTTCCTTAAAAGTGCAAGATTTTATCTTAAAATACAAGACCTTTTCGTGGTTCTTGACAAATTTTGTTGGTTTTCATCTAATGAACTTATTTCAGTCAGCTAGATCTTTCTTCTTCAAAGCAAAAAGATTTTATCTTCAAATACAAGAACTTTTCGTGGTTTTGTTGGTTTTCAGCAAATGAACAGATTTCAGGGAGCAAGAAGTTTTTTCTTTAATAGCGTAAGATTTTATCTTAAAATACAAGAACTTTTCGTGGTTCTTGTCAATTTTTGTTGGTTTTCATCTCATGAACTTATTTCAGTCAGCTAGATCTTTCTTCTTCAAAGCAAAAAGATTTTATCTTCAAATACAAGAACTTTTCGTGGTTTTGATGGTTTTCAGCAAATGAACATATTTCAGCGAGCTGGAAGTTTTTTCCTTAATAGAGTAAGATTTTATCTTAAAATACAAGAACTTTTCGTGGTTCTTGTCAATTTTTGTTGGTTTTCATCTAATGAACTTATTTCAGTCAGCTAGATCTTTCTTCTTCAAAGCAAAAAGATTTTATCTTCAAATACAAGAACTTTTCGTGGTTTTGTTGGTTTTCAGCAAATGAACATATTTCAGCGATCTGGGAGTTTTTTCTTTAATAGCGTAAGATTTTATCTTAAAATACAAGAACTTTTCGTGGTTCTTGTCAATTTTTGTTGGTTTTCATCAAATGAACTTATTTCAGTCAGCTAGATCTTTCTTCTTCAAAGCAAAAAGATTTTATCTTCAAATACAAGAACTTTTCGTGGTTTTGTTGGTTTTCAGCAAATGAACAGATTTCAGCGAGCATGAAGTTTTTTCTTTAGTAGCGTAAGATTTTATCTTAAAATACAAGAACCTTTCCTGGTTCTTGTCAATTTTTGTTGGTTTTCATCTAATGAACTTATTTCAGTCAGCTCGATCTTTCTTCTTCAAAGCAAAAGGATTTTATCTTCAAATACAAGAACTTTTCGTTGTTTTGTTGGTTTTCAGCAAATGAACAGATTTCAGCGAGCAAGAAGTTTTTTCTTTAATAGCGTAAGATTTTATCTTAAAATACAAGAACTTTTCGTGGTTCTTGTCAATTTGTGTTGGTTTTCATCTCATGAACTTATTTCAGTCAGCTCGATCTTTCTTCTTCAAAGCAAAAAGATTTTATCTTCAAATACAAGAACTTTTCGTCGTTTTGATGGTTTTCAGCAAATGAACATATTTCAGCGAGCTGGAAGTTTTTTCCTTAAAAGTGTAAGATTTTATCTTAAAATACAAGAACTTTTCGTGGTTCTTGACAAATTTTGTTGGTTTTCATCTAATGAACTTATTTCAGTCAGCTAGATCTTTCTTCTTCAAAGCAAAAAGATTTTATCTTCAAATACAAGAACTTTTCGTGGTTTTGATGGTTTTCAGCAAATGAACATATTTCAGCGAGCTGGAAGTTTTTTCCTAAGTAGAGTAAGATTTTATCTTAAAATACAAGAACTTTTCGTGGTTCTTGTCAATTTTTGTTGGTTTTCATCTAATGAACTTATTTCAGTCAGCTAGATCTTTCTTCTTCAAAGCAAAAAGATTTTATCTTCAAATACAAGAACTTTTCGTGGTTTTGTTGGTTTTCAGCAAATGAACATATTTCAGCGAGCTGGGAGTTTTTTCTTTCATAGCGTAAGATTTTATCTTAAAATACAAGAACTTTTCGTGGTTCTTGTCAATGTTTGTTGGTTTTCATCTGATGAACTTATTTCAGTCAGCTAGATCTTTCTTCTTCAAAGCAAAAAGATTTTATCTTCAAATACAAGAACTTTTCGTGGTTTTGTTGGTTTTCAGCAAATGAACAGATTTCAGCGAGCAAGAAGTTTTTTCTTTAGTAGCGTAAGATTTTATCTTAAACTACAAGAACTTTTCGTGGTTCTTGTCAATTTTTGTTGGTTTTCATCTAATGAACTTATTTCAGTCAGCTCGATCTTTCTGCTTCAAAGCAAAAAGATTTTATCTTCAAATACAAGAACTTTTCGTGGTTTTGATGGTTTTCAGCAAATGAACATATTTCAGCGAGCTGGAAGTTTCTTCCTGAACAGAGTAAGATTTTATCTTAAAATACAAGAACGTTTCGTGGTTCTTGACAAATTTTGTTGGTTTTCAGTCAGCTCGATTTTTCTTCTTCAAAGCAAAAAGATTTCATCTTCAAATACAAGAACTTTTCGTGGTTTTGATGGTTTTCAGCACATCAACATATTTCAGCGAGCTGGAAGTTTTTTCCTGAATAGCGTAAGATTTTATCTTAAAATATAACAACTTTTCGTGGTTCTTGTCAATTTTTGTTGGTTTTCATCGAATGAACTTATTTCAGTCAGCTGGATCTTTCTTCTTCAAAGCAAAAAAGATTTTATCTTCAAATACAAAGAACTTTTCGTGGTTTTGATGGTTTTCAGCAAAAGAACATATTTCAGCGAGCTGGAAGTTTTTTACTTAATAGCGTAAGATTTTATCTTAAAATACAAGAACTTTTCGTGGTTCTTGTCAATTTTTGTTGATTTTCATCTCATGAACTTATTTCAGTCAGCTAGATCTTTCTGCTTCAAAGCAAAAAGATTTTATCTTCAAATACAAGAGCTTTTCGTCGTTTTGATGGTTTTCAGCAAATGAACATATTTCAGCGAGCTGGAAGTTTTTTCCTTAAAAGTGTAAGATTTTATCTTAAAATACAAGAACTTTTCGTGGTTCTTGACAAATTTTGTTGGTTTTCATCTAATGAACTTATTTCAGTCAGCTAGATCTTTCTTCTTCAAAGCAAAAAGATTTTATCTTCAAATACAAGAACTTTTCGTGGTTTTGATGGTTTTCAGCAAATGAACATATTTCAGCGAGCTGGAAGTTTTTTCCTAAGTAGAGTAAGATTTTATCTTAAAATACAAGAACTTTTCGTGGTTCTTGTCAATTTTTGTTGGTTTTCATCTAATGAACTTATTTCAGTCAGCTAGATCTTTCTTCTTCAAAGCAAAAAGATTTTATCTTCAAATACAAGAACTTTTCGTGGTTTTGTTGGTTTTCAGCAAATGAACATATTTCAGCGAGCTGGGAGTTTTTTCTTTCATAGCGTAAGATTTTATCTTAAAATACAAGAACTTTTCGTGGTTCTTGTCAATGTTTGTTGGTTTTCATCTGATGAACTTATTTCAGTCAGCTAGATCTTTCTTCTTCAAAGCAAAAAGATTTTATCTTCAAATACAAGAACTTTTCGTGGTTTTGTTGGTTTTCAGCAAATGAACAGATTTCAGCGAGCAAGAAGTTTTTTCTTTAGTAGCGTAAGATTTTATCTTAAACTACAAGAACTTTTCGTGGTTCTTGTCAATTTTTGTTGGTTTTCATCTAATGAACTTATTTCAGTCAGCTCGATCTTTCTGCTTCAAAGCAAAAAGATTTTATCTTCAAATACAAGAACTTTTCGTGGTTTTGATGGTTTTCAGCAAATGAACATATTTCAGCGAGCTGGAAGTTTCTTCCTGAACAGAGTAAGATTTTATCTAAAAATACAAGAACTTTTCGTGGTTCTTGTCAATTTTTGTTGGTTTTCATCTAATGAACTTATTTCAGTCAGCTAGATCTTTCTTCTTCAAAGCAAAAAGATTTTATCTTCAAATACAAAAACTTTTCGTGGTTTTGATGGTTTTCAGCAAATGAACATATTTCAGCGAGCTGGAAGTTTTTTCCTGAATAGAGTAAGATTTTATCTTAAAATACAAGAACGTTTCGTGGTTCTTGACAAATTTTGTTGGTTTTCAGTCAGCTCGATTTTTCTTCTTCAAAGCAAAAAGATTTTATCTTCAAATACAAGAACTTTTCGTGGTTTTGATGGTTTTCAGCACATCAACATATTTCAGCGAGCTGGAAGTTTTTTCCTGAATAGCGTAAGATTTTATCTTAAAATATAACAACTTTTCGTGGTTCTTGTCAATTTTTGTTGGTTTTCATCAAATGAACTTATTTCAGTCAGCTGGATCTTTCTTCTTCAAAGCAAAAAGATTTTATCTTCAAATACAAAGAACTTTTCGTGGTTTTGATGGTTTTCAGCAAATGAACATATTTCAGCGAGCTGGAAGTTTTTTCCTTAATAGAGTAAGATTTTATCTTAAAATACAAGAACTTTTCGTGGTTCTTGTCAATTTTTGTTGGTTTTCATCTAATGAACTTATTTCAGTCAGCTGGATCTTTCTTCTTCAAAGCAAAAAGATTTCATCTTCAAATACAAGAACTTTTCGTGGTTTTGTTGGTTTTCAGCAAATGAACATATTTCAGCGAGCTGGGAGTTTTTTCCTGAATAGCGTAAGATTTTATCTTAAACTACAAGAACGTTTCGTGTTTCTTGTCAATTTTTGTTGGTTTTCATCCAATGAACTTATTTCAGTCAGCTAGATCTTTCTTCTTCAAAGCAAAAAGATTTTATCTTCAAATACAAGAACTTTTCGTGGTTTTGTTGGTTTTCAGCAAATGAACAGATTTCAGCGAGCAAGAATTTTTTTCATTAGTAGCGTAAGATTTTATCTTAAAATACAAGAACCTTTCGTGGTTCTTGTCAATTTTTGTTGGTTTTCATCTCATGAACTTATTTCAGTCAGCTAGATCTTTCTTCTTCAAAGCAAAAAGATTTTATCTTCAAATACAAGAACTTTTCGTGGTTTTGATGGTTTTCAGCAAATGAACATATTTCAGCGAGCTGGAAGTTTTTTCCTTAAAAGTGTAAGATTTTATCTTAAAATACAAGACCTTTTCGTCGTTCTTGACAAATTTTGTTGGTTTTCATCTAATGAACTTATTTCAGTCAGCGAGATCTTTCTTCTTCAAAGCAAAAAGATTTTATCTTCAAATACAAGAACTTTTCGTGGTTTTGTTGGTTTTCAGCAAATGAACAGATTTCAGGGAGCAAGAAGTTTTTTCTTTAATAGCGTAAGATTTTATCTTAAAATACAAGAACTTTTCGTGGTTCTTGTCAATTTTTGTTGGTTTTCATCTCATGAACTTATTTCAGTCAGCTAGATCTTTCTTCTTCAAAGCAAAAAGATTTTATCTTCAAATACAAGAACTTTTCGTGGTTTTGATGGTTTTCAGCAAATGAACATATTTCAGCTAGCTGGAAGTTTTTTCCTTAATAGAGTAAGATTTTATCTTAAAATACAAGAACCTTTCGTGGTTCTTGTCAATTTTTGTTGGTTTTCATCTAATGAACTTATTTCAGTCAGCTAGATCTTTCTTCTTCAAAGCAAAAGGATTTTATCTTCAAATACAAGAACTTTTCGTTGTTTTGTTGGTTTTCAGCAAATGAACAGATTTCAGCGAGCAAGAAGTTTTTTCTTTAATAGCGTAAGATTTTATCTTAATATACAAGAACTTTTCGTGGTTCTTGTCAATTTTTGTTGGTTTTCATCTCATGAACTTATTTCAGTCAGCTAGATCTTTCTTCTTCAAAGCAAAAAGATTTTATCTTCAAATACAAGAACTTTTCGTGGTTTTGATGGTTTTCAGCAAATGAACAGATTTCAGCGAGCAAGAATTTTTTTCATTAGTAGGGTAAGATTTTATCTTAAAATACAAGAACCTTTCGTGGTTCTTGTCAATTTTTGTAGGTTTTCATCTAATGAACTTATTTCAGTCAGCTAGATCTTTCTTCTTCAAAGCAAAAAGATTTTATCTTCAAATACAAGAACTTTTCGTGGTTTTCATGGTTTTCAGCAAATGAACATATTTCAGCGAGCTGGAAGTTTTTTCCTTAATAGAGTAAGATTTTATCTTAAAATACAAGAACTTTTCGTGGTTCTTGTCAATTTTTGTTGGTTTTCATCGAATGAACTTATTTCAGTCAGCTGGATCTTTCTTCTTCAAAGCAAAAAGATTTTATCTTCAAATACAAGAACTTTTCGTGGTTTTGTTGGTTTTCAGCAAATGAACAGATTTCAGGGAGCAAGAAGTTTTTTCTTTAATAGCGTAAGATTTTATCTTAATATACAAGAACTTTTCGTGGTTCTTGTCAATTTTTGTTGGTTTTCATCTCATGAACTTATTTCAGTCAGCTAGATCTTTCTTCTTCAAAGCAAAAAGATTTTATCTTCAAATACAAGAACTTTTCGTGGTTTTGATGGTTTTCAGCAAATGAACATATTTCAGCGAGCTGGAAGTTTTTTCCTTAATAGAGTAAGATTTTATCTTAAAATACAAGAACTTTTCGTGGTTCTTGTCAATTTTTGTTGGTTTTCATCTAATGAACTTATTTCAGTCAGCTAGATCTTTCTTCTTCAAAGCAAAAAGATTTTATCTTCAAATACAAGAACTTTTCGTGGTTTTGTTGGTTTTCAGCAAATGAACATATTTCAGCGATCTGGGAGTTTTTTCTTTAATAGCGTAAGATTTTATCTTAAAATACAAGAACTTTTCGTGGTTCTTGTCAATTTTTGTTGGTTTTCATCAAATGAACTTATTTCAGTCAGCTAGATCTTTCTTCTTCAAAGCAAAAAGATTTTATCTTCAAATACAAGAACTTTTCGTGGTTTTGTTGGTTTTCAGCAAATGAACAGATTTCAGCGAGCATGAAGTTTTTTCTTTAGTAGCGTAAGATTTTATCTTAAAATACAAGAACCTTTCCTGGTTCTTGTCAATTTTTGTTGGTTTTCATCTAATGAACTTATTTCAGTCAGCTCGATCTTTCTTCTTCAAAGCAAAAGGATTTTATCTTCAAATACAAGAACTTTTCGTTGTTTTGTTGGTTTTCAGCAAATGAACAGATTTCAGCGAGCAAGAAGTTTTTTCTTTAATAGCGTAAGATTTTATCTTAAAATACAAGAACTTTTCGTGGTTCTTGTCAATTTGTGTTGGTTTTCATCTCATGAACTTATTTCAGTCAGCTAGATCTTTCTTCTTCAAAGCAAAAGGATTTTATCTTCAAATACAAGAACTTTTCATGTTTTGTTGGTTTTCAGCAAATGAACAGATTTCAGCGAGCAAGAAGTTTTTTCTTTCATAGCGTAAGATTTTATCTTAAAATACAAGAACTTTTCGTGGTTCTTGTCAATTTTTGTTGGTTTTCATCTCATGAACTTATTTCAGTCAGCTCAATCTTTCTTCTTCAAAGCAAAAAGATTTTATCTTCAAATACAAGAACTTTTCGTGGTTTTGATGGTTTTCAGCAAATGAACATATTTCAGCGAGCTGGAAGTTTTTTCCTTAATAGAGTAAGATTTTATCTTAAAATACAAGAACTTTTCGTGGTTCTTGTCAATTTTTGTTGGTTTTCATCTAATGAACTGATTTCAGTCAGCTGGATCTTTCTTCTTCAAAGCAAAAAGATTTTATCTTCAAATACAAGAACTTTTCGTGGTTTTGATGGTTTTCAGCAAATGAACAGATTTCAGGGAGCAAGAAGTTTTTTCTTGAATAGCGTAAGATTTTATCTTAAAATACAAGAACTTTTCGTGGTTCTTGTCAATTTTTGTTGGTTTTCATCTCATGAACTTATTTCAGTCAGCTAGATCTTTCTTCTTCAAAGCAAAAAGATTTTATCTTCAAATACAAGAACTTTTCGTGGTTTTGATGGTTTTCAGCAAATGAACATATTTCAGCGAGCTGGAAGTTTTTTCCTTAATAGCGTAAGATTTTATCTTAAAATACAAGAACTTTTCGTGGTTATTGTCAATTTTTGTTGGTTTTCATCTAATGAACTTATTTCAGTCAGCTAGATCTTTCTTCTTCAAAGCAAAAAGATTTTATCTTCAAATACAAGAACTTTTCGTGGTTTTGATGGTTTTCAGCAAATGAACATATTTCAGCGAGCTGGAAGTTTTTTCCTTAATAGAGTAAGATTTTATCTTAAAATACAAGAACTTTTCGTGGTTCTTGTCAATTTTTGTTGGTTTTCATCTATTGAACTTATTTCAGTCAGCTAGATCTTTCTTCTTCAAAGCAAAAAGATTTTATCTTCAAATACAAGAACTTTTCGTGGTTTTGTTGGTTTTCAGCAAATGAACATATTTCAGCGAGCTGGGAGTTTTTTCTTGAATAGCGTAAGATTTTATCTTAAAATACAAGAACTTTTCGTGGTTCTTGTCAATTTTTGTTGGTTTTCATCTAATGAACTTATTTCAGTCAGCTAGATCTTTCTTCAAAGCAAAAAGATTTTATCTTCAAATACAAGAACTTTTCGTGGTTTTGTTGGTTTTCAGCAAATGAACAGATTTCAGCGAGCAAGAAGTTTTTTCTTTCGTAGCGTAAGATTTTATCTTAAAATACAAGAACCTTTCGTGGTTCTTGTCAATTTTTGTTGGTTTTCATCTAATGAACTTATTTCAGTCAGCTAGATCTTTCTTCTTCAAAGCAAAAGGATTTTATCTTCAAATACAAGAACTTTTCGTTGTTTTGATGGTTTTCAGCAAATGAACATATTTCAGCGAGCTGGAAGTTTTTTCCTTAATATCGTAAGATTTTATCTTAAAATACAAGAACTTTTCGTGGTTCATGTCAATTTTTGTTGGTTTTCATCTAATGAACTTATTTCAGTCAGCTAGATCTTTCTTCTTCAAAGCAAAAAGATTTTATCTTCAAATACAAGAACTTTTCGTGGTTTTGATGGTTTTCAGCAAATGAACATATTTCAGCGAGCTGGAACTTTTTTCCTTAATAGAGTAAGATTTTATCTTAAAATACAAGAACTTTTCGTGGTTCTTGTCAATTTTTGTTGGTTTTCATCGAATGAACTTATTTCAGTCAGCTAGATCTTTCTTCTTCAAAGCAAAAAGATTTTATCTTCAAATACAAGAACTTTTCGTGGTTTTGATGGTTTTCAGCAAATGAACATATTTCAGCGAGCTGGAAGTTTTTTCCTTAACAGAGTAAGATTTTATCTTAAAATACAAGAACTTTTCGTGGTTCTTGTCAATTTTTGTTGGTTTTCATCTAATGAACTTATTTCAGTCAGCTAGATCTTTCTTCTTCAAAGCAAAAAGATTTTATCTTCAAATACAAGAACTTTTCGTGGTTTTGTTGGTTTTCAGCAAATGAACATATTTCAGCAAGCTGGGAGTTTTTTCTTTAATAGCGTAAGATTTTATCTTAAAATACAAGAACTTTTCGTGGTTCTTGTCAATTTTTGTTGGTTTTCATCTAATGAACTTATTTCAGTCAGCTAGATCTTTCTTCTTCAAAGCAAAAAGATTTTATCTTCAAATACAAGAACTTTTCGTGGTTTTGTTGGTTTTCAGCAAATGAACAGATTTCAGCGAGCAAGAAGTTTTTTCTTTAGTGGCGTAAGATTTTATCTTAAAATACAAGAACTTTTCGTGGTTCTTGTCAATTTTTGTTGGTTTTCATCTCATGAACTTATTTCCGTCAGCTAGATCTTTCTTCTTCAAAGCATGAAGATTTTATCTTCAAATACAAGAACTTTTCGTGGTTTTGATGGTTTTCAGCAAATCAACATATTTCAGCGAGCTGGAAGTTTTTTCCTTAATAGCGTAAGATTTTATCTTAAAATACAAGAACTTTTCGTGGTTCTTGTCAATTTTTGTTGGTTTTCATCTCATGAACTTATTTCAGTCAGCGAGATCTTTCTTCTTCGAAGCAAAAAGATTTTATCTTCAAAGACAAGAACTTTTCGTGGTTTTGATGGTTTTCAGCAAATCAACATATTTCAGCGAGCTGGAAGTTTTTTCCTTAATAGCGGAAGATTTTATCTTAAAATACAAGAACTTTTCGTGGTTCTTGTCAATTTTTGTTGGTTTTCATCTCATGAACTTATTTCAGTCAGCGAGATCTTTCTTCTTCGAAGCAAAAAGATTTTATCTTCAAAGACAAGAACTTTTCGTGGTTTTGATGGTTTTCAGCAAATGAACATATTTCAGCGAGCTGGAAGTTTTTTCCTTAATAGAGTAAGATTTTATCTTAAAATACAAGAACTTTTCGTGGTTCTTGTCAATTTTTGTTGGTTTTCATCTAATGAACTTATTTCAGTCAGCTAGATCTTTCTTCTTCAAAGCAAAAGGATTTTATCTTCAAATACAAGAACTTTTCGTTGTTTTGATGGTTTTCAGCAATTGAGCATATTTCAGCGAGCTGGAAGTTTTTTCCTTAATAGCGTAAGATTTTATCTTAAAATACAAGAACTTTTCGTGGTTCTTGTCAATTTTTGTTGGTTTTCATCTCATGAACTTATTTCAGACAGCGAGATCTTTCTTCTTCAAAGCAAAAAGATTTTCTCTTCAAATACACGAACCTTTCGTGGTTTTGTTGGATTTCAGCATATGAACATATTTCAGCGAGCTGGGAGTTTTTTCTTCAATCGGGTAAGATTTTATCTTAAAATACAAGAACTTTTCGTGGTTCTTGTCAATTTTTGTTGGTTTTCATCCAATGAACTTATTTCAGTCAGCTCGATCTTTCTTCTTCAAAGCAAAAGGATTTTATCTTCAAATACAAGAACTTTTCGTGGTTTTGATGGTTTTCAGCAAATCAACATATTTCAGCGAGCTGGAAGTTTTTTCCTTAATAGCGGAAGATTTTATCTTAAAATACAAGAACTTTTCGTGGTTCTTGTCAATTTTTGTTGGTTTTCATCTCATGAACTTATTTCAGTCAGCGAGATCTTTCTTCTTCGAAGCAAAAAGATTTTATCTTCAAAGACAAGAACTTTTCGTGGTTTTGATGGTTTTCAGCAAATGAACATATTTCAGCGAGCTGGAAGTTTTTTCCTTAATAGAGTAAGATTTTATCTTAAAATACAAGAACTTTTCGTGGTTCTTGTCAATTTTTGTTGGTTTTCATCTAATGAACTTATTTCAGTCAGCTAGATCTTTCTTCTTCAAAGCAAAAGGATTTTATCTTCAAATACAAGAACTTTTCGTTGTTTTGATGGTTTTCAGCAATTGAGCATATTTCAGCGAGCTGGAAGTTTTTTCCTTAATAGCGTAAGATTTTATCTTAAAATACAAGAACTTTTCGTGGTTCTTGTCAATTTTTGTTGGTTTTCATCTCATGAACTTATTTCAGACAGCGAGATCTTTCTTCTTCAAAGCAAAAAGATTTTCTCTTCAAATACAAGAACCTTTCGTGGTTTTGTTGGATTTCAGCATATGAACATATTTCAGCGAGCTGGGAGTTTTTTCTTCAATCGGGTAAGATTTTATCTTAAAATACAAGAACTTTTCGTGGTTCTTGTCAATTTTTGTTGGTTTTCATCCAATGAACTTATTTCAGTCAGCTCGATCTTTCTTCTTCAAAGCAAAAGGATTTTATCTTCAAATACAAGAACTTTTCGTGGTTTTGATGGTTTTCAGCAAATCAACATATTTCAGCGAGCTGGAAGTTTTTTCCTTAATAGCGGAAGATTTTATCTTAAAATACAAGAACTTTTCGTGGTTCTTGTCAATTTTTGTTGGTTTTCATCTCATGAACTTATTTCAGTCAGCGAGATCTTTCTTCTTCAAAGCAAAAAGATTTTATCTTCAAATACAAGAACTTTTCGTGGTTTTGATGGTTCTCAGCAAAAGAACATGTTTCAGCGAGCTGGAAGTTTTTTCCTTAATAGAGTAAGATTTTATCTTAAAATACAAGAACTTTTCGTGGTTCTTGTCAATTTTTGTTGGTTTTCATCTAATGAACTTATTTCAGTCAGCTAGATCTTTCTTCTTCAAAGCAAAAAGATTTTATCTTCAAATACAAGAACTTTTCGTGGTTTTGTTGGTTTTCAGCAAATGAACATATTTCAGCGAGCTGGGAGTTTTTTCTTCAATAGCGTAAGATTTTATCTTAAAATACAAGAACTTTTCGTGGTTCTTGTCAATTTTTGTTGGTTTTCATCTAATGAACTTATTTCTGTCAGCTAGATCTTTCTTCTTCAAAGCAAAAAGATTTTATCTTCAAATACAAGAACTTTTCGTGATTTTGTTGGTTTTCAGCAAATGAACATATTTCAGCGAGCTGGGAGTTTTTTCTTTAATAGCGTAAGATTTTATCTTAAAATACAAGAACTTTTCGTGGTTCTTGTCAATTTTTGTTGGTTTTCATCTAATGAACTTATTTCAGTCAGCTAGATCTTTCTTCTTCAAAGCAAAAAGATTTTATCTTCAAATACAAAACTTTTCGTGGTTTTGTTGGTTTTCAGCAAATGAACAGATTTCAGCGAGCAAGAAATTTTTTCTTTCGTAGCGTAAGATTTTATCTTAAAATACAAGAACGTTTCGTGGTTCTTGTCAATTTTTGTTGGTTTTCATCTAATGAACTTATTTCAGTCAGCTAGATCTTTCTTCTTCAAAGCAAAAGGATTTTATCTTCAAATACAAGAACTGTTCGTGGTTTTGATGGTTTTCAGCAAATGAACATATTTCAGCGAGCTGGAAGTTTTTTCCTTAATAGAGTAAGATTTTATCTTAAAATACAAGAACTTTTCGTGGTTCTTGTCAATTTTTGTTGGTTTTCATCGAATGAACTTATTTCAGTCAGCTAGATCTTTCTTCTTCGAAGCAGAAAGATTTTATCTTCAAATACAAGAACTTTTCGTGGTTTTGATGGTTTTCAGCAAATGAACATATTTCAGCGAGCTGGAAGTTTTTTCCTTAATAGAGTAAGATTTTATCTTAAAATACAAGAACTTTTCGTGGTTCTTGTCAATTTTTGTTGGTTTTCATCCAATGAACTTATTTCAGTCAGCTAGATCTTTCTTCTTCAAAGCAAAAAGATTTTATCTTCAAATACAAAACTTTTCGTGGTTTTGTTGGTTTTCAGCAAATGAACAGATTTCAGCGAGCAAGAAATTTTTTCTTTCGAAGCGGAAGATTTTATCTTAAAATACAAGAACTTTTCGTGGTTCTTGTCAATTTTTGTTGGTTTTCATCTCATGAACTTATTTCAGTCAGCTAGATCTTTCTTCTTCAAAGCAAAAGGATTTTATCTTCAAATACAAGAACTTTTCGTGGTTTTGATGGTTTTCAGCAAATGAACATATTTCAGCGAGCTGGAAGTTTTTTCCTTAATAGAGTAAGATTTTATCTTAAAATACAAGAACTTTTCGTGGTTCTTGTCAATTTTTGTTGGTTTTCATCGAATGAACTTATTTCAGTCAGCTAGATCTTTCTTCTTCAAAGCAGAAAGATTTTATCTTCAAATACAAGAACTTTTCGTGGTTTTGATGGTTTTCAGCAAATGAACATATTTCAGCGAGCTGGAAGTTTTTTCCTTAATAGAGTAAGATTTTATCTTAAAATACAAGAACTTTTCGTGGTTCTTGTCAATGTTTGTTGGTTTTCATCTAATGAACTTATTTCAGTCAGCTGGATCTTTCTTCTTCAAAGCAAAAGGATTTTATCTTCAAATACAAGAACTTTTCGTTGTTTTGATGGTTTTCAGCAAATGAGCATATTTCAGCGAGCTGGAAGTTTTTTCCTTAATAGCGTAAGATTTTATCTTAAAATACAAGAACTTTTCGTGGTTCTTGTCAATTTATGTTGGTTTTCATCTCATGAACTTATTTCAGTCAGCTAGATCTTTCTTCTTCAAAGCAAAAAGATTTTATCTTCAAATACAAGAACTTTTCGTGGTTTTGTTGGATTTCAGCATATGAACATATTTCAGCGAGCTGGGAGTTTTTTCTTCAATCGGGTAAGATTTTATCTTAAAATAGAAGAACTTTTCGTGGTTCTTGTCAATTTTTGTTGGTTTTCATCAAATGAACTTATTTCAGTCAGCTCGATCTTTCTTCTTCAAAGCAAAAGGATTTTATCTTCAAATACAAGAACTTTTCGTGGTTTTGATGGTTTTCAGCAAATGAACATATTTCAGCGAGATGGAAGTTTTTTCGTTAATAGCGTAAGATTTTATCTTAAAATACAAGAACTTTTCGTGGTTCTTGTCAATTTTTGTTGGTTTTCATCTAATGAACTTATTTCAGTCAGCTAGATCTTTCTTCTTCAAAGCAAAAAGATTTTATCTTCAAATACAAGAACGTTTCGTGGTTCTGATGGTTTTCAGCAAATCAACATATTTCAGCGAGCTGGAAGTTTTTTCCTTAATAGAGTAAGATTTTATCTTCAAATACAAGAACTTTTCGTGGTTTTGTTGGTTTTCAGCAAATGAACATATTTCAGCGAGCTGGGAGTTTTTTCTTTAATAGCGTAAGATTTTATCTTAAAATACAAGAACTTTTCGTGGTTCTTGTCAATTTTTGTTGGTTTTCATCTAATGAACTTATTTCAGTCAGCTAGATCTTTCTTCTTCAAAGCAAAAAGATTTTATCTTCAAATACAAGAACTTTTCGTGGTTTTGTTGGTTTTCAGCAAATGAACAGATTTCAGCGAGCAAGAAGTTTTTTCTTTAGTAGCGTAAGATTTTATCTTAAAATACAAGAACTTTTCGTGGTTCTTGTCAATTTTTGTTGGTTTTCATCTAATGAACTTATTTCAGTCAGCTCGATCTTTCTTCTTCAAAGCAAAAGGATTTTATCTTCAAATACAAGAACTTTTCGTGGTTTTGATGGTTTTCAGCAAATGAACATATTTCAGCGAGATGGAGGTTTTTTCCTTAATAGCGTAAGATTTTATCTTAAAATACAAGAACTTTTCGTGGTTCTTGTCAATTTTTGTTGGTTTTCATCTAATGAACTTATTTCAGTCAGCTAGATCTTTCTTCTTCAAAGCAAAAAGATTTTATCTTCAAATACAAGAACTTTTCGTGGTTTTGATGGTTTTCAGCAAATCAACATATTTCAGCGAGCTGGAAGTTTTTTCCTTAATAGAGTAAGATTTTATCTTAAAATACAAGAACTTTTCGTGGTTCTTGTCAATTTTTGTTGGTTTTCATCTCATGAACTTATTTCAGTCAGTGAGATCTTTCTTCTTCAAAGCAAAAAGATTTTATCTTCAAATACAAGAACTTTTCCTGGTTCTTGTCAATTTTTGTTGGTTTTCATCTAATGAACTTATTTCAGTCAGCTAGATCTTTCTTCTTCAAAGCAAAAAGATTTTATCTTCAAATACAAGAACTTTTCGTGGTTTTGATGGTTTTCAGCAAATCAACATATTTCAGCGAACTGGAAGTTTTTTCCTTAATAGAGTAAGATTTTATCTTAAAATACAAGAACTTTTCGTGGTTCTTGTCAATTTTTGTTGGTTTTCATCTCATGAACTTATTTCAGTCAGTGAGATCTTTCTTCTTCAAAGCAAAAAGATTTTATCTTCAAATACAAGAACTTTTCGTGGTTTTGATGGTTTTCAGCAAATGAACATATTTCAGCGAGCTGGAAGTTTTTTCCTCAATAGCGTAAGATTTTATCTTAAAATACAAGAACTTTTCGTGGTTCTTGTCAATTTTTGTTGGTTTTCATCTCATGAACTTATTTCAGTCAGCTAGATCTTTCTTCTTCAAAGCAAAAAGATTTTATCTTCAAATACAAGAACTTTTCGTGGTTTTGTTGGATTTCAGCATATGAACATATTTCAGCGAGCTGGGAGTTTTTTCTTCAATCGGGTAAGATTTTATCTTAAAATACAAGAACTTTTCGTGGTTCTTGTCAATTTTTGTTGGTTTTCATCTAATGAACTTATTTCAGTCAGCTCGATCTTTCTTCTTCAAAGCAAAAGGATTTTATCTTCAAATACAAGAACTTTTCGTGGTTTTGATGGTTTTCAGCAAATGAACATATTTCAGCGAGATGGAGGTTTTTTCCTTAATAGCGTAAGATTTTATCTTAAAATACAAGAACTTTTCGTGGTTCTTGTCAATTTTTGTTGGTTTTCATCTAATGAACTTATTTCAGTCAGCTAGATCTTTCTTCTTCAAAGCAAAAAGATTTTATCTTCAAATACAAGAACTTTTCGTGGTTTTGATGGTTTTCAGCAAATCAACATATTTCAGCGAGCTGGAAGTTTTTTCCTTAATAGAGTAAGATTTTATCTTAAAATACAAGAACTTTTCGTGGTTCTTGTCAATTTTTGTTGGTTTTCATCTCATGAACTTATTTCAGTCAGTGAGATCTTTCTTCTTCAAAGCAAAAAGATTTTATCTTCAAATACAAGAACTTTTCGTGGTTCTTGTCAATTTTTGTTGGTTTTCATCTAATGAACTTATTTCAGTCAGCTAGATCTTTCTTCTTCAAAGCAAAAAGATTTTATCTTCAAATACAAGAACTTTTCGTGGTTTTGATGGTTTTCAGCAAATCAACATATTTCAGCGAACTGGAAGTTTTTTCCTTAATAGAGTAAGATTTTATCTTAAAATACAAGAACTTTTCGTGGTTCTTGTCAATTTTTGTTGGTTTTCATCTCATGAACTTATTTCAGTCAGTGAGATCTTTCTTCTTCAAAGCAAAAAGATTTTATCTTCAAATACAAGAACTTTTCGTGGTTTTGATGGTTTTCAGCAAATGAACATATTTCAGCGAGCTGGAAGTTTTTTCCTTAATAGAGTAAGATTTTATCTTAAAATACAAGAACTTTTCGTGGTTCTTGTCAATTTTTGTTGGTTTTCATCTAATGAACTTATTTCAGTCAGCTAGATCTTTCTTCTTCAAAGCAAAAAGATTTTATCTTCAAATACAAGAACTTTTCGTGGTTTTGTTGGTTTTCAGCAAATGAACATATTTCAGCGAGCTGGGAGTTTTTTCTTTAATAGCGTAAGATTTTATCTTAAAATACAAGAACTTTTCGTGGTTCTTGTCAATTTTTGTTGGATTTCATCTAATGAACTTATTTCAGTCAGCTAGATCTTTCTTCTTCAAAGCAAAAGGATTTTATCTTCAAATACAAGAACTTTTCGTTGTTTTGATGGTTTTCAGCAAATGAGCATATTTCAGCGAGCTGGAAGTTTTTTCCTCAATAGCGTAAGATTTTATCTTAAAATACAAGAACTTTTCGTGGTTCTTGTCAATTTTTGTTGGTTTTCATCTCATGAACTTATTTCAGTCAGCTAGATCTTTCTTCTTCAAAGCAAAAAGATTTTATCTTCAAATACAAGAACTTTTCGTGGTTTTGTTGGATTTCAGCATATGAACATATTTCAGCGAGCTGGGAGTTTTTTCTTCAATCGGGTAAGATTTTATCTTAAAATACAAGAACTTTTCGTGGTTCTTGTCAATTTTTGTTGGTTTTCATCTAATGAACTTATTTCAGTCAGCTAGATCTTTCTTCTTCAAAGCAAAAAGATTTTATCTTCAAATACAAGAACTTTTCGTGGTTTTGATGGTTTTCAGCAAATCAACATATTTCAGCGAGCTGGAAGTTTTTTCCTTAATAGCGTAAGATTTTATCTTAAAATACAAGAACTTTTCGTGGTTCTTGTCAATTTTTGTTGGTTTTCATCTCATGAACTTATTTCAGTCAGCGAGATCTTTCTTCTTCAAAGCAAAAAGATGTTATCTTCAAATACAAGAACTTTTCGTGGTTTTGATGGTTTTCAGCAAATGAACATATTTCAGCGAGCTGGAAGTTTTTTCCTTAATAGAGTAAGATTTTATCTTAAAATACAAGAACTTTTCGTGGTTCTTGTCAATTTTTGTTGGTTTTCATCTCATGAACTTATTTCAGTCAGCTAGATCTTTCTTCTTCAAAGCAAAAAGATTTTATCTTCAAATACAAGAACTTTTCGTGGTTTTGATGGTTTTCAGCAAATCAACATATTTCAGCGAGCTGGAAGTTTTTTCCTGAATAGAGTAAGATTTTATCTTAAAATACAAGAACTTTTCGTGGTTCTTGTCAATTTTTGTTGGTTTTCATCTCATGAACTTATTTCAGTCAGCGAGATCTTTCTTCTTCAAAGCAAAAAGATTTTATCTTCAAATACAAGAACTTTTCGTGGTTTTGATGGTTTTCAGCAAATGAACATATTTCAGCGAGCTGGGAGTTTTTTCTTCAATAGCGTAAGATTTTATCTTAAAATACAAGAACTTTTCGTGGTTCTTGTCAATTTTTGTTGGTTTTCATCTCATGAACTTATTTCAGTCAGCTAGATCTTTCTTCTTCAAAGCAAAAGGATTTTATCTTCAAATACAAGAACTTTTCGTTGCTTTGATGGTTTTCAGCAAATGAGCATATTTCAGCGAGCTGGAAGTTTTTTCCTCAATAGCGTAAGATTTTATCTTAAAATACAAGAACTTTTCGTGGTTCTTGTCAATTTTTGTTGGTTTTCATCTCATGAACTTATTTCAGTCAGCTCGATCTTTCTTCTTCAAAGCAAAAAGATTTTATCTTCAAATACAAGAACTTTTCGTGGTTTTGTTGGATTTCAGCATATGAGCATATTTCAGCGAGCTGGGAGTTTTTTCTTCAATCGGGTAAGATTTTATCTTAAAATACAAGAACTTTTCGTGGTTCTTGTCAATTTTTGTTGGTTTTCATCTAATGAACTTATTTCAGTCAGCTCGATCTTTCTTCTTCAAAGCAAAAGGATTTTATCTTCAAATACAAGAACTTTTCGTGGTTTTGATGGTTTTCAGCAAATCAACATATTTCAGCGAGATGGAAGTTTTTTCCTTAATAGCGTAAGATTTTATCTTAAAATACAAGAACTTTTCGTGGTTCTTGTCAATTTTTGTTGGTTTTCATCTAATCAACTTATTTCAGTCAGCTAGATCTTTCTTCTTCAAAGCAAAAAGATTTTATCTTCAAATACAAGAACTTCTCGTGGTTTTGATGGTTTTCAGCAAATGAGCATATTTCAGCGAGCTGGAAGTTTTTTCCTCAATAGCGTAAGATTTTATCTTAAAATACAAGAACTTTTCGTGGTTCTTGTCAATTTTTGTTGGTTTTCATCTCATGAACTTATTTCAGTCAGCTAGATCTTTCTTCTTCAAAGCAAAAAGATTTTATCTTCAAATACAAGAACTTTTCGTGGTTTTGTTGGATTTCAGCATATGAACATATTTCAGCGAGCTGGGAGTTTTTTCTTCACTCGGGTAAGATTTTATCTTAAAATACAAGAACTTTTCGTGGTTCTTGTCAATTTTTGTTGGTTTTCATCGAATGAACTTATTTCAGTCAGCTAGATCTTTCTTCTTCAAAGCAAAAAGATTTTATCTTCAAATACAAGAACTTTTCGTGGTTTTGATGGTTTTCAGCAAATCAACATATTTCAGCGAGCTGGAAGTTTTTTCCTTAATAGCGTAAGATTTTATCTTAAAATACAAGAACTTTTCGTGGTTCTTGTCAATTTTTGTTGGTTTTCATCTCATGAACTTATTTCAGTCAGCGAGATCTTTCTTCTTCAAAGCAAAAAGATTTTATCTTCAAATACAAGAACTTTTCGTGGTTTTGATGGTTTTCAGCAAATGAACATATTTCAGCGAGCTGGAAGTTTTTTCCTTAATAGAGTAAGATTTTATCTTAAAATACAAGAACTTTTCGTGGTTCTTGTCAATTTTTGTTGGTTTTCATCTAATGAACTTATTTCAGTCAGCTAGATCTTTCTTCTTCAAAGCAAAAGGATTTTATCTTCAAATACAAGAACTTTTCGTGGTTTTGATGGTTTTCAGCAAATGAACATATTTCAGCGAGATGGAAGTTTTTTCCTTAATAGCGTAAGATTTTATCTTAAAATACAAGAACTTTTCGTGGTTCTTGTCAATTTTTGTTGGTTTTCATCTAATGAACTTATTTCAGTCAGCTAGATCTTTCTTCTTCAAAGCAAAAAGATTTTATCTTCAAATACAAGAACTTCTCGTGGTTTTGATGGTTTTAAGCAAATCAACATATTTCAGCGAGCTGGAAGTTTTTTCCTTAATAGCGTAAGATTTTATCTTAAAATACAAGAACTTTTCGTGGTTCTTGTCAATTTTTGTTGGTTTTCATCTCATGAACTTATTTCAGTCAGCGAGATCTTTCTTCTTCAAAGCAAAAAGATTTTATCTTCAAATACAAGAACTTTTCGTGGTTTTGATGGTTTTCAGCAAATGAACATATTTCAGCGAGCTGGAAGTTTTTTCCTTAATAGCGTAAGATTTTATCTTAAAATACAAGAACTTTTCGTGGTTCTTGTCAATTTTTGTTGGTTTTCATCTCATGAACTTATTTCAGTCAGCTAGATCTTTCTTCTTCAAAGCAAAAAGATTTTATCTTCAAATACAAGAACTTTTCGTGGTTTTGTTGGATTTCAGCATATGAACATATTTCAGCGAGCTGGGAGTTTTTTCTTCAATCGGGTAAGATTTTATCTTGAAATAGAAGAACTTTTCGTGGTTCTTGTCAATTTTTGTTGGTTTTCATCTCATGAACTTATTTCAGTCAGCGAGATCTTTCTTCTTCAAAGCAAAAAGATTTTATCTTCAAATACAAGAACTTTTCGTGGTTTTGATGGTTTTCAGCAAATGAACATATTTCAGCGAGCTGGAAGTTTTTTCCTTAATAGAGTAAGATTTTATCTTAAAATACAAGAACTTTTCGTGGTTCTTGTCAATTTTTGTTGGTTTTCATCTAATGAACTTATTTCAGTCAGCTCGATCTTTCTTCTTCAAAGCAAAAGGATTTTATCTTCAAATACAAGAACTTTTCGTGGTTTTGATGGTTTTCAGCAAATGAACATATTTCAGCGAGATGGAAGTTTTTTCCTTAATAGCGTAAGATTTTATCTTAAAATACAAGAACTTTTCGTGGTTCTTGTCAATTTTTGTTGGTTTTCATCTCATGAACTTATTTCAGTCAGCTAGATCTTTCTTCTTCAAAGCAAAAAGATTTTATCTTCAAATACAAGAACTTTTCGTGGTTTTGTTGGATTTCAGCATATGAACATATTTCAGCGAGCTGGGAGTTTTTTCTTCAATAGCGTAAGATTTTATCTTAAAATACAAGAACTTTTCGTGGTTCTTGTCAATTTTTGTTGGTTTTCATCTCATGAACTTATTTCAGTCAGCTAGATCTTTCTTCTTCAAAGCAAAAAGATTTTATCTTCAAATACAAGAACTTTTCGTGGTTTTGTTGGATTTCAGCATATGAACATATTTCAGCGAGCTGGGAGTTTTTTCTTCAATCGGGTAAGATTTTATCTTAAAATACAAGAACTTTTCGTGGTTCTTGTCAATTTTTGTTGGTTTTCATCGAATGAACTTATTTCAGTCAGCTGGATCTTTCTTCTTCAAAGCAAAAAGATTTTATCTTCAAATACAAGAACTTTTCGTGGTTTTGATGGTTTTCAGCAAATCAACATATTTCAGCGAGCTGGAAGTTTTTTCCTTAATAGCGTAAGATTTTATCTTAAAATACAAGAACTTTTCGTGGTTCTTGTCAATTTTTGTTGGTTTTCATCTCATGAACTTATTTCAGTCAGCGAGATCTTTCTTCTTCAAAGCAAAAAGATTTTATCTTCAAATACAAGAACTTTTCGTGGTTTTGATGGTTTTCAGCAAATGAACATATTTCAGCGAGCTGGAAGTTTTTTCCTTAATAGAGTAAGATTTTATCTTAAAATACAAGAACTTTTCGTGGTTCTTGTCAATTTTTGTTGGTTTTCATCTAATGAACTTATTTCAGTCAGCTAGATCTTTCTTCTTCAAAGCAAAAGGATTTTATCTTCAAATACAAGAACTTTTCGTGGTTTTGATGGTTTTCAGCAAATGAACATATATTAGCGAGATGGAAGTTTTTTCCTTAATAGCGTAAGATTTTATCTTAAAATACAAGAACTTTTCGTGGTTCTTGTCAATTTTTGTTGGTTTTCATCTAATGAACTTATTTCAGTCAGCTAGATCTTTCTTCTTCAAAGCAAAAAGATTTTATCTTCAAATACAAGAACTTCTCGTGGTTTTGATGGTTTTAAGCAAATCAACATATTTCAGCGAGCTGGAAGTTTTTTCCTTAATAGCGTAAGATTTTATCTTAAAATACAAGAACTTTTCGTGGTTCTTGTCAATTTTTGTTGGTTTTCATCTCATGAACTTATTTCAGTCAGCGAGATCTTTCTTCTTCAAAGCAAAAAGATTTTATCTTCAAATACAAGAACTTTTCGTGGTTTTGATGGTTTTCAGCAAATGAACATATTTCAGCGAGCTGGAAGTTTTTTCCTTAATAGCGTAAGATTTTATCTTAAAATACAAGAACTTTTCGTGGTTCTTGTCAATTTTTGTTGGTTTTCATCTCATGAACTTATTTCAGTCAGCTAGATCTTTCTTCTTCAAAGCAAAAAGATTTTATCTTCAAATACAAGAACTTTTCGTGGTTTTGTTGGATTTCAGCATATGAACATATTTCAGCGAGCTGGGAGTTTTTTCTTCAATCGGGTAAGATTTTATCTTAAAATAGAAGAACTTTTCGTGGTTCTTGTCAATTTTTGTTGGTTTTCATCTCATGAACTTATTTCAGTCAGCGAGATCTTTCTTCTTCAAAGCAAAAAGATTTTATCTTCAAATACAAGAACTTTTCGTGGTTTTGATGGTTTTCAGCAAATGAACATATTTCAGCGAGCTGGAAGTTTTTTCCTTAATAGAGTAAGATTTTATCTTAAAATACAAGAACTTTTCGTGGTTCTTGTCAATTTTTGTTGGTTTTCATCTAATGAACTTATTTCAGTCAGCTCGATCTTTCTTCTTCAAAGCAAAAGGATTTTATCTTCAAATACAAGAACTTTTCGTGGTTTTGATGGTTTTCAGCAAATGAACATATTTCAGCGAGATGGAAGTTTTTTCCTTAATAGCGTAAGATTTTATCTTAAAATACAAGAACTTTTCGTGGTTCTTGTCAATTTTTGTTGGTTTTCATCTCATGAACTTATTTCAGTCAGCTAGATCTTTCTTCTTCAAAGCAAAAAGATTTTATCTTCAAATACAAGAACTTTTCGTGGTTTTGTTGGATTTCAGCATATGAACATATTTCAGCGAGCTGGGAGTTTTTTCTTCAATCGGGTAAGATTTTATCTTAAAATAGAAGAACTTTTCGTGGTTCTTGTCAATTTTTGTTGGTTTTCATCTAATGAACTTATTTCAGTCAGCTCGATCTTTCTTCTTCAAAGCAAAAGGATTTTATCTTCAAATACAAGAACTTTTCGTGGTTTTGATGGTTTTCAGCAAATGAACATATTTCAGCGAGATGGAAGTTTTTTCCTTAATAGCGTAAGATTTTATCTTAAAATACAAGAACTTTTCGTGGTTCTTGTCAATTTTTGTTGGTTTTCATCTCATGAACTTATTTCAGTCAGCTAGATCTTTCTTCTTCAAAGCAAAAAGATTTTATCTTCAAATACAAGAACTTTTCGTGGTTTTGATGGTTTTCAGCAAATCAACATATTTCAGCGAGCTGGAAGTTTTTTCCTGAATAGAGTAAGATTTTATCTTAAAATACAAGAACTTTTCGTGGTTCTTGTCAATTTTTGTTGGTTTTCATCTCATGAACTTATTTCAGTCAGCGAGATCTTTCTTCTTCAAAGCAAAAAGATTTTATCTTCAAATACAAGAACTTTTCGTGGTTTTGATGGTTTTCAGCAAATGAACATATTTCAGCGAGCTGGAAGTTTTTTCCTTAATAGAGTAAGATTTTATCTTAAAATACAAGAACTTTTCGTGGTTCTTGTCAATTTTTGTTGGTTTTCATCTAATGAACTTATTTCAGTCAGCTGGATCTTTCTTCTTCAAAGCAAAAAGATTTTATCTTCAAATACAAGAACTTTTCGTGGCTTTGTTGGTTTTCAGCAAATGAACATATTTCAGCGAGCTGGGAGTTTTTTCTTCAATAGCGTAAGATTTTATCTTAAAATACAAGAACTTTTCGTGGTTCTTGTCAATTTTTGTTGGTTTTCATCTGATGAACTTATTTCAGTCAGCGAGATCTTTCTTCTTCAAAGCAAAAGGATTTTATCTTCAAATACAAGAACTTTTCGTTGTTTTGATGGTTTTCAGCAAATGAGCATATTTCAGCGAGCTGGAAGTTTTTTCCTCAATAGCGTAAGATTTTATCTTAAAATACAAGAACTTTTCGTGGTTCTTGTCAATTTTTGTTGGTTTTCATCTCATGAACTTATTTCAGTCAGCTAGATCTTTCTTCTTCAAAGCAAAAGGATTTTATCTTCAAATACAAGAACTTTTCGTGGTTTTGATGGTTTTCAGCAAATGAACATATTTCAGCGAGATGGAAGTTTTTTCCTTAATAGCGTAAGATTTTATCTTAAAATACAAGAACTTTTCGTGGTTCTTGTCAATTTTTGTTGGTTTTCATCTAATGAACTTATTTCAGTCAGCTAGATCTTTCTTCTTCAAAGCAAAAAGATTTTATCTTCAAATACAAGAACTTCTCGTGGTTTTGATGGTTTTAAGCAAATCAACATATTTCAGCGAGCTGGAAGTTTTTTCCTTAATAGCGTAAGATTTTATCTTAAAATACAAGAACTTTTCGTGGTTCTTGTCAATTTTTGTTGGTTTTCATCTCATGAACTTATTTCAGTCAGCGAGATCTTTCTTCTTCAAAGCAAAAAGATGTTATCTTCAAATACAAGAACTTTTCGTGGTTTTGATGGTTTTCAGCAAATGAACATATTTCAGCGAGCTGGAAGTTTTTTCCTTAATAGCGTAAGATTTTATCTTAAAATACAAGAACTTTTCGTGGTTCTTGTCAATTTTTGTTGGTTTTCATCTCATGAACTTATTTCAGTCAGCTAGATCTTTCTTCTTCAAAGCAAAAAGATTTTATCTTCAAATACAAGAACTTTTCGTGGTTTTGTTGGATTTCAGCATATGAACATATTTCAGCGAGCTGGGAGTTTTTTCTTCAATCGGGTAAGATTTTATCTTAAAATAGAAGAACTTTTCGTGGTTCTTGTCAATTTGTGTTGGTTTTCATCTCATGAACTTATTTCAGTCAGCGAGATCTTTCTTCTTCAAAGCAAAAAGATTTTATCTTCAAATACAAGAACTTTTCGTGGTTTTGATGGTTTTCAGCAAATGAACATATTTCAGCGAGCTGGAAGTTTTTTCCTTAATAGAGTAAGATTTTATCTTAAAATACAAGAACTTTTCGTGGTTCTTGTCAATTTTTGTTGGTTTTCATCTAATGAACTTATTTCAGTCAGCTCGATCTTTCTTCTTCAAAGCAAAAGGATTTTATCTTCAAATACAAGAACTTTTCGTGGTTTTGATGGTTTTCAGCAAATGAACATATTTCAGCGAGATGGAAGTTTTTTCCTTAATAGCGTAAGATTTTATCTTAAAATACAAGAACTTTTCGTGGTTCTTGTCAATTTTTGTTGGTTTTCATCTCATGAACTTATTTCAGTCAGCTAGATCTTTCTTCTTCAAAGCAAAAAGATTTTATCTTCAAATACAAGAACTTTTCGTGGTTTTGATGGTTTTCAGCAAATCAACATATTTCAGCGAGCTGGAAGTTTTTTCCTGAATAGAGTAAGATTTTATCTTAAAATACAAGAACTTTTCGTGGTTCTTGTCAATTTTTGTTGGTTTTCATCTCATGAACTTATTTCAGTCAGCGAGATCTTTCTTCTTCAAAGCAAAAAGATTTTATCTTCAAATACAAGAACTTTTCGTGGTTTTGATGGTTTTCAGCAAATGAACATATTTCAGCGAGCTGGAAGTTTTTTCCTTAATAGAGTAAGATTTTATCTTAAAATACAAGAACTTTTCGTGGTTCTTGTCAATTTTTGTTGGTTTTCATCTAATGAACTTATTTCAGTCAGCTGGATCTTTCTTCTTCAAAGCAAAAAGATTTTATCTTCAAATACAAGAACTTTTCGTGGCTTTGTTGGTTTTCAGCAAATGAACATATTTCAGCGAGCTGGGAGTTTTTTCTTCAATAGCGTAAGATTTTATCTTAAAATACAAGAACTTTTCGTGGTTCTTGTCAATTTTTGTTGGTTTTCATCTGATGAACTTATTTCAGTCAGCTAGATCTTTCTTCTTCAAAGCAAAAGGATTTTATCTTCAAATACAAGAACTTTTCGTTGTTTTGATGGTTTTCAGCAAATGAGCATATTTCAGCGAGCTGGAAGTTTTTTCCTCAATAGCGTAAGATTTTATCTTAAAATACAAGAACTTTTCGTGGTTCTTGTCAATTTTTGTTGGTTTTCATGTCATGAACTTATTTCAGTCAGCTCGATCTTTCTTCTTCAAAGCAAAAAGATTTTATCTTCAAATACAAGAACTTTTCGTGGTTTTGTTGGATTTCAGCATATGAACATATTTCAGCGAGCTGGGAGTTTTTTCTTCAATCGGGTAAGATTTTATCTTAAAATACAAGAACTTTTCGTGGTTCTTGTCAATTTTTGTTGGTTTTCATCTAATGAACTTATTTCAGTCAGCTCGATCTTTCTTCTTCAAAGCAAAAGGATTTTATCTTCAAATACAAGAACTTTTCGTGGTTTTGATGGTTTTCAGCAAATGAACATATTTCAGCGAGATGGAAGTTTTTTCCTTAATAGCGTAAGATTTTATCTTAAAATACAAGAACTTTTCGTGGTTCTTGTCAATTTTTGTTGGTTTTCATCTAATGAACTTATTTCAGTCAGCTAGATCTTTCTTCTTCAAAGCAAAAAGATTTTATCTTCAAATACAAGAACTTCTCGTGGTTTTGATGGTTTTAAGCAAATCAACATATTTCAGCGAGCTGGAAGTTTTTTCCTTAATAGCGTAAGATTTTATCTTAAAATACAAGAACTTTTCGTGGTTCTTGTCAATTTTTGTTGGTTTTCATCTCATGAACTTATTTCAGTCAGCGAGATCTTTCTTCTTCAAAGCAAAAAGATTTTATCTTCAAATACAAGAACTTTTCGTGGTTTTGATGGTTTTGAGCAAATGAACATATTTCAGCGAGCTGGAAGTTTTTTCCTTAATAGCGTAAGATTTTATCTTAAAATACAAGAACTTTTCGTGGTTCTTGTCAATTTTTGTTGGTTTTCATCTCATGAACTTATTTCAGTCAGCTAGATCTTTCTTCTTCAAAGCAAAAAGATTTTATCTTCAAATACAAGAACTTTTCGTGGTTTTGTTGGATTTCAGCATATGAACATATTTCAGCGAGCTGGGAGTTTTTTCTTCAATCGGGTAAGATTTTATCTTAAAATAGAAGAACTTTTCGTGGTTCTTGTCAATTTTTGTTGGTTTTCATCGAGTGAACTTATTTCAGTCAGCTCGATCTTTCTTCTTCAAAGCAAAAGGATTTTATCTTCAAATACAAGAACTTTTCGTGGTTTTGATGGTTTTCAGCAAATGAACTTATTTCAGCGAGATGGAAGTTTTTTCGTTAATAGCGTAAGATTTTATCTTAAAATACAAGAACTTTTCGTGGTTCTTGTCAATTTTTGTTGGTTTTCATCTAATGAACTTATTTCAGTCAGCTAGATCTTTCTTCTTCAAAGCAAAAAGATTTTATCTTCAAATACAAGAACTTTTCGTGGTTCTTGTCAATTTTTGTTGGTTTTCATCTCATGAACTTATTTCAGTCAGCGAGATCTTTCTTCTTCAAAGCAAAAAGATTTTATCTTCAAATACAAGAACTTTTCGTGGTTTTGTTGGTTTTCAGCAAATGAACATATTTCAGCGAGCTGGGAGTTTTTTCTTTAATAGCGTAAGATTTTATCTTAAAATACAAGAACTTTTCGTGGTTCTTGTCAATTTTTGTTGGTTTTCATCTCATGAACTTATTTCAGTCAGCGAGATCTTTCTTCTTCAAAGCAAAAAGATTTTATCTTCAAATACAAGAACTTTTCGTGGTTTTGTTGGTTTTCAGCAAATGAACATATTTCAGCGAGCTGGGAGTTTTTTCTTTAATAGCGTAAGATTTTATCTTAAAATACAAGAACTTTTCGTGGTTCTTGTCAATTTTTGTTGGTTTTCATCTAATGAACTTATTTCAGTCAGCTAGATCTTTCTTCTTCAAAGCAAAAAGATTTTATCTTCAAATACAAGAACTTTTCGTGGTTTTGTTGGTTTTCAGCAAATGAACACATTTCAGCGAGCAAGAAGTTTTTTCTTCAGTAGCGTAAGATTTTATCTTAAAATACAAGAACTTTTCGTGGTTCTTGTCAATTTTTGTTGGTTTTCATCTAATGAACTTATTTCAGTCAGCTAGATCTTTCTTCTTCAAAGCAAAAGGATTTTATCTTCAAATAGAAGAACTTTTCGTTGTTTTGATGGTTTTCAGCAAATGAGCATATTTCAGCGAGCTGGAAGTTTTTTCCTTAATAGCGTAAGATTTTATCTTAAAATACAAGAACTTTTCGTGGTTCTTGTCAATTTTTGTTGGTTTTCATCTCATGAACTTATTTCAGTCAGCTAGATCTTTCTTCTTCAAAGCAAAAAGATTTTATCTTCAAATACAAGAACTTTTCGTGGTTTTGATGGTTTTCAGCAAATCAACATATTTCAGCGAGCTGGAAGTTTTTTCCTGAATAGAGTAAGATTTTATCTTAAAATACAAGAACTTTTCGTGGTTCTTGTCAATTTTTGTTGGTTTTCATCTCATGAACTTATTTCAGTCAGCGAGATCTTTCTTCTTCAAAGCAAAAAGATTTTATCTTCAAATACAAGAACTTTTCGTGGTTTTGATGGTTTTCAGCAAATGAACATATTTCAGCGAGCTGGAAGTTTTTTCCTTAATAGAGTAAGATTTTATCTTAAAATACAAGAACTTTTCGTGGTTCTTGTCAATTTTTGTTGGTTTTCATCTAATGAACTTATTTCAGTCAGCTGGATCTTTCTTCTTCAAAGCAAAAAGATTTTATCTTCAAATACAAGAACTTTTCGTGGCTTTGTTGGTTTTCAGCAAATGAACATATTTCAGCGAGCTGGGAGTTTTTTCTTCAATAGCGTAAGATTTTATCTTAAAATACAAGAACTTTTCGTGGTTCTTGTCAATTTTTGTTGGTTTTCATCTGATGAACTTATTTCAGTCAGCTAGATCTTTCTTCTTCAAAGCAAAAGGATTTTATCTTCAAATACAAGAACTTTTCGTTGTTTTGATGGTTTTCAGCAAATGAGCATATTTCAGCGAGCTGGAAGTTTTTTCCTCAATAGCGTAAGATTTTATCTTAAAATACAAGAACTTTTCGTGGTTCTTGTCAATTTTTGTTGGTTTTCATGTCATGAACTTATTTCAGTCAGCTCGATCTTTCTTCTTCAAAGCAAAAAGATTTTATCTTCAAATACAAGAACTTTTCGTGGTTTTGTTGGATTTCAGCATATGAACATATTTCAGCGAGCTGGGAGTTTTTTCTTCAATCGGGTAAGATTTTATCTTAAAATACAAGAACTTTTCGTGGTTCTTGTCAATTTTTGTTGGTTTTCATCTAATGAACTTATTTCAGTCAGCTCGATCTTTCTTCTTCAAAGCAAAAGGATTTTATCTTCAAATACAAGAACTTTTCGTGGTTTTGATGGTTTTCAGCAAATGAACATATTTCAGCGAGATGGAAGTTTTTTCCTTAATAGCGTAAGATTTTATCTTAAAATACAAGAACTTTTCGTGGTTCTTGTCAATTTTTGTTGGTTTTCATCTAATGAACTTATTTCAGTCAGCTAGATCTTTCTTCTTCAAAGCAAAAAGATTTTATCTTCAAATACAAGAACTTCTCGTGGTTTTGATGGTTTTAAGCAAATCAACATATTTCAGCGAGCTGGAAGTTTTTTCCTTAATAGCGTAAGATTTTATCTTAAAATACAAGAACTTTTCGTGGTTCTTGTCAATTTTTGTTGGTTTTCATCTCATGAACTTATTTCAGTCAGCGAGATCTTTCTTCTTCAAAGCAAAAAGATTTTATCTTCAAATACAAGAACTTTTCGTGGTTTTGATGGTTTTGAGCAAATGAACATATTTCAGCGAGCTGGAAGTTTTTTCCTTAATAGCGTAAGATTTTATCTTAAAATACAAGAACTTTTCGTGGTTCTTGTCAATTTTTGTTGGTTTTCATCTCATGAACTTATTTCAGTCAGCTAGATCTTTCTTCTTCAAAGCAAAAAGATTTTATCTTCAAATACAAGAACTTTTCGTGGTTTTGTTGGATTTCAGCATATGAACATATTTCAGCGAGCTGGGAGTTTTTTCTTCAATCGGGTAAGATTTTATCTTAAAATAGAAGAACTTTTCGTGGTTCTTGTCAATTTTTGTTGGTTTTCATCGAGTGAACTTATTTCAGTCAGCTCGATCTTTCTTCTTCAAAGCAAAAGGATTTTATCTTCAAATACAAGAACTTTTCGTGGTTTTGATGGTTTTCAGCAAATGAACTTATTTCAGCGAGATGGAAGTTTTTTCGTTAATAGCGTAAGATTTTATCTTAAAATACAAGAACTTTTCGTGGTTCTTGTCAATTTTTGTTGGTTTTCATCTAATGAACTTATTTCAGTCAGCTAGATCTTTCTTCTTCAAAGCAAAAAGATTTTATCTTCAAATACAAGAACTTTTCGTGGTTCTTGTCAATTTTTGTTGGTTTTCATCTCATGAACTTATTTCAGTCAGCGAGATCTTTCTTCTTCAAAGCAAAAAGATTTTATCTTCAAATACAAGAACTTTTCGTGGTTTTGTTGGTTTTCAGCAAATGAACATATTTCAGCGAGCTGGGAGTTTTTTCTTTAATAGCGTAAGATTTTATCTTAAAATACAAGAACTTTTCGTGGTTCTTGTCAATTTTTGTTGGTTTTCATCTCATGAACTTATTTCAGTCAGCGAGATCTTTCTTCTTCAAAGCAAAAAGATTTTATCTTCAAATACAAGAACTTTTCGTGGTTTTGTTGGTTTTCAGCAAATGAACATATTTCAGCGAGCTGGGAGTTTTTTCTTTAATAGCGTAAGATTTTATCTTAAAATACAAGAACTTTTCGTGGTTCTTGTCAATTTTTGTTGGTTTTCATCTAATGAACTTATTTCAGTCAGCTAGATCTTTCTTCTTCAAAGCAAAAAGATTTTATCTTCAAATACAAGAACTTTTCGTGGTTTTGTTGGTTTTCAGCAAATGAACACATTTCAGCGAGCAAGAAGTTTTTTCTTCAGTAGCGTAAGATTTTATCTTAAAATACAAGAACTTTTCGTGGTTCTTGTCAATTTTTGTTGGTTTTCATCTAATGAACTTATTTCAGTCAGCTAGATCTTTCTTCTTCAAAGCAAAAGGATTTTATCTTCAAATAGAAGAACTTTTCGTTGTTTTGATGGTTTTCAGCAAATGAGCATATTTCAGCGAGCTGGAAGTTTTTTCCTTAATAGCGTAAGATTTTATCTTAAAATACAAGAACTTTTCGTGGTTCTTGTCAATTTTTGTTGGTTTTCATCTAATGAACTTATTTCAGTCAGCTCGATCTTTCTTCTTCAAAGCAAAAGGATTTTATCTTCAAATACAAGAACTTTTCGTGGTTTTGATGGTTTTCAGCAAATGAACATATTTCAGCGAGATGGAAGTTTTTTCCTTAATAGCGTAAGATTTTATCTTAAAATACAAGAACTTTTCGTGGTTCTTGTCAATTTTTGTTGGTTTTCATCTAATGAACTTATTTCAGTCAGCTAGATCTTTCTTCTTCAAAGCAAAAAGATTTTATCTTCAAATACAAGAACTTTTCGTGGTTTTGATGGTTTTCAGCAAATCAACATATTTCAGCGAGCTGGAAGTTTTTTCCTTAATAGAGTAAGATTTTATCTTAAAATACAAGAACTTTTCGTGGTTCTTGTCAATTTTTGTTGGTTTTCATCTCATGAACTTATTTCAGTCAGCGAGATCTTTCTTCTTCAAAGCAAAAAGATTTTATCTTCAAATACAAGAACTTTTCGTGGTTTTGATGGTTTTCAGCAAATGAACATATTTCAGCGAGCTGGAAGTTTTTTCCTTAATAGCGTAAGATTTTATCTTAAAATACAAGAACTTTTCGTGGTTCTTGTCAATTTTTGTTGGTTTTCATCTCATGAACTTATTTCAGTCAGCTCGATCTTTCTTCTTCAAAGCAAAAGGATTTTATCTTCAAATACAAGAACTTTTCGTGGTTTTGTTGGATTTCAGCATATGAACATATTTCAGCGAGCTGGGAGTTTTTTCTTCAATCGGGTAAGATTTTATCTTAAAATAGAAGAACTTTTCGTGGTTCTTGTCAATTCTTGTTGGTTTTCATCGAGTGAACTTATTTCAGTCAGCTCGATCTTTCTTCTTCAAAGCAAAAGGATTTTATCTTCAAATACAAGAACTTTTCGTGGTTTTGATGGTTTTCAGCAAATGAACTTATTTCAGCGAGATGGAAGTTTTTTCGTTAATAGCGTAAGATTTTATCTTAAAATACAAGAACTTTTCGTGGTTCTTGTCAATTTTTGTTGGTTTTCATCTAATGAACTTATTTCAGTCAGCTAGATCTTTCTTCTTCAAAGCAAAAAGATTTTATCTTCAAATACAAGAACTTTTCGTGGTTTTGATGGTTTTCAGCAAATCAACATATTTCAGCGAGCTGGAAGTTTTTTCCTTAATAGAGTAAGATTTTATCTTAAAATACAAGAACTTTTCGTGGTTCTTGTCAATTTTTGTTGGTTTTCATCTCATGAACTTATTTCAGTCAGCGAGATCTTTCTTCTTCAAAGCAAAAAGATTTTATCTTCAAATACAAGAACTTTTCGTGGTTTTGTTGGTTTTCAGCAAATGAACATATTTCAGCGAGCTGGGAGTTTTTTCTTTAATAGCGTAAGATTTTATCTTCAAATACAAGAACTTTTCGTGGTTCTTGTCAATTTTTGTTGGTTTTCATCTAATGAACTTATTTCAGTCAGCTAGATCTTTCTTCTTCAAAGCAAAAAGATTTTATCTTCAAATACAAGAACTTTTCTTGGTTTTGTTGGTTTTCAGCAAATGAACAGATTTCAGCGAGCAAGAAGTTTTTTCTTTAGTAGCGTAAGATTTTATCTTAAAATACAAGAACTTTTCGTGGTTCTTGTCAATTTTTGTTGGTTTTCATCTAATGAACTTATTTCAGTCAGCTAGATCTTTCTTCTTCAAAGCAAAAGGATTTTATCTTCAAATAGAAGAACTTTTCGTTGTTTTGATGGTTTTCAGCAAATGAGCATATTTCAGCGAGCTGGAAGTTTTTTCCTTAATAGCGTAAGATTTTATCTTAAAATACAAGAACTTTTCGTGGTTCTTGTCAATTTTTGTTGGTTTTCATCTCATGAACTTATTTCAGTCAGCTAGATCTTTCTTCTTCAAAGCAAAAAGATTTTATCTTCAAATACAAGAACTTTTCGTGGTTTTGTTGGATTTCAGCATATGAACATATTTCAGCGAGCTGGGAGTTTTTTCTTCAATCGGGTAAGATTTTATCTTAAAATACAAGAACTTTTCGTGGTTCTTGTCAATTTTTGTTGGTTTTCATCTAATGAACTTATTTCAGTCAGCTCGATCTTTCTTCTTCAAAGCAAAAGGATTTTATCTTCAAATACAAGAACTTTTCGTGGTTTTGATGGTTTTCAGCAAATGAACATATTTCAGCGAGATGGAAGTTTTTTCCTTAATAGCGTAAGATTTTATCTTAAAATACAAGAACTTTTCGTGGTTCTTGTCAATTTTTGTTGGTTTTCATCTAATGAACTTATTTCAGTCAGCTAGATCTTTCTTCTTCAAAGCAAAAAGATTTTATCTTCAAATACAAGAACTTTTCGTGGTTTTGATGGTTTTCAGCAAATCAACATATTTCAGCGAGCTGGAAGTTTTTTCCTTAATAGAGTAAGATTTTATCTTAAAATACAAGAACTTTTCGTGGTTCTTGTCAATTTTTGTTGGTTTTCATCTCATGAACTTATTTCAGTCAGCGAGATCTTTCTTCTTCAAAGCAAAAAGATTTTATCTTCAAATACAAGAACTTTTCGTGGTTTTGATGGTTTTCAGCAAATGAACATATTTCAGCGAGCTGGAAGTTTTTTCCTTAATAGAGTAAGATTTTATCTTAAAATACAAGAACTTTTCGTGGTTCTTGTCAATTTTTGTTGGTTTTCATCTAATGAACTCATTTCAGTCAGCTAGATCTTTCTTCTTCAAAGCAAAAAGATTTTATCTTCAAATACAAGAACTTTTCGTGGTTTTGTTGGTTTTCAGCAAATGAACATATTTCAGCGAGCTGGGAGTTTTTTCTTTAATAGCGTAAGATTTTATCTTAAAATACAAGAACTTTTCGTGGTTCTTGTCAATTTTTGTTGGTTTTCATCTAATGAACTTATTTCAGTCAGCTAGATCTTTCTTCTTCAAAGCAAAAGGATTTTATCTTCAAATACAAGAACTTTTCGTTGTTTTGATGGTTTTCAGCAAATGAGCATATTTCAGCGAGCTGGAAGTTTTTTCCTCAATAGCGTAAGATTTTATCTTAAAATACAAGAACTTTTCGTGGTTCTTGTCAATTTTTGTTGGTTTTCATCGAATGAACTTATTTCAGTCAGCTAGATCTTTCTTCTTCAAAGCAAAAAGATTTTATCTTCAAATACAAGAACTTTTCGTGGTTTTGTTGGATTTCAGCATATGAACATATTTCAGCGAGCTGGGAGTTTTTTCTTCAATCGGGTAAGATTTTATCTTAAAATACAAGAACTTTTCGTGGTTCTTGTCAATTTTTGTTGGTTTTCATCTAATGAACTTATTTCAGTCAGCTCGATCTTTCTTCTTCAAAGCAAAAGGATTTTATCTTCAAATACAAGAACTTTTCGTGGTTTTGTTGGATTTCAGCATATGAACATATTTCAGCGAGCTGGGAGTTTTTTCTTCAATCGGGTAAGATTTTATCTTAAAATACAAGAACTTTTCGTGGTTCTTGTCAATTTTTGTTGGTTTTCATCTAATGAACTTATTTCAGTCAGCTAGATCTTTCTTCTTCAAAGCAAAAAGATTTTATCTTCAAATACAAGAACTTTTCGTGGTTTTGATGGTTTTCAGCAAATCAACATATTTCAGCGAGCTGGAAGTTTTTTCCTTAATAGAGTAAGATTTTATCTTAAAATACAAGAACTTTTCGTGGTTCTTGTCAATTTTTGTTGGTTTTCATCTCATGAACTTATTTCAGTCAGCGAGATCTTTCTTCTTCAAAGCAAAAAGATTTTATCTTCAAATACAAGAACTTTTCGTGGTTTTGATGGTTTTCAGCAAATGAACATATTTCAGCGAGCTGGAAGTTTTTTCCTTAATAGAGTAAGATTTTATCTTAAAATACAAGAACTTTTCGTGGTTCTTGTCAATTTTTGTTGGTTTTCATCTAATGAACTTATTTCAGTCAGCTAGATCTTTCTTCTTCAAAGCAAAAAGATTTTATCTTCAAATACAAGAACTTTTCGTGGTTTTGTTGGTTTTCAGCAAATGAACATATTTCAGCGAGCTGGGAGTTTTTTCTTTAATAGCGTAAGATTTTATCTTAAAATACAAGAACTTTTCGTGGTTCTTGTCAATTTTTGTTGGTTTTCATCGAATGAACTTATTTCAGTCGGCTAGATCTTTCTTCTTCAAAGCAAAAGGATTTTATCTTCAAATACAAGAACTTTTCGTTGTTTTGATGGTTTTCAGCAAATGAGCATATTTCAGCGAGCTGGAAGTTTTTTCCTCAATAGCGTAAGATTTTATCTTAAAATACAAGAACTTTTCGTGGTTCTTGTCAATTTTTGTTGGTTTTCATCTCATGAACTTATTTCAGTCAGCTAGATCTTTCTTCTTCAAAGCAAAAAGATTTTATCTTCAAATACAAGAACTTTTCGTGGTTTTGTTGGATTTCAGCATATGAACATATTTCAGCGAGCTGGGAGTTTTTTCTTCAATCGGGTAAGATTTTATCTTAAAATACAAGAACGTTTCGTGGTTCTTGTCAATTTTTGTTGGTTTTCATCTAATGAACTTATTTCAGTCAGCTAGATCTTTCTTCTTCAAAGCAAAAAGATTTTATCTTCAAATACAAGAACTTTTCGTGGTTTTGATGGTTTTCAACAAATCAACATATTTCAGCGAGCTGGAAGTTTTCTCCTTAATAGCATAAGATTTTATCTTAAAATACAAGAACTTTTCGTGGTTCTTGTCAATTTTTGTTGGTTTTCATCTCATGAACTTATTTCAGTCAGCGAGATCTTTCTTCTTCAAAGCAAAAAGATTTTATCTTCAAATACAAGAACATTTCGTGGTTTTGATGGTTTTCAGTAAATGAACATATTTCAGCGAGCTGGAAGTTTTTTCCTTAATAGAGTAAGAATTTATCTTAAAATACAAGAACTTTTCGTGGTTCTTGTCAATTTTTGTTGGTTTTCATCTAATGAACTTATTTCAGTCAGCTCGATCTTTCTTCTTCAAAGCAAAAGGATTTTATCTTCAAATACAAGAACTTTTCGTGGTTTTGATGGTTTTCAGCAAATGAACTTATTTCAGCGAGATGGAAGTTTTTTCGTTAATAGCGTAAGATTTTATCTTAAAATACAAGAACTTTTCGTGGTTCTTGTCAATTTTTGTTGGTTTTCATCTAATGAACTTATTTCAGTCAGCTAGATCTTTCTTCTTCAAAGCAAAAAGATTTTATCTTCAAATACAAGAACTTTTCGTGGTTTTGATGGTTTTCAGCAAATCAACATATTTCAGCGAGCTGGAAGTTTTTTCCTTAATAGAGTAAGATTTTATCTTAAAATACAAGAACTTTTCGTGGTTCTTGTCAATTTTTGTTGGTTTTCATCTCATGAACTTATTTCAGTCAGCGAGATCTTTCTTCTTCAAAGCAAAAAGATTTTATCTTCAAATACAAGAACTTTTCGTGGTTTTGTTGGTTTTCAGCAAATGAACATATTTCAGCGAGCTGGGAGTTTTTTCTTTAATAGCGTAAGATTTTATCTTAAAATACAAGAACTTTTCGTGGTTCTTGTCAATTTTTGTTGGTTTTCATCTAATGAACTTATTTCAGTCAGCTAGATCTTTCTTCTTCAAAGCAAAAAGATTTTATCTTCAAATACAAGAACTTTTCGTGGTTTTGTTGGTTTTCAGCAAATGAACAGATTTCAGCGAGCAAGAAGTTTTTTCTTTAGTAGCGTAAGATTTTATCTTAAAATACAAGAACTTTTCGTGGTTCTTGTCAATTTTTGTTGGTTTTCATCTAATGAACTTATTTCAGTCAGCTAGATCTTTCTTCTTCAAAGCAAAAGGATTTTATCTTCAAATAGAAGAACTTTTCGTTGTTTTGATGGTTTTCAGCAAATGAGCATATTTCAGCGAGCTGGAAGTTTTTTCCTTAATAGCGTAAGATTTTATCTTAAAATACAAGAACTTTTCGTGGTTCTTGTCAATTTTTGTTGGTTTTCATCTCATGAACTTATTTCAGTCAGCTAGATCTTTCTTCTTCAAAGCAAAAAGATTTTATCTTCAAATACAAGAACTTTTCGTGGTTTTGTTGGATTTCAGCATATGAACATATTTCAGCGAGCTGGGAGTTTTTTCTTCAATCGGGTAAGATTTTATCTTAAAATACAAGAACTTTTCGTGGTTCTTGTCAATTTTTGTTGGTTTTCATCTAATGAACTTATTTCAGTCAGCTCGATCTTTCTTCTTCAAAGCAAAAGGATTTTATCTTCAAATACAAGAACTTTTCGTGGTTTTGATGGTTTTCAGCAAATGAACATATTTCAGCGAGATGGAAGTTTTTTCCTTAATAGCGTAAGATTTTATCTTAAAATACAAGAACTTTTCGTGGTTCTTGTCAATTTTTGTTGGTTTTCATCTAATGAACTTATTTCAGTCAGCTAGATCTTTCTTCTTCAAAGCAAAAAGATTTTATCTTCAAATACAAGAACTTTTCGTGGTTTTGATGGTTTTCAGCAAATGAACATATTTCAGCGAGCTGGAAGTTTTTTCCTTAATAGAGTAAGATTTTATCTTAAAATACAAGAACTTTTCGTGGTTCTTGTCAATTTTTGTTGGTTTTCATCTCATGAACTTATTTCAGTCAGCGAGATCTTTCTTCTTCAAAGCAAAAAGATTTTATCTTCAAATACAAGAACTTTTCGTGGTTTTGATGGTTTTCAGCAAATGAACATATTTCAGCGAGCTGGAAGTTTTTTCCTTAATAGAGTAAGATTTTATCTTAAAATACAAGAACTTTTCGTGGTTCTTGTCAATTTTTGTTGGTTTTCATCTAATGAACTCATTTCAGTCAGCTAGATCTTTCTTCTTCAAAGCAAAAAGATTTTATCTTCAAATACACGAACTTTTCGTGGTTTTGTTGGTTTTCAGCAAATGAACATATTTCAGCGAGCTGGGAGTTTTTTCTTTAATAGCGTAAGATTTTATCTTAAAATACAAGAACTTTTCGTGGTTCTTGTCAATTTTTGTTGGTTTTCATCTAATGAACTTATTTCAGTCAGCTAGATCTTTCTTCTTCAAAGCAAAAGGATTTTATCTTCAAATACAAGAACTTTTCATTGTTTTGATGGTTTTCAGCAAATGAGCATATTTCAGCGAGCTGGAAGTTTTTTCCTCAATAGCGTAAGATTTTATCTTAAAATACAAGAACTTTTCGTGGTTCTTGTCAATTTTTGTTGGTTTTCATCGAATGAACTTATTTCAGTCAGCTAGATCTTTCTTCTTCAAAGCAAAAAGATTTTATCTTCAAATACAAGAACTTTTCGTGGTTTTGTTGGATTTCAGCATATGAACATATTTCAGCGAGCTGGGAGTTTTTTCTTCAATCGGGTAAGATTTTATCTTAAAATACAAGAACTTTTCGTGGTTCTTGTCAATTTTTGTTGGTTTTCATCTAATGAACTTATTTCAGTCAGCTCGATCTTTCTTCTTCAAAGCAAAAGGATTTTATCTTCAAATACAAGAACTTTTCGTGGTTTTGTTGGATTTCAGCATATGAACATATTTCAGCGAGCTGGGAGTTTTTTCTTCAATCGGGTAAGATTTTATCTTAAAATACAAGAACTTTTCGTGGTTCTTGTCAATTTTTGTTGGTTTTCATCTAATGAACTTATTTCAGTCAGCTAGATCTTTCTTCTTCAAAGCAAAAAGATTTTATCTTCAAATACAAGAACTTTTCGTGGTTTTGATGGTTTTCAGCAAATCAACATATTTCAGCGAGCTGGAAGTTTTTTCCTTAATAGAGTAAGATTTTATCTTAAAATACAAGAACTTTTCGTGGTTCTTGTCAATTTTTGTTGGTTTTCATCTCATGAACTTATTTCAGTCAGCGAGATCTTTCTTCTTCAAAGCAAAAAGATTTTATCTTCAAATACAAGAACTTTTCGTGGTTTTGATGGTTTTCAGCAAATGAACATATTTCAGCGAGCTGGAAGTTTTTTCCTTAATAGAGTAAGATTTTATCTTAAAATACAAGAACTTTTCGTGGTTCTTGTCAATTTTTGTTGGTTTTCATCTAATGAACTTATTTCAGTCAGCTAGATCTTTCTTCTTCAAAGCAAAAAGATTTTATCTTCAAATACAAGAACTTTTCGTGGTTTTGTTGGTTTTCAGCAAATGAACATATTTCAGCGAGCTGGGAGTTTTTTCTTTAATAGCGTAAGATTTTATCTTAAAATACAAGAACTTTTCGTGGTTCTTGTCAATTTTTGTTGGTTTTCATCTCATGAACTTATTTCAGTCAGCTAGATCTTTCTTCTTCAAAGCAAAAAGATTTTATCTTCAAATACAAGAACTTTTCGTGGTTTTGTTGGATTTCAGCATATGAACATATTTCAGCGAGCTGGGAGTTTTTTCTTCAATCGGGTAAGATTTTATCTTAAAATACAAGAACGTTTCGTGGTTCTTGTCAATTTTTGTTGGTTTTCATCTAATGAACTTATTTCAGTCAGCTAGATCTTTCTTCTTCAAAGCAAAAAGATTTTATCTTCAAATACAAGAACTTTTCGTGGTTTTGATGGTTTTCAACAAATCAACATATTTCAGCGAGCTGGAAGTTTTTTCCTTAATAGCATAAGATTTTATCTTAAAATACAAGAACGTTTCGTGGTTCTTGTCAATTTTTGTTGGTTTTCATCTCATGAACTTATTTCAGTCAGCGAGATCTTTCTTCTTCAAAGCAAAAAGATTTTATCTTCAAATACAAGAACATTTCGTGGTTTTGATGGTTTTCAGTAAATGAACATATTTCAGCGAGCTGGAAGTTTTTTCCTTAATAGAGTAAGAATTTATCTTAAAATACAAGAACTTTTCGTGGTTCTTGTCAATTTTTGTTGGTTTTCATCTAATGAACTTATTTCAGTCAGCTCGATCTTTCTTCTTCAAAGCAAACGGATTTTATCTTCAAATACAAGAACTTTTCGTGGTTTTGATGGTTTTCAGCAAATGAACTTATTTCAGCGAGATGGAAGTTTTTTCGTTAATAGCGTAAGATTTTATCTTAAAATACAAGAACTTTTCGTGGTTCTTGTCAATTTTTGTTGGTTTTCATCTAATGAACTTATTTCAGTCAGCTCGATCTTTCTTCTTCAAAGCAAAAAGATTTTATCTTCAAACACAAGAACTTTTCGTGGTTTTGTTGGTTTTCAGCAAATGAACAGATTTCAGCGAGCAAGAATTTTTTTCATGAGTAGCGCAAGATTTTATCTTAAAATACAAGAACCTTTCGTGGTTCTTGTCAATGTTTGTTGGTTTTCATCTGATGAACTTATTTCAGTCAGCGAGATCTTTCTTCTTCAAAGCAAAAAGATTTTATCTTCAAATACAAGAACTTTTCGTGGTTTTGTTGGTTTTCAGCAAATGAACAGATTTCAGCGAGCAAGATGTTTTTTCTTTAGTAGCGTAAGATTTTATCTTAAAATACAAGAACTTTTCGTGGTTCTTGACAAATTTTGTTGGTTTTCATCTAATGAACTTATTTCAGTCAGCTAGATCTTTCTTCTTCAAAGCAAAAAGATTTTATCTTCAAATACAAGAACTTTTCGTGGTTTTGATGGTTTTCAGCAAATGAACATATTTCAGCGAGCTGGAAGTTTTTTCCTAAATAGAGTAAGATTTTATCTTAAAATACAAGAACTTTTCGTGGTTCTTGTCAATTTTTGTTGGTTTTCATCTAATGAACTTATTTCAGTCAGCTAGATCTTTCTTCTTCAAAGCAAAAAGATTTTATCTTCAAATACAAGAACTTTTTGTGGTTTTGTTGGTTTTCAGCAAATGAACATATTTCAGCGAGCTGGGAGTTTTTTCTTTAATAGCGTAAGATTTTATCTTAAAATACAAGAACTTTTCGTGGTTCTTGTCAATGTTTGTTGGTTTTCATCTAATGAACTTATTTCAGTCAGCCAGATCTTTCTTCTTCAAAGCAAAAAGATTTTATCTTCAAATACAAGAACTTTTCGTGGTTTTGTTGGTTTTCAGCAAATGAACAGATTTCAGCGAGCAAGAAGTTTTTTCTTCAGTAGCGTAAGATTTTATCTTAAAATACAAGAACTTTTCGTGGTTCTTGTCAATTTTTGTTGGTTTTCATCTAATGAACTTATTTCAGTCAGCTCGATCTTTCTGCTTCAAAGCAAGAAGATTTAACTTCAAATACAAGAACTTTTCGTGGTTTTGATGGTTTTCAGCAAATGAACATATTTCAGCGAGCTGGAAGTTTTTTCCTTAATAGAGTAAGATTTTATCTTAAAATACAAGAACTTTTCGTGGTTCTTGTCAATTTTTGTTGGTTTTCATCTAATGAACTTATTTCAGTCAGCTAGATCTTTCTTCTTCAAAGCAAAAAGATTTTATCTTCAAATACAAGAACTTTTCGTGGTTTTGTTGGTTTTCAGCAAATGAACAGATTTCAGCGAGCAAGAAGTTTTTTCTTTAGTAGCGTAAGATTTTATCTTAAAATACAAGAACCTTTCGTGGTTCTTGTCAATTTTTGTTGGTTTTCATCTCATGAACTTATTTCAGTCAGCTAGATCTTTCTTCTTCAAAGCAAAAAGATTTTATCTTCAAATACAAGAACTTTTCGTGGTTTTGATGGTTTTCAGCAAATGAACAGATTTCAGCGAGCAAGAATTTTTTTCATTAGTAGCGTAAGATTTTATCTTAAAATACAAGAACCTTTCGTGGTTCTTGTCAATTTTTGTTGGTTTTCATCTAATGAACTTATTTCAGTCAGCTAGATCTTTCTTCTTCAAAGCAAAAAGATTTTATCTTCAAATACAAGAACTTTTCGTGGTTTTGATGGTTTTCAGCAAATGAACATATTTCAGCGAGCTGGAAGTTTTTTCCTTAATAGAGTAAGATTTTATCTTAAAATACAAGAACTTTTCGTGGTTCTTGTCAATTTTTGTTGGTTTTCATCTAATGAACTTATTTCAGTCAGCTAGATCTTTCTTCTTCAAAGCAAAAAGATTTTATCTTCAAATACAAGAACTTTTCGTGGTTTTGATGGTTTTCACAAATGAACATATTTCAGCGAGCTGGAAGTTTTTTCCTTAATAGCGTAAGATTTTATCTTAAAATACAAGAACTTTTCGTGGTTCTTGTCAATTTTTGTTGGTTTTCATCTAATGAACTTATTTCAGTCAGCTAGATCTTTCTTCTTCAAAGCAAAAAGATTTTATCTTCAAATACAAGAACTTTTCGTGGTTTTGATGGTTTTCAGCAAATGAACATATTTCAGCGATCTGGGAGTTTTTTCCTTAATAGAGTAAGATTTTATCTTAAAATACAAGAACTTTTCGTGGTTCTTGTCAATTTTTGTTGGTTTTCATCTAATGAACTTATTTCAGTCAGCTCGATCTTTCTTCTTCAAAGCAAAAAGATTTTATCTTCAAACACAAGAACTTTTCGTGGTTTTGTTGGTTTTCAGCAAATGAACAGATTTCAGCGAGCAAGAATTTTTTTCATGAGTAGCGTAAGATTTTATCTTAAAATACAAGAACCTTTCGTGGTTCTTGTCAATTTTTGTTGGTTTTCATCTCATGAACTTATTTCAGTCAGCTCGATCTTTCTTCTTCAAAGCAAAAAGATTTTATCTTCAAATACAAGAACTTTTCGTGGTTTTGATGGTTTTCAGCAAATGAACATATTTCAGCGAGCTGGAAGTTTTTTCCTTAAAAGTGTAAGATTTTATCTTAAAATACAAGACCTTTTCGTGGTTCTTGACAAATTTTGTTGGTTTTCATCTAATGAACTTATTTCAGTCAGCTAGATCTTTCTTCTTCAAAGCAAAAAGATTTTATCTTCAAATACAAGAACTTTTCGTGGTTTTGTTGGTTTTCAGCAAATGAACAGATTTCAGGGAGCAAGAAGTTTTTTCTTTAATAGCGTAAGATTTTATCTTAAAATACAAGAACTTTTCGTGGTTCTTGTCAATTTTTGTTGGTTTTCATCTCATGAACTTATTTCAGTCAGCTAGATCTTTCTTCTTCAAAGCAAAAAGATTTTATCTTCAAATACAAGAACTTTTCGTGGTTTTGATGGTTTTCAGCAAATGAACATATTTCAGCGAGCTGGAAGTTTTTTCCTTAATAGAGTAAGATTTTATCTTAAAATACAAGAACTTTTTGTGGTTCTTGTCAATTTTTGTTGGTTTTCATCTGATGAACTTATTTCAATTGTAAACAATTTTACAACACCAAGTTATAGTCCAGCAATTTTATTTTAAATTCACAAGCTTTCGGAGATTTTCTCCTTCCTCAGGCAAATGTTTCAAGATCTCCTTGAAGCCTACGCATTTATACATATTGAACAATAAAACATGGTGTTTACAGACTGCCCCTGCAACTGCCCGTTGCCAAGGCAATCACCGTGTTCAGACAGAGAGGTGTTACCTGCAGAACCTCCGAATACACATTCAACAAAAAAACAAACAGGGAAAAAAAACAGAGAAAAAAAACACAGAGAGAGGCAGAAACATCCGGAAGGCAGAGAGAGCCAGCAAATGACCCATTATATTAAAAACAGATAACATTTGTTCGCTGGTGGGGTAACGTGTAGCGTGACATGAACCCAAGATCCCGGTTGAGGCCGTCCTCATGGGTGCGGAACTTGGCTATCAATTTCTGCTCGACAATTTTGCGTTGTCGTGTGTCTCGAAGGCCGCCTTGGAGTACGCTTACCCGAAGGTCGGTGGATGAATGTCCATGACTGCTGAAGTGTTCCCTGACTGGGAGGGAACCCTCCTGTTTGGCGATTGTTGCGCGGTGTCCGTTCATCCGTTGTCGCAGCGTCTGCATGGTCTCGCCAATGTACCATGCTCTGGGGCATCCTTTCCTGCAACGTATGAGGTAGACAACGTTGGCTGAGTCACAGGAGTATGAACCATGCACCTGGTGGGTGGTGTCATCTCGTGTGATGGTGGTATCTGTGTCGATGATCTGGCATGTCTTGCAGAGGTTACCGTGGCAGGGTTGTGTGGCGTCGTGGACGCTGTTCTCTTGAAAGCTAGGTAGTTTGCTGCGAACGATGGTCTGTTTGAGGTTGGGTGGCTGTTTAAAGGCGAGTAGTGGAGGTGTGGGGATGGCCATAGCGAGGTGTTTGTCCTCATTGATGACATGTTGAAGGCTGCGGAGAACATGGCGTAGTTTCTCCGCTCCGGGGAAGTACTGGACGACAAAGGGTACTCTGTTGGTTGCGTCCCGTGTTAGTCTCCTGAGGAGGTCTATGCGATTTTTTGCTGTGGCCCGTCGGAACTGTCGATCGATGAGTCGAGCGTCATATCCCGTTCTTACTAGGGCGTCTTTCAGCGTCTGTAGGTGTCCATCGCGTTCCTCCTCGTCTGAGCAGACCCTGTGTATTCGCAGGGCCTGTCCATAGGGGATGGCCTCTTTGACGTGGTTAGGGTGGAAGCTGGAAAAGTGGAGCATCGTGAGGTTGTCCGTGGGCTTGTGGTAGAGTGAGGTGCTGAGGTGCCCGTCTTTGATGGAGATTCGTGTGTCCAAGAAAGAAACTGATTCTGAGGAGTAGTCCATGGTGAGCTTGATGGTGGGATGGAACTTGTTGATGTTATCGTGTAGTCTCTTTAGTGATTCCTTGCCGTGGGTCCATAGAAAGAAAATGTCGTCGATGTATCTGGTGTATAGTGTTGGTTGGAGGTCTTGTGCAGTGAAGAAGTCCTGCTCGAACTTGTGCATGAAAATGTTGGCGTATTGGGGTGCGAATTTGGTCCCCATGGCTGTTCCGTGTGTTTGGGTAAAGAACTGGTTATCGAAGGTGAAGACATTGTGATCCAGGATGAAGCGGATGAGTTGTAGGATGGCTTCCGGAGATTGGCTGTTGTTGGTGTTGAGTATTGATGCTGTCGCAGCGATGCCGTCATCGTGGGGGATACTGGTGTATAGTGCCGAGACGTCCATCGTGGTGAGAAGTGTTCCTGGTTCAACTGGTCCGTGGGTACTGAGTTTTTGTAGGAAGTCTGTAGTGTCACGACAGAAGCTGGGGGTTCCCTGTACGATGGGTTTCAGGATGCCCTCGATGTATCCAGAGAGGTTCTCACACAGGGTTCCGTTGCCTGATACGATGGGACGTCCGGGTGTGTTGGCTTTGTGTATCTTTGGGAGGCAGTAGAAGTCTCCCACGCGGGGATTACGTGGGATGAGAATGCGTAGGATGCTTTGAAGGTCTGGATCGAAGGTCTTGATCAGTTTGTTGAGCTGGTGGGTTGATCAGTTTGTTGAGCTGGCTAGATCTTTCTTCTTCAAAGCAAAAAGATTTTATCTTCAAATACAAGAACTTTTCGTGGTTTTGATGGTTTTCAGCAAATCAACATATTTCAGCGAGCTGGAAGTTTTTTCCTTAATAGAGTAAGATTTTATCTTAAAATACAAGAACCTTTCGTGGTTCTTGTCAATTTTTGTTGGTTTTCATCTCATGAACTTATTTCAGTCAGCTAGATCTTTCTTCTTCAAAGCAAAAGGATTTTATTTTCAAATACAAGAACTTTTCGTTGTTTTGTTGGTTTTCAGCAAATGAACAGATTTCAGCGAGCAAGAAGTTTTTTCTTTAATAGCGTAAGATTTTATCTTAAAATACAAGAAACTTTCGTGGTTCTTGTCAATTTTTGTTGGTTTTCATCTCATGAACTTATTTCAGTCAGCTAGATCTTTCTTCTTCAAAGCGAAAAGATTTTATCTTCAAATACAAGAACTTTTCGTGGTTTTGATGGTTTTCAGCAAATGAACAGATTTCAGCGAGCAAGAATTTTTTTCATTAGTAGCGTAAGATTTTATCTTAAAATACAAGAACCTTTCGTGGTTCTTGTCAATTTTTGTAGGTTTTCATCTAATGAACTTATTTCAGTCAGCTAGATCTTTCTTCTTCAAAGCAAAAAGATTTTATCTTCAAATACAAGAACTTTTCGTGGTTTTGATGGTTTTCACAAATGAACATATTTCAGCGAGCTGGAAGTTTTTTCCTTAATAGCGTAAGATTTTATCTTAAAATACAAGAACTTTTCGTGGTTCTTGTCAATTTTTGTTGGTTTTCATCTAATGAACTTATTTCAGTCAGCTAGATCTTTCTTCTTCAAAGCAAAAAGATTTTATCTTCAAATACAAGAACTTTTCGTGGTTTTGATGGTTTTCAGCAAATGAACATATTTCAGCGATCTGGGAGTTTTTTCCTTAATAGAGTAAGATTTTATCTTAAAATACAAGAACTTTTCGTGGTTCTTGTCAATTTTTGTTGGTTTTCATCTAATGAACTTATTTCAGTCAGCTCGATCTTTCTTCTTCAAAGCAAAAAGATTTTATCTTCAAACACAAGAACTTTTCGTGGTTTTGTTGGTTTTCAGCAAATGAACAGATTTCAGCGAGCAAGAATTTTTTTCATGAGTAGCGTAAGATTTTATCTTAAAATACAAGAACCTTTCGTGGTTCTTGTCAATTTTTGTTGGTTTTCATCTCATGAACTTATTTCAGTCAGCTCGATCTTTCTTCTTCAAAGCAAAAAGATTTTATCTTCAAATACAAGAACTTTTCGTGGTTTTGATGGTTTTCAGCAAATGAACATATTTCAGCGAGCTGGAAGTTTTTTCCTTAAAAGTGTAAGATTTTATCTTAAAATACAAGACCTTTTCGTGGTTCTTGACAAATTTTGTTGGTTTTCATCTAATGAACTTATTTCAGTCAGCTAGATCTTTCTTCTTCAAAGCAAAAAGATTTTATCTTCAAATACAAGAACTTTTCGTGGTTTTGTTGGTTTTCAGCAAATGAACAGATTTCAGGGAGCAAGAAGTTTTTTCTTTAATAGCGTAAGATTTTATCTTAAAATACAAGAACTTTTCGTGGTTCTTGTCAATTTTTGTTGGTTTTCATCTCATGAACTTATTTCAGTCAGCTAGATCTTTCTTCTTCAAAGCAAAAAGATTTTATCTTCAAATACAAGAACTTTTCGTGGTTTTGATGGTTTTCAGCAAATGAACATATTTCAGCGAGCTGGAAGTTTTTTCCTTAATAGAGTAAGATTTTATCTTAAAATACAAGAACTTTTTGTGGTTCTTGTCAATTTTTGTTGGTTTTCATCTGATGAACTTATTTCAATTGTAAACAATTTTACAACACCAAGTTATAGTCCAGCAATTTTATTTTAAATTCACAAGCTTTCGGAGATTTTCTCCTTCCTCAGGCAAATGTTTCAAGATCTCCTTGAAGCCTACGCATTTATACATATTGAACAATAAAACATGGTGTTTACAGACTGCCCCTGCAACTGCCCGTTGCCAAGGCAATCACCGTGTTCAGACAGAGAGGTGTTACCTGCAGAACCTCCGAATACACATTCAACAAAAAAACAAACAGGGAAAAAAAACAGAGAAAAAAAACACAGAGAGAGGCAGAAACATCCGGAAGGCAGAGAGAGCCAGCAAATGACCCATTATATTAAAAACAGATAACATTTGTTCGCTGGTGGGGTAACGTGTAGCGTGACATGAACCCAAGATCCCGGTTGAGGCCGTCCTCATGGGTGCGGAACTTGGCTATCAATTTCTGCTCGACAATTTTGCGTTGTCGTGTGTCTCGAAGGCCGCCTTGGAGTACGCTTACCCGAAGGTCGGTGGATGAATGTCCATGACTGCTGAAGTGTTCCCTGACTGGGAGGGAACCCTCCTGTTTGGCGATTGTTGCGCGGTGTCCGTTCATCCGTTGTCGCAGCGTCTGCATGGTCTCGCCAATGTACCATGCTCTGGGGCATCCTTTCCTGCAACGTATGAGGTAGACAACGTTGGCTGAGTCACAGGAGTATGAACCATGCACCTGGTGGGTGGTGTCATCTCGTGTGATGGTGGTATCTGTGTCGATGATCTGGCATGTCTTGCAGAGGTTACCGTGGCAGGGTTGTGTGGCGTCGTGGACGCTGTTCTCTTGAAAGCTAGGTAGTTTGCTGCGAACGATGGTCTGTTTGAGGTTGGGTGGCTGTTTAAAGGCGAGTAGTGGAGGTGTGGGGATGGCCATAGCGAGGTGTTTGTCCTCATTGATGACATGTTGAAGGCTGCGGAGAACATGGCGTAGTTTCTCCGCTCCGGGGAAGTACTGGACGACAAAGGGTACTCTGTTGGTTGCGTCCCGTGTTAGTCTCCTGAGGAGGTCTATGCGATTTTTTGCTGTGGCCCGTCGGAACTGTCGATCGATGAGTCGAGCGTCATATCCCGTTCTTACTAGGGCGTCTTTCAGCGTCTGTAGGTGTCCATCGCGTTCCTCCTCGTCTGAGCAGACCCTGTGTATTCGCAGGGCCTGTCCATAGGGGATGGCCTCTTTGACGTGGTTAGGGTGGAAGCTGGAAAAGTGGAGCATCGTGAGGTTGTCCGTGGGCTTGTGGTAGAGTGAGGTGCTGAGGTGCCCGTCTTTGATGGAGATTCGTGTGTCCAAGAAAGAAACTGATTCTGAGGAGTAGTCCATGGTGAGCTTGATGGTGGGATGGAACTTGTTGATGTTATCGTGTAGTCTCTTTAGTGATTCCTTGCCGTGGGTCCATAGAAAGAAAATGTCGTCGATGTATCTGGTGTATAGTGTTGGTTGGAGGTCTTGTGCAGTGAAGAAGTCCTGCTCGAACTTGTGCATGAAAATGTTGGCGTATTGGGGTGCGAATTTGGTCCCCATGGCTGTTCCGTGTGTTTGGGTAAAGAACTGGTTATCGAAGGTGAAGACATTGTGATCCAGGATGAAGCGGATGAGTTGTAGGATGGCTTCCGGAGATTGGCTGTTGTTGGTGTTGAGTATTGATGCTGTCGCAGCGATGCCGTCATCGTGGGGGATACTGGTGTATAGTGCCGAGACGTCCATCGTGGTGAGAAGTGTTCCTGGTTCAACTGGTCCGTGGGTACTGAGTTTTTGTAGGAAGTCTGTAGTGTCACGACAGAAGCTGGGGGTTCCCTGTACGATGGGTTTCAGGATGCCCTCGATGTATCCAGAGAGGTTCTCACACAGGGTTCCGTTGCCTGATACGATGGGACGTCCGGGTGTGTTGGCTTTGTGTATCTTTGGGAGGCAGTAGAAGTCTCCCACGCGGGGATTACGTGGGATGAGAATGCGTAGGATGCTTTGAAGGTCTGGATCGAAGGTCTTGATCAGTTTGTTGAGCTGGTGGGTTGATCAGTTTGTTGAGCTGGCTAGATCTTTCTTCTTCAAAGCAAAAAGATTTTATCTTCAAATACAAGAACTTTTCGTGGTTTTGATGGTTTTCAGCAAATCAACATATTTCAGCGAGCTGGAAGTTTTTTCCTTAATAGAGTAAGATTTTATCTTAAAATACAAGAACCTTTCGTGGTTCTTGTCAATTTTTGTTGGTTTTCATCTCATGAACTTATTTCAGTCAGCTAGATCTTTCTTCTTCAAAGCAAAAGGATTTTATTTTCAAATACAAGAACTTTTCGTTGTTTTGTTGGTTTTCAGCAAATGAACAGATTTCAGCGAGCAAGAAGTTTTTTCTTTAATAGCGTAAGATTTTATCTTAAAATACAAGAAACTTTCGTGGTTCTTGTCAATTTTTGTTGGTTTTCATCTCATGAACTTATTTCAGTCAGCTAGATCTTTCTTCTTCAAAGCGAAAAGATTTTATCTTCAAATACAAGAACTTTTCGTGGTTTTGATGGTTTTCAGCAAATGAACAGATTTCAGCGAGCAAGAATTTTTTTCATTAGTAGCGTAAGATTTTATCTTAAAATACAAGAACCTTTCGTGGTTCTTGTCAATTTTTGTAGGTTTTCATCTAATGAACTTATTTCAGTCAGCTAGATCTTTCTTCTTCAAAGCAAAAAGATTTTATCTTCAAATACAAGAACTTTTCGTGGTTTTGATGGTTTTCACAAATGAACATATTTCAGCGAGCTGGAAGTTTTTTCCTTAATAGCGTAAGATTTTATCTTAAAATACAAGAACTTTTCGTGGTTCTTGTCAATTTTTGTTGGTTTTCATCTAATGAACTTATTTCAGTCAGCTAGATCTTTCTTCTTCAAAGCAAAAAGATTTTATCTTCAAATACAAGAACTTTTCGTGGTTTTGATGGTTTTCAGCAAATGAACATATTTCAGCGATCTGGGAGTTTTTTCCTTAATAGAGTAAGATTTTATCTTAAAATACAAGAACTTTTCGTGGTTCTTGTCAATTTTTGTTGGTTTTCATCTAATGAACTTATTTCAGTCAGCTCGATCTTTCTTCTTCAAAGCAAAAAGATTTTATCTTCAAACACAAGAACTTTTCGTGGTTTTGTTGGTTTTCAGCAAATGAACAGATTTCAGCGAGCAAGAATTTTTTTCATGAGTAGCGTAAGATTTTATCTTAAAATACAAGAACCTTTCGTGGTTCTTGTCAATTTTTGTTGGTTTTCATCTCATGAACTTATTTCAGTCAGCTCGATCTTTCTTCTTCAAAGCAAAAAGATTTTATCTTCAAATACAAGAACTTTTCGTGGTTTTGATGGTTTTCAGCAAATGAACATATTTCAGCGAGCTGGAAGTTTTTTCCTTAAAAGTGTAAGATTTTATCTTAAAATACAAGACCTTTTCGTGGTTCTTGACAAATTTTGTTGGTTTTCATCTAATGAACTTATTTCAGTCAGCTAGATCTTTCTTCTTCAAAGCAAAAAGATTTTATCTTCAAATACAAGAACTTTTCGTGGTTTTGTTGGTTTTCAGCAAATGAACAGATTTCAGGGAGCAAGAAGTTTTTTCTTTAATAGCGTAAGATTTTATCTTAAAATACAAGAACTTTTCGTGGTTCTTGTCAATTTTTGTTGGTTTTCATCTCATGAACTTATTTCAGTCAGCTAGATCTTTCTTCTTCAAAGCAAAAAGATTTTATCTTCAAATACAAGAACTTTTCGTGGTTTTGATGGTTTTCAGCAAATGAACATATTTCAGCGAGCTGGAAGTTTTTTCCTTAATAGAGTAAGATTTTATCTTAAAATACAAGAACTTTTTGTGGTTCTTGTCAATTTTTGTTGGTTTTCATCTGATGAACTTATTTCAATTGTAAACAATTTTACAACACCAAGTTATAGTCCAGCAATTTTATTTTAAATTCACAAGCTTTCGGAGATTTTCTCCTTCCTCAGGCAAATGTTTCAAGATCTCCTTGAAGCCTACGCATTTATACATATTGAACAATAAAACATGGTGTTTACAGACTGCCCCTGCAACTGCCCGTTGCCAAGGCAATCACCGTGTTCAGACAGAGAGGTGTTACCTGCAGAACCTCCGAATACACATTCAACAAAAAAACAAACAGGGAAAAAAAACAGAGAAAAAAAACACAGAGAGAGGCAGAAACATCCGGAAGGCAGAGAGAGCCAGCAAATGACCCATTATATTAAAAACAGATAACATTTGTTCGCTGGTGGGGTAACGTGTAGCGTGACATGAACCCAAGATCCCGGTTGAGGCCGTCCTCATGGGTGCGGAACTTGGCTATCAATTTCTGCTCGACAATTTTGCGTTGTCGTGTGTCTCGAAGGCCGCCTTGGAGTACGCTTACCCGAAGGTCGGTGGATGAATGTCCATGACTGCTGAAGTGTTCCCTGACTGGGAGGGAACCCTCCTGTTTGGCGATTGTTGCGCGGTGTCCGTTCATCCGTTGTCGCAGCGTCTGCATGGTCTCGCCAATGTACCATGCTCTGGGGCATCCTTTCCTGCAACGTATGAGGTAGACAACGTTGGCTGAGTCACAGGAGTATGAACCATGCACCTGGTGGGTGGTGTCATCTCGTGTGATGGTGGTATCTGTGTCGATGATCTGGCATGTCTTGCAGAGGTTACCGTGGCAGGGTTGTGTGGCGTCGTGGACGCTGTTCTCTTGAAAGCTAGGTAGTTTGCTGCGAACGATGGTCTGTTTGAGGTTGGGTGGCTGTTTAAAGGCGAGTAGTGGAGGTGTGGGGATGGCCATAGCGAGGTGTTTGTCCTCATTGATGACATGTTGAAGGCTGCGGAGAACATGGCGTAGTTTCTCCGCTCCGGGGAAGTACTGGACGACAAAGGGTACTCTGTTGGTTGCGTCCCGTGTTAGTCTCCTGAGGAGGTCTATGCGATTTTTTGCTGTGGCCCGTCGGAACTGTCGATCGATGAGTCGAGCGTCATATCCCGTTCTTACTAGGGCGTCTTTCAGCGTCTGTAGGTGTCCATCGCGTTCCTCCTCGTCTGAGCAGACCCTGTGTATTCGCAGGGCCTGTCCATAGGGGATGGCCTCTTTGACGTGGTTAGGGTGGAAGCTGGAAAAGTGGAGCATCGTGAGGTTGTCCGTGGGCTTGTGGTAGAGTGAGGTGCTGAGGTGCCCGTCTTTGATGGAGATTCGTGTGTCCAAGAAAGAAACTGATTCTGAGGAGTAGTCCATGGTGAGCTTGATGGTGGGATGGAACTTGTTGATGTTATCGTGTAGTCTCTTTAGTGATTCCTTGCCGTGGGTCCATAGAAAGAAAATGTCGTCGATGTATCTGGTGTATAGTGTTGGTTGGAGGTCTTGTGCAGTGAAGAAGTCCTGCTCGAACTTGTGCATGAAAATGTTGGCGTATTGGGGTGCGAATTTGGTCCCCATGGCTGTTCCGTGTGTTTGGGTAAAGAACTGGTTATCGAAGGTGAAGACATTGTGATCCAGGATGAAGCGGATGAGTTGTAGGATGGCTTCCGGAGATTGGCTGTTGTTGGTGTTGAGTATTGATGCTGTCGCAGCGATGCCGTCATCGTGGGGGATACTGGTGTATAGTGCCGAGACGTCCATCGTGGTGAGAAGTGTTCCTGGTTCAACTGGTCCGTGGGTACTGAGTTTTTGTAGGAAGTCTGTAGTGTCACGACAGAAGCTGGGGGTTCCCTGTACGATGGGTTTCAGGATGCCCTCGATGTATCCAGAGAGGTTCTCACACAGGGTTCCGTTGCCTGATACGATGGGACGTCCGGGTGTGTTGGCTTTGTGTATCTTTGGGAGGCAGTAGAAGTCTCCCACGCGGGGATTACGTGGGATGAGAATGCGTAGGATGCTTTGAAGGTCTGGATCGAAGGTCTTGATCAGTTTGTTGAGCTGGTGGGTTGATCAGTTTGTTGAGCTGGCTAGATCTTTCTTCTTCAAAGCAAAAAGATTTTATCTTCAAATACAAGAACTTTTCGTGGTTTTGATGGTTTTCAGCAAATCAACATATTTCAGCGAGCTGGAAGTTTTTTCCTTAATAGAGTAAGATTTTATCTTAAAATACAAGAACCTTTCGTGGTTCTTGTCAATTTTTGTTGGTTTTCATCTCATGAACTTATTTCAGTCAGCTAGATCTTTCTTCTTCAAAGCAAAAGGATTTTATTTTCAAATACAAGAACTTTTCGTTGTTTTGTTGGTTTTCAGCAAATGAACAGATTTCAGCGAGCAAGAAGTTTTTTCTTTAATAGCGTAAGATTTTATCTTAAAATACAAGAACTTTTCGTGGTTCTTGTCAATTTTTGTTGGTTTTCATCTCATGAACTTATTTCAGTCAGCTAGATCTTTCTTCTTCAAAGCGAAAAGATTTTATCTTCAAATACAAGAACTTTTCGTGGTTTTGATGGTTTTCAGCAAATGAACAGATTTCAGCGAGCAAGAAGTTTTTTCATTAGTAGCGTAAGATTTTATCTTAAAATACAAGAACCTTTCGTGGTTCTTGTCAATTTTTGTAGGTTTTCATCTAATGAACTTATTTCAGTCAGCTAGATCTTTCTTCTTCAAAGCAAAAAGATTTTATCTTCAAATACAAGAACTTTTCGTGGTTTTGATGGTTTTCAGCAAATGAACATATTTCAGCGAGCTGGAAGTTTTTTCCTTAATAGAGTAAGATTTTATCTTAAAATACAAGAACTTTTCGTGGTTCTTGTCAATTTTTGTTGGTTTTCATCTAATGAACTTATTTCAGTCAGCTGCATCCTTCTTCTTCAAAGCAAAAAGATTTTATCTTCAAATACAAGAACTTTTCGTGGTTTTGATGGTTTTCAGCAAATCAACATATTTCAGCGAGCTGGAAGTTTTTTCCTTAAAAGTGTAAGATTTTATCTTAAAATACAAGACCTTTTCGTGGTTCTTGACAAATTTTGTTGGTTTTCATCTAATGAACTTATTTCAGTCAGCTAGATCTTTCTTCTTCAAAGCAAAAAGATTTTATCTTCAAATACAAGAACTTTTCGTGGTTTTGTTGGTTTTCAGCAAATGAACAGATTTCAGGGAGCAAGAAGTTTTTTCTTTAATAGCGTAAGATTTTATCTTAAAATACAAGAACTTTTCGTGGTTCTTGTCAATTTTTGTTGGTTTTCATCTCATGAACTTATTTCAGTCAGCTAGATCTTTCTTCTTCAAAGCAAAAAGATTTTATCTTCAAATACAAGAACTTTTCGTGGTTTTGATGGTTTTCAGCAAATGAACATATTTCAGCGAGCTGGAAGTTTTTTCCTTAATAGAGTAAGATTTTATCTTAAAATACAAGAACTTTTCGTGGTTCTTGTCAATTTTTGTTGGTTTTCATCGAATGAACTTATTTCAGTCAGCTAGATCTTTCTTCTTCAAAGCAAAAAGATTTTATCTTCAAATACAAGAACTTTTCGTGGTTTTGTTGGTTTTCAGCAAATGAACATATTTCAGCGATCTGGGAGTTTTTTCTTGAATAGCGAAAGATTTTATCTTAAAATACAAGAACTTTTCGTGGTTCTTGTCAATTTTTGTTTGTTTTCATCGAATGAACTTATTTCAGTAGGCTGGATCTTTCTTCTTCAAAGCAAAAAGATTTGATCTTCAAATACAAGAACTTTTCGTGGTTTTGATGGTTTTCACAAATGAACATATTTCAGCGAGCTGGAAGTTTTTTCCTTAATAGAGTAAGATTTTATCTTAAAATACAAGAACTTTTCGTGGTTCTTGTCAATTTTTGTTGGTTTTCATCTAATGAACTTATTTCAGTCAGCTAGATCTTTCTTCTTCAAAGCAAAAAGATTTTATCTTCAAATACAAGAACTTTTCGTGGTTTTGTTGGTTTTCAGCAAATGAACATATTTCAGCGAGCTGGGAGTTTTTTCTTTAATAGCGTAAGATTTTATCTTAAAATACAAGAACTTTTCGTGGTTCTTGTCAATTTTTGTTGGTTTTCATCTAATGAACTTATTTCAGTCAGCTAGATCTTTCTTCTTCAAAGCAAAAAGATTTTATCTTCAAATACAAGAACTTTTCGTGGTTTTGTTGGTTTTCAGCAAATGAACAGATTTCAGCGAGCAAGAAGTTTTTTCTTTAGTAGCGTAAGATTTTATCTTAAAATACAAGAACCTTTCGTGGTTCTTGTCAATTTTTGTTGGTTTTCATCTGATGAACTTATTTCAGTCAGCTTGATCTTTCTTCTTCAAAGCAAAAGGATTTTATCTTCAAATACAAGAACTTTTCATGTTTTGTTGGTTTTCAGCAAATGAACAGATTTCAGCGAGCAAGAAGTTTTTTCTTTCATAGCGTAAGATTTTATCTTAAAATACAAGAACTTTTCGTGGTTCTTGTCAATTTTTGTTGGTTTTCATCTCATGAACTTATTTCAGTCAGCTCGATCTTTCTTCTTCAAAGCAAAAAGATTTTATCTTCAAATACAAGAACTTTTGGTGGTTTTGATGGTTTTCAGCAAATGAACATATTTCAGCGAGCTGGAAGTTTTTTCTTTAATAGCGTAAGATTTTATCTTAAAATACAAGAACTTTTCGTGGTTCTTGTCAATTTTTGTTGGTTTTCATCTCATGAACTTATTTCAGTCAGCTAGATCTTTCTTCTTCAAAGCAAAAAGATTTTATCTTCAAATACAAGAACTTTTCGTGGTTTTGATGGTTTTCAGCAAATGAACATATTTCAGCGATCTGGGAGATTTTTTCTTTAATAGCGTAAGATTTTATCTGAAAATACAAGAACTTTTCGTGGTTCTTGTCAATTTTTGTTGGTTTTCATCTGATGAACTTATTTCAGTCAGCGAGATCTTTCTTCTTCAAAGCAAAAAGATTTTATCTTCAAATACAAGAACTTTTCGTGGTTTTGTTGGTTTTCAGCAAATGAACAGATTTCAGCGAGCAAGATGTTTTTTCTTTAGTAGCGTAAGATTTTATCTTAAAATACAAGAACTTTTCGTGGTTCTTGACAAATTTTGTTGGTTTTCATCTAATGAACTTATTTCAGTCAGCTAGATCTTTCTTCTTCAAAGCAAAAAGATTTTATCTTCAAATACAAGAACTTTTCGTGGTTTTCATGGTTTTCAGCAAATGAACATATTTCAGCGAGCTGGAAGTTTTTTCCTCAATAGAGTAAGATTTTATCTTAAAATAGAAGAACTTTTCGTGGTTCTTGTCAATTTTTGTTGGTTTTCATCGAATGAACTTATTTCAGTCAGCTGGATCTTTCTTCTTCAAAGCAAAAAGATTTTATCTTCAAATACAAGAACTTTTCGTGGTTTTGATGGTTTTCAGCAAATGAACATATTTCAGCGAGCTGGAAGTTTTTTCCTTAATAGAGTAAGATTTTATCTTAAAATACAAGAACTTTTCGTGGTTCTTGTCAATTTTTGTTGGTTTTCATCTAATGAACTTATTTCAGTCAGCTGCATCTTTCTTCTTCAAAGCAAAAAGATTTTATCTTCAAATACAAGATCTTTTCGTGGTTTTGATGGTTTTCAGCAAATCAACATATTTCACCGAGCTGGAAGTTTTTTCCTTAAAAGTGTAAGATTTTATCTTAAAATACAAGACCTTTTCGTGGTTCTTGACAAGTTTTGTTGGTTTTCATCTAATGAACTTATTTCAGTCAGCTAGATCTTTCTTCTTCAAAGCAAAAAGATTTTATCTTCAAATACAAGAACTTTTGGTGGTTTTGATGGTTTTCAGCAAATGAACATATTTCAGCGAGCTGGAAGTTTTTTCTTTAATAGCGTAAGATTTTATCTTAAAATACAAGAACTTTTCGTGGTTCTTGTCAATTTTTGTTGGTTTTCATCTCATGAACTTATTTCAGTCAGCTAGATCTTTCTTCTTCAAAGCAAAAAGATTTTATCTTCAAATACAAGAACTTTTCGTGGTTTTGATGGTTTTCAGCAAATGAACATATTTCAGCGATCTGGGAGATTTTTTCTTTAATAGCGTAAGATTTTATCTGAAAATACAAGAACTTTTCGTGGTTCTTGTCAATTTTTGTTGGTTTTCATCTGATGAACTTATTTCAGTCAGCGAGATCTTTCTTCTTCAAAGCAAAAAGATTTTATCTTCAAATACAAGAACTTTTCGTGGTTTTGTTGGTTTTCAGCAAATGAACATATTTCAGCGAGCTGGGAGTTTTTTCTTTAATAGCGTAAGATTTTATCTTAAAATACAAGAACTTTTCGTGGTTCTTGTCAATTTTTGTTGGTTTTCATCTAATGAACTTATTTCAGTCAGCTAGATCTTTCTTCTTCAAAGCAAAAGGATTTTATCTTCAAATACAAGAACTTTTCGTTGTTTTGATGGTTTTCAGCAATTGAGCATATTTCAGCGAGCTGGAAGTTTTTTCCTTAATAGCGTAAGATTTTATCTTAAAATACAAGAACTTTTCGTGGTTCTTGTCAATTTTTGTTGGTTTTCATCTCATGAACTTATTTCAGACAGCGAGATCTTTCTTCTTCAAAGCAAAAAGATTTTCTCTTCAAATACAAGAACCTTTCGTGGTTTTGTTGGATTTCAGCATATGAACATATTTCAGCGAGCTGGGAGTTTTTTCTTCAATCGGGTAAGATTTTATCTTAAAATACAAGAACTTTTCGTGGTTCTTGTCAATTTTTGTTGGTTTTCATCTAATGAACTTATTTCAGTCAGCTCGATCTTTCTTCTTCAAAGCAAAAGGATTTTATCTTCAAATACAAGAACTTTTCGTGGTTTTGATGGTTCTCAGCAAATCAACATATTTCAGCGAGCTGGAAGTTTTTTCCTTAATAGCGGAAGATTTTATCTTAAAATACAAGAACTTTTCGTGGTTCTTGTCAATTTTTGTTGGTTTTCATCTCATGAACTTATTTCAGTCAGCGAGATCTTTCTTCTTCAAAGCAAAAAGATTTTATCTTCAAATACAAGAACTTTTCGTGGTTTTGATGGTTTTCAGCAAAAGAACATATTTCAGCGAGCTGGAAGTTTTTTCCTTAATAGAGTAAGATTTTATCTTAAAATACAAGAACTTTTCGTGGTTCTTGTCAATTTTGTTGGTTTTCATCTAATGAACTTATTTCAGTCAGCTAGATCTTTCTTCTTCAAAGCAAAAAGATTTTATCTTCAAATACAAGAACTTTTCGTGGTTTTGTTGGTTTTCAGCAAATGAACAGATTTCAGCGAGCAAGAAATTTTTTCTTTCGTAGCGTAAGATTTTATCTTAAAATACAAGAACTTTTCGTGGTTCTTGTCAATTTTTGTTGGTTTTCATCTAATGAACTTATTTCGGTCAGCTAGATCTTTCTTCTTCAAAGCAAAAGGATTTTATCTTCAAATACAAGAACTTTTCGTGGTTTTGATGGTTTTCAGCAAATGAACATATTTCAGCGAGCTGGAAGTTTTTTCCTTAATAGAGTAAGATTTTATCTTAAAATACAAGAACTTTTCGTGGTTCTTGTCAATTTTTGTTGGTTTTCATCGAATGAACTTATTTCAGTCAGCTAGATCTTTCTTCTTCAAAGCAGAAAGATTTTATCTTCAAATACAAGAACTTTTCGTGGTTTTGATGGTTTTCAGCAAATGAACATATTTCAGCCAGCTGGAAGTTTTTTCCTTAATAGAGTAAGATTTTATCTTAAAATACAAGAACTTTTCGTGGTTCTTGTCAATTTTTGTTGGTTTTCATCTAATGAACTTATTTCAGTCAGCTAGATCTTTCTTCTTCAAAGCAAAAAGATTTTATCTTCAAATACAAGAACTTTTCGTGGTTTTGTTGGTTTTCAGCAAATGAACAGATTTCAGCGAGCAAGAAGTTTTTTCTTTAGTAGCGTAAGATTTTATCTTAAAATACAAGAACTTTTCGTGGTTCTTGTCAATTTTTGTTGGTTTTCATCTAATGAACTTATTTCAGTCAGCTAGATCTTTCTTCTTCAAAGCAAAAGGATTTTATCTTCAAATACAAGAACTTTTCGTTGTTTTGATGGTTTTCAGCAAATGAGCATATTTCAGCGAGCTGGAAGTTTTTTCCTTAATAGCGTAAGATTTTATCTTAAAATACAAGAACTTTTCGTGGTTCTTGTCAATTTTTGTTGGTTTTCATCTCATGAACTTATTTCAGTCAGCGAGATCTTTCTTCTTCAAAGCAAAAAGATTTTATCTTCAAATACAACAACTTTTTGTGGTTTTGTTGGTTTTCAGCAAATGAACATATTTCAGCGAGCTGGGAGTTTTTTCTTTAATAGCGTAAGATTTTATCTTAAAATACAAGAACTTTTCGTGGTTCTTGTCACTTTTTGTTGGTTTTCATCTAATGAACTTATTTCAGTCAGCTAGATCTTTCTTCAAAGCAAATGGATTTTATCTTCAAATACAAGAACTTTTCGTTGTTTTGATGGTTTTCAGCAAATGAGCATATTTCAGCGAGCTGGAAGTTTTTTCCTTAATAGCGTAAGATTTTATCTTAAAATACAAGAACTTTTCGTGGTTCTTGTCAATTTTTGTTGGTTTTCATCTAATGAACTTATTTCAGTCAGCTAGATCTTTCTTCTTCAAAGCAAAAAGATTTTATCTTCAAATAGAAGAACTTTTCGTGGTTTTGTTGGATTTCAGCATATGAACATATTTCAGCGAGCTGGGAGTTTTTTCTTCAATCGGGTAAGATTTTATCTTAAAATACAAGAACTTTTCGTGGTTCTTGTCAATTTTTGTTCGTTTTCATCTAATGAACTTATTTCAGTCAGCTCGATCTTTCTTCTTCAAAGCAAAAGGATTTTATCTTCAAATACAAGAACTTTTCGTGGTTTTGATGGTTTTCAGCAAATGAACATATTTCAGCGAGATGGAAGTTTTTTCCTTAATAGCGTAAGATTTTATCTTAAAATACAAGAACTTTTCGTGGTTCTTGTCAATTTTTGTTGGTTTTCATCTAATGAACTTATTTCAGTCAGCTCGATCTTTCTTCTTCAAAGCAAAAGGATTTTATCTTCAAATACAAGAACTTTTCGTGGTTTTGATGGTTTTCAGCAAATGAACATATTTCAGCGAGATGGAAGTTTTTTCCTTAATAGCGTAAGATTTTATCTTAAAATACAAGAACTTTTCGTGGTTCTTGTCAATTTTTGTTGGTTTTCATCTCATGAACTTATTTCAGTCAGCGAGATCTTTCTTCTTCAAAGCAAAAAGATTTTATCTTCAAATACAAATTTCAGTCAGCTAGATCTTTCTTCTTCAAAGCAAAAAGATTTTATCTTCAAATACAAGAACTTTTCGTGGTTTTGATGGTTTTCAGCAAATGAACATGTTTCAGCAAGCTGGAAGTTTTTTCCTTAATAGAGTAAGATTTTATCTTAAAATACAAGAACTTTTCGTGGTTCTTGTCAATTTTTGTTGGTTTTCATCCAATGAACTTATTTCAGTCAGCTAGATCTTTCTTCTTCAAAGCAAAAAGATTTTATCTTCAAATACAAGAACTTTTCGTGGTTTTGTTGGTTTTCAGCAAATGAACATATTTCAGCGATCTGGGAGTTTTTTCTTTAATAGCGTAAGATTTTATCTTAAAATACAAGAACTTTTCGTGGTTCTTCTCAATTTTTGTTGGTTTTCATCTAATGAACTTATTTCAGTCAGCTAGATCTTTCTTCTTCAAAGCAAAAAGATTTTATCTTCAAATACAAGAACTTTTCGTGGTTTTGTTGGTTTTCAGCAAATGAACAGATTTCAGCGAGCAAGAAGTTTTTTCTTCAGTAGCGTAAGATTTTATCTTAAAATACAAGAACCTTTCGTGGTTCTTGTCAATTTTTGTTGGTTTTCATCTGATGAACTTATTTCAGTCAGCTAGATCTTTCTTCTTCAAAGCAAAAGGATTTTATCTTCAAATACAAGAACTTTTCGTTGTTTTGTTGGTTTTCAGCAAATGAACAGATTTCAGCGAGCAAGAAGTTTTTTCTTTAATAGCGTAAGATTTTATCTTAAAATACAAGAACTTTTCGTGGTTCTTGTCAATTTTTGTTGGTTTTCATCTAATGAACTTATTTCAGTCAGCTAGATCTTTCTTCTTCAAAGCAAAAAGATTTTATCTTCAAATACAAGAACTTTTCGTGGTTTTGTTGGTTTTCAGCAAATGAACAGATTTCAGCGAGCAAGAATTTTTTTCATGAGTAGCGTAAGATTTTATCTTAAAATACAAGAACCTTTCGTGGTTCTTGTCAATTTTTGTTGGTTTTCAGCTCATGAACTTATTTCAGTCAGCGAGATCTTTCTTCTTCAAAGCAAAAAGATTTTATCTTCAAACACAAGAACTTTTCGTGGTTTTGATGGTTTTCAGCAAATGAACATATTTCAGCGAGCTGGAAGTTTTTTCCTTAATAGAGTAAGATTTTATCTTCAAATACAAGAACTTTTCGTGGTTTTGATGGTTTTCAGCAAATGAACATATTTCAGCGAGCTGGAAGTTTTTTCCTTAATAGAGTAAGATTTTATCTTAAAATACAAGAACTTTTCGTGGTTCTTGTCAATTTTTGTTGGTTTTCATCCAATGAACTTATTTCAGTCAGCTAGATCTTTCTTCTTCAAAGCAAAAGGATTTTATCTTCAAATACAAGAACTTTTCGTGGTTTTGTTGGTTTTCAGCAAATGAACATATTTCAGCGATCTGGGAGTTTTTTCTTTAATAGCGTAAGATTTTATCTTAAAATACAAGAACTTTTCGTGGTTCTTGTCAATTTTTGTTGGTTTTCATCTAATGAACTTATTTCAGTCAGCTAGATCTTTCTTCTTCAAAGCAAAAAGATTTTATCTTCAAATACAAGAACTTTTCGTGGTTTTGTTGGTTTTCAGCAAATGAACAGATTTCAGCGAGCAAGAATTTTTTTCATTAGTAGCGTAAGATTTTATCTTAAAATACAAGAACCTTTCGTGGTTCTTGTCAATTTTTGTTGGTTTTCATCTAATGAACTTATTTCAGTCAGCTAGATCTTTCTTCTTCAAAGCAAAAAGATTTTATCTTCAAATACAAGAACTTTTCGTGGTTTTGATGGTTTTCAGCAAATGAACATATTTCAGCGAGCTGGAAGTTTTTTCCTTAATAGAGTAAGATTTTATCTTAAAATACAAGAACTTTTCGTGGTTCTTGTCAATTTTTGTTGGTTTTCATCGAATGAACTTATTTCAGTCAGCTGGATCTTTCTTCTTCAAAGCAAAAAGATTTTATCTTCAAATACAAGAACTTTTCGTGGTTTTGATGGTTTTCAGCAAATGAACATATTTCAGCGAGCTGGAAGTTTTTTCCTTAATAGAGTAAGATTTTATCTTAAAATACAAGAACTTTTCGTGGTTCTTGTCAATTTTTGTTGGTTTTCATCTAATGAACTTATTTCAGTCAGCTAGATCTTTCTTCTTCAAAGCAAAAAGATTTTATCTTCAAATACAAGAACTTTTCGTGGTTTTGATGGTTTTCAGCAAATGAACATATTTCAGCAAGCTGGAAGTTTTTTCCTTAATAGAGTAAGATTTTATCTTAAAATACAAGAACTTTTCGTGGTTCTTGTCAATTTTTGTTGGTTTTCATCCAATGAACTTATTTCAGTCAGCTAGATCTTTCTTCTTCAAAGCAAAAAGATTTTATCTTCAAATACAAGAACTTTTCGTGGTTTTGTTGGTTTTCAGCAAATGAACAGATTTCAGCGATCTGGGAGTTTTTTCTTTAATAGCGTAAGATTTTATCTTAAAATACAAGAACTTTTCGTGGTTCTTGTCAATTTTTGTTGGTTTTCATCTAATGAACTTATTTCAGTCAGCTAGATCTTTCTTCTTCAAAGCAAAAAGATTTTATCTTCAAATACAAGAACTTTTCGTGGTTTTGTTGGTTTTCAGCAAATGAACAGATTTCAGCGAGCAAGAAGTTTTTTCTTCAGTAGCGTAAGATTTTATCTTAAAATACAAGAACCTTTCGTGGTTCTTGTCAATTTTTGTTGGTTTTCATCTGATGAACTTATTTCAGTCAGCTAGATCTTTGTTCTTCAAAGCAAAAGGATTTTATCTTCAAATACAAGAACTTTTCGTTGTTTTGTTGGTTTTCAGCAAATGAACAGATTTCAGCGATCAAGAAGTTTTTTCTTTAATAGCGTAAGATTTTATCTTAAAATACAAGAACTTTTCGTTGTTCTTGTCAATTTTTGTTGGTTTTCATCTAATGAACTTATTTCAGTCAGCTCGATCTTTCTTCTTCAAAGCAAAAAGATTTTATCTTCAAATACAAGAACTTTTCGTGGTTTTGATGGTTTTCAGCAAATGAACAGATTTCAGCGAGCAAGAATTTTTTTCATTAGTAGCGTCAGATTTTATCTTAAAATACAAGAACCTTTCGTGGTTCTTGTCAATTTGTGTTGGTTTTCATCTAATGAACTTATTTCAGTCAGCTAGATCTTTCTTCTTCAAAGCAAAAAGATTTTATCTTCAAATACAAGAACTTTTCGTGGTTTTGATGGTTTTCAGCAAATGAACATATTTCAGCGAGCTGGAAGTTTTTTCCTTAATAGAGTAAGATTTTATCTTAAAATACAAGAACTTTTCGTGGTTCTTGTCAATTTTTGTTGGTTTTCATCTAATGAACTTATTTCAGTCAGCTGGATCTTTCTTCTTCAAAGCAAAAAGATTTTATCTTCAAATACAAGAACTTTTCGTGGTTTTGATGGTTTTCACAAATGAACATATTTCAGCGACCTGGAAGTTTTTTCCTTAATAGCGTAAGATTTTATCTTAAAATACAAGAACTTTTCGTGGTTCTTGTCAATTTTTGTTGGTTTTCATCTAATGAACTGATTTCAGTCAGCTGGATCTTTCTTCTTCAAAGCAAAAAGATTTTATCTTCAAATACAAGAACTTTTCGTGGTTTTGATGGTTTTCAGCAAATGAACATATTTCAGCGAGCTGGAAGTTTTTTCCTTAATAGAGTAAGATTTTATCTTAAAATACAAGAACTTTTCGTGGTTCTTGTCAATTTTTGTTGGTTTTCATCTAATGAACTTATTTCAGTCAGCTGCATCCTTCTTCTTCAAAGCAAAAAGATTTTATCTTCAAATACAAGAACTTTTCGTGGTTTTGATGGTTTTCAGCAAATCAACATATTTCAGCGAGCTGGAAGTTTTTTCCTTAAAAGTGTAAGATTTTATCTTAAAATACAAGACCTTTTCGTGGTTCTTGACAAATTTTGTTGGTTTTCATCTAATGAACTTATTTCAGTCAGCTAGATCTTTCTTCTTCAAAGCAAAAAGATTTTATCTTCAAATACAAGAACTTTTCGTGGTTTTGTTGGTTTTCAGCAAATGAACAGATTTCAGGGAGCAAGAAGTTTGTTCTTTAATAGCGTAAGATTTTATCTTAAAATACAAGAACTTTTCGTGGTTCTTGTCAATTTTTGTTGGTTTTCATCTGATGAACTTATTTCAGTCAGCTAGATCTTTCTTCTTCAAAGCAAAAGGATTTTATCTTCAAATACAAGAACTTTTCATGTTTTGTTGGTTTTCAGCAAATGAACAGATTTCAGCGAGCAAGAAGTTTTTTCTTTAGTAGCGTAAGATTTTATCTTAAAATACAAGAAATTTTCGTGGTTCTTGTCAATTTTTGTTGGTTTTCATCTCATGAACTTATTTCAGTCAGCTCGATCTTTCTTCTTCAAAGCAAAAAGATTTTATCTTCAAATACAAGAACTTTTGGTGGTTTTGATGGTTTTCAGCAAATGAACATATTTCAGCGAGCTGGAAGTTTTTTCTTTAATAGCGTAAGATTTTATCTTAAAATACAAGAACTTTTCGTGGTTCTTGTCAATTTTTGTTGGTTTTCATCTCATGAACTTATTTCAGTCAGCTAGATCTTTCTTCTTCAAAGCAAAAAGATTTTATCTTCAAATACAAGAACTTTTCGTGGTTTTGATGGTTTTCAGCAAATGAACATATTTCAGCGATCTGGGAGATTTTTTCTTTAATAGCGTAAGATTTTATCTGAAAATACAAGAACTTTTCGTGGTTCTTGTCAATTTTTGTTGGTTTTCATCTGATGAACTTATTTCAGTCAGCGAGATCTTTCTTCTTCAAAGCAAAAAGATTTTATCTTCAAATACAAGAACTTTTCGTGGTTTTGTTGGTTTTCAGCAAATGAACAGATTTCAGCGAGCAAGATGTTTTTTCTTTAGTAGCGTAAGATTTTATCTTAAAATACAAGAACTTTTCGTGGTTCTTGACAAATTTTGTTGGTTTTCATCTAATGAACTTATTTCAGTCAGCTAGATCTTTCTTCTTCAAAGCAAAAAGATTTTATCTTCAAATACAAGAACTTTTCGTGGTTTTCATGGTTTTCAGCAAATGAACATATTTCAGCGAGCTGGAAGTTTTTTCCTCAATAGAGTAAGATTTTATCTTAAAATAGAAGAACTTTTCGTGGTTCTTGTCAATTTTTGTTGGTTTTCATCGAATGAACTTATTTCAGTCAGCTGGATCTTTCTTCTTCAAAGCAAAAAGATTTTATCTTCAAATACAAGAACTTTTCGTGGTTTTGATGGTTTTCAGCAAATGAACATATTTCAGCGAGCTGGAAGTTTTTTCCTTAATAGAGTAAGATTTTATCTTAAAATACAAGAACTTTTCGTGGTTCTTGTCAATTTTTGTTGGTTTTCATCTAATGAACTTATTTCAGTCAGCTGCATCTTTCTTCTTCAAAGCAAAAAGATTTTATCTTCAAATACAAGATCTTTTCGTGGTTTTGATGGTTTTCAGCAAATCAACATATTTCAGCGAGCTGGAAGTTTTTTCCTTAAAAGTGTAAGATTTTATCTTAAAATACAAGACCTTTTCGTGGTTCTTGACAAGTTTTGTTGGTTTTCATCTAATGAACTTATTTCAGTCAGCTAGATCTTTCTTCTTCAAAGCAAAAAGATTTTATCTTCAAATACAAGAACTTTTCGTGGTTTTGATGGTTTTCAGCAAATGAACATATTTCAGCGATCTGGGAGATTTTTTCTTTAATAGCGTAAGATTTTATCTGAAAATACAAGAACTTTTCGTGGTTCTTGTCAATTTTTGTTGGTTTTCATCTGATGAACTTATTTCAGTCAGCGAGATCTTTCTTCTTCAAAGCAAAAAGATTTTATCTTCAAATACAAGAACTTTTCGTGGTTTTGTTGGTTTTCAGCAAATGAACAGATTTCAGCGAGCAAGATGTTTTTTCTTTAGTAGCGTAAGATTTTATCTTAAAATACAAGAACTTTTCGTGGTTCTTGACAAATTTTGTTGGTTTTCATCTAATGAACTTATTTCAGTCAGCTAGATCTTTCTTCTTCAAAGCAAAAAGATTTCATCTTCAAATACAAGAACTTTTCGTGGTTTTCATGGTTTTCAGCAAATGAACATATTTCAGCGAGCTGGAAGTTTTTTCCTCAATAGAGTAAGATTTTATCTTAAAATAGAAGAACTTTTCGTGGTTCTTGTCAATTTTTGTTGGTTTTCATCGAATGAACTTATTTCAGTCAGCTGGATCTTTCTTCTTCAAAGCAAAAAGATTTTATCTTCAAATACAAGAACTTTTCGTGGTTTTGATGGTTTTCAGCAAATGAACATATTTCAGCGAGCTGGAAGTTTTTTCCTTAATAGAGTAAGATTTTATCTTAAAATACAAGAACTTTTCGTGGTTCTTGTCAATTTTTGTTGGTTTTCATCTAATGAACTTATTTCAGTCAGCTGCATCCTTCTTCTTCAAAGCAAAAAGATTTTATCTTCAAATACAAGATCTTTTCGTGGTTTTGATGGTTTTCAGCAAATCAACATATTTCAGCGAGCTGGAAGTTTTTTCCTTAAAAGTGTAAGATTTTATCTTAAAATACAAGACCTTTTCGTGGTTCTTGACAAATTTTGTTGGTTTTCATCTAATGAACTTATTTCAGTCAGCTAGATCTTTCTTCTTCAAAGCAAAAAGATTTTATCTTCAAATACAAGAACTTTTCGTGGTTTTGTTGGTTTTCAGCAAATGAACAGATTTGAGGGAGCAAGAAGTTTTTTCTTCAATAGCGTAAGATTTTATCTTAAAATACAAGAACTGTTCGTGGTTCTTGTCAATTTTTGTTGGTTTTCATCTTATGAACTTATTTCAGTCAGCTAGATCTTTCTTCTTCAAAGCAAAAAGATTTTATCTTCAAATACAAGAACTTTTCGTGGTTTTGATGGTTTTCAGCAAATGAACATATTTCAGCGAGCAAGAAGTTTTTTCCTTAATAGAGTAAGATTTTATCTTAAAATACAAGAACTTTTCGTGGTTCTTGTCAATTTTTGTTGGTTTTCATCTAATGAACTTATTTCAGTCAGCTAGATCTTTCTTCTTCAAAGCAAAAAGATTTTATCTTCAAATACAAGAACTTTTCGTGGTTTTGATGGTTTTCAGCAAATGAACATATTTCAGCGAGCTGGAAGTTTTTTCCTTAATAGTGTAAGATTTTATCTTAAAATACAAGAACTTTTCGTGGTTCTTGTCAATTTTTGTTGGTTTTCATCTAATGAACTTATTTCAGTCAGCTAGATCTTTCTTCTTCAAAGCAAAAAGATTTTATCTTCAAATACAAGAACTTTTCGTGGTTTTGTTGGTTTTCAGCAAATGAACAGATTTCAGCGAGCAAGAAGTTTTTTCTTTAGTAGCGTAAGATTTTATCTTAGAATACAAGAACCTTTCGTGGTTCTTGTCAATTTTTGTTGGTTTTCATCTAATGAACTTATTTCAGTCAGCGAGATCTTGCTTCTTCAAAGCAAAAGGATTTTATCTTCAAATACAAGAACTTTTCGTGGTTTTGTTGGTTTTCAGCAAATGAACAGATTTCAGCGAGCAAGAAGTTTTTTCTTTAATAGCGTAAGATTTTATCTTAGAATACAAGAACCTTTCGTGGTTCTTGTCAATTTTTGTTGGTTTTCATCTAATGAACTTATTTCAGTCAGCGAGATCTTGCTTCTTCAAAGCAAAAGGATTTTATCTTCAAATACAAGAACTTTTCGTGGTTTTGTTGGTTTTCAGCAAATGAACAGATTTCAGCGAGCAAGAAGTTTTTTCTTTAATAGCGTAAGATTTTATCTTAAAATACAAGAACTTTTCGTGGTTCTTGTCAATTTTTGTTGGTTTTCATCTCATGAACTTATTTCAGTCAGCTAGATCTTTCTTCTTCAAAGCAAAAAGATTTTATCTTCAAATACAAGAACTTTTCGTGGTTTTGATGGTTTTCAGCAAATGAACATATTTCAGCGAGCTGGAAGTTTTTTCCTGAATAGAGTAAGATTTTATCTTAAAATACAAGAACTTTTCGTGGTTCTTGTCAATTTTTGTTGGTTTTCATCTAATGAACTTATTTCAGTCAGCTAGATCTTTCTTCTTCAAAGCAAAAAGATGTTATCTTCAAATACAAGAACTTTTCGTGGTTTTGATGGTTGTCAGCAAATGAACATATTTCAGCGAGCTGGAAGTTTTTTCCTTAATAGAGTAAGATTTTATCTTAAAATACAAGAACTTTTCGTGGTTCTTGTCAATTTTTGTTGGTTTTCATCTAATGAACTTATTTCAGTCAGCTAGATCTTTCTTCTTCAAAGCAAAAAGATTTTATCTTCAAATACAAGAACTTTTCGTGGTTTTGTTGGTTTTCAGCAAATGAACATATTTCAGCGATCTGGGAGTTTTTTCTTTAATAGCGAAAGATTTTATCTTAAAATACAAGAACTTTTCGTGGTTCTTGTCAATTTTTGTTGGTTTTCATCTAATGAACTTATTTCAGTCAGCTAGATCTTTCTTCTTCAAAGCAAAAAGATTTTATCTTCAAATACAAGAACTTTTCGTGGTTTTGTTGGTTTTCAGCAAATGAACAGATTTCAGCGAGCAAGAAGTTTTTTCTTTAGTAGCGTAAGATTTTATCTTAGAATACAAGAACCTTTCGTGGTTCTTGTCAATTTTTGTTGGTTTTCATCTAATGAACTTATTTCAGTCAGCGAGATCTTTCTTCTTCAAAGCAAAAGGATTTTATCTTCAAATACAAGAACTTTTCGTTGTTTTGTTGGTTTTCAGCAAATGAACAGATTTCAGCGAGCAAGAAGTTTTTTCTTTAATAGCGTAAGATTTTATCTTAAAATACAAGAACTTTTCGTGGTTCTTGTCAATTTTTGTTGGTTTTCATCTCATGAACTTATTTCAGTCAGCTAGATCTTTCTTCTTCAAAGCAAAAAGATTTTATCTTCAAATACAAGAACTTTTCGTGGTTTTGATGGTTTTCAGCAAATGAACATATTTCAGCGAGCTGGAATTTTTTTCCTTAATAGAGTAAGATTTTATCTTAAAATACAAGAACTTTTCGTGGTTCTTGTCAATTTTTGTTTGTTTTCATCTAATGAACTTATTTCAGTCAGCTGGATCTTTCTTCTTCAAAGCAAAAAGATTTGATCTTCAAATACAAGAACTTTTCGTGGTTTTGATGGTTTTCACAAATGAACATATTTCAGCGAGCTGGAAGTTTTTTCCTTAATAGAGTAAGATTTTATCTTAAAATACAAGAACTTTTCGTGGTTCTTGTCAATTTTTGTTGGTTTTCATCTAATGAACTTATTTCAGTCAGCTAGATCTTTCTTCTTCAAAGCAAAAAGATTTTATCTTCAAATACAAGAACTTTTCGTGGTTTTGTTGGTTTTCAGCAAATGAACATATTTCAGCGATCTGGGAGTTTTTTCTTTAATAGCGTAAGATTTTATCTTAAAATACAAGAACTTTTCGTGGTTCTTGTCAATTTTTGTTGGTTTTCATCTAATGAACTTATTTCAGTCAGCTAGATCTTTCTTCTTCAAAGCAAAAAGATTTTATCTTCAAATACAAGAACTTTTCGTGGTTTTGTTGGTTTTCAGCAAATGAACAGATTTCAGCGAGCAAGAAGTTTTTTCTTTAGTAGCGTAAGATTTTATCTTAAAATACAAGAACCTTTCGTGGTTCTTGTCAATTTTTGTTGGTTTTCATCTCATGAACTTATTTCAGTCAGCTAGATCTTTCTTCTTCAAAGCAAAAAGATTTTATCTTCAAATACAAGAACTTTTCGTGGTTTTGATGGTTTTCAGCAAATGAACATATTTCAGCGAGCTGGAATTTTTTTCCTTAATAGAGTAAGATTTTATCTTAAAATACAAGAACTTTTCGTGGTTCTTGTCAATTTTTGTTTGTTTTCATCTAATGAACTTATTTCAGTCAGCTGGATCTTTCTTCTTCAAAGCAAAAAGATTTGATCTTCAAATACAAGAACTTTTCGTGGTTTTGATGGTTTTCACAAATGAACATATTTCAGCGAGCTGGAAGTTTTTTCCTTAATAGAGTAAGATTTTATCTTAAAATACAAGAACTTTTCGTGGTTCTTGTCAATTTTTGTTGGTTTTCATCTAATGAACTTATTTCAGTCAGCTAGATCTTTCTTCTTCAAAGCAAAAAGATTTTATCTTCAAATACAAGAACTTTTCGTGGTTTTGTTGGTTTTCAGCAAATGAACATATTTCAGCGATCTGGGAGTTTTTTCTTTAATAGCGTAAGATTTTATCTTAAAATACAAGAACTTTTCGTGGTTCTTGTCAATTTTTGTTGGTTTTCATCTAATGAACTTATTTCAGTCAGCTAGATCTTTCTTCTTCAAAGCAAAAAGATTTTATCTTCAAATACAAGAACTTTTCGTGGTTTTGTTGGTTTTCAGCAAATGAACAGATTTCAGCGAGCAAGAAGTTTTTTCTTTAGTAGCGTAAGATTTTATCTTAAAATACAAGAACCTTTCGTGGTTCTTGTCAATTTTTGTTGGTTTTCATCTGATGAACTTATTTCAGTCAGCTAGATCTTTCTTCTTCAAAGCAAAAGGATTTTATCTTCAAATACAAGAACTTTTCATGTTTTGTTGGTTTTCAGCAAATGAACAGATTTCAGCGAGCAAGAAGTTTTTTCTTTCATAGCGTAAGATTTTATCTTAAAATACAAGAACTTTTCGTGGTTCTTGTCAATTTTTGTTGGTTTTCATCTCATGAACTTATTTCAGTCAGCTCGATCTTTCTTCTTCAAAGCAAAAAGATTTTATCTTCAAATACAAGAACTTTTGGTGGTTTTGATGGTTTTCAGCAAATGAACATATTTCAGCGAGCTGGAAGTTTTTTCCTTAATAGAGTAAGATTTTATCTTAAAATACAAGAACTTTTCGTGGTTCTTGTCAATTTTTGTTGGTTTTCATCTAATGAACTTATTTCAGTCAGCTGGATCTTTCTTCTTCAAAGCAAAAAGTTTTTATCTTCAAATACAAGAACTTTTCGTGGTTTTGATGGTTTTCACAAATTAACATATTTCAGCGAGCTGGAAGTTTTTTCCTTCATAGAGGAAGATTTTATCTTAAAATACAAGAACTTTTCGTGGTTCTTGTCAATTTTTGTTGGTTTTCATCTAATGAACTTATTTCAGTCAGCTAGATCTTTCTTCTTCAAAGCAAAAAGATTTTATCTTCAAATACAAGAACTTTTCGTGGTTTTGTTGGTTTTCAGCAAATGAACATATTTCAGCGATCTGGGAGTTTTTTCTTTAATAGCGTAAGATTTTATCTTAAAATACAAGAACTTTTCGTGGTTCTTGTCAATTTTTGTTGGTTTTCATCGAATGAACTTATTTCAGTCAGCTAGATCTTTCTTCTTCAAAGCAAAAAGATTTTATCTTCAAATACAAGAACTTTTCGTGGTTTTGTTGGTTTTCAGCAAATGAACAGATTTCAGCGAGCAAGAAGTTTTTTCTTTCGTAGCGTAAGATTTTATCTTAAAATACAAGAACCTTTCGTGGTTCTTGTCAATTTTTGTTGGTTTTCATCTCATGAACTTATTTCAGTAAGCTCGATCTTTCTTCTTCAAAGCAAAAAGATTTTATCTTCAAATACAAGAACTTTTCGTGGTTTTGTTGGTTTTCAGCAAATGAACAGATTTCAGCGAGCAAGAAGTTTTTTCTTTAGTAGCGTAAGATTTTATCTTAAAATACAAGAACCTTTCGTGGTTCTTGTCAATTTTTGTTGGTTTTCATCTGATGAACTTATTTCAGTCAGCTAGATCTTTCTTCTTCAAAGCAAAAGGATTTTATCTTCAAATACAAGAACTTTTCATGTTTTGTTGGTTTTCAGCAAATGAACAGATTTCAGCGAGCAAGAAGTTTTTTCTTTCATAGCGTAAGATTTTATCTTAAAATACAAGAACTTTTCGTGGTTCTTGTCAATTTTTGTTGGTTTTCATCTCATGAACTTATTTCAGTCAGCTCGATCTTTCTTCTTCAAAGCAAAAAGATTTTATCTTCAAATACAAGAACTTTTGGTGGTTTTGATGGTTTTCAGCAAATGAACATATTTCAGCGAGCTGGAAGTTTTTTCTTTAATAGCGTAAGATTTTATCTTAAAATACAAGAACTTTTCGTGGTTCTTGTCAATTTTTGTTGGTTTTCATCTCATGAACTTATTTCAGTCAGCTAGATCTTTCTTCTTCAAAGCAAAAAGATTTTATCTTCAAATACAAGAACTTTTCGTGGTTTTGATGGTTTTCAGCAAATGAACATATTTCAGCGATCTGGGAGATTTTTTCTTTAATAGCGTAAGATTTTATCTGAAAATACAAGAACTTTTCGTGGTTCTTGTCAATTTTTGTTGGTTTTCATCTGATGAACTTATTTCAGTCAGCGAGATCTTTCTTCTTCAAAGCAAAAAGATTTTATCTTCAAATACAAGAACTTTTCGTGGTTTTGTTGGTTTTCAGCAAATGAACAGATTTCAGCGAGCAAGATGTTTTTTCTTTAGTAGCGTAAGATTTTATCTTAAAATACAAGAACTTTTCGTGGTTCTTGACAAATTTTGTTGGTTTTCATCTAATGAACTTATTTCAGTCAGCTAGATCTTTCTTCTTCAAAGCAAAAAGATTTTATCTTCAAATACAAGAACTTTTCGTGGTTTTGATGGTTTTCAGCAAATGAACATATTTCAGCGAGCTGGAAGTTTTTTCCTTAATAGAGTAAGATTTTATCTTAAAATACAAGAACTTTTCGTGGTTCTTGTCAATTTTTGTTGGTTTTCATCTAATGAACTTATTTCAGTCAGCTGCATCTTTCTTCTTCAAAGCAAAAAGATTTTATCTTCAAATACAAGATCTTTTCGTGGTTTTGATGGTTTTCAGCAAATCAACATATTTCAGCGAGCTGGAAGTTTTTTCCTTAAAAGTGTAAGATTTTATCTTAAGATACAAGACCTTTTCGTGGTTCTTGACAAGTTTTGTTGGTTTTCATCTACTGAACTTATTTCAGTCAGCTAGATCTTTCTTCTTCAAAGCAAAAAGATTTTATCTTCAAATACAAGAACTTTTGGTGGTTTTGATGGTTTTCAGCAAATGAACATATTTCAGCGAGCTGGAAGTTTTTTCTTTAATAGCGTAAGATTTTATCTTAAAATACAAGAACTTTTCGTGGTTCTTGTCAATTTTTGTTGGTTTTCATCTCATGAACTTATTTCAGTCAGCTAGATCTTTCTTCTTCAAAGCAAAAAGATTTTATCTTCAAATACAAGAACTTTTCGTGGTTTTGATGGTTTTCAGCAAATGAACATATTTCAGCGATCTGGGAGATTTTTTCTTTAATAGCGTAAGATTTTATCTGAAAATACAAGAACTTTTCGTGGTTCTTGTCAATTTTTGTTGGTTTTCATCTGATGAACTTATTTCAGTCAGCGAGATCTTTCTTCTTCAAAGCAAAAAGATTTTATCTTCAAATACAAGAACTTTTCGTGGTTTTGTTGGTTTTCAGCAAATGAACAGATTTCAGCGAGCAAGATGTTTTTTCTTTAGTAGCGTAAGATTTTATCTTAAAATACAAGAACTTTTCGTGGTTCTTGACAAATTTTGTTGGTTTTCATCTAATGAACTTATTTCAGTCAGCTAGATCTTTCTTCTTCAAAGCAAAAAGATTTTATCTTCAAATACAAGAACTTTTCGTGGTTTTGATGGTTTTCAGCAAATGAACATATTTCAGCGAGCTGGAAGTTTTTTCCTTAATAGAGTAAGATTTTATCTTAAAATACAAGAACTTTTCGTGGTTCTTGTCAATTTTTGTTGGTTTTCATCTAATGAACTTATTTCAGTCAGCTGCATCTTTCTTCTTCAAAGCAAAAAGATTTTATCTTCAAATACAAGATCTTTTCGTGGTTTTGATGGTTTTCAGCAAATCAACATATTTCAGCGAGCTGGAAGTTTTTTCCTTAAAAGTGTAAGATTTTATCTTAAGATACAAGACCTTTTCGTGGTTCTTGACAAGTTTTGTTGGTTTTCATCTACTGAACTTATTTCAGTCAGCTAGATCTTTCTTCTTCAAAGCAAAAAGATTTTATCTTCAAATACAAGAACTTTTGGTGGTTTTGATGGTTTTCAGCAAATGAACATATTTCAGCGAGCTGGAAGTTTTTTCTTTAATAGCGTAAGATTTTATCTTAAAATACAAGAACTTTTCGTGGTTCTTGTCAATTTTTGTTGGTTTTCATCTCATGAACTTATTTCAGTCAGCTAGATCTTTCTTCTTCAAAGCAAAAAGATTTTATCTTCAAATACAAGAACTTTTCGTGGTTTTGATGGTTTTCAGCAAATGAACATATTTCAGCGATCTGGGAGATTTTTTCTTTAATAGCGTAAGATTTTATCTGAAAATACAAGAACTTTTCGTGGTTCTTGTCAATTTTTGTTGGTTTTCATCTGATGAACTTATTTCAGTCAGCGAGATCTTTCTTCTTCAAAGCAAAAAGATTTTATCTTCAAATACAAGAACTTTTCGTGGTTTTGTTGGTTTCCGCAAATGAACAGATTTCAGCGAGCAAGATGTTTTTTCTTTAGTAGCGTAAGATTTTATCTTAAAATACAAGAACTTTTCGTGGTTCTTGACAAATTTTGTTGGTTTTCATCTAATGAACTTATTTCAGTCAGCTAGATCTTTCTTCTTCAAAGCAAAAAGATTTTATCTTCAAATACAAGAACTTTTCGTGGTTTTCATGGTTTTCAGCAAATGAACATATTTCAGCGAGCTGGAAGTTTTTTCCTCAATAGAGTAAGATTTTATCTTAAAATAGAAGAACTTTTCGTGGTTCTTGTCAATTTTTGTTGGTTTTCATCGAATGAACTTATTTCAGTCAGCTGGATCTTTCTTCTTCAAAGCAAAAAGATTTTATCTTCAAATACAAGAACTTTTCGTGGTTTTGATGGTTTTCAGCAAATGAACATATTTCAGCGAGCTGGAAGTTTTTTCCTTAATAGAGTAAGATTTTATCTTAAAATACAAGAACTTTTCGTGGTTCTTGTCAATTTTTGTTGGTTTTCATCTAATGAACTTATTTCAGTCAGCTGCATCCTTCTTCTTCAAAGCAAAAAGATTTTATCTTCAAATACAAGATCTTTTCGTGGTTTTGATGGTTTTCAGCAAATCAACATATTTCAGCGAGCTGGAAGTTTTTTCCTTAAAAGTGTAAGATTTTATCTTAAAATACAAGACCTTTTCGTGGTTCTTGACAAATTTTGTTGGTTTTCATCTAATGAACTTATTTCAGTCAGCTAGATCTTTCTTCTTCAAAGCAAAAAGATTTTATCTTCAAATACAAGAACTTTTCGTGGTTTTGTTGGTTTTCAGCAAATGAACAGATTTCAGGGAGCAAGAAGTTTTTTCTTCAATAGCGTAAGATTTTATCTTAAAATACAAGAACTTTTCGTGGTTCTTGTCAATTTTTGTTGGTTTTCATCTTATGAACTTATTTCAGTCAGCTAGATCTTTCTTCTTCAAAGCAAAAAGATTTTATCTTCAAATACAAGAACTTTTCGTGGTTTTGATGGTTTTCAGCAAATGAACATATTTCAGCGAGCTGGAAGTTTTTTCCTTAATAGAGTAAGATTTTATCTTAAAATACAAGAACTTTTCGTGGTTCTTGTCAATTTTTGTTGGTTTTCATCTAATGAACTTATTTCAGTCAGCTAGATCTTTCTTCTTCAAAGCAAAAAGATTTTATCTTCAAATACAAGAACTTTTCGTGGTTTTGATGGTTTTCAGCAAATGAACATATTTCAGCGAGCTGGAAGTTTTTTCCTTAATAGTGTAAGATTTTATCTTAAAATACAAGAACTTTTCGTGGTTCTTGTCAATTTTTGTTGGTTTTCATCTAATGAACTTATTTCAGTCAGCTAGATCTTTCTTCTTCAAAGCAAAAAGATTTTATCTTCAAATACAAGAACTTTTCGTGGTTTTGTTGGTTTTCAGCAAATGAACAGATTTCAGCGAGCAAGAAGTTTTTTCTTTAATAGCGTAAGATTTTATCTTAAAATACAAGAACTTTTCGTGGTTCTTGTCAATTTTTGTTGGTTTTCATCTCATGAACTTATTTCAGTCAGCTAGATCTTTCTTCTTCAAAGCAAAAAGATTTTATCTTCAAATACAAGAACTTTTCGTGGTTTTGATGGTTTTCAGCAAATGAACATATTTCAGCGAGCTGGAAGTTTTTTCCTGAATAGAGTAAGATTTTATCTTAAAATACAAGAACTTTTCGTGGTTCTTGTCAATTTTTGTTGGTTTTCATCTAATGAACTTATTTCAGTCAGCTAGATCTTTCTTCTTCAAAGCAAAAAGATGTTATCTTCAAATACAAGAACTTTTCGTGGTTTTGATGGTTGTCAGCAAATGAACATATTTCAGCGAGCTGGAAGTTTTTTCCTTAATAGAGTAAGATTTTATCTTAAAATACAAGAACTTTTCGTGGTTCTTGTCAATTTTTGTTGGTTTTCATCTAATGAACTTATTTCAGTCAGCTAGATCTTTCTTCTTCAAAGCAAAAAGATTTTATCTTCAAATACAAGAACTTTTCGTGGTTTTGTTGGTTTTCAGCAAATGAACATATTTCAGCGATCTGGGAGTTTTTTCTTTAATAGCGAAAGATTTTATCTTAAAATACAAGAACTTTTCGTGGTTCTTGTCAATTTTTGTTGGTTTTCATCTAATGAACTTATTTCAGTCAGCTAGATCTTTCTTCTTCAAAGCAAAAAGATTTTATCTTCAAATACAAGAACTTTTCGTGGTTTTGTTGGTTTTCAGCAAATGAACAGATTTCAGCGAGCAAGAAGTTTTTTCTTTAGTAGCGTAAGATTTTATCTTAGAATACAAGAACCTTTCGTGGTTCTTGTCAATTTTTGTTGGTTTTCATCTAATGAACTTATTTCAGTCAGCGAGATCTTTCTTCTTCAAAGCAAAAGGATTTTATCTTCAAATACAAGAACTTTTCGTTGTTTTGTTGGTTTTCAGCAAATGAACAGATTTCAGCGAGCAAGAAGTTTTTTCTTTAATAGCGTAAGATTTTATCTTAAAATACAAGAACTTTTCGTGGTTCTTGTCAATTTTTGTTGGTTTTCATCTCATGAACTTATTTCAGTCAGCTAGATCTTTCTTCTTCAAAGCAAAAAGATTTTATCTTCAAATACAAGAACTTTTCGTGGTTTTGTTGGTTTTCAGCAAATGAACAGATTTCAGCGAGCAAGAAGTTTTTTCTTTAGTAGCGTAAGATTTTATCTTAAAATACAAGAACCTTTCGTGGTTCTTGTCAATTTTTGTTGGTTTTCATCTGATGAACTTATTTCAGTCAGCTAGATCTTTCTTCTTCAAAGCAAAAGGATTTTATCTTCAAATACAAGAACTTTTCATGTTTTGTTGGTTTTCAGCAAATGAACAGATTTCAGCGAGCAAGAAGTTTTTTCTTTCATAGCGTAAGATTTTATCTTAAAATACAAGAACTTTTCGTGGTTCTTGTCAATTTTTGTTGGTTTTCATCTCATGAACTTATTTCAGTCAGCTCGATCTTTCTTCTTCAAAGCAAAAAGATTTTATCTTCAAATACAAGAACTTTTGGTGGTTTTGATGGTTTTCAGCAAATGAACATATTTCAGCGAGCTGGAAGTTTTTTCCTTAATAGAGTAAGATTTTATCTTAAAATACAAGAACTTTTCGTGGTTCTTGTCAATTTTTGTTGGTTTTCATCTAATGAACTTATTTCAGTCAGCTGGATACTTCTTCTTCAAAGCAAAAAGTTTTTATCTTCAAATACAAGAACTTTTCGTGGTTTTGATGGTTTTCACAAATTAACATATTTCAGCGAGCTGGAAGTTTTTTCCTTCATAGAGGAAGATTTTATCTTAAAATACAAGAACTTTTCGTGGTTCTTGTCAATTTTTGTTGGTTTTCATCTAATGAACTTATTTCAGTCAGCTAGATCTTTCTTCTTCAAAGCAAAAAGATTTTATCTTCAAATACAAGAACTTTTCGTGGTTTTGTTGGTTTTCAGCAAATGAACATATTTCAGCGATCTGGGAGTTTTTTCTTTAATAGCGTAAGATTTTATCTTAAAATACAAGAACTTTTCGTGGTTCTTGTCAATTTTTGTTGGTTTTCATCGAATGAACTTATTTCAGTCAGCTAGATCTTTCTTCTTCAAAGCAAAAAGATTTTATCTTCAAATACAAGAACTTTTCGTGGTTTTGTTGGTTTTCAGCAAATGAACAGATTTCAGCGAGCAAGAAGTTTTTTCTTTCGTAGCGTAAGATTTTATCTTAAAATACAAGAACCTTTCGTGGTTCTTGTCAATTTTTGTTGGTTTTCATCTCATGAACTTATTTCAGTAAGCTAGATCTTTCTTCTTCAAAGCAAAAAGATTTTATCTTCAAATACAAGAACTTTTCGTGGTTTTGATGCTTTTCAGCAAATGAACAGATTTCAGCGAGCAAGAATTTTTTTCATTAGTAGCGTAAGATTTTATCTTAAAATACAAGAACCTTTCGTGGTTCTTGTCAATTTTTGTAGGTTTTCATCTAATGAACTTATTTCAGTCAGCTAGATCTTTCTTCTTCAAAGCAAAAAGATTTTATCTTCAAATACAAGAACTTTTCGTGGTTTTGATGGTTTTCACAAATGAACATATTTCAGCGAGCTGGAAGTTTTTTCCTTAATAGCGTAAGATTTTATCTTAAAATACAAGAACTTTTCGTGGTTCTTGTCAATTTTTGTTGGTTTTCATCTCATGAACTTATTTCAGTCAGCTGGATCTTTCTTCTTCAAAGCAAAAAGATTTTATCTTCAAATACAAGAACTTTTCGTGGTTTTGATGGTTTTCAGCAAATGAACATATTTCAGCGAGCTGGAAGTTTTTTCCTTAATAGTGTAAGATTTTATCTTAAAATACAAGAACTTTTCGTGGTTCTTGTCAATTTTTGTTGGTTTTCATCTAATGAACTTATTTCAGTCAGCTAGATCTTTCTTCTTCAAAGCAAAAAGATTTTATCTTCAAATACAAGAACTTTTCGTGGTTTTGTTGGTTTTCAGCAAATGAACAGATTTCAGCGAGCAAGAAGTTTTTTCTTTAATAGCGTAAGATTTTATCTTAAAATACAAGAACTTTTCGTGGTTCTTGTCAATTTTTGTTGGTTTTCATCTCATGAACTTATTTCAGTCAGCTAGATCTTTCTTCTTCAAAGCAAAAAGATTTTATCTTCAAATACAAGAACTTTTCGTGGTTTTGATGGTTTTCAGCAAATGAACATATTTCAGCGAGCTGGAAGTTTTTTCCTGAATAGAGTAAGATTTTATCTTAAAATACAAGAACTTTTCGTGGTTCTTGTCAATTTTTGTTGGTTTTCATCTAATGAACTTATTTCAGTCAGCTAGATCTTTCTTCTTCAAAGCAAAAAGATGTTATCTTCAAATACAAGAACTTTTCGTGGTTTTGATGGTTGTCAGCAAATGAACATATTTCAGCGAGCTGGAAGTTTTTTCCTTAATAGAGTAAGATTTTATCTTAAAATACAAGAACTTTTCGTGGTTCTTGTCAATTTTTGTTGGTTTTCATCTAATGAACTTATTTCAGTCAGCTAGATCTTTCTTCTTCAAAGCAAAAAGATTTTATCTTCAAATACAAGAACTTTTCGTGGTTTTGTTGGTTTTCAGCAAATGAACATATTTCAGCGATCTGGGAGTTTTTTCTTTAATAGCGAAAGATTTTATCTTAAAATACAAGAACTTTTCGTGGTTCTTGTCAATTTTTGTTGGTTTTCATCTAATGAACTTATTTCAGTCAGCTAGATCTTTCTTCTTCAAAGCAAAAGGATTTTATCTTCAAATACAAGAACTTTTCGTGGTTTTGTTGGTTTTCAGCAAATGAACAGATTTCAGCGAGCAAGAAGTTTTTTCTTTAGTAGCGTAAGATTTTATCTTAGAATACAAGAACCTTTCGTGGTTCTTGTCAATTTTTGTTGGTTTTCATCTAATGAACTTATTTCAGTCAGCGAGATCTTTCTTCTTCAAAGCAAAAGGATTTTATCTTCAAATACAAGAACTTTTCGTTGTTTTGTTGGTTTTCAGCAAATGAACAGATTTCAGCGAGCAAGAAGTTTTTTCTTTAATAGCGTAAGATTTTATCTTAAAATACAAGAACTTTTCGTGGTTCTTGTCAATTTTTGTTGGTTTTCATCTCATGAACTTATTTCAGTCAGCTAGATCTTTCTTCTTCAAAGCAAAAAGATTTTATCTTCAAATACAAGAACTTTTCGTGGTTTTGATGGTATTCAGCAAATGAACATATTTCAGCGAGCTGGAATTTTTTTCCTTAATAGAGTAAGATTTTATCTTAAAATACAAGAACTTTTCGTGGTTCTTGTCAATTTTTGTTTGTTTTCATCTAATGAACTTATTTCAGTCAGCTGGATCTTTCTTCTTCAAAGCAAAAAGATTTGATCTTCAAATACAAGAACTTTTCGTGGTTTTGATGGTTTTCACAAATGAACATATTTCAGCGAGCTGGAAGTTTTTTCCTTAATAGAGTAAGATTTTATCTTAAAATACAAGAACTTTTCGTGGTTCTTGTCAATTTTTGTTGGTTTTCATCTAATGAACTTATTTCAGTCAGCTAGATCTTTCTTCTTCAAAGCAAAAAGATTTTATCTTCAAATACAAGAACTTTTCGTGGTTTTGTTGGTTTTCAGCAAATGAACATATTTCAGCGATCTGGGAGTTTTTTCTTTAATAGCGTAAGATTTTATCTTAAAATACAAGAACTTTTCGTGGTTCTTGTCAATTTTTGTTGGTTTTCATCTAATGAACTTATTTCAGTCAGCTAGATCTTTCTTCTTCAAAGCAAAAAGATTTTATCTTCAAATACAAGAACTTTTCGTGGTTTTGTTGGTTTTCAGCAAATGAACAGATTTCAGCGAGCAAGAAGTTTTTTCTTTAGTAGCGTAAGATTTTATCTTAAAATACAAGAACCTTTCGTGGTTCTTGTCAATTTTTGTTGGTTTTCATCTGATGAACTTATTTCAGTCAGCTAGATCTTTCTTCTTCAAAGCAAAAGGATTTTATCTTCAAATACAAGAACTTTTCATGTTTTGTTGGTTTTCAGCAAATGAACAGATTTCAGCGAGCAAGAAGTTTTTTCTTTCATAGCGTAAGATTTTATCTTAAAATACAAGAACTTTTCGTGGTTCTTGTCAATTTTTGTTGGTTTTCATCTCATGAACTTATTTCAGTCAGCTCGATCTTTCTTCTTCAAAGCAAAAAGATTTTATCTTCAAATACAAGAACTTTTGGTGGTTTTGATGGTTTTCACAAATGAACATATTTCAGCGAGCTGGAAGTTTTTTCCTTAATAGCGTAAGATTTTATCTTAAAATACAAGAACTTTTCGTGGTTCTTGTCAATTTTTGTTGGTTTTCATCTCATGAACTTATTTCAGTCAGCTGGATCTTTCTTCTTCAAAGCAAAAAGATTTTATCTTCAAATACAAGAACTTTTCGTGGTTTTGATGGTTTTCAGCAAATGAACATATTTCAGCGAGCTGGAAGTTTTTTCCTTAATAGTGTAAGATTTTATCTTAAAATACAAGAACTTTTCGTGGTTCTTGTCAATTTTTGTTGGTTTTCATCTAATGAACTTATTTCAGTCAGCTAGATCTTTCTTCTTCAAAGCAAAAAGATTTTATCTTCAAATACAAGAACTTTTCGTGGTTTGGTTGGTTTTCAGCAAATGAACAGATTTCAGCGAGCAAGAAGTTTTTTCTTTAATAGCGTAAGATTTTATCTTAAAATACAAGAACTTTTCGTGGTTCTTGTCAATTTTTGTTGGTTTTCATCTCATGAACTTATTTCAGTCAGCTAGATCTTTCTTCTTCAAAGCAAAAAGATTTTATCTTCAAATACAAGAACTTTTCGTGGTTTTGATGGTTTTCAGCAAATGAACATATATCAGCGAGCTGGAAGTTTTTTCCTGAATAGAGTAAGATTTTATCTTAAAATACAAGAACTTTTCGTGGTTCTTGTCAATTTTTGTTGGTTTTCATCTAATGAACTTATTTCAGTCAGCTAGATCTTTCTTCTTCAAAGCAAAAAGATGTTATCTTCAAATACAAGAACTTTTCGTGGTTTTGATGGTTGTCAGCAAATGAACATATTTCAGCGAGCTGGAAGTTTTTTCCTTAATAGAGTAAGATTTTATCTTAAAATACAAGAACTTTTCGTGGTTCTTGTCAATTTTTGTTGGTTTTCATCTAATGAACTTATTTCAGTCAGCTAGATCTTTCTTCTTCAAAGCAAAAAGATTTTATCTTCAAATACAAGAACTTTTCGTGGTTTTGTTGGTTTTCAGCAAATGAACATATTTCAGCGATCTGGGAGTTTTTTCTTTAATAGCGAAAGATTTTATCTTAAAATACAAGAACTTTTCGTGGTTCTTGTCAATTTTTGTTGGTTTTCATCTAATGAACTTATTTCAGTCAGCTAGATCTTTCTTCTTCAAAGCAAAAAGATTTTATCTTCAAATACAAGAACTTTTCGTGGTTTTGTTGGTTTTCAGCAAATGAACAGATTTCAGCGAGCAAGAAGTTTTTTCTTTAGTAGCGTAAGATTTTATCTTAGAATACAAGAACCTTTCGTGGTTCTTGTCAATTTTTGTTGGTTTTCATCTAATGAACTTATTTCAGTCAGCGAGATCTTTCTTCTTCAAAGCAAAAGGATTTTATCTTCAAATACAAGAACTTTTCGTTGTTTTGTTGGTTTTCAGCAAATGAACAGATTTCAGCGAGCAAGAAGTTTTTTCTTTAATAGCGTAAGATTTTATCTTAAAATACAAGAACTTTTCGTGCTTCTTGTCAATTTTTGTTGGTTTTCATCTCATGAACTTATTTCAGTCAGCTAGATCTTTCTTCTTCAAAGCAAAAAGATTTTATCTTCAAATACAAGAACTTTTCGTGGTTTTGATGGTATTCAGCAAATGAACATATTTCAGCGAGCTGGAATTTTTTTCCTTAATAGAGTAAGATTTTATCTTAAAATACAAGAACTTTTCGTGGTTCTTGTCAATTTTTGTTTGTTTTCATCTAATGAACTTATTTCAGTCAGCTGGATCTTTCTTCTTCAAAGCAAAAAGATTTGATCTTCAAATACAAGAACTTTTCGTGGTTTTGATGGTTTTCACAAATGAACATATTTCAGCGAGCTGGAAGTTTTTTCCTTAATAGAGTAAGATTTTATCTTAAAATACAAGAACTTTTCGTGGTTCTTGTCAATTTTTGTTGGTTTTCATCTAATGAACTTATTTCAGTCAGCTAGATCTTTCTTCTTCAAAGCAAAAAGATTTTATCTTCAAATACAAGAACTTTTCGTGGTTTTGTTGGTTTTCAGCAAATGAACATATTTCAGCGATCTGGGAGTTTTTTCTTTAATAGCGTAAGATTTTATCTTAAAATACAAGAACTTTTCGTGGTTCTTGTCAATTTTTGTTGGTTTTCATCTAATGAACTTATTTCAGTCAGCTAGATCTTTCTTCTTCAAAGCAAAAAGATTTTATCTTCAAATACAAGAACTTTTCGTGGTTTTGTTGGTTTTCAGCAAATGAACAGATTTCAGCGAGCAAGAAGTTTTTTCTTTAGTAGCGTAAGATTTTATCTTAAAATACAAGAACCTTTCGTGGTTCTTGTCAATTTTTGTTGGTTTTCATCTGATGAACTTATTTCAGTCAGCTAGATCTTTCTTCTTCAAAGCAAAAGGATTTTATCTTCAAATACAAGAACTTTTCATGTTTTGTTGGTTTTCAGCAAATGAACAGATTTCAGCGAGCAAGAAGTTTTTTCTTTCATAGCGTAAGATTTTATCTTAAAATACAAGAACTTTTCGTGGTTCTTGTCAATTTTTGTTGGTTTTCATCTCATGAACTTATTTCAGTCAGCTCGATCTTTCTTCTTCAAAGCAAAAAGATTTTATCTTCAAATACAAGAACTTTTGGTGGTTTTGATGGTTTTCAGCAAATGAACATATTTCAGCGAGCTGGAAGTTTTTTCCTTAATAGAGTAAGATTTTATCTTAAAATACAAGAACTTTTCGTGGTTCTTGTCAATTTTTGTTGGTTTTCATCTAATGAACTTATTTCAGTCAGCTGGATACTTCTTCTTCAAAGCAAAAAGTTTTTATCTTCAAATACAAGAACTTTTCGTGGTTTTGATGGTTTTCACAAATTAACATATTTCAGCGAGCTGGAAGTTTTTTCCTTCATAGAGGAAGATTTTATCTTAAAATACAAGAACTTTTCGTGGTTCTTGTCAATTTTTGTTGGTTTTCATCTAATGAACTTATTTCAGTCAGCTAGATCTTTCTTCTTCAAAGCAAAAAGATTTTATCTTCAAATACAAGAACTTTTCGTGGTTTTGTTGGTTTTCAGCAAATGAACATATTTCAGCGATCTGGGAGTTTTTTCTTTAATAGCGTAAGATTTTATCTTAAAATACAAGAACTTTTCGTGGTTCTTGTCAATTTTTGTTGGTTTTCATCGAATGAACTTATTTCAGTCAGCTGGATCTTTCTTCTTCAAAGCAAAAAGATTTTATCTTCAAATACAAGAACTTTTCGTGGTTTTGTTGGTTTTCAGCAAATGAACAGATTTCAGCGAGCAAGAAGTTTTTTCTTTCGTAGCGTAAGATTTTATCTTAAAATACAAGAACCTTTCGTGGTTCTTGTCAATTTTTGTTGGTTTTCATCTCATGAACTTATTTCAGTAAGCTAGATCTTTCTTCTTCAAAGCAAAAAGATTTTATCTTCAAATACAAGAACTTTTCGTGGTTTTGATGCTTTTCAGCAAATGAACAGATTTCAGCGAGCAAGAAGTTTTTTCATTAGTAGCGTAAGATTTTATCTTAAAATACAAGAACCTTTCGTGGTTCTTGTCAATTTTTGTAGGTTTTCATCTAATGAACTTATTTCAGTCAGCTAGATCTTTCTTCTTCAAAGCAAAAAGATTTTATCTTCAAATACAAGAACTTTTCGTGGTTTTGATGGTTTTCACAAATGAACATATTTCAGCGAGCTGGAAGTTTTTTCCTTAATAGCGTAAGATTTTATCTTAAAATACAAGAACTTTTCGTGGTTCTTGTCAATTTTTGTTGGTTTTCATCTCATGAACTTATTTCAGTCAGCTGGATCTTTCTTCTTCAAAGCAAAAAGATTTTATCTTCAAATACAAGAACTTTTCGTGGTTTTGATGGTTTTCAGCAAATGAACATATTTCAGCGATCTGGGAGTTTTTTCCTTAATAGAGTAAGATTTTATCTTAAAATACAAGAACTTTTCGTGGTATTGTCAATTTTTGTTGGTTTTCATCTAATGAACTTATTTCAGTCAGCTAGATCTTTCTTCTTCAAAGCAAAAAGATTTTATCTTCAAACACAAGAACTTTTCGTGGTTTTGTTGGTTTTCAGCAAATGAACAGATTTCAGCGAGCAAGAATTTTTTTCATTAGTAGCGTAAGATTTTATCTTAAAATACAAGAACCTTTCGTGGTTCTTGTCAATTTTTGTTGGTTTTCATCTCATGAACTTATTTCAGTCAGCTAGATCTTTCTTCTTCAAAGCAAAAAGATTTTATCTTCAAATACAAGAACTTTTCGTGGTTTTGATGGTTTTCAGCAAATGAACATATTTCAGCGAGCTGGAAGTTTTTTCCTTAATAGAGTAAGATTTTATCTTAAAATACAAGAACCTTTCGTGGTTCTTGTCAATTTTTGTTGGTTTTCATCTAATGAACTTATTTCAGTCAGCTAGATCTTTCTTCTTCAAAGCAAAAGGATTTTATCTTCAAATACAAGAACTTTTCGTTGTTTTGTTGGTTTTCAGCAAATGAACAGATTTCAGCGAGCAAGAAGTTTTTTCTTTAATAGCGTAAGATTTTATCTTAAAATACAAGAACTTTTCGTGGTTCTTGTCAATTTTGTTGGTTTTCATCTCATGAACTTATTTCAGTCAGCTCGATCTTTCTTCTTCAAAGCAAAAAGATTTTATCTTTTCGTGGTTTTGATGGTTTTCAGCAAATGAACAGATTTCAGCGAGCAAGAATTTTTTTCATTAGTAGCGTAAGATTTTACCTTAAAATACAAGAACCTTTCGTGGTTCTTGTCAATTTTTGTTGGTTTTCATCGAATCAACTTATTTCAGTCAGCTAGATCTTTCTTCTTCAAAGCAAAAAGATTTTATCTTCAAATACAAGAACTTTTCGTGGTTTTGATGGTTTTCAGCAAATGAACATATTTCAGCGAGCTGGAAGTTTTTTCCTTAATAGAGTAAGATTTTATCTTAAAATACAAGAACTTTTCGTGGTTCTTGTCAATTTTTGTTGGTTTTCATCGAATGAACTTATTTCAGTCAGCTGGATCTTTCTTCTTCAAAGCAAAAAGATTTTATCTTCAAATACAAGAACTTTTCGTGGTTTTGATGGTTTTCAGCAAATGAACATATTTCAGCGAGCTGGAAGTTTTTTCCTTAATAGAGTAAGATTTTATCTTAAAATACAAGAACTTTTCGTGGTTCTTGTCAATTTTTGTTGGTTTTCATCTCATGAACTTATTTCAGTCAGCTAGATCTTTCTTCTTCAAAGCAAAAAGATTTTATCTTCAAATACAAGAACTTTTCGTGGTTTTGATGGTTTTCAGCAAATGAACATATTTCAGCGAGCTGGAAGTTTTTTCCTTAATAGAGTAAGATTTTATCTTAAAATACAAGAACTTTTCGTGGTTCTTGTCAATTTTTGTTGGTTTTCATCGAATGAACTTATTTCAGTCAGCTGGATCTTTCTTCTTCAAAGCAAAAAGATTTTATCTTCAAATACAAGAACTTTTCGTGGTTTTGATGGTTTTCAGCAAATGAACATATTTCAGCGAGCTGGAAGTTTTTTCCTTAATAGAGTAAGATTTTATCTTAAAATACAAGAACTTTTCGTGGTTCTTGTCAATTTTTGTTGGTTTTCATCTAATGAACTTATTTCAGTCAGCTGGATCTTTCTTCTTCAAAGCAAAAAGATTTTATCTTCAAATACAAGAACTTTTCGTGGTTTTGATGGTTTTCAGCAAATGAACATATTTCAGCGAGCTGGAAGTTTTTTCCTTAAAAGTGTAAGATTTTATCTTAAAATACAAGACCTTTTCGTGGTTCTTGACAAATTTTGTTGGTTTTCATCTAATGAACTTATTTCAGTCAGCTAGATCTTTCTTCTTCAAAGCAAAAAGATTTTATCTTCAAATACAAGAACTTTACGTGGTTTTGTTGGTTTTCAGCAAATGAACAGATTTCAGGGAGCAAGAAGTTTTTTCTTTAATAGCGTAAGATTTTATCTTAAAATACAAGAACTTTTCGTGGTTCTTGTCAATTTTTGTTGGTTTTCATCTCATGAACTTATTTCAGTCAGCTCGATCTTTCTTCTTCAAAGCAAAAAGATTTTATCTTCAAATACAAGAACTTTTCGTGGTTTTGATGGTTTTCAGCAAATGAACATATTTCAGCGAGCTGGAAGTTTTTTCCTTAATAGAGTAAGATTTTATCTTAAAATACAAGAACTTTTCGTGGTTCTTGTCAATTTTTGTTGGTTTTCATCTAATGAACTTATTTCAGTCAGCTGGATCTTTCTTCTTCAAAGCAAAAAGATTTTATCTTCAAATACAAGAACTTTTCGTGGTTTTGATGGTTTTCAGCAAATGAACATATTTCAGTGAGCTGGAAGTTTTTTCCTTAATAGCGTAAGATTTTATCTTAAAATACAAGAACTTTTCGTGGTTCTTGTCAATTTTTGTTGGTTTTCATCTCATGAACTTATTTCAGTCAGCTAGATCTTTCTTCTTCAAAGCAAAAAGATTTTATCTTCAAATACAAGAACTTTTCGTGGTTTTGATGGTTTTCAGCAAATGAACATATTTCAGCGAGCTGGAAGTTTTTTCCTTAATAGAGTAAGATTTTATCTTAAAATACAAGAACTTTTCGTGGTTCTTGTCAATTTTTGTTGGTTTTCATCTAATGAACTTACTTCAGTCAGCTAGATCTTTCTTCTTCAAAGCAAAAAGATTTTATCTTCAAATACAAGAACTTTTCGTGGTTTTGATGGTTTTCAGCAAATGAACATATTTCAGCGAGCTGGAAGTTTTTTCCTTAATAGAGTAAGATTTTATCTTAAAATACAAGAACTTTTCGTGGTTCTTGTCAATTTTTGTTGGTTTTCATCTAATGAACTTATTTCAGTCAGCTGGATCTTTCTTCTTCAAAGCAAAAAGATTTTATCTTCAAATACAAGAACTTTTCGTGGTTTTGATGGTTTTCAGCAAATGAACATATTTCAGCGAGCTGGAAGTTTTTTCCTTAAAAGTGTAAGATTTTATCTTAAAATACAAGACCTTTTCGTGGTTCTTGACAAATTTTGTTGGTTTTTATCTAATGAACTTATTTCAGTCAGCTAGATCTTTCTTCTTCAAAGCAAAAAGATTTTATCTTCAAATACAAGAACTTTACGTGGTTTTGTTGGTTTTCAGCAAATGAACAGATTTCAGGGAGCAAGAAGTTTTTCTTTAATAGCGTAAGATTTTATCTTAAAATACAAGAACTTTTCGTGGTTCTTGTCAATTTTTGTTGGTTTTCATCTAATGAACTTATTTCAGTCAGCTAGATCTTTCTTCTTCAAAGCAAAAAGATTTAATCTTCAAATACAAGAACTTTTCGTGGTTTTGATGGTTTTCAGCAAATGAACATATTTCAGCGATCTGGGAGTTTTTTCCTTAATAGAGTAAGATTTTATCTTAAAATACAAGAACTTTTCGTGGTTCTTGTCAATTTTTGTTGGTTTTCATCTAATGAACTTATTTCAGTCAGCTAGATCTTTCTTCTTCAAAGCAAAAAGATTTTATCTTCAAATACAAGAACTTTTCGTGGTTTTGTTGGTTTTCAGCAAATGAACAGATTTCAGCGAGCAAGAATTTTTTTCATTAGTAGCGTAAGATTTTATCTTAAAATACAAGAACCTTTCGTGGTTCTTGTCAATTTTTGTTGGTTTTCATCTCATGAACTTATTTCAGTCAGCTGGATCTTTCTTCTTCAAAGCAAAAAGATTTTATCTTCAAATACAAGAACTTTTCGTGGTTTTGATGGTTTTCAGCAAATGAACATATTTCAGCGAGCTGGAAGTTTTTTCCTTAAAAGTGTAAGATTTTATCTTAAAATACAAGACCTTTTCGTGGTTCTTGACAAATTTTGTTGGTTTTTATCTAATGAACTTATTTCAGTCAGCTAGATCTTTCTTCTTCAAAGCAAAAAGATTTTATCTTCAAATACAAGAACTTTACGTGGTTTTGTTGGTTTTCAGCAAATGAACAGATTTCAGGGAGCAAGAAGTTTTTCTTTAATAGCGTAAGATTTTATCTTAAAATACAAGAACTTTTCGTGGTTCTTGTCAATTTTTGTTGGTTTTCATCTAATGAACTTATTTCAGTCAGCTAGATCTTTCTTCTTCAAAGCAAAAAGATTTAATCTTCAAATACAAGAACTTTTCGTGGTTTTGATGGTTTTCAGCAAATGAACATATTTCAGCGATCTGGGAGTTTTTTCCTTAATAGAGTAAGATTTTATCTTAAAATACAAGAACTTTTCGTGGTTCTTGTCAATTTTTGTTGGTTTTCATCTAATGAACTTATTTCAGTCAGCTAGATCTTTCTTCTTCAAAGCAAAAAGATTTTATCTTCAAATACAAGAACTTTTCGTGGTTTTGTTGGTTTTCAGCAAATGAACAGATTTCAGCGAGCAAGAATTTTTTTCATTAGTAGCGTAAGATTTTATCTTAAAATACAAGAACCTTTCGTGGTTCTTGTCAATTTTTGTTGGTTTTCATCTCATGAACTTATTTCAGTCAGCTAGATCTTTCTTCTTCAAAGCAAAAAGATTTTATCTTCAAATACAAGAACTTTTCGTGGTTTTGATGGTTTTCAGCAAATGAACATATTTCAGCGAGCTGGAAGTTTTTTCCTTAATAGAGTAAGATTTTATCTTAAAATACAAGAACTTTTCGTGGTTCTTGTCAATTTTTGTTGGTTTTCATCGAATGAACTTATTTCAGTCAGCTAGATCTTTCTTCTTCAAAGCAAAAAGATTTTATCTTCAAATACAAGAACTTTTCGTGGTTTTGATGGTTTTCAGCAAATGAACATATTTCAGCGAGCTGGAAGTTTTTTCCTTAATAGAGTAAGATTTTATCTTAAAATACAAGAACTTTTCGTGGTTCTTGTCAATTTTTGTTGGTTTTCATCGAATGAACTTATTTCAGTCAGCTGGATCTTTCTTCTTCAAAGCAAAAAGATTTTATCTTCAAATACAAGAACTTTTCGTGGTTTTGATGGTTTTCAGCAAATGAACATATTTCAGCGAGCTGCAAGTTTTTTGCTTAATAGAGTAAGATTTTATCTTAAAATACAAGAACTTTTCGTGGTTCTTGTCAATTTTTGTTGGTTTTCATCTAATGAACTTATTTCAGTCAGCTGGATCTTTCTTCTTCAAAGCAAAAAGATTTTATCTTCAAATACAAGAACTTTTCGTGGTTTTGATGGTTTTCAGCAAATGAACATATTTCAGCGAGCTGGAAGTTTTTTCCTTAAAAGTGTAAGATTTTATCTTAAAATACAAGACCTTTTCGTGGTTCTTGACAAATTTTGTTGGTTTTCATCTAATGAACTTATTTCAGTCAGCTAGATCTTTCTTCTTCAAAGCAAAAAGATTTTATCTTCAAATACAAGAACTTTACGTGGTTTTGTTGGTTTTCAGCAAATGAACAGATTTCAGGGAGCAAGAAGTTTTTTCTTTAATAGCGTAAGATTTTATCTTAAAATACAAGAACTTTTCGTGGTTCTTGTCAATTTTTGTTGGTTTTCATCTCATGAACTTATTTCAGTCAGCTAGATCTTTCTTCTTCAAAGCAAAAAGATTTTATCTTCAAATACAAGAACTTTTGGTGGTTTTGATGGTTTTCAGCAAATGAACATATTTCAGCGAGCTGGAAGTTTTTTCCTTAATAGAGTAAGATTTTATCTTAAAATACAAGAACTTTTCGTGGTTCTTGTCAATTTTTGTTGGTTTTCATCTCATGAACTTATTTCAGTCAGCTGGATCTTTCTTCTTCAAAGCAAAAAGATTTTATCTTCAAATACAAGAACTTTTCGTGGTTTTGATGGTTTTCAGCAAATGAACATATTTCAGCGAGCTGGAAGTTTTTTCCTTAATAGAGTAAGATTTTATCTTAAAATACAAGAACTTTTCGTGGTTCTTGTCAATTTTTGTTGGTTTTCATCTCATGAACTTATTTCAGTCAGCTAGATCTTTCTTCTTCAAAGCAAAAAGATTTTATCTTCAAATACAAGAACTTTTCGTGGTTTTGATGGTTTTCAGCAAATGAACATATTTCAGCGAGCTGGAAGTTTTTTCCTTAATAGAGTAAGATTTTATCTTAAAATACAAGAACTTTTCGTGGTTCTTGTCAATTTTTGTTGGTTTTCATCTAATGAACTTATTTCAGTCAGCTAGATCTTTCTTCTTCAAAGCAAAAAGATTTTATCTTCAAATACAAGAACTTTTCGTGGTTTTGATGGTTTTCAGCAAATGAACATATTTCAGCGAGCTGGAAGTTTTTTCCTTAATAGAGTAAGATTTTATCTTAAAATACAAGAACTTTTCGTGGTTCTTGTCAATTTATGTTGGTTTTCATCCAGTGAACTTATTTCAGTCAGCTGGATCTTTCTTCTTCAAAGCAAAAAGATTTTATCTTCAAATACAAGAACTTTTCGTGGTTTTGATGGTTTTCAGCAAATGAACATATTTCAGCGAGCTGGAAGTTTTTTCCTTAAAAGTGTAAGATTTTATCTTAAAATACACGACCTTTTCGTGGTTCATGACAAATTTTGTTGGTTTTTATCTAATGAACTTATTTCAGTCAGCTAGATCTTTCTTCTTCAAAGCAAAAAGATTTTATCTTCAAATACAAGAACGTTTCGTGGTTTTGATGGTTTTCAGCAAATGAACATATTTCAGCGAGCTGGAAGTTTTTTCCTTAATAGAGTAAGATTTTATCTTAAAATACAAGAACTTTTCGTGGTTCTTGTCAATTTTTGTTGGTTTTCATCTAATGAACATATGTCAGTCAGCTGGATCTTTCTTCTTCAAAGCAAAAAGATTTTATCTTCAAATACAAGAACTTTTCGTGGTTTTGATGGTTTTCAGCAAATGAACATATTTCAGCGAGCTGGAAGTTTTTTCCTTAATAGAGTAAGATTTTATCTTAAAATACAAGAACTTTTCGTGGTTCTTGTCAATTTTTGTTGGTTTTCATCGAATGAACTTATTTCAGTCAGCTGGATCTTTCTTCTTCAAAGCAAAAAGATTTTATCTTCAAATACAAGAACTTTTCGTGGTTTTGATGGTTTTCAGCAAATGAACATATTTCAGCGAGCTGGAAGTTTTTTCCTTAATAGAGTAAGATTTCATCTTAAAATACAAGAACTTTTCGTGGTTCTTGTCAATTTTTGTTGGTTTTCATCTCATGAACTTATTTCAGTCAGCTAGATCTTTCTTCTTCAAAGCAAAAAGATTTTATCTTCAAATACAAGAACTTTTCGTGGTTTTGATGGTTTTCAGCAAATGAACATATTTCAGCGAGCTGGAAGTTTTTTCCTTAATAGAGTAAGATTTTATCTTAAAATACAAGAACTTTTCGTGGTTCTTGTCAATTTTTGTTGGTTTTCATCGAATGAACTTATTTCAGTCAGCTGGATCTTTCTTCTTCAAAGCAAAAAGATTTTATCTTCAAATACAAGAACTTTTCGTGGTTTTGATGGTTTTCAGCAAATGAACATATTTCAGCGAGCTGGAAGTTTTTTCCTTAATAGAGTAAGATTTTATCTTAAAATACAAGAACTTTTCGTGGTTCTTGTCAATTTTTGTTGGTTTTCATCTAATGAACTTATTTCAGTCAGCTGGATCTTTCTTCTTCAAAGCAAAAAGATTTTATCTTCAAATACAAGAACTTTTCGTGGTTTTGATGGTTTTCAGCAAATGAACATATTTCAGCGAGCTGGAAGTTTTTTCCTTAAAAGTGTAAGATTTTATCTTAAAATACAAGACCTTTTCGTGGTTCTTGACAAATTTTGTTGGTTTTCATCTAATGAACTTATTTCAGTCAGCTAGATCTTTCTTCTTCAAAGCAAAAAGATTTTATCTTCAAATACAAGAACTTTACGTGGTTTTGTTGGTTTTCAGCAAATGAACAGATTTCAGGGAGCAAGAAGTTTTTTCTTTAATAGCGTAAGATTTTATCTTAAAATACAAGAACTTTTCGTGGTTCTTGTCAATTTTTGTTGGTTTTCATCTCATGAACTTATTTCAGTCAGCTAGATCTTTCTTCTTCAAAGCAAAAAGATTTTATCTTCAAATACAAGAACGTTTCGTGGTTTTGATGGTTTTCAGCAAATGAACATATTTCAGCGAGCTGGAAGTTTTTTCCTTAATAGAGTAAGATTTTATCTTAAAATACAAGAACTTTTCGTGGTTCTTGTCAATTTTTGTTGGTTTTCATCTAATGAACTTATGTCAGTCAGCTGGATCTTTCTTATTCAAAGCAAAAAGATTTTATCTTCAAATACAAGAACTTTTCGTGGTTTTGATGGTTTTCAGCAAATGAACATATTTCAGCGAGCTGGAAGTTTTTTCCTTAATAGAGTAAGATTTTATCTTAAAATACAAGAACTTTTCGTGGTTCTTGTCAATTTTTGTTGGTTTTCATCGAATGAACTTATTTCAGTCAGCTGGATCTTTCTTCTTCAAAGCAAAAAGATTTTATCTTCAAATACAAGAACTTTTCGTGGTTTTGATGGTTTTCAGCAAATGAACATATTTCAGCGAGCTGGAAGTTTTTTCCTTAATAGAGTAAGATTTCATCTTAAAATACAAGAACTTTTCGTGGTTCTTGTCAATTTTTGTTGGTTTTCATCTCATGAACTTATTTCAGTCAGCTAGATCTTTCTTCTTCAAAGCAAAAAGATTTTATCTTCAAATACAAGAACTTTTCGTGGTTTTGATGGTTTTCAGCAAATGAACATATTTCAGCGAGCTGGAAGTTTTTTCCTTAATAGAGTAAGATTTTATCTTAAAATACAAGAACTTTTCGTGGTTCTTGTCAATTTTTGTTGGTTTTCATCGAATGAACTTATTTCAGTCAGCTGGATCTTTCTTCTTCAAAGCAAAAAGATTTTATCTTCAAATACAAGAACTTTTCGTGGTTTTGATGGTTTTCAGCAAATGAACATATTTCAGCGAGCTGGAAGTTTTTTCCTTAATAGAGTAAGATTTTATCTTAAAATACAAGAACTTTTCGTGGTTCTTGTCAATTTTTGTTGGTTATCATCTAATGAACTTATTTCAGTCAGCTGGATCTTTCTTCTTCAAAGCAAAAAGATTTTATCTTCAAATACAAGAACTTTTCGTGGTTTTGATGGTTTTCAGCAAATGAACATATTTCAGCGAGCTGGAAGTTTTTTCCTTAAAAGTGTAAGATTTTATCTTAAAATACAAGACCTTTTCGTGGTTCTTGACAAATTTTGTTGGTTTTCATCTAATGAACTTATTTCAGTCAGCTAGATCTTTCTTCTTCAAAGCAAAAAGATTTTATCTTCAAATACAAGAACTTTACGTGGTTTTGTTGGTTTTCAGCAAATGAACAGATTTCAGGGAGCAAGAAGTTTTTTCTTTAATAGCGTAAGATTTTATCTTAAAATACAAGAACTTTTCGTGGTTCTTGTCAATTTTTGTTGGTTTTCATCTCATGAACTTATTTCAGTCAGCTAGATCTTTCTTCTTCAAAGCAAAAAGATTTTATCTTCAAATACAAGAACTTTTCGTGGTTTTGATGGTTTTCAGCAAATGAACATATTTCAGCGAGCTGGAAGTTTTTTCCTTAATAGAGTAAGATTTTATCTTAAAATACAAGAACTTTTCGTGGTTCTTGTCAATTTTTGTTGGTTTTCATCTAATGAACTTATTTCAGTCAGCTGGATCTTTCTTCTTCAAAGCAAAAAGATTTTATCTTCAAATACAAGAACTTTTCGTGGTTTTGATGGTTTTCAGCAAATGAACATATTTCAGCGAGCTGGAAGTTTTTTCCTTAATAGCGTAAGATTTTATCTTAAAATACAAGAACTTTTCGTGGTTCTTGTCAATTTTTGTTGGTTTTCATCTCATGAACTTATTTCAGTCAGCTAGATCTTTCTTCTTCAAAGCAAAAAGATTTTATCTTCAAATACAAGAACTTTTCGTGGTTTTGATGGTTTTCAGCAAATGAACATATTTCAGCGAGCTGGAAGTTTTTTCCTTAATAGAGTAAGATTTTATCTTAAAATACAAGAACTTTTCGTGGTTCTTGTCAATTTTTGTTGGTTTTCATCTAATGAACTTATTTCAGTCAGCTGGATCTTTCTTCTTCAAAGCAAAAAGATTTTATCTTCAAATACAAGAACTTTTCGTGGTTTTGATGGTTTTCAGCAAATGAACATATTTCAGCAAGCTGGAAGTTTTTTCCTTAAAAGTGTAAGATTTTATCTTAAAATACAAGACCTTTTCGTGGTTCTTGACAAATTTTGTTGGTTTTTATCTAATGAACTTATTTCAGTCAGCTAGATCTTTCTTCTTCAAAGCAAAAAGATTTTATCTTCAAATACAAGAACTTTACGTGGTTTTGTTGGTTTTCAGCAAATGAACAGATTTCAGGGAGCAAGAAGTTTTTTCTTTAATAGCGTAAGATTTTATCTTAAAATACAAGAACTTTTCGTGGTTCTTGTCAATTTTTGTTGGTTTTCATCTCATGAACTTATTTCAGTCAGCTAGATCTTTCTTCTTCAAAGCAAAAAGATTTTATCTTCAAATACAAGAACTTTTCGTGGTTTTGATGGTTTTCAGCAAATGAACATATTTCAGCGAACTGGAAGTTTTTTCCTTAAAAGTGTAAGATTTTATCTTAAAATACAAGACCTTTTCGTGGTTCTTGACAAATTTTGTTGGTTTTCATCTAATGAACTTATTTCAGTCAGCTAGATCTTTCTTCTTCAAAGCAAAAAGATTTTATCTTCAAATACAAGAACTTTTCGTGGTTTTGTTGGTTTTCAGCAAATGAACAGATTTCAGGGAGCAAGAAGTTTTTTCTTTAATAGCGTAAGATTTTATCTTAAAATACAAGAACTTTTCGTGGTTCTTGTCAATTTTTGTTGGTTTTCATCTCATGAACTTATTTCAGTCAGCTAGATCTTTCTTCTTCAAAGCAAAAAGATTTTATCTTCAAATACAAGAACTTTTCGTGGTTTTGATGGTTTTCAGCAAATGAACATATTTCAGCGAGCTGGAAGTTTTTTCCTTAATAGAGAAAGATTTTATCTTAAAATACAAGAACTTTTCGTGGTTCTTGTCCATTTTTGTTGGTTTTCATCCAATGAACTTATTTCAGTCAGCTAGATCTTTCTTCTTCAAAGCAAAAAGATTTTATCTTCAAATACAAGAACTTTTCGTGGTTTTGTTGGTTTTCAGCAAATGAACATATTTCAGCGATCTGGGAGTTTTTTCTTTAATAGCGTAAGATTTTATCTTAAAATACAAGAACTTTTCGTGGTTCTTGTCAATTTTTGTTGGTTTTCATCTAATGAACTTATTTCAGTCAGCTAGATCTTTCTTCTTCAAAGCAAAAAGATTTTATCTTCAAATACAAGAACTTTTCGTGGTTTTGTTGGTTTTCAGCAAATGAACAGATTTCAGCGAGCAAGAAGTTTTTTCATTAGTAGCGTAAGATTTTATCTTAAAATACAAGAACCTTTCGTGGTTCTTGTCAATTTTTGTTGGTTTTCATCTAATGAACTTATTTCAGTCAGCTGGATCTTTCTTCTTCAAAGCAAAAAGATTTTATCTTCAAATACAAGAACTTTTCGTGGTTTTGATGGTTTTCAGCAAATGAACATATTTCAGCCAGCTGGAAGTTTTTTCCTTAAAAGTGTAAGATTTTATCTTAAAATACAAGACCTTTTCGTGGTTCTTGACAAATTTTGTTGGTTTTTATCTAATGAACTTATTTCAGTCAGCTAGATCTTTCTTCTTCAAAGCAAAAAGATTTTATCTTCAAATACAAGAACTTTTCGTGGTTTTGATGGTTTTCAGCAAATGAACATATTTCAGCGAGCTGGAAGTTTTTTCCTTAATAGAGTAAGATTTTATCTTAAAATACAAGAACTTTTCGTGGTTCTTGTCAATTTTTGTTGGTTTTCATCTAATGAACTTATTTCAGTCAGCTGGATCTTTCTTCTTCAAAGCAAAAAGATTTTATCTTCAAATACAAGAACTTTTCGTGGTTTTGATGGTTTTCAGCAAATGAACATATTTCAGCGAGCTGGAAGTTTTTTCCTTAATAGAGTAAGATTTTATCTTAAAATACAAGAACTTTTCGTGGTTCTTGTCATTTTTTGTTGGTTTTCATCTAATGAACTTATTTCAGTCAGCTGGATCTTTCTTCTTCAAAGCAAAAAGATTTTATCTTCAAATACAAGAACTTTTCGTGGTTTTGATGGTTTTCAGCAAATGAACATATTTCAGCGAGCTGGAAGTTTTTTCCTTAAAAGTGTAAGATTTTATCTTAAAATACAAGACCTTTTCGTGGTTCTTGACAAATTTTGTTGGTTTTCATCTAATGAACTTATTTCAGTCAGCTAGATCTTTCTTCTTCAAAGCAAAAAGATTTTATCTTCAAATACAAGAACTTTTCGTGGTTTTGTTGGTTTTCAGCAAATGAACAGATTTCAGGGAGCAAGAAGTTTTTTCTTTAATAGCGTAAGATTTTATCTTAAAATACAAGAACTTTTCGTGGTTCTTGTCAATTTTTGTTGGTTTTCATCTCATGAACTTATTTCAGTCAGCTAGATCTTTCTTCTTCAAAGCAAAAAGATTTTATCTTCAAATACAAGAACTTTTCGTGGTTTTGATGGTTTTCAGCAAATGAACATATTTCAGCGAGCTGGAAGTTTTTTCCTTAATAGAGTAAGATTTTATCTTAAAATACAAGAACTTTTCGTGGTTCTTGTCAATTTTTGTTGGTTTTCATCTAATGAACTTATTTCAGTCAGCTAGATCTTTCTTCTTCAAAGCAAAAAGATTTTATCTTCAAATACAAGAACTTTTCGTGGTTTTGTTGGTTTTCAGCAAATGAACATATTTCAGCGATCTGGGAGTTTTTTCTTTAATAGCGTAAGATTTTATCTTAAAATACAAGAACTTTTCGTGGTTCTTGTCAATTTTTGTTGGTTTTCATCTAATGAACTTATTTCAGTCAGCTAGATCTTTCTTCTTCAAAGCAAAAAGATTTTATCTTCAAATACAAGAACTTTTCGTGGTTTTGTTGGTTTTCAGCAAATGAACAGATTTCAGCGAGCAAGAAGTTTTTTCATTAGTAGCGTAAGATTTTATCTTAAAATACAAGAACCTTTCGTGGTTCTTGTCAATTTTTGTTGGTTTTCATCTAATGAACTTATTTCAGTCAGCTAGATCTTTCTTCTTCAAAGCAAAAGGATTTTATCTTCAAATACAAGAACTTTTCGTTGTTTTGTTGGTTTTCAGCAAATGAACAGATTTCAGCGAGCAAGAAGTTTTTTCTTTAATAGCGTAAGATTTTATCTTAAAATACAAGAACTTTTCGTGGTTCTTGTCAATTTTTGTTGGTTTTCATCTCATGAACTTATTTCAGTCAGCTGGATCTTTCTTCTTCAAAGCAAAAAGATTTTATCTTCAAGTACAAGAACTTTTCGTGGTTTTGATGGTTTTCAGCAAATGAACATATTTCAGCGAGCTGGAAGTTTTTTCCTTAATAGAGTAAGATTTTATCTTAAAATACAAGAACTTTTCGTGGTTCTTGTCAATTTTTGTTGGTTTTCATCTAATGAACTTATTTCAGTCAGCTGGATCTTTCTTCTTCAAAGCAAAAAGATTTTATCTTCAAATACAAGAACTTTTCGTGGTTTTGATGGTTTTCACAAATGAACATATTTCAGCGAGCTGGAAGTTTTTTCCTTAATAGAGTAAGATTTTATCTTAAAATACAAGAACTTTTCGTGGTTCATGTCAATTTTTGTTGGTTTTCATCTAATGAACTTATTTCAGTCAGCTAGATCTTTCTTCTTCAAAGCAAAAGGATTTTATCTTCAAATACAAGAACTTTTTGTGGTTTTGTTGGTTTTCAGCAAATGAACATATTTCAGCGATCTGGGAGTTTTTTCTTTAATAGCGCAAGATTTTATCTTAAAATACTAGAACTTTTCGTGGTTCTTGACAATTTTTGTTGGTTTTCATCTAATGAACTTATTTCAGTCAGCTAGATCTTTCTTCTTCAAAGCAAAAAGATTTTATCTTCAAATACAAGAACTTTTCGTGGTTTTGTTGGTTTTCAGCAAATGAACAGATTTCAGGGAGCAAGAAGTTTTTTCTTTAATAGCGTAAGATTTTATCTTAAAATACAAGAACTTTTCGTGGTTCTTGTCAATTTTTGTTGGTTTTCATCTCATGAACTTATTTCAGTCAGCTAGATCTTTCTTCTTCAAAGCAAAAAGATTTTATCTTCAAATACAAGAACTTTTCGTGGTTTTGATGGTTTTCAGCAAATGAACATATTTCAGCGAGCTGGAAGTTTTTTCCTTAAAAGTGTAAGATTTTATCTTAAAATACAAGACCTTTTCGTGGTTCTTGACAAATTTTGTTGGTTTTCATCTAATGAACTTATTTCAGTCAGCTAGATCTTTCTTCTTCAAAGCAAAAAGATTTTATCTTCAAATACAAGAACTTTTCGTGGTTTTGTTGGTTTTCAGCAAATGAACAGATTTCAGGGAGCAAGAAGTTTTTTCTTTAATAGCGTAAGATTTTATCTTAAAATACAAGAACTTTTCGTGGTTCTTGTCAATTTTTGTTGGTTTTCATCTCATGAACTTATTTCAGTCAGCTAGATCTTTCTTCTTCAAAGCAAAAAGATTTTATCTTCAAATACAAGAACTTTTCGTGGTTTTGATGGTTTTCAGCAAATGAACATATTTCAGCGAGCTGGAAGTTTTTTCCTTAATAGAGTAAGATTTTATCTTAAAATACAAGAACTTTTCGTGGTTCTTGTCAATTTTTGTTGGTTTTCATCTAATGAACTTATTTCAGTCAGCTAGATCTTTCTTCTTCAAAGCAAAAAGATTTTATCTTCAAATACAAGAACTTTTCGTGGTTTTGATGGTTTTCAGCAAATGAACATATTTCAGCGAGCTGGAAGTTTTTTCCTTAATAGAGTAAGATTTTATCTTAAAATACAAGAACTTTTCGTGGTTCTTGTCAATTTTTGTTGGTTTTCATCCAATGAACTTATTTCAGTCAGCTAGATCTTTCTTCTTCAAAGCAAAAAGATTTTATCTTCAAATACAAGAACTTTTCGTGGTTTTGTTGGTTTTCAGCAAATGAACATATTTCAGCGATCTGGGAGTTTTTTCTTTAATAGCGTAAGATTTTATCTTAAAATACAAGAACTTTTCGTGGTTCTTGTCAATTTTTGTTGGTTTTCATCTAATGAACTTATTTCAGTCAGCTAGATCTTTCTTCTTCAAAGCAAAAAGATTTTATCTTCAAATACAAGAACTTTTCGTGGTTTTGTTGGTTTTCAGCAAATGAACAGATTTCAGCGAGCAAGAAGTTTTTTCATTAGTAGCGTAAGATTTTATCTTAAAATACAAGAACCTTTCGTGGTTCTTGTCAATTTTTGTTGGTTTTCATCTAATGAACTTATTTCAGTCAGCTAGATCTTTCTTCTTCAAAGCAAAAGGATTTTATCTTCAAATACAAGAACTTTTCGTTGTTTTGTTGGTTTTCAGCAAATGAACAGATTTCAGCGAGCAAGAAGTTTTTTCTTTAATAGCGTAAGATTTTATCTTAAAATACAAGAACTTTTCGTGGTTCTTGTCAATTTTTGTTGGTTTTCATCTCATGAACTTATTTCAGTCAGCTGGATCTTTCTTCTTCAAAGCAAAAAGATTTTATCTTCAAGTACAAGAACTTTTCGTGGTTTTGATGGTTTTCAGCAAATGAACATATTTCAGCGAGCTGGAAGTTTTTTCCTTAATAGAGTAAGATTTTATCTTAAAATACAAGAACTTTTCGTGGTTCTTGTCAATTTTTGTTGGTTTTCATCTAATGAACTTATTTCAGTCAGCTGGATCTTTCTTCTTCAAAGCAAAAAGATTTTATCTTCAAATACAAGAACTTTTCGTGGTTTTGATGGTTTTCACAAATGAACATATTTCAGCGAGCTGGAAGTTTTTTCCTTAATAGAGTAAGATTTTATCTTAAAATACAAGAACTTTTCGTGGTTCATGTCAATTTTTGTTGGTTTTCATCTAATGAACTTATTTCAGTCAGCTAGATCTTTCTTCTTCAAAGCAAAAGGATTTTATCTTCAAATACAAGAACTTTTTGTGGTTTTGTTGGTTTTCAGCAAATGAACATATTTCAGCGATCTGGGAGTTTTTTCTTTAATAGCGCAAGATTTTATCTTAAAATACTAGAACTTTTCGTGGTTCTTGACAATTTTTGTTGGTTTTCATCTAATGAACTTATTTCAGTCAGCTAGATCTTTCTTCTTCAAAGCAAAAAGATTTTATCTTCAAATACAAGAACTTTTCGTGGTTTTGATGGTTTTCAGCAAATGAACATATTGCATCGAGCTGGAAGTTTTTTCCTTAATATCGTAAGATTTTATCTTAAAATACAAGAACTTTTCGTGGTTCTTGTCAATTTTTGTTGGTTTTCATCTAATGAACTTATTTCAGTCAGCTAGATCTTTCTTCTTCAAAGCAAAAAGATTTTATCTTCAAATACAAGAACTTTTCGTGGTTTTGATGGTTTTCAGCAAATGAACAGATTTCAGGGAGCAAGAAGTTTTTTCTTGAATAGCGTAAGATTTTATCTTAAAATACAAGAACTTTTCGTGGTTCTTGTCAATTTTTGTTGGTTTTCATCTCATGAACTTATTTCAGTCAGCTCGATCTTTCTTCTTCAAAGCAAAAAGATTTTATCTTCAAATACAAGAACTTTTCGTGGTTTTGATGGTTTTCAGCAAATGAACATATTTCAGCGAGCTGGAAGTTTTTTCCTTAATAGAGTAAGATTTTATCTTAAAATACAAGAACATTTCGTGGTTCTTGTCAATTTTTGTTGGTTTTCATCTAATGAACTTATTTCAGTCAGCTAGATCTTTCTTCTTCAAAGCAAAAAGATTTTATCTTCAAATACAAGAACTTTTCGTGGTTTTGATGGTTTTCAGCAAATGAACATATTTCAGCGAGCTGGAAGTTTTTTCCTTAATAGAGTAAGATTTTATCTTAAAATACAAGAACTTTTCGTGGTTCTTGTCAATTTTTGTTGGTTTTCATCTCATGAACTTATTTCAGTCAGCTGGATCTTTCTTCTTCAAAGCAAAAAGATTTTATCTTCAAATACAAGAACTTTTCGTGGTTTTGATGGTTTTCAGCAAATGAACATATTTCAGCAAGCTGGAAGTTTTTTCCTTAAAAGTGTAAGATTTTATCTTAAAATACAAGACCTTTTCGTGGTTCTTGACAAATTTTGTTGGTTTTTATCTAATGAACTTATTTCAGTCAGCTAGATCTTTCTTCTTCAAAGCAAAAAGATTTTATCTTCAAATACAAGAACTTTACGTGGTTTTGTTGGTTTTCAGCAAATGAACAGATTTCAGGGAGCAAGAAGTTTTTTCTTTAATAGCGTAAGATTTTATCTTAAAATACAAGAACTTTTCGTGGTTCTTGTCAATTTTTGTTGGTTTTCATCTCATGAACTTATTTCAGTCAGCTAGATCTTTCTTCTTCAAAGCAAAAAGATTTTATCTTCAAATACAAGAACTTTTCGTGGTTTTGATGGTTTTCAGCAAATGAACATATTTCAGCGAGCTGGAAGTTTTTTCCTTAATAGAGTAAGATTTTATCTTAAAATACAAGAACTTTTCGTGGTTCTTGTCAATTTTTGTTGGTTTTCATCTAATGAACTTATTTCAGTCAGCTGGATCTTTCTTCTTCAAAGCAAAAAGATTTTATCTTCAAATACAAGAACTTTTCGTGGTTTTGATGGTTTTCAGCAAATGAACATATTTCAGCGAGCTGGAAGTTTTTTCCTTAATAGAGTAAGATTTTATCTTAAAATACAAGAACTTTTCGTGGTTCTTGTCATTTTTTGTTGGTTTTCATCTAATGAACTTATTTCAGTCAGCTGGATCTTTCTTCTTCAAAGCAAAAAGATTTTATCTTCAAATACAAGAACTTTTCGTGGTTTTGATGGTTTTCAGCAAATGAACATATTTCAGCGAGCTGGAAGTTTTTTCCTTAAAAGCGTAAGATTTTATCTTAAAATACAAGACCTTTTCGTGGTTCTTGACAAATTTTGTTGGTTTTCATCTAATGAACTTATTTCAGTCAGCTAGATCTTTCTTCTTCAAAGCAAAAAGATTTTATCTTCAAATACAAGAACTTTTCGTGGTTTTGTTGGTTTTCAGCAAATGAACAGATTTCAGGGAGCAAGAAGTTTTTTCTTTAATAGCGTAAGATTTTATCTTAAAATACAAGAACTTTTCGTGGTTCTTGTCAATTTTTGTTGGTTTTCATCTCATGAACTTATTTCAGTCAGCTAGATCTTTCTTCTTCAAAGCAAAAAGATTTTATCTTCAAATACAAGAACTTTTCGTGGTTTTGATGGTTTTCAGCAAATGAACATATTTCAGCGAGCTGGAAGTTTTTTCCTTAATAGAGTAAGATTTTATCTTAAAATACAAGAACTTTTCGTGGTTCTTGTCAATTTTTGTTGGTTTTCATCTGATGAACTTATTTCAGTCAGCTAGATCTTTCTTCTTCAAAGCAAAAAGATTTTATCTTCAAATACAAGAACTTTTCGTGGTTTTGATGGTTTTCAGCAAATGAACATATTTCAGCGAGCTGGAAGTTTTTTCCTTAACAGTGTAAGATTTTATCTTAAAATACAAGAACTTTTCGTGGTTCTTGACAAATTTTGTTGGTTTTCATCTAATGAACTTATTTCAGTCAGCTAGATCTTTCTTCTTCAAAGCAAAAAGATTTTATCTTCAAATACAAGAACTTTTCGTGGTTTTGATGGTTTTCAGCAAATGAACATATTTCAGCGAGCTGGAAGTTTTTTCCTTAATAGAGTAAGATTTTATCTTAAAATACAAGAACTTTTCGTGGTTCTTGTCAATTTTTGTTGGTTTTCATCTAATGAACTTATTTCAGTCAGCTAGATCTTTCTTCTTCAAAGCAAAAAGATTTTATCTTCAAATACAAGAACTTTTCGTGGTTTTGATGGTTTTCAGCAAATCAACATATTTCAGCGAGATGGAAGTTTTTTCCTGAATAGCGTAAGATTTTATCTTAAAATACAATAACTTTTTGTGGTTCTTGTTAATTTTTGTTGGTTTTCATCTAATGAACTTATTTCAGTCAGCTAGATCTTTCTGCTTCTAAGCAAAAAGATTTTATCTTCAAATACAAGATCTTTTCGTGGTTTTGATGGTTTTCAGCAAATGAACATATTTCAGCGAGCTGGAAGTTTTTTCCTTAAAAGTGTAAGATTTTATCTTAAAATACAAGACCTTTTCGTGGTTCTTGACAAATTTTGTTGGTTTTCATCTAATGAACTTATTTCAGTCAGCTAGATCTTTCTTCTTCAAAGCAAAAAGATTTTATCTTCAAATACAAGAACTTTTCGTGGTTTTGATGGTTTTCAGCAAATGAACATATTCCAGCGAGCTGGAAGTTTTTTCCTTAATAGAGTAAGATTTATCTTAAAATACAAGAACTTTTCGTGGTTCTTGTCAATTTTTGTTGGTTTTCATCTAATGAACTTATTTCAGTCAGCTAGATCTTTCTTCTTCAAAGCAAAAAGATTTTATCTTCAAATACAAGAACTTTTCATTGTTTTGATGGTTTTCAGCAAATGAACATATTTCAGCGAGCTGGAAGTTTTTTCCTTAATAGAGTAAGATTTTATCTTAAAATACAAGAACTTTTCGTGGTTCTTGTCAATTTTTGTTGGTTTTCATCTGATGAACTTATTTCAGTCAGCTAGATCTTTCTTCTTCAAAGCAAAAAGATTTAATCTTCAAATACAAGAACTTTTTGTGGTTTTGTTGGTTTTCAGCAAATGAACAAATTTCAGCGATCTGGGAGTTTTTTCTTTAATAGCGTAAGATTTTATCTTAAAATACAAGAACTTATCTTGGTTCTTGTCAATTTTTGTTGGTTTTCATCTGATGAACTTATTTCAGTCAGCTAGATCTTTCTTCTTCAAAGCAAAATGATTTTATCTTCAAATACAAGAAATTTTCGTGGTTTTGATGGTTTTCAGCAAATGAACATATTTCAGCGAGCTGGAAGTTTTTTCCTCAATAGAGTAAGATTTTATCTTAAAATACAAGAACTTTTCGTGGTTCTTGTCAATTTTTGTTGGTTTTCATCTAATGAACTTATTTCAGTCAGCTGGATCTTTCTTCTTCAAAGCAAAAAGATTTTATCTTCAAATACAACAACTTTTCATGGTTTTGATGGTTTTCAGCAAATGAACATATTTCAGCGAGCTGGAAATTTTTTCCTTAATAGAGTAAAATTTTATCTTAAAATACAAGAACTTTTCGTGGTTCTTGTCAATTTTTGTTGGTTTTCATCTAATGAACTTATTTCAGTCAGCTAGATCTTTCTTCTTCAAAGCTAAAAGATTTTATCTTCAAATACGAGAACTTTTCGTGGTTTTGTTGGTTTTCAGCAAATGAACATATTTCAGCGAGCTGGAAGTTTTTTCCTTAATAGAGTAAGATTTTATCTTAAAATACAAGAGCTTTTCGTGGTTCTTATCAATTTTTGTTGGTTTTCATCCAATGAACTTATTTCAGTCAGCTGGATCTTTCTTCTTCAAAGCAAAAAGATTTTATCTTCAAATGCAAGAACTTTTCGTGGTTTTGTTGGTTTTCAGCAAATGAACATATTTCAGCGAGCTGGGAGTTTTTTCTTCAATAGCGTAAGATTTTATCTTAAAATACAAGAACTTTTCGTGGTTCTTGTCAATTTTTGTTGGTTTTCATCTGATGAACTTATTTCAGTCAGCTAGATCTTTCTTCTTCAAAGCAAAAAGATTTTATCTTCAAATACAAGAACTTTTCGTGGTTTTGATGGTTTTCAGCAAATGAACATATTTCAGCGAGCTGGAAGTTTTTTCCTTAACAGTGTAAGATTTTATCTTAAAATACAAGAACTTTTCGTGGTTCTTGACAAATTTTGTTGGTTTTCATCTAATGAACTTATTTCAGTCAGCTAGATCTTTCTTCTTCAAAGCAAAAAGATTTTATCTTCAAATACAAGAACTTTTCGTGGTTTTGATGGTTTTCAGCAAATGAACATATTTCAGCGAGCTGGAAGTTTTTTCCTTAATAGAGTAAGATTTTATCTTAAAATACAAGAACTTTTCGTGGTTCTTGTCAATTTTTGTTGGTTTTCATCTAATGAACTTATTTCAGTCAGCTAGATCTTTCTTCTTCAAAGCAAAAAGATTTTATCTTCAAATACAAGAACTTTTCGTGGTTTTGATGGTTTTCAGCAAATCAACATATTTCAGCGAGATGGAAGTTTTTTCCTGAATAGCGTAAGATTTTATCTTAAAATACAATAACTTTTTGTGGTTCTTGTTAATTTTTGTTGGTTTTCATCTAATGAACTTATTTCAGTCAGCTAGATCTTTCTTCTTCAAAGCAAAAAGATTTTATCTTCAAATACAAGAACTTTTCGTGGTTTTGATGGTTTTCAGCAAATGAACATATTTCAGCGATCTGGAAGTTTTTTCCTTAACAGTGTAAGATTTTATCTTAAAATACAATAACTTTTCGTGGTTCTTGTCAATTTTTGTTGGTTTTCATCTAATGAACTTATTTCAGTCAGCTCGATCTTTCTGCTTCTAAGCAAAAAGATTTTATCTTCAAATACAAGAACTTTTCGTGGTTTTGATGGTTTTCAGCAAATGAACATATTTCAGCGAGCTGGAAGTTTTTTCCTTAAAAGTGTAAGATTTTATCTTAAAATACAAGACCTTTTCGTGGTTCTTGACAAATTTTGTTGGTTTTCATCTAATGAACTTATTTCAGTCAGCTAGATCTTTCTTCTTCAAAGCAAAAAGATTTTATCTTCAAATACAAGAACTTTTCGTGGTTTTGATGGTTTTCAGCAAATGAACATATTCCAGCGAGCTGGAAGTTTTTTCCTTAATAGAGTAAGATTTATCTTAAAATACAAGAACTTTTCGTGGTTCTTGTCAATTTTTGTTGGTTTTCATCTAATGAACTTATTTCAGTCAGCTAGATCTTTCTTCTTCAAAGCAAATAGATTTTATCTTCAAATACAAGAACTTTTCATTGTTTTGATGGTTTTCAGCAAATGAACATATTTCAGCGAGCTGGAAGTTTTTTCCTTAATAGAGTAAGATTTTATCTTAAAATACAAGAACTTTTCGTGGTTCTTGTCAATTTTTGTTGGTTTTCATCTGATGAACTTATTTCAGTCAGCTAGATCTTTCTTCTTCAAAGCAAAAAGATTTAATCTTCAAATACAAGAACTTTTTGTGGTTTTGTTGGTTTTCAGCAAATGAACAAATTTCAGCGATCTGGGAGTTTTTTCTTTAATAGCGTAAGATTTTATCTTAAAATACAAGAACTTATCGTGGTTCTTGTCAATTTTTGTTGGTTTTCATCTGATGAACTTATTTCAGTCAGCTGGATCTTTCTTCTTCAAAGCAAAAAGATTTTATCTTCAAATACAAGAACTTTTCATGGTTTTGATGGTTTTCAGCAAATGAACATATTTCAGCGAGCTGGAAGTTTTTTCCTTAATAGCGTAAGATTTTATCTTAAAATACAAGAACTTTTCGTGGTTCTTGTCAATTTTTGTTGGTTTTCATCTCATGAACTTATTTCAGTCAGCTAGATCTTTCTTCTTCAAAGCAAAAAGATTTTATCTTCAAATACAAGAACTTTTCGTGGTTTTGTTGGTTTTCAGCAAATGAACATATTTCAGCGAGCTGGGAGTTTTTTCTTCAATAGCGTAAGATTTTATCTTAAAATACAAGAACTTTTCGTGGTTCTTGTCAATTTTTGTTGATTTTCATCTAATGAACTTATTTCAGTCAGCTCGATCTTTCTTCTTCAAAGCAAAAGGATTTTATCTTCAAATACAAGAACTTTTCGTTGTTTTGATGGTTTTCAGCAAATGAACATATTTCAGCGATCTGGAAGTTTTTTCCTTAACAGTGTAAGATTTTATCTTAAAATACAAGCACTTTTCGTGGTTCTTGACAAATTTTGTTGGTTTTCATCTAATGAACTTATTTCAGTCAGCTAGATCTTTCTTCTTCAAAGCAAAAAGATTTTATCTTCAAATACAAGAACTTTTCGTGGTTTTGTTGGTTTTCAGCAAATGAACAGATTTCAGGGAGCAAGAAGTTTTTTCTTTAATAGCGTAAGATTTTATCTTAAAATACAAGAACTTTTCGTGGTTCTTGTCAATTTTTGTTGGTTTTCATCTCATGAACTTATTTCAGTCAGCTAGATCTTTCTTCTTCAAAGCAAAATGATTTTATCTTCAAATACAAGAAATTTTCGTGGTTTTGATGGTTTTCAGCAAATGAACATATTTCAGCGAGCTGGAAGTTTTTTCCTCAATAGAGTAAGATTTTATCTTAAAATACAAGAACTTTTCGTGGTTCTTGTCAATTTTTGTTGGTTTTCATCTAATGAACTTATTTCAGTCAGCTGGATCTTTCTTCTTCAAAGCAAAAAGATTTTATCTTCAAATACAAGAACTTTTCATGGTTTTGATGGTTTTCAGCAAATGAACATATTTCAGCGAGCTGGAAATTTTTTCCTTAATAGAGTAAAATTTTATCTTAAAATACAAGAACTTTTCGTGGTTCTTGTCAATTTTTGTTGGTTTTCATCTAATGAACTTATTTCAGTCAGCTAGATCTTTCTTCTTCAAAGCTAAAAGATTTTATCTTCAAATACGAGAACTTTTCGTGGTTTTGTTGGTTTTCAGCAAATGAACATATTTCAGCGAGCTGGAAGTTTTTTCCTTAATAGAGTAAGATTTTATCTTAAAATACAAGAGCTTTTCGTGGTTCTTATCAATTTTTGTTGGTTTTCATCCAATGAACTTATTTCAGTCAGCTGGATCTTTCTTCTTCAAAGCAAAAAGATTTTATCTTCAAATGCAAGAACTTTTCGTGGTTTTGTTGGTTTTCAGCAAATGAACATATTTCAGCGAGCTGGGAGTTTTTTCTTCAATAGCGTAAGATTTTATCTTAAAATACAAGAACTTTTCGTGGTTCTTGTCAATTTTTGTTGGTTTTCATCTGATGAACTTATTTCAGTCAGCTAGATCTTTCTTCTTCAAAGCAAAAAGATTTTATCTTCAAATACAAGAACTTTTCGTGGTTTTGATGGTTTTCAGCAAATGAACATATTTCAGCGAGCTGGAAGTTTTTTCCTTAACAGTGTAAGATTTTATCTTAAAATACAAGAACTTTTCGTGGTTCTTGACAAATTTTGTTGGTTTTCATCTAATGAACTTATTTCAGTCAGCTAGATCTTTCTTCTTCAAAGCAAAAAGATTTTATCTTCAAATACAAGAACTTTTCGTGGTTTTGATGGTTTTCAGCAAATGAACATATTTCAGCGAGCTGGAAGTTTTTTCCTTAATAGAGTAAGATTTTATCTTAAAATACAAGAACTTTTCGTGGTTCTTGTCAATTTTTGTTGGTTTTCATCTAATGAACTTATTTCAGTCAGCTAGATCTTTCTTCTTCAAAGCAAAAAGATTTTATCTTCAAATACAAGAACTTTTCGTGGTTTTGATGGTTTTCAGCAAATCAACATATTTCAGCGAGATGGAAGTTTTTTCCTGAATAGCGTAAGATTTTATCTTAAAATACAATAACTTTTTGTGGTTCTTGTTAATTTTTGTTGGTTTTCATCTAATGAACTTATTTCAGTCAGCTGGATCTTTCTTCTTCAAAGCAAAAAGATTTTATCTTCAAATACAAGAACTTTTCGTGGTTTTGATGGTTTTCAGCAAATGAACATATTTCAGCGATCTGGAAGATTTTTCCTTAACAGTGTAAGATTTTATCTTAAAATACAAGAACTTTTCGTGGTTCTTGACAAATTTTGTTGGTTTTCATCTAATGAACTTATTTCAGTCAGCTAGATCTTTCTTCTTCAAAGCAAAAAGATTTTATCTTCAAATACAAGAACTTTTCGTGGTTTTGTTGGTTTTCAGCAAATGAACAGATTTCAGGGAGCAAGAAGTTTTTTCTTTGATAGCGTAAGATTTTATCTTAAAATACAAGAACTTTTCGTGGTTCTTGTCAATTTTTGTTGGTTTTCATCTCATGAACTTATTTCAGTCAGCTAGATCTTTCTTCTTCAAAGCAAAAAGATTTTATCTTCAAATACAAGAAATTTTCGTGGTTTTGATGGTTTTCAGCAAATGAACATATTTCAGCGAGCTGGAAGTTTTTTCCTTAATAGAGTAAGATTTTATCTTAAAATACAAGAACTTTTCGTGGTTCTTGTCAATTTTTGTTAGTTTTGATCTCATGAACTTATTTCAGTCAGCTAGATCTTTCTTCTTCAAAGCAAAAAGATTTTATCTTCAAATACAAGAACTTTTCGTGGTTTTGATGGTTTTCAGCAAATGAACATATTTCAGCGAGCTGGAAATTTTTTCCTTAATAGAGTAAAATTTTATCTTAAAATACAAGAACTTTTCGTGGTTCTTGTCAATTTTTGTTGGTTTTCATCTAATGAACTTATTTCAGTCAGCTAGATCTTTCTTCTTGAAAGCAAAAAGATTTTATCTTCAAATACGAGAACTTTTCGTGGTTTTGTTGGTTTTCAGCAAATGAACATATTTCAGCGAGCTGGAAGTTTTTTCCTTAATAGAGTAAGATTTTATCTTAAAATACAAGAGCTTTTCGTGGTTCTTATCAATTTTTGTTGGTTTTCATCCAATGAACTTATTTCAGTCAGCTAGATCTTTCTTCTTCAAAGCAAAAAGATTTTATCTTCAAATGCAAGAACTTTTCGTGGTTTTGTTGGTTTTCAGCAAATGAACATATTTCAGCGAGCTGGGAGTTTTTTCTTCAATAGCGTAAGATTTTATCTTAAAATACAAGAACTTTTCGTGGTTCTTGTCAATTTTTGTTGGTTTTCATCTAATGAACTTATTTCAGTCAGCTAGATCTTTCTTCTTCAAAGCAAAAAGATTTTATCTTCAAATACAAGAACTTTTCGTGGTTTTGATGGTTTTCAGCAAATGAACATATTTCAGCGAGCTGGAAGTTTTTTCCTTAATAGAGTAAGATTTTATCTTAAAATACAAGAACTTTTCGTGGTTCTTGTCAATTTTTGTTGGTTTTCATCTAATGAACTTATTTCAGTCAGCTAGATCTTTCTTCTTCAAAGCAAAAAGATTTTATCTTCAAATACAAGAACTTTTCGTGGTTTTGATGGTTTTCAGCAAATGAACATATTTCAGCGAGCTGGAAGTTTTTTCCTGAATAGAGTAAGATTTTATCTTAAAATACAAGAACTTTTCGTGGTTCTTGTCAATTTTTGTTGGTTTTCATCTCATGAACTTATTTCAGTCAGCTAGATCTTTCTTATTCAAAGCAAAAAGATTTTATCTTCAAATACAAGAACTTTTCGTGGTTTTGTTGGTTTTCAGCAAATGAACATATTCCAGCGAGCTGGAAGTTTTTTCCTTAATAGAGTAAAATTTTATCTTAAAATACAAGAACTTTTCGTGGTTCTTGTCAATTTTTGTTGGTTTTCATCTAATGAACTTATTTCAGTCAGCTAGATCTTTCTTCTTCAAAGCAAAAAGATTTTATCTTCAAATACAAGAACTTTTCATTGTTTTGATGGTTTTCAGCAAATGAACATATTTCAGCGAGATGGAAGTTTTTTCCTTAATAGCGTAAGATTTTATCTTAAAATACAATAACTTTTCGTGGTTCTTGTCAATTTTTGTTGGTTTTCATCTAATGAACTTATTTCAGTCAGCTCGATCTTTCTTCTTCAAAGCAAAAGGATTTTTTCTTCAAATACAAGAACTTTTCGTTGTTTTGATGGTTTTCAGCAAATGAACATATTTCAGCGAGCTGGAAGTTTTTTCCTTAATAGCGTAAGATTTTATCTTAAAATACAAGAACTTTTCGTGGTTCTTGTCAATTTTTTCTTTGGTTTTCATCGAATGAACTTATTTCAGTCAGCTAGATCTTTCTTCTTCAAAGCAAAAAGATTTTATCTTCAAATACAAGAACTTTTCGTGGTTTTGATGGTTTTCAGCAAATGAACATATTTCAGCGAGCTGGAAGTTTTTTCCTTAATAGCGTAAGATTTTATCTTAAAATACAAGAACTTTTCGTGGTTCTTGTCAATTTTTGTTGGTTTTCATCTGATGAACTTATTTCAGTCAGCTAGATCTTTCTTCTTCAAAGCAAAAAGATTTTATCTTCAAATACAAGAACTTTTCGTGGTTTTGTTGGTTTTCAGCAAATGAACATATTTCAGCGAGCTGGGAGTTGTTTCTTCAATAGCGTAAGATTTTATCTTAAAATACAAGAACGTTTCGTGGTTCTTGTCAATTTTTGTTGGTTTTCATCTGATGAACTTATTTCAGTCAGCTCGATCTTTCTTCTTCAAAGCAAAAGGATTTTATCTTCAAATACAAGAACTTTTCGTGGTTTTGATGGTTTTCAGCAAATCAACATATTTCAGCGAGATGGAAGTTTTTTCCTTAATAGCGTAAGATTTTATCTTAAAATACAATAACTTTTCGTGGTTCTTGTCAATTTTTGTTGGTTTTCATCTAATGAACTTATTTCAGTCAGCTGGATCTTTCTGCTTCAAAGCAAAAAGATTTTATCTTCAAATACAAGAACTTTTCGTGGTTTTGATGGTTTTCAGCAAATGAACATATTTCAGCGAGCTGGAAGTTTTTTCCTTAAAAGTGTAAGATTTTATCTTAAAATACAAGACCTTTTCGTGGTTCTTGACAAATTTTGTTGGTTTTCATCTCATGAACTTATTTCAGTCAGCTCGATCTTTCTTCTTCAAAGCAAAAAGATTTTATCTTCAAATACGAGAACTTTTCGTGGTTTTGTTGGTTTTCAGCAAATGAACATATTTCAGCGAGCTGGAAGTTTTTTCCTTAATAGAGTAAGATTTTATCTTAAAATACAAGAACTTTTCGTGGTTCTTATCAATTTTTGTTGGTTTTCATCCAATGAACTTATTTCAGTCAGCTAGATCTTTCTTCTTCAAAGCAAAAAGATTTTATCTTCAAATGCAAGAACTTTTCATGGTTTTGTTGGTTTTCAGCAAATGAACATATTTCAGCGAGCTGGGAGTTTTTTCTTCAATAGCGTAAGATTTTATCTTAAAATACAAGAACTTTTCGTGGTTCTTGTCAATTTTTGTTGGTTTTCATCTAATGAACTTATTTCAGTCAGCTAGATCTTTCTTCTTCAAAGCAAAAAGATTTTATCTTCAAATACAAGAACTTTTCGTGGTTTTGATGGTTTTCAGCAAATGAACATATTTCAGCGAGTTGGAAGTTTTTTCCTTAAAAGTGTAAGATTTTATCTTAAAATACAAGAACTTTTCGTGGTTCTTGACAAATTTTGTTGGTTTTCATCTAATGAACTTATTTCAGTCAGCTAGATCTTTCTTCTTCAAAGCAAAAAGATTTTATCTTCAAATACAAGAACTTTTCGTGGTTTTGATGGTTTTCAGCAAATGAACATATTTCAGCTAGCTGGAAGTTTTTTCCTTAATAGAGTAAGATTTTATCTTAAAATACAAGAACTTTTCGTGGTTCTTGTCAATTTTTGTTGGTTTTCATCTAATGAACTTATTTCAGTCAGCTAGATCTTTCTTCTTCAAAGCAAAAAGATTTTATCTTCAAATACAAGAACTTTTCGTGGTTTTGATGGTTTTCAGCAAATGAACATATTTCAGCGAGCTGGAAGTTTTTTCCTTAATAGAGTAAGATTTTATCTTAAAATACAAGAACTTTTCGTGGTTCTTGTCAATTTTTGTTGGTTTTCATCTAATGAACTTATTTCAGTCAGCTAGATCTTTCTTCTTCAAAGCAAAAAGATTTTATCTTCAAATACAAGAACTTTTCGTGGTTTTGATGGTTTTCAGCAAATGAACATATTTCAGCGAGCTGGAAGTTTTTTCCTGAATAGAGTAAGATTTTATCTTAAAATACAAGAACTTTTCGTGGTTCTTGTCAATTTTTGTTGGTTTTCATCTCATGAACTTATTTCAGTCAGCTAGATCTTTCTTATTCAAAGCAAAAAGATTTTATCTTCAAATACAAGAACTTTTCGTGGTTTTGTTGGTTTTCAGCAAATGAACATATTCCAGCGAGCTGGAAGTTTTTTCCTTAATAGAGTAAAATTTTATCTTAAAATACAAGAACTTTTCGTGGTTCTTGTCAATTTTTGTTGGTTTTCATCTAATGAACTTATTTCAGTCAGCTAGATCTTTCTTCTTCAAAGCAAAAAGATTTTATCTTCAAATACAAGAACTTTTCATTGTTTTGATGGTTTTCAGCAAATGAACATATTTCAGCGAGATGGAAGTTTTTTCCTTAATAGCGTAAGATTTTATCTTAAAATACAATAACTTTTCGTGGTTCTTGTCAATTTTTGTTGGTTTTCATCTAATGAACTTATTTCAGTCAGCTAGATCTTTCTTCTTCAAAGCAAAAATATTTTATCTTCAAATACAAGAACTTTTCGTGGTTTTGATGGTTTTCAGCAAATGAACATATTTCAGCGAGCTGGAAGTTTTTTGCTTAATACCGTCAGATTTTATCTTAAAATACAAGAACTTTTCGTGGTTCTTGACAAATTTTGTTGGTTTTCATCTCGTGGACTTATTTCAGTCAGCAAGATCTTTCTTCTTCAAAGCAAAAAGATTTTATCTTCAAATACAAGAACTTTTCGTGGTTTTGTTGGTTTTCAGCAAATGAACAGATTTCAGGGAACTTGAAGTTTTTTCTTTAATAGCGTAAGATTTTATCTTAAAATACAAGAACTTTTCGTGGTTCTTGTCAATTTTTGTTGGTTTTCATCTGATGAACTTATTTCAGTCAGCTCGATCTTTCTTCTTCAAAGCAAAAAGATTTTATCATCAAATACAAGAACTTTTCGTGGTATTGATGGTTTTCAGCAAATGAACATATTTCAGCGAGCTGGAAGTTTTTTCCTTAATAGAGTAAGATTTTATCTTAAAATACAAGAACTTTTCGTGGTTCTTGTCAATTTTTGTTGGTTTTCATCTGATGAACTTATTTCAGTCAGCTGGATCTTTCTTCTTCAAAGCAAAAGGATTTTATCTTCAAATACAAGAACTTTTCGTGGTTTTGATGGTTTTCAGCAAATGAACATATTTCAGCGAGATGGAAGTTTTTTCCTTAATAGCGTAAGATTTTATCTTAAAATACAATAACTTTTCGTGGTTCTTGTCAATTTTTGTTGGTTTTCATCTAATGAACTTATTTCAGTCAGCTCGATCTTTCTTCTTCAAAGCAAAAAGATTTTATCTTCAAATACAAGAACTTTTCATGGTTTTGATGGTTTTCAGCAAATGAACATATTTCAGCGAGATGGAAGTTTTTTCCTTAATAGCGTAAGATTTTATCTTAAAATACAATAACTTTTCGTGGTTCTTGTCAATTTTTGTTGGTTTTCATCTAATGAACTTATTTCAGTCAGCTGGATCTTTCTGCTTCAAAGCAAAAAGATTTTATCTTCAAATACAAGAACTTTTCGTGGTTTTGATGGTTTTCAGCAAATGAACATATTTCAGCGAGCTGGAAGTTTTTTCCTTAAAAGTGTAAGATTTTATCTTAAAATACAAGACCTTTTCGTGGTTCTTGACAAATTTTGTTGGTTTTCATCTCATGAACTTATTTCAGTCAGCTCGATCTTTCTTCTTCAAAGCAAAAAGATTTTATCTTCAAATACGAGAACTTTTCGTGGTTTTGATGGTTTTCAGCAAATGAACATATTTCAGCGAGATGGAAGTTTTTTCCTTAATAGCGTAAGATTTTATCTTAAAATACAATAACTTTTCGTGGTTCTTGTCAATTTTTGTTGGTTTTCATCTAATGAACTTATTTCAGTCAGCTCGATCTTTCTTCTTCAAAGCAAAAAGATTTTATCTTCAAATACAAGAACTTTTCATGGTTTTGATGGTTTTCAGCAAATGAACATATTTCAGCGAGCTGGAAGTTTTTTCCTTAATAGCGTAAGATTTTATCTTAAAATACAAGAACTTTTCGTGGTTCTTGTCAATTTTTGTTGGTTTTCATCTGATGAACTTATTTCAGTCAGCTGGATCTTTCTTCTTCAAAGCAAAAAGATTTTATCTTCAAATACAAGAACTTTTCGTGGTTTTGTTGGTTTTCAGCAAATGAACAAATTTCAGCGAGCTGGGAGTTTTTTCTTCAATAGCGTAAGATTTTATCTTAAAATACAAGAACTTTTCGTGGTTCTTGTCAATTTTTGTTGGTTTTCATCTAATGAACTTATTTCAGTCAGCTAGATCTTTCTTCTTCAAAGCAAAAAGATTTTATCTTCAAATACAAGAACTTTTCGTGGTTTTGATGGTTTTCAGCAAATGAACATATTTCAGCGAGTTGGAAGTTTTTTCCTTAAAAGTGTAAGATTTTATCTTAAAATACAAGAACTTTTCGTGGTTCTTGACAAATTTTGTTGGTTTTCATCTAATGAACTTATTTCAGTCAGCTAGATCTTTCTTCTTCAAAGCAAAAAGATTTTATCTTCAAATACAAGAACTTTTCGTGGTTTTGATGGTTTTCAGCAAATGAACATATTTCAGCTAGCTGGAAGTTTTTTCCTTAATAGAGTAAGATTTTATCTTAAAATACAAGAACTTTTCGTGGTTCTTGTCAATTTTTGTTGGTTTTCATCTAATGAACTTATTTCAGTCAGCTAGATCTTTCTTCTTCAAAGCAAAAAGATTTTATCTTCAAATACAAGAACTTTTCGTGGTTTTGATGGTTTTCAGCAAATGAACATATTTCAGCGAGCTGGAAGTTTTTTCCTTAATAGAGTAAGATTTTATCTTAAAATACAAGAACTTTTCGTGGTTCTTGTCAATTTTTGTTGGTTTTCATCTAATGAACTTATTTCAGTCAGCTAGATCTTTCTTCTTCAAAGCAAAAAGATTTTATCTTCAAATACAAGAACTTTTCGTGGTTTTGATGGTTTTCAGCAAATGAACATATTTCAGCGAGCTGGAAGTTTTTTCCTGAATAGAGTAAGATTTTATCTTAAAATACAAGAACTTTTCGTGGTTCTTGTCAATTTTTGTTGGTTTTCATCTCATGAACTTATTTCAGTCAGCTAGATCTTTCTTATTCAAAGCAAAAAGATTTTATCTTCAAATACAAGAACTTTTCGTGGTTTTGTTGGTTTTCAGCAAATGAACATATTCCAGCGAGCTGGAAGTTTTTTCCTTAATAGAGTAAAATTTTATCTTAAAATACAAGAACTTTTCGTGGTTCTTGTCAATTTTTGTTGGTTTTCATCTAATGAACTTATTTCAGTCAGCTAGATCTTTCTTCTTCAAAGCAAAAAGATTTTATCTTCAAATACAAGAACTTTTCATTGTTTTGATGGTTTTCAGCAAATGAACATATTTCAGCGAGATGGAAGTTTTTTCCTTAATAGCGTAAGATTTTATCTTAAAATACAATAACTTTTCGTGGTTCTTGTCAATTTTTGTTGGTTTTCATCTAATGAACTTATTTCAGTCAGCTAGATCTTTCTTCTTCAAAGCAAAAATATTTTATCTTCAAATACAAGAACTTTTCGTGGTTTTGATGGTTTTCAGCAAATGAACATATTTCAGCGAGCTGGAAGTTTTTTGCTTAATACCGTCAGATTTTATCTTAAAATACAAGAACTTTTCGTGGTTCTTGACAAATTTTGTTGGTTTTCATCTCGTGGACTTATTTCAGTCAGCAAGATCTTTCTTCTTCAAAGCAAAAAGATTTTATCTTCAAATACAAGAACTTTTCGTGGTTTTGTTGGTTTTCAGCAAATGAACAGATTTCAGGGAACTTGAAGTTTTTTCTTTAATAGCGTAAGATTTTATCTTAAAATACAAGAACTTTTCGTGGTTCTTGTCAATTTTTGTTGGTTTTCATCTGATGAACTTATTTCAGTCAGCTCGATCTTTCTTCTTCAAAGCAAAAAGATTTTATCATCAAATACAAGAACTTTTCGTGGTATTGATGGTTTTCAGCAAATGAACATATTTCAGCGAGCTGGAAGTTTTTTCCTTAATAGAGTAAGATTTTATCTTAAAATACAAGAACTTTTCGTGGTTCTTGTCAATTTTTGTTGGTTTTCATCTGATGAACTTATTTCAGTCAGCTGGATCTTTCTTCTTCAAAGCAAAAAGATTTTATCTTCAAATACAAGAACTGTTCATGGTTTTGATGGTTTTCAGCAAATGAACATATTTCAGCGAGCTGGAAGTTTTTTCCTTAATAGCGTAAGATTTTATCTTAAAATACAAGAACTTTTCGTGGTTCTTGTCAATTTTTGTTGGTTTTCATCTGATGAACTTATTTCAGTCAGCTAGATCTTTCTTCTTCAAAGCAAAAAGATTTTATCTTCAAATACAAGAACTTTTCATGGTTTTGATGGTTTTCAGCAAATGAACATATTTCAGCGAGCTGGAAGTTTTTTCCTTAATAGCGTAAGATTTTATCTTAAAATACAAGAACTTTTCGTGGTTCTTGTCAATTTTTGTTGGTTTTCATCTGATGAACTTATTTCAGTCAGCTGGATCTTTCTTCTTCAAAGCAAAAAGATTTTATCTTCAAATACAAGAACTTTTCGTGGTTTTGTTGGTTTTCAGCAAATGAACAAATTTCAGCGAGCTGGGAGTTTTTTCTTCAATAGCGTAAGATTTTATCTTAAAATACAAGAACTTTTCGTGGTTCTTGTCAATTTTTGTTGGTTTTCATCTGATGAACTTATTTCAGTCAGCTCGATCTTTCTTCTTCAAAGCAAAAGGATTTTATCTTCAAATACAAGAACTTTTCGTGGTTTTGATGGTTTTCAGCAAATGAACATATTTCAGCGAGATGGAAGTTTTTTCCTTAATAGCGTAAGATTTTATCTTAAAATACAATAACTTTTCGTGGTTCTTGTCAATTTTTGTTGGTTTTCATCTAATGAACTTATTTCAGTCAGCTCGATCTTTCTTCTTCAAAGCAAAAAGATTTTATCTTCAAATACAAGAACTTTTCATGGTTTTGATGGTTTTCAGCAAATGAACATATTTCAGCGAGCTGGAAGTTTTTTCCTTAATAGCGTAAGATTTTATCTTAAAATACAAGAACTTTTCGTGGTTCTTGTCAATTTTTGTTGGTTTTCATCTGATGAACTTATTTCAGTCAGCTGGATCTTTCTTCTTCAAAGCAAAAAGATTTTATCTTCAAATACAAGAACTTTTCGTGGTTTTGTTGGTTTTCAGCAAATGAACATATTTCAGCGAGCTGGGAGTTGTTTCTTCAATAGCGTAAGATTTTATCTTAAAATACAAGAACGTTTCGTGGTTCTTGTCAATTTTTGTTGGTTTTCATCTGATGAACTTATTTCAGTCAGCTCGATCTTTCTTCTTCAAAGCAAAAGGATTTTATCTTCAAATACAAGAACTTTTCGTGGTTTTGATGGTTTTCAGCAAATCAACATATTTCAGCGAGATGGAAGTTTTTTCCTTAATAGCGTAAGATTTTATCTTAAAATACAATAACTTTTCGTGGTTCTTGTCAATTTTTGTTGGTTTTCATCTAATGAACTTATTTCAGTCAGCTGGATCTTCCTGCTTCAAAGCAAAAAGATTTTATCTTCAAATACAAGAACTTTTCGTGGTTTTGATGGTTTTCAGCAAATGAACATATTTCAGCGAGCTGGAAGTTTTTTCCTTAAAAGTGTAATATTTTATCTTAAAATACAAGACCTTTTCGTGGTTCTTGACAAATTTTGTTGGTTTTCATCGAATGAACTTATTTCAGTCAGCTCGATCTTTCTTCTTTAAAGCAAAAGGATTTTATCTTCAAATACAAGAACTTTTCGTGGTTTTGTTGGTTTTCAGCAAATGAACAGATTTCAGGGAGCAAGAAGTTTTTTCTTTAATAGCGTAAGATTTTATCTTAAAATACAAGAACTTTTCGTGGTTCTTGTCAATTTTTGCTGGTTTTCATCTCATGAACTTATTTCAGTCAGCTCGATCTTTCTTCTTCAAAGCAAAAAGATTTTATCTTCAAATACAAGAACTTTTCGTGGTTTTGATGGTTTTCAGCAAATGAACATATTTCAGCGAGCTGGAAGTTTTTTCCTTAATAGAGTAAGATTTTATCTTAAAATACAAGAACTTTTCGTGGTTCTTGTCAATTTTTGTTGGTTTTCATCGAATGAACTTATTTCAGTCAGCTAGATCTTTCTTCTTCAAAGCAAAAAGATTTTATCTTCAAATACAAGAACTTTTCGTGGTTTTGATGGTTTTCAGCAAATGAACATATTTCAGCGAGCTGCAAGTTTTTTCCTTAATAGAGTAAGATTTTATCTTAAAATACAAGAACGTTTCGTGGTTCTTGTCAATTTTTGTTGGTTTTCATCTAATGAACTTATTTCAGTCAGCTAGATCTTTCTTCTTCAAAGCAAAAAGATTTTATCTTCAAATACAAGAACTTTTCGTGGTTTTGTTGGTTTTCAGCAAATGAACAGATTTCAGCGAGCTGGGAGTTTTTTCTTCAATAGCGTAAGATTTTATCTTAAAATACAAGAACTTTTCGTGGTTCTTGTCAATTTTTGTTGGTTTTCATCTAATGAACTTATTTCAGTCAGCTCGATCTTTCTTCTTCAAAGCAAAAGGATTTTATCTTCAAATACAAGAACTTTTCGTGGTTTTGATGGTTTTCAGCAAATCAACATATTTCAGCGAGATGGAAGTTTTTTCCTTAATAGCGTAAGATTTTATCATAAAATACAATAACTTTCCGTGGTTCTTGTCAATTTTTGTTGGTTTTCATCTAATGAACTTATTTCAGTCAGCTAGATCTTACTTCTTCAAAGCAAAAAGATTTTATCTTCAAATACAAGAACTTTTCGTGGTTTTGATGGTTTTCAGCAAATGAACATATTTCAGCGAGCTGGAAGTTTTTTCCTTAATACCGTCAGATTTTATCTTAAAATACAATAACTTTTCGTGGTTCTTGTCAATTTTTGTTGGTTTTCATCTAATGAACTTATTTCAGTCAGCGAGATCTTTCAGCTTCTAAGCAAAAAGATTTTATCTTCAAATACAAGAACTTTTCGTGGTTTTGATGGTTTTCAGCAAATGAACATATTTCAGCGAGCTGGAAGTTTTTTCCTTAAAAGTGTAAGATTTTATCTTAAAATACAAGACCTTTTCGTGGTTCTTGACAAATTTTGTTGGTTTTCATCTGATGAACTTATTTCAGTCAGCTAGATCTTTCTTCTTCAAAGCAAAAAGATTTTATCTTCAAATACAAGAACTTTTCGTGGTTTTGTTGGTTTTCAGCAAATGAACAGATTTCAGGGAGCAAGAAGTTTTTTCTTTAATAGCGTAAGATTTTATCTTAAAATACAAGAACTTTTCGTGGTTCTTGTCAATTTTTGTTGGTTTTCATCTCATGAACTTATTTCAGTCAGCTAGATCTTTCTTCTTCAAAGCAAAAAGATTTTATCTTCAAATACAAGAACTTTTCGTGGTTTTGATGGTTTTCAGCAAATGAACATATTTCAGCGAGCTGGAAGTTTTTTCCTTAATAGAGTAAGATTTTATCTTAAAATACAAGAACTTTTCGTGGTTCTTGTCAATTTTTGTTGGTTTTCATCTAATGAACTTATTTCAGTCAGCTAGATCTTTCTTCTTCAAAGCAAAAAGATTTTATCTTCAAATACAAGAACTTTTCGTGGTTTTGATGGTTTTCAGCAAATGAACATATTTCAGCGAGCTGGAAGTTTTTTCCTTAATAGAGTAAGATTTTATCTTAAAATACAAGAACTTTTCGTGGTTCTTGTCAATTTTTGTTGGTTTTCATCTAATGAACTTATTTCAGTCAGCTAGATCTTTCTTCTTCAAAGCAAAAAGATTTTATCTTCAAATACAAGAACTTTTCGTGGTTTTGTTGGTTTTCAGCAAAAGAACATATTTCAGCGATCTGGGAGTTTTTTCTTTAATAGCGTAAGATTTTATCTTAAAATACAAGAACTTTTCGTGGTTCTTGTCAATTTTTGTTGGTTTTCATCTAATGAACTTATTTCAGTCAGCTAGATCTTTCTTCTTCAAAGCAAAAAGATTTTATCTTCAAATACAAGAACTTTTCATGGTTTTGATGGTTTTCAGCAAATGAACATATTTCCGCGAGCTGGAAGTTTTTTCCTTAATAGCGTAAGATTTTATCTTAAAATACAAGAACTTTTCGTGGTTTTGTTGGTTTTCAGCAAATGAACATATTTCAGCGAGATGGAAGTTTTTTTCCTTAATAGCGTAAGATTTTATCTTAAAATACAATAACTTTTCGTGGTTCTTGTCAATTTTTGTTGGTTTTCATCTAATGAACTTATTTCAGTCAGCTAGATCTTTCTGCTTCAAAGCAAAAAGATTTTATCTTCAAATACAAGAACTTTTCGTGGTTTTGATGGTTTTCAGCAAATTAACATATTTCAGCGAGCTGGAAGTTTTTTCCTTAAAAGTGCAAGATTTTATCTTAAAATACAAGACCTTTTCGTGGTTCTTGACAAATTATGTTGGTTTTCATCGAATGAACTTATTTCAGTCAGCTCGATCTTTCTGCTTCTAAGCAAAAAGATTTTATCTTCAAATACAAGAACTTTTCGTGGTTTTGTTGGTTTTCAGCAAATGAACAGATTTCAGGGAGCAAGAAGTTTTTTCTTTAATAGCGTAAGATTTTATCTTAAAATACAAGAACTTTTCGTGGTTCTTGTCAATTTTTGTTGGTTTTCATCTCATGAACTTATTTCAGTCAGCTAGATCTTTCTTCTTCAAAGCAAAAAGATTTTATCTTCAAATACAAGAACTTTTCGTGGTTTTGATGGTTTTCAGCAAATGAACATATTTCAGCGAGCTGGAAGTTTTTTCCTTAATAGAGTAAGATTTTATCTTAAAATACAAGAACATTTCGTGGTTCTTGTCAATTTTTGTTGGTTTTCATCTAATGAACTTATTTCAGTCAGCTAGATCTTTCTTCTTCAAAGCAAAAAGATTTTATCTTCAAATACAAGAACTTTTCGTGGTTTTGATGGTTTTCAGCAAATGAACATATTTCAGCGAGCTGGAAGTTTTTTCCTTAATAGAGTAAGATTTTATCTTAAAATACAAGAACTTTTCGTGGTTCTTGTCAATTTTTGTTGGTTTTCATCTAATGAACTTATTTCAGTCAGCTAGATCTTTCTTCTTCAAAGCAAAAAGATTTTATCTTCAAATACAAGAACTTTTCGTGGTTTTGTTGGTTTTCAGCAAATGAACAAATTTCAGCGAGCTGGGAGTTTTTTCTTCAATAGCGTAAGATTTTATCTTAAAATACAAGAACTTTTCGTGGTTCTTGTCAATTTTTGTTGGTTTTCATCTGATGAACTTATTTCAGTCAGCTCGATCTTTCTTCTTCAAAGCAAAAGGATTTTATCTTCAAATACAAGAACTTTTCGTGGTTTTGATGGTTTTCAGCAAATGAACATATTTCAGCGAGATGGAAGTTTTTTCCTTAATAGCGTAAGATTTTATCTTAAAATACAATAACTTTTCGTGGTTCTTGTCAATTTTTGTTGGTTTTCATCTAATGAACTTATTTCAGTCAGCTCGATCTTTCTTCTTCAAAGCAAAAGGATTTTTTCTTCAAATACAAGAACTTTTCGTTGTTTTGATGGTTTTCAGCAAATGAACATATTTCAGCGAGCTGGAAGTTTTTTCCTTAATAGCGTAAGATTTTATCTTAAAATACAAGAACTTTTCGTGGTTCTTGTCAATTTTTTCTTTGGTTTTCATCGAATGAACTTATTTCAGTCAGCTAGATCTTTCTTCTTCAAAGCAAAAAGATTTTATCTTCAAATACAAGAACTTTTCATGGTTTTGATGGTTTTCAGCAAATGAACATATTTCAGCGAGCTGGAAGTTTTTTCCTTAATAGCGTAAGATTTTATCTTAAAATACAAGAACTTTTCGTGGTTCTTGTCAATTTTTGTTGGTTTTCATCTGATGAACTTATTTCAGTCAGCTAGATCTTTCTTCTTCAAAGCAAAAAGATTTTATCTTCAAATACAAGAACTTTTCGTGGTTTTGTTGGTTTTCAGCAAATGAACATATTTCAGCGAGCTGGGAGTTGTTTCTTCAATAGCGTAAGATTTTATCTTAAAATACAAGAACGTTTCGTGGTTCTTGTCAATTTTTGTTGGTTTTCATCTGATGAACTTATTTCAGTCAGCTCGATCTTTCTTCTTCAAAGCAAAAGGATTTTATCTTCAAATACAAGAACTTTTCGTGGTTTTGATGGTTTTCAGCAAATCAACATATTTCAGCGAGATGGAAGTTTTTTCCTTAATAGCGTAAGATTTTATCTTAAAATACAATAACTTTTCGTGGTTCTTGTCAATTTTTGTTGGTTTTCATCTAATGAACTTATTTCAGTCAGCTGGATCTTTCTGCTTCAAAGCAAAAAGATTTTATCTTCAAATACAAGAACTTTTCGTGGTTTTGATGGTTTTCAGCAAATGAACATATTTCAGCGAGCTGGAAGTTTTTTCCTTAAAAGTGTAAGATTTTATCTTAAAATACAAGACCTTTTCGTGGTTCTTGACAAATTTTGTTGGTTTTCATCGAATGAACTTATTTCAGTCAGCTCGATCTTTCTTCTTTAAAGCAAAAGGATTTCATCTTCAAATACAAGAACTTTTCGTGGTTTTGTTGGTTTTCAGCAAATGAACAGATTTCAGGGAGCAAGAAGTTTTTTCTTTAATAGCGTAAGATTTTATCTTAAAATACAAGAACTTTTCGTGGTTCTTGTCAATTTTTGCTGGTTTTCATCTCATGAACTTATTTCAGTCAGCTCGATCTTTCTTCTTCAAAGCAAAAAGATTTTATCTTCAAATACAAGAACTTTTCGTGGTTTTGATGGTTTTCAGCAAATGAACATATTTCAGCGAGCTGGAAGTTTTTTCCTTAATAGAGTAAGAATTTATCTTAAAATACAAGAACTTTTCGTGGTTCTTGTCAATTTTTGTTGTTTTTCATCGAATGAACTTATTTCAGTCAGCTAGATCTTTCTTCTTCAAAGCAAAAAGATTTTATCTTCAAATACAAGAACTTTTCGTGGTTTTGATGGTTTTCAGCAAATGAACATATTTCAGCGAGCTGCAAGTTTTTTCCTTAATAGAGTAAGATTTTATCTTAAAATACAAGAACGTTTCGTGGTTCTTGTCAATTTTTGTTGGTTTTCATCTAATGAACTTATTTCAGTCAGCTAGATCTTTCTTCTTCAAAGCAAAAAGATTTTATCTTCAAATACAAGAACTTTTCGTGGTTTTGTTGGTTTTCAGCAAATGAACAGATTTCAGCGAGCTGGGAGTTTTTTCTTCAATAGCGTAAGATTTTATCTTAAAATACAAGAACTTTTCGTGGTTCTTGTCAATTTTTGTTGGTTTTCATCTAATGAACTTATTTCAGTCAGCTCGATCTTTCTTCTTCAAAGCAAAAGGATTTTATCTTCAAATACAAGAACTTTTTGTGGTTTTGATGGTTTTCAGCAAATCAACATATTTCAGCGAGATGGAAGTTTTTTCCTTAATAGCGTAAGATTTTATCATAAAATACAATAACTTTCCGTGGTTCTTGTCAATTTTTGTTGGTTTTCATCTAATGAACTTATTTCAGTCAGCTAGATCTTACTTCTTCAAAGCAAAAAGATTTTATCTTCAAATACAAGAACTTTTCGTGGTTTTGATGGTTTTCAGCAAATGAACATATTTCAGCGAGCTGGAAGTTTTTTCCTTAATACCGTCAGATTTTATCTTAAAATACAATAACTTTTCGTGGTTCTTGTCAATTTTTGTTGGTTTTCATCTAATGAACTTATTTCAGTCAGCGAGATCTTTCAGCTTCTAAGCAAAAAGATTTTATCTTCAAATACAAGAACTTTTCGTGGTTTTGATGGTTTTCAGCAAATGAACATATTTCAGCGAGCTGGAAGTTTTTTCCTTAAAAGTGTAAGATTTTATCTTAAAATACAAGACCTTTTCGTGGTTCTTGACAAATTTTGTTGGTTTTCATCTGATGAACTTATTTCAGTCAGCTAGATCTTTCTTCTTCAAAGCAAAAAGATTTTATCTTCAAATACAAGAACTTTTCGTGGTTTTGTTGGTTTTCAGCAAATGAACAGATTTCAGGGAGCAAGAAGTTTTTTCTTTAATAGCGTAAGATTTTATCTTAAAATACAAGAACTTTTCGTGGTTCTTGTCAATTTTTGTTGGTTTTCATCTCATGAACTTATTTCAGTCAGCTAGATCTTTCTTCTTCAAAGCAAAAAGATTTTATCTTCAAATACAAGAACTTTTCGTGGTTTTGATGGTTTTCAGCAAATGAACATATTTCAGCGAGCTGGAAGTTTTTTCCTTAATAGAGTAAGATTTTATCTTAAAATACAAGAACTTTTCGTGGTTCTTGTCAATTTTTGTTGGTTTTCATCTAATGAACTTATTTCAGTCAGCTAGATCTTTCTTCTTCAAAGCAAAAAGATTTTATCTTCAAATACAAGAACTTTTCGTGGTTTTGATGGTTTTCAGCAAATGAACATATTTCAGCGAGCTGGAAGTTTTTTCCTTAATAGAGTAAGATTTTATCTTAAAATACAAGAACTTTTCGTGGTTCTTGTCAATTTTTGTTGGTTTTCATCTAATGAACTTATTTCAGTCAGCTAGATCTTTCTTCTTCAAAGCAAAAAGATTTTATCTTCAAATACAAGAACTTTTCGTGGTTTTGTTGGTTTTCAGCAAAAGAACATATTTCAGCGATCTGGGAGTTTTTTCTTTAATAGCGTAAGATTTTATCTTAAAATACAAGAACTTTTCGTGGTTCTTGTCAATTTTTGTTGGTTTTCATCTAATGAACTTATTTCAGTCAGCTAGATCTTTCTTCTTCAAAGCAAAAAGATTTTATCTTCAAATACAAGAACTTTTCATGGTTTTGATGGTTTTCAGCAAATGAACATATTTCCGCGAGCTGGAAGTTTTTTCCTTAATAGCGTAAGATTTTATCTTAAAATACAAGAACTTTTCGTGGTTTTGTTGGTTTTCAGCAAATGAACATATTTCAGTGAGCTGGGAGTTTTTTCTTCAATAGCGTAAGATTTTATCTTAAAATACAAGAACTTTTCGTGGTTCTTGTCAAATTTTGTTGGTTTTCATCTGATGAACTTATTTCAGTCAGCTCGATCTTTCTTCTTCAAAGCAAAAGGATTTTATCTTCAAATACAAGAACTTTTCGTGGTTTTGATGGTTTTCAGCAAATCAACATATTTCAGCGAGATGGAAGTTTTTTCCTTAATAGCGTAAGATTTTATCTTAAAATACAATAACTTTTCGTGGTTCTTGTCAATTTTTGTTGGTTTTCATCTAATGAACTTATTTCAGTCAGCTAGATCTTTCTGCTTCAAAGCAAAAAGATTTTATCTTCAAATACAAGAACTTTTCGTGGTTTTGATGGTTTTCAGCAAATTAACATATTTCAGCGAGCTGGAAGTTTTTTCCTTAAAAGTGCAAGATTTTATCTTAAAATACAAGACCTTTTCGTGGTTCTTGACAAATTATGTTGGTTTTCATCGAATGAACTTATTTCAGTCAGCTCGATCTTTCTGCTTCTAAGCAAAAAGATTTTATCTTCAAATACAAGAACTTTTCGTGGTTTTGTTGGTTTTCAGCAAATGAACAGATTTCAGGGAGCAAGAAGTTTTTTCTTTAATAGCGTAAGATTTTATCTTAAAATACAAGAACTTTTCGTGGTTCTTGTCAATTTTTGTTGGTTTTCATCTCATGAACTTATTTCAGTCAGCTAGATCTTTCTTCTTCAAAGCAAAAAGATTTTATCTTCAAATACAAGAACTTTTCGTGGTTTTGATGGTTTTCAGCAAATGAACATATTTCAGCGAGCTGGAAGTTTTTTCCTTAATAGAGTAAGATTTTATCTTAAAATACAAGAACTTTTCGTGGTTCTTGTCAATTTTTGTTGGTTTTCATCTAATGAACTTATTTCAGTCAGCTAGATCTTTCTTCTTCAAAGCAAAAAGATTTTATCTTCAAATACAAGAACTTTTCGTGGTTTTGTTGGTTTTCAGCAAAAGAACATATTTCAGCGATCTGGGAGTTTTTTCTTTAATAGCGTAAGATTTTATCTTAAAATACAAGAACTTTTCGTGGTTCTTGTCAATTTTTGTTGGTTTTCATCTCATGAACTTATTTCAGTCAACGAGATCTTTCTGCTTCAAAGCAAAAAGATTTCATCTTCAAATACAAGAACGTTTCGTGGCTTTGTTGGTTTTCAGCAAATGAACAGATTTCAGCGAGCTGGGAGTTTTTTCTTCAATAGCGTAAGATTTTATCTTAAAATACAAGAACTTTTCGTGGTTCTTGTCAATTTTTGTTGGTTTTCATCTAATGAACTTATTTCAGTCAGCTAGATCTTTCTTCTTCAAAGCAAAAAGATTTTATCTTCAAATACAAGAACTTTTCGTGGTTTTGATGGTTTTCAGCAAATGAACATATTTCAGCGAGCTGGAAGTTTTTTCCTTAATAGAGTAAGATTTTATCTTAAAATACAAGAACTTTTCGTGGTTCTTGTCAATTTTTGTTGGTTTTCATCTAATGAACTTATTTCAGTCAGCTAGATCTTTCTTCTTCAAAGCAAAAAGATTTTATCTTCAAATACAAGAACTTTTCGTGGTTTTGTTGGTTTTCAGCAAATGAACAGATTTCAGCGAGCTGGGAGTTTTTTCTTCAATAGCGTAAGGTTTTATCTTAAAATACAAGAACTTTTCGTGGTTCTTGTCAATTTTTGTTGGTTTTCATCTAATGAACTTATTTCAGTCAGCTAGATCTTTCTTCTTCAAAGCAAAAAGATTTTATCTTCAAATACAAGAACTTTTCGTGGTTTTGATGGTTTTCAGCAAATGAACATATTTCAGCGAGCTGGAAGTTTTTTCCTTAATAGAGTAAGATTTTATCTTAAAATACAAGAACTTTTCGTGGTTCTTGTCAATTTTTGTTGGTTTTCATCTCATCAACTTATTTCAGTCAGCTAGATCTTTCTTCTTCAAAGCAAAAAGATTTTATCTTCAAATACAAGAACTTCTCGTGGTTTTGATGGTTTTCAGCAAATGAACATATTTCAGTGAGCTGGAAGTTTTTTCCTTAATAGAGTAAGATTTCATCTTAAAATACAAGAACTTTTCGTGGTTCTTGTCAATTTTTGTTGGTTTTCATCGAATGAACTTATTTCAGTCAGCTGGATCTTTCTTCCTCAAAGCAAAAAGATTTTATCTTCAAATACAAGAACTTTTCGTGGTTTTGATGGTTTTCAGCAAATGAACATATTTCAGCGAGCTGGAAGTTTTTTCCTTAATAGAGTAAGATTTTATCTTAAATTACAAGAACATTTCGTGGTTCTTGTCAATTTTTGTTGGTTTTCATCTAATGAACTTATTTCAGTCAGCTAGATCTTTCTTCTTCAAAGCAAAAAGATTTTATCTTCAAATACAAGAACTTTTCGTGGTTTTGTTGGTTTTCAGCAAATGAACAGATTTCAGGGAGCAAGAAGTTTTTTCTTTAATAGCGTAAGATTTTATCTTAAAATACAAGAACCTTTCGTGGTTCTTGTCAATTTTTGTTGGTTTTCATCTCATGAACTTATTTCAGTCAGCTGGATCTTTCTTCTTCAAAGCAAAAAGATTTTATCTTCAAATACAAGAACTTTTCGTGGTTTTGTTGGTTTTCAGCAAATGAACAGATTTCAGCGAGCTGGAAGTTTTTTCCTTAATAGAGTAAGATTTTATCTTAAAATACAAGAACTTTTCGTGGTTCTTGTCAATTTTTGTTGGTTTTCATCTCATCAACTTATTTCAGTCAGCTAGATCTTTCTTCTTCAAAGCAAAAAGATTTTATCTTCAAATACAAGAACTTCTCGTGGTTTTGATGGTTTTCAGCAAATGAACATATTTCAGTGAGCTGGAAGTTTTTTCCTTAATAGAGTAAGATTTCATCTTAAAATACAAGAACTTTTCGTGGTTCTTGTCAATTTTTGTTGGTTTTCATCGAATGAACTTATTTCAGTCAGCTGGATCTTTCTTCCTCAAAGCAAAAAGATTTTATCTTCAAATACAAGAACTTTTCGTGGTTTTGATGGTTTTCAGCAAATGAACATATTTCAGCGAGCTGGAAGTTTTTTCCTTAATAGAGTAAGATTTTATCTTAAATTACAAGAACATTTCGTGGTTCTTGTCAATTTTTGTTGGTTTTCATCTAATGAACTTATTTCAGTCAGCTAGATCTTTCTTCTTCAAAGCAAAAAGATTTTATCTTCAAATACAAGAACTTTTCGTGGTTTTGTTGGTTTTCAGCAAATGAACAGATTTCAGGGAGCAAGAAGTTTTTTCTTTAATAGCGTAAGATTTTATCTTAAAATACAAGAACCTTTCGTGGTTCTTGTCAATTTTTGTTGGTTTTCATCTCATGAACTTATTTCAGTCAGCTGGATCTTTCTTCTTCAAAGCAAAAAGATTTTATCTTCAAATACAAGAACTTTTCGTGGTTTTGTTGGTTTTCAGCAAATGAACAGATTTCAGCGAGCTGGGAGTTTTTTCCTTAATAGCGTAAGATTTTATCTTAAAATACAATAACTTTTCGTGGTTCTTGTCAATTTTTGTTGGTTTTCATCTAATGAACTTATTTCAGTCAGCTAGATCTTTCTTCTTCAAAGCAAAAAGATTTTATCTTCAAATACAAGAACTTTTCGTGGTTTTGATGGTTTTCAGCAAATGAACATATTTCAGCGAGCTGGAAGTTTTTTCCTTAATACCGTCAGATTTTATCTTAAAATACAAGAACTTTTCGTGGTTCTTGTCAATTTTTGTTGGTTTTCATCTAATGAACTTATTTCAGTCAGCTAGATCTTTCTTCTTCAAAGCAAAAAGATTTTATCTTCAAATACAAGAACTTCTCGTGGTTTTGATGGTTTTCAGCAAATGAACATATTTCAGTGAGCTGGAAGTTTTTTCCTTAATAGAGTAAGATTTCATCTTAAAATACAAGAACTTTTCGTGGTTCTTGTCAATTTTTGTTGGTTTTCATCGAATGAACTTATTTCAGTCAGCTGGATCTTTCTTCCTCAAAGCAAAAAGATTTTATCTTCAAATACAAGAACTTTTCGTGGTTTTGATGGTTATCAGCAAATGAACATATTTCAGCGAGCTGGAAGTTTTTTCCTTCATAGAGTAAGATTTTATCTTAAATTACAAGAACATTTCGTGGTTCTTGTCAATTTTTGTTGGTTTTCATCTAATGAACTTATTTCAGTCAGCTAGATCTTTCTTCTTCAAAGCAAAAAGATTTTATCTTCAAATACAAGAACTTTTCGTGGTTTTGATGGTTTTCAGCAAATGAACATATTTCAGCGAGCTGGAAGTTTTTTCCTTAAAAGTGGAAGATTTTATCTTAAACTACAAGACCTTTTCGTGGTTCTTGACAAATTTTGTTGGTTTTCATCTAATGAACTTATTTCAGTCAGCTCGATCTTTCTTCTTCAAAGCAAAAAGATTTTATCTTCAAATACAAGAACTTTTCGTGGTTTTGTTGGTTTTCAGCAAATGAACAGATTTCAGGGAGCAAGAAGTTTTTTCTTTAATAGCGTAAGATTTTATCTTAAAATACAAGAACCTTTCGTGGTTCTTGTCAATTTTTGTTGGTTTTCATCTCATGAACTTATTTCAGTCAGCTAGATCTTTCTTCTTCAAAGCAAAAAGATTTTATCTTCAAATACAAGAACTTTTCGTGGTTTTGTTGGTTTTCAGCAAATGAACAGATTTCAGCGAGCTGGGAGTTTTTTCCTTAATAGCGTAAGATTTTATCTTAAAATACAATAACTTTTCGTGGTTCTTGTCAATTTTTGTTGGTTTTCATCTAATGAACTTATTTCAGTCAGCTAGATCTTTCTTCTTCAAAGCAAAAAGATTTTATCTTCAAATACAAGAACTTTTCGTGGTTTTGATGGTTTTCAGCAAATGAACATATTTCAGCGAGCTGGAAGTTTTTTCCTTGAAAGTGTAAGATTTTATCTTAAAATACAAGACCTTTTCGTGGTTCTTGACAAATTTTGTTGGTTTTCATCTAATGAACTTATTTCAGTCAGCTAGATCTTTCTTCTTCAAAGCAAAAAGATTTTATCTTCAAATACAAGAACTTTTCGTGGTTTTGTTGGTTTTCAGCAAATGAACAGATTTCAGGGAGCAAGAAGTTTTTTCTTTAATAGCGTAAGATTTTATCTTAAAATACAAGAACTTTTCGTGGTTCTTGTCAATTTTTGTTGGTTTTCATCTAATGAACTTATTTCAGTCAGCTAGATCTTTCTTCTTCAAAGCAAAAAGATTTTATCTTCAAATACAAGAACTTTTCGTGGTTTTGATGGTTTTCAGCAAATGAACATATTTCAGCGAGCTGGAAGTTTTTTCTTTAATAGCGTAAGATTTTATCTTAAAATACAAGAACTTTTCGTGGTTCTTGTCAATTTTTGTTGGTTTTCATCTCATGAACTTATTTCAGTCAGCTAAATCTTTCTTCTTCAAAGCAAAAAGATTTTATCTTCAAATACAAGAACTTTTCGTGGTTTTGATGGTTTTCAGCAAATGAACATATTTCAGCGAGCTGGAAGTTTTTTCCTTAATAGAGTAAGATTTTATCTTAAAATACAAGAACTTTTCGTGGTTCTTGTCAATTTTTGTTGGTTTTCATCTAATGAACTTATTTCAGTCAGCTAGATCTTTCTTCTTCAAAGCAAAAAGATTTTATCTTCAAATGCAAGAACTTCTCGTGGTTTTGATGGTTTTCAGCAAATGAACATATTTCAGTGAGCTGGAAGTTTTTTCCTTAATAGAGTAAGATTTCATCTTAAAATACAAGAACTTTTCGTGGTTCTTGTCAATTTTTGTTGGTTTTCATCGAATGAACTTATTTCAGTCAGCTGGATCTTTCTTCCTCAAAGCAAAAAGATTTTATCTTCAAATACAAGAACTTTTCGTGGTTTTGATGGTTTTCAGCAAATGAACATATTTCAGCGAGCTGGAAGTTTTTTCCTTAATAGAGTAAGATTTTATCTTAAATTACAAGAACTTTTCGTGGTTCTTGTCAATTTTTGTTGGTTTTCATCTAATGAACTTATTTCAGTCAGCTAGATCTTTCTTCTTCAAAGCAAAAAGATTTTATCTTCAAATACAAGAACTTTTCGTGGTTTTGATGGTTTTCAGCAAATGAACATATTTCAGCGAGCTTGAAGTTTTTTCCTTAATGCCGTCAGATTTTATCTTAAAATACAAGAACTTTTCGTGGTTCTTGTCAATTTTTGTTGGTTTTCATCTAATGAACTTATTTCAGTCAGCTAGATCTTTCTGCTTCTAAGCAAAAAGATTTTATCTTCAAATACAAGAACTTTTCGTGGTTTTGATGGTTTTCAGCAAATGAACATATTTCAGCGAGCTGGAAGTTTTTTCCTTAATAGAGTAAGATTTTATCTTAAAATACAAGAACTTTTCGTGGTTCTTGTCAATTTTTGTTGGTTTTCATCTAATGAACTTATTTCAGTCAGCTAGATCTTTCTTCTTCAAAGCAAAAAGATTTTATCTTCAAATACAAGAACTTTTCGTGGTTTTGTTGGTTTTCAGCAAAAGAACATATTTCAGCGATCTGGGAGTTTTTTCTTTAATAGCGTAAGATTTTATCTTAAAATACAAGAACTTTTCGTGGTTCTTGTCAATTTTTGTTGGTTTTCATCTCATGAACTTATTTCAGTCAGCTAGATCTTTCTTCTTCAAAGCAAAAAGATTTTATCTTCAAATACAAGAACTTTTCGTGGTTTTGTTGGTTTTCAGCAAATGAACAGATTTCAGCGAGCTGGGAGTTTTTTCTTCAATAGTGTAAGATTTTATCTTAAAATACAAGAACTTTTCGTGGTTCTTGTCAATTTTTGTTGGTTTTCATCTAATGAACTTATTTCAGTCAGCTAGATCTTTCTTCTTCAAAGCAAAAAGATTTTATCTTCAAATACAAGAACTTTTCGTGGTTTTGATGGTTTTCAGCAAATGAACATATTTCAGCGAGCTGGAAGTTTTTTCCTTAATAGAGTAAGATTTTATCTTAAAATACAAGAACTTTTCGTGGTTCTTGTCAATTTTTGTTGGTTTTCATCTCATCAACTTATTTCAGTCAGCTAGATCTTTCTTCTTCAAAGCAAAAAGATTTTATCTTCAAATACAAGAACTTCTCGTGGTTTTGATGGTTTTCAGCAAATGAACATATTTCAGTGAGCTGGAAGTTTTTTCCTTAATAGAGTAAGATTTCATCTTAAAATACAAGAACTTTTCGTGGTTCTTGTCAATTTTTGTTGGTTTTCATCGAATGAACTTATTTCAGTCAGCTGGATCTTTCTTCCTGAAAGCAAAAAGATTTTATCTTCAAATACAAGAACTTTTCGTGGTTTTGATGGTTTTCAGCAAATGAACATATTTCAGCGAGCTGGAAGTTTTTTCCTTAATAGAGTAAGATTTTATCTTAAATTACAAGAACATTTCGTGGTTCTTGTCAATTTTTGTTGGTTTTCATCTAATGAACTTATTTCAGTCAGCTAGATCTTTCTTCTTCAAAGCAAAAAGATTTTATCTTCAAATACAAGAACTTTTCGTGGTTTTGTTGGTTTTCAGCAAATGAACAGATTTCAGGGAGCAAGAAGTTTTTTCTTTAATAGCGTAAGATTTTATCTTAAAATACAAGAACCTTTCGTGGTTCTTGTCAATTTTTGTTGGTTTTCATCTCATGAACTTATTTCAGTCAGCTGGATCTTTCTTCTTCAAAGCAAAAAGATTTTATCTTCAAATACAAGAACTTTTCGTGGTTTTGTTGGTTTTCAGCAAATGAACAGATTTCAGCGAGCTGGGAGTTTTTTCCTTAATAGCGTAAGATTTTATCTTAAAATACAATAACTTTTCGTGGTTCTTGTCAATTTTTGTTGGTTTTCATCTAATGAACTTATTTCAGTCAGCTAGATCTTTCTTCTTCAAAGCAAAAAGATTTTATCTTCAAATACAAGAACTTTTCGTGGTTTTGATGGTTTTCAGCAAATGAACATATTTCAGCGAGCTGGAAGTTTTTTCCTTAATACCGTCAGATTTTATCTTAAAATACAAGAACTTTTCGTGGTTCTTGTCAATTTTTGTTGGTTTTCATCTAATGAACTTATTTCAGTCAGCTAGATCTTTCTTCTTCAAAGCAAAAAGATTTTATCTTCAAATACAAGAACTTCTCGTGGTTTTGATGGTTTTCAGCAAATGAACATATTTCAGTGAGCTGGAAGTTTTTTCCTTAATAGAGTAAGATTTCATCTTAAAATACAAGAACTTTTCGTGGTTCTTGTCAATTTTTGTTGGTTTTCATCGAATGAACTTATTTCAGTCAGCTGGATCTTTCTTCCTCAAAGCAAAAAGATTTTATCTTCAAATACAAGAACTTTTCGTGGTTTTGATGGTTATCAGCAAATGAACATATTTCAGCGAGCTGGAAGTTTTTTCCTTCATAGAGTAAGATTTTATCTTAAATTACAAGAACATTTCGTGGTTCTTGTCAATTTTTGTTGGTTTTCATCTAATGAACTTATTTCAGTCAGCTAGATCTTTCTTCTTCAAAGCAAAAAGATTTTATCTTCAAATACAAGAACTTTTCGTGGTTTTGATGGTTTTCAGCAAATGAACATATTTCAGCGAGCTGGAAGTTTTTTCCTTAAAAGTGGAAGATTTTATCTTAAACTACAAGACCTTTTCGTGGTTCTTGACAAATTTTGTTGGTTTTCATCTAATGAACTTATTTCAGTCAGCTCGATCTTTCTTCTTCAAAGCAAAAAGATTTTATCTTCAAATACAAGAACTTTTCGTGGTTTTGTTGGTTTTCAGCAAATGAACAGATTTCAGGGAGCAAGAAGTTTTTTCTTTAATAGCGTAAGATTTTATCTTAAAATACAAGAACCTTTCGTGGTTCTTGTCAATTTTTGTTGGTTTTCATCTCATGAACTTATTTCAGTCAGCTAGATCTTTCTTCTTCAAAGCAAAAAGATTTTATCTTCAAATACAAGAACTTTTCGTGGTTTTGTTGGTTTTCAGCAAATGAACAGATTTCAGCGAGCTGGGAGTTTTTTCCTTAATAGCGTAAGATTTTATCTTAAAATACAATAACTTTTCGTGGTTCTTGTCAATTTTTGTTGGTTTTCATCTAATGAACTTATTTCAGTCAGCTAGATCTTTCTTCTTCAAAGCAAAAAGATTTTATCTTCAAATACAAGAACTTTTCGTGGTTTTGATGGTTTTCAGCAAATGAACATATTTCAGCGAGCTGGAAGTTTTTTCCTTGAAAGTGTAAGATTTTATCTTAAAATACAAGACCTTTTCGTGGTTCTTGACAAATTTTGTTGGTTTTCATCTAATGAACTTATTTCAGTCAGCTAGATCTTTCTTCTTCAAAGCAAAAAGATTTTATCTTCAAATACAAGAACTTTTCGTGGTTTTGTTGGTTTTCAGCAAATGAACAGATTTCAGGGAGCAAGAAGTTTTTTCTTTAATAGCGTAAGATTTTATCTTAAAATACAAGAACTTTTCGTGGTTCTTGTCAATTTTTGTTGGTTTTCATCTAATGAACTTATTTCAGTCAGCTAGATCTTTCTTCTTCAAAGCAAAAAGATTTTATCTTCAAATACAAGAACTTTTCGTGGTTTTGATGGTTTTCAGCAAATGAACAAAATTCAGCGAGCTGGAAGTTTTTTCTTTAATAGCGTAAGATTTTATCTTAAAATACAAGAACTTTTCGTGGTTCTTGTCAATTTTTGTTGGTTTTCATCTCATGAACTTATTTCAGTCAGCTAGATCTTTCTTCTTCAAAGCAAAAAGATTTTATCTTCAAATACAAGAACTTTTCGTGGTTTTGATGGTTTTCAGCAAATGAACATATTTCAGCGAGCTGGAAGTTTTTTCCTTAATAGAGTAAGATTTTATCTTAAAATACAAGAACTTTTCGTGGTTCTTGTCAATTTTTGTTGGTTTTCATCTAATGAACTTATTTCAGTCACCTAGATCTTTCTTCTTCAAAGCAAAAAGATTTTATCTTCAAATGCAAGAACTTCTCGTGGTTTTGATGGTTTTCAGCAAATGAACATATTTCAGTGAGCTGGAAGTTTTTTCCTTAATAGAGTAAGATTTCATCTTAAAATACAAGAACTTTTCGTGGTTCTTGTCAATTTTTGTTGGTTTTCATCGAATGAACTTATTTCAGTCAGCTGGATCTTTCTTCCTCAAAGCAAAAAGATTTTATCTTCAAATACAAGAACTTTTCGTGGTTTTGATGGTTTTCAGCAAATGAACATATTTCAGCGAGCTGGAAGTTTTTTGCTTAATAGAGTAAGATTTTATCTTAAATTACAAGAACTTTTCGTGGTTCTTGTCAATTTTTGTTGGTTTTCATCTAATGAACTTATTTCAGTCAGCTAGATCTTTCTTCTTCAAAGCAAAAAGATTTTATCTTCAAATACAAGAACTTTTCGTGGTTTTGTTGGTTTTCAGCAAATGAACAGATTTCAGCGAGCTGGGAGTTTTTTCTTCAATAGCGTAAGATTTTATCTTAAAATACAAGAACTTTTCGTGGTTCTTGTCAATTTTTGTTGGTTTTCATCTAATGAACTTATTTCAGTCAGCTCGATCTTTCTTCTTCAAAGCAAAAGGATTTTATCTTCAAATACAAGAACTTTTCGTGGTTTTGATGGTTTTCAGCAAATCAACATATTTCAGCGAGATGGAAGTTTTTTCCTTAATAGCGTAAGATTTTATCTTAAAATACAATAACTTTTCGTGGTTCTTGTCAATTTTTGTTGGTTTTCATCTAATGAACTTATTTCAGTCAGCTAGATCTTTCTTCTTCAAAGCAAAAAGATTTTATCTTCAAATACAAGAACTTTTCGTGGTTTTGATGGTTTTCAGCAAATGAACATATTTCAGCGAGCTTGAAGTTTTTTCCTTAATGCCGTCAGATTTTATCTTAAAATACAAGAACTTTTCGTGGTTCTTGTCAATTTTGGTTGGTTTTCATCTAATGAACTTATTTCAGTCAGCTGGATCTTTCTGCTTCTAAGCAAAAAGATTTTATCTTCAAATACAAGAACTTTTCGTGGTTTTGATGGTTTTCAGCAAATGAACATATTTCAGCGAGCTGGAAGTTTTTTCCTTAATAGAGTAAGATTTTATCTTAAAATACAAGAACTTTTCGTGGTTCTTGTCAATTTTTGTTGGTTTTCATCTAATGAACTTATTTCAGTCAGCTAGATCTTTCTTCTTCAAAGCAAAAAGATTTTATCTTCAAATACAAGAACTTTTCGTGGTTTTGTTGGTTTTCAGCAAAAGAACATATTTCAGCGATCTGGGAGTTTTTTCTTTAATAGCGTAAGATTTTATCTTAAAATACAAGAACTTTTCGTGGTTCTTGTCAATTTTTGTTGGTTTTCATCTCATGAACTTATTTCAGTCAGCTAGATCTTTCTTCTTCAAAGCAAAAAGATTTTATCTTCAAATACAAGAACTTTTCGTGGTTTTGATGGTTTTCAGCAAATGAACATATTTCAGCGAGCTGGAAGTTTTTTCCTTAATAGAGTAAGATTTCATCTTAAAATACAAGAACTTTTCGTGGTTCTTGTCAATTTTTGTTGGTTTTCATCGAATGAACTTATTTCAGTCAGCTGGATCTTTCTTCTTCAAAGCAAAAAGATTTTATCTTCAAATACAAGAACTTTTCGTGGTTTTGATGGTTTTCAGCAAATGAACATATTTCAGCGAGCTGGAAGTTTTTTCCTTAATACCGTCAGATTTTATCTTAAAATACAAGAACTTTTCGTGGTTCTTGTCAATTTTTGTTGGTTTTCATCTAATGAACTTATTTCAGTCAGCTAGATCTTTCTTCTTCAAAGCAAAAAGATTTTATCTTCAAATACAAGAACTTTTCGTGGTTTTGATGGTTTTCAGCAAATGAACATATTTCAGCGAGCTGGAAGTTTTTTCCTTAAAAGTGGAAGATTTTATCTTAAAATACAAGACCTTTTCGTGGTTCTTGACAAATTTTGTTGGTTTTCATCTGATGAACTTATTTCAGTCAGCCAGATCTTTCTTCTTCAAAGCAAAAAGATTTTATCTTCAAATACAAGAACGTTTCGTGGTTTTGATGGTTTTCAGCAAATGAACATATTTCAGCGAGCTGGAAGTTTTTTCCTTAAAAGTGGAAGATTTTATCTTAAAATACAAGACCTTTTCGTGGTTCTTGACAAATTTTGTTGGTTTTCATCTAATGAACTTATTTCAGTCAGCTCGATCTTTCTTCTTCAAAGCAAAAAGATTTTATCTTCAAATACAAGAACTTTTCGTGGTTTTGTTGGTTTTCAGCAAATGAACAGATTTCAGGGTGCAAGAAGTTTTTTCTTTAATAGCGTAAGATTTTATCTTAAAATACAAGAACCTTTCGTGGTTCTTGTCAATTTTTGTTGGTTTTCATCTCATGAACTTATTTCAGTCAGCTAGATCTTTCCTCTTCAAAGCAAAAAGATTTTATCTTCAAATACAAGAACTTTTCATGGTTTTGTTGGTTTTCAGCAAATGAACAGATTTCAGCGAGCTGGGAGTTTTTTCTTCAATAGCGTAAGATTTTATCTTAAAATACAAGAACCTTTCGTGGTTCTTGTCAATTTTTGTTGGTTTTCATCTCATGAACTTATTTCAGTCAGCTGGATCTTTCTTCTTCAAAGCAAAAAGATTTTATCTTCAAATACAAGAACTTTTCGTAGTTTTGTTGGTTTTCAGCAAATGAACAGATTTCAGCGAGCTGGGAGTTTTTTCCTTAATAGCGTAAGATTTTATCTTAAAATACAAGAACTTTTCGTGGTTCTTGTCAATTTTTGTTGGTTTTCATCTAATGAACTTATTTCAGTCAGCTCGATCTTTCTTCTTCAAAGCAAAAAGATTTTATCTTCAAATACAAGAACTTTTCGTGGTTTTGATGGTTTTCAGCAAATGAACATATTTCAGCGAGCTGGAAGTTTTTTCCTTAATACCGTCAGATTTTATCTTAAAATACAAGAACTTTTCGTGGTTCTTGTCAATTTTTGTTGGTTTTCATCTAATGAACTTATTTCAGTCAGCTAGATCTTTCTTCTTCAAAGCAAAAAGATTTTATCTTCAAATACAAGAACTTCTCGTGGTTTTGATGGTTTTCAGCAAATGAACATATTTCAGCGAGCGCGAAGTTTTCTCTTTAATAGCGTCAGATTTTATCTCAAAATACAAGAACTTTTCGTAGTTCTTCTCAATTTTTGTTGGTTTTCATCGAATGAACTTATTTCAGTCAGCGAGATCTTTCTTCTACAAAGCAAAAAGATTTTATCTTAAAATACAAGAACTTTTCGTGGTTCTTGTCAATTTTTGTTGGTTTTCATCGAATGAACTTATTTCAGTCAGCTAGATCTTTCTTCTTCAAAGCAAAAAGATTTTATCTTCAAATACAAGAACTTTTCGTGGTTTTGATGGTTTTCAGCAAATGAACATATTTCAGCGAGCTGGAAGTTTTTTCCTTAATAGAGTAAGATTTCATCTTAAAATACAAGAACTTTTCGTGGTTCTTGTCAATTTTTGTTGGTTTTCATCGAATGAACTTATTTCAGTCAGCTGGATCTTTCTTCTTCAAAGCAAAAAGATTTTATCTTCAAATACAAGAACTTTTCGTGGTTTTGATGGTTTTCAGCAAATGAACATATTTCAGCGAGCTGGAAGTTTTTTCCTTAATACCGTCAGATTTTATCTTAAAATACAAGAACTTTTCGTGGTTCTTGTCAATTTTTGTTGGTTTTCATCTAATGAACTTATTTCAGTCAGCTAGATCTTTCTTCTTCAAAGCAAAAAGATTTTATCTTCAAATACAAGAACTTTTCGTGGTTTTGATGGTTTTCAGCAAATGAACATATTTCAGCGAGCTGGAAGTTTTTTTCCTTAAAAGTGGAAGATTTTATCTTAAAATACAAGACCTTTTCGTGGTTCTTGACAAATTTTGTTGGTTTTCATCTGATGAACTTATTTCAGTCAGCCAGATCTTTCTTCTTCAAAGCAAAAAGATTTTATCTTCAAATACAAGAACGTTTCGTGGTTTTGATGGTTTTCAGCAAATGAACATATTTCAGCGAGCTGGAAGTTTTTTCCTTAAAAGTGGAAGATTTTATCTTAAAATACAAGACCTTTTCGTGGTTCTTGACAAATTTTGTTGGTTTTCATCTAATGAACTTATTTCAGTCAGCTCGATCTTTCTTCTTCAAAGCAAAAAGATTTTATCTTCAAATACAAGAACTTTTCGTGGTTTTGTTGGTTTTCAGCAAATGAACAGATTTCAGGGTGCAAGAAGTTTTTCCTTTAATAGCGTAAGATTTTATCTTAAAATACAAGAACCTTTCGTGGTTCTTGTCAATTTTTGTTGGTTTTCATCTCATGAACTTATTTCAGTCAGCTAGATCTTTCCTCTTCAAAGCAAAAAGATTTTATCTTCAAATACAAGAACTTTTCGTGGTTTTGTTGGTTTTCAGCAAATGAACAGATTTCAGCGAGCTGGGAGTTTTTTCTTCAATAGCGTAAGATTTTATCTTAAAATACAAGAACTTTTCGTGGTTCTTGTCAATTTTTGTTGGTTTTCATCTAATGAACTTATTTCAGTCAGCTCGATCTTTCTTCTTCAAAGCAAAAGGATTTTATCTTCAAATACAAGAACTTTTCGTGGTTTTGATGGTTTTCAGCAAATCAACATATTTCAGCGAGATGGAAGTTTTTTCCTTAATAGCGTAAGATTTTATCTTAAAATACAAGAACCTTTCGTGGTTCTTGTCAATTTTTGTTGGTTTTCATCTCATGAACTTATTTCAGTCAGCTGGATCTTTCTTCTTCAAAGCAAAAAGATTTTATCTTCAAATACAAGAACTTTTCGTGGTTTTGTTGGTTTTCAGCAAATGAACAGATTTCAGCGAGCTGGGAGTTTTTTCCTTAATAGCGTAAGATTTTATCTTAAAATACAATAACTTTTCGTGGTTCTTGTCAATTTTTGTTGGTTTTCATCTAATGAACTTATTTCAGTCAGCTAGATCTTTCTTCTTCAAAGCAAAAAGATTTTATCTTCAAATACAAGAACTTTTCGTGGTTTTGATGGTTTTCAGCAAATGAACATATTTCAGCGAGCTGGAAGTTTTTTCCTTAATACCGTCAGATTTTATCTTAAAATACAAGAACTTTTCGTGGTTCTTGTCAATTTTTGTTGGTTTTCATCTAATGAACTTATTTCAGTCAGCTAGATCTTTCTTCTTCAAAGCAAAAAGATTTTATCTTCAAATACAAGAACTTCTCGTGGTTTTGATGGTTTTCAGCAAATGAACATATTTCAGTGAGCTGGAAGTTTTTTCCTTAATAGAGTAAGATTTCATCTTAAAATACAAGAACTTTTCGTGGTTCTTGTCAATTTTTGTTGGTTTTCATCTCATGAACTTATTTCAGTCAGCTGGATCTTTCTTCCTCAAAGCAAAAAGATTTTATCTTCAAATACAAGAACTTTTCGTGGTTTTGATGGTTTTCAGCAAATGAACATATTTCAGCGAGCTGGAAGTTTTTTGCTTCATACCGTCAGATTTTATCTTAAAATACAAGAACTTTTCGTGGTTCTTGTCAATTTTTGTTGGTTTTCATCTAATGAACTTATTTCAGTCAGCTAGATCTTTCTTCTTCAAAGCAAAAAGATTTTATCTTCAAATACAAGAACTTTTCGTGGTTTTGATGGTTTTCAGCAAATGAACATATTTCAGCGAGCTGGAAGTTTTTTCCTTAATAGAGTAAGATTTTATCTTAAAATACAAGAACTTTTCGTGGTTCTTGTCAATTTTTGTTGGTTTTCATCTAATGAACTTATTTCAGTCAGCTAGATCTTTCTTCTTCAAAGCAAAAAGATTTTATCTTCAAATACAAGAACTTTTCGTGGTTTTGTTGGTTTTCAGCAAAAGAACATATTTCAGCGATCTGGGAGTTTTTTCTTTAATAGCGTAAGATTTTATCTTAAAATACAAGAACTTTTCGTGGTTCTTGTCAATTTTTGTTGGTTTTCATCTCATGAACTTATTTCAGTCAGCTAGATCTTTCTTCTTCAAAGCAAAAAGATTTTATCTTCAAATACAAGAACTTTTCGTGGTTTTGTTGGTTTTCAGCAAATGAACAGATTTCAGCGAGCTGGGAGTTTTTTCTTCAATAGTGTAAGATTTTATCTTAAAATACAAGAACTTTTCGTGGTTCTTGTCAATTTTTGTTGGTTTTCATCGAATGAACTTATTTCAGTCAGCCAGATCTTTCTTCTTCAAAGCAAAAAGATTTTATCTTCAAATACAAGAACTTTTCGTGGTTTTGATGGTTTTCAGCAAATGAACATATTTCAGCGAGCTGGAAGTTTTTTCCTTAATAGAGTAAGATTTCATCTTAAAATACAAGAACTTTTCGTGGTTCTTGTCAATTTTTGTTGGTTTTCATCGAATGAACTTATTTCAGTCAGCTGGATCTTTCTTCTTCAAAGCAAAAAGATTTTATCTTCAAATACAAGAACTTTTCGTGGTTTTGATGGTTTTCAGCAAATGAACATATTTCAGCGAGCTGGAAGTTTTTTCCTTAATACCGTCAGATTTTATCTTAAAATACAAGAACTTTTCGTGGTTCTTGTCAATTTTTGTTGGTTTTCATCTAATGAACTTATTTCAGTCAGCTAGATCTTTCTTCTTCAAAGCAAAAAGATTTTATCTTCAAATACAAGAACTTTTCGTGGTTTTGATGGTTTTCAGCAAATGAACATATTTCAGCGAGCTGGAAGTTTTTTCCTTAAAAGTGGAAGATTTTATCTTAAAATACAAGACCTTTTCGTGGTTCTTGACAAATTTTGTTGGTTTTCATCTGATGAACTTATTTCAGTCAGCCAGATCTTTCTTCTTCAAAGCAAAAAGATTTTATCTTCAAATACAAGAACGTTTCGTGGTTTTGATGGTTTTCAGCAAATGAACATATTTCAGCGAGCTGGAAGTTTTTTCCTTAAAAGTGGAAGATTTTATCTTAAAATACAAGACCTTTTCGTGGTTCTTGACAAATTTTGTTGGTTTTCATCTAATGAACTTATTTCAGTCAGCTCGATCTTTCTTCTTCAAAGCAAAAAGATTTTATCTTCAAATACAAGAACTTTTCGTGGTTTTGTTGGTTTTCAGCAAATGAACAGATTTCAGGGTGCAAGAAGTTTTTTCTTTAATAGCGTAAGATTTTATCTTAAAATACAAGAACCTTTCGTGGTTCTTGTCAATTTTTGTTGGTTTTCATCTCATGAACTTATTTCAGTCAGCTAGATCTTTCCTCTTCAAAGCAAAAAGATTTTATCTTCAAATACAAGAACTTTTCGTGGTTTTGTTGGTTTTCAGCAAATGAACAGATTTCAGCGAGCTGGGAGTTTTTTCTTCAATAGCGTAAGATTTTATCTTAAAATACAAGAACTTTTCGTGGTTCTTGTCAATTTTTGTTGGTTTTCATCTAATGAACTTATTTCAGTCAGCTCGATCTTTCTTCTTCAAAGCAAAAGGATTTTATCTTCAAATACAAGAACTTTTCGTGGTTTTGATGGTTTTCAGCAAATGAACATATTTCAGCGAGCTGGAAGTTTTTTCCTTAATACCGTCAGATTTTATCTTAAAATACAAGAACTTTTCGTGGTTCTTGTCAATTTTTGTTGGTTTTCATCTAATGAACTTATTTCAGTCAGCTAGATCTTTCTTCTTCAAAGCAAAAAGATTTTATCTTCAAATACAAGAACTTCTCGTGGTTTTGATGGTTTTCAGCAAATGAACATATTTCAGTGAGCTGGAAGTTTTTTCCTTAATAGAGTAAGATTTCATCTTAAAATACAAGACCTTTTCGTGGTTCTTGTCAATTTTTGTTGGTTTTCATCTCATGAACTTATTTCAGTCAGCTGGATCTTTCTTCCTCAAAGCAAAAAGATTTTATCTTCAAATACAAGAACTTTTCGTGGTTTTGATGGTTTTCAGCAAATGAACATATTTCAGCGAGCTGGAAGTTTTTTGCTCAATACCGTCAGATTTTATCTTAAAATACAAGAACTTTTCGTGGTTCTTGTCAATTTTTGTTGGTTTTCATCTAATGAACTTATTTCAGTCAGCTAGATCTTTCTTCTTCAAAGCAAAAAGATTTTATCTTCAAATACAAGAACTTTTCGTGGTTTTGATGGTTTTCAGCAAATGAACATATTTCAGCGAGCTGGAAGTTTTTTCCTTAATAGAGTAAGATTTTATCTTAAAATACAAGAACTTTTCGTGGTTCTTGTCAATTTTTGTTGGTTTTCATCTAATGAACTTATTTCAGTCAGCTAGATCTTTCTTCTTCAAAGCAAAAAGATTTTATCTTCAAATACAAGAACTTTTCGTGGTTTTGTTGGTTTTCAGCAAAAGAACATATTTCAGCGATCTGGGAGTTTTTTCTTTAATAGCGTAAGATTTTATCTTAAAATACAAGAACTTTTCGTGGTTCTTGTCAATTTTTGTTGGTTTTCATCTCATGAACTTATTTCAGTCAGCTAGATCTTTCTTCTTCAAAGCAAAAAGATTTTATCTTCAAATACAAGAACTTTTCGTGGTTTTGTTGGTTTTCAGCAAATGAACAGATTTCAGCGAGCTGGGAGTTTTTTCTTCAATAGTGTAAGATTTTATCTTAAAATACAAGAACTTTTCGTGGTTCTTGTCAATTTTTGTTGGTTTTCATCTAATGAACTTATTTCAGTCAGCTAGATCTTTCTTCTTCAAAGCAAAAAGATTTTATCTTCAAATACAAGAACTTTTCGTGGTTTTGATGGTTTTCAGCAAATGAACATATTTCAGCGAGCTGGAAGTTTTTTCCTTAATAGAGTAAGATTTCATCTTAAAATACAAGAACTTTTCGTGGTTCTTGTCAATTTTTGTTGGTTTTCATCGAATGAACTTATTTCAGTCAGCTGGATCTTTCTTCTTCAAAGCAAAAAGATTTTATCTTCAAATACAAGAACTTTTCGTGGTTTTGATGGTTTTCAGCAAATGAACATATTTCAGCGAGCTGGAAGTTTTTTCCTTAATACCGTCAGATTTTATCTTAAAATACAAGAACTTTTCGTGGTTCTTGTCAATTTTTGTTGGTTTTCATCTAATGAACTTATTTCAGTCAGCTAGATCTTTCTTCTTCAAAGCAAAAAGATTTTATCTTCAAATACAAGAACTTTTCGTGGTTTTGATGGTTTTCAGCAAATGTACATATTTCAGCGAGCTGGAAGTTTTTTCCTTAAAAGTGGAAGATTTTATCTTAAAATACAAGACCTTTTCGTGGTTCTTGACAAATTTTGTTGGTTTTCATCTGATGAACTTATTTCAGTCAGCCAGATCTTTCTTCTTCAAAGCAAAAAGATTTTATCTTCAAATACAAGAACGTTTCGTGGTTTTGATGGTTTTCAGCAAATGAACATATTTCAGCGAGCTGGAAGTTTTTTCCTTAAAAGTGGAAGATTTTATCTTAAAATACAAGACCTTTTCGTGGTTCTTGACAAATTTTGTTGGTTTTCATCTAATGAACTTATTTCAGTCAGCTCGATCTTTCTTCTTCAAAGCAAAAAGATTTTATCTTCAAATACAAGAACTTTTCGTGGTTTTGTTGGTTTTCAGCAAATGAACAGATTTCAGGGTGCAAGAAGTTTTTTCTTCAATAGCGTAAGATTTTATCTTAAAATACAAGAACCTTTCGTGGTTCTTGTCAATTTTTGTTGGTTTTCATCTCATGAACTTATTTCAGTCAGCGAGATCTTTCCTCTTCAAAGCAAAAAGATTTTATCTTCAAATACAAGAACTTTTCGTGGTTTTGTTGGTTTTCAGCAAATGAACAGATTTCAGCGAGCTGGGAGTTTTTTCTTCAATAGCGTAAGATTTTATCTTAAAATACAAGAACTTTTCGTGGTTCTTGTCAATTTTTGTTGGTTTTCATCTGATGAACTTATTTCAGTCAGCTCGATCTTTCTTCTTCAAAGCAAAAGGATTTTATCTTCAAATACAAGAACTTTTCGTGGTTTTGATGGTTTTCAGCAAATCAACATATTTCAGCGAGATGGAAGTTTTTTCCTTAATAGCGTAAGATTTTATCTTAAAATACAAGAACCTTTCGTGGTTCTTGTCAATTTTTGTTGGTTTTCATCTCATGAACTTATTTCAGTCAGCTGGATCTTTCTTCTTCAAAGCAAAAAGATTTTATCTTCAAATACAAGAACTTTTCGTGGTTTTGTTGGTTTTCAGCAAATGAACAGATTTCAGCGAGCTGGGAGTTTTTTCCTTAATAGCGTAAGATTTTATCTTAAAATACAATAACTTTTCGTGGTTCTTGTCAATTTTTGTTGGTTTTCATCTCATGAACTTATTTCAGTCAGCTAGATCTTTCTTCTTCAAAGCAAAAAGATTTTATCTTCAAATACAAGAACTTTTCGTGGTTTTGATGGTTTTCAGCAAATGAACATATTTCAGCGAGCTGGAAGTTTTTTCCTTCATACCGTCAGATTTTATCTTAAAATACAAGAACTTTTCGTGGTTCTTGTCAATTTTTGTTGGTTTTCATCTAATGAACTTATTTCAGTCAGCTAGATCTTTCTTCTTCAAAGCAAAAAGATTTTATCTTCAAATACAAGAACTTCTCGTGGTTTTGATGGTTTTCAGCAAATGAACATATTTCAGTGAGCTGGAAGTTTTTTCCTTAATAGAGTAAGATTTCATCTTAAAATACAAGAACTTTTCGTGGTTCTTGTCAATTTTTGTTGGTTTTCATCGAATGAACTTATTTCAGTCAGCTGGATCTTTCTTCTTCAAAGCAAAAAGATTTTATCTTCAAATACAAGAACTTTTCGTGGTTTTGTTGGTTTTCAGCAAATGAACAGATTTCAGGGAGCAAGAAGTTTTTTCTTTAATAGCGTAAGATTTTATCTTAAAATACAAGAACCTTTCGTGGTTCTTGTCAATTTTTGTTGGTTTTCATCTCATGAACTTATTTCAGTCAGCTAGATCTTTCTTCTTCAAAGCAAAAAGATTTTATCTTCAAATACAAGAACTTTTCGTGGTTTTGATGGTTTTCAGCAAATGAACATATTTCAGCGAGCTGGAAGTTTTTTCCTTGAAAGTGTAAGATTTTATCTTAAAATACAAGAACCTTTCGTGGTTCTTGTCAATTTTTGTTGGTTTTCATCTCATGAACTTATTTCAGTCAGCTAGATCTTTCTTCTTCAAAGCAAAAAGATTTTATCTTCAAATACAAGAACTTTTCGTGGTTTTGATGGTTTTCAGCAAATGAACATATTTCAGCGAGCTGGAAGTTTTTTCCTTAATAGAGTAAGATTTCATCTTAAAATACAAGAACTTTTCGTGGTTCTTGTCAATTTTTGTTGGTTTTCATCGAATGAACTTATTTCAGTCAGCTGGATCTTTCTTCTTCAAAGCAAAAAGATTTTATCTTCAAATACAAGAACTTTTCGTGGTTTTGATGGTTTTCAGCAAATGAACATATTTCAGCGAGCTGGAAGTTTTTTCCTTAATACCGTCAGATTTTATCTTAAAATACAAGAACTTTTCGTGGTTCTTGTCAATTTTTGTTGGTTTTCATCTAATGAACTTATTTCAGTCAGCTAGATCTTTCTTCTTCAAAGCAAAAAGATTTTATCTTCAAATACAAGAACTTTTCGTGGTTTTGATGGTTTTCAGCAAATGTACATATTTCAGCGAGCTGGAAGTTTTTTCCTTAAAAGTGGAAGATTTTATCTTAAAATACAAGACCTTTTCGTGGTTCTTGACAAATTTTGTTGGTTTTCATCCGATGAACTTATTTCAGTCAGCCAGATCTTTCTTCTTCAAAGCAAAAAGATTTTATCTTCAAATACAAGAACGTTTCGTGGTTTTGATGGTTTTCAGCAAATGAACATATTTCAGCGAGCTGGAAGTTTTTTCCTTAAAAGTGGAAGATTTTATCTTAAAATACAAGACCTTTTCGTGGTTCTTGACAAATTTTGTTGGTTTTCATCTAATGAACTTATTTCAGTCAGCTCGATCTTTCTTCTTCAAAGCAAAAAGATTTTATCTTCAAATACAAGAACTTTTCGTGGTTTTGTTGGTTTTCAGCAAATGAACAGATTTCAGGGTGCAAGAAGTTTTTTCTTCAATAGCGTAAGATTTTATCTTAAAATACAAGAACCTTTCGTGGTTCTTGTCAATTTTTGTTGGTTTTCATCTCATGAACTTATTTCAGTCAGCGAGATCTTTCCTCTTCAAAGCAAAAAGATTTTATCTTCAAATACAAGAACTTTTCGTGGTTTTGTTGGTTTTCAGCAAATGAACAGATTTCAGCGAGCTGGGAGTTTTTTCTTCAATAGCGTAAGATTTTATCTTAAAATACAAGAACTTTTCGTGGTTCTTGTCAATTTTTGTTGGTTTTCATCTGATGAACTTATTTCAGTCAGCTCGATCTTTCTTCTTCAAAGCAAAAGGATTTTATCTTCAAATACAAGAACTTTTCGTGGTTTTGATGGTTTTCAGCAAATCAACATATTTCAGCGAGATGGAAGTTTTTTCCTTAATAGCGTAAGATTTTATCTTAAAATACAAGAACCTTTCGTGGTTCTTGTCAATTTTTGTTGGTTTTCATCTCATGAACTTATTTCAGTCAGCTGGATCTTTCTTCTTCAAAGCAAAAAGATTTTATCTTCAAATACAAGAACTTTTCGTGGTTTTGTTGGTTTTCAGCAAATGAACAGATTTCAGCGAGCTGGGAGTTTTTTCCTTAATAGCGTAAGATTTTATCTTAAAATACAATAACTTTTCGTGGTTCTTGTCAATTTTTGTTGGTTTTCATCTCATGAACTTATTTCAGTCAGCTAGATCTTTCTTCTTCAAAGCAAAAAGATTTTATCTTCAAATACAAGAACTTTTCGTGGTTTTGATGGTTTTCAGCAAATGAACATATTTCAGCGAGCTGGAAGTTTTTTCCTTAATACCGTCAGATTTTATCTTAAAATACAAGAACTTTTCGTGGTTCTTGTCAATTTTTGTTGGTTTTCATCTAATGAACTTATTTCAGTCAGCTAGATCTTTCTTCTTCAAAGCAAAAAGATTTTATCTTCAAATACAAGAACTTCTCGTGGTTTTGATGGTTTTCAGCAAATGAACATATTTCAGTGAGCTGGAAGTTTTTTCCTTAATAGAGTAAGATTTCATCTTAAAATACAAGAACTTTTCGTGGTTCTTGTCAATTTTTGTTGGTTTTCATCGAATGAACTTATTTCAGTCAGCTGGATCTTTCTTCTTCAAAGCAAAAAGATTTTATCTTCAAATACAAGAACTTTTCGTGGTTTTGTTGGTTTTCAGCAAATGAACAGATTTCAGGGAGCAAGAAGTTTTTTCTTTAATAGCGTAAGATTTTATCTTAAAATACAAGAACCTTTCGTGGTTCTTGTCAATTTTTGTTGGTTTTCATCTCATGAACTTATTTCAGTCAGCTAGATCTTTCTTCTTCAAAGCAAAAAGATTTTATCTTCAAATACAAGAACTTTTCGTGGTTTTGATGGTTTTCAGCAAATGAACATATTTCAGCGAGCTGGAAGTTTTTTCCTTGAAAGTGTAAGATTTTATCTTAAAATACAAGACCTTTTCGTGGTTCTTGACAAATTTTGTTGGTTTTCATCTAATGAACTTATTTCAGTCAGCTAGATCTTTCTTCTTCAAAGCAAAAAGATTTTATCTTCAAATACAAGAACTTTTCGTGGTTTTGTTGGTTTTCAGCAAATGAACAGATTTCAGGGAGCAAGAAGTTTTTTCTTTAATAGCGTAAGATTTTATCTTAAAATACAAGAACTTTTCGTGGTTCTTGTCAATTTTTGTTGGTTTTCATCTAATGAACTTATTTCAGTCAGCTGGATCTTTCTTCTTCAAAGCAAAAAGATTTTATCTTCAAATACAAGAACTTTTCGTGGTTTTGATGGTTTTCAGCAAATGAACATATTTCAGCGAGCTGGAAGTTTTTTCTTTAATAGCGTAAGATTTTATCTTAAAATACAAGAACCTTTCGTGGTTCTTGTCAATTTTTGTTGGTTTTCATCTCATGAACTTATTTCAGTCAGCTAGATCTTTCTTCTTCAAAGCAAAAAGATTTTATCTTCAAATACAAGAACTTTTCGTGGTTTTGTTGGTTTTCAGCAAATGAACAGATTTCAGCGAGCTGGGAGTTTTTTCCTTAATAGCGTAAGATTTTATCTTAAAATACAATAACTTTTCGTGGTTCTTGTCAATTTTTGTTGGTTTTCATCGAATGAACTTATTTCAGTCAGCTGGATCTTTCTTCTTCAAAGCAAAAAGATTTTATCTTCAAATACAAGAACTTTTCGTGGTTTTGATGGTTTTCAGCAAATGAACATATTTCAGCGAGCTGGAAGTTTTTTCCTTAATACCGTCAGATTTTATCTTAAAATACAAGATCTTTTCGTGGTTCTTGTCAATTTTTGTTGGTTTTCATCTAATGAACTTATTTCAGTCAGCTAGATCTTTCTTCTTCAAAGCAAAAAGATTTTATCTTCAAATACAAGAACTTTTCGTGGTTTTGATGGTTTTCAGCAAATGTACATATTTCAGCGAGCTGGAAGTTTTTTCCTTAAAAGTGGAAGATTTTATCTTAAAATACAAGACCTTTTCGTGGTTCTTGACAAATTTTGTTGGTTTTCATCCGATGAACTTATTTCAGTCAGCCAGTTCTTTCTTCTTCAAAGCAAAAAGATTTTATCTTCAAATACAAGAACGTTTCGTGGTTTTGATGGTTTTCAGCAAATGAACATATTTCAGCGAGCTGGAAGTTTTTTCCTTAAAAGTGGAAGATTTTATCTTAAAATACAAGACCTTTTCGTGGTTCTTGACAAATTTTGTTGGTTTTCATCTAATGAACTTATTTCAGTCAGCTCGATCTTTCTTCTTCAAAGCAAAAAGATTTTATCTTCAAATACAAGAACTTTTCGTGGTTTTGTTGGTTTTCAGCAAATGAACAGATTTCAGGGTGCAAGAAGTTTTTTCTTCAATAGCGTAAGATTTTATCTTAAAATACAAGAACCTTTCGTGGTTCTTGTCAATTTTTGTTGGTTTTCATCTCATGAACTTATTTCAGTCAGCGAGATCTTTCCTCTTCAAAGCAAAAAGATTTTATCTTCAAATACAAGAACTTTTCGTGGTTTTGTTGGTTTTCAGCAAATGAACAGATTTCAGCGAGCTGGGAGTTTTTTCTTCAATAGCGTAAGATTTTATCTTAAAATACAAGAACTTTTCGTGGTTCTTGTCAATTTTTGTTGGTTTTCATCTGATGAACTTATTTCAGTCAGCTCGATCTTTCTTCTTCAAAGCAAAAGGATTTTATCTTCAAATACAAGAACTTTTCGTGGTTTTGATGGTTTTCAGCAAATCAACATATTTCAGCGAGATGGAAGTTTTTTCCTTAATAGCGTAAGATTTTATCTTAAAATACAAGAACCTTTCGTGGTTCTTGTCAATTTTTGTTGGTTTTCATCTCATGAACTTATTTCAGTCAGCTGGATCTTTCTTCTTCAAAGCAAAAAGATTTTATCTTCAAATACAAGAACTTTTCGTGGTTTTGTTGGTTTTCAGCAAATGAACAGATTTCAGCGAGCTGGGAGTTTTTTCCTTAATAGCGTAAGATTTTATCTTAAAATACAATAACTTTTCGTGGTTCTTGTCAATTTTTGTTGGTTTTCATCTCATGAACTTATTTCAGTCAGCTAGATCTTTCTTCTTCAAAGCAAAAAGATTTTATCTTCAAATACAAGAACTTTTCGTGGTTTTGATGGTTTTCAGCAAATGAACATATTTCAGCGAGCTGGAAGTTTTTTCCTTAATACCGTCAGATTTTATCTTAAAATACAAGAACTTTTCGTGGTTCTTGTCAATTTTTGTTGGTTTTCATCTCATGAACTTATTTCAGTCAGCTAGATCTTTCTTCTTCAAAGCAAAAAGATTTTATCTTCAAATACAAGAACTTCTCGTGGTTTTGATGGTTTTCAGCAAATGAACATATTTCAGTGAGCTGGAAGTTTTTTCCTTAATAGAGTAAGATTTCATCTTAAAATACAAGAACTTTTCGTGGTTCTTGTCAATTTTTGTTGGTTTTCATCGAATGAACTTATTTCAGTCAGCTGGATCTTTCTTCTTCAAAGCAAAAAGATTTTATCTTCAAATACAAGAACTTTTCGTGGTTTTGTTGGTTTTCAGCAAATGAACAGATTTCAGGGAGCAAGAAGTTTTTTCTTTAATAGCGTAAGATTTTATCTTAAAATACAAGAACCTTTCGTGGTTCTTGTCAATTTTTGTTGGTTTTCATCTCATGAACTTATTTCAGTCAGCTAGATCTTTCTTCTTCAAAGCAAAAAGATTTTATCTTCAAATACAAGAACTTTTCGTGGTTTTGATGGTTTTCAGCAAATGAACATATTTCAGCGAGCTGGAAGTTTTTTCCTTGAAAGTGTAAGATTTTATCTTAAAATACAAGACCTTTTCGTGGTTCTTGACAAATTTTGTTGGTTTTCATCTAATGAACTTATTTCAGTCAGCTAGATCTTTCTTCTTCAAAGCAAAAAGATTTTATCTTCAAATACAAGAACTTTTCGTGGTTTTGTTGGTTTTCAGCAAATGAACAGATTTCAGGGAGCAAGAAGTTTTTTCTTTAATAGCGTAAGATTTTATCTTAAAATACAAGAACTTTTCGTGGTTCTTGTCAATTTTTGTTGGTTTTCATCTAATGAACTTATTTCAGTCAGCTGGATCTTTCTTCTTCAAAGCAAAAAGATTTTATCTTCAAATACAAGAACTTTTCGTGGTTTTGATGGTTTTCAGCAAATGAACATATTTCAGCGAGCTGGAAGTTTTTTCTTTAATAGCGTAAGATTTTATCTTAAAATACAAGAACCTTTCGTGGTTCTTGTCAATTTTTGTTGGTTTTCATCTCATGAACTTATTTCAGTCAGCTAGATCTTTCTTCTTCAAAGCAAAAAGATTTTATCTTCAAATACAAGAACTTTTCGTGGTTTTGTTGGTTTTCAGCAAATGAACAGATTTCAGCGAGCTGGGAGTTTTTTCCTTAATAGCGTAAGATTTTATCTTAAAATACAATAACTTTTCGTGGTTCTTGTCAATTTTTGTTGGTTTTCATCTAATGAACTTATTTCAGTCAGCTAGATCTTTCTTCTTCAAAGCAAAAAGATTTTATCTTCAAATACAAGAACTTTTCGTGGTTTTGATGGTTTTCAGCAAATGAACATATTTCAGCGAGCTGGAAGTTTTTTCCTTAATACCGTCAGATTTTATCTTAAAATACACGAACTTTTCGTGGTTCTTGTCAATTTTTGTTGGTTTTCATCTAATGAACTTATTTCAGTCAGCTAGATCTTTCTGCTTCCAAGCAAAAAGATTTTATCTTCAAATACAAGAACTTTTCGTGGTTTTGATGGTTTTCAGCAAATGAACATATTTCAGCGAGCTGGAAGTTTTTTCCTTGAAAGTGTAAGATTTTATCTTAAAATACAAGACCTTTTCGTGGTTCTTGACAAATTTTGTTGGTTTTCATCTAATGAACTTATTTCAGTCAGCTAGATCTTTCTTCTTCAAAGCAAAAAGATTTTATCTTCAAATACAAGAACTTTTCGTGGTTTTGTTGGTTTTCAGCAAATGAACAGATTTCAGGGAGCAAGAAGTTTTTTCTTTAATAGCGTAAGATTTTATCTTAAAATACAAGAACTTTTCGTGGTTCTTGTCAATTTTTGTTGGTTTTCATCTAATGAACTTATTTTAGTCAGCTAGATCTTTCTTCTTCAAAGCAAAAAGATTTTATCTTCAAATACAAGAACTTTTCGTGGTTTTGATGGTTTTCAGCAAATGAACATATTTCAGCGAGCTGGAAGTTTTTTCTTTAATAGCGTAAGATTTTATCTTAAAATACAAGAACCTTTCGTGGTTCTTGTCAATTTTTGTTGGTTTTCATCTCATGAACTTATTTCTGTCAGCTAGATCTTTCTTCTTCAAAGCAAAAAGATTTTATCTTCAAATACAAGAACTTTTCGTTGTTTTGTTGGTTTTCAGCAAATGAACAGATTTCAGCGAGCTGGAAGTATTTTCCTTAATAGAGTAAGATTTTATCTTAAAATACAAGAACTTTTCGTGGTTCTTGTCAATTTTTGTTGGTTTTCATCTCATGAACTTATTTCAGTCAGCTAGATCTTTCTTCTTCAAAGCAAAAAGATTTTATCTTCAAATACAAGAACTTTTCGTGGTTTTGATGGTTTTCAGCAAATGAACATATTTCAGCGAGCTGGAAGTTTTTTCCTTAATAGAGTAAGATTTTATCTTAAAATACAAGAACTTTTCGTGGTTCTTGTCAATTTTTGTTGGTTTTCATCTAATGAACTTATTTCAGTCAGCTAGATCTTTCTTCTTCAAAGCAAAAAGATTTTATCTTCAAATGCAAGAACTTCTCGTGGTTTTGATGGTTTTCAGCAAATGAACATATTTCAGTGAGCTGGAAGTTTTTTCCTTAATAGAGTAAGATTTCATCTTAAAATACAAGAACTTTTCGTGGTTCTTGTCAATTTTTGTTGGTTTTCATCTAATGAACTTATTTCAGTCAGCTAGATCTTTCTTCTTCAAAGCAAAAAGATTTTATCTTCAAATGCAAGAACTTCTCGTGGTTTTGATGGTTTTCAGCAAATGAACATATTTCAGTGAGCTGGAAGTTTTTTCCTTAATAGAGTAAGATTTCATCTTAAAATACAAGAACTTTTCGTGGTTCTTGTCAATTTTTGTTGGTTTTCATCTAATGAACTTATTTCAGTCAGCTAGATCTTTCTTCTTCAAAGCAAAAAGATTTTATCTTCAAATACAAGAACTTTTCGTGGTTTTGATGGTTTTCAGCAAATGAACATATTTCAGCGAGCTGGAAGTATTTTCCTTAAAAGTGGAAGATTTTATCTTAAAATACAAGACCTTTTCGTGGTTCTTGACAAATTTTGTTGGTTTTCATCTAATGAACTTATTTCAGTCAGCTCGATCTTTCTTCTTCAAAGCAAAAAGATTTTATCTTCAAATACAAGAACTTTTCGTGGTTTTGTTGGTTTTCAGCAAATGAACAGATTTCAGCGAGCTGGGAGTTTTTTCTTCAATAGCGTAAGATTTTATCTTAAAATACAAGAACTTTTCGTGGTTCTTGTCAATTTTTGTTGGTTTTCATCTAATGAACTTATTTCAGTCAGCTCGATCTTTCTTCTTCAAAGCAAAAGGATTTTATCTTCAAATACAAGAACTTTTCGTGGTTTTGATGGTTTTCAGCAAATCAACATATTTCAGCGAGATGGAAGTTTTTTCCTTAATAGCGTAAGATTTTATCTTAAAATACAATAACTTTTCGTGGTTCTTGTCAATTTTTGTTGGTTTTCATCTAATGAACTTATTTCAGTCAGCTAGATCTTTCTTCTTCAAAGCAAAAAGATTTTATCTTCAAATACAAGAACTTTTCGTGGTTTTGTTGGTTTTCAGCAAATGAACAGATTTCAGCGAGCTGGGAGTTTTTTCTTCAATAGTGTAAGATTTTATCTTAAAATACAAGAACTTTTCGTGGTTCTTGTCAATTTTTGTTGGTTTTCATCTAATGAACTTATTTCAGTCAGCTAGATCTTTCTTCTTCAAAGCAAAAAGATTTTATCTTCAAATACAAGAACTTTTCGTGGTTTTGATGGTTTTCAGCAAATGAACATATTTCAGCGAGCTGGAAGTTTTTTCCTTAATAGAGTAAGATTTCATCTTAAAATACAAGAACTTTTCGTGGTTCTTGTCAATTTTTGTTGGTTTTCATCGAATGAACTTATTTCAGTCAGCTGGATCTTTCTTCTTCAAAGCAAAAAGATTTTATCTTCAAATACAAGAACTTTTCGTGGTTTTGATGGTTTTCAGCAAATGAACATATTTCAGCGAGCTGGAAGTTTTTTCCTTAATACCGTCAGATTTTATCTTAAAATACAAGAACTTTTCGTGGTTCTTGTCAATTTTTGTTGGTTTTCATCTAATGAACTTATTTCAGTCAGCTAGATCTTTCTTCTTCAAAGCAAAAAGATTTTATCTTCAAATACAAGAACTTTTCGTGGTTTTGATGGTTTTCAGCAAATGAACATATTTCAGCGAGCTGGAAGTTTTTTCCTTAAAAGTGGAAGATTTTATCTTAAAATACAAGACCTTTTCGTGGTTCTTGACAAATTTTGTTGGTTTTCATCTGATGAACTTATTTCAGTCAGCCAGATCTTTCTTCTTCAAAGCAAAAAGATTTTATCTTCAAATACAAGAACGTTTCGTGGTTTTGATGGTTTTCAGCAAATGAACATATTTCAGCGAGCTGGAAGTTTTTTCCTTAAAAGTGGAAGATTTTATCTTAAAATACAAGACCTTTTCGTGGTTCTTGACAAATTTTGTTGGTTTTCATCTAATGAACTTATTTCAGTCAGCTCGATCTTTCTTCTTCAAAGCAAAAAGATTTTATCTTCAAATACAAGAACTTTTCGTGGTTTTGTTGGTTTTCAGCAAATGAACAGATTTCAGGGTGCAAGAAGTTTTTTCTTTAATAGCGTAAGATTTTATCTTAAAATACAAGAACCTTTCGTGGTTCTTGTCAATTTTTGTTGGTTTTCATCTCATGAACTTATTTCAGTCAGCGAGATCTTTCCTCTTCAAAGCAAAAAGATTTTATCTTCAAATACAAGAACTTTTCGTGGTTTTGTTGGTTTTCAGCAAATGAACAGATTTCAGCGAGCTGGGAGTTTTTTCTTCAATAGCGTAAGATTTTATCTTAAAATACAAGAACTTTTTGTGGTTCTTGTCAATTTTTGTTGGTTTTCATCTAATGAACTTATTTCAGTCAGCTCGATCTTTCTTCTTCAAAGCAAAAGGATTTTATCTTCAAATACAAGAACTTTTCGTGGTTTTGATGGTTTTCAGCAAATCAACATATTTCAGCGAGATGGAAGTTTTTTCCTTAATAGCGTAAGATTTTATCTTAAAATACAATAACTTTTCGTGGTTCTTGTCAATTTTTGTTGGTTTTCATCTAATGAACTTATTTCAGTCAGCTAGATCTTTCTTCTTCAAAGCAAAAAGATTTTATCTTCAAATACAAGAACTTTTCGTGGTTTTGATGGTTTTCAGCAAATTAACATATTTCAGCGAGCTGGAAGTTTTTTCCTTAATACCGTCAGATTTTATCTTAAAATACAAGAACTTTTCGTGGTTCTTGTCAATTTTTGTTGGTTTTCATCTAATGAACTTATTTCAGTCAGCTAGATCTTTCTGCTTCTAAGCAAAAAGATTTTATCTTCAAATACAAGAACTTTTCGTGGTTTTGATGGTTTTCAGCAAATGAACATATTTCAGCGAGCTGGAAGTTTTTTCCTTGAAAGTGTAAGATTTTATCTTAAAATAGAAGACCTTTTCGTGGTTCTTGACAAATTTTGTTGGTTTTCATCTCATGAACTTATTTCAGTCAGCTAGATCTTTCTTCTTCAAAGCAAAAAGATTTTATCTTCAAATACAAGAACTTTTCGTGGTTTTGATGGTTTTCAGCAAATGAACATATTTCAGCGAGCTGGAAGTTTTTTCCTTAATAGAGTAAGATTTTATCTTAAAATACAAGAACTTTTCGTGGTTCTTGTCAATTTTTGTTGGTTTTCATCTCATGAACTTATTTCAGTCAGCGAGATCTTTCTTCTTCAAAGCAAAAAGATTTTATCTTCAAATACAAGAACTTTTCGTGGTTTTGATGGTTTTCAGCAAATGAACATATTTCAGCGAGCTGGAAGTTTTTTCCTTAATAGAGTAAGATTTCATCTTAAAATACAAGAACTTTTCGTGGTTCTTGTCAATTTTTGTTGGTTTTCATCGAATGAACTTATTTCAGTCAGCTGGATCTTTCTTCTTCAAAGCAAAAAGATTTTATCTTCAAATACAAGAACTTTTCGTGGTTTTGATGGTTTTCAGCAAATGAACATATTTCAGCGAGCTGGAAGTTTTTTCCTTAATACCGTCAGATTTTATCTTAAAATACAAGAACTTTTCGTGGTTCTTGTCAATTTTTGTTGGTTTTCATCTAATGAACTTATTTCAGTCAGCTAGATCTTTCTTCTTCAAAGCAAAAAGATTTTATCTTCAAATACAAGAACTTTTCGTGGTTTTGATGGTTTTCAGCAAATGAACATATTTCAGCGAGCTGGAAGTTTTTTCCTTAAAAGTGGAAGATTTTATCTTAAAATACAAGACCTTTTCGTGGTTCTTGACAAATTTTGTTGGTTTTCATCTGATGAACTTATTTCAGTCAGCCAGATCTTTCTTCTTCAAAGCAAAAAGATTTTATCTTCAAATACAAGAACGTTTCGTGGTTTTGATGGTTTTCAGCAAATGAACATATTTCAGCGAGCTGGAAGTTTTTTCCTTAAAAGTGGAAGATTTTATCTTAAAATACAAGACCTTTTCGTGGTTCTTGACAAATTTTGTTGGTTTTCATCTAATGAACTTATTTCAGTCAGCTCGATCTTTCTTCTTCAAAGCAAAAAGATTTTATCTTCAAATACAAGAACTTTTCGTGGTTTTGTTGGTTTTCAGCAAATGAACAGATTTCAGGGAGCAAGAAGTTTTTTCTTTAATAGCGTAAGATTTTATCTTAAAATACAAGAACCTTTCGTGGTTCTTGTCAATTTTTGTTGGTTTTCATCTCATGAACTTATTTCAGTCAGCTGGATCTTTCCTCTTCAAAGCAAAGGATTTTATCTTCAAATACAAGAACTTTTCGTGGTTTTGTTGGTTTTCAGCAAATGAACAGATTTCAGCGAGCTGGGAGTTTTTTCTTCAATAGCGTAAGATTTTATCTTAAATTACAAGAACTTTTCGTGGTTCTTGTCAATTTTTGTTGGTTTTCATCTAATGAACTTATTTCAGTCAGCTCGATCTTTCTTCTTCAAAGCAAAAGGATTTTATCTTCAAATACAAGAACTTTTCGTGGTTTTGATGGTTTTCAGCAAATGAACATATTTCAGCGAGCTGGAAGTTTTTTCCTAAATACCGTCAGATTTTATCTTAAAATACAAGAACTTTTCGTGGTTCTTGTCAATTTTTGTTGGTTTTCATCTAATGAACTTATTTCAGTCAGCTAGATCTTTCTGCTTCTAAGCAAAAAGATTTTATCTTCAAATACAAGAACTTTTCGTGGTTTTGATGGTTTTCAGCAAATGAACATATTTCAGCGAGCTGGAAGTTTTTATCCTTGAAAGTGTAAGATTTTATCTTAAAATACAAGACCTTTTCGTGGTTCTTGACAAATTTTGTTGGTTTTCATCTCATGAACTTATTTCAGTCAGCTAGATCTTTCTTCTTCAAAGCAAAAAGATTTTATCTTCAAATACAAGAACTTTTCGTTGTTTTGTTGGTTTTCAGCAAATGAACAGATTTCAGCGAGCTGGAAGTTTTTTCCTGAATAGAGTAAGATTTTATCTTAAAATACAAGAACTTTTCGTGGTTCTTGTCAATTTTTGTTGGTTTTCATCTCATGAACTTATTTCAGTCAGCTAGATCTTTCTTCTTCAAAGCAAAAAGATTTTATCTTCAAATACAAGAACTTTTCGTGGTTTTGATGGTTTTCAGCAAATGAACATATTTCAGCGAGCTGGAAGTTTTTTCCTTAATAGAGTAAGATTTTATCTTAAAATACAAGAACTTTTCGTGGTTCTTGTCAATTTTTGTTGGTTTTCATCTAATGAACTTATTTCAGTCAGCTAGATCTTTCTTCTTCAAAGCAAAAAGATTTTATCTTCAAATACAAGAACTTTTCGTGGTTTTGTTGGTTTTCAGCAAAAGAGCATATTTCAGCGATCTGGGAGTTTTTTCTTTAATAGCGTAAGATTTTATCTTAAAATACAAGAACTTTTCGTGGTTCTTGTCAATTTTTGTTGGTTTTCATCTCATGAACTTATTTCAGTCAGCTAGATCTTTCTTCTTCAAAGCAAAAAGATTTTATCTTCAAATACAAGAACTTTTCGTGGTTTTGTTGGTTTTCAGCAAAAGAACATATTTCAGCGATCTGGGAGTTTTTTCTTTAATAGCGTAAGATTTTATCTTAAAATACAAGAACTTTTCGTGGTTCTTGTCAATTTTTGTTGGTTTTCATCTCATGAACTTATTTCAGTCAGCTAGATCTTTCTTCTTCAAAGCAAAAAGATTTTATCTTCAAATACAAGAACTTTTCGTGGTTTTGTTGGTTTTCAGCAAATGAACAGATTTCAGCGAGCTGGGAGTTTTTTCTTCAATAGTGTAAGATTTTATCTTAAAATACAAGAACTTTTCGTGGTTCTTGTCAATTTTTGTTGGTTTTCATCTAATGAACTTATTTCAGTCAGCTAGATCTTTCTTCTTCAAAGCAAAAAGATTTTATCTTCAAATACAAGAACTTTTCGTGGTTTTGATGGTTTTCAGCAAATGAACATATTTCAGCGAGCTGGAAGTTTTTTCCTTAATAGAGTAAGATTTCATCTTAAAATACAAGAACTTTTCGTGGTTCTTGTCAATTTTTGTTGGTTTTCATCGAATGAACTTATTTCAGTCAGCTGGATCTTTCTTCTTCAAAGCAAAAAGATTTTATCTTCAAATACAAGAACTTTTCGTGGTTTTGATGGTTTTCAGCAAATGAACATATTTCAGCGAGCTGGAAGTTTTTTCCTTAATACCGTCAGATTTTATCTTAGAATACAAGAACTTTTCGTGGTTCTTGTCAATTTTTGTTGGTTTTCATCTAATGAACTTATTTCAGTCAGCTAGATCTTTCTTCTTCAAAGCAAAAAGATTTTATCTTCAAATACAAGAACTTTTCGTGGTTTTGATGGTTTTCAGCAAATGAACATATTTCAGCGAGCTGGAAGTTTTTTCCTTAAAAGTGGAAGATTTTATCTTAAAATACAAGACCTTTTCGTGGTTCTTGACAAATTTTGTTGGTTTTCATCTGATGAACTTATTTCAGTCAGCCAGATCTTTCTTCTTCAAAGCAAAAAGATTTTATCTTCAAATACAAGAACGTTTCGTGGTTTTGATGGTTTTCAGCAAATGAACATATTTCAGCGAGCTGGAAGTTTTTTCCTTAAAAGTGGAAGATTTTATCTTAAAATACAAGACCTTTTCGTGGTTCTTGACAAATTTTGTTGGTTTTCATCTAATGAACTTATTTCAGTCAGCTCGATCTTTCTTCTTCAAAGCAAAAAGATTTTATCTTCAAATACAAGAACTTTTCGTGGTTTTGTTGGTTTTCAGCAAATGAACAGATTTCAGGGAGCAAGAAGTTTTTTCCTTAATAGCGTAAGATTTTATCTTAAAATACAAGAACCTTTCGTGGTTCTTGTCAATTTTTGTTGGTTTTCATCTCATGAACTTATTTCAGTCAGCTGGATCTTTCCTCTTCAAAGCAAAAAGATTTTATCTTCAAATACAAGAACTTTTCGTGGTTTTGTTGGTTTTCAGCAAATGAACAGATTTCAGCGAGCTGGGAGTTTTTTCTTCAATAGCGTAAGATTTTATCTTAAAATACAAGAACTTTTCGTGGTTCTTGTCAATTTTTGTTGGTTTTCATCTAATGAACTTATTTCAGTCAGCTCGATCTTTCTTCTTCAAAGCAAAAGGATTTTATCTTCAAATACAAGAACTTTTCGTGGTTTTGATGGTTTTCAGCAAATGAACATATTTCAGCGAGCTGGAAGTTTTTTCCTTAATACCGTCAGATTTTATCTTAAAATACAAGAACTTTTCGTGGTTCTTGTCAATTTTTGTTGGTTTTCATCTAATGAACTTATTTCAGTCAGCTAGATCTTTCTGCTTCTAAGCAAAAAGATTTTATCTTCAAATACAAGAACTTTTCGTGGTTTTGATGGTTTTCAGCAAATGAACATATTTCAGCGAGCTGGAAGTTTTTTCCTTGAAAGTGTAAGATTTTATCTTAAAATACAAGACCTTTTCGTGGTTCTTGACAAATTTTGTTGGTTTTCATCTCATGAACTTATTTCAGTCAGCTAGATCTTTCTTCTTCAAAGCAAAAAGATTTTATCTTCAAATACAAGAACTTTTCGTTGTTTTGTTGGTTTTCAGCAAATGAACAGATTTCAGCGAGCTGGAAGTTTTTTCCTTAATAGAGTAAGATTTTATCTTAAAATACAAGAACTTTTCGTGGTTCTTGTCAATTTTTGTTGGTTTTCATCTCATGAACTTATTTCAGTCAGCTAGATCTTTCTTCTTCAAAGCAAAAAGATTTTATCTTCAAATACAAGAACTTTTCGTGGTTTTGATGGTTTTCAGCAAATGAACATATTTCAGCGAGCTGGAAGTTTTTTCCTTAATAGAGTAAGATTTTATCTTAAAATACAAGAACTTTTCGTGGTTCTTGTCAATTTTTGTTGGTTTTCATCTAATGAACTTATTTCAGTCAGCTAGATCTTTCTTCTTCAAAGCAAAAAGATTTTATCTTCAAATACAAGAACTTTTCGTGGTTTTGTTGGTTTTCAGCAAAAGAACATATTTCAGCGATCTGGGAGTTTTTTCTTTAATAGCGTAAGATTTTATCTTAAAATACAAGAACTTTTCGTGGTTCTTGTCAATTTTTGTTGGTTTTCATCTCATGAACTTATTTCAGTCAGCTAGATCTTTCTTCTTCAAAGCAAAAAGATTTTATCTTCAAATACAAGAACTTTTCGTGGTTTTGTTGGTTTTCAGCAAATGAACAGATTTCAGCGAGCTGGGAGTTTTTTCTTCAATAGTGTAAGATTTTATCTTAAAATACAAGAACTTTTCGTGGTTCTTGTCAATTTTTGTTGGTTTTCATCTAATGAACTTATTTCAGTCAGCTAGATCTTTCTTCTTCAAAGCAAAAAGATTTTATCTTCAAATACAAGAACTTTTCGTGGTTTTGATGGTTTTCAGCAAATGAACATATTTCAGCGAGCTGGAAGTTTTTTCCTTAATAGAGTAAGATTTCATCTTAAAATACAAGAACTTTTCGTGGTTCTTGTCAATTTTTGTTGGTTTTCATCTCATGAACTTATTTCAGTCAGCTGGATCTTTCTTCTTCAAAGCAAAAAGATTTTATCTTCAAATACAAGAACTTTTCGTGGTTTTGATGGTTTTCAGCAAATGAACATATTTCAGCGAGCTGGAAGTTTTTTCCTTAATACCGTCAGATTTTATCTTAAAATACAAGAACTTTTCGTGGTTCTTGTCAATTTTTGTTGGTTTTCATCTAATGAACTTATTTCAGTCAGCTAGATCTTTCTTCTTCAAAGCAAAAAGATTTTATCTTCAAATACAAGAACTTTTCGTGGTTTTGATGGTTTTCAGCAAATGAACATATTTCAGCGAGCTGGAAGTTTTTTCCTTAAAAGTGGAAGATTTTATCTTAAAATACAAGACCTTTTCGTGGTTCTTGACAAATTTTGTTGGTTTTCATCTGATGAACTTATTTCAGTCAGCCAGATCTTTCTTCTTCAAAGCAAAAAGATTTTATCTTCAAATACAAGAACGTTTCGTGGTTTTGATGGTTTTCAGCAAATGAACATATTTCAGCGAGCTGGAAGTTTTTTCCTTAAAAGTGGAAGATTTTATCTTAAAATACAAGACCTTTTCGTGGTTCTTGACAAATTTTGTTGGTTTTCATCTAATGAACTTATTTCAGTCAGCTCGATCTTTCTTCTTCAAAGCAAAAAGATTTTATCTTCAAATACAAGAACTTTTCGTGGTTTTGTTGGTTTTCAGCAAATGAACAGATTTCAGGGAGCAAGAAGTTTTTTCTTTAATAGCGTAAGATTTTATCTTAAAATACAAGAACCTTTCGTGGTTCTTGTCAATTTTTGTTGGTTTTCATCTCATGAACTTATTTCAGTCAGCTAGATCTTTCCTCTTCAAAGCAAAAAGATTTTATCTTCAAATACAAGAACTTTTCGTGGTTTTGTTGGTTTTCAGCAAATGAACAGATTTCAGCGAGCTGGGAGTTTTTTCTTCAATAGCGTAAGATTTTATCTTAAAATACAAGAACTTTTCGTGGTTCTTGTCAATTTTTGTTGGTTTTCATCTAATGAACTTATTTCAGTCAGCTCGATCTTTCTTCTTCAAAGCAAAAGGATTTTATCTTCAAATACAAGAACTTTTCGTGGTTTTGATGGTTTTCAGCAAATCAACATATTTCAGCGAGATGGAAGTTTTTTCCTTAATAGCGTAAGATTTTATCTTAAAATACAATAACTTTTCGTGGTTCTTGTCAATTTTTGTTGGTTTTCATCTAATGAACTTATTTCAGTCAGCTAGATCTTTCTTCTTCAAAGCAAAAAGATTTTATCTTCAAATACAAGAACTTTTCGTGGTTTTGATGGTTTTCAGCAAATGAACATATTTCAGCGAGCTGGAAGTTTTTTCCTTAATACCGTCAGATTTTATCTTAAAATACAAGAACTTTTCGTGGTTCTTGTCAATTTTTGTTGGTTTTCATCTAATGAACTTATTTCAGTCAGCTAGATCTTTCTGCTTCTAAGCAAAAAGATTTTATCTTCAAATACAAGAACTTTTCGTGGTTTTGATGGTTTTCAGCAAATGAACATATTTCAGCGAGCTGGAAGTTTTTTCCTTGAAAGTGTAAGATTTTATCTTAAAATACAAGACCTTTTCGTGGTTTTTGACAAATTTTGTTGGTTTTCATCTCATGAACTTATTTCAGTCAGCTAGATCTTTCTTCTTCAAAGCAAAAAGATTTTATCTTCAAATACAAGAACTTTTCGTGGTTCTTGTCAATTTTTGTTGGTTTTCATCTAATGAACTTATTTCAGTCAGCTAGATCTTTCTTCTTCAAAGCAAAAAGATTTTATCTTCAAATACAAGAACTTTTCGTGGTTTTGATGGTTTTCAGCAAATGAACATATTTCAGCGAGCTGGAAGTTTTTTCCTTAATAGAGTAAGATTTCATCTTAAAATACAAGAACTTTTCGTGGTTCTTGTCAATTTTTGTTGGTTTTCATCGAATGAACTTATTTCAGTCAGCTGGATCTTTCTTCTTCAAAGCAAAAAGATTTTATCTTCAAATACAAGAACTTTTCGTGGTTTTGATGGTTTTCAGCAAATGAACATATTTCAGCGAGCTGGAAGTTTTTTCCTTAATACCGTCAGATTTTATCTTAAAATACAAGAACTTTTCGTGGTTCTTGTCAATTTTTGTTGGTTTTCATCTAATGAACTTATTTCAGTCAGCTAGATCTTTCTTCTTCAAAGCAAAAAGATTTTATCTTCAAATACAAGAACTTTTCGTGGTTTTGATGGTTTTCAGCAAATGAACATATTTCAGCGAGCTGGAAGTTTTTTCCTTAAAAGTGGAAGATTTTATCTTAAAATACAAGACCTTTTCGTGGTTCTTGACAAATTTTGTTGGTTTTCATCTGATGAACTTATTTCAGTCAGCCAGATCTTTCTTCTTCAAAGCAAAAAGATTTTATCTTCAAATACAAGAACGTTTCGTGGTTTTGATGGTTTTCAGCAAATGAACATATTTCAGCGAGCTGGAAGTTTTTTCCTTAAAAGTGGAAGATTTTATCTTAAAATACAAGACCTTTTCGTGGTTCTTGACAAATTTTGTTGGTTTTCATCTAATGAACTTATTTCAGTCAGCTCGATCTTTCTTCTTCAAAGCAAAAAGATTTTATCTTCAAATACAAGAACTTTTCGTGGTTTTGTTGGTTTTCAGCAAATGAACAGATTTCAGGGAGCAAGAAGTTTTTTCTTTAATAGCGTAAGATTTTATCTTAAAATACAAGAACCTTTCGTGGTTCTTGTCAATTTTTGTTGGTTTTCATCTCATGAACTTATTTCAGTCAGCTAGATCTTTCCTCTTCAAAGCAAAAAGATTTTATCTTCAAATACAAGAACTTTTCGTGGTTTTGTTGGTTTTCAGCAAATGAACAGATTTCAGCGAGCTGGGAGTTTTTTCTTCAATAGCGTAAGATTTTATCTTAAAATACAAGAACTTTTCGTGGTTCTTGTCAATTTTTGTTGGTTTTCATCTAATGAACTTATTTCAGTCAGCTCGATCTTTCTTCTTCAAAGCAAAAGGATTTTATCTTCAAATACAAGAACTTTTCGTGGTTTTGATGGTTTTCAGCAAATGAACATATTTCAGCGAGCTGGAAGTTTTTTCCTTAATACCGTCAGATTTTATCTTAAAATACAAGAACTTTTCGTGGTTCTTGTCAATTTTTGTTGGTTTTCATCTAATGAACTTATTTCAGTCAGCTAGATCTTTCTGCTTCTAAGCAAAAAGATTTTATCTTCAAATACAAGAACTTTTCGTGGTTTTGATGGTTTTCAGCAAATGAACATATTTCAGCGAGCTGGAAGTTTTTTCCTTGAAAGTGTAAGATTTTATCTTAAAATACAAGACCTTTTCGTGGTTCTTGACAAATTTTGTTGGTTTTCATCTCATGAACTTATTTCAGTCAGCTAGATCTTTCTTCTTCAAAGCAAAAAGATTTTATCTTCAAATACAAGAACTTTTCGTTGTTTTGTTGGTTTTCAGCAAATGAACAGATTTCAGCGAGCTGGAAGTTTTTTCCTTAATAGAGTAAGATTTTATCTTAAAATACAAGAAGTTTTCGTGGTTCTTGTCAATTTTTGTTGGTTTTCATCTCATGAACTTATTTCAGTCAGCTAGATCTTTCTTCTTCAAAGCAAAAAGATTTTATCTTCAAATACAAGAACTTTTCGTGGTTTTGATGGTTTTCAGCAAATGAACATATTTCAGCGAGCTGGAAGCTTTTTCCTTAATAGAGTAAGATTTCATCTTAAAATACAAGAACTTTTCGTGGTTCTTGTCAATTTTTGTTGGTTTTCATCGAATGAACTTATTTCAGTCAGCTGGATCTTTCTTCTTCAAAGCAAAAAGATTTTATCTTCAAATACAAGAACTTTTCGTGGTTTTGATGGTTTTCAGCAAATGAACATATTTCAGCGAGCTGGAAGTTTTTTCCTTAATACCGTCAGATTTTATCTTAAAATACAAGAACTTTTCGTGGTTCTTGTCAATTTTTGTTGGTTTTCATCTGATGAACTTATTTCAGTCAGCTTGATCTTTCTTCTTCAAAGCAAAAAGATTTTATCTTCAAATACAAGAACTTTTCGTGGTTTTGATGGTTTTCAGCAAATGAACAGATTTCAGCGAGCTGGAAGTTTTTTCCTTAATAGAGTAAGATTTTATCTTAAAATACAAGAACTTTTCGTGGTTCTTGTCAATTTTTGTTGGTTTTCATCTCATGAACTTATTTCAGTCAGCTAGATCTTTCTTCTTCAAAGCAAAAATATTTTATCTTCAAATACAAGAACTTTTCGTGGTTTTGATGGTTTTCAGCAAATGAACATATTTCAGCGAGCTGGAAGTTTTTTCCTTAATAGAGTAAGATTTTATCTTAAAATACAAGAACTTTTCGTGGTTCTTGTCAATTTTTGTTGGTTTTCATCTAATGAACTTATTTCAGTCAGCTAGATCTTTCTTCTTCAAAGCAAAAAGATTTTATCTTCAAATACAAGAACTTTTCGTGGTTTTGATGGTTTTCACAAATGAACATATTTCAGCGAGCTGGAAGTTTTTTCCTTAATAGCGTAAGATTTTATCTTAAAATACAAGAACTTTTCGTGGTTCTTGTCAATTTTTGTTGGTTTTCATCTAATGAACTTATTTCAGTCAGCTAGATCTTTCTTCTTCAAAGCAAAAAGATTTTATCTTCAAATACAAGAACTTTTCGTGGTTTTGATGGTTTTCAGCAAATGAACATATTTCAGCGATCTGGGAGTTTTTTCCTTAATAGAGTAAGATTTTATCTTAAAATACAAGAACTTTTCGTGGTTCTTGTCAATTTTTGTTGGTTTTCATCTAATGAACTTATTTCAGTCAGCTAGATCTTTCTTCTTCAAAGCAAAAAGATTTTATCTTCAAATACAAGAACTTTTCGTGGTTTTGTTGGTTTTCAGCAAATGAACAGATTTCAGCGAGCTGGGAGTTTTTTCTTCAATAGCGTAAGATTTTATCTTAAAATACAAGAACTTTTCGTGGTTCTTGTCAATTTTTGTTGGTTTTCATCTAATGAACTTATTTCAGTCAGCTGGATCTTTCTTCTTCAAAGCAAAAAGATTTTATCTTCAAATACAAGAACTTTTCGTGGTTTTGATGGTTTTCAGCAAATGAACATATTTCAGCGAGCTGGAAGTTTTTTCCTTAATACCGTCAGATTTTATCTTAAAATACAAGAACTTTTCGTGGTTCTTGTCAATTTTTGTTGGTTTTCATCTAATGAACTTATTTCAGTCAGCTAGATCTTTCTTCTTCAAAGCAAAAAGATTTTATCTTCAAATACAAGAACTTTTCGTGGTTTTGATGGTTTTCAGCAAATGAACATATTTCAGCGAGCTGGAAGTTTTTTCCTTAAAAGTGGAAGATTTTATCTTAAAATACAAGACCTTTTCGTGGTTCTTGACAAATTTTGTTGGTTTTCATCTGATGAACTTATTTCAGTCAGCCAGATCTTTCTTCTTCAAAGCAAAAAGATTTTATCTTCAAATACAAGAACGTTTCGTGGTTTTGATGGTTTTCAGCAAATGAACATATTTCAGCGAGCTGGAAGTTTTTTCCTTAAAAGTGGAAGATTTTATCTTAAAATACAAGACCTTTTCGTGGTTCTTGACAAATTTTGTTGGTTTTCATCTAATGAACTTATTTCAGTCAGCTCGATCTTTCTTCTTCAAAGCAAAAAGATTTTATCTTCAAATACAAGAACTTTTCGTGGTTTTGTTGGTTTTCAGCAAATGAACAGATTTCAGGGAGCAAGAAGTTTTTTCTTTAATAGCGTAAGATTTTATCTTAAAATACAAGAACCTTTCGTGGTTCTTGTCAATTTTTGTTGGTTTTCATCTCATGAACTTATTTCAGTCAGCTCGATCTTTCTTCTTCAAAGCAAAAAGATTTTATCTTCAAATACAAGAACTTTTCGTTGTTTTGTTGGTTTTCAGCAAATGAACAGATTTCAGCGAGCTGGAAGTATTTTCCTTAATAGAGTAAGATTTTATCTTAAAATACAAGAACTTTTCGTGGTTCTTGTCAATTTTTGTTGGTTTTCATCTCATGAACTTATTTCAGTCAGCTAGATCTTTCTTCTTCAAAGCAAAAAGATTTTATCTTCAAATACAAGAACTTTTCGTGGTTTTGATGGTTTTCAGCAAATGAACATATTTCAGCGAGCTGGAAGTTTTTTCCTTAATAGAGTAAGATTTTATCTTAAAATACAAGAACTTTTCGTGGTTCTTGTCAATTTTTGTTGGTTTTCATCTAATGAACTTATTTCAGTCAGCTGGATCTTTCTTCCTCAAAGCAAAAAGATTTTATCTTCAAATACAAGAACTTTTCGTGGTTTTGATGGTTTTCAGCAAATGAACATATTTCAGCGAGCTGGAAGCTTTTTCCTTAATAGAGTAAGATTTCATCTTAAAATACAAGAACTTTTCGTGGTTCTTGTCAATTTTTGTTGGTTTTCATCGAATGAACTTATTTCAGTCAGCTGGAACTTTCTTCTTCAAAGCAAAAAGATTTTATCTTCAAATACAAGAACTTTTCGTGGTTTTGATGGTTTTCAGCAAATGAACATATTTCAGCGAGCTGGAAGTTTTTTCCTTAATACCGTCAGATTTTATCTTAAAATACAAGAACTTTTCGTGGTTCTTGTCAATTTTTGTTGGTTTTCATCTAATGAACTTATTTCAGTCAGCTAGATCTTTCTTCTTCAAAGCAAAAAGATTTTATCTTCAAATACAAGAACTTTTCGTGGTTTTGATGGTTTTCAGCAAATGAACATATTTCAGCGAGCTGGAAGTTTTTTCCTTAAAAGTGGAAGATTTTATCTTAAAATACAAGACCTTTTCGTGGTTCTTGACAAATTTTGTTGGTTTTCATCTGATGAACTTATTTCAGTCAGCCAGATCTTTCTTCTTCAAAGCAAAAAGATTTTATCTTCAAATACAAGAACTTTTCGTGGTTTTGTTGGTTTTCAGCAAATGAACAGATTTCAGGGAGCAAGAAGTTTTTTCTTTAATAGCGTAAGATTTTATCTTAAAATACAAGAACCTTTCGTGGTTCTTGTCAATTTTTGTTGGTTTTCATCTCATGAACTTATTTCTGTCAGCTAGATCTTTCTTCTTCAAAGCAAAAAGATTTTATCTTCAAATACAAGAACTTTTCGTTGTTTTGTTGGTTTTCAGCAAATGAACAGATTTCAGCGAGCTGGAAGTTTTTTCCTTAATAGAGTAAGATTTTATCTTAAAATACAAGAACTTTTCGTGGTTCTTGTCAATTGTTGTTGGTTTTCATCTCATGAACTTATTTCAGTCAGCCAGATCTTTCTTCTTCAAAGCAAAAAGATTTTATCTTCAAATACAAGAACTTTTCGTGGTTTTGATGGTTTTCAGCAAATGAACATATTTCAGCGAGCTGGAAGTTTTTTCCTTAATAGAGTAAGATTTTATCTTAAAATACAAGAACTTTTCGTGGTTCTTGTCAATTTTTGTTGGTTTTCATCTGATGAACTTATTTCAGTCAGCTAGATCTTTCTTCTTCAAAGCAAAAAGATTTTATCTTCAAATACAAGAACTTTTCGTGGTTTTGATGGTTTTCACAAATGAACATATTTCAGCGAGCTGGAAGTTTTTTCCTTAATAGCGTAAGATTTTATCTTAAAATACAAGAACTTTTCGTGGTTCTTGTCAATTTTTGTTGGTTTTCATCTAATGAACTTATTTCAGTCAGCTAGATCTTTCTTCTTCAAAGCAAAAAGATTTTATCTTCAAATACAAGAACTTTGCGTGGTTTTGATGGTTTTCAGCAAATGAACATATTTCAGCGATCTGGGAGTTTTTTCCTTAATAGAGTAAGATTTTATCTTAAAATACAAGAACTTTTCGTGGTTCTTGTCAATTTTTGTTGGTTTTCATCTAATGAACTTATTTCAGTCAGCTAGATCTTTCTTCTTCAAAGCAAAAAGATTTTATCTTCAAATACAAGAACTTTTCGTGGTTTTGTTGGTTTTCAGCAAATGAACAGATTTCAGCGAGCAAGAATTTTTTTCATTAGTAGCGTAAGATTTTATCTTAAAATACAAGAACCTTTCGTGGTTCTTGTCAATTTTTGTTGGTTTTCATCTCATGAACTTATTTCAGTCAGCTAGATCTTTCTTCTTCAAAGCAAAAAGATTTTATCTTCAAATACAAGAACTTTTCGTGGTTTTGATGGTTTTCAGCAAATGAACATATTTCAGCGAGCTGGAAGTTTTTTCCTTAATAGAGTAAGATTTTATCTTAAAATACAAGAACTTTTCGTGGTTCTTGTCAATTTTTGTTGGTTTTCATCTAATGAACTTATTTCAGTCAGCTAGATCTTTCTTCTTCAAAGCAAAAAGATTTTATCTTCAAATACAAGAACTTTTCGTGGTTTTGATGGTTTTCACAAATGAACATATTTCAGCGAGCTGGAAGTTTTTTCCTTAATAGCTTAAGATTTTATCTTAAAATACAAGAACTTTTCGTGGTTCTTGTCAATTTTTGTTGGTTTTCATCTAATGAACTTATTTCAGTCAGCTAGATCTTTCTTCTTCAAAGCAAAAAGATTTTATCTTCAAATACAAGAACTTTTCGTGGTTTTGATGGTTTTCAGCAAATGAACATATTTCAGCGATCTGGGAGTTTTTTCCTTAATAGAGTAAGATTTTATCTTAAAATACAAGAACCTTTCGTGGTTCTTGTCAATTTTTGTTGGTTTTCATCGAATGAACTTATTTCAGTCAGCTAGATCTTTCTTCTTCAAAGCAAAAAGATTTTATCTTCAAATACAAGAACTTTTCGTGGTTTTGTTGGTTTTCAGCAAATGAACAGATTTCAGCGAGCAAGAATTTTTTTCATTAGTAGCGTAAGATTTTATCTTAAAATACAAGAACCTTTCGTGGTTCTTGTCAATTTTTGTTGGTTTTCATCCAATGAACTTATTTCAGTCAGCTAGATCTTTCTTCTTCAAAGCAAAAAGATTTTATCTTCAAATACAAGAACTTTTCGTGGTTTTGATGGTTTTCAGCAAATCAACATATTTCAGCGAGCTGGAAGTTTTTTCCTTAATAGAGTAAGATTTTATCTTAAAATACAAGAACTTTTCGTGGTTCTTGTCAATTTTTGTTGGTTTTCATCTAATGAACTTATTTCAGTTAGCTAGATCTTTCTTCTTCAAAGCAAAAAGATTTTATCTTCAAATACAAGAACTTTTCGTGGTTTTGTTGGTTTTCAGCAAATGAACAGATTTCAGGGAGCAAGAAGTTTTTTCTTTAATAGCGTAAGATTTTATCTTAAAATACAAGAACCTTTCGTGGTTCTTGTCAATTTTTGTTGGTTTTCATCGAATGAACTTATTTCTGTCAGCTAGATCTTTCTTCTTCAAAGCAAAAAGATTTTATCTTCAAATACAAGAACTTTTCGTTGTTTTGTTGGTTTTCAGCAAATGAACAGATTTCAGCGAGCTGGAAGTTTTTTCCTTAATAGAGTAAGATTTTATCTTAAAATACAAGAACTTTTCGTGGTTCTTGTCAATTTTTGTTGGTTTTCATCTCATGAACTTATTTCAGTCAGCCAGATCTTTCTTCTTCAAAGCAAAAAGATTTTATCTTCAAATACAAGAACTTTTCGTGGTTTTGATGGTTTTCAGCAAATGAACATATTTCAGCGAGCTGGAAGTTTTTTCCTTAATAGAGTAAGATTTTATCTTAAAATACAAGAACTTTTCGTGGTTCTTGTCAATTTTTGTTGGTTTTCATCTAATGAACTTATTTCAGTCAGCTAGATCTTTCTTCTTCAAAGCAAAAAGATTTTATCTTCAAATACAAGAACTTTTCGTGGTTTTGATGGTTTTCACAAATGAACATATTTCAGCGAGCTGGAAGTTTTTTCCTTAATAGCGTAAGATTTTATCTTAAAATACAAGAACTTTTCGTGGTTCTTGTCAATTTTTGTTGGTTTTCATCTAATGAACTTATTTCAGTCAGCTAGATCTTTCTTCTTCAAAGCAAAAAGATTTTATCTTCAAATACAAGAACTTTGCGTGGTTTTGATGGTTTTCAGCAAATGAACATATTTCAGCGATCTGGGAGTTTTTTCCTTAATAGAGTAAGATTTTATCTTAAAATACAAGAACTTTTCGTGGTTCTTGTCAATTTTTGTTGGTTTTCATCTAATGAACTTATTTCAGTCAGCTAGATCTTTCTTCTTCAAAGCAAAAAGATTTTATCTTCAAATACAAGAACTTTTCGTGGTTTTGTTGGTTTTCAGCAAATGAACAGATTTCAGCGAGCAAGAAGTTTTTTCATTAGTAGCGTAAGATTTTATCTTAAAATACAAGAACCTTTCGTGGTTCTTGTCAATTGTTGTTGGTTTTCATCTAATGAACTTATTTCAGTCAGCTAGATCTTTCTTCTTCAAAGCAAAAAGATTTTATCTTCAAATACAAGAACTTTTCGTGGTTTTGATGGTTTTCAGCAAATGAACATATTTCAGCGAGCTGGGAGTTTTTTCCTCAATAGATTAAGATTTTATCTTAAAATACAAGAACTTTTCGTGGTTCTTGTCAATTTTTGTTGGTTTTCATCGAATGAACTTATTTCAGTCAGCTGGATCTTTCTTCTTCAAAGCAAGAAGATTTAACTTCAAATACAAGAACTTTTCGTGGTTTTGATGGTTTTCAGCAAATGAACATATTTCAGCGAGCTGGAAGTTTTTTCCTTAATAGAGTAAGATTTTATCTTAAAATACAAGAACTTTTCGTGGTTCTTGTCAATTTTTGTTGGTTTTCATCTCATGAACTTATTTCAGTCAGCTAGATCTTTCTTCTTCAAAGCAAAAAGATTTTATCTTCAAATACAAGAACTTTTCGTGGTTTTGATGGTTTTCACCAAATGAACATATTTCAGCGAGCTGGAAGTTTTTTCCTTAATAGAGTAAGATTTTATCTTAAAATACAAGAACTTTTCGTGGTTCTTGTCAATTTTTGTTGGTTTTCATCTAATGAACTTATTTCAGTCAGCTAGATCTTTCTTCTTCAAAGCAAAAAGATTTTATCTTCAAATACAAGAACTTTTCGTGGTTTTGATGGTTTTCACAAATGAACATATTTCAGCGAGCTGGAAGTTTTTTCCTTAATAGCGTAAGATTTTATCTTAAAATACAAGAACTTTTCGTGGTTCTTGTCAATTTTTGTTGGTTTTCATCTAATGAACTTATTTCAGTCAGCGAGATCTTTCTTCTTCAAAGCAAAAAGATTTTATCTTCAAATACAAGAACTTTTCGTGGTTTTGATGGTTTTCAGCAAATGAACATATTTCAGCGATCTGGGAGTTTTTTCCTTAATAGAGTAAGATTTGATCTTAAAATACAAGAACTTTTCGTGGTTCTTGTCAATTTTTGTTGGTTTTCATCTAATGAACTTATTTCAGTCAGCTAGATCTTTCTTCTTCAAAGCAAAAAGATTTTATCTTCAAATACAAGAACTTTTCGTGGTTTTGTTGGTTTTCAGCAAATGAACAGATTTCAGCGAGCAAGAATTTTTTTCATTAGTAGCGTAAGATTTTATCTTAAAATACAAGAACCTTTCGTGGTTCTTGTCAATTTTTGTTGGTTTTCATCTAATGAACTTATTTCAGTCAGCTAGATCTTTCTTCTTCAAAGCAAAAAGATTTTATCTTCAAATACAAGAACTTTTCGTGGTTTTGATGGTTTTCAGCAAATGAACATATTTCAGCGAGCTGGAAGTTTTTTCCTTAATAGAGTAAGATTTTATCTTAAAATACAAGAACTTTTCGTGGTTCTTGTCAATTTTTGTTGGTTTTCATCTAATGAACTTATTTCAGTCAGCTAGATCTTTCTTCTTCAAAGCAAAAAGATTTTATCTTCAAATACAAGAACTTTTCGTGGTTTTGTTGGTTTTCAACAAATGAACAGATTTCAGCGAGCAAGAAGTTTTTTCTTTAGTAGCGTAAGATTTTATCTTAAAATACAAGAACCTTTCGTGGTTCTTGTCAATTTTTGTTGGTTTTCATCTCATGAACTTATTTCAGTCAGCTAGATCTTTCTTCTTCAAAGCAAAAAGATTTTATCTTCAAATACAAGAACTTTTCGTGGTTTTGATGGTTTTCAGCAAATGAACATATTTCAGCGAGCTGGAAGTTTTTTCCTTAATAGAGTAAGATTTTATCTTAAAATACAAGAACTTTTCGTGGTTCTTGTCAATTTTTGTTGGTTTTCATCTAATGAACTTATTTCAGTCAGCTAGATCTTTCTTCTTCAAAGCAAAAAGATTTTATCTTCAAATACAAGAACTTTTCGTGGTTTTGATGGTTTTCACAAATGAACATATTTCAGCGAGCTGGAAGTTTTTTCCTTAATAGCGTAAGATTTTATCTTAAAATACAAGAACTTTTCGTGGTTCTTGTCAATTTTTGTTGGTTTTCATCTAATGAACTTATTTCAGTCAGCTAGATCTTTCTTCTTCAAAGCAAAAAGATTTTATCTTCAAATACAAGAACTTTTCGTGGTTTTGATGGTTTTCAGCAAATGAACATATTTCAGCGATCTGGGAGTTTTTTCCTTAATAGAGTAAGATTTTATCTTAAAATACAAGAACTTTTCGTGGTTCTTGTCAATTTTTGTTGGTTTTCATCTAATGAACTTATTTCAGTCAGCTGGATCTTTCTTCTTCAAAGCAAAAAGATTTTATCTTCAAACACAAGAACTTTTCGTGGTTTTGTTGGTTTTCAGCAAATGAACAGATTTCAGCGAGCAAGAATTTTTTTCATGAGTAGCGTAAGATTTTATCTTAAAATACAAGAACCTTTCGTGGTTCTTGTCAATTTTTGTTGGTTTTCATCTCATGAACTTATTTCAGTCAGCTAGATCTTTCTTCTTCAAAGCAAAAAGATTTTATCTTCAAATACAAGAACTTTTCGTGGTTTTGATGGTTTTCAGCAAATGAACATATTTCAGCGAGCTGGAAGTTTTTTCCTTAAAAGTGTAAGATTTTATCTTAAAATACAAGACCTTTTCGTGGTTCTTGACAAATTTTGTTGGTTTTCATCTAATGAACTTATTTCAGTCAGCTAGATCTTTCTTCTTCAAAGCAAAAAGATTTTATCTTCAAATACAAGAACTTTTCGTGGTTTTGTTGGTTTTCAGCAAATGAACAGATTTCAGGGAGCAAGAAGTTTTTTCTTTAATAGCGTAAGATTTTATCTTAAAGTACAAGAACTTTTCGTGGTTCTTGTCAATTTTTGTTGGTTTTCATCTCATGAACTTATTTCAGTCAGCTAGATCTTTCTTCTTCAAAGCAAAAAGATTTTATCTTCAAATACAAGAACTTTTCGTGGTTTTGATGGTTTTCAGCAAATGAACATATTTCAGCGATCTGGGAGTTTTTTCCTTAATAGAGTAAGATTTTATCTTAAAATACAAGAACTTTTCGTGGTTCTTGTCAATTTTTGTTGGTTTTCATCGAATGAACTTATTTCAGTCAGCTAGATCTTTCTTCTTCAAAGCAAAAAGATTTTATCTTCAAATACAAGAACTTTTCGTGGTTTTGATGGTTTTCAGCAAATGAACATATTTCAGCGAGCTGGAAGTTTTTTCCTTAATAGAGTAAGATTTTATCTTAAAATACAAGAACTTTTCGTGGTTCTTGTCAATTTTTGTTGGTTTTCATCTAATGAACTTATTTCAGTCAGCTAGATCTTTCTTCTTCAAAGCAAAAAGATTTTATCTTCAAATACAAGAACTTTTCGTGGTTTTGATGGTTTTCACAAATGAACATATTTCAGCGAGCTGGAAGTTTTTTCCTTAATAGCGTAAGATTTTATCTTAAAATACAAGAACTTTTCGTGGTTCTTGTCAATTTTTGTTGGTTTTCATCTAATGAACTTATTTCAGTCAGCTAGATCTTTCTTCTTCAAAGCAAAAAGATTTTATCTTCAAATACAAGAACTTTTCGTGGTTTTGATGGTTTTCAGCAAATGAACATATTTCAGCGATCTGGGAGTTTTTTCCTTAATAGAGTAAGATTTTATCTTAAAATACAAGAACTTTTCGTGGTTCTTGTCAATTTTTGTTGGTTTTCATCTAATGAACTTATTTCAGTCAGCTGGATCTTTCTTCTTCAAAGCAAAAAGATTTTATCTTCAAACACAAGAACTTTTCGTGGTTTTGTTGGTTTTCAGCAAATGAACAGATTTCAGCGAGCAAGAATTTTTTTCATGAGTAGCGTAAGATTTTATCTTAAAATACAAGAACCTTTCGTGGTTCTTGTCAATTTTTGTTGGTTTTCATCTCATGAACTTATTTCAGTCAGCTAGATCTTTCTTCTTCAAAGCAAAAAGATTTTATCTTCAAATACAAGAACTTTTCGTGGTTTTGATGGTTTTCAGCAAATGAACATATTTCAGCGAGCTGGAAGTTTTTTCCTTAAAAGTGTAAGATTTTATCTTAAAATACAAGACCTTTTCGTGGTTCTTGACAAATTTTGTTGGTTTTCATCTAATGAACTTATTTCAGTCAGCTAGATCTTTCTTCTTCAAAGCAAAAAGATTTTATCTTCAAATACAAGAACTTTTCGTGGTTTTGTTGGTTTTCAGCAAATGAACAGATTTCAGGGAGCAAGAAGTTTTTTCTTTAATAGCGTAAGATTTTATCTTAAAGTACAAGAACTTTTCGTGGTTCTTGTCAATTTTTGTTGGTTTTCATCTCATGAACTTATTTCAGTCAGCTAGATCTTTCTTCTTCAAAGCAAAAAGATTTTATCTTCAAATACAAGAACTTTTCGTGGTTTTGATGGTTTTCAGCAAATGAACATATTTCAGCGAGCTGGAAGTTTTTTCCTTAATAGAGTAAGATTTTATCTTAAAATACAAGAACTTTTTGTGGTTCTTGTCAATTTTTGTTGGTTTTCATCTGATGAACTTATTTCAATTGTAAACAATTTTACAACACCAAGTTATAGTCCAGCAATTTTATTTTAAATTCACAAGCTTTCGGAGATTTTCTCCTTCCTCAGGCAAATGTTTCAAGATCTCCTTGAAGCCTACGCATTTATACATATTGAACAATAAAACATGGTGTTTACAGACTGCCCCTGCAACTGCCCGTTGCCAAGGCAATCACCGTGTTCAGACAGAGAGGTGTTACCTGCAGAACCTCCGAATACACATTCAACAAAAAAACAAACAGGGAAAAAAAACAGAGAAAAAAAACACAGAGAGAGGCAGAAACATCCGGAAGGCAGAGAGAGCCAGCAAATGACCCATTATATTAAAAACAGATAACATTTGTTCGCTGGTGGGGTAACGTGTAGCGTGACATGAACCCAAGATCCCGGTTGAGGCCGTCCTCATGGGTGCGGAACTTGGCTATCAATTTCTGCTCGACAATTTTGCGTTGTCGTGTGTCTCGAAGGCCGCCTTGGAGTACGCTTACCCGAAGGTCGGTGGATGAATGTCCATGACTGCTGAAGTGTTCCCCGACTGGGAGGGAACCCTCCTGTTTGGCGATTGTTGCGCGGTGTCCGTTCATCCGTTGTCGCAGCGTCTGCATGGTCTCGCCAATGTACCATGCTCTGGGGCATCCTTTCCTGCAACGTATGAGGTAGACAACGTTGGCTGAGTCACAGGAGTATGAACCATGCACCTGGTGGGTGGTGTCATCTCGTGTGATGGTGGTATCTGTGTCGATGATCTGGCATGTCTTGCAGAGGTTACCGTGGCAGGGTTGTGTGGCGTCGTGGACGCTGTTCTCTTGAAAGCTAGGTAGTTTGCTGCGAACGATGGTCTGTTTGAGGTTGGGTGGCTGTTTAAAGGCGAGTAGTGGAGGTGTGGGGATGGCCATAGCGAGGTGTTTGTCCTCATTGATGACATGTTGAAGGCTGCGGAGAACATGGCGTAGTTTCTCCGCTCCGGGGAAGTACTGGACGACAAAGGGTACTCTGTTGGTTGCGTCCCGTGTTAGTCTCCTGAGGAGGTCTATGCGATTTTTTGCTGTGGCCCGTCGGAACTGTCGATCGATGAGTCGAGCGTCATATCCCGTTCTTACTAGGGCGTCTTTCAGCGTCTGTAGGTGTCCATCGCGTTCCTCCTCGTCTGAGCAGACCCTGTGTATTCGCAGGGCCTGTCCATAGGGGATGGCCTCTTTGACGTGGTTAGGGTGGAAGCTGGAAAAGTGGAGCATCGTGAGGTTGTCCGTGGGCTTGTGGTAGAGTGAGGTGCTGAGGTGCCCGTCTTTGATGGAGATTCGTGTGTCCAAGAAAGAAACTGATTCTGAGGAGTAGTCCATGGTGAGCTTGATGGTGGGATGGAACTTGTTGATGTTATCGTGTAGTCTCTTTAGTGATTCCTTGCCGTGGGTCCATAGAAAGAAAATGTCGTCGATGTATCTGGTGTATAGTGTTGGTTGGAGGTCTTGTGCAGTGAAGAAGTCCTGCTCGAACTTGTGCATGAAAATGTTGGTGTATTGGGGTGCGAATTTGGTCCCCATGGCTGTTCCGTGTGTTTGGGTAAAGAACTGGTTATCGAAGGTGAAGACATTGTGATCCAGGATGAAGCGGATGAGTTGTAGGATGGCTTCCGGAGATTGGCTGTTGTTGGTGTTGAGTATTGATGCTGTCGCAGCGATGCCGTCATCGTGGGGGATACTGGTGTATAGTGCCGAGACGTCCATCGTGGTGAGAAGTGTTCCTGGTTCAACTGGTCCGTGGGTACTGAGTTTTTGTAGGAAGTCTGTAGTGTCACGACAGAAGCTGGGGGTTCCCTGTACGATGGGTTTCAGGATGCCCTCGATGTATCCAGAGAGGTTCTCACACAGGGTTCCGTTGCCTGATACGATGGGACGTCCGGGTGTGTTGGCTTTGTGTATCTTTGGGAGGCAGTAGAAGTCTCCCACGCGGGGATTACGTGGGATGAGAATGCGTAGGATGCTTTGAAGGTCTGGATCGAAGGTCTTGATCAGTTTGTTGAGCTGGTGGGTTGATCAGTTTGTTGAGCTGGCTAGATCTTTCTTCTTCAAAGCAAAAAGATTTTATCTTCAAATACAAGAACTTTTCGTGGTTTTGATGGTTTTCAGCAAATAAACAGATATCAGCGAGCAAGAATTTTTTTCATTAGTAGCGTAAGATTTTATCTTAAAATACAAGAACCTTTCGTGGTTCTTGTCAATTTTTGTAGGTTTTCATCTAATGAACTTATTTCAGTCAGCTAGATCTTTCTTCTTCAAAGCAAAAAGATTTTATCTTCAAATACAAGAACTTTTCGTGGTTTTCATGGTTTTCAGCAAATGAACATATTTCAGCGAGCTGGAAGTTTTTTCCTTAATAGAGTAAGATTTTATCTTAAAATAGAAGAACTTTTCGTGGTTCTTGTCAATTTTTGTTGGTTTTCATCGAATGAACTTATTTCAGTCAGCTGGATCTTTCTTCTTCAAAGCAAAAAGATTTTATCTTCAAATACAAGAACTTTTCGTGGTTTTGATGGTTTTCAGCAAATGAACATATTTCAGCGAGCTGGAAGTTTTTTCCTTAATAGAGTAAGATTTTATCTTAAAATACAAGAACTTTTCGTGGTTCTTGTCAATTTTTGTTGGTTTTCATCTAATGAACTTATTTCAGTCAGCTAGATCTTTCTTCTTCAAAGCAAAAAGATTTTATCTTCAAATACAAGAACTTTTCGTGGTTTTGATGGTTTTCAGCAAATCAACATATTTCAGCGAGCTGGAAGTTTTTTCCTTAAAAGTGCAAGATTTTATCTTAAAATACAAGACCTTTTCGTGGTTCTTGACAAATTTTGTTGGTTTTCATCTAATGAACTTATTTCAGTCAGCTAGATCTTTCTTCTTCAAAGCAAAAAGATTTTATCTTCAAATACAAGAACTTTTCGTGGTTTTGTTGGTTTTCAGCAAATGAACAGATTTCAGGGAGCAAGAAGTTTTTTCTTTAATAGCGTAAGATTTTATCTTAAAATACAAGAACTTTTCGTGGTTCTTGTCAATTTTTGTTGGTTTTCATCTCATGAACTTATTTCAGTCAGCTAGATCTTTCTTCTTCAAAGCAAAAAGATTTTATCTTCAAATACAAGAACTTTTCGTGGTTTTGATGGTTTTCAGCAAATGAACATATTTCAGCGAGCTGGAAGTTTTTTCCTTAATAGAGTAAGATTTTATCTTAAAATACAAGAACTTTTCGTGGTTCTTGTCAATTTTTGTTGGTTTTCATCTAATGAACTTATTTCAGTCAGCTAGATCTTTCTTCTTCAAAGCAAAAAGATTTTATCTTCAAATACAAGAACTTTTCGTGGTTTTGATGGTTTTCAGCAAATGAACATATTTCAGCGAGCTGGAAGTTTTTTCCTTAATAGAGTAAGATTTTATCTTAAAATACAAGAACTTTTCGTGGTTCTTGTCAATTTTTGTTGGTTTTCATCTAATGAACTTATTTCAGTCAGCTAGATCTTTCTTCTTCAAAGCAAAAAGATTTTATCTTCAAATACAAGAACTTTTCGTGGTTTTGTTGGTTTTCAGCAAATGAACAGATTTCAGCGAGCAAGAAGTTTTTTCTTTAATAGCGTAAGATTTTATCTTAAAATACAAGAACGTTTCGTGGTTCTTGTCAATTTTTGTTGGTTTTCATCTCATGAACTTATTTCAGTCAGCTAGATCTTTCTTCTTCAAAGCAAAAAGATTTTATCTTCAAATACAAGAACTTTTCGTGGTTTTCATGGTTTTCAGCAAATGAACATATTTCAGCGAGCTGGAAGTTTTTTCCTTAATAGAGTAAGATTTTATCTTAAAATAGAAGAACTTTTCGTGGTTCTTGTCAATTTTTGTTGGTTTTCATCGAATGAACTTATTTCAGTCAGCTGGATCTTTCTTCCTCAAAGCAAAAAGATTTTATCTTCAAATACAAGAACTTTTCGTGGTTTTGATGGTTTTCAGCAAATGAACATATTTCAGCGAGCTGGAAGTTTTTTCCTTAATAGAGTAAGATTTTATCTTAAAATACAAGAACTTTTCGTGGTTCTTGTCAATTTTTGTTGGTTTTCATCTAATGAACTTATTTCAGTCAGCTAGATCTTTCTTCTTCAAAGCAAAAAGATTTTATCTTCAAATACAAGAACTTTTCGTGGTTTTGATGGTTTTCAGCAAATCAACATATTTCAGCGAGCTGGAAGTTTTTTCCTTAAAAGTGCAAGATTTTATCTTAAAATACAAGACCTTTTCGTGGTTCTTGACAAATTTTGTTGGTTTTCATCTAATGAACTTATTTCAGTCAGCTAGATCTTTCTTCTTCAAAGCAAAAAGATTTTATCTTCAAATACAAGAACTTTTCGTGGTTTTGTTGGTTTTCAGCAAATGAACAGATTTCAGGGAGCAAGAAGTTTTTTCTTTAATAGCGTAAGATTTTATCTTAAAATACAAGAACTTTTCGTGGTTCTTGTCAATTTTTGTTGGTTTTCATCTCATGAACTTATTTCAGTCAGCTAGATCTTTCTTCTTCAAAGCAAAAAGATTTTATCTTCAAATACAAGAACTTTTCGTGGTCTTGATGGTTTTCAGCAAATGAACATATTTCAGCGAGCTGGAAGTTTTTTCCTTAATAGAGTAAGATTTTATCTTAAAATACAAGAACTTTTCGTGGTTCTTGTCAATTTTTGTTGGTTTTCATCTAATGAACTTATTTCAGTCAGCTAGATCTTTCTTCTTCAAAGCAAAAAGATTTTATCTTCAAATACAAGAACTTTTCGTGGTTTTGTTGGTTTTCAGCAAATGAACATATTTCAGCGATCTGGGAGTTTTTTCTTCAATAGCGAAAGATTTTATCTTAAAATACAAGAACTTTTCGTGGTTCTTGTCAATTTTTGTTGGTTTTCATCTAATGAACTTATTTCAGTCAGCTAGATCTTTCTTCTTCAAAGCAAAAAGATTTTATCTTCAAATACAAGAACTTTTCGTGGTTTTGTTGGTTTTCAGCAAATGAACAGATTTCAGCGAGCAAGAAGTTTTTTCTTTAATAGCGTAAGATTTTATCTTAAAATACAAGAACGTTTCGTGGTTCTTGTCAATTTTTGTTGGTTTTCATCTCATGAACTTATTTCAGTCAGCTAGATCTTTCTTCTTCAAAGCAAAAAGATTTTATCTTCAAATACAAGAACTTTTCGTGGTTTTGATGGTTTTCAGCAAATGAACATATTTCAGCGAGCTGGAAGTTTTTTCCTTAATAGAGTAAGATTTTATCTTAAAATACAAGAACTTTTCGTGGTTCTTGTCAATTTTTGTTTGTTTTCATCTAATGAACTTATTTCAGTCAGCTGGATCTTTCTTCTTCAAAGCAAAAAGATTTGATCTTCAAATACAAGAACTTTTCGTGGTTTTGATGGTTTTCACAAATGAACATATTTCAGCGAGCTGGAAGTTTTTTCCTCAATAGAGTAAGATTTTATCTTAAAATACAAGAACTTTTCGTGGTTCTTGTCAATTTTTGTTGGTTTTCATCTAATGAACTTATTTCAGTCAGCTAGATCTTTCTTCTTCAAAGCAAAAAGATTTTATCTTCAAATACAAGAACTTTTCGTGGTTTTGTTGGTTTTCAGCAAATGAACATATTTCAGCGATCTGGGAGTTTTTTCTTTAATAGCGTAAGATTTTATCTTAAAATACAAGAACTTTTCGTGGTTCTTGTCAATTTTTGTTGGTTTTCATCGAATGAACTTATTTCAGTCAGCTAGATCTTTCTTCTTCAAAGCAAAAAGATTTTATCTTCAAATACAAGAACTTTTCGTGGTTTTGTTGGTTTTCAGCAAATGAACAGATTTCAGCGAGCAAGAAGTTTTTTCTTTAGTAGCGTAAGATTTTATCTTAAAATACAAGAACCTTTCGTGGTTCTTGTCAATTTTTGTTGGTTTTCATCTGATGAACTTATTTCAGTCAGCTAGATCTTTCTTCTTCAAAGCAAAAGGATTTTATCTTCAAATTCAAGAACTTTTCATGTTTTGTTGGTTTTCAGCAAATGAACAGATTTCAGCGAGCAAGAAGTTTTTTCTTTCATAGCGTAAGATTTTATCTTAAAATACAAGAACTTTTCGTGGTTCTTGTCAATTTTTGTTGGTTTTCATCTCATGAACTTATTTCAGTCAGCTAGATCTTTCTTCTTCAAAGCAAAAAGATTTTATCTTCAAATACAAGAACTTTTGGTGGTTTTGATGGTTTTCAGCAAATGAACATATTTCAGCGAGCTGGAAGTTTTTTCCTTAATAGAGTAAGATTTTATCTTAAAATACACGAACTTTTCGTGGTTCTTGTCAATTTTTGTTGGTTTTCATCTAATGAACTTATTTCAGTCAGCTGGATCTTTCTTCTTCAAAGCAAAAAGATTTTATCTTCAAATACAAGAACTTTTCGTGGTTTTGATGGTTTTCACAAATTAACATATTTCAGCGAGCTGGAAGTTTTTTCCTTAATAGAGGAAGATTTTATCTTAAAATACAAGAACTTTTCGTGGTTCTTGTCAATTTTTGTTGGTTTTCATCTAATGAACTTATTTCAGTCAGCTAGATCTTTCTTCTTCAAAGCAAAAAGATTTTATCTTCAAATACAAGAACTTTTCGTGGTTTTGATGGTTTTTAGCAAATGAACATATTTCAGCGAGCTGGAAGTTTTTTCCTTAATAGAGTAAGATTTTATCTTAAAATACAAGAACTTTTCGTGGTTCTTGTCATTTTTTGTTGGTTTTCATCGAATGAACTTATTTCAGTCAGCTGGATCTTTCTTCTTCAAAGCAAAAAGATTTTATCTTCAAATACAAGAACTTTTCGTGGTTTTGTTGGTTTTCAGCAAATGAACAGATTTCAGCGAGCAAGAAGTTTTTTCTTTAGTGGCGTAAGATTTTATCTTAAAATACAAGAACTTTTCGTGGTTCTTGTCAATTTTTGTTGGTTTTCATCTAATGAACTTATTTCCGTCAGCTAGATCTTTCTTCTTCAAAGCAAAAAGATTTTATCTTCAAATACAAGAACTTTTCGTGGTTTTGATGGTTTTCAGCAAATGAACATATTTCAGCGAGCTGGAAGTTTTTTCCTTAATAGCGTAAGATTTTATCTTAAAATACAAGAACTTTTCGTGGTTCTTGTCAATTTTTGTTGGTTTTCATCTCATGAACTTATTTCAGTCAGCGAGATCTTTCTTCTTCAAAGCAAAAAGATTTTATCTTCAAAGACAAGAACTTTTCGTGGTTTTGATGGTTTTCAGCAAATGAACATATTTCAGCGAGCTGGAAGTTTTTTCCTTAATAGAGTAAGATTTTATCTTAAAATACAAGAACTTTTCGTGGTTCTTGTCAATTTTTGTTGGTTTTCATCTAATGAACTTATTTCAGTCAGCTAGATCTTTCTTCTTCAAAGCAAAAAGATTTTATCTTCAAATACAAGAACTTTTCGTGGTTTTGTTGGTTTTCAGCAAATGAACATATTTCAGCGAGCTGGGAGTTTTTTCTTTAATAGCGTAAGATTTTATCTTAAAATACAAGAACTTTTCGTGGTTCTTGTCAATTTTTGTTGGTTTTCATCTAATGAACTTATTTCAGTCAGCTGGATCTTTCTTCTTCAAAGCAAAAGGATTTTATCTTCAAATACAAGAACTTTTCGTTGTTTTGATGGTTTTCAGCAATTGAGCATATTTCAGCGAGCTGGAAGTTTTTTCCTTAATAGCGTAAGATTTTATCTTAAAATACAAGAACTTTTCGTGGTTCTTGTCAATTTTTGTTGGTTTTCATCTCATGAACTTATTTCAGACAGCGAGATCTTTCTTTCTCAAAGCAAAAAGATTTTATCTTCAAACACAAGAACCTTTCGTGGTTTTGTTGGATTTCAGCATATGAACATATTTCAGCGAGCTGGGAGTTTTTTCTTCAATCGGGTAAGATTTTATCTTAAAATACAAGAACTTTTCGTGGTTCTTGTCAATTTTTGTTGGTTTTCATCTAATGAACTTATTTCAGTCAGCTCGATCTTTCTTCTTCAAAGCAAAAGGATTTTATCTTCAAATACAAGAACTTTTCGTGGTTTTGATGGTTTTCAGCAAATGAACATATTTCAGCGAGATGGAAGTTTTTTCCTTAATAGCGGAAGATTTTATCTTAAAATACAAGAACTTTTCGTGGTTCTTGTCAATTTTTGTTGGTTTTCATCTAATGAACTTATTTCAGTCAGCTAGATCTTTCTTCTTCAAAGCAAAAAGATTTTATCTTCAAATACAAGAACTTTTCGTGGTTTTGATGGTTTTCAGCAAATCAACATATTTCAGCGAGCTGGAAGTTTTTTCCTTAATAGCGGAAGATTTTATCTGAAAATACAAGAACTTTTCGTGGTTCTTGTCAATTTTTGTTGGTTTTCATCTCATGAACTTATTTCAGTCAGCGAGATCTTTCTTCTTCAAAGCAAAAAGATTTTATCTTCAAATACAAGAACTTTTCGTGGTTTTGATGGTTTTCAGCAAAAGAACATATTTCAGCGAGCTGGAAGTTTTTTCCTTAATAGAGTAAGATTTTATCTTAAAATACAAGAACTTTTCGTGGTTCTTGTCAATTTTTGTTGGTTTTCATCTAATGAACTTATTTCAGTCAGCTAGATCTTTCTTCTTCAAAGCAAAAAGATTTTATCTTCAAATACAAGAACTTTTCGTGGTTTTGTTGGTTTTCAGCAAATGAACATATTTCAGCGAGCTGGGAGTTTTTTCTTCAATAGCGTAAGATTTTATCTTAAAATACAAGAACTTTTCGTGGTTCTTGTCAATTTTTGTTGGTTTTCATCTAATGAACTTATTTCAGTCAGCTAGATCTTTCTTCTTCAAAGCAAAAAGATTTTATCTTCAAAGACAAGAACTTTTCGTGGTTTTGATGGTTTTCAGCAAATGAACATATTTCAGCGAGCTGGAAGTTTTTTCCTTAATGGAGTAAGATTTTATCTTAAAATACAAGAGCTTTTCGTGGTTCTTGTCAATTTTTGTTGGTTTTCATCTAATGAACTTATTTCAGTCAGCTAGATCTTTCTTCTTCAAAGCAAAAAGATTTTATCTTCAAATACAAGAACTTTTCGTGGTTTTGATGGTTTTCAGCAAATGAACATATTTCAGCGAGCTGGAAGTTTTTTCCTTAATAGAGTAAGATTTTATCTTAAAATACAAGAACTTTTCGTGGTTCTTGTCATTTTTTGTTGGTTTTCATCGAATGAACTTATTTCAGTCAGCTGGATCTTTCTTCTTCAAAGCAAAAAGATTTTATCTTCAAATACAAGAACTTTTCGTGGTTTTGATGGTTTTCAGCAAATGAACAGATTTCAGGGAGCAAGAAGTTTTTTCTTGAATACAGTAAGATTTTATCTTAAAATACAAGAACTTTTCGTGGTTCTTGTCAATTTTTGTTGGTTTTCATCTCATGAACTTATTTCAGTCAGCTAGATCTTTCTTCTTCAAAGCAAAAAGATTTTATCTTCAAATACAAGAACTTTTCGTGGTTTTGATGGTTTTCAGCAAATGAACATATTTCAGCGAGCTGGAAGTTTTTTCCTTAATAGCGTAAGATTTTCTCTTAAAATACAAGAACTTTTCGTGGTTATTGTCAATTTTTGTTGTTTTTCATCTAATGAACTTATTTCAGTCAGCTCGATCTTTCTTCTTCAAAGCAAAAAGATTTTATCTTCAAATACAAGAACTTTTCGTTGTTTTGATGGTTTTCAGCAAATGAACATATTTCAGCGAGCTGGAAGTTTTTTCCTTAATATCGTAAGATTTTATCTTAAAATACAAGAACTTTTCGTGGTTCTTGTCAATTTTTGTTGGTTTTCATCTAATGAACTTATTTCAGTCAGCTACATCTTTCTTCTTCAAAGCAAAAAGATTTTATCTTCAAATACAAGAACTTTTCGTGGTTTTGATGGTTTTCAGCAAATGAACATATTTCAGCGAGCTGGAAGTTTTTTCCTTAATAGAGTAAGATTTTATCTTAAAATACAAGAACTTTTCGTGGTTCTTGTCAATTTTTGTTGGTTTTCATCGAATGAACTTATTTCAGTCAGCTAGATCTTTCTTCTTCAAAGCAGAAAGATTTTATCTTCAAATACAAGAACTTTTCGTGGTTTTGATGGTTTTCAGCAAATGAACATATTTCAGCGAGCTGGAAGTTTTTTCCTTAACAGAGTAAGATTTTATCTTAAAATACAAGAACTTTTCGTGGTTCTTGTCAATTTTTGTTGGTTTTCATCTAATGAACTTATTTCAGTCAGCTAGATCTTTCTTCTTCAAAGCAAAAAGATTTTATCTTCAAATACAAGAACTTTTCGTGGTTTTGATGGTTTTCAGCAAATGAACATATTTCAGCGAGCTGGAAGTTTTTTCCTTAATAGAGTAAGATTTTATCTTAAAATACAAGAACTTTTCGTGGTTCTTGTCATTTTTTGTTGGTTTTCATCGAATGAACTTATTTCAGTCAGCTGGATCTTTCTTCTTCAAAGCAAAAAGATTTTATCTTCAAATACAAGAACTTTTCGTGGTTTTGATGGTTTTCAGCAAATGAACATATTTCAGCGATCTGGGAGTTTTTTCCTTAATAGAGTAAGATTTTATCTTAAAATACAAGAACTTTTCGTGGTTCTTGTCAATTTTTGTTGGTTTTCATCTAATGAACTTATTTCAGTCAGCTGGATCTTTCTTCTTCAAAGCAAAAAGATTTTATCTTCAAACACAAGAACTTTTCGTGGTTTTGTTGGTTTTCAGCAAATGAACAGATTTCAGCGAGCAAGAATTTTTTTCATGAGTAGCGTAAGATTTTATCTTAAAATACAAGAACCTTTCGTGGTTCTTGTCAATTTTTGTTGGTTTTCATCTAATGAACTTATTTCAGTCAGCTAGATCTTTCTTCTTCAAAGCAAAAAGATTTTATCTTCAAATACAAGAACTTTTCGTGGTTTTGATGGTTTTCAGCAAATGAACATATTTCAGCGAGCTGGAAGTTTTTTCCTTAATACCGTCAGATTTTATCTTAAAATACAATAACTTTTCGTGGTTCTTGTCAATTTTTGTTGGTTTTCATCTAATGAACTTATTTCAGTCAGCTAGATCTTTCTTCTTCAAAGCAAAAAGATTTTATCTTCAAATACAAGAACTTTTCGTGGTTTTGATGGTTTTCAGCAAATGAACATATTTCAGCGAGCTGGAAGTTTTTTCCTTAATAGAGTAAGATTTTATCTTAAAATACAAGAACTTTTCGTGGTTCTTGTCAATTTTTGTTGGTTTTCATCTAATGAACTTATTTCAGTCAGCTAGATCTTTCTTCTTCAAAGCAAAAAGATTTTATCTTCAAATACAAGAACTTTTCGTGGTTTTGATGGTTTTCAGCAAATCAACATATTTCAGCGAGCTGGAAGTTTTTTCCTTAAAAGTGCAAGATTTTATCTTAAAATACAAGACCTTTTCGTGGTTCTTGACAAATTTTGTTGGTTTTCATCTAATGAACTTATTTCAGTCAGCTAGATCTTTCTTCTTCAAAGCAAAAAGATTTTATCTTCAAATACAAGAACTTTTCGTGGTTTTGTTGGTTTTCAGCAAATGAACAGATTTCAGGGAGCAAGAAGTTTTTTCTTTAATAGCGTAAGATTTTATCTTAAAATACAAGAACTTTTCGTGGTTCTTGTCAATTTTTGTTGGTTTTCATCTCATGAACTTATTTCAGTCAGCTAGATCTTTCTTCTTCAAAGCAAAAAGATTTTATCTTCAAATACAAGAACTTTTCGTGGTTTTGATGGTTTTCAGCAAATGAACATATTTCAGCGAGCTGGAAGTTTTTTCCTTAATAGAGTAAGATTTTATCTTAAAATACAAGAACTTTTCGTGGTTCTTGTCAATTTTTGTTGGTTTTCATCTAATGAACTTATTTCAGTCAGCTAGATCTTTCTTCTTCAAAGCAAAAAGATTTTATCTTCAAATACAAGAACTTTTCGTGGTTTTGATGGTTTTCAGCAAATGAACATATTTCAGCGAGCTGGAAGTTTTTTCCTTAATAGAGTAAGATTTTATCTTAAAATACAAGAACTTTTCGTGGTTCTTGTCAATTTTTGTTGGTTTTCATCTAATGAACTTATTTCAGTCAGCTAGATCTTTCTTCTTCAAAGCAAAAAGATTTTATCTTCAAATACAAGAACTTTTCGTGGTTTTGTTGGTTTTCAGCAAATGAACATATTTCAGCGATCTGGGAGTTTTTTCTTCAATAGCGAAAGATTTTATCTTAAAATACAAGAACTTTTCGTGGTTCTTGTCAATTTTTGTTGGTTTTCATCTAATGAACTTATTTCAGTCAGCTAGATCTTTCTTCTTCAAAGCAAAAAGATTTTATCTTCAAATACAAGAACTTTTCGTGGTTTTGTTGGTTTTCAGCAAATGAACAGATTTCAGCGAGCAAGAAGTTTTTTCTTTAATAGCGTAAGATTTTATCTTAAAATACAAGAACGTTTCGTGGTTCTTGTCAATTTTTGTTGGTTTTCATCTCATGAACTCATTTCAGTCAGCTAGATCTTTCTTCTTCAAAGCAAAAAGATTTTATCTTCAAATACAAGAACTTTTCGTGGTTTTGATGGTTTTCAGCAAATGAACATATTTCAGCGAGCTGGAAGTTTTTTCCTTAATAGAGTAAGATTTTATCTTAAAATAGAAGAACTTTTCGTGGTTCTTGTCAATTTTTGTTGGTTTTCATCGAATGAACTTATTTCAGTCAGCTGGATCTTTCTTCCTCAAAGCAAAAAGATTTTATCTTCAAATACAAGAACTTTTCGTGGTTTTGATGGTTTTCAGCAAATGAACATATTTCAGCGAGCTGGAAGTTTTTTCCTTAATAGAGTAAGATTTTATCTTAAAATAGAAGAACTTTTCGTGGTTCTTGTCAATTTTTGTTGGTTTTCATCTAATGAACTTATTTCAGTCAGCTAGATCTTTCTTCTTCAAAGCAAAAAGATTTTATCTTCAAATACAAGAACTTTTCGTGGTTTTGATGGTTTTCAGCAAATCAACATATTTCAGCGAGCTGGAAGTTTTTTCCTTAAAAGTGCAAGATTTTATCTTAAAATACAAGACCTTTTCGTGGTTCTTGACAAATTTTGTTGGTTTTCATCTAATGAACTTATTTCAGTCAGCGAGATCTTTCTTCTTCAAAGCAAAAAGATTTTATCTTCAAATACAAGAACTTTTCGTGGTTTTGTTGGTTTTCAGCAAATGAACAGATTTCAGGGAGCAAGAAGTTTTTTCTTTAATAGCGTAAGATTTTATCTTAAAATACAAGAACTTTTCGTGGTTCTTGTCAATTTTTGTTGGTTTTCATCTCATGAACTTATTTCAGTCAGCTAGATCTTTCTTCTTCAAAGCAAAAAGATTTTATCTTCAAATACAAGAACTTTTCGTGGTCTTGATGGTTTTCAGCAAATGAACATATTTCAGCGAGCTGGAAGTTTTTTCCTTAATAGAGTAAGATTTTATCTTAAAATACAAGAACTTTTCGTGGTTCTTGTCAATTTTTGTTGGTTTTCATCTAATGAACTTATTTCAGTCAGCTAGATCTTTCTTCTTCAAAGCAAAAAGATTTTATCTTCAAATACAAGAACTTTTCGTGGTTTTGTTGGTTTTCAGCAAATGAACATATTTCAGCGATCTGGGAGTTTTTTCTTCAATAGCGAAAGATTTTATCTTAAAATACAAGAACTTTTCGTGGTTCTTGTCAATTTTTGTTGGTTTTCATCTAATGAACTTATTTCAGTCAGCTAGATCTTTCTTCTTCAAAGCAAAAAGATTTTATCTTCAAATACAAGAACTTTTCGTGGTTTTGTTGGTTTTCAGCAAATGAACAGATTTCAGCGAGCAAGAAGTTTTTTCTTTAATAGCGTAAGATTTTATCTTAAAATACAAGAACGTTTCGTGGTTCTTGTCAATTTTTGTTGGTTTTCATCTCATGAACTTATTTCAGTCAGCTAGATCTTTCTTCTTCAAAGCAAAAAGATTTTATCTTCAAATACAAGAACTTTTCGTGGTTTTGATGGTTTTCAGCAAATGAACATATTTCAGCGAGCTGGAAGTTTTTTCCTTAATAGAGTAAGATTTTATCTTAAAATACAAGAACTTTTCGTGGTTCTTGTCAATTTTTGTTGGTTTTCATCTAATGAACTTATTTCAGTCAGCTAGATCTTTCTTCTTCAAAGCAAAAAGATTTTATCTTCAAATACAAGAACTTTTCGTGGTTTTGTTGGTTTTCAGCAAATGAACATATTTCAGCGATCTGGGAGTTTTTTCTTCAATAGCGAAAGATTTTATCTTAAAATACAAGAACTTTTCGTGGTTCTTGTCAATTTTTGTTGGTTTTCATCTAATGAACTTATTTCAGTCAGCTAGATCTTTCTTCTTCAAAGCAAAAAGATTTTATCTTCAAATACAAGAACTTTTCGTGGTTTTGTTGGTTTTCAGCAAATGAACAGATTTCAGCGAGCAAGAAGTTTTTTCTTTAATAGCGTAAGATTTTATCTTAAAATACAAGAACGTTTCGTGGTTCTTGTCAATTTTTGTTGGTTTTCATCTCATGAACTTATTTCAGTCAGCTAGATCTTTCTTCTTCAAAGCAAAAAGATTTTATCTTCAAATACAAGAACTTTTCGTGGTTTTCATGGTTTTCAGCAAATGAACATATTTCAGCGAGCTGGAAGTTTTTTCCTTAATAGAGTAAGATTTTATCTTAAAATAGAAGAACTTTTCGTGGTTCTTGTCAATTTTTGTTGGTTTTCATCGAATGAACTTATTTCAGTCAGCTGGATCTTTCTTCCTCAAAGCAAAAAGATTTTATCTTCAAATACAAGAACTTTTCGTGGTTTTGATGGTTTTCAGCAAATGAACATATTTCAGCGAGCTGGAAGTTTTTTCCTTAATAGAGTAAGATTTTATCTTAAAATACAAGAACTTTTCGTGGTTCTTGTCAATTTTTGTTGGTTTTCATCTAATGAACTTATTTCAGTCAGCTAGATCTTTCTTCTTCAAAGCAAAAAGATTTTATCTTCAAATACAAGAACTTTTCGTGGTTTTGATGGTTTTCAGCAAATCAACATATTTCAGCGAGCTGGAAGTTTTTTCCTTAAAAGTGCAAGATTTTATCTTAAAATACAAGACCTTTTCGTGGTTCTTGACAAATTTTGTTGGTTTTCATCTAATGAACTTATTTCAGTCAGCTAGATCTTTCTTCTTCAAAGCAAAAAGATTTTATCTTCAAATACAAGAACTTTTCGTGGTTTTGTTGGTTTTCAGCAAATGAACAGATTTCAGGGAGCAAGAAGTTTTTTCTTTAATAGCGTAAGATTTTATCTTAAAATACAAGAACTTTTCGTGGTTCTTGTCAATTTTTGTTGGTTTTCATCTCATGAACTTATTTCAGTCAGCTAGATCTTTCTTCTTCAAAGCAAAAAGATTTTATCTTCAAATACAAGAACTTTTCGTGGTCTTGATGGTTTTCAGCAAATGAACATATTTCAGCGAGCTGGAAGTTTTTTCCTTAATAGAGTAAGATTTTATCTTAAAATACAAGAACTTTTCGTGGTTCTTGTCAATTTTTGTTGGTTTTCATCTAATGAACTTATTTCAGTCAGCTAGATCTTTCTTCTTCAAAGCAAAAAGATTTTATCTTCAAATACAAGAACTTTTCGTGGTTTTGATGGTTTTCAGCAAATCAACATATTTCAGCGAGCTGGAAGTTTTTTCCTTAATAGCGTAAGATTTTATCTTAAAATACAAGAACTTTTCGTGGTTCTTGTCAATTTTTGTTGGTTTTCATCTAATGAACTTATTTCAGTCAGCTAGATCTTTCTTCTTCAAAGCAAAAAGATTTTATCTTCAAATACAAGAACTTTTCGTGGTTTTGTTGGTTTTCAGCAAATGAACATATTTCAGCGATCTGGGAGTTTTTTCTTCAATAGCGAAAGATTTTATCTTAAAATACAAGAACTTTTCGTGGTTCTTGTCAATTTTTGTTGGTTTTCATCTAATGAACTTATTTCAGTCAGCTAGATCTTTCTTCTTCAAAGCAAAAAGATTTTATCTTCAAATACAAGAACTTTTCGTGGTTTTGTTGGTTTTCAGCAAATGAACAGATTTCAGCGAGCAAGAAGTTTTTTCTTTAATAGCGTAAGATTTTATCTTAAAATACAAGAACGTTTCGTGGTTCTTGTCAATTTTTGTTGGTTTTCATCTCATGAACTTATTTCAGTCAGCTAGATCTTTCTTCTTCAAAGCAAAAAGATTTTATCTTCAAATACAAGAACTTTTCGTGGTTTTGATGGTTTTCAGCAAATGAACATATTTCAGCGAGCTGGAAGTTTTTTCCTTAATAGAGTAAGATTTTATCTTAAAATACAAGAACTTTTCGTGGTTCTTGTCAATTTTTGTTTGTTTTCATCTAATGAACTTATTTCAGTCAGCTGGATCTTTCTTCTTCAAAGCAAAAAGATTTGATCTTCAAATACAAGAACTTTTCGTGGTTTTGATGGTTTTCACAAATGAACATATTTCAGCGAGCTGGAAGTTTTTTCCTCAATAGAGTAAGATTTTATCTTAAAATACAAGAACTTTTCGTGGTTCTTGTCAATTTTTGTTGGTTTTCATCTAATGAACTTATTTCAGTCAGCTAGATCTTTCTTCTTCAAAGCAAAAAGATTTTATCTTCAAATACAAGAACTTTTCGTGGTTTTGTTGGTTTTCAGCAAATGAACATATTTCAGCGATCTGGGAGTTTTTTCTTTAATAGCGTAAGATTTTATCTTAAAATACAAGAACTTTTCGTGGTTCTTGTCAATTTTTGTTGGTTTTCATCGAATGAACTTATTTCAGTCAGCTAGATCTTTCTTCTTCAAAGCAAAAAGATTTTATCTTCAAATACAAGAACTTTTCGTGGTTTTGTTGGTTTTCAGCAAATGAACAGATTTCAGCGAGCAAGAAGTTTTTTCTTTAGTGGCGTAAGATTTTATCTTAAAATACAAGAACTTTTCGTGGTTCTTGTCAATTTTTGTTGGTTTTCATCTAATGAACTTATTTCCGTCAGCTAGATCTTTCTTCTTCAAAGCAAAAAGATTTTATCTTCAAATACAAGAACTTTTCGTGGTTTTGATGGTTTTCAGCAAATGAACATATTTCAGCGAGCTGGAAGTTTTTTCCTTAATAGCGTAAGATTTTATCTTAAAATACAAGAACTTTTCGTGGTTCTTGTCAATTTTTGTTGGTTTTCATCTCATGAACTTATTTCAGTCAGCGAGATCTTTCTTCTTCAAAGCAAAAAGATTTTATCTTCAAAGACAAGAACTTTTCGTGGTTTTGATGGTTTTCAGCAAATGAACATATTTCAGCGAGCTGGAAGTTTTTTCCTTAATAGAGTAAGATTTTATCTTAAAATACAAGAACTTTTCGTGGTTCTTGTCAATTTTTGTTGGTTTTCATCTAATGAACTTATTTCAGTCAGCTAGATCTTTCTTCTTCAAAGCAAAAAGATTTTATCTTCAAATACAAGAACTTTTCGTGGTTTTGTTGGTTTTCAGCAAATGAACATATTTCAGCGAGCTGGGAGTTTTTTCTTTAATAGCGTAAGATTTTATCTTAAAATACAAGAACTTTTCGTGGTTCTTGTCAATTTTTGTTGGTTTTCATCGAATGAACTTATTTCAGTCAGCTGGATCTTTCTTCTTCAAAGCAAAAGGATTTTATCTTCAAATACAAGAACTTTTCGTTGTTTTGATGGTTTTCAGCAATTGAGCATATTTCAGCGAGCTGGAAGTTTTTTCCTTAATAGCGTAAGATTTTATCTTAAAATACAAGAACTTTTCGTGGTTCTTGTCAATTTTTGTTGGTTTTCATCTCATGAACTTATTTCAGACAGCGAGATCTTTCTTTCTCAAAGCAAAAAGATTTTATCTTCAAACACAAGAACCTTTCGTGGTTTTGTTGGATTTCAGCATATGAACATATTTCAGCGAGCTGGGAGTTTTTTCTTCAATCGGGTAAGATTTTATCTTAAAATACAAGAACTTTTCGTGGTTCTTGTCAATTTTTGTTGGTTTTCATCTAATGAACTTATTTCAGTCAGCTCGATCTTTCTTCTTCAAAGCAAAAGGATTTTATCTTCAAATACAAGAACTTTTCGTGGTTTTGATGGTTTTCAGCAAATGAACATATTTCAGCGAGATGGAAGTTTTTTCCTTAATAGCGGAAGATTTTATCTTAAAATACAAGAACTTTTCGTGGTTCTTGTCAATTTTTGTTGGTTTTCATCTAATGAACTTATTTCAGTCAGCTAGATCTTTCTTCTTCAAAGCAAAAAGATTTTATCTTCAAATACAAGAACTTTTCGTGGTTTTGATGGTTTTCAGCAAATCAACATATTTCAGCGAGCTGGAAGTTTTTTCCTTAATAGCGGAAGATTTTATCTGAAAATACAAGAACTTTTCGTGGTTCTTGTCAATTTTTGTTGGTTTTCATCTCATGAACTTATTTCAGTCAGCGAGATCTTTCTTCTTCAAAGCAAAAAGATTTTATCTTCAAATACAAGAACTTTTCGTGGTTTTGATGGTTTTCAGCAAAAGAACATATTTCAGCGAGCTGGGAGTTTTTTCTTCATTAGCGTAAGATTTTATCTTAAAATACAAGAACTTTTCGTGGTTCTTGTCAATTTTTGTTGGTTTTCATCTAATGAACTTATTTCAGTCAGCTAGATCTTTCTTCTTCAAAGCAAAAAGATTTTATCTTCAAAGACAAGAACTTTTCGTGGTTTTGATGGTTTTCAGCAAATGAACATATTTCAGCGAGCTGGAAGTTTTTTCCTTAATGGAGTAAGATTTTATCTTAAAATACAAGAGCTTTTCGTGGTTCTTGTCAATTTTTGTTGGTTTTCATCTAATGAACTTATTTCAGTCAGCTAGATCTTTCTTCTTCAAAGCAAAAAGATTTTATCTTCAAATACAAGAACTTTTCGTGATTTTGTTGGTTTTCAGCAAATGAACATATTTCAGCGAGCTGGGAGTTTTTTCTTTAATAGCGTAAGATTTTATCTTAAAATACAAGAACTTTTCGTGGTTCTTGTCAATTTTTGTTGGTTTTCATCTAATGAACTTATTTCAGTCAGCTAGATCTTTCTTCTTCAAAGCAAAAAGATTTTATCTTCAAATACAAAACTTTTCGTGGTTTTGTTGGTTTTCAGCAAATGAACAGATTTCAGCGAGCAAGAAGTTTTTTCATTAGTAGCGTAAGATTTTATCTTAAAATACAAGAACCTTTCGTGGTTCTTGTCAATTTTTGTTGGTTTTCATCTAATGAACTTATTTCAGTCAGCTAGATCTTTCTTCTTCAAAGCAAAAAGATTTTATCTTCAAATACAAGAACTTTTCGTGGTTTTGATGGTTTTCAGCAAATGAACATATTTCAGCGAGCTGGAAGTTTTTTCCTTAATAGAGTAAGATTTTATCTTAAAATACAAGAACTTTTCGTGGTTCTTGTCATTTTTTGTTGGTTTTCATCGAATGAACTTATTTCAGTCAGCTGGATCTTTCTTCTTCAAAGCAAAAAGATTTTATCTTCAAATACAAGAACTTTTCGTGGTTTTGATGGTTTTCAGCAAATGAACAGATTTCAGGGAGCAAGAAGTTTTTTCTTGAATAGCGTAAGATTTTATCTTAAAATACAAGAACTTTTCGTGGTTCTTGTCAATTTTTGTTGGTTTTCATCTCATGAACTTATTTCAGTCAGCTAGATCTTTCTTCTTCAAAGCAAAAAGATTTTATCTTCAAATACAAGAACTTTTCGTGGTTTTGATGGTTTTCAGCAAATGAACATAGTTCAGCGAGCTGGAAGTTTTTTCCTTAATAGCGTAAGATTTTCTCTTAAAATACAAGAACTTTTCGTGGTTATTGTCAATTTTTGTTGTTTTTCATCTAATGAACTTATTTCAGTCAGCTCGATCTTTCTTCTTCAAAGCAAAAAGATTTTATCTTCAAATACAAGAACTTTTCGTTGTTTTGATGGTTTTCAGCAAATGAACATATTTCAGCGAGCTGGAAGTTTTTTCCTTAATATCGTAAGATTTTATCTTAAAATACAAGAACTTTTCGTGGTTCTTGTCAATTTTTGTTGGTTTTCATCTAATGAACTTATTTCAGTCAGCTACATCTTTCTTCTTCAAAGCAAAAAGATTTTATCTTCAAATACAAGAACTTTTCGTGGTTTTGATGGTTTTCAGCAAATGAACATATTTCAGCGAGCTGGAAGTTTTTTCCTTAATAGAGTAAGATTTTATCTTAAAATACAAGAACTTTTCGTGGTTCTTGTCAATTTTTGTTGGTTTTCATCGAATGAACTTATTTCAGTCAGCTAGATCTTTCTTCTTCAAAGCAGAAAGATTTTATCTTCAAATACAAGAACTTTTCGTGGTTTTGATGGTTTTCAGCAAATGAACATATTTCAGCGAGCTGGAAGTTTTTTCCTTAACAGAGTAAGATTTTATCTTAAAATACAAGAACTTTTCGTGGTTCTTGTCAATTTTTGTTGGTTTTCATCTAATGAACTTATTTCAGTCAGCTAGATCTTTCTTCTTCAAAGCAAAAAGATTTTATCTTCAAATACAAGAACTTTTCGTGGTTTTGATGGTTTTCAGCAAATGAACATATTTCAGCGAGCTGGAAGTTTTTTCCTTAATAGAGTAAGATTTTATCTTAAAATACAAGAACTTTTCGTGGTTCTTGTCATTTTTTGTTGGTTTTCATCGAATGAACTTATTTCAGTCAGCTGGATCTTTCTTCTTCAAAGCAAAAAGATTTTATCTTCAAATACAAGAACTTTTCGTGGTTTTGATGGTTTTCAGCAAATGAACATATTTCAGCGATCTGGGAGTTTTTTCCTTAATAGAGTAAGATTTTATCTTAAAATACAAGAACTTTTCGTGGTTCTTGTCAATTTTTGTTGGTTTTCATCTAATGAACTTATTTCAGTCAGCTGGATCTTTCTTCTTCAAAGCAAAAAGATTTTATCTTCAAACACAAGAACTTTTCGTGGTTTTGTTGGTTTTCAGCAAATGAACAGATTTCAGCGAGCAAGAATTTTTTTCATGAGTAGCGTAAGATTTTATCTTAAAATACAAGAACCTTTCGTGGTTCTTGTCAATTTTTGTTGGTTTTCATCTAATGAACTTATTTCAGTCAGCTAGATCTTTCTTCTTCAAAGCAAAAAGATTTTATCTTCAAATACAAGAACTTTTCGTGGTTTTGATGGTTTTCAGCAAATGAACATATTTCAGCGAGCTGGAAGTTTTTTCCTTAATACCGTCAGATTTTATCTTAAAATACAATAACTTTTCGTGGTTCTTGTCAATTTTTGTTGGTTTTCATCTAATGAACTTATTTCAGTCAGCTAGATCTTTCTTCTTCAAAGCAAAAAGATTTTATCTTCAAATACAAGAACTTTTCGTGGTTTTGATGGTTTTCAGCAAATGAACATATTTCAGCGAGCTGGAAGTTTTTTCCTTAATACCGTCAGATTTTATCTTAAAATACACGAACTTTTCGTGGTTCTTGTCAATTTTTGTTGGTTTTCATCTAATGAACTTATTTCAGTCAGCTAGATCTTTCTGCTTCTAAGCAAAAAGATTTTATCTTCAAATACAAGAACTTTTCGTGGTTTTGATGGTTTTCAGCAAATGAACATATTTCAGCGAGCTGGAAGTTTTTTCCTTGAAAGTGTAAGATTTTATCTTAAAATACAAGACCTTTTCGTGGTTCTTGACAAATTTTGTTGGTTTTCATCTAATGAACTTATTTCAGTCAGCTAGATCTTTCTTCTTCAAAGCAAAAAGATTTTATCTTCAAATACAAGAACTTTTCGTGGTTTTGTTGGTTTTCAGCAAATGAACAGATTTCAGGGAGCAAGAAGTTTTTTCTTTAATAGCGTAAGATTTTATCTTAAAATACAAGAACTTTTCGTGGTTCTTGTCAATTTTTGTTGGTTTTCATCTAATGAACTTATTTCAGTCAGCTAGATCTTTCTTCTTCAAAGCAAAAAGATTTTATCTTCAAATACAAGAACTTTTCGTGGTTTTGATGGTTTTCAGCAAATGAACATATTTCAGCGAGCTGGAAGTTTTTTCTTTAATAGCGTAAGATTTTATCTTAAAATACAAGAACCTTTCGTGGTTCTTGTCAATTTTTGTTGGTTTTCATCTCATGAACTTATTTCTGTCAGCTAGATCTTTCTTCTTCAAAGCAAAAAGATTTTATCTTCAAATACAAGAACTTTTCGTTGTTTTGTTGGTTTTCAGCAAATGAACAGATTTCAGCGAGCTGGAAGTATTTTCCTTAATAGAGTAAGATTTTATCTTAAAATACAAGAACTTTTCGTGGTTCTTGTCAATTTTTGTTGGTTTTCATCTCATGAACTTATTTCAGTCAGCTAGATCTTTCTTCTTCAAAGCAAAAAGATTTTATCTTCAAATACAAGAACTTTTCGTGGTTTTGATGGTTTTCAGCAAATGAACATATTTCAGCGAGCTGGAAGTTTTTTCCTTAATAGAGTAAGATTTTATCTTAAAATACAAGAACTTTTCGTGGTTCTTGTCAATTTTTGTTGGTTTTCATCTAATGAACTTATTTCAGTCAGCTAGATCTTTCTTCTTCAAAGCAAAAAGATTTTATCTTCAAATGCAAGAACTTCTCGTGGTTTTGATGGTTTTCAGCAAATGAACATATTTCAGTGAGCTGGAAGTTTTTTCCTTAATAGAGTAAGATTTCATCTTAAAATACAAGAACTTTTCGTGGTTCTTGTCAATTTTTGTTGGTTTTCATCTAATGAACTTATTTCAGTCAGCTAGATCTTTCTTCTTCAAAGCAAAAAGATTTTATCTTCAAATGCAAGAACTTCTCGTGGTTTTGATGGTTTTCAGCAAATGAACATATTTCAGTGAGCTGGAAGTTTTTTCCTTAATAGAGTAAGATTTCATCTTAAAATACAAGAACTTTTCGTGGTTCTTGTCAATTTTTGTTGGTTTTCATCTAATGAACTTATTTCAGTCAGCTAGATCTTTCTTCTTCAAAGCAAAAAGATTTTATCTTCAAATACAAGAACTTTTCGTGGTTTTGATGGTTTTCAGCAAATGAACATATTTCAGCGAGCTGGAAGTATTTTCCTTAAAAGTGGAAGATTTTATCTTAAAATACAAGACCTTTTCGTGGTTCTTGACAAATTTTGTTGGTTTTCATCTAATGAACTTATTTCAGTCAGCTCGATCTTTCTTCTTCAAAGCAAAAAGATTTTATCTTCAAATACAAGAACTTTTCGTGGTTTTGTTGGTTTTCAGCAAATGAACAGATTTCAGCGAGCTGGGAGTTTTTTCTTCAATAGCGTAAGATTTTATCTTAAAATACAAGAACTTTTCGTGGTTCTTGTCAATTTTTGTTGGTTTTCATCTAATGAACTTATTTCAGTCAGCTAGATCTTTCTTCTTCAAAGCAAAAAGATTTTATCTTCAAATACAAGAACTTTTCGTGATTTTGATGGTTTTCAGCAAATGAACATATTTCAGCGAGCTGGAAGTTTTTTCCTTAATAGAGTAAGATTTCATCTTAAAATACAAGAACTTTTCGTGGTTCTTGTCAATTTTTGTTGGTTTTCATCGAATGAACTTATTTCAGTCAGCTGGATCTTTCTTCTTCAAAGCAAAAAGATTTTATCTTCAAATACAAGAACTTTTCGTGGTTTTGATGGTTTTCAGCAAATGAACAAATTTCAGCGAGCTGGAAGTTTTTTCCTTAATACCGTCAGATTTTATCTTAAAATACAAGAACTTTTCGTGGTTCTTGTCAATTTTTGTTGGTTTTCATCTAATGAACTTATTTCAGTCAGCTAGATCTTTCTTCTTCAAAGCAAAAAGATTTTATCTTCAAATACAAGAACTTTTCGTGGTTTTGATGGTTTTCAGCAAATGAACATATTTCAGCGAGCTGGAAGTTTTTTCCTTAAAAGTGGAAGATTTTATCTTAAAATACAAGACCTTTTCGTGGTTCTTGACAAATTTTGTTGGTTTTCATCTGATGAACTTATTTCAGTCAGCCAGATCTTTCTTCTTCAAAGCAAAAAGATTTTATCTTCAAATACAAGAACGTTTCGTGGTTTTGATGGTTTTCAGCAAATGAACATATTTCAGCGAGCTGGAAGTTTTTTCCTTAAAAGTGGAAGATTTTATCTTAAAATACAAGACCTTTTCGTGGTTCTTGACAAATTTTGTTGGTTTTCATCTAATGAACTTATTTCAGTCAGCTCGATCTTTCTTCTTCAAAGCAAAAAGATTTTATCTTCAAATACAAGAACTTTTCGTGGTTTTGTTGGTTTTCAGCAAATGAACAGATTTCAGGGTGCAAGAAGTTTTTTCTTTAATAGCGTAAGATTTTATCTTAAAATACAAGAACCTTTCGTGGTTCTTGTCAATTTTTGTTGGTTTTCATCTCATGAACTTATTTCAGTCAGCGAGATCTTTCCTCTTCAAAGCAAAAAGATTTTATCTTCAAATACAAGAACTTTTCGTGGTTTTGTTGGTTTTCAGCAAATGAACAGATTTCAGCGAGCTGGGAGTTTTTTCTTCAATAGCGTAAGATTTTATCTTAAAATACAAGAACTTTTTGTGGTTCTTGTCAATTTTTGTTGGTTTTCATCTAATGAACTTATTTCAGTCAGCTCGATCTTTCTTCTTCAAAGCAAAAGGATTTTATCTTCAAATACAAGAACTTTTCGTGGTTTTGATGGTTTTCAGCAAATCAACATATTTCAGCGAGATGGAAGTTTTTTCCTTAATAGCGTAAGATTTTATCTTAAAATACAATAACTTTTCGTGGTTCTTGTCAATTTTTGTTGGTTTTCATCTAATGAACTTATTTCAGTCAGCTAGATCTTTCTTCTTCAAAGCAAAAAGATTTTATCTTCAAATACAAGAACTTTTCGTGGTTTTGATGGTTTTCAGCAAATTAACATATTTCAGCGAGCTGGAAGTTTTTTCCTTAATACCGTCAGATTTTATCTTAAAATACAAGAACTTTTCGTGGTTCTTGTCAATTTTTGTTGGTTTTCATCTAATGAACTTATTTCAGTCAGCTAGATCTTTCTGCTTCTAAGCAAAAAGATTTTATCTTCAAATACAAGAACTTTTCGTGGTTTTGATGGTTTTCAGCAAATGAACATATTTCAGCGAGCTGGAAGTTTTTTCCTTGAAAGTGTAAGATTTTATCTTAAAATACAAGACCTTTTCGTGGTTCTTGACAAATTTTGTTGGTTTTCATCTCATGAACTTATTTCAGTCAGCTAGATCTTTCTTCTTCAAAGCAAAAAGATTTTATCTTCAAATACAAGAACTTTTCGTTGTTTTGTTGGTTTTCAGCAAATGAACAGATTTCAGCGAGCTGGAAGTTTTTTCCTTAATAGAGTAAGATTTTATCTTAAAATACAAGAACTTTTCGTGGTTCTTGTCAATTTTTGTTGGTTTTCATCTCATGAACTTATTTCAGTCAGCTAGATCTTTCTTCTTCAAAGCAAAAAGATTTTATCTTCAAATACAAGAACTTTTCGTGGTTTTGATGGTTTTCAGCAAATGAACATATTTCAGCGAGCTGGAAGTTTTTTCCTTAATAGAGTAAGATTTTATCTTAAAATACAAGAACTTTTCGTGGTTCTTGTCAATTTTTGTTGGTTTTCATCTAATGAACTTATTTCAGTCAGCTAGATCTTTCTTCTTCAAAGCAAAAAGATTTTATCTTCAAATACAAGAACTTTTCGTGGTTTTGTTGGTTTTCAGCAAAAGAACATATTTCAGCGATCTGGGAGTTTTTTCTTTAATAGCGTAAGATTTTATCTTAAAATACAAGAACTTTTCGTGGTTCTTGTCAATTTTTGTTGGTTTTCATCTCATGAACTTATTTCAGTCAGCTAGATCTTTCTTCTTCAAAGCAAAAAGATTTTATCTTCAAATACAAGAACTTTTCGTGGTTTTCTTGGTTTTCAGCAAATGAACAGATTTCAGCGAGCTGGGAGTTTTTTCTTCAATAGTGCAAGATTTTATCTTAAAATACAAGAACTTTTCGTGGTTCTTGTCAATTTTTGTTGGTTTTCATCTAATGAACTTATTTCAGTCAGCTAGATCTTTCTTCTTCAAAGCAAAAAGATTTTATCTTCAAATACAAGAACTTTTCGTGGTTTTGATGGTTTTCAGCAAATGAACATATTTCAGCGAGCTGGAAGTTTTTTCCTTAATAGAGTAAGATTTCATCTTAAAATACAAGAACTTTTCGTGGTTCTTGTCAATTTTTGTTGGTTTTCATCGAATGAACTTATTTCAGTAAGCTGGATCTTTCTTCTTCAAAGCAAAAAGATTTTATCTTCAAATACAAGAACTTTTCGTGGTTTTGATGGTTTTCAGCAAATGAACATATTTCAGCGAGCTGGAAGTTTTTTCCTTAATACCGTCAGATTTTATCTTAAAATACAAGAACTTTTCGTGGTTCTTGTCAATTTTTGTTGGTTTTCATCTAATGAACTTATTTCAGTCAGCTAGATCTTTCTTCTTCAAAGCAAAAAGATTTTATCTTCAAATACAAGAACTTTTCGTGGTTTTGATGGTTTTCAGCAAATGAACATATTTCAGCGAGCTGGAAGTTTTTTCCTTAAAAGTGGAAGATTTTATCTTAAAATACAAGACCTTTTCGTGGTTCTTGACAAATTTTGTTGGTTTTCATCTGATGAACTTATTTCAGTCAGCCAGATCTTTCTTCTTCAAAGCAAAAAGATTTTATCTTCAAATACAAGAACGTTTCGTGGTTTTGATGGTTTTCAGCAAATGAACATATTTCAGCGAGCTGGAAGTTTTTTCCTTAAAAGTGGAAGATTTTATCTTAAAATACAAGACCTTTTCGTGGTTCTTGACAAATTTTGTTGGTTTTCATCTAATGAACTTATTTCAGTCAGCTCGATCTTTCTTCTTCAAAGCAAAAAGATTTTATCTTCAAATACAAGAACTTTTCGTGGTTTTGTTGGTTTTCAGCAAATGAACAGATTTCAGGGAGCAAGAAGTTTTTTCTTTAATAGCGTAAGATTTTATCTTAAAATACAAGAACCTTTCGTGGTTCTTGTCAATTTTTGTTGGTTTTCATCTCATGAACTTATTTCAGTCAGCTGGATCTTTCCTCTTCAAAGCAAAAAGATTTTATCTTCAAATACAAGAACTTTTCGTGGTTTTGTTGGTTTTCAGCAAATGAACAGATTTCAGCGAGCTGGGAGTTTTTTCTTCAATAGCGTAAGATTTTATCTTAAAATACAAGAACTTTTCGTGGTTCTTGTCAATTTTTGTTGGTTTTCATCTAATGAACTTATTTCAGTCAGCTGGATCTTTCTTCTTCAAAGCAAAAAGATTTTATCTTCAAATACAAGAACTTTTCGTGGTTTTGTTGGTTTTCAGCAAATGAACAGATTTCAGCGAGCTGGGAGTTTTTTCCTTAATAGCGTAAGATTTTATCTTAAAATACAATAACTTTTCGTGGTTCTTGTCAATTTTTGTTGGTTTTCATCTCATGAACTTATTTCAGTCAGCTAGATCTTTCTTCTTCAAAGCAAAAAGATTTTATCTTCAAATACAAGAACTTTTCGTGGTTTTGATGGTTTTCAGCAAATGAACATATTTCAGCGAGCTGGAAGTTTTTTCCTTAATACCGTCAGATTTTATCTTAAAATACAAGAACTTTTCGTGGTTCTTGTCAATTTTTGTTGGTTTTCATCTAATGAACTTATTTCAGTCAGCTAGATCTTTCTGCTTCTAAGCAAAAAGATTTTATCTTCAAATACAAGAACTTTTCGTGGTTTTGTTGGTTTTCAGCAAATGAACAGATTTCAGGGTGCAAGAAGTTTTTTCTTTAATAGCGTAAGATTTTATCTTAAAATACAAGAACCTTTCGTGGTTCTTGTCAATTTTTGTTGGTTTTCATCTCATGAACTTATTTCAGTCAGCGAGATCTTTCCTCTTCAAAGCAAAAAGATTTTATCTTCAAATACAAGAACTTTTCGTGGTTTTGTTGGTTTTCAGCAAATGAACAGATTTCAGCGAGCTGGGAGTTTTTTCTTCAATAGCGTAAGATTTTATCTTAAAATACAAGAACTTTTTGTGGTTCTTGTCAATTTTTGTTGGTTTTCATCTAATGAACTTATTTCAGTCAGCTCGATCTTTCTTCTTCAAAGCAAAAGGATTTTATCTTCAAATACAAGAACTTTTCGTGGTTTTGATGGTTTTCAGCAAATCAACATATTTCAGCGAGATGGAAGTTTTTTCCTTAATAGCGTAAGATTTTATCTTAAAATACAATAACTTTTCGTGGTTCTTGTCAATTTTTGTTGGTTTTCATCTAATGAACTTATTTCAGTCAGCTAGATCTTTCTTCTTCAAAGCAAAAAGATTTTATCTTCAAATACAAGAACTTTTCGTGGTTTTGATGGTTTTCAGCAAATTAACATATTTCAGCGAGCTGGAAGTTTTTTCCTTAATACCGTCAGATTTTATCTTAAAATACAAGAACTTTTCGTGGTTCTTGTCAATTTTTGTTGGTTTTCATCTAATGAACTTATTTCAGTCAGCTAGATCTTTCTGCTTCTAAGCAAAAAGATTTTATCTTCAAATACAAGAACTTTTCGTGGTTTTGATGGTTTTCAGCAAATGAACATATTTCAGCGAGCTGGAAGTTTTTTCCTTGAAAGTGTAAGATTTTATCTTAAAATACAAGACCTTTTCGTGGTTCTTGACAAATTTTGTTGGTTTTCATCTCATGAACTTATTTCAGTCAGCTAGATCTTTCTTCTTCAAAGCAAAAAGATTTTATCTTCAAATACAAGAACTTTTCGTTGTTTTGTTGGTTTTCAGCAAATGAACAGATTTCAGCGAGCTGGAAGTTTTTTCCTTAATAGAGTAAGATTTTATCTTAAAATACAAGAACTTTTCGTGGTTCTTGTCAATTTTTGTTGGTTTTCATCTCATGAACTTATTTCAGTCAGCTAGATCTTTCTTCTTCAAAGCAAAAAGATTTTATCTTCAAATACAAGAACTTTTCGTGGTTTTGATGGTTTTCAGCAAATGAACATATTTCAGCGAGCTGGAAGTTTTTTCCTTAATAGAGTAAGATTTTATCTTAAAATACAAGAACTTTTCGTGGTTCTTGTCAATTTTTGTTGGTTTTCATCTAATGAACTTATTTCAGTCAGCTAGATCTTTCTTCTTCAAAGCAAAAAGATTTTATCTTCAAATACAAGAACTTTTCGTGGTTTTGTTGGTTTTCAGCAAAAGAACATATTTCAGCGATCTGGGAGTTTTTTCTTTAATAGCGTAAGATTTTATCTTAAAATACAAGAACTTTTCGTGGTTCTTGTCAATTTTTGTTGGTTTTCATCTCATGAACTTATTTCAGTCAGCTAGATCTTTCTTCTTCAAAGCAAAAAGATTTTATCTTCAAATACAAGAACTTTTCGTGGTTTTCTTGGTTTTCAGCAAATGAACAGATTTCAGCGAGCTGGGAGTTTTTTCTTCAATAGTGCAAGATTTTATCTTAAAATACAAGAACTTTTCGTGGTTCTTGTCAATTTTTGTTGGTTTTCATCTAATGAACTTATTTCAGTCAGCTAGATCTTTCTTCTTCAAAGCAAAAAGATTTTATCTTCAAATACAAGAACTTTTCGTGGTTTTGATGGTTTTCAGCAAATGAACATATTTCAGCGAGCTGGAAGTTTTTTCCTTAATAGAGTAAGATTTCATCTTAAAATACAAGAACTTTTCGTGGTTCTTGTCAATTTTTGTTGGTTTTCATCGAATGAACTTATTTCAGTAAGCTGGATCTTTCTTCTTCAAAGCAAAAAGATTTTATCTTCAAATACAAGAACTTTTCGTGGTTTTGATGGTTTTCAGCAAATGAACATATTTCAGCGAGCTGGAAGTTTTTTCCTTAATACCGTCAGATTTTATCTTAAAATACAAGAACTTTTCGTGGTTCTTGTCAATTTTTGTTGGTTTTCATCTAATGAACTTATTTCAGTCAGCTAGATCTTTCTTCTTCAAAGCAAAAAGATTTTATCTTCAAATACAAGAACTTTTCGTGGTTTTGATGGTTTTCAGCAAATGAACATATTTCAGCGAGCTGGAAGTTTTTTCCTTAAAAGTGGAAGATTTTATCTTAAAATACAAGACCTTTTCGTGGTTCTTGACAAATTTTGTTGGTTTTCATCTGATGAACTTATTTCAGTCAGCCAGATCTTTCTTCTTCAAAGCAAAAAGATTTTATCTTCAAATACAAGAACGTTTCGTGGTTTTGATGGTTTTCAGCAAATGAACATATTTCAGCGAGCTGGAAGTTTTTTCCTTAAAAGTGGAAGATTTTATCTTAAAATACAAGACCTTTTCGTGGTTCTTGACAAATTTTGTTGGTTTTCATCTAATGAACTTATTTCAGTCAGCTCGATCTTTCTTCTTCAAAGCAAAAAGATTTTATCTTCAAATACAAGAACTTTTCGTGGTTTTGTTGGTTTTCAGCAAATGAACAGATTTCAGGGAGCAAGAAGTTTTTTCTTTAATAGCGTAAGATTTTATCTTAAAATACAAGAACCTTTCGTGGTTCTTGTCAATTTTTGTTGGTTTTCATCTCATGAACTTATTTCAGTCAGCTGGATCTTTCCTCTTCAAAGCAAAAAGATTTTATCTTCAAATACAAGAACTTTTCGTGGTTTTGTTGGTTTTCAGCAAATGAACAGATTTCAGCGAGCTGGGAGTTTTTTCTTCAATAGCGTAAGATTTTATCTTAAAATACAAGAACTTTTCGTGGTTCTTGTCAATTTTTGTTGGTTTTCATCTAATGAACTTATTTCAGTCAGCTGGATCTTTCTTCTTCAAAGCAAAAAGATTTTATCTTCAAATACAAGAACTTTTCGTGGTTTTGTTGGTTTTCAGCAAATGAACAGATTTCAGCGAGCTGGGAGTTTTTTCCTTAATAGCGTAAGATTTTATCTTAAAATACAATAACTTTTCGTGGTTCTTGTCAATTTTTGTTGGTTTTCATCTCATGAACTTATTTCAGTCAGCTAGATCTTTCTTCTTCAAAGCAAAAAGATTTTATCTTCAAATACAAGAACTTTTCGTGGTTTTGATGGTTTTCAGCAAATGAACATATTTCAGCGAGCTGGAAGTTTTTTCCTTAATACCGTCAGATTTTATCTTAAAATACAAGAACTTTTCGTGGTTCTTGTCAATTTTTGTTGGTTTTCATCTAATGAACTTATTTCAGTCAGCTAGATCTTTCTGCTTCTAAGCAAAAAGATTTTATCTTCAAATACAAGAACTTTTCGTGGTTTTGATGGTTTTCAGCAAATGAACATATTTCAGCGAGCTGGAAGTTTTTTCCTTGAAAGTGTAAGATTTTATCTTAAAATACAAGACCTTTTCGTGGTTTTTGACAAATTTTGTTGGTTTTCATCTCATGAACTTATTTCAGTCAGCTAGATCTTTCTTCTTCAAAGCAAAAAGATTTTATCTTCAAATACAAGAACTTTTCGTGGTTCTTGTCAATTTTTGTTGGTTTTCATCTAATGAACTTATTTCAGTCAGCTAGATCTTTCTTCTTCAAAGCAAAAAGATTTTATCTTCAAATACAAGAACTTTTCGTGGTTTTGATGGTTTTCAGCAAATGAACATATTTCAGCGAGCTGGAAGTTTTTTCCTTAATAGAGTAAGATTTCATCTTAAAATACAAGAACTTTTCGTGGTTCTTGTCAATTTTTGTTGGTTTTCATCGAATGAACTTATTTCAGTCAGCTGGATCTTTCTTCTTCAAAGCAAAAAGATTTTATCTTCAAATACAAGAACTTTTCGTGGTTTTGATGGTTTTCAGCAAATGAACATATTTCAGCGAGCTGGAAGTTTTTTCCTTAATACCGTCAGATTTCATCTTAAAATACAAGAACTTTTCGTGGTTCTTGTCAATTTTTGTTGGTTTTCATCTAATGAACTTATTTCAGTCAGCTAGATCTTTCTTCTTCAAAGCAAAAAGATTTTATCTTCAAATACAAGAACTTTTCGTGGTTTTGATGGTTTTCAGCAAATGAACATATTTCAGCGAGCTGGAAGTTTTTTCCTTAAAAGTGGAAGATTTTATCTTAAAATACAAGACCTTTTCGTGGTTCTTGACAAATTTTGTTGGTTTTCATCTGATGAACTTATTTCAGTCAGCCAGATCTTTCTTCTTCAAAGCAAAAAGATTTTATCTTCAAATACAAGAACGTTTCGTGGTTTTGATGGTTTTCAGCAAATGAACATATTTCAGCGAGCTGGAAGTTTTTTCCTTAAAAGTGGAAGATTTTATCTTAAAATACAAGACCTTTTCGTGGTTCTTGACAAATTTTGTTGGTTTTCATCTAATGAACTTATTTCAGTCAGCTCGATCTTTCTTCTTCAAAGCAAAAAGATTTTATCTTCAAATACAAGAACTTTTCGTGGTTTTGTTGGTTTTCAGCAAATGAACAGATTTCAGGGAGCAAGAAGTTTTTTCTTCAATAGCGTAAGATTTTATCTTAAAATACAAGAACCTTTCGTGGTTCTTGTCAATTTTTGTTGGTTTTCATCTCATGAACTTATTTCAGTCAGCTAGATCTTTCCTCTTCAAAGCAAAAAGATTTTATCTTCAAATACAAGAACTTTTCGTGGTTTTGTTGGTTTTCAGCAAATGAACAGATTTCAGCGAGCTGGGAGTTTTTTCTTCAATAGCGTAAGATTTTATCTTAAAATACAAGAACTTTTCGTGGTTCTTGTCAATTTTTGTTGGTTTTCATCTAATGAACTTATTTCAGTCAGCTCGATCTTTCTTCTTCAAAGCAAAAGGATTTTATCTTCAAATACAAGAACTTTTCGTGGTTTTGATGGTTTTCAGCAAATGAACATATTTCAGCGAGCTGGAAGTTTTTTCCTTAATACCGTCAGATTTTATCTTAAAATACAAGAACTTTTCGTGGTTCTTGTCAATTTTTGTTGGTTTTCATCTAATGAACTTATTTCAGTCAGCTAGATCTTTCTGCTTCTAAGCAAAAAGATTTTATCTTCAAATACAAGAACTTTTCGTGGTTTTGATGGTTTTCAGCAAATGAACATATTTCAGCGAGCTGGAAGTTTTTTCCTTGAAAGTGTAAGATTTTATCTTAAAATACAAGACCTTTTCGTGGTTCTTGACAAATTTTGTTGGTTTTCATCTCATGAACTTATTTCAGTCAGCTAGATCTTTCTTCTTCAAAGCAAAAAGATTTTATCTTCAAATACAAGAACTTTTCGTTGTTTTGTTGGTTTTCAGCAAATGAACAGATTTCAGCGAGCTGGAAGTTTTTTCCTTAATAGAGTAAGATTTTATCTTAAAATACAAGAACTTTTCGTGGTTCTTGTCAATTTTTGTTGGTTTTCATCTCATGAACTTATTTCAGTCAGCTAGATCTTTCTTCTTCAAAGCAAAAAGATTTTATCTTCAAATACAAGAACTTTTCGTGGTTTTGATGGTTTTCAGCAAATGAACATATTTCAGCGAGCTGGAAGTTTTTTCCTTAATAGAGTAAGATTTTATCTTAAAATACAAGAACTTTTCGTGGTTCTTGTCAATTTTTGTTGGTTTTCATCTAATGAACTTATTTCAGTCAGCTAGATCTTTCTTCTTCAAAGCAAAAAGATTTTATCTTCAAATACAAGAACTTTTCGTGGTTTTGATGGTTTTCAGCAAATGAACATATTTCAGCGAGCTGGAAGTTTTTTCCTTAATACCGTCAGATTTTATCTGAAAATACAAGAACTTTTCGTGGTTCTTGTCAATTTTTGTTGGTTTTCATCTAATGAACTTATTTCAGTCAGCTAGATCTTTCTTCTTCAAAGCAAAAAGATTTTATCTTCAAATACAAGAACTTTTCGTGGTTTTGATGGTTTTCAGCAAATGAACATATTTCAGCGAGCTGGAAGTTTTTTCCTTAAAAGTGGAAGATTTTATCTTAAAATACAAGACCTTTTCGTGGTTCTTGACAAATTTTGTTGGTTTTCATCTGATGAACTTATTTCAGTCAGCTGGATCTTTCTTCTTCAAAGCAAAAAGATTTTATCTTCAAATACAAGAACTTTTCGTGGTTTTGATGGTTTTCAGCAAAAGAACATATTTCAGCGAGCTGGAAGCTTTTTCCTTAATAGAGTAAGATTTCATCTTAAAATACAAGAACTTTTCGTGGTTCTTGTCAATTTTTGTTGGTTTTCATCGAATGAACTTATTTCAGTCAGCTGGATCTTTCTTCTTCAAAGCAAAAAGATTTTATCTTCAAATACAAGAACTTTTCGTGGTTTTGATGGTTTTCAGCAAATGAACATATTTCAGCGAGCTGGAAGTTTTTTCCTTAATACCGTCAGATTTTATCTTAAAATACAAGAACTTTTCGTGGTTCTTGTCAATTTTTGTTGGTTTTCATCTAATGAACTTATTTCAGTCAGCTAGATCTTTCTTCTTCAAAGCAAAAAGATTTTATCTTCAAATACAAGAACTTTTCGTGGTTTTGATGGTTTTCAGCAAATGAACAGATTTCAGCGAGCTGGAAGTTTTTTCCTTAATAGAGTAAGATTTTATCTTAAAATACAAGAACTTTTCGTGGTTCTTGTCAATTTTTGTTGGTTTTCATCTCATGAACTTATTTCAGTCAGCTAGATCTTTCTTCTTCAAAGCAAAAATATTTTATCTTCAAATACAAGAACTTTTCGTGGTTTTGATGGTTTTCAGCAAATGAACATATTTCAGCGAGCTGGAAGTTTTTTCCTTAATAGAGTAAGATTTTATCTTAAAATACAAGAACTTTTCGTGGTTCTTGTCAATTTTTGTTGGTTTTCATCTAATGAACTTATTTCAGTCAGCTAGATCTTTCTTCTTCAAAGCAAAAAGATTTTATCTTCAAATACAAGAACTTTTCGTGGTTTTGATGGTTTTCACAAATGAACATATTTCAGCGAGCTGGAAGTTTTTTCCTTAATAGCGTAAGATTTTATCTTAAAATACAAGAACTTTTCGTGGTTCTTGTCAATTTTTGTTGGTTTTCATCTAATGAACTTATTTCAGTCAGCTAGATCTTTCTTCTTCAAAGCAAAAAGATTTTATCTTCAAATACAAGAACTTTGCGTGGTTTTGATGGTTTTCAGCAAATGAACATATTTCAGCGATCTGGGAGTTTTTTCCTTAATAGAGTAAGATTTTATCTTAAAATACAAGAACTTTTCGTGGTTCTGGTCAATTTTTGTTGGTTTTCATCTAATGAACTTATTTCAGTCAGCTAGATCTTTCTTCTTCAAAGCAAAAAGATTTTATCTTCAAATACAAGAACTTTTCGTGGTTTTGTTGGTTTTCAGCAAATGAACAGATTTCAGCGAGCTGGGAGTTTTTTCTTCAATAGCGTAAGATTTTATCTTAAAATACAAGAACTTTTCGTGGTTCTTGTCAATTTTTGTTGGTTTTCATCTAATGAACTTATTTCAGTCAGCTAGATCTTTCTTCTTCAAAGCAAAAAGATTTTATCTTCAAATACAAGAACTTTTCGTGGTTTTGATGGTTTTCAGCAAATGAACATATTTCAGCGAGCTGGAAGTTTTTTCCTTAATACCGTCAGATTTTATCTTAAAATACAAGAACTTTTCGTGGTTCTTGTCAATTTTTGTTGGTTTTCATCTAATGAACTTATTTCAGTCAGCTAGATCTTTCTTCTTCAAAGCAAAAAGATTTTATCTTCAAATACAAGAACTTTTCGTGGTTTTGATGGTTTTCAGCAAATGAACATATTTCAGCGAGCTGGAAGTTTTTTCCTTAAAAGTGGAAGATTTTATCTTAAAATACAAGACCTTTTCGTGGTTCTTGACAAATTTTGTTGGTTTTCATCTGATGAACTTATTTCAGTCAGCCAGATCTTTCTTCTTCAAAGCAAAAAGATTTTATCTTCAAATACAAGAACGTTTCGTGGTTTTGATGGTTTTCAGCAAATGAACATATTTCAGCGAGCTGGAAGTTTTTTCCTTAAAAGTGGAAGATTTTATCTTAAAATACAAGACCTTTTCGTGGTTCTTGACAAATTTTGTTGGTTTTCATCTAATGAACTTATTTCAGTCAGCTCGATCTTTCTTCTTCAAAGCAAAAAGATTTTATCTTCAAATACAAGAACTTTTCGTGGTTTTGTTGGTTTTCAGCAAATGAACAGATTTCAGGGAGCAAGAAGTTTTTTCTTTAATAGCGTAAGATTTTATCTTAAAATACAAGAACCTTTCGTGGTTCTTGTCAATTTTTGTTGGTTTTCATCTCATGAACTTATTTCTGTCAGCTAGATCTTTCTTCTTCAAAGCAAAAAGATTTTATCTTCAAATACAAGAACTTTTCGTTGTTTTGTTGGTTTTCAGCAAATGAACAGATTTCAGCGAGCTGGAAGTATTTTCCTTAATAGAGTAAGATTTTATCTTAAAATACAAGAACTTTTCGTGGTTCTTGTCAATTTTTGTTGGTTTTCATCTCATGAACTTATTTCAGTCAGCTAGATCTTTCTTCTTCAAAGCAAAAAGATTTTATCTTCAAATACAAGAACTTTTCGTGGTTTTGATGGTTTTCAGCAAATGAACATATTTCAGCGAGCTGGAAGTTTTTTCCTTAAAAGTGGAAGATTTTATCTTAAAATACAAGACCTTTTCGTGGTTCTTGACAAATTTTGTTGGTTTTCATCTGATGAACTTATTTCAGTCAGCCAGATCTTTCTTCTTCAAAGCAAAAAGATTTTATCTTCAAATACAAGAACGTTTCGTGGTTTTGATGGTTTTCAGCAAATGAACATATTTCAGCGAGCTGGAAGTTTTTTCCTTAAAAGTGGAAGATTTTATCTTAAAATACAAGACCTTTTCGTGGTTCTTGACAAATTTTGTTGGTTTTCATCTAATGAACTTATTTCAGTCAGCTCGATCTTTCTTCTTCAAAGCAAAAAGATTTTATCTTCAAATACAAGAACTTTTCGTGGTTTTGTTGGTTTTCAGCAAATGAACAGATTTCAGGGAGCAAGAAGTTTTTTCTTTAATAGCGTAAGATTTTATCTTAAAATACAAGAACCTTTCGTGGTTCTTGTCAATTTTTGTTGGTTTTCATCTCATGAACTTATTTCTGTCAGCTAGATCTTTCTTCTTCAAAGCAAAAAGATTTTATCTTCAAATACAAGAACTTTTCGTTGTTTTGTTGGTTTTCAGCAAATGAACAGATTTCAGCGAGCTGGAAGTATTTTCCTTAATAGAGTAAGATTTTATCTTAAAATACAAGAACTTTTCGTGGTTCTTGTCAATTTTTGTTGGTTTTCATCTCATGAACTTATTTCAGTCAGCTAGATCTTTCTTCTTCAAAGCAAAAAGATTTTATCTTCAAATACAAGAACTTTTCGTGGTTTTGATGGTTTTCAGCAAATGAACATATTTCAGCGAGCTGGAAGTTTTTTCCTTAATAGAGTAAGATTTTATCTTAAAATACAAGAACTTTTCGTGGTTCTTGTCAATTTTTGTTGGTTTTCATCTAATGAACTTATTTCAGTCAGCTGGATCTTTCTTCCTCAAAGCAAAAAGATTTTATCTTCAAATACAAGAACTTTTCGTGGTTTTGATGGTTTTCAGCAAATGAACATATTTCAGCGAGCTGGAAGCTTTTTCCTTAATAGAGTAAGATTTCATCTTAAAATACAAGAACTTTTCGTGGTTCTTGTCAATTTTTGTTGGTTTTCATCGAATGAACTTATTTCAGTCAGCTGGAACTTTCTTCTTCAAAGCAAAAAGATTTTATCTTCAAATACAAGAACTTTTCGTGGTTTTGATGGTTTTCAGCAAATGAACATATTTCAGCGAGCTGGAAGTTTTTTCCTTAATACCGTCAGATTTTATCTTAAAATACAAGAACTTTTCGTGGTTCTTGTCAATTTTTGTTGGTTTTCATCTAATGAACTTATTTCAGTCAGCTAGATCTTTCTTCTTCAAAGCAAAAAGATTTTATCTTCAAATACAAGAACTTTTCGTGGTTTTGATGGTTTTCAGCAAATGAACATATTTCAGCGAGCTGGAAGTTTTTTCCTTAAAAGTGGAAGATTTTATCTTAAAATACAAGACCTTTTCGTGGTTCTTGACAAATTTTGTTGGTTTTCATCTGATGAACTTATTTCAGTCAGCCAGATCTTTCTTCTTCAAAGCAAAAAGATTTTATCTTCAAATACAACAACTTTTCGTGGTTTTGTTGGTTTTCAGCAAATGAACAGATTTCAGGGAGCAAGAAGTTTTTTCTTTAATAGCGTAAGATTTTATCTTAAAATACAAGAACCTTTCGTGGTTCTTGTCAATTTTTGTTGGTTTTCATCTCATGAACTTATTTCTGTCAGCTAGATCTTTCTTCTTCAAAGCAAAAAGATTTTATCTTCAAATACAAGAACTTTTCGTTGTTTTGTTGGTTTTCAGCAAATGAACAGATTTCAGCGAGCTGGAAGTTTTTTCCTTAATAGAGTAAGATTTTATCTTAAAATACAAGAACTTTTCGTGGTTCTTGTCAATTGTTGTTGGTTTTCATCTCATGAACTTATTTCAGTCAGCCAGATCTTTCTTCTTCAAAGCAAAAAGATTTTATCTTCAAATACAAGAACTTTTCGTGGTTTTGATGGTTTTCAGCAAATGAACATATTTCAGCGAGCTGGAAGTTTTTTCCTTAATAGAGTAAGATTTTATCTTAAAATACAAGAACTTTTCGTGGTTCTTGTCAATTTTTGTTGGTTTTCATCTAATGAACTTATTTCAGTCAGCTAGATCTTTCTTCTTCAAAGCAAAAAGATTTTATCTTCAAATACAAGAACTTTTCGTGGTTTTGATGGTTTTCACAAATGAACATATTTCAGCGAGCTGGAAGTTTTTTCCTTAATAGCGTAAGATTTTATCTTAAAATACAAGAACTTTTCGTGGTTCTTGTCAATTTTTGTTGGTTTTCATCTAATGAACTTATTTCAGTCAGCTAGATCTTTCTTCTTCAAAGCAAAAAGATTTTATCTTCAAATACAAGAACTTTGCGTGGTTTTGATGGTTTTCAGCAAATGAACATATTTCAGCGATCTGGGAGTTTTTTCCTTAATAGAGTAAGATTTTATCTTAAAATACAAGAACTTTTCGTGGTTCTTGTCAATTTTTGTTGGTTTTCATCTAATGAACTTATTTCAGTCAGCTAGATCTTTCTTCTTCAAAGCAAAAAGATTTTATCTTCAAATACAAGAACTTTTCGTGGTTTTGTTGGTTTTCAGCAAATGAACAGATTTCAGCGAGCAAGAATTTTTTTCATTAGTAGCGTAAGATTTTATCTTAAAATACAAGAACCTTTCGTGGTTCTTGTCAATTTTTGTTGGTTTTCATCTAATGAACTTATTTCAGTCAGCTAGATCTTTCTTCTTCAAAGCAAAAAGATTTTATCTTCAAATACAAGAACTTTTCGTGGTTTTGATGGTTTTCAGCAAATGAACATATTTCAGCGAGCTGGAAGTTTTTTCCTTAATAGAGTAAGATTTTATCTTAAAATACAAGAACTTTTCGTGGTTCTTGTCAATTTTTGTTGGTTTTCATCTAATGAACTTATTTCAGTCAGCTAGATCTTCCTTCTTCAAAGCAAAAAGATTTTATCTTCAAATACAAGAACTTTTCGTGGTTTTGATGGTTTTCACAAATGAACATATTTCAGCGAGCTGGAAGTTTTTTCCTTAATAGCGTAAGATTTTATCTTAAAATACAAGAACTTTTCGTGGTTCTTGTCAATTTTTGTTGGTTTTCATCTAATGAACTTATTTCAGTCAGCTAGATCTTTCTTCTTCAAAGCAAAAAGATTTTATCTTCAAATACAAGAACTTTTCGTGGTTTTGATGGTTTTCAGCAAATGAACATATTTCAGCGATCTGGGAGTTTTTTCCTTAATAGAGTAAGATTTTATCTTAAAATACAAGAACTTTTCGTGGTTCTTGTCAATTTTTGTTGGTTTTCATCGAATGAACTTATTTCAGTCAGCTAGATCTTTCTTCTTCAAAGCAAAAAGATTTTATCTTCAAATACAAGAACTTTTCGTGGTTTTGTTGGTTTTCAGCAAATGAACAGATTTCAGCGAGCAAGAATTTTTTTCATTAGTAGCGTAAGATTTTATCTTAAAATACAAGAACCTTTCGTGGTTCTTGTCAATTTTTGTTGGTTTTCATCCAATGAACTTATTTCAGTCAGCTAGATCTTTCTTCTTCAAAGCAAAAAGATTTTATCTTCAAATACAAGAACTTTTCGTGGTTTTGATGGTTTTCAGCAAATCAACATATTTCAGCGAGCTGGAAGTTTTTTCCTTAATAGAGTAAGATTTTATCTTAAAATACAAGAACTTTTCGTGGTTCTTGTCAATTTTTGTTGGTTTTCATCTAATGAACTTATTTCAGTCAGCTAGATCTTTCTTCTTCAAAGCAAAAAGATTTTATCTTCAAATACAAGAACTTTTCGTGGTTTTGTTGGTTTTCAGCAAATGAACAGATTTCAGGGAGCAAGAAGTTTTTTCTTTAATAGCGTAAGATTTTATCTTAAAATACAAGAACCTTTCGTGGTTCTTGTCAATTTTTGTTGGTTTTCATCTCATGAACTTATTTCTGTCAGCTAGATCTTTCTTCTTCAAAGCAAAAAGATTTTATCTTCAAATACAAGAACTTTTCGTTGTTTTGTTGGTTTTCAGCAAATGAACAGATTTCAGCGAGCTGGAAGTTTTTTCCTTAATAGAGTAAGATTTTATCTTAAAATACAAGAACTTTTCGTGGTTCTTGTCAATTTTTGTTGGTTTTCATCTCATGAACTTATTTCAGTCAGCCAGATCTTTCTTCTTCAAAGCAAAAAGATTTTATCTTCAAATACAAGAACTTTTCGTGGTTTTGATGGTTTTCAGCAAATGAACATATTTCAGCGAGCTGGAAGTTTTTTCCTTAATAGAGTAAGATTTTATCTTAAAATACAAGAACTTTTCGTGGTTCTTGTCAATTTTTGTTGGTTTTCATCTAATGAACTTATTTCAGTCAGCTAGATCTTTCTTCTTCAAAGCAAAAAGATTTTATCTTCAAATACAAGAACTTTTCGTGGTTTTGATGGTTTTCACAAATGAACATATTTCAGCGAGCTGGAAGTTTTTTCCTTAATAGCGTAAGATTTTATCTTAAAATACAAGAACTTTTCGTGGTTCTTGTCAATTTTTGTTGGTTTTCATCTAATGAACTTATTTCAGTCAGCTGGATCTTTCTTCTTCAAAGCAAAAAGATTTTATCTTCAAATACAAGAACTTTGCGTGGTTTTGATGGTTTTCAGCAAATGAACATATTTCAGCGATCTGGGAGTTTTTTCCTTAATAGAGTAAGATTTTATCTTAAAATACAAGAACTTTTCGTGGTTCTTGTCAATTTTTGTTGGTTTTCATCTAATGAACTTATTTCAGTCAGCTAGATCTTTCTTCTTCAAAGCAAAAAGATTTTATCTTCAAATACAAGAACTTTTCGTGGTTTTGTTGGTTTTCAGCAAATGAACAGATTTCAGCGAGCAAGAAGTTTTTTCATTAGTAGCGTAAGATTTTATCTTAAAATACAAGAACCTTTCGTGGTTCTTGTCAATTGTTGTTGGTTTTCATCTAATGAACTTATTTCAGTCAGCTAGATCTTTCTTCTTCAAAGCAAAAAGATTTTATCTTCAAATACAAGAACTTTTCTTGGTTTTGATGGTTTTCAGCAAATGAACATATTTCAGCGAGCTGGGAGTTTTTTCCTCAATAGATTAAGATTTTATCTTAAAATACAAGAACTTTTCGTGGTTCTTGTCAATTTTTGTTGGTTTTCATCGAATGAACTTATTTCAGTCAGCTGGATCTTTCTTCTTCAAAGCAAAAAGATTTTATCTTCAAATACAAGAACTTTTCGTGGTTTTGTTGGTTTTCAACAAATGAACAGATTTCAGCGAGCAAGAAGTTTTTTCTTTAGTAGCGTAAGATTTTATCTTAAAATACAAGAACCTTTCGTGGTTCTTGTCAATTTTTGTTGGTTTTCATCTCATGAACTTATTTCAGTCAGCTAGATCTTTCTTCTTCAAAGCAAAAAGATTTTATCTTCAAATACAAGAACTTTTCGTGGTTTTGATGGTTTTCAGCAAATGAACATATTTCAGCGAGCTGGAAGTTTTTTCCTTAATAGAGTAAGATTTTATCTTAAAATACAAGAACTTTTCGTGGTTCTTGTCAATTTTTGTTGGTTTTCATCTAATGAACTTATTTCAGTCAGCTAGATCTTTCTTCTTCAAAGCAAAAAGATTTTATCTTCAAATACAAGAACGTTTCGTGGTTTTGATGGTTTTCACAAATGAACATATTTCAGCGAGCTGGAAGTTTTTTCCTTAATAGCGTAAGATTTTATCTTAAAATACAAGAACTTTTCGTGGTTCTTGTCAATTTTTGTTGGTTTTCATCTAATGAACTTATTTCAGTCAGCTAGATCTTTCTTCTTCAAAGCAAAAAGATTTTATCTTCAAATACAAGAACTTTTCGTGGTTTTGATGGTTTTCAGCAAATGAACATATTTCAGCGATCTGGGAGTTTTTTCCTTAATAGAGTAAGATTTTATCTTAAAATACAAGAACTTTTCGTGGTTCTTGTCAATTTTTGTTGGTTTTCATCTAATGAACTTATTTCAGTCAGCTGGATCTTTCTTCTTCAAAGCAAAAAGATTTTATCTTCAAACACAAGAACTTTTCGTGGTTTTGTTGGTTTTCAGCAAATGAACAGATTTCAGCGAGCAAGAATTTTTTTCATGAGTAGCGTAAGATTTTATCTTAAAATACAAGAACCTTTCGTGGTTCTTGTCAATTTTTGTTGGTTTTCATCTCATGAACTTATTTCAGTCAGCTAGATCTTTCTTCTTCAAAGCAAAAAGATTTTATCTTCAAATACAAGAACTTTTCGTGGTTTTGATGGTTTTCAGCAAATGAACATATTTCAGCGAGCTGGAAGTTTTTTCCTTAAAAGTGTAAGATTTTATCTTAAAATACAAGACCTTTTCGTGGTTCTTGACAAATTTTGTTGGTTTTCATCTAATGAACTTATTTCAGTCAGCTAGATCTTTCTTCTTCAAAGCAAAAAGATTTTATCTTCAAATACAAGAACTTTTCGTGGTTTTGTTGGTTTTCAGCAAATGAACAGATTTCAGGGAGCAAGAAGTTTTTTCTTTAATAGCGTAAGATTTTATCTTAAAGTACAAGAACTTTTCGTGGTTCTTGTCAATTTTTGTTGGTTTTCATCTCATGAACTTATTTCAGTCAGCTCGATCTTTCTTCTTCAAAGCAAAAAGATTTTATCTTCAAATACAAGAACTTTTCGTGGTTTTGATGGTTTTCAGCAAATGAACATATTTCAGCGATCTGGGAGTTTTTTCCTTAATAGAGTAAGATTTTATCTTAAAATACAAGAACTTTTCGTGGTTCTTGTCAATTTTTGTTGGTTTTCATCGAATGAACTTATTTCAGTCAGCTAGATCTTTCTTCTTCAAAGCAAAAAGATTTTATCTTCAAATACAAGAACTTTTCGTGGTTTTGTTGGTTTTCAGCAAATGAACAGATTTCAGCGAGCAAGAATTTTTTTCATTAGTAGCGTAAGATTTTATCTTAAAATACAAGAACCTTTCGTGGTTCTTGTCAATTTTTGTTGGTTTTCATCCAATGAACTTATTTCAGTCAGCTAGATCTTTCTTCTTCAAAGCAAAAAGATTTTATCTTCAAATACAAGAACTTTTCGTGGTTTTGATGGTTTTCAGCAAATGAACATATTTCAGCGATCTGGGAGATCTAGCTGACTGAAATAAGTTCATTAGATGAAAACCAACAAAAATTGACAAGAACCACGAAAAGTTCTTGTATTTTAAGATAAAATCTGACGGTATTAAGGAAAAAACTTCCAGCTCGGTGAAATATGTTCATTTGCTGAAAACCATCAAAACCACGAAAAGTTCTTGTATTTGAAGATAAAATCTTTTTGCTTTGAAGAAGAAAGATCCAGCTGACTGAAATAAGTTCATTCGATGAAAACCAACAAAAATTGACAAGAACCACGAAAAGGTCTTGTATTTTAAGATAAAATCTTCCACTTTTAAGGAAAATACTTCCAGCTCGCTGAAATATGTTCATTTGCTGAAAACCATCAAAACCACGAAAAGTTCTTGTATTTGAAGATAAAATCTTTTTGCTTTGAAGAAGAAAGATCTAGCTGACTGAAATAAGTTCATTAGATGAAAACCAACAAAAATTGACAAGAACCACGAAAAGTTCTTGTATTTTAAGATGAAATCTTACTCTATTAAGGAAAAAACTTCCAGCTCACTGAAATATGTTCATTTGCTGAAAACCATCAAAACCACGAGAAGTTCTTGCATTTGAAGATAAAATCTTTTTGCTTTGAAGAAGAAAGATCTAGCTGACTGAAATAAGTTCATTAGATGAAAACCAACAAAAATTGACAAGAACCACGAAAAGTTCTTGTATTTTAAGATGAAATCTTACTCTATTAAGGAAAAAACTTCCAGCTCACTGAAATATGTTCATTTGCTGAAAACCATCAAAACCACGAGAAGTTCTTGCATTTGAAGATAAAATCTTTTTGCTTTGAAGAAGAAAGATCTAGCTGACTGAAATAAGTTCATTAGATGAAAACCAACAAAAATTGACAAGAACCACGAAAAGTTCTTGTATTTTAAGATAAAATCTTACTCTATTAAGGAAAAAACTTCCAGCTCGCTGAAATATGTTCATTTGCTGAAAACCATCAAAACCACGAAAAGTTCTTGTATTTGAAGATAAAATCTTTTTGCTTTGAAGAAGAAAGATCTAGCTGACTGAAATAAGTTCATGAGATGAAAACCAACAAAAATTGACAAGAACCACGAAAAGTTCTTGTATTTTAAGATAAAATCTTACTCTATTAAGGAAAATACTTCCAGCTCGCTGAAATCTGTTCATTTGCTGAAAACCAACAAAACAACGAAAAGTTCTTGTATTTGAAGATAAAATCTTTTTGCTTTGAAGAAGAAAGATCTAGCTGACAGAAATAAGTTCATGAGATGAAAACCAACAAAAATTGACAAGAACCACGAAAGGTTCTTGTATTTTAAGATAAAATCTTACGCTATTAAAGAAAAAACTTCCAGCTCGCTGAAATATGTTCATTTGCTGAAAACCATCAAAACCACGAAAAGTTCTTGTATTTGAAGATAAAATCTTTTTGCTTTGAAGAAGAAAGATCTAGCTGACTGAAATAAGTTCATTAGATGAAAACCAACAAAAATTGACAAGAACCACGAAAAGTTCTTGTATTTTAAGATAAAATCTTACGCTATTAAAGAAAAAACTTCTTGCTCGCTGAAATCTGTTCATTTGCTGAAAACCAACAAAACCACGAAAAGTTCTTGTATTTGAAGATAAAATCTTTTTGCTTTGAAGAAGAAAGATCTAGCTGACTGAAATAAGTTCATTAGATGAAAACCAACAAAATTTGTCAAGAACCACGAAAAGGTCTTGTATTTTAAGATAAAATCTTACACTTTCAAGGAAAAAACTTCCAGCTCGCTGAAATATGTTCATTTGCTGAAAACCATCAAAACCACGAAAAGTTCTTGTATTTGAAGATAAAATCTTTTTGCTTAGAAGCAGAAAGATCTAGCTGACTGAAATAAGTTCATTAGATGAAAACCAACAAAAATTGACAAGAACCACGAAAAGTTCGTGTATTTTAAGATAAAATCTTCCACTTTTAAGGAAAAAACTTCCAGCTCGCTGAAATATGTTCATTTGCTGAAAACCATCAAAACCACGAAAAGTTCTTGTATTTGAAGATAAAATCTTTTTGCTTTGAAGAAGAAAGATCTAGCTGACTGAAATAAGTTCATTAGATGAAAACCAACAAAATTTGTCAAGAACCACGAAAAGGTCTTGTATTTTAAGATAAAATCTTACACTTTCAAGGAAAAAACTTCCAGCTCGCTGAAATATGTTCATTTGCTGAAAACCATCAAAACCACGAAAAGTTCTTGTATTTGAAGATAAAATCTTTTTGCTTAGAAGCAGAAAGATCTAGCTGACTGAAATAAGTTCATTAGATGAAAACCAACAAAAATTGACAAGAACCACGAAAAGTTCGTGTATTTTAAGATAAAATCTTCCACTTTTAAGGAAAAAACTTCCAGCTCGCTGAAATATGTTCATTTGCTGAAAACCATCAAAACCACGAAAAGTTCTTGTATTTGAAGATAAAATCTTTTTGCTTTGAAGAAGAAAGATCTAGCTGACTGAAATAAGTTCATTAGATGAAAACCAACAAAAATTGACAAGAACCACGAAAAGTTCTTGTATTTTCAGATAAAATCTGACGGTATTAAGGAAAAAACTTCCAGCTCGCTGAAATATGTTCATTTGCTGAAAACCATCAAAACCACGAAAAGTTCTTGTATTTGAAGATAAAATCTTTTTGCTTTGAAGAAGAAAGATCCAGCTGACTGAAATAAGTTCATTCGATGAAAACCAACAAAAATTGACAAGAACCACGAAAAGTTCTTGTATTTTAAGATGAAATCTTACTCTATTAAGGAAAAAACTTCCAGCTCGCTGAAATATGTTCATTTGCTGAAAACCATCAAAACCACGAAAAGTTCTTGTATTTGAAGATAAAATCTTTTTGCTTTGAAGAAGAAAGATCTCGCTGACTGAAATAAGTTCATTAGATGAAAACCAACAAAAATTGACAAGAACCACGAAAAGTTCTTGTATTTTAAGATAAAATCTTACACTATTGAAGAAAAAACTCCCAGCTCGCTGAAATCTGTTCATTTGCTGAAAACCAACAAAACCACGAAAAGTTCTTGTATTTGAAGATAAAATCTTTTTGCTTTGAAGAAGAAAGATCTAGCTGACTGAAATAAGTTCATGAGATGAAAACCAACAAAAATTGACAAGAACCACGAAAAGTTCTTGTATTTTAAGATAAAATCTTACGCTATTAAAGAAAAAACTCCCAGATCGCTGAAATATGTTCTTTTGCTGAAAACCAACAAAACCACGAAAAGTTCTTGTATTTGAAGATAAAATCTTTTTGCTTTGAAGAAGAAAGATCTAGCTGACTGAAATAAGTTCATTAGATGAAAACCAACAAAAATTGACAAGAACCACGAAAAGTTCTTGTATTTTAAGATAAAATCTTACTCTATTAAGGAAAAAACTTCCAGCTCGCTGAAATATGTTCATTTGCTGAAAACCATCAAAACCACGAAAAGTTCTTGTATTTGAAGATAAAATCTTTTTGCTTTGAAGAAGAAAGATCTAGCTGACTGAAATAAGTTCATGAGATGAAAACCAACAAAAATTGACAAGAACCACGAAAAGTTCTTGTATTTTAAGATAAAATCTTACTCTATTAAGGAAAAAACTTCCAGCTCGCTGAAATCTGTTCATTTGCTGAAAACCAACAAAACAACGAAAAGTTCTTGTATTTGAAGATAAAATCTTTTTGCTTTGAAGAAGAAAGATCTAGCTGACTGAAATAAGTTCATGAGATGAAAACCAACAAAATTTGTCAAGAACCACGAAAAGGTCTTGTATTTTAAGATAAAATCTTACACTTTCAAGGAAAAAACTTCCAGCTCGCTGAAATATGTTCATTTGCTGAAAACCATCAAAACCACGAAAAGTTCTTGTATTTGAAGATAAAATCTTTTTGCTTAGAAGCAGAAAGATCTAGCTGACTGAAATAAGTTCATTAGATGAAAACCAACAAAAATTGACAAGAACCACGAAAAGTTCTTGTATTTTAAGATAAAATCTGACGGTATTAAGGAAAAAACTTCCAGCTCGCTGAAATATGTTCATTTGCTGAAAACCATCAAAACCACGAAAAGTTCTTGTATTTGAAGATAAAATCCTTTTGCTTTGAAGAAGAAAGATCGAGCTGACTGAAATAAGTTCATTAGATGAAAACCAACAAAAATTGACAAGAACCACGAAAAATTCTTGTATTTTAAGATAAAATCTTACGCTATTGAAGAAAAAACTCCCAGCTCGCTGAAATCTGTTCATTTGCTGAAAACCAACAAAACCACGAAAAGTTCTTGTATTTGAAGATAAAATCTTTTTGCTTTGAAGAGGAAAGATCTAGCTGACTGAAATAAGTTCATGAGATGAAAACCAACAAAAATTGACAAGAACCACGAAAGGTTCTTGTATTTTAAGATAAAATCTTACGCTATTAAAGAAAAAACTTCTTGCTCCCTGAAATCTGTTCATTTGCTGAAAACCAACAAAACCACGAAAAGTTCTTGTATTTGAAGATAAAATCTTTTTGCTTTGAAGAAGAAAGATCGAGCTGACTGAAATAAGTTCATTAGATGAAAACCAACAAAATTTGTCAAGAACCACGAAAAGGTCTTGTATTTTAAGATAAAATCTTCCACTTTTGAGGAAAAAACTTCCAGCTCGCTGAAATATGTTCATTTGCTGAAAACCATCAAAACCACGAAACGTTCTTGTATTTGAAGATAAAATCTTTTTGCTTTGAAGAAGAAAGATCTGGCTGACTGAAATAAGTTCATCAGATGAAAACCAACAAAATTTGTCAAGAACCACGAAAAGGTCTTGTATTTTAAGATAAAATCTTCCACTTTTAAGGAAAAAACTTCCAGCTCGCTGAAATATGTTCATTTGCTGAAAACCATCAAAACCACGAAAAGTTCTTGTATTTGAAGATAAAATCTTTTTGCTTTGAAGAAGAAAGATCCAGCTGACTGAAATAAGTTCATTCGATGAAAACCAACAAAAATTGACAAGAACCACGAAAAGTTCTTGTATTTTAAGATGAAATCTTACTCTATTAAGGAAAAAACTTCCAGCTCGCTGAAATATGTTCATTTGCTGAAAACCATCAAAACCACGAAAAGTTCTTGTATTTGAAGATAAAATCTTTTTGCTTTGAAGAAGAAAGATCTAGCTGACTGAAATAAGTTCATTAGATGAAAACCAACAAAAATTGACAAGAACCACGAAAAGTTCTTGTATTTGAAGATAAAATCTTTTTGCTTTGAAGAAGAAAGATCTAGCTGACTGAAATAAGTTCATGAGATGAAAACCAACAAAATTTGTCAAAAACCACGAAAAGGTCTTGTATTTTAAGATAAAATCTTACACTTTCAAGGAAAAAACTTCCAGCTCGCTGAAATATGTTCATTTGCTGAAAACCATCAAAACCACGAAAAGTTCTTGTATTTGAAGATAAAATCTTTTTGCTTAGAAGCAGAAAGATCTAGCTGACTGAAATAAGTTCATTAGATGAAAACCAACAAAAATTGTCAAGAACCACGAAAAGGTCTTGTATTTTAAGATAAAATCTTACACTTTCAAGGAAAAAACTTCCAGCTCGCTGAAATATGTTCATTTGCTGAAAACCATCAAAACCACGAAAAGTTCTTGTATTTGAAGATAAAATCTTTTTGCTTTGAAGAAGAAAGATCTGGCTGACTGAAATAAGTTCATAAGATGAAAACCAACAAAAATTGACAAGAACCACGAAAAGTTCTTGTATTTTAAGATAAAATCTTACTCTATTAAGGAAAAAACTTCCAGCTCGCTGAAATATGTTCATTTGCTGAAAACCATCAAAACCACGAAAAGTTCTTGTATTTGAAGATAAAATCCTTTTGCTTTGAAGAAGAAAGATCGAGCTGACTGAAATAAGTTCATTAGATGAAAACCAACAAAAATTGACAAGAACCACGAAAAGTTCTTGTATTTTAAGATAAAATCTTACGCTATTGAAGAAAAAACTCCCAGCTCGCTGAAATCTGTTCATTTGCTGAAAACCAACAAAACCACGAAAAGTTCTTGTATTTGAAGATAAAATCTTTTTGCTTTGAAGAGGAAAGATCTAGCTGACTGAAATAAGTTCATGAGATGAAAACCAACAAAAATTGACAAGAACCACGAAAGGTTCTTGTATTTTAAGATAAAATCTTACGCTATTAAAGAAAAAACTTCTTGCTCCCTGAAATCTGTTCATTTGCTGAAAACCAACAAAACCACGAAAAGTTCTTGTATTTGAAGATAAAATCTTTTTGCTTTGAAGAAGAAAGATCGAGCTGACTGAAATAAGTTCATTAGATGAAAACCAACAAAATTTGTCAAGAACCACGAAAAGGTCTTGTATTTTAAGATAAAATCTTCCACTTTTGAGGAAAAAACTTCCAGCTCGCTGAAATATGTTCATTTGCTGAAAACCATCAAAACCACGAAACGTTCTTGTATTTGAAGATAAAATCTTTTTGCTTTGAAGAAGAAAGATCTGGCTGACTGAAATAAGTTCATCAGATGAAAACCAACAAAATTTGTCAAGAACCACGAAAAGGTCTTGTATTTTAAGATAAAATCTTCCACTTTTAAGGAAAAAACTTCCAGCTCGCTGAAATATGTTCATTTGCTGAAAACCATCAAAACCACGAAAAGTTCTTGTATTTGAAGATAAAATCTTTTTGCTTTGAAGAAGAAAGATCCAGCTGACTGAAATAAGTTCATTCGATGAAAACCAACAAAAATTGACAAGAACCACGAAAAGTTCTTGTATTTTAAGATGAAATCTTACTCTATTAAGGAAAAAACTTCCAGCTCGCTGAAATATGTTCATTTGCTGAAAACCATCAAAACCACGAAAAGTTCTTGTATTTGAAGATAAAATCTTTTTGCTTTGAAGAAGAAAGATCTAGCTGACTGAAATAAGTTCATTAGATGAAAACCAACAAAAATTGACAAGAACCACGAAAAGTTCTTGTATTTGAAGATAAAATCTTTTTGCTTTGAAGAAGAAAGATCTAGCTGACTGAAATAAGTTCATGAGATGAAAACCAACAAAATTTGTCAAAAACCACGAAAAGGTCTTGTATTTTAAGATAAAATCTTACACTTTCAAGGAAAAAACTTCCAGCTCGCTGAAATATGTTCATTTGCTGAAAACCATCAAAACCACGAAAAGTTCTTGTATTTGAAGATAAAATCTTTTTGCTTAGAAGCAGAAAGATCTAGCTGACTGAAATAAGTTCATTAGATGAAAACCAACAAAAATTGACAAGAACCACGAAAAGTTCTTGTATTTTAAGATAAAATCTGACGGTATTAAGGAAAAAACTTCCAGCTCGCTGAAATATGTTCATTTGCTGAAAACCATCAAAACCACGAAAAGTTCTTGTATTTGAAGATAAAATCTTTTTGCTTTGAAGAAGAAAGATCTAGCTGACTGAAATAAGTTCATTAGATGAAAACCAACAAAAATTGACAAGAACCACGAAAAGTTATTGTATTTTAAGATAAAATCTTACGCTATTAAGGAAAAAACTTCCATCTCGCTGAAATATGTTGATTTGCTGAAAACCATCAAAACCACGAAAAGTTCTTGTATTTGAAGATAAAATCCTTTTGCTTTGAAGAAGAAAGATCGAGCTGACTGAAATAAGTTCATTAGATGAAAACCAACAAAAATTGACAAGAACCACGAAAAGTTCTTGTATTTTAAGATAAAATCTTACGCTATTGAAGAAAAAACTCCCAGCTCGCTGAAATCTGTTCATTTGCTGAAAACCAACAAAACCACGAAAAGTTCTTGTATTTGAAGATAAAATCTTTTTGCTTTGAAGAGGAAAGATCTAGCTGACTGAAATAAGTTCATGAGATGAAAACCAACAAAAATTGACAAGAACCACGAAAGGTTCTTGTATTTTAAGATAAAATCTTACGCTATTAAAGAAAAAACTTCTTGCTCCCTGAAATCTGTTCATTTGCTGAAAACCAACAAAACCACGAAAAGTTCTTGTATTTGAAGATAAAATCTTTTTGCTTTGAAGAAGAAAGATCGAGCTGACTGAAATAAGTTCATTAGATGAAAACCAACAAAATTTGTCAAGAACCACGAAAAGGTCTTGTATTTTAAGATAAAATCTTCCACTTTTAAGGAAAAAACTTCCAGCTCGCTGAAATATGTTCATTTGCTGAAAACCATCAAAACCACGAAACGTTCTTGTATTTGCAGATAAAATCTTTTTGCTTTGAAGAAGAAAGATCTGGCTGACTGAAATAAGTTCATCAGATGAAAACCAACAAAATTTGTCAAGAACCACGAAAAGGTCTTGTATTTTAAGATAAAATCTTCCACTTTTAAGGAAAAAACTTCCAGCTCGCTGAAATATGTTCATTTGCTGAAAACCATCAAAACCACGAAAAGTTCTTGTATTTGAAGATAAAATCTTTTTGCTTTGAAGAAGAAAGATCTAGCTGACTGAAATAAGTTCATTAGATGAAAACCAACAAAAATTGACAAGAACCACGAAAAATTCTTGTATTTTAAGATAAAATCTTACGCTATTAAAGAAAAAACTTCTTGCTCGCTGAAATTTGTTCATTTGCTGAAAACCAACAAAACCACGAAAAGTTCTTGTATTTGAAGATAAAATATTTTTGCTTTGAAGAAGAAAGATCTAGCTGACTGAAATAAGTTCATTAGATGTAAAAACGAACAAAAATTGACAAGAACCACGAAACGTTCTTGTATTTTAAGATAAAATCTTGCGCTATTAAGGAAAAAACTCCCAGCTCGCTGAAATATGCTCATTTGCTGAAAACCAACAAAACCACGAAAAGTTCTTGTATTTGAAGATAAAATCTTTTTGCTTTGAAGAAGAAAGATCTAGCCGACTGAAATAAGTTCATTAGATGAAAACCAACAAAAATTGACAAGAACCACGAAAAGTTCTTGTATTTTAAGATAAAATCTTACGCTATTAAGGAAATGACTTCCAGCTCGCTGAAATCTGTTCATTTGCTGAAAACCATCAAAACCACGAAAAGTTCTTGTATTTGAAGATAAAATCTTTTTGCTTTGAAGAAGAAAGATCTAGCCGACTGAAATAAGTTCATGAGATGAAAACCAACAAAAATTGACAAGAACCACGAAAAGTTCTTGTATTTTAAGATAAAATCTTAGTCTATTGAGGGAAAAACTTCCAGCTGGTTGAAATCTGATCATTTGCTGAAAACCAACAAACCCACGAAAAGTTCTTGTATTTGAAGATAAAATCTTTTTGCTTTGAAGAAGAAAGATCGAGCTGACTGAAATCAGTTCATTAGATGAAAACGAACAAAAATTGACAAGAAACACGAAATGTTCTTGTAGTTTAAGATAAAATCTTACGCTATTAAAGAAAAAACTCCCAGCTCGCTGAAATATGTTCATGTGCTGAAAACCAACAAAACCACGAAAAGTTCTTGTATTTGAAGATAAAATCTTTTTGCTTTGAAGAAGAAAGATCCAGCTGACTGAAATAAGTTCATGAGATGAAAACGAACAAAAATTGACAAGAACCACGAAAAGTTCTTGTATTTTAAAAAGAATCTTACGCTATTAAGGAAAAATCTCCCAGCTCGCTGAAATATGTTCATTTGCTGAAAACCAACAAAACCACGAAAAGTTCTTGTGTTTGAAGATAAAATCTTTTTGCTTTGAAGAAGAAAGATCCAGCTGACTGAAATAAGTTCATTAGATGAAAACCAACAAAAATTGACAAGAACCACGAAAAGTTCTTGTATTTTAAGATAAAATCTTACTCTATTAAGGAAAAAACTTCCAGCTCGCTGAAATAAGTTCATTTGCTGAAAACCATCAAAACCACGAAAAGTTCTTTGTATTTGAAGATAAAATCTTTTTGCTTTGAAGAAGAAAGATCCAGCTGACTGAAATAAGTTCATTCGATGAAAACCAACAAAAATTGACAAGAACCACGAAAAGTTGTTATATTATAAGATAAAATCTTACGCTATTAAGGAAAAAACTTCCAGCTTGCTGAAATATGTTCATTTGCTGAAAACCATCAAAACCACGAAAAGTTGTTGTATTTTAAGATAAAATCTTTTTGCTTTGAAGAAGAAAGATCTAGCTGACTGAAATAAGTTGATTAGATGAAAACCAACAAAAATTGACAAGAACCACGAAAAGTTCTTGTATTTTAAGATAAAATCTTACGCTTTTAAGGAAAAAACTCCCAGCTCGCTGAAATATGCTCATTTGCTGAAAACCAACAAAACCACGAAAAGTTCTTGTATTTGAAGATAAAATCTTTTTGCTTTGAAGAAGAAAGATCTAGCCGACTGAAATAAGTTCATTAGATGAAAACCAACAAAAATTGACAAGAACCACGAAAAGTTCTTGTATTTTAAGATAAAATCTTACGCTATTAAGGAAATGACTTCCAGCTCGCTGAAATCTGTTCATTTGCTGAAAACCATCAAAACCACGAAAAGTTCTTGTATTTGAAGATAAAATCTTTTTGCTTTGAAGAAGAAAGATCTAGCTGACTGAAATAAGTTCATGAGATGAAAACCAACAAAAATTGACAAGAACCACGAAAAGTTCTTGTATTTTAAGATAAAATCTTAGTCTATTGAGGGAAAAACTTCCAGCTGGTTGAAATCTGATCATTTGCTGAAAACCAACAAACCCACGAAAAGTTCTTGTATTTGAAGATAAAATCTTTTTGCTTTGAAGAAGAAAGATCTAGCTGACTGAAATAACTTCATTAGATGAAAACGAACAAAAATTGACAAGAAACACGAAATGTTCTTGTAGTTTAAGATAAAATCTTACGCTATTAAAGAAAAAACTCCCAGCTCGCTGAAATATGTTCATTTGCTGAAAACCAACAAAACCACGAAACGTTCTTGTGTTTGAAGATAAAATCTTTTTGCTTTGAAGAAGAAAGATCCAGCTGACTGAAATAAGTTCATTAGATGAAAACCAACAAAAATTGACAAGAACCACGAAAAGTTCTTGTATTTTAAGATAAAATCTTACTCTATTAAGGAAAAAACTTCCAGCTCGCTGAAATAAGTTCATTTGCTGAAAACCATCAAAACCACGAAAAGTTCTTTGTATTTGAAGATAAAATCTTTTTGCTTTGAAGAAGAAAGATCCAGCTGACTGAAATAAGTTCATTCGATGAAAACCAACAAAAATTGACAAGAAACACGAAAAGTTCTTGTAGTTTAAGATAAAATCTTACGCTATTAAAGAAAAAACTCCCAGCTCGCTGAAATATGTTCATTTGCTGAAAACCAACAAAACCACGAAAAGTTCTTGTATTTGAAGATAAAATCTTTTTGCTTTGAAGAAGAAAGATCCAGCTGACTGAAATAAGTTCATTCGATGAAAACCAACAAAAATTGACAAGAACCACGAAAAGTTGTTATATTTTAAGATAAAATCTTACGCTATTAAGGAAAAAACTTCCAGCTTGCTGAAATATGTTCATTTGCTGAAAACCATCAAAACCACGAAAAGTTGTTGTATTTTAAGATAAAATCTTTTTGCTTTGAAGAAGAAAGATCCAGCTGACTGAAATAAGTTGATTAGATGAAAACCAACAAAAATTGACAAGAACCACGAAAAGTTCTTGTATTTTAAGATAAAATCTTACGCTTTTAAGGAAAAAACTTCCAGCTCGCTGAAATATGTTCATTTGCTGAAAACCATCAAAACCACGAAAAGTTCTTTGTATTTGAAGATAAAATCTTTTTGCTTTGAAGAAGAAAGATCCAGCTGACTGAAATAAGTTCATTCGATGAAAACCAACAAAAATTGACAAGAACCACGAAAAGTTGTTATATTTTAAGATAAAATCTTACGCTATTAAGGAAAAAACTTCCAGCTTGCTGAAATATGTTCATTTGCTGAAAACCATCAAAACCACGAAAAGTTGTTGTATTTTGAGATAAAATCTTTTTGCTTTGAAGAAGAAAGATCTAGCTGACTGAAATAAGTTGATTAGATGAAAACCAACAAAAATTGACAAGAACCACGAAAAGTTCTTGTATTTTAAGATAAAATCTTACGCTTTTAAGGAAAAAACTTCCAGCTCGCTGAAATATGTTCATTTGCTGAAAACCATCAAAACCACGAAAAGTTGTTCTATTTTAAGATAAAATCTTTTTGCTTTGAAGAAGAAAGATCTAGCTGACTGAAATAAGTTGATTAGATGAAAACCAACAAAAATTGACAAGAAACACGAAATGTTCTTGTAGTTTAAGATAAAATCTTACGCTATTAAAGAAAAAACTCCCAGCTCGCTGAAATATGTTCATTTGCTGAAAACCAACAAAACCACGAAAAGTTCTTGTATTTGAAGATAAAATCTTTTTGCTTTGAAGAAGAAAGATCCAGCCGACTGAAATAAGTTCATTAGATGAAAACGAACAAAAATTGACAAGAACCACGAAAAGTTCTTGTATTTCAAAAAGAATCTTACGCTATTAAGGAAAAATCTCCCAGCTCGCTGAAATATGTTCATTTGCTGAAAACCAACAAAACCACGAAAAGTTCTTGTATTTGAAGATAAAATCTTTTTGCTTTGAAGAAGAAAGATCCAGCTGACTGAAATAAGTTCATTCGATGAAAACCAACAAAAATTGACAAGAACCACGAAAAGTTCTTGTATTTTAAGATAAAATCTTCTGCTATTAAGGAAAAAACTTCCAGCTCGCTGAAATATGTTCATTTGCTGAAAACCATCAAAACCACGAAAAGTTCTTGTATTTTAAGATAAAATCTTTTTGATTTGAAGAAGAAAGATCTTGCTGACTGAAATAACTTCATCAGATGAAAACCAACAAAAATTGACAAGAACCACGAAAAGTTCTTGTATTTTAAGATAAAATCTTACGCTATTAAAGAAAAAACTCACAGCTCGATGAAATATGTTCATTTGCTGAAAACCAACAAAACCACGAAATGTTCTTGTATTTGAAGATAAAATCTTTTTGCTTTGAAGAAGAATGATCTAGCTGACTGAAAGAAGTTGTTCAGATGAAAACCAACAAAAAATTGACAAGAAACAAGAAAAGTTCTTGTAGTTTAAGATAAAATCTTACGCTATTAAAGAAAAAACTCCCAGCTCGCTGAAATATGTTCATTTGCTGAAAACCAACAAAACCACGAAAAGTTCTTGTATTTGAAGATAAAATCTTTTTGCTTTGAAGAAGAAAGATCTAGCTGACTGAAATAAGTTCATCAGATGAAAACCAACAAAAATTGACAAGAACCACGAAAACTTTTTGTATTTTAAGATAATATCTTACTCTATTAAGGAAAAAACTTCCAGCTGGCTGAAATATGTTCATTTGCTGAAAACCATCAAAACCACGAAAAGTTCTTGTATTTGAAGTTAAAATCTTTTTGCTTTGAAGAAGAAAGATCTTGCTGACTGAAATAAGTTCATGAGATGAAAACCAACAAAAATTGATAAGAACCACGAAAAATTCTTGTATTTTAAGATAAAATCTTACGCTATTAAAGAAAAAGCTTCTTGCTCGCTGAAATTTGTTCATTTGCTGAAAACCAACAAAACCACGAAAAGTTCTTGTATTTGAAGATAAAATATTTTTGCTTTGAAGAAGAAGGATCTCGCTGACTGAAATAAGTTCATTAGATGTAAAAACGAACAAAAATTGACAAGAACCACGAAAAGTTCTTGTATTTTAAGATAAAATCTTACGCTATTAAGGAAAAAACTCCCAGCTCGCTGAAATATGCTCATTTGCTGAAAACCAACAAAACCACGAAAAGTTCTTGTATTTGAAGATAAAATCTTTTTGCTTTGAAGAAGAAAGATCGAGCTGACTGAAATAAGTTCATTAGATGAAAACCAACAAAAATTGACAAGAACCACGAAAAGTTCTTGTATTTTAAGATAAAATCTTACGCTATTAAGGAAAAAACTTCCAGCTCGCTGAAATATGTTCTTTTGCTGAAAACCATCAAAACCACGAAAAGTTCTTGTATTTGAAGATAAAATCTTTGTGCTTTGAAGAAGAAAGATCTAGCTGACTGAAATAAGTTCATGAGATGAAAACCAACAAAAATTGACAAGAACCACGAAAAGTTCTTGTATTTTAAGATAAAATCTTCGTGCATTGAGGGAAAAACTTCCAGCTGGCTGAAATCTGATCATTTGCTGAAAACCAACAAACCCACGAAAAGTTCTTGTATTTGAAGATAAAATCTTTTTGCTTTGAAGAAGAAAGATCTAGCCGACTGAAATAAGTTCATTAGATGAAAACGAACAAAAATTGACAAGAACCACGAAAAGTTCTTGTATTTTAAAAAGAATCTTACGCTATTAAGGAAAAATCTCCCAGCTCGCTGAAATATGTTCATTTGCTGAAAACCAACAAAACCACCAAAAGTTCTTGTATTTGAAGATAAAATCTTTTTGCTTTGAAGAAGAAAGATCCAGCTGACTGAAATAAGTTCATTAGATGAAAACCAACAAAAATTGACAAGAACCACGAAAAGTTCTTGTATTTTAAGATAAAATCTTACTCTATTAAGGAAAAAACTTCCAGCTCGCTGAAATATGTTCATTTGCTGAAAACCATCAAAACCACGAAAAGTTCTTTGTATTTGAAGATAAAATCTTTTTGCTTTGAAGAAGAAAGATCCAGCTGACTGAAATAAGTTCATTCGATGAAAACCAACAAAAATTGACAAGAAACACGAAACGTTCTTGTAGTTTAAGATAAAATCTTACGCTATTAAGGAAAAAACTCCCAGCTCGCTGAAATATGTTCATTTGCTGAAAACCAACAAAACCACGAAAAGTTCTTGTATTTGAAGATAAAATCTTGTTGCTTTGAAGAAGAAAGATCCAGCTGACTGAAATAAGTTCATTAGATGAAAACCAACAAAAATTGACAAGAACCACGAAAAGTTCTTGTATTTTAAGATAAAATCTTACTCTATTAAGGAAAAAACTTCCAGCTCGCTGAAATATGTTCATTTTCTGAAAACCATCAAAACCACGAAAAGTTCTTTGTATTTGAAGATAAAATCTTTTTGCTTTGAAGAAGAAAGATCCAGCTGACTGAAGTAAGTTCATTCGATGAAAACCAACAAAAATTGACAAGAACCACGAAAAGTTGTTATATTTTAAGATAAAATCTTACGCTATTAAGGAAAAAACTTCCAGCTCGCTGAAATATGTTGATTTGCTGAAAACCATCAAAACCACGAAAAGTTCTTGTATTTGAAGATAAAATCTTTTTGCTTTGAAGAAGAAAAATCTAGCTGACTGAAAACCAACAAAATTTGTCAAGAACCACGAAACGTTCTTGTATTTTAAGATAAAATCTTACTCTATTAAGGAAAAAACTTCCAGCTCGCTGAAATATGTTCATTTGCTGAAAACCATCAAAACCACGAAAAGTTCTTGTATTTGAAGATAAAATCTTTTTGATTTGAAGAAGAAAGATCCAGCTGACTGAAATAAGTTCATTAGATGAAAACCAACAAAAATTGACAAGAACCACGAAAAGTTCTTGTATTTTTAGACAAAATCTTACTCTATTCAGGAAGAAACTTCCAGCTCGCTGAAATATGTTCATTTGCTGAAAACCATCAAAACCACGAAAAGTTCTTGTATTTGAAGATAAAATCTTTTTGCTTTGAAGCAGAAAGATCGAGCTGACTGAAATAAGTTCATTAGATGAAAACCAACAAAAATTGACAAGAACCACGAAAAGTTCTTGTATTTTAAGATAAAATCTTACGCTACTAAAGAAAAAACTTCTTGCTCGCTGAAATCTGTTCATTTGCTGAAAACCAACAAAACCACGAAAAGTTCTTGTATTTGAAGATAAAATCTTTTTGCTTTGAAGAAGAAAGATCTAGCTGACTGAAATAAGTTCATTAGATGAAAACCAACAAACATTGACAAGAACCACGAAAAGTTCTTGTATTTTAAGATAAAATCTTACGCTATTAAAGAAAAAACTCCCAGCTCGCTGAAATATGTTCATTTGCTGAAAACCAACAAAACCACGAAAAGTTCTTGTATTTGAAGATAAAATCTTTTTGCTTTGAAGAAGAAAGATGTAGCTGACTGAAATAAGTTCATTAGATGAAAACCAACAAAATTTGTCAAGAACCACGAAAAGTTCTTGTATTTTAAGATAAAATCTTACACTTTTAAGGAAAAAACTTCCAGCTCGCTGAAATATGTTCATTTGCTGAAAACCATCAAAACCACGAAAAGTTCTTGTATTTGAAGATAAAATCCTTTTGCTTTGAAGAAGAAAGATCTCGCTGACTGAAATAAGTTCATTAGAAGAAAACCAACAAAAATTGACAAGAACCACGAAAGGTTCTTGTATTTTAAGATAAAATCTTACGCGACTAAAGAAAAAACTTCTTGCTCGCTGAAATCTGTTCATTTGCTGAAAACCAACAAAACCACGAAAAGTTGTTGTATTTGAAGATAAAATCTTTTTGCTTTGAAGAAGAAAGATCTAGCTGACTGAAATAAGTTCATGAGATGAAAACGAACAAAAATTGACAAGAACCACGAAAGGTTCTTGTATTTTAAGATAAAATCTTCCGCTATTAAAGAAAAAACTTCTTGCTCCCTGAAATCTGTTCATTTGCTGAAAACCAACAAAACCACGAAAAGTTCTTGTATTTGAAGATAAAATCTTTTTGCTTTGAAGAAGAAAGATCTAGCTGACTGAAATAAGTTCATTAGATGAAAACCAACAAAATTTGTCAAGAACCACGAAAAGTTATTGTATTTTAAGATAAAATCTGACGGTATTAAGGAAAAAACTTCCAGCTCGCTGAAATATGTTCATTTGCTGAAAACCATCAAAACCACGAAAAGTTCTTGTATTTGAAGATAAAATCTTTTTGCTTTGAAGCAGAAAGATCGAGCTGACTGAAATAAGTTCATTAGATGAAAACCAACAAAAATTGACAAGAACCACGAAAAGTTCTTGTATTTTAAGATAAAATCTTACGCTATTAAAGAAAAAACTCCCAGCTCGCTGAAATCTGTTCATTTGCTGAAAACCAACAAAACCACGAAAAGTTCTTGTATTTGAAGATAAAATCTTTTTGCTTTGAAGAAGAAAGATCTAGCTGACTGAAATAAGTTCATTAGATGAAAACCAACAAAATTTGTCAAGAACCACGAAAAGTTCTTGTATTTTAAAAAGAATCTTACGCTATTAAGGAAAAATCTCCCAGCTCGCTGAAATATGTTCATTTGCTGAAAACCAACAAAACCACCAAAAGTTCTTGTATTTGAAGATAAAATCTTTTTGCTTTGAAGAAGAAAGATCCAGCTGACTGAAATAAGTTCATTAGATGAAAACCAACAAACATTGACAAGAACCACGAAAAGTTCTTGTATTTTAAAAAGAATCTTACGCTATTAAGGAAAAATCTCCCAGCTCGCTGAAATATGTTCATTTGCTGAAAACCAACAAAACCACCAAAAGTTCTTGTATTTGAAGATAAAATCTTCGTGCATTGAGGGAAAAACTTCCAGCTGGCTGAAATCTGATCATTTGCTGAAAACCAACAAACCCACGAAAAGTTCTTGTATTTGAAGATAAAATCTTTTTGCTTTGAAGAAGAAAGATCTAGCCGACTGAAATAAGTTCATTAGATGAAAACGAACAAAAATTGACAAGAACCACGAAAAGTTCTTGTATTTTAAAAAGAATCTTACGCTATTAAGGAAAAATCTCCCAGCTCGCTGAAATATGTTCATTTGCTGAAAACCAACAAAACCACCAAAAGTTCTTGTATTTGAAGATAAAATCTTTTTGCTTTGAAGAAGAAAGATCCAGCTGACTGAAATAAGTTCATTAGATGAAAACCAACAAAAATTGACAAGAACCACGAAAAGTTCTTGTATTTTAAGATAAAATCTTACTCTATTAAGGAAAAAACTTCCAGCTCGCTGAAATATGTTCATTTGCTGAAAACCATCAAAACCACGAAAAGTTCTTTGTATTTGAAGATAAAATCTTTTTGCTTTGAAGAAGAAAGATCCAGCTGACTGAAATAAGTTCATTCGATGAAAACCAACAAAAATTGACAAGAAACACGAAACGTTCTTGTAGTTTAAGATAAAATCTTACGCTATTAAGGAAAAAACTCCCAGCTCGCTGAAATATGTTCATTTGCTGAAAACCAACAAAACCACGAAAAGTTCTTGTATTTGAAGATAAAATCTTGTTGCTTTGAAGAAGAAAGATCCAGCTGACTGAAATAAGTTCATTAGATGAAAACCAACAAAAATTGACAAGAACCACGAAAAGTTCTTGTATTTTAAGATAAAATCTTACTCTATTAAGGAAAACCTTCCAGCTCGCTGAAATATGTTCATTTTCTGAAAACCATCAAAACCACGAAAAGTTCTTTGTATTTGAAGATAAAATCTTTTTGCTTTGAAGAAGAAAGATCCAGCTGACTGAAGTAAGTTCATTCGATGAAAACCAACAAAAATTGACAAGAACCACGAAAAGTTGTTATATTTTAAGATAAAATCTTACGCTATTAAGGAAAAAACTTCCAGCTCGCTGAAATATGTTGATTTGCTGAAAACCATCAAAACCACGAAAAGTTCTTGTATTTGAAGATAAAATCTTTTTGCTTTGAAGAAGAAAAATCTAGCTGACTGAAAACCAACAAAATTTGTCAAGAACCACGAAACGTTCTTGTATTTTAAGATAAAATCTTACTCTATTAAGGAAAAAACTTCCAGCTCGCTGAAATATGTTCATTTGCTGAAAACCATCAAAACCACGAAAAGTTCTTGTATTTGAAGATAAAATCTTTTTGATTTGAAGAAGAAAGATCCAGCTGACTGAAATAAGTTCATTAGATGAAAACCAACAAAAATTGACAAGAACCACGAAAAGTTCTTGTATTTTTAGACAAAATCTTACTCTATTCAGGAAGAAACTTCCAGCTCGCTGAAATATGTTCATTTGCTGAAAACCATCAAAACCACGAAAAGTTCTTGTATTTGAAGATAAAATCTTTTTGCTTTGAAGCAGAAAGATCGAGCTGACTGAAATAAGTTCATTAGATGAAAACCAACAAAAATTGACAAGAACCACGAAAAGTTCTTGTATTTTAAGATAAAATCTTACGCTACTAAAGAAAAAACTTCTTGCTCGCTGAAATCTGTTCATTTGCTGAAAACCAACAAAACCACGAAAAGTTCTTGTATTTGAAGATAAAATCTTTTTGCTTTGAAGAAGAAAGATCTAGCTGACTGAAATAAGTTCATTAGATGAAAACCAACAAACATTGACAAGAACCACGAAAAGTTCTTGTATTTTAAGATAAAATCTTACGCTATTAAAGAAAAAACTCCCAGCTCGCTGAAATATGTTCATTTGCTGAAAACCAACAAAACCACGAAAAGTTCTTGTATTTGAAGATAAAATCTTTTTGCTTTGAAGAAGAAAGATGTAGCTGACTGAAATAAGTTCATTAGATGAAAACCAACAAAATTTGTCAAGAACCACGAAAAGTTCTTGTATTTTAAGATAAAATCTTACACTTTTAAGGAAAAAACTTCCAGCTCGCTGAAATATGTTCATTTGCTGAAAACCATCAAAACCACGAAAAGTTCTTGTATTTGAAGATAAAATCCTTTTGCTTTGAAGAAGAAAGATCTCGCTGACTGAAATAAGTTCATTAGAAGAAAACCAACAAAAATTGACAAGAACCACGAAAGGTTCTTGTATTTTAAGATAAAATCTTACGCGACTAAAGAAAAAACTTCTTGCTCGCTGAAATCTGTTCATTTGCTGAAAACCAACAAAACCACGAAAAGTTGTTGTATTTGAAGATAAAATCTTTTTGCTTTGAAGAAGAAAGATCTAGCTGACTGAAATAAGTTCATGAGATGAAAACGAACAAAAATTGACAAGAACCACGAAAGGTTCTTGTATTTTAAGATAAAATCTTCCGCTATTAAAGAAAAAACTTCTTGCTCCCTGAAATCTGTTCATTTGCTGAAAACCAACAAAACCACGAAAAGTTCTTGTATTTGAAGATAAAATCTTTTTGCTTTGAAGAAGAAAGATCTAGCTGACTGAAATAAGTTCATTAGATGAAAACCAACAAAATTTGTCAAGAACCACGAAAAGTTATTGTATTTTAAGATAAAATCTGACGGTATTAAGGAAAAAACTTCCAGCTCGCTGAAATATGTTCATTTGCTGAAAACCATCAAAACCACGAAAAGTTCTTGTATTTGAAGATAAAATCTTTTTGCTTTGAAGCAGAAAGATCGAGCTGACTGAAATAAGTTCATTAGATGAAAACCAACAAAAATTGACAAGAACCACGAAAAGTTCTTGTATTTTAAGATAAAATCTTACGCTATTAAAGAAAAAACTCCCAGCTCGCTGAAATCTGTTCATTTGCTGAAAACCAACAAAACCACGAAAAGTTCTTGTATTTGAAGATAAAATCTTTTTGCTTTGAAGAAGAAAGATCTAGCTGACTGAAATAAGTTCATTAGATGAAAACCAACAAAATTTGTCAAGAACCACGAAAAGTTCTTGTATTTTAAGATAAAATCTTACACTTTTAAGGAAAAAACTTCCAGCTCGCTGAAATATGTTCATTTGCTGAAAACCATCAAAACGACGAAAAGCTCTTGTATTTGAAGATAAAATCTTTTTGCTTTGAAGCAGAAAGATCTAGCTGACTGAAATAAGTTCATGAGATGAAAATCAACAAAAATTGACAAGAACCACGAAAAGTTCTTGTATTTTAAGATAAAATCTTACGCTATTAAGGAAAAAACTTCCAGCTCGCTGAAATATGTTGATTTGCTGAAAACCATCAAAACCACGAAAAGTTCTTGTATTTGAAGATAAAATATTTTTGTTTTGAAGAAGAAAGATCCAGCTGACTGAAATAAGTTCATGAGATGAAAACCAACAAAAATTGACAAGAACCACGAAAAGTTCTTGTATTTTAAGATAAAATCTTACGCTATTAAAGAAAAAACTTCTTGCTCCCTGAAATCTGTTCATTTGCTGAAAACCAACAAAACCACGAAAAGTTCTTGTATTTGAAGATAAAATCTTTTTGCTTTGAAGAAGAAAGATCCAGCTGACTGAAATAAGTTCATTAGATGAAAACCAACAAAATTTGTCAAGAACCACGAAAAGGTCTTGTATTTTAAGATGAAATCTTACACTTTTAAGGAAAGAACTTCCAGCTCGCTGAAATATGTTCATTTGCTGAAAACCATCAAAACCACGAAAAGTTCTTGTATTTGAAGATAAAATCTTTTTGCTTTGAAGCAGAAAGATCGAGCTGACTGAAATAAGTTCATTGGATGAAAACCAAGAAAAATTGACAAGAACCACGAAAAGTTCTTGTATTTTAAGATAAAATCTTACGCTACTAAAGAAAAAACTTCTTGCTCGCTGAAATCTGTTCATTTGCTGAAAACCAACAAAACCACGAAAAGTTCTTGTATTTGAAGATAAAATCTTTTTGCATTGAAGTAGAAAGATCTAGCTGACTGAAATAAGTTCATTAGATGAAAACCAACAAAAATTGACAAGAACCACGAAAAGTTCTTGTATTTTAAGATAAAATCTTACGCTATTAAAGAAAAAACTCCCAGCTCGCTGAAATATGTTCATTTGCTGAAAACCAACAAAACCACGAAAAGTTCTTGTATTTGAAGATAAAATCTTTTTGCTTTGAAGAAGAAAGATCCAGCTGACTGAAATAAGTTCATTAGATGAAAACCAACAAAAATTGACAAGAACCACGAAAAGTTCTTGTATTTTAAGATAAAATCTTAATCTATTAAGGAAAAAACTTCCAGCTCGCTGAAATATGTTCATTTGCTGAAAACCATCAAAACCATGAAAAGTTCTTGTATTTGAAGATAAAATCTTTTTGCTTTGAAGAAGAAAGATCTAGCTGACAGAAATAAGTTCATTAGATGAAAACCAACAAAAATTGACAAGAACCACGAAAAGTTCTTGTATTTTAAGATAAAATCTTACTCTATTAAGGAAGAAACTTCCAGCTCGCTGAAATATGTTCATTTGCTGAAAACCATCAAAACCACGAAAAGTTCTTGTATTTGAAGATAAAATCCTTTTGCTTTGAAGAAGAAAGATCTAGCTGACTGAAATAAGTTCATTAGATGAAAACCAACAAAAATTGACAAGAACCACGAAAGGTTCTTGTATTTTAAGATAAAATCTTACGCTACTAAAGAAAAAACTTCTTGCTCGCTGAAATCTGTTCATTTGCTGAAAACCAACAAAACCACGAAAAGTTGTTGTATTTGAAGATAAAATCTTTTTGCTTTGAAGAAGAAAGATCAAGCTGACTGAAATAAGTTCATGAGATGAAAACGAACAAAAATTGACAAGAACCACGAAAAGTTCTTGTATTTTAAGATAAAATCTTACTCTATTAAGGAAAAAACTTCCAGCTCGCTGAAATATGTTCATGTGCTGAAAACCATCAAAACAACGAAAAGTTCTTGTATTTGAAGATAAAATCTTTTGCTTTGAAGAAGAAAGATCTAGCTGACTGAAATAAGTTCATTAGATGAAAACCAACAAAAATTGACAAGAACCACGAAAAGTTCTTGTATTTTAAGATAAAATCTTACTCTATTAAGGAAAAAACTTCCAGCTCGCTGAAATATGTTCATGTGCTGAAAACCATCAAAACAACGAAAAGTTCTTGTATTTGAAGATAAAATCTTTTGCTTTGAAGAAGAAAGATCTAGCTGACTGAAATAAGTTCATTAGATGAAAACCAACAAAAATTGACAAGAATCACGAAAAGTTCTTGTATTTTAAGATGAAATCTTACGCTACTAAAGAAAAAACTTCTTGCTCGCTGAAATCTGTTCATTTGCTGAAAACCAACAAAACCACGAAAAGTTCTTGTATTTGAAGATAAAATCTTTTTGCTTTGAAGAAGAAAGATCCAGCTGACTGAAATAAGTTCATTAGATGAAAACCAACAAAAATTGACAAGAACCACGAAAAGTTCTTGTATTTTAAGATAAAATCTTACGCTATTAAAGAAAAAACTCCCAGCTCGCTGAAATATGTTCATTTGCTGAAAACCAACAAAACCACGAAAAGTTCTTGTATTTGAAGATAAAATCTTTTTGCTTTGAAGAAGAAAGATCCAGCTGACTGAAATAAGTTCATTAGACGAAAACCAACAAACATTTGTCAAGAACCACGAAAAGGTCTTGTATTTTAAGATAAAATCTTCCACTTTTCAGGAAAAAACTTCCAGCTCGCTGAAATATGTTCATTTGCTGAAAACCATCAAAACCACGAAAAGTTCTTGTATTTGAAGATAAAATCTTTTTGCTTTGAAGCAGAAAGATCTAGCTGACTGAAATAAGTTCATTAGATTAAAACCAACAAAAATTGACAAGAACCACGAAAAGTTATTGTATTTTAAGATAAAATCTGACGGTATTAAGGAAAAAACTTCCAGCTCGCTGAAATATGTTCATTTGCTGAAAACCATCAAAACCACGAAAAGTTCTTGTATTTGAAGATAAAATCTTTTTGCTTTGAAGAAGATCCAGCTGACTGAAATAAGTTCATTGGATGAAAACCAACAAAAATTGACAAGAACCACGAAAAGTTATTGTATTTTAAGATAAAATCTTACGCTATTAAGGAAAAAACTTCCATCTCGCTGAAATATGTTGATTTGCTGAAAACCATCAAAACCACGAAAAGTTCTTGTATTTGAAGATAAAATCCTTTTGCTTTGAAGAAGAAAGATCGAGCTGACTGAAATAAGTTCATTAGATGAAAACCAACAAAAATTGACAAGAACCACGAAAAGTTCTTGTATTTTAAGATAAAATCTTACGCTATTGAAGAAAAAACTCCCAGCTCGCTGAAATCTGATCATTTGCTGAAAACCAACAAAACCACGAAAAGTTCTTGTATTTGAAGATAAAATCTTTTTGCTTTGAAGAAGAAAGATCTAGCTGACTGAAATAAGTTCATCAGATGAAAACCAACAAAAGTTGACAAGAACCACGAAAAGTTCTTGTATTTTAAGATAAAATCTTACTCTATTAAGGAAAAAACTTCCAGCTCGCTGAAATATGTTCATGTGCTGAAAACCATCAAAAGAACGAAATGTTCTTGTATTTGAGGATAAAATCTTTTGCTTTGAAGAAGAAAGATCGAGCTGACTGAAATAAGTTCATTCGATGAAAAAAAACAAAAATTGACAAGAACCACGAAAAGTTCTTGTATTTTAAGATAAAATCTTACGCTATTTAAGAAAAAACTCCCAGCTCGCTGAAATATGTTCATTTGCTGAAAACCAACAAAACCACGAAAAGTTCTTGTATTTGAAGATAAAATCTTTTTGCTTTGAAGAAGAAAGATCCAGCTGACTGAAATAAGTTCATTAGATGAAAACCAACAAGAATTGACAAGAACCACGAAAAGTTCTTGTATTTTAAGATAAAATCTTACTCTATTAAGGAAAAAACTTCCAGCTCGCTGAAATATGTTCATGTGCTGAAAACCATCAAAACAACGAAAAGTTCTTGTATTTGAAGATAAAATCTTTTGCTTTGAAGAAGAAAGATCTAGCTGACTGAAATAAGTTCATTAGATGAAAACCAACAAAAATTGACAAGAATCACGAAAAGTTCTTATATTTTAAGATGAAATCTTACGCTACTAAAGAAAAAACTTCTTGCTCGCTGAAATCTGTTCATTTGCTGAAAACCAACAAAACCACGAAAAGTTCTTGTATTTGAAGATAAAATCTTTTTGCTTTGAAGAAGAAAGATCTAGCTGACTGAAATAAGTTCATTAGATGAAAACCAACAAAAATTGACAAGAACCACGAAACGTTCTTGTATTTTAAGATAAAATCTTACGCTATTAAAGAAAAAACTCCCAGCTCGCTGAAATATGTTCATTTGCTGAAAACCAACAAAACCACGAAAAGTTCTTGTATTTGAAGATAAAATCTTTTTGCTTTGAAGAAGAAAGATCTAGCTGACTGAAATAAGTTCATTAGATGAAAACCAACAAAAATTGACAAGAACCACGAAAAGTTCTTGTATTTTAAGATAAAATCATACTCTATTAAGGAAAAAACTTCCAGCTCGCTGAAATATGTTATTTGCTGAAAACCATCAAAATCACGAAAAGTTCTTGTATTTGAAGATAAAATCTTTTTGCTTTGAAGAAGAAAGATCTTGCTGACTGAAATAAGTTAATTAGATGAAAACCAACAAAAATTGAAAAGAACCACGAAAAGCTCTTGTATTTTAAGATAAAATCTTACGCTACTAAAGAAAAAATTTCTTGCTCGCTGAAATCTGTTCATTTGCTGAAAACCAACAAAACCACGAAAAGTTTTTTATTTGAAGATAAAATCTTTTTGCTTTGAAGAAGAAAGATCTAGCTGACTGAAATAAGTTCATTAGATGAAAACCAACAAAAATTGACAAAAACCACGAAAAGTTCTTGTATTTTAAGATAAAATCTTACGCTATTAAAGAAAAAACTCCCAGCTCGCTGAAATATGTTCATTTGCTGAAAACCAACAAAACCACGAAAAGTTCTTGTATTTGAAGATAAAATCTTTTTGCTTTGAAGAAGAAAGATCGAGCTGACTGAAACAAGTTCATTCGATGAAAACCAACAAAAATTGACAAGAACCACGAAAAGTTCTTGTATTTTAAGATAAAATCTTACTCTATTAAGGAAAAAACTTCCAGCTCGCTGAAATATGTTCATTTGCTGAAAACCATCAAAACCACGAAAAGTTTTTGTATTTGAAGATAAAATCTTTTTGCTTTGAAGAAGAAAGATCTAGCTGACTGAAATAAGTTCATTAGATGAAAACCAACAAAAATTGACAAGAACCACGAAAAGTTCTTGTATTTTAAGATAAAATCTTACGCTATTGAAGAAAAAACTCCCAGCTCGCTGAAATATGTTCATTTGCTGAAAACCAACAAAACCACGAAAAGTTCTTGTATTTGAAGATAAAATCTTTTTGCTTTGAAGAAGAAAGATCTAGCTGACTGAAATAAGTTCATTAGATGAAAACCAACAAAAATTGACAAGAACCACGAAAAGTTCTTGTATTTTAAGATAAAATCTTACTCTATTAAGGAAAAAACTTCCAGCTCGCTGAAATATGTTCATTTGCTAAAAACCATCAAAACCACGAAAAGTTCTTGTATTTGAAGATAAAATCTTTTTGCTTTGAAGAAGAAAGATCTCGCTGACTGAAATAAGTTCATGAGATGAAAACCAACAAAAATTGACAAGAACCACGAAAAGTTCTTGTATTTTAAGATGAAATCTTACTCTATTAAGGAAAAAACTTCCAGCTCGCTGAAATATGTTGATTTGCTGAAAACCATTAAAACCACGAAAAGTTCTTGTATTTGAAGATAAAATCTTTTTGCTTTGAAGAAGAAAGATCTAGCTGACTGAAATCAGTTCATTAGATGAAAACGAACAAAAATTGACAAGAACCACGAAAAGTTCTTGTATTTTAAGATAAAATCTTACGCTATTAAGGAAAAAACTTCCATCTCGCTGAAATATGTTCATTTGCTGAAAACCATCAAAACCACAAAAAGTTCTTGTATTTGAAGATAAAATCCTTTTGCTTTGAAGAAGAAAGATCGAGCTGACTGAAATAAGTTCATTAGATGAAAACCAACAAAAATTGACAAGAACCACGAAAAGTTCTTGTATTTTAAGATAAAATCTTACCCGATTGAAGAAAAAACTCCCAGCTCGCTGAAATATGTTCATATGCTGAAATCCAACAAAACCACGAAAAGTTCTTGTATTTGAAGATAAAATCTTTTTGCTTTGAAGAAGAAAGATCTAGCTGACTGAAATAAGTTCATGAGATGAAAACCAACAAAAATTGACAAGAACCACGAAAAGTTCTTGTATTTTAAGATAAAATCTTACGCTATTGAGGAAAAAACTTCCAGCTCGCTGAAATATGCTCATTTGCTGAAAACCATCAAAACAACGAAAAGTTCTTGTATTTGAAGATAAAATCCTTTTGCTTTGAAGAAGAAAGATCTAGCTGACTGAAATAAGTTCATTAGATGAAAACCAACAAAAATTGACAAGAACCACGAAAAGTTCTTGTATTTTAAGATAAAATCTTACGCTATTAAAGAAAAAACTCCCAGCTCGCTGAAATATGTTCATTTGCTGAAAACCAACAAAACCACGAAAAGTTCTTGTATTTGAAGATAAAATCTTTTTGCTTTGAAGAAGAAAGATCTAGCTGACTGAAATAAGTTCATTAGATGAAAACCAACAAAAATTGACAAGAACCACGAAAAGTTCTTGTATTTTAAGATAAAATCTTACTCTATTAAGGAAAAAACTTCCAGCTCGCTGAAATATGTTCATTTGCTGAAAACCATCAAAACCACGAAAAGTTCTTGTATTTGAAGATAAAATCTTTTTGCTTTGAAGAAGAAAGATCTCGCTGACTGAAATAAGTTCATGAGATGAAAACCAACAAAAATTGACAAGAACCACGAAAAGTTCTTGTATTTTAAGATAAAATCTTACTCTATTAAGGAAAAAACTTCCAGCTCGCTGAAATATGTTCATTTGCTAAAAACCATCAAAACCACGAAAAGTTCTTGTATTTGAAGATAAAATCTTTTTGCTTTGAAGAAGAAAGATCTCGCTGACTGAAATAAGTTCATGAGATGAAAACCAACAAAAATTGACAAGAACCACGAAAAGTTCTTGTATTTTAAGATAAAATCTTACGCTCTTCAGGAAAAAACTTCCAGCTCGCTGAAATATGTTGATTTGCTGAAAACCATTAAAACCACGAAAAGTTCTTGTATTTGAAGATAAAATCTTTTTGCTTTGAAGAAGAAAGATCTAGCTGACTGAAATCAGTTCATTAGATGAAAACGAACAAAAATTGACAAGAACCACGAAAAGTTCTTGTATTTTAAGATAAAATCTTACGCTATTAAGGAAAAAACTTCCATCTCGCTGAAATATGTTCATTTGCTGAAAACCATCAAAACCACGAAAAGTTCTTGTATTTGAAGATAAAATCCTTTTGCTTTGAAGAAGAAAGATCGAGCTGACTGAAATAAGTTCATTAGATGAAAACCAACAAAAATTGACAAGAACCACGAAAAGTTCTTGTATTTTAAGATAAAATCTTACCCGATTGAAGAAAAAACTCCCAGCTCGCTGAAATATGTTCATATGCTGAAATCCAACAAAACCACGAAAAGTTCTTGTATTTGAAGATAAAATCTTTTTGCTTTGAAGAAGAAAGATCTAGCTGACTGAAATAAGTTCATGAGATGAAAACCAACAAAAATTGACAAGAACCACGAAAAGTTCTTGTATTTTAAGATAAAATCTTTTTGCTTTGAAGAAGAAAGATCTTGCTGACTGAAATAAGTTAATTAGATGAAAACCAACAAAAATTGAAAAGAACCACGAAAAGCTCTTGTATTTTAAGATAAAATCTTACGCTACTAAAGAAAAAATTTCTTGCTCGCTGAAATCTGTTCATTTGCTGAAAACCAACAAAACCACGAAAAGTTTTGTATTTGAAGATAAAATCTTTTTGCTTTGAAGAAGAAAGATCTAGCTGACTGAAATAAGTTCATTAGATGAAAACCAACAAAAATTGACAAAAACCACGAAAAGTTCTTGTATTTTAAGATAAAATCTTACGCTATTAAAGAAAAAACTCCCAGCTCGCTGAAATATGTTCATGTGCTGAAAACCAACAAAACCACGAAAAGTTCTTGTATTTGAAGATAAAATCTTTTTGCTTTGAAGAAGAAAGATCGAGCTGACTGAAACAAGTTCATTCGATGAAAACCAACAAAAATTGACAAGAACCACGAAAAGTTCTTGTATTTTAAGATAAAATCTTACTCTATTAAGGAAAAAACTTCCAGCTCGCTGAAATATGTTCATTTGCTGAAAACCATCAAAACCACGAAAAGTTTTTGTATTTGAAGATAAAATCTTTTTGCTTTGAAGAAGAAAGATCTAGCTGACTGAAATAAGTTCATTAGATGAAAACCAACAAAAATTGACAAGAACCACGAAAAGTTCTTGTATTTTAAGATAAAATCTTACGCTATTGAAGAAAAAACTCCCAGCTCGCTGAAATATGTTCATTTGCTGAAAACCAACAAAACCACGAAAAGTTCTTGTATTTGAAGATAAAATCTTTTTGCTTTGAAGAAGAAAGATCTAGCTGACTGAAATAAGTTCATTAGATGAAAACCAACAAAAATTGACAAGAACCACGAAAAGTTCTTGTATTTTAAGATAAAATCTTACTCTATTAAGGAAAAAACTTCCAGCTCGCTGAAATATGTTCATTTGCTAAAAACCATCAAAACCACGAAAAGTTCTTGTATTTGAAGATAAAATCTTTTTGCTTTGAAGAAGAAAGATCTCGCTGACTGAAATAAGTTCATGAGATGAAAACCAACAAAAATTGACAAGAACCACGAAAAGTTCTTGTATTTTAAGATAAAATCTTACGCTCTTCAGGAAAAAACTTCCAGCTCGCTGAAATATGTTGATTTGCTGAAAACCATTAAAACCACGAAAAGTTCTTGTATTTGAAGATAAAATCTTTTTGCTTTGAAGAAGAAAGATCTAGCTGACTGAAATCAGTTCATTAGATGAAAACGAACAAAAATTGACAAGAACCACGAAAAGTTCTTGTATTTTAAGATAAAATCTTACGCTATTAAGGAAAAAACTTCCATCTCGCTGAAATATGTTCATTTGCTGAAAACCATCAAAACCACGAAAAGTTCTTGTATTTGAAGATAAAATCCTTTTGCTTTGAAGAAGAAAGATGGAGCTGACTGAAATAAGTTCATTAGATGAAAACCAACAAAAATTGACAAGAACCACGAAAAGTTCTTGTATTTTAAGATAAAATCTTACCCGATTGAAGAAAAAACTCCCAGCTCGCTGAAATATGTTCATATGCTGAAATCCAACAAAACCACGAAAAGTTCTTGTATTTGAAGATAAAATCTTTTTGCTTTGAAGAAGAAAGATCTAGCTGACTGAAATAAGTTCATGAGATGAAAACCAACAAAAATTGACAAGAACCACGAAAAGTTCTTGTATTTTAAGATAAAATCTTACGCTATTGAGGAAAAAACTTCCAGCTCGCTGAAATATGCTCATTTGCTGAAAACCATCAAAACAACGAAAAGTTCTTGTATTTGAAGATAAAATCCTTTTGCTTTGAAGAAGAAAGATCTAGCTGACTGAAATAAGTTCATTAGATGAAAACCAACAAAAATTGACAAGAACCACGAAAAGTTCTTGTATTTTAAGATAAAATCTTACGCTATTAAAGAAAAAACTCCCAGCTCGCTGAAATATGTTCATTTGCTGAAAACCAACAAAACCACGAAAAGTTCTTGTATTTGAAGATAAAATCTTTTTGCTTTGAAGAAGAAAGATCTAGCTGACTGAAATAAGTTCATTAGATGAAAACCAACAAAAATTGACAAGAACCACGAAAAGTTCTTGTATTTTAAGATAAAATCTTACTCTATTAAGGAAAAAACTTCCAGCTCGCTGAAATATGTTCATTTGCTGAAAACCATCAAAACCACGAAAAGTTCTTGTATTTGAAGATAAAATCTTTTTGCTTTGAAGAAGAAAGATCTCGCTGACTGAAATAAGTTCATGAGATGAAAACCAACAAAAATTGACAAGAACCACGAAAAGTTCTTGTATTTTAAGATAAAATCTTACTCTATTAAGGAAAAAACTTCCAGCTCGCTGAAATATGTTCATTTGCTGAAAACCATCAAAACCACGAAAAGTTCTTGTATTTGAAGATAAAATCTTTTTGCTTTGAAGAAGAAAGATCTAGCTGACTGAAATAAGTTCATTCGATGAAAACCAACAAAAATTGACAAGAACCACGAAAAGTTCTTGTATTTTAAGATAAAATCTTACGCTATTAAGGAAAAAACTTCCATCTCGCTGAAATATGTTCATTTGCTGAAAACCATCAAAACCACGAAAAGTTCTTGTATTTGAAGATAAAATCCTTTTGCTTTGAAGAAGAAAGATCGAGCTGACTGAAATAAGTTCATTCGATGAAAACCAACAAAAATTGACAAGAAACACGAAATGTTCTTGTAGTTTAAGATAAAATCTTACGCTATTAAAGAAAAAACTCCCAGCTCGCTGAAATATGTTCATTTGCTGAAAACCAACAAAACCACGAAAAGTTCTTGTATTTGAAGATAAAATCTTTTTGCTTTGAAGAAGAAAGATCGAGCTGACTGAAACAAGTTCATTCGATGAAAACCAACAAAAATTGACAAGAACCACGAAAAGTTCTTGTATTTTAAGATAAAATCTTACTCTATTAAGGAAAAAACTTCCAGCTCGCTGAAATATGTTCATTTGCTGAAAACCATCAAAACCACGAAAAGTTTTTGTATTTGAAGATAAAATCTTTTTGCTTTGAAGAAGAAAGATCCAGCTGACTGAAATAAGTTCATGAGATGAAAACCAACAAAAATTGACAAGAACCACGAAAAGTTCTTGTATTTTAAGATAAAATCTTACGCTATTGAAGAAAAAACTCCCAGCTCGCTGAAATATGTTCATTTGCTGAAAACCAACAAAACCACGAAAAGTTCTTGTATTTGAAGATAAAATCTTTTTGCTTTGAAGAAGAAAGATCTAGCTGACTGAAATAAGTTCATTAGATGAAAACCAACAAAAATTGACAAGAACCACGAAAAGTTCTTGTATTTTAAGATAAAATCTTACTCTATTAAGGAAAAAACTTCCAGCTCGCTGAAATATGTTCATTTGCTGAAAACAATCAAAACCACGAAAAGTTCTTGTATTTGAAGATAAAATCTTTTTGCTTTGAAGAAGAAAGATCTCGCTGACTGAAATAAGTTCATGAGATGAAAACCAACAAAAATTGACAAGAACCACGAAAAGTTCTTGTATTTTAAGATAAAATCTTACGCTATTAAGGAAAAAACTTCCATCTCGCTGAAATATGTTCATTTGCTGAAAACCATCAAAACCACGAAAAGTTCTTGTATTTGAAGATAAAATCCTTTTGCTTTGAAGAAGAAAGATCTAGCTGACTGAAATAAGTTCATTAGATGAAAACCAAGAAAAATTGACAAGAACCACGAAAAGTTCTTGTATTTTAAGATAAAATCTTACCCGATTGAAGAAAAAACTCCCAGCTCGCTGAAATATGTTCATTTGCTGAAATCCAACAAAACCACGAAAAGTTCTTGTATTTGAAGATAAAATCTTTTTGCTTTGAAGAAGAAAGATCAAGCTGACTGAAATAAGTTCATGAGATGAAAACCAACAAAAATTGACAAGAACCACGAAAAGTTCTTGTATTTTAAGATAAAATCTTACGCTATTGAGGAAAAAACTTCCAGCTCGCTGAAATATGCTCATTTGCTGAAAACCATCAAAACAACGAAAAGTTCTTGTATTTGAAGATAAAATCCATTTGCTTTGAAGAAGAAAGATCTCGCTGACTGAAATAAGTTCATTAGATGAAAACCAACAAAAAGTGACAAGAACCACGAAAAGTTCTTGTATTTTAAGATAAAATCTTACGCTATTAAAGAAAAAACTCCCAGCTCGCTGAAATATGTTCATTTGCTGAAAACCAACAAAACCACGAAAAGTTCTTGTATTTGAAGATAAAATCTTTTTGCTTTGAAGAAGAAAGATCGAGCTGACTGAAACAAGTTCATTCGATGAAAACCAACAAAAATTGACAAGAACCACGAAAAGTTCTTGTATTTTAAGATAAAATCTTACGCTATTAAGGAAAAAACTCCCAGCTCGCTGAAATATGTTCATTTGCTGAAATCCAACAAAACCACGAAAAGTTCTTGTATTTGAAGATAAAATCTTTTTGCTTTGAAGAAGAAAGATCAAGCTGACTGAAATAAGTTCATGAGATGAAAACCAACAAAAATTGACAAGAACCACGAAAAGTTCTTGTATTTTAAGATAAAATCTTACGCTATTGAGGAAAAAACTTCCAGCTCGCTGAAATATGCTCATTTGCTGAAAACCATCAAAACAACGAAAAGTTCTTGTATTTGAAGATAAAATCCATTTGCTTTGAAGAAGAAAGATCTCGCTGACTGAAATAAGTTCATTAGATGAAAACCAACAAAAAGTGACAAGAACCACGAAAAGTTCTTGTATTTTAAGATAAAATCTTACGCTATTAAAGAAAAAACTCCCAGCTCGCTGAAATATGTTCATTTGCTGAAAACCAACAAAACCACGAAAAGTTCTTGTATTTGAAGATAAAATCTTTTTGCTTTGAAGAAGAAAGATCGAGCTGACTGAAACAAGTTCATTCGATGAAAACCAACAAAAATTGACAAGAACCACGAAAAGTTCTTGTATTTTAAGATAAAATCTTACTCTATTAAGGAAAAAACTTCCAGCTCGCTGAAATATGTTCATTTGCTGAAAACCATCAAAACCACGAAAAGTTTTTGTATTTGAAGATAAAATCTTTTTGCTTTGAAGAAGAAAGATCCAGCTGACTGAAATAAGTTCATGAGATGAAAACCAACAAAAATTGACAAGAACCACGAAAAGTTCTTGTATTTTAAGATAAAATCTTACGCTATTGAAGAAAAAACTCCCAGCTCGCTGAAATATGTTCATTTGCTGAAAACCAACAAAACCACGAAAAGTTCTTGTATTTGAAGATAAAATCTTTTTGCTTTGAAGAAGAAAGATCTAGCTGACTGAAATAAGTTCATTAGATGAAAACCAACAAAAATTGACAAGAACCACGAAAAGTTCTTGTATTTTAAGATAAAATCTTACTCTATTAAGGAAAAAACTTCCAGCTCGCTGAAATATGTTCATTTGCTGAAAACCATCAAAACCACGAAAAGTTCTTGTATTTGAAGATAAAATCTTTTTGCTTTGAAGAAGAAAGATCTCGCTGACTGAAATAAGTTCATGAGATGAAAACCAACAAAAATTGACAAGAACCACGAAAAGTTCTTGTATTTTAAGATAAAATCTTACGCTATTAAGGAAAAAACTTCCATCTCGCTGAAATATGTTCATTTGCTGAAAACCATCAAAACCACGAAAAGTTCTTGTATTTGAAGATAAAATCCTTTTGCTTTGAAGAAGAAAGATCTAGCTGACTGAAATAAGTTCATTAGATGAAAACCAAGAAAAATTGACAAGAACCACGAAAAGTTCTTGTATTTTAAGATAAAATCTTACCCGATTGAAGAAAAAACTCCCAGCTCGCTGAAATATGTTCATTTGCTGAAATCCAACAAAACCACGAAAAGTTCTTGTATTTGAAGATAAAATCTTTTTGCTTTGAAGAAGAAAGATCAAGCTGACTGAAATAAGTTCATGAGATGAAAACCAACAAAAATTGACAAGAACCACGAAAAGTTCTTGTATTTTAAGATAAAATCTTACGCTATTGAGGAAAAAACTTCCAGCTCGCTGAAATATGCTCATTTGCTGAAAACCATCAAAACAACGAAAAGTTCTTGTATTTGAAGATAAAATCCATTTGCTTTGAAGAAGAAAGATCTCGCTGACTGAAATAAGTTCATTAGATGAAAACCAACAAAAAGTGACAAGAACCACGAAAAGTTCTTGTATTTTAAGATAAAATCTTACGCTATTAAAGAAAAAACTCCCAGCTCGCTGAAATATGTTCATTTGCTGAAAACCAACAAAACCACGAAAAGTTCTTGTATTTGAAGATAAAATCTTTTTGCTTTGAAGAAGAAAGATCGAGCTGACTGAAACAAGTTCATTCGATGAAAACCAACAAAAATTGACAAGAACCACGAAAAGTTCTTGTATTTTAAGATAAAATCTTACGCTATTAAGGAAAAAACTTCCAGCTCGCTGAAATATGTTCATTTGCTGAAAACCATCAAAACCACGAAAAGTTTTTGTATTTGAAGATAAAATCTTTTTGCTTTGAAGAAGAAAGATCTAGCTGACTGAAATAAGTTCATTAGATGAAAACCAACAAAAATTGACAAGAACCACGAAAAGTTCTTGTATTTTAAGATAAAATCTTACGCTATTGAAGAAAAAACTCCCAGCTCGCTGAAATATGTTCATTTGCTGAAAACCAACAAAACCACGAAAAGTTCTTGTATTTGAAGATAAAATCTTTTTGCTTTGAAGAAGAAAGATCTAGCTGACTGAAATAAGTTCATTAGATGAAAACCAACAAAAATTGACAAGAACCACGAAAAGTTCTTGTATTTTAAGATAAAATCTTACTCTATTAAGGAAAAAACTTCCAGCTCGCTGAAATATGTTCATTTGCTAAAAACCATCAAAACCACGAAAAGTTCTTGTATTTGAAGATAAAATCTTTTTGCTTTGAAGAAGAATTTTCTCGCTGACTGAAATAAGTTCATGAGATGAAAACCAACAAAAATTGACAAGAACCACGAAAAGTTCTTGTATTTTAAGATAAAATCTTACGCTCTTCAGGAAAAAACTTCCATCTCGCTGAAATATGTTCATTTGCTGAAAACCATCAAAACCACGAAAAGTTCTTGTATTTGAAGATAAAATCCTTTTGCTTTGAAGAAGAAAGATCGAGCTGACTGAAATAAGTTCATTAGATGAAAACCAACAAAAATTGACAAGAACCACGAAAAGTTCTTGTATTTTAAGATAAAATCTTACCCGATTGAAGAAAAAACTCCCAGCTCGCTGAAATATGTTCATATGCTGAAATCCAACAAAACCACGAAAAGTTCTTGTATTTGAAGATAAAATCTTTTTGCTTTGAAGAAGAAAGATCGAGCTGACTGAAATAAGTTCATGAGATGAAAACCAACAAAAATTGACAAGAACCACGAAAAGTTCTTGTATTTTAAGATAAAATCTTACGCTATTGAGGAAAAAACTTCCAGCTCGCTGAAATATGCTCATTTGCTGAAAACCATCAAAACAACGAAAAGTTCTTGTATTTGAAGATAAAATCCTTTTGCTTTGAAGAAGAAAGATCTAGCTGACTGAAATAAGTTCATTAGATGAAAACCAACAAAAATTGACAAGAACCACGAAAAGTTCTTGTATTTTAAGATAAAATCTTACTGTATTAAGGAAAAAACTTCCAGCTCGCTGAAATATGTTCATTTGCTGAAAACCATCAAAACCACGAAAAGTTCTTGTATTTGAAGATAAAATCTTTTTGCTTTGAAGAAGAAAGATCTCGCTGACTGAAATAAGTTCATGAGATGAAAACCAACAAAAATTGACAAGAACCACGAAAAGTTCTTGTATTTTAAGATAAAATCTTACGCTATTAAGGAAAAAACTTCCATCTCGCTGAAATATGTTCATTTGCTGAAAACCATCAAAACCACGAAAAGTTCTTGTATTTGAAGATAAAATCCTTTTGCTTTGAAGAAGAAAGATCTAGCTGACTGAAATAAGTTCATTAGATGAAAACCAAGAAAAATTGACAAGAACCACGAAAAGTTCTTGTATTTTAAGATAAAATCTTACCCGATTGAAGAAAAAACTCCCAGCTCGCTGAAATATGTTCATTTGCTGAAATCCAACAAAACCACGAAAAGTTCTTGTATTTGAAGATAAAATCTTTTTGCTTTGAAGAAGAAAGATCAAGCTGACTGAAATAAGTTCATGAGATGAAAACCAACAAAAATTGACAAGAACCACGAAAAGTTCTTGTATTTTAAGATAAAATCTTACGCTATTGAGGAAAAAACTTCCAGCTCGCTGAAATATGCTCATTTGCTGAAAACCATCAAAACAACGAAAAGTTCTTGTATTTGAAGATAAAATCCATTTGCTTTGAAGAAGAAAGATCTCGCTGACTGAAATAAGTTCATTAGATGAAAACCAACAAAAAGTGACAAGAACCACGAAAAGTTCTTGTATTTTAAGATAAAATCTTACGCTATTAAAGAAAAAACTCCCAGCTCGCTGAAATATGTTCATTTGCTGAAAACCAACAAAACCACGAAAAGTTCTTGTATTTGAAGATAAAATCTTTTTGCTTTGAAGAAGAAAGATCGAGCTGACTGAAACAAGTTCATTCGATGAAAACCAACAAAAATTGACAAGAACCACGAAAAGTTCTTGTATTTTAAGATAAAATCTTACGCTATTAAGGAAAAAACTTCCAGCTCGCTGAAATATGTTCATTTGCTGAAAACCATCAAAACCACGAAAAGTTTTTGTATTTGAAGATAAAATCTTTTTGCTTTGAAGAAGAAAGATCTAGCTGACTGAAATAAGTTCATTAGATGAAAACCAACAAAAATTGACAAGAACCACGAAAAGTTCTTGTATTTTAAGATAAAATCTTACGCTATTGAAGAAAAAACTCCCAGCTCGCTGAAATATGTTCATTTGCTGAAAACCAACAAAACCACGAAAAGTTCTTGTATTTGAAGATAAAATCTTTTTGCTTTGAAGAAGAAAGATCTAGCTGACTGAAATAAGTTCATTAGATGAAAACCAACAAAAATTGACAAGAACCACGAAAAGTTCTTGTATTTTAAGATAAAATCTTACTCTATTAAGGAAAAAACTTCCAGCTCGCTGAAATATGTTCATTTGCTAAAAACCATCAAAACCACGAAAAGTTCTTGTATTTGAAGATAAAATCTTTTTGCTTTGAAGAAGAATTTTCTCGCTGACTGAAATAAGTTCATGAGATGAAAACCAACAAAAATTGACAAGAACCACGAAAAGTTCTTGTATTTTAAGATAAAATCTTACGCTCTTCAGGAAAAAACTTCCATCTCGCTGAAATATGTTCATTTGCTGAAAACCATCAAAACCACGAAAAGTTCTTGTATTTGAAGATAAAATCCTTTTGCTTTGAAGAAGAAAGATCGAGCTGACTGAAATAAGTTCATTAGATGAAAACCAACAAAAATTGACAAGAACCACGAAAAGTTCTTGTATTTTAAGATAAAATCTTACCCGATTGAAGAAAAAACTCCCAGCTCGCTGAAATATGTTCATATGCTGAAAACCAACAAAACCACGAAAAGTTCTTGTATTTGAAGATAAAATCTTTTTGCTTTGAAGAAGAAAGATCTAGCTGACTGAAATAAGTTCATGAGATGAAAACCAACAAAAATTGACAAGAACCACGAAAAGTTCTTGTATTTTAAGATAAAATCTTACGCTATTGAGGAAAAAACTTCCAGCTCGCTGAAATATGCTCATTTGCTGAAAACCATCAAAACAACGAAAAGTTCTTGTATTTGAAGATAAAATCCTTTTGCTTTGAAGAAGAAAGATCTAGCTGACTGAAATAAGTTCATTAGATGAAAACCAACAAAAATTGACAAGAACCACGAAAAGTTCTTGTATTTTAAGATAAAATCTTACGCTATTAAAGAAAAAACTCCCAGCTCGCTGAAATATGTTCATTTGCTGAAAACCAACAAAACCACGAAAAGTTCTTGTATTTGAAGATAAAATCTTTTTGCTTTGAAGAAGAAAGATCTAGCTGACTGAAATAAGTTCATTAGATGAAAACCAACAAAAATTGACAAGAACCACGAAAAGTTCTTGTATTTTAAGATAAAATCTTACTCTATTAAGGAAAAAACTTCCAGCTCGCTGAAATATGTTCATTTGCTGAAAACCATCAAAACCACGAAAAGTTCTTGTATTTGAAGATAAAATCTTTTTGCTTTGAAGAAGAAAGATCTCGCTGACTGAAATAAGTTCATGAGATGAAAACCAACAAAAATTGACAAGAACCACGAAAAGTTCTTGTATTTTAAGATAAAATCTTACTCTATTAAGGAAAAAACTTCCAGCTCGCTGAAATATGTTCATTTGCTGAAAACCATCAAAACCACGAAAAGTTCTTGTATTTGAAGATTAAATCTTTTTGCTTTGAAGAAGAAAGATCTAGCTGACTGAAATAAGTTCATTAGATGAAAACCAACAAAAATTGACAAGAACCACGAAAAGTTCTTGTATTTTAAGATAAAATCTTACGCTGTTAAGGAAAAAACTTCCATCTCGCTGAAATATGTTCATTTGCTGAAAACCATCAAAACCACGAAAAGTTCTTGTATTTGAAGATAAAATCCTTTTGCTTTGAAGAAGAAAGATCGAGCTGACTGAAATAAGTTCATTCGATGAAAACCAACAAAAATTGACAAGAAACACGAAATGTTCTTGTAGTTTAAGATACAATTTTACGCTATTAAAGAAAAAACTCCCAGCTCGCTGAAATATGTTCATTTGCTGAAAACCAACAAAACCACGAAAAGTTCTTGTATTTGAAGATAAAATCTTTTTGCTTTGAAGAAGAAAGATCGAGCTGACTGAAACAAGTTCATTCGATGAAAACCAACAAAAATTGACAAGAACCACGAAAAGTTCTTGTATTTTAAGATAAAATCTTACTCTATTAAAGAAAAAACTTCCAGCTCGCTGAAATATGTTCATTTGCTGAAAACCATCAAAACCACGAAAAGTTTTTGTATTTGAAGATAAAATCTTTTTGCTTTGAAGAAGAAAGATCCAGCTGACTGAAATAAGTTCATGAGATGAAAACCAACAAAAATTGACAAGAACCACGAAAAGTTCTTGTATTTTAAGATAAAATCTTACGCTATTGAAGAAAAAACTCCCAGCTCGCTGAAATATGTTCATTTGCTGAAAACCAACAAAACCACGAAAAGTTCTTGTATTTGAAGATAAAATCTTTTTGCTTTGAAGAAGAAAGATCTAGCTGACTGAAATAAGTTCATTAGATGAAAACCAACAAAAATTGACAAGAACCACGAAAAGTTCTTGTATTTTAAGATAAAATCTTACTCTATTAAGGAAAAAACTTCCAGCTCGCTGAAATATGTTCATTTGCTGAAAACCATCAAAACCACGAAAAGTTCTTGTATTTGAAGATAAAATCTTTTTGCTTTGAAGAAGAAAGATCTAGCTGACTGAAATAAGTTCATTAGATGAAAACCAACAAAAATTGACAAGAACCACGAAAAGTTCTTGTATTTTAAGATAAAATCTTACGCTATTAAGGAAAAAACTTCCAGCTCGCTGAAATATGTTGATTTGCTGAAAACCATCAAAACCACGAAAAGTTCTTGTATTTGAAGATAAAATCTTTTTGCTTTGAAGAAGAAAGATCTAGCTGACTGAAATAAGTTCATCAGATGAAAACCAACAAAAATTGACAAGAACCACGAAAAGTTCTTGTATTTTAAGATAAAATCTTACGCTATTAAGGAAAAAACTTCCATCTCGCTGAAATATGTTCATTTGCTGAAAACCATCAAAACCACGAAAAGTTCTTGTATTTGAAGATAAAATCCTTTTGCTTTGAAGAAGAAAGATCTAGCTGACTGAAATAAGTTCATTAGATGAAAACCAACAAAAATTGACAAGAACCACGAAAAGTTCTTGTATTTTAAGATAAAATCTTACCCGATTGAAGAAAAAACTCCCAGCTCGCTGAAATATGTTCATTTGCTGAAATCCAACAAAACCACGAAAAGTTCTTGTATTTGAAGATAAAATCTTTTTGCTTTGAAGAAGAAATATCTAGCTGACTGAAATAAGTTCATGAGATGAAAACCAACAAAAATTGACAAGAACCACGAAAAGTTCTTGTATTTTAAGATAAAATCTTACGCTATTGAGGAAAAAACTTCCAGCTCGCTGAAATATGCTCATTTGCTGAAAACCATCAAAACAACGAAAAGTTCTTGTATTTGAAGATAAAATCCATTTGCTTTGAAGAAAGATCTAGCTGACTGAAATAAGTTCATTAGATGAAAACCAACAAAAAGTGACAAGAACCACGAAAAGTTCTTGTATTTTAAGATAAAATCTTACGCTATTAAAGAAAAAACTCCCAGCTCGCTGAAATATGTTCATTTGCTGAAAACCAACAAAACCACGAAAAGTTCTTGTATTTGAAGATAAAATCTTTTTGCTTTGAAGAAGAAAGATCTAGCTGACTGAAATAAGTTCATTAGATGAAAACCAACTAAAATTGACAAGAACCACGAAAAGTTCTTGTATTTTAAGATAAAATCTTACTCTATTAAGGAAAAAACTTCCAGCTCGCTGAAACATGTTCATTTGCTGAAAACCATCAAAACCACGAAAAGTTCTTGTATTTGAAGATAAAATCTTTTTGCTTTGAAGAAGAAAGATCTCGCTGACTGAAATAAGTTCATGAGATGAAAACCAACAAAAATTGACAAGAACCACGAAAAGTTCTTGTATTTTAAGATAAAATCTTACTCTATTAAGGAAAAAACTTCCAGCTCGCTGAAATATGTTGATTTGCTGAAAACCATCAAAACCACGAAAAGTTCTTGTATTTGAAGATAAAATCTTTTTGCTTTGAAGAAAAAAGATCGAGCTGACTGAAATAAGTTCATTAGATGAAAACCAACAAAAATTGACAAGAACCACGAAAAGTTCTTGTATTTTAAGATAAAATCTTACGCTATTAAGGAAAAAACTTCCATCTCGCTGAAATATGTTCATTTGCTGAAAACCATCAAAACCACGAAAAGTTCTTGTATTTGAAGATAAAATCCTTTTGCTTTGAAGAAGAAAGATCGAGCTGACTGAAATAAGTTCATTAGATGAAAACGAACAAAAATTGACAAGAACCACGAAAAGTTCTTGTATTTTAAGATAAAATCTTACCCGATTGAAGAAAAAACTCCCAGCTCGCTGAAATATGTTCATATGCTGAAATCCAACAAAACCACGAAAAGTTCTTGTATTTGAAGATAAAATCTTTTTGCTTTGAAGAAGAAAGATCTAACTGACTGAAATAAGTTCATTAGATGAAAACCAACAAAAATTGACAAGAACCACGAAAAGTTCTTGTATTTTAAGATAAAATCTTACGCTATTAAGGAAAAAACTTCCAGCTCGCTGAAATATGCTCATTTGCTGAAAACCATCAAAACAACGAAAAGTTCTTGTATTTGAAGATAAAATCCTTTTGCTTTGAAGAAGAAAGATCCAGCTGACTGAAATAAGTTCATTAGATGAAAACCAACAAAAATTGACAAGAACCACGAAAAGTTCTTGTATTTTAAGATAAAATCTTACGCTACTAAAGAAAAAACTTCTTGCTCGCTGAAATCTGTTCATTTGCTGAAAACCAACAAAACCACGAAAAGTTCTTGTATTTGAAGATAAAATCTTTTTGCTTTGAAGAAGAAAGATCTGGCTGACTGAAATAAGTTCATTAGATGAAAACCAACAAAAATTGACAAGAACCACGAAAAGTTCTTGTATTTTAAGATAAAATCTTACGCTATTAAAGAAAAAACTCCCAGCTCGCTGAAATATGTTCATTTGCTGAAAACCAACAAAACCACGAAAAGTTCTTGTATTTGAAGATAAAATCTTTTTGCTTTGAAGAAGAAAGATCTCGCTGACTGAAATAAGTTCATGAGATGAAAACCAACAAAAATTGACAAGAACCACGAAAAGTTCTTGTATTTTAAGATAAAATCTTACGCTATTAAGGAAAAAACTTCCAGCTCGCTGAAATATGCTCATTTGCTGAAAACCATCAAAACAACGAAAAGTTCTTGTATTTGAAGATAAAATCCTTTTGCTTTGAAGAAGAAAGATCTAGCTGACTGAAATAAGTTCATTAGATGAAAACCAACAAAAATTGACAAGAACCACGAAAAGTTCTTGTATTTTAAGATAAAATCTTACGCTACTAAAGAAAAAACTTCTTGCTCGCTGAAATCTGTTCATTTGCTGAAAACCAACAAAACCACGAAAAGTTCTTGTATTTGAAGATAAAATCTTTTTGCTTTGAAGAAGAAAGATCTAGCTGACTGAAATAAGTTCATTAGATGAAAACCAACAAAAATTGACAAGAACCACGAAAAGTTCTTGTATTTTAAGATAAAATCTTACTCTATTAAGGAAAAAACTTCCAGCTGGCTGAAATATGTTCATTTGCTGAAAACCATCAAAACCACGAAAAGTTCTTGTATTTGAAGATAAAATCTTTCTGCTTTGAAGAAGAAAGATCTAGCTGACTGAAATAAGTTCATTCGATGAAAACCAACAAAAATTGACAAGAACCACGAAAAGTTCTTGTATTTTAAGATAAAATCTTACTCTATTAAGGAAAAAACTTCCAGCTCGCTGAAATATGTTCATTTGCTGAAAACCATCAAAACCACGAAAAGTTCTTGTATTTGAAGATAAAATCCTTTTGCTTTGAAGAAGAAAGATCTAGCTGACTGAAATAAGTTCATTAGATGAAAACCAACAAAAATTGACAAGAACCACGAAAAGTTCTTGTATTTTAAGATAAAATCTTACGCTACGAAAGAAAAAATTTCTTGCTCGCTGAAATCTGTTCATTTGCTGAAAACCAACAAAACCACGAAAAGTTCTTGTATTTGAAGATAAAATCTTTTTGCTTTGAAGAAGAAAGATCTAGCTGACTGAAATAAGTTCATTAGATGAAAACCAACAAAAATTGACAAGAACCACGAAAAGTTCTTGTATTTTAAGATAAAATCTTACTCTATTAAGGAAAAAACTTCCAGCTCGCTGAAATATGTTCTTTTGCTGAAAACCATCAAAACCACGAAAAGTTCTTGTATTTGAAGATAAAATCTTTTTGCTTTGAAGAAGAAAGATCTCGCTGACTGAAATAAGTTCATGAGATGAAAACCAACAAAAATTGACAAGAACCACGAAAAGTTCTTGTATTTTAAGATAAAATCTTCCGCTATTAAGGAAAAAACTTCCAGCTCGCTGAAATATGTTGATTTGCTGAAAACCATCAAAACCACGAAAAGTTCTTGTATTTGAAGATAAAATCCTTTTGCTTTGAAGAAGAAAGATCTAGCTGACTGAAATAAGTTCATTAGATGAAAACCAACAAAAATTGACAAGAACCACGAAAAGTTCTTGTATTTTAAGATAAAATCTTACCCGATTGAAGAAAAAACTCCCAGCTCGCTGAAATATGTTCATTTGCTGAAATCCAACAAAACCACGAAAAGTTCTTGTATTTGAAGATAAAATCTTTTTGCTTTGAAGAAGAAAGATCTAGCTGACTGAAATAAGTTCATGAGATGAAAACCAACAAAAATTGACAAGAACCACGAAAAGTTCTTGTATTTTAAGATAAAATCTTACTCTATTAAGGAAAAAACTTCCAGCTCGCTGAAATATGTTCATTTGCTGAAAACCATCAAAACCACGAAAAGTTTTTGTATTTGAAGATAAAATCTTTTTGCTTTGAAGAAGAAAGATCTAGCTGACTGAAATAAGTTCATTAGATGAAAACCAACAAAAATTGACAAGAACCACGAAAAGTTCTTGTATTTTAAGATAAAATCTTACGCTATTGAAGAAAAAACTCCCAGCTCGCTGAAATATGTTCATTTGCTGAAAACCATCAAAACCACGAAAAGTTCTTGTATTTGAAGATAAAATCTTTTTGCTTTGAAGAAGAAAGATCTAGCTGACTGAAATAAGTTCATTAGATGAAAACCAACAAAAATTGACAAGAACCACGAAAAGTTCTTGTATTTTAAGATAAAATCTTACTCTATTAAGGAAAAAACTTCCAGCTCGCTGAAATATGTTCATTTGCTAAAAACCATCAAAACCACGAAAAGTTCTTGTATTTGAAGATAAAATCTTTTTGCTTTGAAGAAGAATTTTCTCGCTGACTGAAATAAGTTCATGAGATGAAAACCAACAAAAATTGACAAGAACCACGAAAAGTTCTTGTATTTTAAGATAAAATCTTACGCTCTTCAGGAAAAAACTTCCAGCTCGCTGAAATATGTTGATTTGCTGAAAACCATCAAAACCACGAAAAGTTCTTGTATTTGAAGATAAAATCTTTTTGCTTTGAAGAAGAAAGATCTCGCTGACTGAAATAAGTTCATTAGATGAAAACCAACAAAAATTGACAAGAACCACGAAAAGTTCTTGTATTTTAAGATAAAATCTTACGCTATTAAGGAAAAAACTTCCATCTCGCTGAAATATGTTCATTTGCTGAAAACCATCAAAACCACGAAAAGTTCTTGTATTTGAAGATAAAATCCTTTTGCTTTGAAGAAGAAAGATCGAGCTGACTGAAATAAGTTCATTAGATGAAAACCAACAAAAATTGACAAGAACCACGAAAAGTTCTTGTATTTTAAGATAAAATCTTACCCGATTGAAGAAAAAACTCCAAGCTCGCTGAAATATGTTCATATGCTGAAATCCAACAAAACCACGAAAAGTTCTTGTATTTGAAGATAAAATCTTTTTGCTTTGAAGAAGAAAGATCTAGCTGACTGAAATAAGTTCATGAGATGAAAACCAACAAAAATTGACAAGAACCACGAAAAGTTCTTGTATTTTAAGATAAAATCTTACGCTATTGAGGAAAAAACTTCCAGCTCGCTGAAATATGCTCATTTGCTGAAAACCATCAAAACAACGAAAAGTTCTTGTATTTGAAGATAAAATCCTTTTGCTTTGAAGAAGAAAGATCTAGCTGACTGAAATAAGTTCATTAGATGAAAACCAACAAAAATTGACAAGAACCACGAAAAGTTCTTGTATTTTAAGATAAAATCTTACGCGATTAAAGAAAAAACTCCCAGCTCGCTGAAATATGTTCATTTGCTGAAAACCAACAAAACCACGAAAAGTTCTTGTATTTGAAGATAAAATCTTTTTGCTTTGAAGAAGAAAGATCTAGCTGACTGAAATAAGTTCATTAGATGAAAACCAACAAAAATTGACAAGAACCACGAAAAGTTCTTGTATTTTAAGATAAAATCTTACTCTATTAAGGAAAAAACTTCCAGCTCGCTGAAATATGTTCATTTGCTGAAAACCATCAAAACCACGAAAAGTTCTTGTATTTGAAGATAAAATCTTTTTGCTTTGAAGAAGAAAGATCTAGCTGACTGAAATAAGTTCATGAGATGAAAACCAACAAAAATTGACAAGAACCACGAAAAGTTCTTGTATTTTAAGATAAAATCTTACTCTATTAAAGAAAAAACTTCCAGCTCGCTGAAATATGTTCATTTGCTGAAAACCATCAAAACCACGAAAAGTTCTTGTATTTGAAGATAAAATCTTTTTGCTTTGAAGAAGAAAGATCTAGCTGACTGAAATAAGTTCATTAGATGAAAACCAACAAAAATTGACAAGAACCACGAAAAGTTCTTGTATTTTAAGATAAAATCTTACGCTATTAAGGAAAAAACTTCTATCTCGCTGAAATATGTTCATTTGCTGAAAACCATCAAAACCACGAAATTTTCTTGTATTTGAAGATAAAATCCATTTGCTTTGAAGAAGAAAGATCTAGCTGACTGAAATAAGTTCATTAGATGAAAACCAACAAAAAGTGACAAGAACCACGAAAAGTTCTTGTATTTTAAGATAAAATCTTACGCTATTAAAGAAAAAACTCCCAGCTCGCTGAAATATGTTCATTTGCTGAAAACCAACAAAACCACGAAAAGTTCTTGTATTTGAAGATAAAATCTTTTTGCTTTGAAGAAGAAAGATCGAGCTGACTGAAACAAGTTCATTCGATGAAAACCAACAAAAATTGACAAGAACCACGAAAAGTTCTTGTATTTTAAGATAAAATCTTACTCTATTAAGGAAAAAACTTCCAGCTCGCTGAAATATGTTCATTTGCTGAAAACCATCAAAACCACGAAAAGTTTTTGTATTTGAAGATAAAATCTTTTTGCTTTGAAGAAGAAAGATCTAGCTGACTGAAATAAGTTCATTAGATGAAAACCAACAAAAATTGACAAGAACCACGAAAAGTTCTTGTATTTTAAGATAAAATCTTACGCTATTGAAGAAAAAACTCCCAGCTCGCTGAAATATGTTCATTTGCTGAAAACCATCAAAACCACGAAAAGTTCTTGTATTTGAAGATAAAATCTTTTTGCTTTGAAGAAGAAAGATCTAGCTGACTGAAATAAGTTCATTAGATGAAAACCAACAAAAATTGACAAGAACCACGAAAAGTTCTTGTATTTTAAGATAAAATCTTACTCTATTAAGGAAAAAACTTCCAGCTCGCTGAAATATGTTCATTTGCTAAAAACCATCAAAACCATGAAAAGTTCTTGTATTTGAAGATAAAATCTTTTTGCTTTGAAGAAGAATTTTCTCGCTGACTGAAATAAGTTCATGAGATGAAAACCAACAAAAATTGACAAGAACCACGAAAAGTTCTTGTATTTTAAGATAAAATCTTACGCTCTTCAGGAAAAAACTTCCAGCTCGCTGAAATATGTTGATTTGCTGAAAACCATCAAAACCACGAAAAGTTCTTGTATTTGAAGATAAAATCTTTTTGCTTTGAAGAAGAAAGATCTAGCTGACTGAAATAAGTTCATTAGATGAAAACCAACAAAAATTGACAAGAACCACGAAAAGTTCTTGTATTTTAAGATAAAATCTTACGCTATTAAGGAAAAAACTTCCATCTCGCTGAAATATGTTCATTTGCTGAAAACCATCAAAACCACGAAAAGTTCTTGTATTTGAAGATAAAATCCTTTTGCTTTGAAGAAAGATCGAGCTGACTGAAATAAGTTCATTAGATGAAAACCAACAATAATTGACAAGAACCACGAAAAGTTCTTGTATTTTAAGATAAAATCTTACCCGATTGAAGAAAAAACTCCCAGCTCGCTGAAATATGTTCATATGCTGAAATCCAACAAAACCACGAAAAGTTCTTGTATTTGAAGATAAAATCTTTTTGCTTTGAAGAAGAAAGATCTAGCTGACTGAAATAAGTTCATGAGATGAAAACCAACAAAAATTGACAAGAACCACGAAAAGTTCTTGTATTTTAAGATAAAATCTTACGCTATTGAGGAAAAAACTTCCAGCTCGCTGAAATATGCTCATTTGCTGAAAACCATCAAAACAACGAAAAGTTCTTGTATTTGAAGATAAAATCCTTTTGCTTTGAAGAAGAAAGATCCAGCTGACTGAAATAAGTTCATTAGATGAAAACCAACAAAAATTGACAAGAACCACGAAAAGTTCTTGTATTTTAAGATAAAATCTTACTCTATTAAGGAAAAAACTTCCAGCTCGCTGAAATATGTTCATTTGCTAAAAACCATCAAAACCACGAAAAGTTCTTGTATTTGAAGATAAAATCTTTTTGCTTTGAAGAAGAATTTTCTCGCTGACTGAAATAAGTTCATGAGATGAAAACCAACAAAAATTGACAAGAACCACGAAAAGTTCTTGTATTTTAAGATAAAATCTTACGCTCTTCAGGAAAAAACTTCCAGCTCGCTGAAATATGTTGATTTGCTGAAAACCATCAAAACCACGAAAAGTTCTTGTATTTGAAGATAAAATCTTTTTGCTTTGAAGAAGAAAGATCTAGCTGACTGAAATAAGTTCATTAGATGAAAACCAACAAAAATTGACAAGAACCACGAAAAGTTCTTGTATTTTAAGATAAAATCTTACGCTATTAAGGAAAAAACTTCCATCTCGCTGAAATATGTTCATTTGCTGAAAACCATCAAAACCACGAAAAGTTCTTGTATTTGAAGATAAAATCCTTTTGCTTTGAAGAAGAAAGATCGAGCTGACTGAAATAAGTTCATTAGATGAAAACCAACAAAAATTGACAAGAACCACGAAAAGTTCTTGTATTTTAAGATAAAATCTTACCCGATTGAAGAAAAAACTCCAAGCTCGCTGAAATATGTTCATATGCTGAAATCCAACAAAACCACGAAAAGTTCTTGTATTTGAAGATAAAATCTTTTTGCTTTGAAGAAGAAAGATCTAGCTGACTGAAATAAGTTCATGAGATGAAAACCAACAAAAATTGACAAGAACCACGAAAAGTTCTTGTATTTTAAGATAAAATCTTACGCTATTGAGGAAAAAACTTCCAGCTCGCTGAAATATGCTCATTTGCTGAAAACCATCAAAACAACGAAAAGTTCTTGTATTTGAAGATAAAATCCTTTTGCTTTGAAGAAGAAAGATCTAGCTGACTGAAATAAGTTCATTAGATGAAAACCAACAAAAATTGACAAGAACCACGAAAAGTTCTTGTATTTTAAGATAAAATCTTACGCGATTAAAGAAAAAACTCCCAGCTCGCTGAAATATGTTCATTTGCTGAAAACCAACAAAACCACGAAAAGTTCTTGTATTTGAAGATAAAATCTTTTTGCTTTGAAGAAGAAAGATCTAGCTGACTGAAATAAGTTCATTAGATGAAAACCAACAAAAATTGACAAGAACCACGAAAAGTTCTTGTATTTTAAGATAAAATCTTACTCTATTAAGGAAAAAACTTCCAGCTCGCTGAAATATGTTCATTTGCTGAAAACCATCAAAACCACGAAAAGTTCTTGTATTTGAAGATAAAATCTTTTTGCTTTGAAGAAGAAAGATCTCACTGACTGAAATAAGTTCATGAGATGAAAACCAACAAAAATTGACAAGAACCACGAAAAGTTCTTGTATTTTAAGATAAAATCTTACTCTATTAAAGAAAAAACTTCCAGCTCGCTGAAATATGTTCATTTGCTGAAAACCATCAAAACAACGAAAAGTTCTTGTATTTGAAGATAAAATCCTTTTGCTTTGAAGAAGAAAGATCCAGCTGACTGAAATAAGTTCATTAGATGAAAACCAACAAAAATTGACAAAAACCACGAAAAGTTCTTGTATTTTAAGATAAAATCTTACGCTATTGAAATACAAGAACTTTTCGTGGTTCTTGTCAATTTTTGTTGGTTTTCATCTAATCAACTTATTTCAGTCGGCTAGATCTTTCTTCTTCAAAGCAAAAAGATTTTATCTTCAAATACAAGAACTTTTCGTGGTTTTGTTGGTTTTCAGCAAATGAACATATTTCAGCGAGCTGGGAGTTTTTTCTTTAATAGCGTAAGATTTTATCTTAAACGACAAGAACATTTCGTGTTTCTTGTCAATTTTTGTTGGTTTTCATCTAATGAACTTATTTCAGTCAGCTAGATCTTTCTTCTTCAAAGCAAAAAGATTTAATCTTCAAATACAAGAACTTTTCGTGGTTTTGATGGTTTTCAGCAAATGAACATATTTCAGCGAGCTGGAAGTTTTTTCCTTAATAGAGTAAGATTTTATCTTAAAATACAAGAACTTTTCGTGGTTCTTGTCAATTTTTGTTGGTTTTCATCTCATGAACTTATTTCAGTCAGCGAGATCTTTCTTCTTCAAAGCAAAAAGATTTTATCTTCAAATACAAGAACTTTTCGTGGTTTTGATGGTTTTCAGCAAATGAACATGTTTCAGCGAGCTGGAAGTTTTTTCCTTAATAGAGTAAGATTTTATCTTAAAATACAAGAACTTTTCGTGGTTCTTGTCAATTTTTGTTGGTTTTCATCTAATGAACTTATTTCAGTCAGCTAGATCTTTCTTCTTCAAAGCAAAAAGATTTTATCTTCAAATACAAGAACTTTTCGTGGTTTTGTTGGTTTTCAGCAAATGAACATATTTCAGCGAGCTGGGAGTTTTTTCTTTAATAGCGTAAGATTTTATCTTAAAATACAAGAACTTTTCGTGGTTCTTGTCACTTTTTGTTGGTTTTCATCTAATGAACTTATTTCAGTCAGCTAGATCTTTCTTCTTCAAAGCAAATGGATTTTATCTTCAAATACAAGAACTTTTCGTTGTTTTGATGGTTTTCAGCAAATGAGCATATTTCAGCGAGCTGGAAGTTTTTTCCTCAATAGCGTAAGATTTTATCTTAAAATACAAGAACTTTTCGTGGTTCTTGTCAATTTTTGTTGGTTTTCATCTCATGAACTTATTTCAGTCAGCTAGATATTTCTTCTTCAAAGCAAAAAGATTTTATCTTCAAATACAAGAACTTTTCGTGGTTTTGTTGGATTTCAGCAAATGAACATATTTCAGCGAGCTGGGAGTTTTTTCTTCAATCGGGTAAGATTTTATCTTAAAATACAAGAACTTTTCGTGGTTCTTGTCAATTTTTGTTGGTTTTCATCTAATGAACTTATTTCAGTCAGCTAGATCTTTCTTCTTCAAAGCAAAAGGATTTTATCTTCAAATACAAGAACTTTTCGTGGTTTTGATGGTTTTCAGCAAATGAACATATTTCAGCGAGATGGAAGTTTTTTCCTTAATAGCGTAAGATTTTATCTTAAAATACAAGAACTTTTCGTGGTTCTTGTCAATTTTTGTTGGTTTTCATCTGATGAACTTATTTCAGTCAGCTAGATCTTTCTTCTTCAAAGCAAAAAGATTTTATCTTCAAATACAAGAACTTTTCGTGGTTTTGATGGTTTTCAGCAAATCAACATATTTCAGCGAGCTGGAAGTTTTTTCCTTAATAGCGTAAGATTTTATCTTAAAATACAAGAACTTTTCGTGGTTCTTGTCAATTTTTGTTGGTTTTCATCTAATGTACTTATTTCAGTCAGCTAGATCTTTCTTCTTCAAAGCAAAAAGATTTTATCTTCAAATACAAGAACTTTTCGTGGTTTTGTTGGTTTTCAGCAAATGAACATATTTCAGCGAGCTGGGAGTTTTTTCTTCAATAGCGTAAGATTTTATCTTAAAATACAAGAACTTTTCGTGGTTCTTGTCAATTTTTGTTGGTTTTCATCTCATGAACTTATTTCAGTCAGCTAGATCTTTCTTCTTCAAAGCAAAAAGATTTTATCTTCAAATACAAAAACTTTTCGTGGTTTTGATGGTTTTCAGCAAATGAACATATTTCAGCGAGCTGGAAGTTTTTTCCTGAATAGAGTAAGTATTTATCTTAAAATACAAGAACTTTTCGTGGTTCTTGTCAATTTTTGTTGGTTTTCATCGAATGAACTTGTTTCAGTCAGCTCGATCTTTCTTCTTCAAAGCAAAAAGATTTTATCTTCAAATACAAGAACTTTTCGTGGTTTTGTTGGTTTTCAGCAAATGAACATATTTCAGCGAGCTGGGAGTTTTTTCTTTAATAGCGTAAGATTTTATCTTAAACTACAAGAACATTTCGTGTTTCTTGTCAATTTTTGTTGGTTTTCATCGAATGAACTTATTTCAGTCAGCTCGATCTTTCTTCTTCAAAGCAAAAGGATTTTATCTTCAAATACAAGAAAATTTCGTGGTTTTGATGGTTTTCAGCAAATGAACATATTTCAGCGAGATGGAAGTTTTTTCCTTAATAGCGTAAGATTTTATCTTAAAATACAAGAACTTTTCGTGGTTCTTGTCAATTTTTGTTGGTTTTCATCTAATGAACTTATTTCAGTCAGCTAGATCTTTCTTCTTCAAAGCAAAAAGATTTTATCTTCAAATACAAGAACTTTTCGTGGTTTTGATGGTTTTCAGCAAATGAACATATTTCAGCGAGCTGGAAGTTTTTTCTTTAATAGAGTAAGATTTTATCTTAAAATACAAGAACTTTTCGTGGTTCTTGTCAATTTTTGTTGGTTTTCATCTCATGAACTTATTTCAGTCAGTGAGATCTTTCTTCTTCAAAGCAAAAAGATTTTATCTTCAAATACAAGAACTTTTCGTGGTTTTGATGGTTTTCAGCAAATGAACATATTTCAGCGAGCTGGAAGTTTTTTCCTTAATAGAGTAAGATTTTATCTTAAAATACAAGAACTTTTCGTGGTTCTTGTCAATTTTTGTTGGTTTTCATCTAATGAACTTATTTCAGTCAGCTAGATCTTTCTTCTTCAAAGCAAAAAGATTTTATCTTCAAATACAAGAACTTTTCGTGGTTTTGTTGGTTTTCAGCAAATGAACATATTTCAGCGAGCTGGGAGTTTTTTCTTTAATCGCGTAAGATTTTATCTTAAAATACAAGAACTTTTCGTGGTTCTTGTCAATTTTTGTTGGTTTTCATCTAATGAACTTATTTCAGTCAGCTGGATCTTTCTTCTTCAAAGCAAAAGGATTTTATCTTCAAATACAAGAACTTTTCGTTGTTTTGATGGTTTTCAGCAAATGAGCATATTTCAGCGAGCTGGAAGTTTTTTCCTCAATAGCGTAAGATTTTATCTTAAAATACAAGAACTTTTCGTGGTTCTTGTCAATTTTTGTTGGTTTTCATCTCATGAACTTATTTCAGTCAGCTAGATCTTTCTTCTTCAAAGCAAAAAGATTTTATCTTCAAATACAAGAACTTTTCGTGGTTTTGTTGGATTTCAGCATATGAACATATTTCAGCGAGCTGGGAGTTTTTTCTTCAATCGGGTAAGATTTTATCTTAAAATACAAGAACTTTTCGTGGTTCTTGTCAATTATTGTTGGTTTTCATCTAATGAACTTATTTCAGTCAGCTCGATCTTTCTTCTTCAAAGCAAAAGGATTTTATCTTCAAATACAAGAACTTTTCGTGGTTTTGATGGTTTTCAGCAAATGAACATATTTCAGCGAGATGGAAGTTTTTTCCTTAATAGCGTAAGATTTTATCTTAAAATACAAGAACTTTTCGTGGTTCTTGTCAATTTTTGTTGGTTTTCATCTAATGAACTTATTTCAGTCAGCTAGATCTTTCTTCTTCAAAGCAAAAAGATTTTATCTTCAAATACAAGAACTTTTCGTGGTTTTGATGGTTTTCAGCAAATCAACATATTTCAGCGAGCTGGAAGTTTTTTCCTGAAGAGCGTAAGATTTTATCTTAAAATACAAGAACTTTTCGTGGTTCTTGTCAATTTTTGTTGGTTTTCATCTCATGAACTTATTTCAGTCAGCGAGAAAATTCTTCTTCAAAGCAAAAAGATTTTATCTTCAAATACAAGAACTTTTCGTGGTTTTGATGGTTTTTAGCAAATGAACATATTTCAGCGAGCTGGAAGTTTTTTCCTTAATAGAGTAAGATTTTATCTTAAAATACAAGAACTTTTCGTGGTTCTTGTCAATTTTTGTTGGTTTTCATCTAATGAACTTATTTCAGTCAGCTAGATCTTTCTTCTTCAAAGCAAAAAGATTTTATCTTCAAATACAAGAACTTTTCGTGGTTTTGATGGTTTTCAGCAAATGAACATATTTCAGCGAGCTGGGAGTTTTTTCTTCAATAGCGTAAGATTTTATCTTAAAATACAAGAACTTTTCGTGGTTCTTGTCAATTTTTGTTGGTTTTCATCTAATGAACTTATTTCAGTCAGCTCGATCTTTCTTCTTCAAAGCAAAAAGATTTTATCTTCAAATACAAAAACTTTTCGTGGTTTTGATGGTTTTCAGCAAATGAACATATTTCAGCGAGCTGGAAGTTTTTTCCTTAATAGAGTAAGATTTTATCTTAAAATACAAGAACTTTTCGTGGTTCTTGTCAATTTTTGTTGGTTTTCATCGAATGAACTTGTTTCAGTCAGCTCGATCTTTCTTCTTCAAAGCAAAAAGATTTTATCTTCAAATACAAGAACTTTTCGTGGTTTTGTTGGTTTTCAGCAAATGAACATATTTCAGCGAGCTGGGAGTTTTTTCTTTAATAGCGTAAGATTTTATCTTAAAATACAAGAACTTTTCGTGGTTCTTGTCACTTTTTGTTGGTTTTCATCTAATGAACTTATTTCAGTCAGCTAGATCTTTCTTCTTCAAAGCAAATGGATTTTATCTTCAAATACAAGAAAATTTCGTGGTTTTGATGGTTTTCAGCAAATGAACATATTTCAGCGAGATAGAAGTTTTTTCCTTAATAGCGTAAGATTTTATCTTAAAATACAAGAACTTTTCGTGGTTCTTGTCAATTTTTGTTGGTTTTCATCTAATGAACTTATTTCAGTCAGCTAGATCTTTCTTCTTCAAAGCAAAAAGATTTTATCTTCAAATACAAGAACTTTTCGTGGTTTTGATGGTTTTCAGCAAATGAACATATTTCAGCGAGCTGGAAGTTTTTTCTTTAATAGAGTAAGATTTTATCTTAAAATACAAGAACTTTTCGTGGTTCTTGTCAATTTTTGTTGGTTTTCATCTCATGAACTTATTTCAGTCAGTGAGATCTTTCTTCTTCAAAGCAAAAAGATTTTATCTTCAAATACAAGAACTTTTCGTGGTTTTGATGGTTTTCAGCAAATGAACATATTTCAGCGAGCTGGAAGTTTTTTCCTTAATAGAGTAAGATTTTATCTTAAAATACAAGAACTTTTCGTGGTTCTTGTCAATTTTTGTTGGTTTTCATCTCATGAACTTATTTCAGTCAGCTAGATCTTTCTTCTTCAAAGCAAAAAGATTTTATCTTCAAATACAAGAACTTTTCGTGGTTTTGTTGGTTTTCAGCAAATGAACATATTTCAGCGAGCTGGGAGTTTTTTCTTTAATCGCGTAAGATTTTATCTTAAAATACAAGAACTTTTCGTGGTTCTTGTCAATTTTTGTTGGTTTTCATCTAATGAACTTATTTCAGTCAGCTAGATCTTTCTTCTTCAAAGCAAAAGGATTTTATCTTCAAATACAAGAACTTTTCGTTGTTTTGATGGTTTTCAGCAAATGAGCATATTTCAGCGAGCTGGAAGTTTTTTCCTCAATAGCGTAAGATTTTATCTTAAAATACAAGAACTTTTCGTGGTTCTTGTCAATTTTTGTTGGTTTTCATCTCATGAACTTATTTCAGTCAGCTAGATCTTTCTTCTTCAAAGCAAAAAGATTTTATCTTCAAATACAAGAACTTTTCGTGGTTTTGTTGGATTTCAGCATATGAACATATTTCAGCGAGCTTGGAGTTTTTTCTTCAATCGGGTAAGATTTTATCTTAAAATACAAGAACTTTTCGTGGTTCTTGTCAATTTTTGTTGGTTTTCATCTAATGAACTTATTTCAGTCAGCTCGATCTTTCTTCTTCAAAGCAAAAGGATTTTATCTTCAAATACAAGAACTTTTCGTGGTTTTGATGGTTTTCAGCAAATGAACATATTTCAGCGAGATGGAAGTTTTTTCCTTAATAGCGTAAGATTTTATCTTAAAATACAAGAACTTTTCGTGGTTCTTGTCAATTTTTGTTGGTTTTCATCTAATGAACTTATTTCAGTCAGCTAGATCTTTCTTCTTCAAAGCAAAAAGATTTTATCTTCAAATACAAGAACTTTTCGTGGTTTTGATGGTTTTCAGCAAATCAACATATTTCAGCGAGCTGGAAGTTTTTTCCTGAAGAGCGTAAGATTTTATCTTAAAATACAAGAACTTTTCGTGGTTCTTGTCAATTTTTGTTGGTTTTCATCTCATGAACTTATTTCAGTCAGCGAGAAAATTCTTCTTCAAAGCAAAAAGATTTTATCTTCAAATACAAGAACTTTTCGTGGTTTTGATGGTTTTTAGCAAATGAACATATTTCAGCGAGCTGGAAGTTTTTTCCTTAATAGAGTAAGATTTTATCTTAAAATACAAGAACTTTTCGTGGTTCTTGTCAATTTTTGTTGGTTTTCATCTAATGAACTTATTTCAGTCAGCTAGATCTTTCTTCTTCAAAGCAAAAAGATTTTATCTTCAAATACAAGAACTTTTCGTGGTTTTGATGGTTTTCAGCAAATGAACATATTTCAGCGAGCTGGGAGTTTTTTCTTCAATAGCGTAAGATTTTATCTTAAAATACAAGAACTTTTCGTGGTTCTTGTCAATTTTTGTTGGTTTTCATCTAATGAACTTATTTCAGTCAGCTCGATCTTTCTTCTTCAAAGCAAAAAGATTTTATCTTCAAATACAAAAACTTTTCGTGGTTTTGATGGTTTTCAGCAAATGAACATATTTCAGCGAGCTGGAAGTTTTTTCCTTAATAGAGTAAGATTTTATCTTAAAATACAAGAACTTTTCGTGGTTCTTGTCAATTTTTGTTGGTTTTCATCGAATGAACTTGTTTCAGTCAGCTCGATCTTTCTTCTTCAAAGCAAAAAGATTTTATCTTCAAATACAAGAACTTTTCGTGGTTTTGTTGGTTTTCAGCAAATGAACATATTTCAGCGAGCTGGGAGTTTTTTCTTTAATAGCGTAAGATTTTATCTTAAAATACAAGAACTTTTCGTGGTTCTTGTCACTTTTTGTTGGTTTTCATCTAATGAACTTATTTCAGTCAGCTAGATCTTTCTTCTTCAAAGCAAATGGATTTTATCTTCAAATACAAGAAAATTTCGTGGTTTTGATGGTTTTCAGCAAATGAACATATTTCAGCGAGATAGAAGTTTTTTCCTTAATAGCGTAAGATTTTATCTTAAAATACAAGAACTTTTCGTGGTTCTTGTCAATTTTTGTTGGTTTTCATCTAATGAACTTATTTCAGTCAGCTAGATCTTTCTTCTTCAAAGCAAAAAGATTTTATCTTCAAATACAAGAACTTTTCGTGGTTTTGATGGTTTTCAGCAAATGAACATATTTCAGCGAGCTGGAAGTTTTTTCTTTAATAGAGTAAGATTTTATCTTAAAATACAAGAACTTTTCGTGGTTCTTGTCAATTTTTGTTGGTTTTCATCTCATGAACTTATTTCAGTCAGTGAGATCTTTCTTCTTCAAAGCAAAAAGATTTTATCTTCAAATACAAGAACTTTTCGTGGTTTTGATGGTTTTCAGCAAATGAACATATTTCAGCGAGCTGGAAGTTTTTTCCTTAATAGAGTAAGATTTTATCTTAAAATACAAGAACTTTTCGTGGTTCTTGTCAATTTTTGTTGGTTTTCATCTAATGAACTTATTTCAGTCAGCTAGATCTTTCTTCTTCAAAGCAAAAAGATTTTATCTTCAAATACAAGAACTTTTCGTGGTTTTGTTGGATTTCAGCATATGAACATATTTCAGCGAGCTTGGAGTTTTTTCTTCAATCGGGTAAGATTTTATCTTAAAATACAAGAACTTTTCGTGGTTCTTGTCAATTTTTGTTGGTTTTCATCTAATGAACTTATTTCAGTCAGCTCGATCTTTCTTCTTCAAAGCAAAAGGATTTTATCTTCAAATACAAGAACTTTTCGTGGTTTTGATGGTTTTCAGCAAATGAACATATTTCAGCGAGATGGAAGTTTTTTCCTTAATAGCGTAAGATTTTATCTTAAAATACAAGAACTTTTCGTGGTTCTTGTCAATTTTTGTTGGTTTTCATCTAATGAACTTATTTCAGTCAGCTAGATCTTTCTTCTTCAAAGCAAAAAGATTTTATCTTCAAATACAAGAACTTTTCGTGGTTTTGATGGTTTTCAGCAAATCAACATATTTCAGCGAGCTGGAAGTTTTTTCCTGAAGAGCGTAAGATTTTATCTTAAAATACAAGAACTTTTCGTGGTTCTTGTCAATTTTTGTTGGTTTTCATCTCATGAACTTATTTCAGTCAGCGAGAAAATTCTTCTTCAAAGCAAAAAGATTTTATCTTCAAATACAAGAACTTTTCGTGGTTTTGATGGTTTTTAGCAAATGAACATATTTCAGCGAGCTGGAAGTTTTTTCCTTAATAGAGTAAGATTTTATCTTAAAATACAAGAACTTTTCGTGGTTCTTGTCAATTTTTGTTGGTTTTCATCTAATGAACTTATTTCAGTCAGCTAGATCTTTCTTCTTCAAAGCAAAAAGATTTTATCTTCAAATACAAGAACTTTTCGTGGTTTTGATGGTTTTCAGCAAATGAACATATTTCAGCGAGCTGGGAGTTTTTTCTTCAATAGCGTAAGATTTTATCTTAAAATACAAGAACTTTTCGTGGTTCTTGTCAATTTTTGTTGGTTTTCATCTAATGAACTTATTTCAGTCAGCTCGATCTTTCTTCTTCAAAGCAAAAAGATTTTATCTTCAAATACAAAAACTTTTCGTGGTTTTGATGGTTTTCAGCAAATGAACATATTTCAGCGAGCTGGAAGTTTTTTCCTTAATAGAGTAAGATTTTATCTTAAAATACAAGAACTTTTCGTGGTTCTTGTCAATTTTTGTTGGTTTTCATCGAATGAACTTGTTTCAGTCAGCTCGATCTTTCTTCTTCAAAGCAAAAAGATTTTATCTTCAAATACAAGAACTTTTCGTGGTTTTGTTGGTTTTCAGCAAATGAACATATTTCAGCGAGCTGGGAGTTTTTTCTTTAATAGCGTAAGATTTTATCTTAAAATACAAGAACTTTTCGTGGTTCTTGTCACTTTTTGTTGGTTTTCATCTAATGAACTTATTTCAGTCAGCTAGATCTTTCTTCTTCAAAGCAAATGGATTTTATCTTCAAATACAAGAAAATTTCGTGGTTTTGATGGTTTTCAGCAAATGAACATATTTCAGCGAGATAGAAGTTTTTTCCTTAATAGCGTAAGATTTTATCTTAAAATACAAGAACTTTTCGTGGTTCTTGTCAATTTTTGTTGGTTTTCATCTAATGAACTTATTTCAGTCAGCTAGATCTTTCTTCTTCAAAGCAAAAAGATTTTATCTTCAAATACAAGAACTTTTCGTGGTTTTGATGGTTTTCAGCAAATGAACATATTTCAGCGAGCTGGAAGTTTTTTCTTTAATAGAGTAAGATTTTATCTTAAAATACAAGAACTTTTCGTGGTTCTTGTCAATTTTTGTTGGTTTTCATCTCATGAACTTATTTCAGTCAGTGAGATCTTTCTTCTTCAAAGCAAAAAGATTTTATCTTCAAATACAAGAACTTTTCGTGGTTTTGATGGTTTTCAGCAAATGAACATATTTCAGCGAGCTGGAAGTTTTTTCCTTAATAGAGTAAGATTTTATCTTAAAATACAAGAACTTTTCGTGGTTCTTGTCAATTTTTGTTGGTTTTCATCTAATGAACTTATTTCAGTCAGCTAGATCTTTCTTCTTCAAAGCAAAAAGATTTTATCTTCAAATACAAGAACTTTTCGTGGTTTTGTTGGTTTTCAGCAAATGAACATATTTCAGCGAGCTGGGAGTTTTTTCTTTAATCGCGTAAGATTTTATCTTAAAATACAAGAACTTTTCGTGGTTCTTGTCAATTTTTGTTGGTTTTCATCTAATGAACTTATTTCAGTCAGCTAGATCTTTCTTCTTCAAAGCAAAAGGATTTTATCTTCAAATACAAGAACTTTTCGTTGTTTTGATGGTTTTCAGCAAATGAGCATATTTCAGCGAGCTGGAAGTTTTTTCCTCAATAGCGTAAGATTTTATCTTAAAATACAAGAACTTTTCGTGGTTCTTGTCAATTTTTGTTGGTTTTCATCTCATGAACTTATTTCAGTCAGCTAGATCTTTCTTCTTCAAAGCAAAAAGATTTTATCTTCAAATACAAGAACTTTTCGTGGTTTTGTTGGATTTCAGCATATGAACATATTTCAGCGAGCTTGGAGTTTTTTCTTCAATCGGGTAAGATTTTATCTTAAAATACAAGAACTTTTCGTGGTTCTTGTCAATTTTTGTTGGTTTTCATCTAATGAACTTATTTCAGTCAGCTCGATCTTTCTTCTTCAAAGCAAAAGGATTTTATCTTCAAATACAAGAACTTTTCGTGGTTTTGATGGTTTTCAGCAAATGAACATATTTCAGCGAGATGGAAGTTTTTTCCTTAATAGCGTAAGATTTTATCTTAAAATACAAGAACTTTTCGTGGTTCTTGTCAATTTTTGTTGGTTTTCATCTAATGAACTTATTTCAGTCAGCTAGATCTTTCTTCTTCAAAGCAAAAAGATTTTATCTTCAAATACAAGAACTTTTCGTGGTTTTGATGGTTTTCAGCAAATCAACATATTTCAGCGAGCTGGAAGTTTTTTCCTGAAGAGCGTAAGATTTTATCTTAAAATACAAGAACTTTTCGTGGTTCTTGTCAATTTTTGTTGGTTTTCATCTCATGAACTTATTTCAGTCAGCGAGAAAATTCTTCTTCAAAGCAAAAAGATTTTATCTTCAAATACAAGAACTTTTCGTGGTTTTGATGGTTTTTAGCAAATGAACATATTTCAGCGAGCTGGAAGTTTTTTCCTTAATAGAGTAAGATTTTATCTTAAAATACAAGAACTTTTCGTGGTTCTTGTCAATTTTTGTTGGTTTTCATCTAATGAACTTATTTCAGTCAGCTAGATCTTTCTTCTTCAAAGCAAAAAGATTTTATCTTCAAATACAAGAACTTTTCGTGGTTTTGATGGTTTTCAGCAAATGAACATATTTCAGCGAGCTGGGAGTTTTTTCTTCAATAGCGTAAGATTTTATCTTAAAATACAAGAACTTTTCGTGGTTCTTGTCAATTTTTGTTGGTTTTCATCTAATGAACTTATTTCAGTCAGCTAGATCTTTCTTCTTCAAAGCAAAAAGATTTTATCTTCAAATACAAAAACTTTTCGTGGTTTTGATGGTTTTCAGCAAATGAACATATTTCAGCGAGCTGGAAGTTTTTTCCTTAATAGAGTAAGATTTTATCTTAAAATACAAGAACTTTTCGTGGTTCTTGTCAATTTTTGTTGGTTTTCATCGAATGAACTTGTTTCAGTCAGCTCGATCTTTCTTCTTCAAAGCAAAAAGATTTTATCTTCAAATACAAGAACTTTTCGTGGTTTTGTTGGTTTTCAGCAAATGAACATATTTCAGCGAGCTGGGAGTTTTTTCTTTAATAGCGTAAGATTTTATCTTAAAATACAAGAACTTTTCGTGGTTCTTGTCACTTTTTGTTGGTTTTCATCTAATGAACTTATTTCAGTCAGCTAGATCTTTCTTCTTCAAAGCAAATGGATTTTATCTTCAAATACAAGAACTTTTCGTTGTTTTGATGGTTTTCAGCAAATGAGCATATTTCAGCGAGCTGGAAGTTTTTTCCTCAATAGCGTAAGATTTTATCTTAAAATACAAGAACTTTTCGTGGTTCTTGTCAATTTTTGTTGGTTTTCATCTCATGAACTTATTTCAGTCAGCTAGATCTTTCTTCTTCAAAGCAAAAAGATTTTATCTTCAAATACAAGAACTTTTCGTGGTTTTGTTGGATTTCAGCAAATGAACATATTTCAGCGAGCTGGGAGTTTTTTCTTCAATCGGGTAAGATTTTATCTTAAAATACAAGAACTTTTCGTGGTTCTTGTCAATTTTTGTTGGTTTTCATCTAATGAACTTATTTCAGTCAGCTAGATCTTTCTTCTTCAAAGCAAAAGGATTTTATCTTCAAATACAAGAACTTTTCGTGGTTTTGATGGTTTTCAGCAAATCAACATATTTCAGCGAGCTGGAAGTTTTTTCCTTAATAGCGGAAGATTTTATCTTAAAATACAAGAACTTTTCGTGGTTCTTGTCAATTTTTGTTGGTTTTCATCTCATGAACTTATTTCAGTCAGCGAGATCTTTCTTCTTCAAAGCAAAAAGATTTTATCTTCAAATACAAGAACTTTTCGTGGTTTTGATGGTTTTCAGCAAAAGAACATATTTCAGCGAGCTGGAAGTTTTTTCCTTAATAGAGTAAGATTTTATCTTAAAATACAAGAACTTTTCGTGGTTCTTGTCAATTTTTGTTGGTTTTCATCTCATGAACTTATTTCAGTCAGCTAGATCTTTCTTCTTCAAAGCAAAAAGATTTTATCTTCAAATACAAGAACTTTTCGTGGTTTTGTTGGTTTTCAGCAAATGAACAGATTTCAGCGAGCAAGAAATTTTTTCTTTCGTAGCGTAAGATTTTATCTTAAAATACAAGAACTTTTCGTGGTTCTTGTCAATTTTTGTTGGTTTTCATCTAATGAACTTATTTCAGTCAGCTAGATCTTTCTTCTTCAAAGCAAAAGGATTTTATCTTCAAATACAAGAACTTTTCGTGGTTTTGATGGTTTTCAGCAAATGAACATATTTCAGCGAGCTGGAAGTTTTTTCCTTAATAGAGTAAGATTTTATCTTAAAATACAAGAACTTTTCGTGGTTCTTGTCAATTTTTGTTGGTTTTCATCGAATGAACTTATTTCAGTCAGCTAGATCTTTCTTCTTCAAAGCAGAAAGATTTTATCTTCAAATACAAGAACTTTTCGTGGTTTTGATGGTTTTCAGCAAATGAACATATTTCAGCCAGCTGGAAGTTTTTTCCTTAATAGAGTAAGATTTTATCTTAAAATACAAGAACTTTTCGTGGTTCTTGTCAATTTTTGTTGGTTTTCATCTAATGAACTTATTTCAGTCAGCTAGATCTTTCTTCTTCAAAGCAAAAAGATTTTATCTTCAAATACAAGAACTTTTCGTGGTTTTGTTGGTTTTCAGCAAATGAACAGATTTCAGCGAGCAAGAAGTTTTTTCTTTAGTAGCGTAAGATTTTATCTTAAAATACAAGAACTTTTCGTGGTTCTTGTCAATTTTTGTTGGTTTTCATCTAATGAACTTATTTCAGTCAGCTAGATCTTTCTTCTTCAAAGCAAAAGGATTTTATCTTCAAATACAAGAACTTTTCGTTGTTTTGATGGTTTTCAGCAAATGAGCATATTTCAGCGAGCTGGAAGTTTTTTCCTTAATAGCGTAAGATTTTATCTTAAAATACAAGAACTTTTCGTGGTTCTTGTCAATTTTTGTTGGTTTTCATCTCATGAACTTATTTCAGTCAGCGAGATCTTTCTTCTTCAAAGCAAAAAGATTTTATCTTCAAATACAAGAACTTTTCGTGGTTTTGTTGGTTTTCAGCAAATGAACATATTTCAGCGAGCTGGGAGTTTTTTCTTTAATAGCGTAAGATTTTATCTTAAAATACAAGAACTTTTCGTGGTTCTTGTCAATTTTTGTTGGTTTTCATCTAATGAACTTATTTCAGTCAGCTGGATCTTTCTTCTTCAAAGCAAAAAGATTTTATCTTCAAATACAAGAACTTTTCGTGGTTTTGTTGGTTTTCAGCAAATGAACAGATTTCAGCGAGCAAGAAGTTTTTTCTTTAGTAGCGTAAGATTTTATCTTAAAATACAAGAACTTTTCGTGGTTCTTGTCAATTTTTGTTGGTTTTCATCTAATGAACTTATTTCAGTCAGCTGGATCTTTCTTCTTCAAAGCAAAAGGATTTTATCTTCAAATACAAGAACTTTTCGTTGTTTTGATGGTTTTCAGCAAATGAGCATATTTCAGCGAGCTGGAAGTTTTTTCCTTAATAGCGTAAGATTTTATCTTAAAATACAAGAACTTTTCGTGGTTCTTGTCAATTTTTGTTGGTTTTCATCTAATGAACTTATTTCAGTCAGTTAGATCTTTCTTCTTCAAAGCAAAAAGATTTTATCTTCAAATACAAGAACTTTTCGTGGTTTTGTTGGATTTCAGCATATGAACATATTTCAGCGAGCTGGGAGTTTTTTCTTCAATCGGGTAAGATTTTATCTTAAAATACAAGAACTTTTCGTGGTTCTTGTCAATTTTTGTTCGTTTTCATCTAATGAACTTATTTCAGTCAGCTCGATCTTTCTTCTTCAAAGCAAAAGGATTTTATCTTCAAATACAAGAACTTTTCGTGGTTTTGATGGTTTTCAGCAAATGAACATATTTCAGCGAGATGGAAGTTTTTTCCTTAATAGCGTAAGATTTTATCTTAAAATACAAGAACTTTTCGTGGTTCTTGTCAATTTTTGTTGGTTTTCATCTAATGAACTTATTTCAGTCAGCTCGATCTTTCTTCTTCAAAGCAAAAGGATTTTATCTTCAAATACAAGAACTTTTCGTGGTTTTGATGGTTTTCAGCAAATGAACATATTTCAGCGAGATGGAAGTTTTTTCCTTAATAGCGTAAGATTTTATCTTAAAATACAAGAACTTTTCGTGGTTCTTGTCAATTTTTGTTGGTTTTCATCTAATGAACTTATTTCAGTCAGCTAGATCTTTCTTCTTCAAAGCAAAAAGATTTTATCTTCAAATACAAGAACTTTTCGTGGTTTTGATGGTTTTCAGCAAATCAACATATTTCAGCGAGCTGGAAGTTTTTTCCTTAATAGAGTAAGATTTTATCTTAAAATACAAGAACTTTTCGTGGTTCTTGTCAATTTTTGTTGGTTTTCATCTCATGAACTTATTTCAGTCAGCGAGATCTTTCTTCTTCAAAGCAAAAAGATTTTATCTTCAAATACAAGAACTTTTCGTGGTTTTGTTGGTTTTCAGCAAATGAACATATTTCAGCGAGCTGGGAGTTTTTTCTTTAATAGCGTAAGATTTTATCTTAAAATACAAGAACTTTTCGAGTGTTCTTGTCACTTTTTGTTGGTTTTCATCTAATGAACTTATTTCAGTCAGCTAGATCTTTCTTCAAAGCAAATGGATTTTATCTTCAAATACAAGAACTTTTCGTTGTTTTGATGGTTTTCAGCAAATGAGCATATTTCAGCGAGCTGGAAGTTTTTTCCTCAATAGCGTAAGATTTTATCTTAAAATACAAGAACTTTTCGTGGTTCTTGTCAATTTTTGTTGGTTCTCATCTCATGAACTTATTTCAGTCAGCTAGATATTTCTTCTTCAAAGCAAAAAGATTTTATCTTCAAATACAAGAACTTTTCGTGGTTTTGTTGGATTTCAGCAAATGAACATATTTCAGCGAGCTGGGAGTTTTTTCTTCAATCGGGTAAGATTTTATCTTAAAATACAAGAACTTTTCGTGGTTCTTGTCAATTTTTGTTGGTGTTCATCTAATGAACTTATTTCAGTCAGCTAGATCTTTCTTCTTCAAAGCAAAAGGATTTTATCTTCAAATACAAGAACTTTTCGTGGTTTTGATGGTTTTCAGCAAATGAACATATTTCAGCGAGATGGAAGTTTTTTCCTTAATAGCGTAAGATTTTATCTTAAAATACAAGAACTTTTCGTGGTTCTTGTCAATTTTTGTTGGTTTTCATCTGATGAACTTATTTCAGTCAGCTAGATCTTTCTTCTTCAAAGCAAAAAGATTTTATCTTCAAATACAAGAACTTTTCGTGGTTTTGATGGTTTTCAGCAAATCAACATATTTCAGCGAGCTGGAAGTTTTTTCCTTAATAGCGTAAGATTTTATCTTAAAATACAAGAACTTTTCGTGGTTCTTGTCAATTTTTGTTGGTTTTCATCTAATGAACTTATTTCAGTCAGCTAGATCTTTCTTCTTCAAAGCAAAAAGATTTTATCTTCAAATACAAGAACTTTTCGTGGTTTTGATGGTTTTCAGCAAATGAACATATTTCAGCGAGCTGGAAGTTTTTTCCTTAATAGAGTAAGATTTTATCTTAAAATACAAGAACTTTTCGTGGTTCTTGTCAATTTTTGTTGGTTTTCATCTAATGAACTTATTTCAGTCAGCTAGATCTTTCTTCTTCAAAGCAAAAAGATTTTATCTTCAAATACAAGAACTTTTCGTGGTTTTGTTGGTTTTCAGCAAATGAACATATTTCAGCGAGCTGGGAGTTTTTTCTTCAATAGCGTAAGATTTTATCTTAAAATACAAGAACTTTTCGTGGTTCTTGTCAATTTTTGTTGGTTTTCATCTCATGAACTTATTTCAGTCAGCTGGATCTTTCTTCTTCAAAGCAAAAAGATTTTATCTTCAAATACAAAAACTTTTCGTGGTTTTGATGGTTTTCAGCAAATGAACATATTTCAGCGAGCTGGAAGTTTTTTCCTTAATAGAGTAAGATTTTATCTTAAAATACAAGAACTTTTCGTGGTTCTTGTCAATTTTTGTTGGTTTTCATCGAATGAACTTGTTTCAGTCAGCTCGATCTTTCTTCTTCAAAGCAAAAAGATTTTATCTTCAAATACAAGAACTTTTCGTGGTTTTGTTGGTTTTCAGCAAATGAACATATTTCAGCGAGCTGGGAGTTTTTTCTTTAATAGCGTAAGATTTTATCTTAAACTACAAGAACATTTCGTGTTTCTTGTCAATTTTTGTTGGTTTTCATCGAATGAACTTATTTCAGTCAGCTCGATCTTTCTTCTTCAAAGCAAAAGGATTTTATCTTCAAATACAAGAACTTTTCGTGGTTTTGATGGTTTTCAGCAAATGAACATATTTCAGCGAGATGGAAGTTTTTTCCTTAATAGCGTAAGATTTTATCTTAAAATACAAGAACTTTTCGTGGTTCTTGTCAATTTTTGTTGGTTTTCATCTAATGAACTTATTTCAGTCAGCTAGATCTTTCTTCTTCAAAGCAAAAAGATTTTATCTTCAAATACAAGAACTTTTCGTGGTTTTGATGGTTTTCAGCAAATCAACATATTTCAGCGAGCTGGAAGTTTTTTCCTTAATAGAGTAAGATTTTATCTTAAAATACAAGAACTTTTCGTGGTTCTTGTCAATTTTTGTTGGTTTTCATCTCATGAACTTATTTCAGTCAGCGAGATCTTTCTTCTTCAAAGCAAAAAGATTTTATCTTCAAATACAAGAACTTTTCGTGGTTTTGTTGGTTTTCAGCAAATGAACATATTTCAGCGAGCTGGGAGTTTTTTCTTTAATAGCGTAAGATTTTATCTTAAAATACAAGAACTTTTCGAGTGTTCTTGTCACTTTTTGTTGGTTTTCATCTAATGAACTTATTTCAGTCAGCTAGATCTTTCTTCAAAGCAAATGGATTTTATCTTCAAATACAAGAACTTTTCGTTGTTTTGATGGTTTTCAGCAAATGAGCATATTTCAGCGAGCTGGAAGTTTTTTCCTCAATAGCGTAAGATTTTATCTTAAAATACAAGAACTTTTCGTGGTTCTTGTCAATTTTTGTTGGTTCTCATCTCATGAACTTATTTCAGTCAGCTAGATATTTCTTCTTCAAAGCAAAAAGATTTTATCTTCAAATACAAGAACTTTTCGTGGTTTTGTTGGATTTCAGCAAATGAACATATTTCAGCGAGCTGGGAGTTTTTTCTTCAATCGGGTAAGATTTTATCTTAAAATACAAGAACTTTTCGTGGTTCTTGTCAATTTTTGTTGGTGTTCATCTAATGAACTTATTTCAGTCAGCTAGATCTTTCTTCTTCAAAGCAAAAGGATTTTATCTTCAAATACAAGAACTTTTCGTGGTTTTGATGGTTTTCAGCAAATGAACATATTTCAGCGAGATGGAAGTTTTTTCCTTAATAGCGTAAGATTTTATCTTAAAATACAAGAACTTTTCGTGGTTCTTGTCAATTTTTGTTGGTTTTCATCTGATGAACTTATTTCAGTCAGCTAGATCTTTCTTCTTCAAAGCAAAAAGATTTTATCTTCAAATACAAGAACTTTTCGTGGTTTTGATGGTTTTCAGCAAATCAACATATTTCAGCGAGCTGGAAGTTTTTTCCTTAATAGCGTAAGATTTTATCTTAAAATACAAGAACTTTTCGTGGTTCTTGTCAATTTTTGTTGGTTTTCATCTAATGAACTTATTTCAGTCAGCTAGATCTTTCTTCTTCAAAGCAAAAAGATTTTATCTTCAAATACAAGAACTTTTCGTGGTTTTGATGGTTTTCAGCAAATGAACATATTTCAGCGAGCTGGAAGTTTTTTCCTTAATAGAGTAAGATTTTATCTTAAAATACAAGAACTTTTCGTGGTTCTTGTCAATTTTTGTTGGTTTTCATCTAATGAACTTATTTCAGTCAGCTAGATCTTTCTTCTTCAAAGCAAAAAGATTTTATCTTCAAATACAAGAACTTTTCGTGGTTTTGTTGGTTTTCAGCAAATGAACATATTTCAGCGAGCTGGGAGTTTTTTCTTCAATAGCGTAAGATTTTATCTTAAAATACAAGAACTTTTCGTGGTTCTTGTCAATTTTTGTTGGTTTTCATCTCATGAACTTATTTCAGTCAGCTGGATCTTTCTTCTTCAAAGCAAAAAGATTTTATCTTCAAATACAAAAACTTTTCGTGGTTTTGATGGTTTTCAGCAAATGAACATATTTCAGCGAGCTGGAAGTTTTTTCCTTAATAGAGTAAGATTTTATCTTAAAATACAAGAACTTTTCGTGGTTCTTGTCAATTTTTGTTGGTTTTCATCGAATGAACTTGTTTCAGTCAGCTCGATCTTTCTTCTTCAAAGCAAAAAGATTTTATCTTCAAATACAAGAACTTTTCGTGGTTTTGTTGGTTTTCAGCAAATGAACATATTTCAGCGAGCTGGGAGTTTTTTCTTTAATAGCGTAAGATTTTATCTTAAACTACAAGAACATTTCGTGTTTCTTGTCAATTTTTGTTGGTTTTCATCGAATGAACTTATTTCAGTCAGCTCGATCTTTCTTCTTCAAAGCAAAAGGATTTTATCTTCAAATACAAGAACTTTTCGTGGTTTTGATGGTTTTCAGCAAATGAACATATTTCAGCGAGATGGAAGTTTTTTCCTTAATAGCGTAAGATTTTATCTTAAAATACAAGAACTTTTCGTGGTTCTTGTCAATTTTTGTTGGTTTTCATCTAATGAACTTATTTCAGTCAGCTCGATCTTTCTTCTTCAAAGCAAAAAGATTTAATCTTCAAATACAAGAACTTTTCGTGGTTTTGATGGTTTTCAGCAAATGAACATATTTCAGCGAGCTGGAAGTTTTTTCCTTAATAGAGTAAGATTTTATCTTAAAATACAAGAACTTTTCGTGGTTCTTGTCAATTTTTGTTGGTTTTCATCTCATGAACTTATTTCAGTCAGCGAGATCTTTCTTCTTCAAAGCAAAAAGATTTTATCTTCAAATACAAGAACTTTTCGTGGTTTTGATGGTTTTCAGCAAATGAACATATTTCAGCGAGCTGGAAGTTTTTTCCTTAATAGAGTAAAATTTTATCTTAAAATACAAGAACTTTTCGTGGTTCTTGTCAATTTTTGTTGGTTTTCATCTAATGAACTTATTTCAGTCAGCTAGATCTTTCTTCTTCAAAGCAAAAAGATTTTATCTTCAAATACAAGAACTTTTCGTGGTTTTGTTGGTTTTCAGCAAATGAACATATTTCAGCGAGCTGGGAGTTTTTTCTTTAATAGCGTAAGATTTTATCTTAAAATACAAGAACTTTTCGTGGTTCTTGTCAATTTTTGTTGGTTTTCATCTAATGAACTTATTTCAGTCAGCTAGATCTTTCTTCTTCAAAGCAAAAGGATTTTATCTTCAAATACAAGAACTTTTCGTTGTTTTGATGGTTTTCAGCAAATGAGCATATTTCAGCGAGCTGGAAGTTTTTTCCTCAATAGCGTAAGATTTTATCTTAAAATACAAGAACTTTTCGTGGTTCTTGTCAATTTTTGTTGGTTTTCATCTCATGAACTTATTTCAGTCAGCTAGATCTTTCTTCTTCAAAGCAAAAAGATTTTATCTTCAAATACAAGAACTTTTCGTGGTTTTGTTGGTTTTCAGCATATGAACATATTTCAGCGAGCTGGGAGTTTTTTCTTCAATCGGGTAAGATTTTATCTTAAAATACAAGAACTTTTCGTGGTTCTTGTCAATTTTTGTTGGTTTTCATCTAATGAACTTATTTCAGTCAGCTCGATCTTTCTTCTTCAAAGCAAAAGGATTTTATCTTCAAATACAAGAACTTTTCGTGGTTTTGATGGTTTTCAGCAAATGAACATATTTCAGCGAGATGGAAGTTTTTTCCTGAAGAGCGTAAGATTTTATCTTAAAATACAAGAACTTTTCGTGGTTCTTGTCAATTTTTGTTGGTTTTCATCTCATGAACTTATTTCAGTCAGCGAGAAAATTCTTCTTCAAAGCAAAAAGATTTTATCTTCAAATACAAGAACTTTTCGTGGTTTTGATGGTTTTTAGCAAATGAACATATTTCAGCGAGCTGGAAGTTTTTTCCTTAATAGAGTAAGATTTTATCTTAAAATACAAGAACTTTTCGTGGTTCTTGTCAATTTTTGTTGGTTTTCATCTAATGAACTTATTTCAGTCAGCTAGATCTTTCTTCTTCAAAGCAAAAAGATTTTATCTTCAAATACAAGAACTTTTCGTGGTTTTGTTGGTTTTCAGCAAATGAACATATTTCAGCGAGCTGGGAGTTTTTTCTTCAATAGCGTAAGATTTTATCTTAAAATACAAGAACTTTTCGTGGTTCTTGTCAATTTTTGTTGGTTTTCATCTAATGAACTTATTTCAGTCAGCTAGATCTTTCTTCTTCAAAGCAAAAAGATTTTATCTTCAAATACAAAAACTTTTCGTGGTTTTGATGGTTTTCAGCAAATGAACATATTTCAGCGAGCTGGAAGTTTTTTCCTTAATAGCGTAAGATTTTATCTTAAAATACAAGAACTTTTCGTGGTTCTTGTCAATTTTTGTTGGTTTTCATCGAATGAACTTGTTTCAGTCAGCTCGATCTTTCTTCTTCAAAGCAAAAAGATTTTATCTTCAAATACAAGAACTTTTCGTGGTTTTGTTGGTTTTCAGCAAATGAACATATTTCAGCGAGCTGGGAGTTTTTTCTTTAATAGCGTAAGATTTTATCTTAAAATACAAGAACTTTTCGTGGTTCTTGTCACTTTTTGTTGGTTTTCATCTAATGAACTTATTTCAGTCAGCTGGATCTTTCTTCTTCAAAGCAAATGGATTTTATCTTCAAATACAAGAACTTTTCGTTGTTTTGATGGTTTTCAGCAAATGAGCATATTTCAGCGAGCTGGAAGTTTTTTCCTCAATAGCGTAAGATTTTATCTTAAAATACAAGAACTTTTCGTGGTTCTTGTCAATTTTTGTTGGTTTTCATCTCATGAACTTATTTCAGTCAGCTAGATCTTTCTTCTTCAAAGCAAAAAGATTTTATCTTCAAATACAAGAACTTTTCGTGGTTTTGTTGGATTTCAGCAAATGAACATATTTCAGCGAGCTGGGAGTTTTTTCTTCAATCGGGTAAGATTTTATCTTAAAATACAAGAACTTTTCGTGGTTCTTGTCAATTTTTCTTGGTTTTCATCTAATGAACTTATTTCAGTCAGCTAGATCTTTCTTCTTCAAAGCAAAAGGATTTTATCTTCAAATACAAGAACTTTTCGTGGTTTTGATGGTTTTCAGCAAATGAACATATTTCAGCGAGATGGAAGTTTTTTCCTTAATAGCGTAAGATTTTATCTTAAAATACAAGAACTTTTCGTGGTTCTTGTCAATTTTTGTTGGTTTTCATCTCATGAACTTATTTCAGTCAGCGAGATCTTTCTTCTTCAAAGCAAAAAGATTTTATCTTCAAATACAAGAACTTTTCGTGGTTTTGATGGTTTTCAGCAAATGAACATATTTCAGCGAGCTGGAAGTTTTTTCCTTAATAGAGTAAGATTTTATCTTAAAATACAAGAACTTTTCGTGGTTCTTGTCAATTTTTGTTGGTTTTCATCTAATGAACTTATTTCAGTCAGCTAGATCTTTCTTCTTCAAAGCAAAAAGATTTTATCTTCAAATACAAGAACTTTTCGTGGTTTTGTTGGTTTTCAGCAAATGAACATATTTCAGCGAGCTGGGAGTTTTTTCTTCAATAGCGTAAGATTTTATCTTAAAATACAAGAACTTTTCGTGGTTCTTGTCAATTTTTGTTGGTTTTCATCTCATGAACTTATTTCAGTCAGCTAGATCTTTCTTCTTCAAAGCAAAAAGATTTTATCTTCAAATACAAAAACTTTTCGTGGTTTTGATGGTTTTCAGCAAATGAACATATTTCAGCGAGCTGGAAGTTTTTTCCTTAATAGAGTAAGATTTTATCTTAAAATACAAGAACTTTTCGTGGTTCTTGTCAATTTTTGTTGGTTTTCATCGAATGAACTTGTTTCAGTCAGCTCGATCTTTCTTCTTCAAAGCAAAAAGATTTTATCTTCAAATACAAGAACTTTTCGTGGTTTTGTTGGTTTTCAGCAAATGAACATATTTCAGCGAGCTGGGAGTTTTTTCTTTAATAGCGTAAGATTTTATCTTAAACTACAAGAACATTTCGTGTTTCTTGTCAATTTTTGTTGGTTTTCATCGAATGAACTTATTTCAGTCAGCTCGATCTTTCTTCTTCAAAGCAAAAGGATTTTATCTTCAAATACAAGAACTTTTCGTGGTTTTGATGGTTTTCAGCAAATGAACATATTTCAGCGAGATGGAAGTTTTTTCCTTAATAGCGTAAGATTTTATCTTAAAATACAAGAACTTTTCGTGGTTCTTGTCAATTTTTGTTGGTTTTCATCGAATGAACTTATTTCAGTCAGCTAGATCTTTCTTCTTCAAAGCAAAAAGATTTTATCTTCAAATACAAGAACTTTTCGTGGTTTTGATGGTTTTCAGCAAATGAACATATTTCAGCGAGCTGGAAGTTTTTTCCTTAATAGAGTAAGATTTTATCTTAAAATACAAGAACTTTTCGTGGTTCTTGTCAATTTTTGTTGGTTTTCATCTCATGAACTTATTTCAGTCAGCGAGATCTTTCTTCTTCAAAGCAAAAAGATTTTATCTTCAAATACAAGAACTTTTCGTGGTTTTGATGGTTTTCAGCAAATGAACATATTTCAGCGAGCTGGAAGTTTTTTCCTTAATAGAGTAAGATTTTATCTTAAAATACAAGAACTTTTCGTGGTTCTTGTCAATTTTTGTTGGTTTTCATCTAATGAACTTATTTCAGTCAGCTAGATCTTTCTTCTTCAAAGCAAAAAGATTTTATCTTCAAATACAAGAACTTTTCGTGGTTTTGTTGGTTTTCAGCAAATGAACATATTTCAGCGAGCTGGGAGTTTTTTCTTTAATAGCGTAAGATTTTATCTTAAAATACAAGAACTTTTCGTGGTTCTTGTCAATTTTTGTTGGTTTTCATCTAATGAACTTATTTCAGTCAGCTAGATCTTTCTTCTTCAAAGCAAAAGGATTTTATCTTCAAATACAAGAACTTTTCGTTGTTTTGATGGTTTTCAGCAAATGAGCATATTTCAGCGAGCTGGAAGTTTTTTCCTCAATAGCGTAAGATTTTATCTTAAAATACAAGAACTTTTCGTGGTTCTTGTCAATTTTTGTTGGTTTTCATCTCATGAACTTATTTCAGTCAGCTAGATCTTTCTTCTTCAAAGCAAAAAGATTTTATCTTCAAATACAAGAACTTTTCGTGGTTTTGTTGGATTTCAGCATATGAACATATTTCAGCGAGCTGGGAGTTTTTTCTTCAATCGGGTAAGATTTTATCTTAAAATACAAGAACTTTTCGTGGTTCTTGTCAATTTTTGTTGGTTTTCATCTAATGAACTTATTTCAGTCAGCTCGATCTTTCTTCTTCAAAGCAAAAGGATTTTATCTTCAAATACAAGAACTTTTCGTGGTTTTGATGGTTTTCAGCAAATGAACATATTTCAGCGAGATGGAAGTTTTTTCCTTAATAGCGTAAGATTTTATCTTAAAATACAAGAACTTTTCGTGGTTCTTGTCAATTTTTGTTCGTTTTCATCTAATGAACTGATTTCAGTCAGCTAGATCTTTCTTCTTCAAAGCAAAAAGATTTTATCTTCAAATACAAGAACTTTTCGTGGTTTTAATGGTTTTCAGCAAATCAACATATTTCAGCGAGCTGGAAGTTTTTTCCTGAAGAGCGTAAGATTTTATCTTAAAATACAAGAACTTTTCGTGGTTCTTGTCAATTTTTGTTGGTTTTCATCTCATGAACTTATTTCAGTCAGCGAGATCTTTCTTCTTCAAAGCAAAAAGATTTTATCTTCAAATACAAGAACTTTTCGTGGTTTTGATGGTTTTTAGCAAATGAACATATTTCAGCGAGCTGGAAGTTTTTTCCTTAATAGAGTAAGATTTTATCTTAAAATACAAGAACTTTTCGTGGTTCTTGTCAATTTTTGTTGGTTTTCATCTAATGAACTTATTTCAGTCAGCTAGATCTTTCTTCTTCAAAGCAAAAAGATTTTATCTTCAAATACAAGAACTTTTCGTGGTTTTGTTGGTTTTCAGCAAATGAACATATTTCAGCGAGCTGGGAGTTTTTTCTTCAATAGCGTAAGATTTTATCTTAAAATACAAGAACTTTTCGTGGTTCTTGTCAATTTTTGTTGGTTTTCATCTAATGAACTTATTTCAGTCAGCTGGATCTTTCTTCTTCAAAGCAAAAAGATTTTATCTTCAAATACAAAAACTTTTCGTGGTTTTGATGGTTTTCAGCAAATGAACATATTTCAGCGAGCTGGAAGTTTTTTCCTTAATAGAGTAAGATTTTATCTTAAAATACAAGAACTTTTCGTGGTTCTTGTCAATTTTTGTTGGTTTTCATCGAATGAACTTGTTTCAGTCAGCTCGATCTTTCTTCTTCAAAGCAAAAAGATTTTATCTTCAAATACAAGAACTTTTCGTGGTTTTGTTGGTTTTCAGCAAATGAACATATTTCAGCGAGCTGGGAGTTTTTTCTTTAATAGCGTAAGATTTTATCTTAAAATACAAGAACTTTTCGTGGTTTTTGTCAATTTTTGTTGGTTTTCATCTAATGAACTTATTTCAGTCAGCTAGATCTTTCTTCTTCAAAGCAAAAAGATTTTATCTTCAAATACAAAACTTTTCGTGGTTTTGTTGGTTTTCAGCAAATGAACAGATTTCAGCGAGCAAGAAATTTTTTCTTTAGTAGCGTAAGATTTTATCTTAAAATACAAGAGCTTTTCGTGGTTCTTTTCAATTTTTGTTGGTTTTCATCTAATTAACTTATTTCAGTCAGCAAGATCTTTCTTCTTCAAAGCAAAAAGATTTTATCTTCAAATACAAGAACTTTTCGTGATTTTGATGGTTTTCAGCAAATAACATATTTCAGCGAGCTGGAAGTTTTTTCCTTAATAGAGTATGATTTTATCTTAAAATACAAGAACTTTTCGTGGTTCTTGTCAATTTTTGTTGGTTTTCATCTAATGAACTTATTTCAGTCAGCTAGATCTTTCTTCTTCAAAGCAAAAAGATTTTATCTTCAAATACAAGAACTTTTCGTGGTTTTGTTGGATTTCAGCATATGAACATATTTCAGCGAGCTGGGAGTTTTTTCTTCAATCGGGTAAGATTTTATCTTAAAATACAAGAACTTTTCGTGGTTCTTGTCAATTTTTGTTGGTTTTCATCTAATGAACTTATTTCAGTCAGCTCGATCTTTCTTCTTCAAAGCAAAAGGATTTTATCTTCAAATACAAGAACTTTTCGTGGTTTTGATGGTTTTCAGCAAATGAACATATTTCAGCGAGATGGAAGTTTTTTCCTTAATAGCGTAAGATTTTATCTTAAAATACAAGAACTTTTCGTGGTTCTTGTCAATTTTTGTTCGTTTTCATCTAATGAACTGATTTCAGTCAGCTAGATCTTTCTTCTTCAAAGCAAAAAGATTTTATCTTCAAATACAAGAACTTTTCGTGGTTTTAATGGTTTTCAGCAAATCAACATATTTCAGCGAGCTGGAAGTTTTTTCCTGAAGAGCGTAAGATTTTATCTTAAAATACAAGAACTTTTCGTGGTTCTTGTCAATTTTTGTTGGTTTTCATCTCATGAACTTATTTCAGTCAGCGAGATCTTTCTTCTTCAAAGCAAAAAGATTTTATCTTCAAATACAAGAACTTTTCGTGGTTTTGATGGTTTTTAGCAAATGAACATATTTCAGCGAGCTGGAAGTTTTTTCCTTAATAGAGTAAGATTTTATCTTAAAATACAAGAACTTTTCGTGGTTCTTGTCAATTTTTGTTGGTTTTCATCTAATGAACTTATTTCAGTCAGCTAGATCTTTCTTCTTCAAAGCAAAAAGATTTTATCTTCAAATACAAGAACTTTTCGTGGTTTTGTTGGTTTTCAGCAAATGAACATATTTCAGCGAGCTGGGAGTTTTTTCTTCAATAGCGTAAGATTTTATCTTAAAATACAAGAACTTTTCGTGGTTCTTGTCAATTTTTGTTGGTTTTCATCTAATGAACTTATTTCAGTCAGCTAGATCTTTCTTCTTCAAAGCAAAAAGATTTTATCTTCAAATACAAAAACTTTTCGTGGTTTTGATGGTTTTCAGCAAATGAACATATTTCAGCGAGCTGGAAGTTTTTTCCTTAATAGAGTAAGATTTTATCTTAAAATACAAGAACTTTTCGTGGTTCTTGTCAATTTTTGTTGGTTTTCATCGAATGAACTTGTTTCAGTCAGCTCGATCTTTCTTCTTCAAAGCAAAAAGATTTTATCTTCAAATACAAGAACTTTTCGTGGTTTTGTTGGTTTTCAGCAAATGAACATATTTCAGCGAGCTGGGAGTTTTTTCTTTAATAGCGTAAGATTTTATCTTAAAATACAAGAACTTTTCGTGGTTTTTGTCAATTTTTGTTGGTTTTCATCTAATGAACTTATTTCAGTCAGCGAGATCTTTCTTCTTCAAAGCAAAAAGATTTTATCTTCAAATACAAAACTTTTCGTGGTTTTGTTGGTTTTCAGCAAATGAACAGATTTCAGCGAGCAAGAAATTTTTTCTTTAGTTGCGTAAGATTTTATCTTAAAATACAAGAGCTTTTCGTGGTTCTTTTCAATTTTTGTTGGTTTTCATCTAATTAACTTATTTCAGTCAGCAAGATCTTTCTTCTTCAAAGCAAAAAGATTTTATCTTCAAATACAAGAACTTTTCGTGATTTTGATGGTTTTCAGCAAATAACATATTTCAGCGAGCTGGAAGTTTTTTCCTTAATAGAGTATGATTTTATCTTAAAATACAAGAACTTTTCGTGGTTCTTGTCAATTTTTGTTGGTTTTCATCTAATGAACTTATTTCAGTCAGCTAGATCTTTCTTCTTCAAAGCAAAAAGATTTTATCTTCAAATACAAGAACTTTTCGTGGTTTTGTTGGTTTTCAGCAAATGAACATATTTCAGCGAGCTGGGAGTTTTTTCTTTAATAGCGTAAGATTTTATCTTAAAATACAAGAACGTTTCGTGGTTCTTGTCAATTTTTGTTGGTTTTCATCTAATGAACTTATTTCAGTCAGCTACATCTTTCTTCTTCAAAGCAAAAAGATTTTATCTTCAAATACAAGAACTTTTCGTGGTTTTGTTGGTTTTCAGCAAATGAACAGATTTCAGCGAGCAAGAAGTTTTTTCTTTAGTAGCGTAAGATTTCATCTTAAAATATAAGAACTTTTCGTGATTCTTGTCAATTTTTGTTGGTTTTCATCTAATGAACTTATTTCAGTCAGCTAGATCTTTCTTCTTCAAAGCAAAAGATTTTATCTTCAAATACAAGAACTTTTCGTTGTTTTGATGGTTTTCAGCACATGAACATATTTCAGCGAGCTGGAAGTTTTTTCCTTAATAGAGTAAGATTTTATCTTAAAATACAAGAACTTTTCGTGGTTCTTGTCAATTCTTGTTGGTTTTCATCTAATGAACTTATTTCAGTCAGCTGGATCTTTCTTCTTCAAAGCAAAAAGATTTTATCTTCAAATACAAGAACTTTTCGTGGTTTTGTTGGTTTTCAGCAAATGAACATATTTCAGCGAGCTGGGAGTTTTTTCTTAAATAGCGGAAGATTTTATCTTAAAATACAAGAACTTTTCGTGGTTCTTGTCAATTTTTGTTTTTTTTCATCGAATGAACTTATTTCAGTCAGCTCGATCTTTCTTCTTCAAAGCAAAAGATTTTATCCTCAAATACAAGAACATTTCGTTCTTTTGATGGTTTTCAGCACATGAACATATTTCAGCGAGCTGGAAGTTTTTTCCTTAATAGAGTAAGATTTTATCTTAAAATACAAGAACTTTTCGTGGTTCTTGTCAACTTTTGTTGGTTTTCATCTGATGAACTTATTTCAGTCAGCTAGATCTTTCTTCTTCAAAGCAAAAAGATTTTATCTTCAAATACAAGAACTTTTCGTGGTTTTGTTGGTTTTCAGCAAATGATCAGATTTCAGCGAGCTGGGAGTTTTTTCTTCAATAGCGTAAGATTTTATCTTAAAATACAAGAACTTTTCGTGGTTCTTGTCAATTTTTGTTGGTTTTCATCTAATGAACTTATTTCAGTCAGCTCGATCTTTCTTCTTCAAAGCAAAAGGATTTTATCTTCAAATACAAGAACTTTTCGTGGTTTTGATGGTTTTCAGCAAATCAACATATTTCAGCGAGATGGAAGTTTTTTCCTTAATAGCGTAAGATTTTATCTTAAAATACAATAACTTTTCGTGGTTCTTGTCAATTTTTGTTGGTTTTCATCCAATGAACTTATTTCAGTCAGCTGGATCTTCTTCAAAGCAAAAAGATTTTATCTTCAAATACAAGAACTTTTCGTGGTTTTGATGGTTTTCAGCAAATGAACATATTTCAGCGAGCTGGAAGTTTTTTCCTTAATACCGTCAGATTTTATCTTAAAATACAATAACTTTTCGTGGTTCTTGTCAATTTTTGTTGGTTTTAATCTAATGAACTTATTTCAGTCAGCTAGATCTTTCTGCTTCAAAGCAAAAAGATTTTATCTTCAAATACAAGAACTTTTCGTGGTTTTGATGGTTTTCAGCAAATGAACATATTTCAGCGAGCTGGAAGTTTTTTCCTGAAAAGTGGAAGATTTTATCTTAAAATACAAGACCTTTTCGTGGTTCTTGACAAATTTTTGTTGGTTTTCGTCTAATGAACTTATTTCAGTCAGCTGGATCTTTCTTCTTCAAAGCAAAAAGATTTTATCTTCAAATACAAGAACTTTTCGTGGTTTTGTTGGTTTTCAGCAAATGAACATATTTCAGCGAGCTGGGAGTTTTTTCTTTAATAGCGTAAGATTTTATCTTAAAATACAAGAACTTTTCGTGGTTCTTGTCAATTTTTGTTGGTTTTCATCTAATGAACTTATTTCAGTCAGCTAGATCTTTCCTCTTCAAAGCAAAAAGATTTTATCTTCAAATACAAGAACTTTTCGTGGTTTTGTTGGTTTTCAGCAAATGAACAGATTTCAGCGAGCAAGAAGTTTTTTCTTTAGTAGCGTAAGATTTCATCTTAAAATACAAGAACTTTTCGTGATTCTTGTCAATTTTTGTTGGTTTTCATCTAATGAACTTATTTCAGTCAGCTAGATCTTTCTTCTTCAAAGCAAAAGATTTTATCTTCAAATACAAGAACTTTTCGTTGTTTTGATGGTTTTCAGCACATGAACATATTTCAGCGAGCTGGAAGTTTTTTCCTTAATAGAGTAAGATTTTATCTTAAAATACAAGAACTTTTCGTGGTTCTTGTCAATTTTTGTTGGTTTTCATCTAATGAACTTATTTCAGTCAGCTAGATCTTTCTTCTTCAAAGCAAAAGATTTTATCTTCAAATACAAGAACTTTTCGTTGTTTTGATGGTTTTCAGCACATGAACATATTTCAGCGAGCTGGAAGTTTTTTCCTTAATAGAGTAAGATTTTATCTTAAAATACAAGAACTTTTCGTGGTTCTTGTCAATTTTTGTTCGTTTTCATCTCATGAACTTATTTCAGTCAGCTAGATCTTTCTTCTTCAAAGCAAAAAGATTTTATCTTCAAATACAACAACTTTTCGTGGTTTTGTTGGTTTTCAGCAAATGAACAGATTTCAGCGAGCAAGAAGTTTTTTCTTTAGTAGCGTAAGATTTTATCTTAAAATACAAGAACCTTTCGTGGTTCTTGTCAATTTTTGTTGGTTTTCATCTAATGAACTTATTTCAGTCAGCTAGATCTTTCTTCTTCAAAGCAAAAGGATTTTATCTTCAAATACAAGAACTTTTCGTGGTTTTGATGGTTTTCAGCAAATGAACATATTTCAGCGAGCTGGAAGTTTTTTCCTTAATAGATTAAGATTTTATCTTAAAATACAAGAACTTTTCGTGGTTCTTGTCAATTTTTGTTGGTTTTCATCTAATGAACTTATTTCAGTCAGCTGGATCTTTCTTCTTCAAAGCAAAAAGATTTTATCTTCAAATACAAGAACTTTTCGTGGTTTTGTTGGTTTTCAGCAAATGAACATATTTCAGCGAGCTGGGAGTTTTTTCTTTAATAGCGTAAGATTTTATCTTAAAATACAAGAACTTTTCGTGGTTCTTGTCAATTTTTGTTGGTTTTCATCTAATGAACTTATTTCAGTCAGCTAGATCTTTCTACTTCAATGCAAAAAGATTTTATCTTCAAATACAAGAACTTTTCGTGGTTTTGTTGGTTTTCAGCAAATGAACAGATTTCAGCGAGCAAGAAGTTTTTTCTTTAGTAGCGTAAGATTTTATCTTAAAATACAAGAACTTTTCGTGGTTCTTGTCAATTTTTCTTGGTTTTCATCCAATGAACTTATTTCAGTCAGCTCGATCTTTCTGCTTCAAAGCAAAAAGATTTTATCTTCAAATACAAGAACTTTTCGTGGTTTTGATGGTTTTCAGCAAATGAACATATTTCAGCGAGCTGGAAGTTCTTTCCTTAAAAGTGTAAGATTTCATCTTAAAATACAAGACCTTTTCGTGGTTCTTGACAAATTTTGTTGGTTTTCATCTAATGAACTTATTTCAGTCAGCTGGATCTTTCTTCTTCAAAGCAAAAAGATTTTATCTTCAAATACAAGAACTTTTCGTGGTTTTGTTGGTTTTCAGCAAATGAACAGATTTCAGGGAGCAAGAAGTTTTTTCTTTAATAGCGTAAGATTTTATCTTAAAATACAAGAACTTTTCGTGGTTCTTGTCAATTTTTGTTGGTTTTCATCTCATGAACTTATTTCAGTCAGCTGGATCTTTCTTCTTCAAAGCAAAAAGATTTTATCTTCAAATACAAGAACTTTTCGTGGTTTTGTTGGTTTTCAGCAAATGAACAGATTTCAGCGAGCTGGGAGTTTTTTCTTCAATAGCGCAAGATTTTATCTTAAAATACAAGAACTTTTCGTGGTTCTTGTCAATGTTTGTTGGTTTTCATCTAATGAACTTATTTCAGTCAGCTAGATCTTTCTTCTTCAAAGCAAAAAGATTTTATCTTCAAATACAAGAACTTTTCGTGGTTTTGTTGGTTTTCAGCAAATGAACAGATTTCAGCGAGCAAGAAGTTTTTTCTTTAGTAGCGTAAGATTTTATCTTAAAATACAAGAACTTTTCGTGGTTCTTGTCAATTTTTGTTGGTTTTCATCTAATGAACTTATTTCAGTCAGCTCGATCTTTCTGCTTCAAAGCAAAAAGATTTTATCTTCAAATACAAGAACTTTTCGTGGTTTTGATGGTTTTCAGCAAATGAACATATTTCAGCGAGCTGGAAGTTTTTTCCTTAAAAGTGTAAGATTTTATCTTAAAATACAAGAGCTTTTCGTGGTTCTTGACAAATTTTGTTGGTTTTCATCTAATGAACTTATTTCAGTCAGCTAGATCTTTCTTCTTCAAAGCAAAAAGATTTTATCTTCAAATACAAGAACTTTTCGTGGTTTTGTTGGTTTTCAGCAAATGAACAGATTTCAGGGAGCAAGAAGTTTTTTCTTTAATAGCGGAAGATTTTATCTTAAAATACAAGAACCTTTCGTGGTTCTTGTCAATTTTTGTTCGTTTTCATCTCATGAACTTATTTCAGTCAGCTAGATCTTTCTTCTTCAAAGCAAAAAGATTTTATCTTCAAATACAACAACTTTTCGTGGTTTTGTTGGTTTTCAGCAAATGAACAGATTTCAGCGAGCAAGAAGTTTTTTCTTTAGTAGCGTAAGATTTTATCTTAAAATACAAGAACCTTTCGTGGTTCTTGTCAATTTTTGTTGGTTTTCTTCTAATGAACTTATTTCAGTCAGCTAGATCTTTCTTCTTCAAAGCAAAAGGATTTTATCTTCAAATACAAGAACTTTTCGTGGTTTTGATGGTTTTCAGCAAATGAACATATTTCAGCGAGCTGGAAGTTTCTTCCTTAATAGAGTAAGATTTTATCTTAAAATACAAGAACTTTTCGTGGTTCTTGTCAATTTTTGTTGGTTTTCATCTAATGAACTTATTTCTGTCAGCTAGATCTTTCTTCTTCAAAGCAAAAAGATTTTATCTTCAAATACAAGAACTTTTCGTGGTTTTGATGGTTTTCAGCAAATGAACATATTTCAGCGAGCTGGAAGTTTTTTCCTTAATAGATTAAGATTTTATCTTAAAATACAAGAACTTTTCGTGGTTCTTGTCAATTTTTGTTGGTTTTCATCTAATGAACTTATTTCAGTCAGCTAGATCTTTCTTCTTCAAAGCAAAAAGATTTTATCTTCAAATACAAGAACTTTTCGTGGTTTTGTTGGTTTTCAGCAAATGAACATATTTCAGCGAGCTGGGAGTTTTTTCTTTAATAGCGTAAGATTTTATCTTAAAATACAAGAACTTTTCGTGGTTCTTGTCAATTTTTGTTGGTTTTCATCTAATGAACTTATTTCAGTCAGCTAGATCTTTCTACTTCAATGCAAAAAGATTTTATCTTCAAATACAAGAACTTTTCGTGGTTTTGTTGGTTTTCAGCAAATGAACAGATTTCAGCGAGCAAGAAGTTTTTTCTTTAGTAGCGTAAGATTTTATCTTAAAATACAAGAACTTTTCGTGGTTCTTGTCAATTTTTCTTGGTTTTCATCCAATGAACTTATTTCAGTCAGCTCGATCTTTCTGCTTCAAAGCAAAAAGATTTTATCTTCAAATACAAGAACTTTTCGTGGTTTTGATGGTTTTCAGCAAATGAACATATTTCAGCGAGCTGGAAGTTCTTTCCTTAAAAGTGTAAGATTTCATCTTAAAATACAAGACCTTTTCGTGGTTCTTGACAAATTTTGTTGGTTTTCATCTCATGAACTTATTTCAGTCAGCTGGATCTTTCTTCTTCAAAGCAAAAAGATTTTATCTTCAAATACAAGAACTTTTCGTGGATTTGTTGGTTTTCAGCAAATGAACAGATTTCAGGGAGCAAGAAGTTTTTTCTTTAATAGCGTAAGATTTTATCTTAAAATACAAGAACTTTTCGTGGTTCTTGTCAATTTTTGTTGGTTTTCATCTCATGAACTTATTTCAGTCAGCTGGATCTTTCTTCTTCAAAGCAAAAAGATTTTATCTTCAAATACAAGAACTTTTCGTGGTTTTGATGGTTTTCAGCAAATGAACATATTTCAGCGATCTGGGAGTTTTTTCTTTAATAGCGTAAGATTTTATCTTAAAATACAAGAACTTTTCGTGGTTCTTGTCAATTTTTGTTGGTTTTCATCCAATGAACTTATTTCAGTCAGCTGGATCTTCTTCAAAGCAAAAAGATTTTATCTTCAAATACAAGAACTTTTCGTGGTTTTGATGGTTTTCAGCAAATGAACATATTTCAGCGAGCTGGAAGTTTTTTCCTTAATACCGTCAGATTTTATCTTAAAATACAATAACTTTTCGTGGTTCTTGTCAATTTTTGTTGGTTTTAATCTAATGAACTTATTTCAGTCAGCTAGATCTTTCTGCTTCAAAGCAAAAAGATTTTATCTTCAAATACAAGAACTTTTCGTGGTTTTGATGGTTTTCAGCAAATGAACATATTTCAGCGAGCTGGAAGTTTTTTCCTGAAAAGTGGAAGATTTTATCTTAAAATACAAGACCTTTTCGTGGTTCTTGACAAATTTTTGTTGGTTTTCGTCTAATGAACTTATTTCAGTCAGCTGGATCTTTCTTCTTCAAAGCAAAAAGATTTTATCTTCAAATACAAGAACTTTTCGTGGTTTTGTTGGTTTTCAGCAAATGAACATATTTCAGCGAGCTGGGAGTTTTTTCTTTAATAGCGTAAGATTTTATCTTAAAATACAAGAACTTTTCGTGGTTCTTGTCAATTTTTGTTGGTTTTCATCTAATGAACTTATTTCAGTCAGCTAGATCTTTCTTCTTCAAAGCAAAAAGATTTTATCTTCAAATACAAGAACTTTTCGTGGTTTTGTTGGTTTTCAGCAAATGAACAGATTTCAGCGAGCAAGAAGTTTTTTCTTTAGTAGCGTAAGATTTCATCTTAAAATACAAGAACTTTTCGTGATTCTTGTCAATTTTTGTTGGTTTTCATCTAATGAACTTATTTCAGTCAGCTAGATCTTTCTTCTTCAAAGCAAAAGATTTTATCTTCAAATACAAGAACTTTTCGTTGTTTTGATGGTTTTCAGCACATGAACATATTTCAGCGAGCTGGAAGTTTTTTCCTTAATAGAGTAAGATTTTATCTTAAAATACAAGAACTTTTCGTGGTTCTTGTCAATTTTTGTTGGTTTTCATCTAATGAACTTATTTCAGTCAGCTAGATCTTTCTTCTTCAAAGCAAAAGATTTTATCTTCAAATACAAGAACTTTTCGTTGTTTTGATGGTTTTCAGCACATGAACATATTTCAGCGAGCTGGAAGTTTTTTCCTTAATAGAGTAAGATTTTATCTTAAAATACAAGAACTTTTCGTGGTTCTTGTCAATTTTTGTTCGTTTTCATCTCATGAACTTATTTCAGTCAGCTAGATCTTTCTTCTTCAAAGCAAAAAGATTTTATCTTCAAATACAACAACTTTTCGTGGTTTTGTTGGTTTTCAGCAAATGAACAGATTTCAGCGAGCAAGAAGTTTTTTCTTTAGTAGCGTAAGATTTTATCTTAAAATACAAGAACCTTTCGTGGTTCTTGTCAATTTTTGTTGGTTTTCATCTAATGAACTTATTTCAGTCAGCTAGATCTTTCTTCTTCAAAGCAAAAGGATTTTATCTTCAAATACAAGAACTTTTCGTGGTTTTGATGGTTTTCAGCAAATGAACATATTTCAGCGAGCTGGAAGTTTCTTCCTTAATAGAGTAAGATTTTATCTTAAAATACAAGAACTTTTCGTGGTTCTTGTCAATTTTTGTTGGTTTTCATCTAATGAACTTATTTCTGTCAGCTAGATCTTTCTTCTTCAAAGCAAAAAGATTTTATCTTCAAATACAAGAACTTTTCGTGGTTTTGATGGTTTTCAGCAAATGAACATATTTCAGCGAGCTGGAAGTTTTTTCCTTAATAGATTAAGATTTTATCTTAAAATACAAGAACTTTTCGTGGTTCTTGTCAATTTTTGTTGGTTTTCATCTAATGAACTTATTTCAGTCAGCTGGATCTTTCTTCTTCAAAGCAAAAAGATTTTATCTTCAAATACAAGAACTTTTCGTGGTTTTGTTGGTTTTCAGCAAATGAACATATTTCAGCGAGCTGGGAGTTTTTTCTTTAATAGCGTAAGATTTTATCTTAAAATACAAGAACTTTTCGTGGTTCTTGTCAATTTTTGTTGGTTTTCATCTAATGAACTTATTTCAGTCAGCTAGATCTTTCTACTTCAATGCAAAAAGATTTTATCTTCAAATACAAGAACTTTTCGTGGTTTTGTTGGTTTTCAGCAAATGAACAGATTTCAGCGAGCAAGAAGTTTTTTCTTTAGTAGCGTAAGATTTTATCTTAAAATACAAGAACTTTTCGTGGTTCTTGTCAATTTTTCTTGGTTTTCATCCAATGAACTTATTTCAGTCAGCTCGATCTTTCTGCTTCAAAGCAAAAAGATTTTATCTTCAAATACAAGAACTTTTCGTGGTTTTGATGGTTTTCAGCAAATGAACATATTTCAGCGAGCTGGAAGTTCTTTCCTTAAAAGTGTAAGATTTCATCTTAAAATACAAGACCTTTTCGTGGTTCTTGACAAATTTTGTTGGTTTTCATCTAATGAACTTATTTCAGTCAGCTGGATCTTTCTTCTTCAAAGCAAAAAGATTTTATCTTCAAATACAAGAACTTTTCGTGGTTTTGTTGGTTTTCAGCAAATGAACAGATTTCAGGGAGCAAGAAGTTTTTTCTTTAATAGCGTAAGATTTTATCTTAAAATACAAGAACTTTTCGTGGTTCTTGTCAATTTTTGTTGGTTTTCATCTCATGAACTTATTTCAGTCAGCTGGATCTTTCTTCTTCAAAGCAAAAAGATTTTATCTTCAAATACAAGAACTTTTCGTGGTTTTGTTGGTTTTCAGCAAATGAACAGATTTCAGCGAGCTGGGAGTTTTTTCTTTAATAGCGCAAGATTTTATCTTAAAATACAAGAACTTTTCGTGGTTCTTGTCAATGTTTGTTGGTTTTCATCTAATGAACTTATTTCAGTCAGCTAGATCTTTCTTCTTCAAAGCAAAAAGATTTTATCTTCAAATACAAGAACTTTTCGTGGTTTTGTTGGTTTTCAGCAAATGAACAGATTTCAGCGAGCAAGAAGTTTTTTCTTTAGTAGCGTAAGATTTTATCTTAAAATACAAGAACTTTTCGTGGTTCTTGTCAATTTTTGTTGGTTTTCATCTAATGAACTTATTTCAGTCAGCTCGATCTTTCTGCTTCAAAGCAAAAAGATTTTATCTTCAAATACAAGAACTTTTCGTGGTTTTGATGGTTTTCAGCAAATGAACATATTTCAGCGAGCTGGAAGTTTTTTCCTTAAAAGTGTAAGATTTTATCTTAAAATACAAGAGCTTTTCGTGGTTCTTGACAAATTTTGTTGGTTTTCATCTAATGAACTTATTTCAGTCAGCTAGATCTTTCTTCTTCAAAGCAAAAAGATTTTATCTTCAAATACAAGAACTTTTCGTGGTTTTGTTGGTTTTCAGCAAATGAACAGATTTCAGGGAGCAAGAAGTTTTTTCTTTAATAGCGGAAGATTTTATCTTAAAATACAAGAACCTTTCGTGGTTCTTGTCAATTTTTGTTCGTTTTCATCTCATGAACTTATTTCAGTCAGCTAGATCTTTCTTCTTCAAAGCAAAAAGATTTTATCTTCAAATACAACAACTTTTCGTGGTTTTGTTGGTTTTCAGCAAATGAACAGATTTCAGCGAGCAAGAAGTTTTTTCTTTAGTAGCGTAAGATTTTATCTTAAAATACAAGAACCTTTCGTGGTTCTTGTCAATTTTTGTTGGTTTTCTTCTAATGAACTTATTTCAGTCAGCTAGATCTTTCTTCTTCAAAGCAAAAGGATTTTATCTTCAAATACAAGAACTTTTCGTGGTTTTGATGGTTTTCAGCAAATGAACATATTTCAGCGAGCTGGAAGTTTCTTCCTTAATAGAGTAAGATTTTATCTTAAAATACAAGAACTTTTCGTGGTTCTTGTCAATTTTTGTTGGTTTTCATCTAATGAACTTATTTCTGTCAGCTAGATCTTTCTTCTTCAAAGCAAAAAGATTTTATCTTCAAATACAAGAACTTTTCGTGGTTTTGATGGTTTTCAGCAAATGAACATATTTCAGCGAGCTGGAAGTTTTTTCCTTAATAGATTAAGATTTTATCTTAAAATACAAGAACTTTTCGTGGTTCTTGTCAATTTTTGTTGGTTTTCATCTAATGAACTTATTTCAGTCAGCTAGATCTTTCTTCTTCAAAGCAAAAAGATTTTATCTTCAAATACAAGAACTTTTCGTGGTTTTGTTGGTTTTCAGCAAATGAACATATTTCAGCGAGCTGGGAGTTTTTTCTTTAATAGCGTAAGATTTTATCTTAAAATACAAGAACTTTTCGTGGTTCTTGTCAATTTTTGTTGGTTTTCATCTAATGAACTTATTTCAGTCAGCTAGATCTTTCTACTTCAATGCAAAAAGATTTTATCTTCAAATACAAGAACTTTTCGTGGTTTTGTTGGTTTTCAGCAAATGAACAGATTTCAGCGAGCAAGAAGTTTTTTCTTTAGTAGCGTAAGATTTTATCTTAAAATACAAGAACTTTTCGTGGTTCTTGTCAATTTTTCTTGGTTTTCATCCAATGAACTTATTTCAGTCAGCTCGATCTTTCTGCTTCAAAGCAAAAAGATTTTATCTTCAAATACAAGAACTTTTCGTGGTTTTGATGGTTTTCAGCAAATGAACATATTTCAGCGAGCTGGAAGTTCTTTCCTTAAAAGTGTAAGATTTCATCTTAAAATACAAGACCTTTTCGTGGTTCTTGACAAATTTTGTTGGTTTTCATCTCATGAACTTATTTCAGTCAGCTGGATCTTTCTTCTTCAAAGCAAAAAGATTTTATCTTCAAATACAAGAACTTTTCGTGGATTTGTTGGTTTTCAGCAAATGAACAGATTTCAGGGAGCAAGAAGTTTTTTCTTTAATAGCGTAAGATTTTATCTTAAAATACAAGAACTTTTCGTGGTTCTTGTCAATTTTTGTTGGTTTTCATCTCATGAACTTATTTCAGTCAGCTGGATCTTTCTTCTTCAAAGCAAAAAGATTTTATCTTCAAATACAAGAACTTTTCGTGGTTTTGATGGTTTTCAGCAAATGAACATATTTCAGCGATCTGGGAGTTTTTTCTTTAATAGCGTAAGATTTTATCTTAAAATACAAGAACTTTTCGTGGTTCTTGTCAATTTTTGTTGGTTTTCATCTGATGAACTTATTTCAGTCAGCGAGATCTTTCTTCTTCAAAGCAAAAAGATTTTATCTTCAAATACAAGAACTTTTCGTGGTTTTGTTGGTTTTCAGCAAATGAACAGATTTCAGCGAGCAAGAAGTTTTTTCTTTAGTAGCGTAAGATTTTATCTTAAAATACAAGAACCTTTCGTGGTTCTTGTCAATTTTTGTTGGTTTTCATCTAATGAACTTATTTCAATCAGCTAGATCTTTCTTCTTCAGAGCAAAAATATTTTATCTTCAAATACAAGAACTTTTCGTGGTTTTGATGGTTTTCAGCAAATCAACATATTTCAGCGAGCTGGAAGTTTTTTCCTTAATAGCGTAAGATTTTATCTTAAAATACAAGAACTTTTCGTGGTTCTTGTCAATTTTTGTTGATTTTCATCTCATGAACTTATTTCAGTCAGCTAGATCTTTCTGCTTCAAAGCAAAAAGATTTTATCTTCAAATACAAGAGCTTTTCGTCGTTTTGATGGTTTTCAGCAAATGAACATATTTCAGCGAGCTGGAAGTTTTTTCCTTAAAAGTGTAAGATTTTATCTTAAAATACAAGAACTTTTCGTGGTTCTTGACAAATTTTGTTGGTTTTCATCTAATGAACTTATTTCAGTCAGCTAGATCTTTCTTCTTCAAAGCAAAAAGATTTTATCTTCAAATACAAGAACTTTTCGTGGTTTTGTTGGTTTTCAGCAAATGAACATATTTCAGCGAGCTGGGAGTTTTTTCTTTAATAGCGTAAGATTTTATCTTAAAATACAAGAACTTTTCGTGGTTCTTGTCAATGTTTGTTGGTTTTCATCTAATGAACTTATTTCAGTCAGCTAGATCTTTCTTCTTCAAAGCAAAAAGATTTTATCTTCAAATACAAGAACTTTTCGTGGTTTTGTTGGTTTTCAGCAAATGAACAGATTTCAGCGAGCAAGAAGTTTTTTCTTTAGTAGCGTAAGATTTTATCTTAAAATACAAGAACTTTTCGTGGTTCTTGTCAATTTTTGTTGGTTTTCATCTAATGAACTTATTTCAGTCAGCTCGATCTTTCTGCTTCAAAGCAAAAAGATTTTATCTTCAAATACAAGAACTTTTCGTGGTTTTGATGGTTTTCAGCAAATGAACATATTTCAGCGAGCTGGAAGTTTCTTCCTGAATAGAGTAAGACTTTGTCTAAAAATACAAGAACTTTTCGTGGTTCTTGTCAATTTTTGTTGGTTTTCATCTAATGAACTTATTTCAGTCAGCTGGATCTTTCTTCTTCAAATCAAAAAGATTTTATCTTCAAATACAAGAACTTTTCGTGGTTTTGATGGTTTTCAGCAAATGAACATATTTCAGCGAGCTGGAAGTTTTTTCCTTAATAGAGTAAGATTTTATCTTAAAATACAAGAACGTTTCGTGGTTCTTGACAAATTTTGTTGGTTTTCAGTCAGCTAGATTTTTCTTCTTCAAAGCAAAAAGATTTTATCTTCAAATACAAGAACTTTTCGTGGTTTTGATGGTTTTCAGCAAATCAACATATTTCAGCGAGCTGGAAGTTTTTTCCTTAATAGCGTAAGATTTTATCTTAAAATATAACAACTTTTCGTGGTTCTTGTCAATTTTTGTTGGTTTTCATCGAATGAACTTACTTCAGTCAGCTGGATCTTTCTTCTTCAAAGCAAAAAGATTTTATCTTCAAATACAAAGAACTTTTCGTGGTTTTGATGGTTTTCAGAAAATGAACATATTTCAGCGAGCTGGAAGTTTTTTCCTTAATAGAGTAAGATTTTATCTTAAAATACAAGAACTTTTCGTGGTTCTTGTCAATTTTTGTTGGTTTTCATCTAATGAACTTATTTCAGTCAGCTGGATCTTTCTTCTTCAAAGCAAAAAGATTTTATCTTCAAATACAAGAACTTTTCGTGGTTTTGTTGGTTTTCAGCAAATGAACATATTTCAGCGAGCTGGGAGTTTTTTCCTTAATAGCGTAAGATTTTATCTTAAACTACAAGAACGTTTCGTGTTTCTTGTCAATTTTTGTTGGTTTTCATCGAATGAACTTATTTCAGTCAGCTGGATCTTTCTTCTTCAAAGCAAAAAGATTTTATCTTCAAATACAAAGAACTTTTCGTGGTTTTGATGGTTTTCAGCAAATGAACATATTTCAGCGAGGTGGAAGTTTTTTCCTTAATAGAGTAAGATTTTATCTTAAAATACAAGAACTTTTCGTGGTTCTTGTCAATTTTTGTTGGTTTTCATCTAATGAACTTATTTCAGTCAGCTGGATCTTTCTTCTTCAAAGCAAAAAGATTTTATCTTCAAATACAAGAACTTTTCGTGGTTTTGTTGGTTTTCAGCAAATGAACATATTTCAGCGAGCTGGGAGATTTTTCCTTAATAGCGTAAGATTCTTTTTAAAATACAAGAACTTTTCGTGGTTCTTGTCAATTTTTGTTCGTTTTCATCTAATGAACTTATTTCAGTCGGCTAGATCTTTCTTCTTCAAAGCAAAAAGATTTTATCTTCAAATACAAGAACTTTTCGTGGGTTTGTTGGTTTTCAGCAAATGATCAGATTTCAGCCAGCTGGAAGTTTTTCCCTCAATGCACGAAGATTTTATCTTAAAATACAAGAACTTTTCGTGGTTCTTGTCAATTTTTGTTGGTTTTCATCTAATGAACTTATTTCAGTCAGCTCGATCTTTCTTCTTCAAAGCAAAAAGATTTTATCTTCAAATACAAGAACTTTTCGTGGTTTTGTTGGTTTTCAGCAAATGAGCATATTTCAGCGAGCTGGGAGTTTTTTCCTTAATAGCGTAAGATTTTATCTTAAAATACAAGAACTTTTCGTGGTTCTTGTCAATTTTTGTTCGTTTTTACATCTAATGAACTTATTTCAGTCAGCGAGATCCTTCTTCTTCAAAGCAAAAATATTTTATCTTCAAATACAAGAACTTTTCGTGGTTTTGTTGGTTTTCAGCAAATGAACAAATTTCAGCGAGCAAGAAGCTTTTTCTTTAATAGCGTAAGATTTTATCTTAAAATACAAGAATTTTTCGTGGTTCTTGTCAATTTTTGTTGGTTTTCATCTCATGAACATATTTCAGTCAGCTGGATCTTTCTTCTTCAAAGCAAAAAGATTTTATCTTCAAATACAAGAACTTTTCGTGGTTTTGATGGTTTTCAGGAAATGAACATATTTCAGCGAGCTGGAAGTTTTTTCCTTAATAGAGTAAGATTTTATCTTAAAATACAAGAACTTTTCGTGGTTCTTGTCAATTTTTGTTGGTTTTCATCTCATGAACTTATTTCAGTCAGCAAGATCTTTCTTCTTCAAAGCAAAAAGATTTTAACTTCAAATACAAGAACTTTTCGTGGTTTTGATGGTTTTCAGCAAATGAACATATTTCAGCCAGCTGGAAGTTTTTTCCTTAATAGAGTAAGATATTATCTTAAAATACAAAAAGTTTTCGTGGTTCTTGTCAATTTTTGTTGGTTTTCATCTGATGAACTTATTTCAGTCAGCTAGATCTTTCTTCTTCAAAGCAAAAAGATTTTATCTTCAAATACAAGAACTTTTCGTGGTTTTGTTGGTTTTCAGCAAATGAACATATTTCAGCGAGCTGGGAGTTTTTTCTTTAATAGCGTAAGATTTTATCTTAAACTACAAGAACTTTTCTTGTTTCTTGTCAATTTTTTGTTGGTTTTCATCTGAACAACTTCTTTCAGTCAGCTAGATCATTCTTCTTCAAAGCAAAAAGATTTTATCTTCAAATACAAGAACATTTCGTGGTTTTGTTGGTTTTCAGCAAATGAACATATTTCATCGAGCTGTGAGTTTTTTCTTTAATAGCGTAAGATTTTATCTTAAAATACAAGAACTTTTCGTGGTTCTTGTCAATTTTTGTTGGTTTTCATCTGATGAAGTTATTTCAGTCAGCAAGATCTTTCTTCTTCAAATCAAAAAGATTTTATCTTAAAATACAAGAACTTTTCGTGGTTTTGATGGTTTTCAGCAAATGAACATATTTCAGCGAGCTGGAAGTTTTTTCCTTAATAGCAGAAGATTTTATCTTAAAATACAAGAACTTTTCGTGGTTCTTGTCAATTTTTGTTGGTTTTCATCGAATGAACTTATTTCAGTCAGCTGGATCTTTCTTCTTCAAAGCAAAAAGATTTTATCTTCAAATACAAGAACTTTTCGTGGTTTTGTTGGTTTTCAGCAAATGAACATATTTCAGCGAGCTGGGAGATTTTTCCTTAATAGCGTAAGATTCTTTTTGAAATACAAGAACTTTTCGTGGTTCTTGTCAATTTTTGTTCGTTTTCATCTAATGAACTTATTTCAGTCGGCTGGATCTTTCTTCTTCAAAGCAAAAAGATTTTATCTTCAAATACAAGAACTTTTCGTGGTTTTGTTGGTTTTCAGCAAATGAACATATTTCAGCGAGCTGGGAGTTTTTTCTTTAATAGCGTAAGATTTTATCTTAAACTACAAGAACATTTCGTGTTTCTTGTCAATTTTTGTTGGTTTTCATCTAATCAACTTATTTCAGTCAGCTAGATCTTTCTTCTTCAAAGCAAAAAGATTTTATCTTAAAATAGAACAACTTTTCGTGGTTTTGATGGTTTTCAGCAAATGAACATATTTCAGCGAGCTGGAAGTTTTTTCCTTAAAAGCGTAAGATTTTATCTTAAAATACAAGAACTTTTCGTGGTTCTTGTCAATTTTTGTTGGTTTTCATCTAATCAACTTATTTCAGTCAGCTAGATCTTTCTTCTTCAAAGCAAAAAGATTTTATCTTAAAATACAACAACTTTTCGTGGTTTTGATGGTTTTCAGCAAATGAACATATTTCAGCAAGCTGGAAGTTTTTTCCTTAATAGCGTAAGATTTTATCTTAAAATATAACAACTTTTCGTGGTTCTTGTCAATTTTTGTTGGTTTTCATCGAATGAACTTATTTCAGTCAGCTGGATCTTTCTTCTTCAAAGCAAAAAGATTTTATCTTCAAATACAAAGAACTTTTCGTGGTTTTGATGGTTTTCAGCAAATGAACATATTTCAGCGAGCTGGAAGTTTTTTCCTTAAAAGCGTAAGATTTTATCTTAAAATACAAGAACTTTTCGTGGTTCTTGTCAATTTTTGTTGGTTTTCATCTAATCAACTTATTTCAGTCAGCTAGATCTTTCTTCTTCAAAGCAAAAAGATTTTATCTTAAAATACAACAACTTTTCGTGGTTTTGATGGTTTTCAGCAAATGAACATATTTCAGCAAGCTGGAAGTTTTTTCCTTAATAGCGTAAGATTTTATCTTAAAATATAACAACTTTTCGTGGTTCTTGTCAATTTTTGTTGGTTTTCATCGAATGAACTTATTTCAGTCAGCTGGATCTTTCTTCTTCAAAGCAAAAAGATTTTATCTTCAAATACAAGAACTTTTCGTGGTTTTGTTGGTTTTCAGCAAATGAACATATTTCAGCGAGCTGGGAGTTTTTTCTTTAATAGCGTAAGATTTTATCTTAAACTACAAGAACTTTTCGTGTTTCTTGTCAATTTTTGTTGGTTTTCATCGAATGAACTTATTTCAGTCAGCTGGATCTTTCTTCTTCAAAGCAAAAAGATTTTATCTTCAAATACAAAGAACTTTTCGTGGTTTTGATGGTTTTCAGCAAATGAACTTATTTCAGCGAGCTGGAAGTTTTTTCCTTAATAGAGTAAGATTTTATCTTAAAATACAAGAACTTTTCGTGGTTCTTGTCAATTTTTGTTGGTTTTCATCTAATGAACTTATTTCAGTCAGCTGGATCTTTCTTCTTCAAAGCAAAAAGATTTTATCTTCAAACACAAGAACGTTTCGTGGTTTTGTTGGTTTTCAGCAAATGAACATATTTCAGCGAGCTGGGAGATTTTTCCTTAATAGCGTAAGATTCTTTTTAAAATACAAGAACTTTTCGTGGTTCTTGTCAATTTTTGTTCGTTTTCATCTCATGAACTTATTTCAGTCAGCTGGATCTTTCTTCTTCAAAGCAAAAAGATTTTATCTTCAAATACAAGAACTTTTCGTGGTTTTGTTGGTTTTCAGCAAATGAACATATTTCAGCGAGCTGGGAGTTTTTTCTTTAATAGCGTAAGATTTTATCTTAAACTACAAGAACATTTCGTGTTTCTTGTCAATTTTTGTTCGTTTTCATCTAATGAAGTTATTTCAGTCAGCTAGATCTTTCTTCTTCAAAGCAAAAAGATTTTATCTTCAAATACAAGAACTTTTCGTGGGTTTGTTGGTTTTCAGCAAATGATCAGATTTCAACCAGCTGGAAGTTTTTCCCTCAATAGACTAAGATTTTATCTTAAAATACAAGAACTTTTCGTGGTTCTTGTCAATTTTTGTTGGTTTTCATCTCATGAACTTATTTCAGTCAGCTAGATCTTTCTTCTTCAAAGCAAAAAGATTTTATCTTCAAATACAAGAACTTTTCGTGGTTTTGATGGTTTTCAGCAAATGAACAGATTTCAGCGAGCTGGAAGTCATTTCCTTAATAGCGTAAGATTTTATCTTAAAATACAAGAACTTTTCGTGGTTCTTGTCAATTTTTGTTGGTTTTCATCTAATGAACTTATTTCAGTCGGCTAGATCTTTCTTCTTCAAAGCAAAAAGATTTTATCTTCAAATACAAGAACTTTTCGTGGTTTTGTTGGTTTTCAGCAAATGAGCATATTTCAGCGAGCTGGGAGTTTTTTCCTTAAAAGCGTAAGATTTTATCTTAAAATACAAGAACTTTTTGTGGTTCTTGTCAATTTTTGTTGGTTTTCATCTAATCAACTTATTTCAGTCAGCTAGATCTTTCTTCTTCAAAGCAAAAAGATTTTATCTTAAAATACAACAACTTTTCGTGGTTTTGATGGTTTTCAGCAAATGAACATATTTCAGCAAGCTGGAAGTTTTTTCCTTAATAGCGTAAGATTTTATCTTAAAATATAACAACTTTTCGTGGTTCTTGTCAATTTTTGTTGGTTTTCATCGAATGAACTTATTTCAGTCAGCTGGATCTTTCTTCTTCAAAGCAAAAAGATTTTATCTTCAAATACAAGAACTTTTCGTGGTTTTGTTGGTTTTCAGCAAATGAACATATTTCAGCGAGCTGGGAGTTTTTTCTTTAATAGCGTAAGATTTTATCTTAAACTACAAGAACTTTTCGTGTTTCTTGTCAATTTTTGTTGGTTTTCATCGAATGAACTTATTTCAGTCAGCTGGATCTTTCTTCTTCAAAGCAAAAAGATTTTATCTTCAAATACAAAGAACTTTTCGTGGTTTTGATGGTTTTCAGCAAATGAACTTATTTCAGCGAGCTGGAAGTTTTTTCCTTAATAGAGTAAGATTTTATCTTAAAATACAAGAACTTTTCGTGGTTCTTGTCAATTTTTGTTGGTTTTCATCTAATGAACTTATTTCAGTCAGCTGGATCTTTCTTCTTCAAAGCAAAAAGATTTTATCTTCAAACACAAGAACTTTTCGTGGTTTTGTTGGTTTTCAGCAAATGAACATATTTCAGCGAGCTGGGAGATTTTTCCTTAATAGCGTAAGATTCTTTTTAAAATACAAGAACTTTTCGTGGTTCTTGTCAATTTTTGTTCGTTTTCATCTCATGAACTTATTTCAGTCAGCTGGATCTTTCTTCTTCAAAGCAAAAAGATTTTATCTTCAAATACAAGAACTTTTCGTGGTTTTGTTGGTTTTCAGCACATGAACATATTTCAGCGAGCTGGGAGTTTTTTCTTTAATAGCGTAAGATTTTATCTTAAACTACAAGAACATTTCGTGTTTCTTGTCAATTTTTGTTCGTTTTCATCTAATGAACTGATTTCAGTCAGCTAGATCTTTCTTCTTCAAAGCAAAAAGATTTTATCTTCAAATACAAGAACTTTTCGTGGGTTTGTTGGTTTTCAGCAAATGATCAGATTTCAACCAGCTGGAAGTTTTTCCCTCAATAGACTAAGATTTTATCTTAAAATACAAGAACTTTTCGTGGTTCTTGTCAATTTTTGTTGGTTTTCATCTCATGAACTTATTTCAGTCAGCTAGATCTTTCTTCTTCAAAGCAAAAAGATTTTATCTTCAAATACAAGAACTTTTCGTGGTTTTGATGGTTTTCAGCAAATGAACAGATTTCAGCGAGCTGGAAGTCATTTCCTTAATAGCGTAAGATTTTATCTTAAAATACGAGAACTTTTCGTGGTTCTTGTCAATTTTTGTTGGTTTTCATCTAATGAACTTATTTCAGTCGGCTAGATCTTTCTTCTTCAAAGCAAAAAGATTTTATCTTCAAATACAAGAACTTTTCGTGGTTTTGTTGGTTTTCAGCAAATGAGCATATTTCAGCGAGCTGGGAGTTTTTTCCTTAATAGCGCAAGATTTTATCTTAAAATACAAGAACGTTTCGTGGTTCTTGTCAATTTTTGTTCGTTTTTACATCTAATGAACTTATTTCAGTCAGCTAGATCTTTCTTCTTCAAAGCAAAAATATTTTATCTTCAAATACAAGAACTTTTCGTGGTTTTGTTGGTTTTCAGCAAATGAACAAATTTCAGCGAGCAAGAAGTTTTTTCTTTAATAGCGTAAGATTTTATCTTAAAATACAAGAATTTTTCGTGGTTCTTGTCAATTTTTGTTGGTTTTCATCTCATGAACTTATTTCAGTCAGCTGGATCTTTCTTCTTCAAAGCAAAAAGATTTTATCTTCAAATACAAGAACTTTTCGTGGTTTTGATGGTTTTCAGGAAATGAACATATTTCAGCGAGCTGGAAGTTTTTTCCTTAATAGAGTAAGATTTTATCTTAAAATACAAGAACTTTTCGTGGTTCTTGTCAATTTTTGTTGGTTTTCATCTAATGAACTTATTTCAGTCAGCTAGATCTTTCTTCTTCAAAGCAAAAAGATTTTATCTTCAAATACAAGAACTTTTCGTGGTTTTGATGGTTTTCAGCAAATGAACATATTTCAGCCAGCTGGAAGTTTTTTCCTTAATAGAGTAAGATATTATCTTAAAATACAAGAAGTTTTTGTGGTTCTTGTCAATTTTTGTTGGTTTTCATCTGATGAACTTATTTCAGTCAGCTAGATCTTTCTTCTTCAAAGCAAAAAGATTTTATCTTCAAATACAAGAACTTTTCGTGGTTTTGTTGGTTTTCAGCAAATGAACATATTTCAGCGAGCTGGGAGTTTTTTCTTTAATAGCGTAAGATTTTATCTTAAACTACAAGAACTTTTCTTGTTTCTTGTCAATTTTTGTTGGTTTTCATCTGAACAACTTCTTTCAGTCAGCTAGATCATTCTTCTTCAAAGCAAAAAGATTTTATCTTCAAATACAAGAACATTTCGTGGTTTTGTTGGTTTTCAGCAAATGAACATATTTCAGCGAGCTGTGAGTTTTTTCTTTAATAGCGTAAGATTTTATCTTAAAATACAAGAACTTTTCGTGGTTCTTGTCAATTTTTGTTGGTTTTCATCTGATGAAGTTATTTCAGTCAGCAAGATCTCTCTTCTTCAAAGCAAAAAGATTTTATCTTCAAATACAAGAACTTTTCGTGGTTTTGATGGTTTTCAGCAAATGAACATATTTCAGCGAGCTGGAAGTTTTTTCCTTAATAGCATAAGATTTTATCTTAAAATACAAGAACTTTTCGTGGTTCTTGTCAATTTTTGTTGGTTTTCATCGAATGAACTTATTTCAGTCAGCTGGATCTTTCTTCTTCAAAGCAAAAAGATTTTATCTTCAAATACAAAGAACTTTTCGTGGTTTTGATGGTTTTCAGCAAATGAACATATTTCAGCGAGCTGGAAGTTTTTTCCTTAATAGAGTAAGATTTTATCTTAAAATACAAGAACTTTTCGTGGTTCTTGTCAATTTTTGTTGGTTTTCATCTAATGAACTTATTTCAGTCAGCTGGATCTTTCTTCTTCAAAGCAAAAAGATTTTATCTTCAAATACAAGAACTTTTCGTGGTTTTGTTGGTTTTCAGCAAATGAACAGATTTCAGCCAGCTGGAAGTTTTTTCCTTAATAGAGTAACATTTTATCTTAAAATACAAGAACTTTTCGTGGTTCTTGTCAATTTTTGTTGGTTTTCATCTAATGAACTTATTTCAGTCAGCTGGATCTTTCTTCTTCAAAGCATAAAGATTTTATCTTCAAATGCAACAACTTTTCGTGGTTTTGTTGGTTTTCAGCAAATGAACATATTTGAGCGAGCTGGATGTTTTTTCCTTAATAGCGTAAGATTTTATCTTAAAATACAAGAACTTTTCGTGGTTCTTGTCAATTTTTGTTGGTTTTCATCTAATGAACTTATTTCAGTCAGCTGGATCTTTCTTCTTCAAAGCAAAAAGATTTTATCTTCAAATACAAAGAACTTTTCGTGGTTTTGATGGTTTTCAGCAAATGAACATATTTCAGCGAGCTGGAAGTTTTTTCCTTAATAGAGTAAGATTTTATCTTAAAATACAAGAACTTTTCGTGGTTCTTGTCAATTTTTGTTGGTTTTCATCTAATGAACTTATTTCAGTCAGCTGGATCTTTCTTCTTCAAAGCAAAAAGATTTTATCTTCAAATACAAGAACTTTTCGTGGTTTTGTTGGTTTTCAGCAAATGAACAGATTTCAGCCAGCTGGAAGTTTTTTCCTTAATAGAGTAACATTTTATCTTAAAATACAAGAACTTTTCGTGGTTCTTGTCAATTTTTGTTGGTTTTCATCTAATGAACTTATTTCAGTCAGCTGGATCTTTCTTCTTCAAAGCATAAAGATTTTATCTTCAAATGCAACAACTTTTCGTGGTTTTGTTGGTTTTCAGCAAATGAACAGATTTGAGCGAGCTGGATGTTTTTTCCTTAATAGCGTAAGATTTTATCTTAAAATACAAGAACTTTTCGTGGTTCTTGTCAATTTTTGTTGGTTTTCATCTAATGAACTTATTTCAGTCAGCTAGATCTTTCTTCTTCAAAGCAAAAAGATTTTATCTTCAAATACAAGAACTTTTTGTGGTTTTGTTGGTTTTCAGCAAATGAACAGATTTCAGCGAGCAAGAAGTTTTTTCTTTAATAGCGTAAGATTTTACCTTAAATTACAAGAACTTTTCGTGGTTCTTGTCAATTTTTGTTGGTTTTCATCTAATGAACTTATTTCAGTCAGCTGGATCTTTCTTCTTCAAAGCAAAAAGATTTTATCTTCAAATACAAGAACTTTTCGTGGTTTTGTTGGTTTTCAGCAAATGAACAGATTTCAGCCAGCTGGAAGTTTTTTCCTTAATAGAGTAACATTTTATCTTAAAATACAAGAACTTTTCGTGGTTCTTGTCAATTTTTGTTGGTTTTCATCTTATGAACTTATTTCAGTCAGCTGGATCTTTCTTCTTCAAAGCATAAAGATTTTATCTTCAAATGCAACAACTTTTCGTGGTTTTGTTGGTTTTCAGCAAATGAACATATTTGAGCGAGCTGGATGTTTTTTCCTTAATAGCGTAAGATTTTATCTTAAAATACAAGAACTTTTCGTGGTTCTTGTCAATTTTTGTTGGTTTTCATCTAATGAACTTATTTCAGTCAGCTAGATCTTTCTTCTTCAAAGCAAAAAGATTTTATCTTCAAATACAAGAACTTTTTGTGGTTTTGTTGGTTTTCAGCAAATGAACAGATTTCAGCGAGCAAGAAGTTTTTTCTTTAATAGCGTAAGATTTTACCTTAAATTACAAGAACTTTTCGTGGTTCTTGTCAATTTTTGTTGGTTTTCATCTAATGAACTTATTTCAGTCAGCTGGATCTTTCTTCTTCAAAGCAAAAAGATTTTATCTTCAAATACAAGAACTTTTCGTGGTTTTGTTGGTTTTCAGCAAATGAACATATTTCAGCGAGCTGGGAGTTTTTTCTTTAATAGCGTAAGATTTTATCTTAAACTACAAGAACATTTCGTGTTTCTTGTCAATTTTTGTTGGTTTTCATCTAATCAACTTATTTCAGTCAGCTAGATCTTTCTTCTTCAAAGCAAAAAGATTTTATCTGAAAATAGAACAACTTTTCGTGGTTTTGATGGTTTTCAGCAAATGAACATATTTCAGCGAGCTGGAAGTTTTTTCCTTAAAAGCGTAAGATTTTATCTTAAAATACAAGAACTTTTCGTGGTTCTTGTCAATTTTTGTTGGTTTTCATCTAATCAACTTATTTCAGTCAGCTAGATCTTTCTTCTTCCAAGCAAAAAGATTTTATCTTAAAATACAACAACTTTTCGTGGTTTTGATGGTTTTCAGCAAATGAACATATTTCAGCAAGCTGGAAGTTTTTTCCTTAATAGCGTAAGATTTTATCTTAAAATATAACAACATTTCGTGGTTCTTGTCAATTTTTGTTGATTTTCATCGAATGAACTTATTTCAGTCAGCTGGATCTTTTTTCTTCAAAGCAAAAAGATTTTATCTTCAAATACAAAGAACTTTTCGTGGTTTTGATGGTTTTCAGCAAATGAACATATTTCAGCGAGCTGGAAGTTTTTTCCTTAATAGAGTAAGATTTTATCTTAAAATACAAGAACTTTTCGTGGTTCTTGTCAATTTTTGTTGGTTTTCATCTAATGAACTTATTTCAGTCAGCTGGATCTTTCTTCTTCAAAGCAAAAAGATTTTATCTTCAAATACAAGAACTTTTCGTGGTTTTGTTGGTTTTCAGCAAATGAACATATTTCAGCGAGCTGGGAGTTTTTTCTTTAATAGCGTAAGATTTTATCTTAAACGACAAGAACTTTTCGTGTTTCTTGTCAATTTTTGTTGGTTTTCATCGAATGAACTTATTTCAGTCAGCTGGATCTTTCTTCTTCAAAGCAAAAAGATTTTATCTTCAAATACAAAGAACTTTTCGTGGTTTTGATGGTTTTCAGCAAATGAACTTATTTCAGCGAGCTGGAAGTTTTTTCCTTAATAGAGTAAGATTTTATCTTAAAATACAAGAACTTTTCGTGGTTCTTGTCAATTTTTGTTGGTTTTCATCTAATGAACTTATTTCAGTCAGCTGGATCTTTCTTCTTCAAAGCAAAAAGATTTTATCTTCAAATACAAGAACTTTTCGTGGTTTTGTTGGTTTTCAGCAAATGAACATATTTCAGCGAGCTGGGAGATTTTTCCTTAATAGCGTAAGATTCTTTTTAAAATACAAGAACTTTTCGTGGTTCTTGTCAATTTTTGTTCGTTTTCATCTAATGAACTTATTTCAGTCAGCTAGATCTTTCTTCTTCAAAGCAAAAAGATTTTATCTTCAAATACAAGAACTTTTCGTGGTTTTGTTGGTTTTCAGCAAATGAACATATTTCAGCGAGCTGGGAGTTTTTTCTTTAATAGCGTAAGATTTTATCTTAAACTACAAGAACATTTCGTGTTTCTTGTCAATTTTTGTTCGTTTTCATCTAATGAACTTATTTCAGTCAGCAAGATCTTTCTTCTTCAAAGCAAAAAGATTTTATCTTCAAATACAAGAACTTTTCGTGGTTTTGTTGGTTTTCAGCAAGTGAACAGATTTCAGCCAGCTGGAAGTTTTTTCCTTAATAGAGTAAGATTTTATCTTAAAATACAAGAACTTTTCGTGGTTCTTGTCAATTTTTGTTGGTTTTCATCTAATGAACTTATTTCAGTCAGCTGGATCTTTCTTCTTCAAAGCATAAAGATTTTATCTTCAAATGCAAGAACTTTTCGTGGTTTTGTTGGTTTTCAGCAAATGAACATATTTGAGCGAGCTGGGTGTATTTTCCTTAATAGCGTAAGATTTTATCTTAAAATACAAGAACTTTTCGTGGTTCTTGTCAATTTTTGTTGGTTTTCATCTAATGAACTTATTTCAGTCAGCTAGATCTTTCTTCTTCAAAGCAAAAAGATTTTATCTTCAAATACAAGAACTTTTCGTGGTTTTGTTGGTTTTCAGCAAATGAACAGATTTCAGCGAGCAAGAAGTTTTTTCTTTAACAGCGTAAGATTTTATCTTAAACTACAAGAACATTTCGTGTTTCTTGTCAATTTTTGTTGGTTTTCATCTAATCAACTTATTTCAGTCAGCTAGATCTTTCTTCTTCAAAGCAAAAAGATTTTATCTTCAAATACAAGAACTTTTCGTGGTTTTGATGGTTTTCAGCAAATGAACATATTTCAGCGAGCTGGAAGTTTTTTCCTTAATAGCGTAAGATTTTATCTTAAAATACAAGAACTTTTCGTGGTTCTTGTCAATTTTTGTTGGTTTTCATCTAATGAACTTATTTCAGTCAGTTCGATCTTTCTTCTTCAAAGCAAAAAGATTTTATCTTCAAATACAAGAACTTTTCGTGGTTTTGTTGGTTTTCAGCAAATGAACATATTTCAGCGAGCTGGGAGTTTTTTCCTTAATAGCGTAAGATTCTTTTTAAAATACGAGAACTTTTCGTGGTTCTTGTCAATTTTTGTTCGTTTTCATCTAATGAACTTATTTCAGTCGGCTCGATCGTTCTTCTTCAAAGCAAAAAGATTTTATCTTCAAATACAAGAACTTTTCGTGGTTTTGTTGGTTTTCAGCAAATGAACATATTTCAGCGAGCTGGAAGTTTTTTCCTGAATAGCGTAAGATTTTATCTTAAAATACAAGAACTTTTCGTGGTTCTTGTCAATTTTTGTTGGTTTTCATCTGATGAACTTATTTCAGTCAGCTGGATCTTTCTTCTTCAAAGCAAAAAGATCTTATCTTCAAATACAAGAACGTTTCGTGGTTTTGATGGTTTTCAGCAAATGAACATATTTCAGCCAGCTGGAAGTATTTTCCTTAATAGAGTAAGATATTATCTTAAAATACAAGAAGTTTTCGTGGTTCTTGTCAATTTTTGTTGGTTTTTATCTAATGAACGTATTTCAGTCAGCTAGATCTTTCTTCTTCAAAGCAAAAAGATTTTATCTTCAAATACAAGAACTTTTCGTGGTTTTGTTGGTTTTCAGCAAATGAACATATTTAAGCGAGCTGGGAGTTTTTTCTTTAATAGCGTAAGATTTTATCTTAAACTACAAGAACTTTTCTTGTTTCTTGTCAATTTTTGTTGGTTTTCATCTGATCAACTTATTTCAGTCAGCTAGATCATTCTTCTTCAAAGCAAAAAGATTTTATCTTCAAATACAAGAACATTTCGTGGTTTTGTTGGTTTTCAGCAAATGAACATATTTCAGCGAGCTGGGAGTTTTTTCTTTAATAGCGTAAGATTTTATCTTAAAATACAAGAACTTTTCGTGGTTCTTGTCAATTTTTGTTGGTTTTCATCTAATGAAGTTATTTCAGTCAGCAAGATCTTTCTTCTTCAAAGCAAAAAGATTTTATCTTCAAATACAAGAACTTTTCGTGGTTTTGTTGGTTTTCAGCAAGTGAACAGATTTCAGCCAGCTGGAAGTTTTTTCCTTAATAGAGTAAGATTTTATCTTAAAATACAAGAACTTTTCGTGGTTCTTGTCAATTTTTGTTGGTTTTCATCTCATGAACTTATTTCAGTCAGCTGGATATTTCTTCTTCAAAGCAAAAAGATTTTATCTTCAAATACAAGAACTTTTCGTGGTTTTGTTGGTTTTCAGCAAATGAACATATTTCAGCGAGCTGGGAGTTTTTTCTTTAATAGCGTAAGATTTTATCTTATACTACAAGAACTTTTCGTGTTTCTTGTCAATTTTTGTTGGTTTTCATCTAATCAACTTATTTCAATCAGCTAGATCTTTCTTCTTCAAAGCAAAAAGATTTTATCTTAAAATAGAACAACTTTTCGTGCTTTTGATGGTTTTCAGCAAATGAACATATTTCAGCGAGCTGGAAGTTTTTTCCTTAAAAGCGTAAGATTTTATCTTAAAATACAACAACTTTTCGTGGTTTTGATGGTTTTCAGCAAATGAACATATTTCAGCAAGCTGGAAGTTTTTTCCTTAATAGCGTAAGGTTTTATCTTAAAATACAAGAACTTTTCGTGGTTCTTGTCAATTTTTGTTGGTTTTCATCTAATTAACTTATTTCAGTCAGCTGGATCTTTCTTCTTCAAAGCAAAAAGATTTTATCTTCAAATACAAGAACTTTTCGTGGTTTTGTTGGTTTTCAGCAAATGAACATATTTCAGCGAGCTGGTAGTTTTTTTCCTCAATAGCGTAAGATTTTATCTTAAAATACAAGAACTTTTCGTGGTTCTTGTCAATTTTTGTTCGTTTTCATCTAATGAACTTATTTCAGTCAGCTAGATCTTTCTTCTTCAAAGCAAAAAGATTTTATCTTCAAATACAAGAACTTTTCGTGGTTTTGTTGGTTTTCAGCAAATGAACAGATTTCAGGGAGCAAGAAGTTTTTTCTTTAATAGCATAAGATTTTATCTTAAAATACAAGAACTTTTCGTGGTTCTTGTCAATTTTTGTCGGTTTTCATCGAATGAACTTATTTCAGTCAGCTAGATCTTTCTTCTTCAAAGCAAAAAGATTTTATCTTCAAATACAAGAACTTTTCGTGGTTTTGTTGGTTTTCAGCAAATGAACATATTTCAGCGAGCTGGGAGTTTTTTCTTTAATAGCGTAAGATTTTATCTTAAAATACAAGAACTTTTCTTGTTTCTTGTCAATTTTTGTTGGTTTTCATCTAATGAACTTATTTCAGTCAGCTGGATCTTTCTTCTTCAAAGCATAAAGATTTTATCTTCAAATGCAAGAACTTTTCGTGGTTTTGTTGGTTTTCAGCAAATGAACATATTTGAGCGAGCTGGGTGTTTTTTCCTTAAAGCGTAAGATTTTATCTTAAAATACAAGAACTTTTCGTGGTTCTTGTCAATTTTTGTTGGTTTTCATCCAATGAACTTATTTCAGTCAGCTAGATCTTTCTTCTTCAAAGCAAAAAGATTTTATCTTCAAATACAAGAACTTTTCGTGGTTTTGTTGGTTTTCAGCAAATGAACAGATTTCAGCGAGCAAGAAGTTTTTTCTTTAATAGCGTAAGATTTTATCTTATACTACAAGAACTTTTCGTGTTTCTTGTCAATTTTTGTTGGTTTTCATCTAATCAACTTATTTCAGTCAGCTAGATCTTTCTTCTTCAAAGCAAAAAGATTTTATCTTCAAATACAAGAACTTTTCGTGGTTTTGATGGTTTTCAGCAAATGTACATAATTCAGCGAGCTGGAAGTTTTTTCCTTAATAGAGTAAGATTTTATCTTAAAATACAAGAACTTTTCGTGGTTCTTGTCAATTTTTGTTGGTTTACATCTAATGAACTTATTTCAGTCAGCTAGATCTTTCTTCTTCAAAGCAAAAAGATTTCATCTTCAAATACAAGAACTTTTCGTGGTTTTGTTGGTTTTCAGCAAATGAACATATTTCAGCGAGCTGGAAGTTTTTTCTTTAATAGCGTAAGATTTTATCTTAAAATACAAGAACTTTTCTTGTTTCTTGTCAATTTTTGTTGGTTTTCATCTAATGAACTTATTTCAGTCAGCTGGATCTTTCTTCTTCAAAGCATAAAGATTTTATCTTCAAATGCAAGAACTTTTCGTGGTTTTGTTGGTTTTCAGCAAATGAACATATTTGAGCGAGCTGGGTGTTTTTTCCTTGAAGCGTAAGATTTTATCTTAAAATACAAGAACTTTTCGTGGTTCTTGTCAATTTTTGTTGGTTTTCATCTGATGAACTTATTTCAGTCAGCTAGATCTTTCTTCTTCAAAGCAAAAAGATTTTATCTTCAAATACAAGAACTTTTCGTGGTTTTGATGGTTTTCAGCAAATGAACAGATTTCAGCGAGCAAGAAGTTTTTTCTTTAATAGCGTAAGATTTTATCTTAAACTACAAGAACATTTCGTGTTTCTTGTCAATTTTTGTTGGTTTTCATCTAATCAACTTGTTTCAGTCAGCTAGATCTTTCTTCTTCAAAGCAAAAAGATTTTATCTTAAAATACAACAACTTTTCGTGGTTTTGATGGTTTTCAGCAAATGAACATATTTCAGCAAGCTGGAAGTTTTTTCCTTAATAGCGTAAGATTTTATCTTAAAATACAAGAACTTTTCGTGGTTCTTGTCAATTTTTGTTGGTTTTCATCTAATGAACTTATTTCAGTCAGCTGGATCTTTCTTCTTCAAAGCAAAAAGATTTTATCTTCAAATACAAGAACTTTTCGTGGTTTTGTTGGTTTTCAGCAAATGAACATATTTCAGCGAGCTGGGAGTTTTTTCTTTAATAGCGTAATATTTTATCTTAAACTACAAGAACATTTCGTGTTTCTTGTCAATTTTTGTTGGTTTTCATCTAATCAACTTATTTCAGTCAGCTAGATCTTTCTTCTTCAAAGCAAAAAGATTTTATCTTAAAATACAACAACTTTTCGTGGTTTTGATGGTTTTCAGCAAATGAACATATTTCAGCAAGCTGGAAGTTTTTTCCTTAATAGCGTAAGATTTTATCTTAAAATACAAGAACTTTTCGTGGTTCTTGTCAATTTTTGTTGGTTTTCATCGAATGAACTTATTTCAGTCAGCTGGATCTTTCTTCTTCAAAGCAAAAAGATTTTATCTTCAAATACAAGAACGTTTCGTGGTTTTGTTGGTTTTCAGCAAATGAACATATTTCAGCGAGCTGGGAGTTTTTTTCCTTAATAGCGTAAGATTGTATCTTAAAATACAAGAACTTTTTGTGGTTCTTGTCAATTTTTGTTCGTTTTCATCGAATGAACTTATTTCAATCAGCTAGATCTTTCTTCTTCAAAGCAAAAAGATTTTATCTTCAAATACAAGAACTTTTCGTGGTTTTGATGGTTTTCAGCAAATGCACACAATTCAGCGAGCTGGAAGTTTTTTCATTAATAGCGTAAGATTTTATCTTAAAATACAAGAACTTTTCTTGTGTCTTGTCAATTTTTGTTGGTTTTCATCTAATCAACTTATTTCAGTCAGCTAGATCTTTCTTCTTCAAAGCAAAAAGATTTTATCTTAAAATACAAGAACTTTTCTTGTTTCTTGTCAATTTTTGTTGGTTTTCATCTAATCAACTTATTTCAGTCAGCTAGATCTTTCTTCTTCAAAGCAAAAAGATTTTATCTTAAAATACAAGAACTTTTCGTGGTTCTTGTCAATTTTTGTTGGTTTTCATCTAATGAACTTATTTCAGTCAGCTAGATCTTTCTTCTTCAAAGCAAAAAGATTTTATCTTCAAATACAAGAACTTTTCGTGGTTTTGTTGGTTTTCAGCAAATGAACAGATTTCAGCGAGCAAGAAGTTTTTTCTTTAATAGCGTAAGATTTTCTCTTAAAATACAAGAACTTTTCGTGGTTCTTGTCAATTTTTGTTGGTTTTCATCGAATGAACTTATTTCAGTCAGCTGGATCTTTCTTCTTCAAAGCAAAAAGATTTTATCTTCAAATACAAAGAACTTTTCGTGGTTTTGATGGTTTTCAGCAAATGAACATATTTCAGCGAGCTGGAAGTTTTTTCCTTAATAGAGTAAGATTTTATCTTAAAATACAAGAACTTTTCGTGGTTCTTGTCAATTTTTGTTGGTTTTCATCAAATGAACTTATTTCAGTCAGCTAGATCTTTCTTCTTCAAAGCAAAAAGATTTTATCTTCAAATACAAGAACTTTTCGTGGTTTTGTTGGTTTTCAGCAAGTGAACAGATTTCAGCCAGCTGGAAGTTTTTTCCTTAATAGAGTAAGATTTTATCTTAAAATACAAGAACTTTTCGTGGTTCGTGTCAATTTTTGTTGGTTTTCATCTGATGAACTTATTTCAGTCAGCTGGATCTTTCTTCTTCAAAGCATAAAGATTTTATCTTCAAATGCAAGAACTTTTCGTGGTTTTGTTGGTTTTCAGCAAATGAACATATTTGAGCGAGCTGGGAGTTTTTTCCTTAATAGCGTAAGATTTTATCTTAAAATACAAGAACTTTTCGTGGTTCTTGTCAATTTTTGTTGGTTTTCATCTAATGAACTTATTTCAGTCAGCTAGATCTTTCTTCTTCAAAGCAAAAAGATTTTATCTTCAAATACAAGAACTTTTCGTGGTTTTGTTGGTTTTCAGCAAATGAACAGATTTCAGCGAGCAAGAAGTTTTTTCTTTAATAGCGTAAGATTTTATCTTAAACTACAAGAACATTTCGTGTTTCTTGTCAATTTTTGTTGGTTTTCATCTAATCAACTTATTTCAGTCAGCTAGATCTTTCTTCTTCAAAGCAAAAAGATTTTATCTTAAAATACAACAACTTTTCGTGGTTTTGATGGTTTTCAGCAAATGAACATATTTCAGCAAGCTGGAAGTTTTTTCCTTCATAGCGTAAGATTTTATCTTAAAATACAAGAACTTTTCGTGGTTCTTGTCAATTTTTGTTGGTTTTCATCTAATGAACTTATTTCAGTCAGCTGGATCTTTCTTCTTCAAAGCAAAAAGATTTTATCTTCAAATACAAGAACTTTTCGTGGTTTTGTTGGTTTTCAGCAAATGAACATATTTCAGCGAGCTGGGAGATTTTTCCTTCATAGCGTAAGATTCTTTTTGAAATACAAGAACTTTTCGTGGTTCTTGTCAATTTTTGTTGGTTTTCATCTAATCAACTTATTTCAGTCGGCTAGATCTTTCTTCTTCAAAGCAAAAAGATTTTATCTTCAAATACAAGAACTTTTCGTGGTTTTGTTGGTTTTCAGCAAATGAACATATTTCAGCGAGCTGGGAGTTTTTTCTTTAATAGCGTAAGATTTTATCTTAAACTACAAGAACATTTCGTGTTTCTTGTCAATTTTTGTTGGTTTTCATCTAATCAACTTATTTCAGTCAGCTAGATCTTTCTTCTTCAAAGCAAAAAGATTTTATCTTCAAATACAAGAACTTTTCGTGGTTTTGTTGGTTTTCAGCAAGTGAACAGATTTCAGCCAGCTGGAAGTTTTTTCCTTAATAGAGTAAGATTTTATCTTAAAATACAAGAACTTTTCGTGGTTCGTGTCAATTTTTGTTGGTTTTCATCTGATGAACTTATTTCAGTCAGCTGGATCTTTCTTCTTCAAAGCATAAAGATTTTATCTTCAAATGCAAGAACTTTTCGTGGTTTTGTTGGTTTTCAGCAAATGAACATATTTCAGCGAGCAAGAAGTTTTTTCTTTAATAGCGTAAGATTTTATCTTAAACTACAAGAACATTTCGTGTTTCTTGTCAATTTTTGTTGGTTTTCATCTAATCAACTTATTTCAGTCAGCTAGATCTTTCTTCTTCAAAGCAAAAAGATTTTATCTTAAAATACAACAACTTTTCGTGGTTTTGATGGTTTTCAGCAAATGAACATATTTCAGCAAGCTGGAAGTTTTTTCCTTAATAGCGTAAGATTTTATCTTAAAATACAAGAACTTTTCGTGGTTCTTGTCAATTTTTGTTGGTTTTCATCTGATGAACTTATTTCAGTCAGCTGGATCTTTCTTCTTCAAAGCAAAAAGATTTTATCTTCAAATACAAGAACTTTTCGTGGTTTTGTTGGTTTTCAGCAAATGAACATATTTCAGCGAGCTGGGAGATTTTTCCTTCATAGCGTAAGATTCTTTTTGAAATACAAGAACTTTTCGTGGTTCTTGTCAATTTTTGTTGGTTTTCATCTAATGAACTTATTTCAGTCGGCTGGATCTTTCTTCTTCAAAGCAAAAAGATTTTATCTTCAAATACAAGAACTTTTCGTGGTTTTGTTGGTTTTCAGCAAATGAACATATTTCAGCGAGCTGGGAGTTTTTTCTTTAATAGCGTAAGATTTTATCTTAAACTACAAGAACATTTCGTGTTTCTTGTCAATTTTTGTTGGTTTTCATCTAATGAACTTATTTCAGTCAGCTAGATCTTTCTTCTTCAAAGCAAAAAGATTTTATCTTAAAATACAACAACTTTTCGTGGTTTTGTTGGTTTTCAGCAAATGAACATATTTCAGCGAGCTGGGAGTTTTTTTCCTTAATAGCGTAAGATTGTATCTTAAAATACAAGAACTTTTTGTGGTTCTTGTCAATTTTTGTTCGTTTTCATCGAATGAACTTATTTCAGTCAGCCAGATCTTTCTTCTTCAAAGCAAAAAGATTTTATCTTCAAATACAAGAACTTTTCGTGGTTTTGTTGGTTTTCAGCAAATGAACAGATTTCAGGGAGCAAGAAGTTTTTTCTTTAATGGCGTAAGATTTTATCTTAAAATACAAGAACTTTTCGTGGTTCTTGTCAATTTTTGTCGGTTTTCATCTAATGAACTTATTTCAATCAGCTAGATCTTTCTTCTTCAAAGCAAAAAGATTTTATCTTCAAATACAAGAACTTTTCGTGGTTTTGATGGTTTTCAGCAAATGTACACAATTCAGCGAGCTGGAAGTTTTTTCCTTAATAGAGTAAGATTTTATCTTAAAATACAAGAACTTTTCGTGGTTCTTGTCAATTTTTGTTGGTTTTCATCGAATGAACTTATTTCAGTCAGCTAGATCTTTCTTCTTCAAAGCAAAAAGATTTTATCTTCAAATACAAGAACTTTTCGTGGTTTTGTTGGCTTTCAGCAAATGAACATATTTCAGCGAGCTGGTAGTTTTTTTCCTCAATAGCGTAAGATTTTATCTTAAAATACAAGAACTTTTCGTGGTTCTTGTCAATTTTTGTTCGTTTTCATCTAATGAACTTATTTCAGTCAGCTAGATCTTTCTTCTTCAAAGCAAAAAGATTTTATCTTCAAATACAAGAACTTTTCGTGGTTTTGTTGGTTTTCAGCAAATGAACAGATTTCAGGGAGCAAGAAGTTTTTTCTTTAATAGCATAAGATTTTATCTTAAAATACAAGAACTTTTCGTGGTTCTTGTCAATTTTTGTCGGTTTTCATCGAATGAACTTATTTCAGTCAGCTAGATCTTTCTTCTTCAAAGCAAAAAGATTTTATCTTCAAATACAAGAACTTTTCGTGGTTTTGATGGTTTTCAGCAAATGTACATAATTCAGCGAGCTGGAAGTTTTTTCCTTAATAGAGTAAGATTTTATCTTAAAATACAAGAACTTTTCGTGGTTCTTGTCAATTTTTGTTGGTTTTCATCTAATGAACTTATTTCAGTCAGCTAGATCTTTCTTCTTCAAAGCAAAAAGATTTTATCTTCAAATACAAGAACTTTTCGTGGTTTTGTTGGTTTTCAGCAAATGAACATATTTGAGCGAGCTGGGTGTTTTTTCCTTAAAGCGTAAGATTTTATCTTAAAATACAAGAACTTTTCGTGGTTCTTGTCAATTTTTGTTGGTTTTCATCTAATGAACTTATTTCAGTCAGCTAGATCTTTCTTCTTCAAAGCAAAAAGATTTTATCTTCAAATACAAGAACTTTTCGTGGTTTTGTTGGTTTTCAGCAAATGAACAGATTTCAGCGAGCAAGAAGTTTTTTCTTTAATAGCGTAAGATTTTATCTTATACTACAAGAACTTTTCGTGTTTCTTGTCAATTTTTGTTGGTTTTCATCTAATCAACTTATTTCAGTCAGCTAGATCTTTCTTCTTCAAAGCAAAAAGATTTTATCTTCAAATACAAGAACTTTTCGTGGTTTTGATGGTTTTCAGCAAATGTACATAATTCAGCGAGCTGGAAGTTTTTTCCTTAATAGAGTAAGATTTTATCTTAAAATACAAGAACTTTTCGTGGTTCTTGTCAATTTTTGTTGGTTTTCATCTAATGAACTTATTTCAGTCAGCTAGATCTTTCTTCTTCAAAGCAAAAAGATTTTATCTTCAAATACAAGAACTTTTCGTGGTTTTGTTGGTTTTCAGCAAATGAACATATTTCAGCGAGCTGGGAGTTTTTTCTTTAATAGCGTAAGATTTTATATCTTAAAATACAAGAACTTTTCTTGTTTCTTGTCAATTTTTGTTGGTTTTCATCTAATGAACTTATTTCAGTCAGCTGGATCGTTCTTCTTCAAAGCATAAAGATTTTATCTTCAAATGCAAGAACTTTTCGTGGTTTTGTTGGTTTTCAGCAAATGAACAGATTTCAGCGAGCAAGAAGTTTTTTCTTTAATAGCGTAAGATTTTATCTTAAACTACAAGAACATTTCGTGTTTCTTGTCAATTTTTGTTGGTTTTCATCTAATCAACTTATTTCAGTCAGCTCGATCTTTCTTCTTCAAAGCAAAAAGATTTTATCTTAAAATACAACAACTTTTCGTGGTTTTGATGGTTTTCAGCAAATGAACATATTTCAGCAAGCTGGAAGTTTTTTCCTTAATAGCGTAAGATTTTATCTTAAAATACAAGAACTTTTCGTGGTTCTTGTCAATTTTTGTTGGTTTTCATCTAATGAACTTATTTCAGTCAGCTGGATCTTTCTTCTTCAAAGCAAAAAGATTTTATCTTCAAATACAAGAACTTTTCGTGGTTTTGTTGGTTTTCAGCAAATGAACATATTTCAGCGAGCTGGGAGTTTTTTCTTTAATAGCGTAAGATTTTATCTTAAACTACAAGAACTTTTCGTGTTTCTTGTCAATTTTTGTTGGTTTTCATATCATCAACTTATTTCAATCAGCTAGATCTTTCTTCTTCAAAGCAAAAAGATTTTATCTTAAAATAGAACAACTTTTCGTGGTTTTGATGGTTTTCAGCAAATGAACATATTTCAGCGAGCTGGAAGTTTTTTCCTTAAAAGCGTAAGATTTTATCTTAAAATACAAGAACTTTTCGTGGTTCTTGTCAATTTTTGTTGGTTTTCATCTAATGAACTTATTTCAGTCAGCTGGATCTTTCTTCTTCAAAGCAAAAAGATTTTATCTTCAAATACAAGAACTTTTCGTGGTTTTGTTGGTTTTCAGCAAATGAACATATTTCAGCGAGCTGGGAGATTTTTCCTTAATAGCGTAAGATTCTTTTTGAAATACAAGAACTTTTCGTGGTTCTTGTCAATTTTTGTTCGTTTTCATCTCATGAACTTATTTCAGTCGGCTAGATCTTTCTTCTTCAAAGCAAAAAGATTTTATCTTCAAATACAAGAACTTTTCGTGGTTTTGTTGGTTTTCAGCAAATGAACAGATTTCAGGGAGCAAGAAGTTTTTTCTTTAATAGCGTAAGATTTTATCTTAAAATACAAGAACTTTTCGTGGTTCTTGTCAATTTTTGTCGGTTTTCATCTAATGAACTTATTTCAATCAGCTAGATCTTTCTTCTTCAAAGCAAAAAGATTTTATCTTCAAATACAAGAACTTTTCGTGGTTTTGATGGTTTTCAGCAAATGTACACAATTCAGCGAGCTGGAAGTTTTTTCCTTAATAGAGTAAGATTTTATCTTAAAATACAAGAACTTTTCGTGGTTCTTGTCAATTTTTGTTGGTTTTCATCGAATGAACTTATTTCAGTCAGCTAGATCTTTCTTCTTCAAAGCAAAAAGATTTTATCTTCAAATACAAGAACTTTTCGTGGTTTTGTTGGCTTTCAGCAAATGAACATATTTCAGCGAGCTGGTAGTTTTTTTCCTCAATAGCGTAAGATTTTATCTTAAAATACAAGAACTTTTCGTGGTTCTTGTCAATTTTTGTTCGTTTTCATCTAATGAACTTATTTCAGTCAGCTAGATCTTTCTTCTTCAAAGCAAAAAGATTTTATCTTCAAATACAAGAACTTTTCGTGGTTTTGTTGGTTTTCAGCAAATGAACAGATTTCAGGGAGCAAGAAGTTTTTTCTTTAATAGCATAAGATTTTATCTTAAAATACAAGAACTTTTCGTGGTTCTTGTCAATTTTTGTCGGTTTTCATCGAATGAACTTATTTCAGTCAGCTAGATCTTTCTTCTTCAAAGCAAAAAGATTTTATCTTCAAATACAAGAACTTTTCGTGGTTTTGATGGTTTTCAGCAAATGTACATAATTCAGCGAGCTGGAAGTTTTTTCCTTAATAGAGTAAGATTTTATCTTAAAATACAAGAACTTTTCGTGGTTCTTGTCAATTTTTGTTGGTTTTCATCTAATGAACTTATTTCAGTCAGCTAGATCTTTCTTCTTCAAAGCAAAAAGATTTTATCTTCAAATACAAGAACTTTTCGTGGTTTTGTTGGTTTTCAGCAAATGAACATATTTGAGCGAGCTGGGTGTTTTTTCCTTAAAGCGTAAGATTTTATCTTAAAATACAAGAACTTTTCGTGGTTCTTGTCAATTTTTGTTGGTTTTCATCTAATGAACTTATTTCAGTCAGCTAGATCTTTCTTCTTCAAAGCAAAAAGATTTTATCTTCAAATACAAGAACTTTTCGTGGTTTTGTTGGTTTTCAGCAAATGAACAGATTTCAGCGAGCAAGAAGTTTTTTCTTTAATAGCGTAAGATTTTATCTTATACTACAAGAACTTTTCGTGTTTCTTGTCAATTTTTGTTGGTTTTCATCTAATCAACTTATTTCAGTCAGCTAGATCTTTCTTCTTCAAAGCAAAAAGATTTTATCTTCAAATACAAGAACTTTTCGTGGTTTTGATGGTTTTCAGCAAATGTACATAATTCAGCGAGCTGGAAGTTTTTTCCTTAATAGAGTAAGATTTTATCTTAAAATACAAGAACTTTTCGTGGTTCTTGTCAATTTTTGTTGGTTTTCATCTAATGAACTTATTTCAGTCAGCTAGATCTTTATTCTTCAAAGCAAAAAGATTTTATCTTCAAATACAAGAACTTTTCGTGGTTTTGTTGGCTTTCAGCAAATGAACATATTTCAGCGAGCTGGGAGTTTTTTCTTTAATAGCGTAAGATTTTATCTTAAAATACAAGAACTTTTCTTGTTTCTTGTCAATTTTTGTTGGTTTTCATCTAATGAACTTATTTCAGTCAGCTGGATCTTTCTTCTTCAAAGCATAAAGATTTTATCTTCAAATGCAAGAACTTTTCGTGGTTTTGTTGGTTTTCAGCAAATGAACAGATTTCAGCGAGCAAGAAGTTTTTTCTTTAATAGCGTAAGATTTTATCTTAAACTACAAGAACATTTCGTGTTTCTTGTCAATTTTTGTTGGTTTTCATCTAATCAACTTATTTCAGTCAGCTCGATCTTTCTTCTTCAAAGCAAAAAGATTTTATCTTAAAATACAACAACTTTTCGTGGTTTTGATGGTTTTCAGCAAATGAACATATTTCAGCAAGCTGGAAGTTTTTTCCTTAATAGCGTAAGATTTTATCTTAAAATACAAGAACTTTTCGTGGTTCTTGTCAATTTTTGTTGGTTTTCATCTAATGAACTTATTTCAGTCAGCTGGATCTTTCTTCTTCAAAGCAAAAAGATTTTATCTTCAAATAGAACAACTTTTCGTGGTTTTGATGGTTTTCAGCAAATGAACATATTTCAGCGAGCTGGAAGTTTTTTCCTTAAAAGCGTAAGATTTTATCTTAAAATACAAGAACTTTTCGTGGTTCTTGTCAATTTTTGTTGGTTTTCATATCATCAACTTATTTCAATCAGCTAGATCTTTCTTCTTCAAAGCAAAAAGATTTTATCTTAAAATAGAACAACTTTTCGTGGTTTTGATGGTTTTCAGCAAATGAACATATTTCAGCGAGCTGGAAGTTTTTTCCTTAAAAGCGTAAGATTTTATCTTAAAATACAAGAACTTTTCGTGGTTCTTGTCAATTTTTGTTGGTTTTCATCTAATGAACTTATTTCAGTCAGCTGGATCTTTCTTCTTCAAAGCAAAAAGATTTTATCTTCAAATACAAGAACTTTTCGTGGTTTTGTTGGTTTTCAGCAAATGAACATATTTCAGCGAGCTGGGAGATTTTTCCTTAATAGCGTAAGATTCTTTTTGAAATACAAGAACTTTTCGTGGTTCTTGTCAATTTTTGTTCGTTTTCATCTCATGAACTTATTTCAGTCGGCTAGATCTTTCTTCTTCAAAGCAAAAAGATTTTATCTTCAAATACAAGAACTTTTCGTGGTTTTGTTGGTTTTCAGCAAATGAACATATTTCAGCGAGCTGGGAGTTTTTTCTTTAATAGCGTAAGATTTTATCTTAAACTACAAGAACATTTCGTGTTTCTTGTCAATTTTTGTTGGTTTTCATCTAATCAACTTATTTCAGTCAGCTAGATCTTTCTTCTTCAAAGCAAAAAGATTTTATCTTAAAATACAACAACTTTTCGTGGTTTTGATGGTTTTCAGCAAATGAACATATTTCAGCAAGCTGGAAGTTTTTTCCTTAATAGCGTAAGATTTTATCTTAAAATACAAGAACTTTTCGTGGTTCTTGTCAATTTTTGTTGGTTTTCATCGAATGAACTTATTTCAGTCAGCTGGATCTTTCTTCTTCAAAGCAAAAAGATTTTATCTTCAAATACAAGAACTTTTCGTGGTTTTGTTGGTTTTCAGCAAATGAACATATTTCAGCGAGCTGGGAGTTTTTTTCCTTAATAGCGTAAGATTGTATCTTAAAATACAAGAACTTTTTGTGGTTCTTGTCAATTTTTGTTCGTTTTCATCTAATGAACTTATTTCAGTCAGCTAGATCTTTCTTCTTCAAAGCAAAAAGATTTTATCTTCAAATACAAGAACTTTTCGTGGTTTTGTTGGTTTTCAGCAAATGAACAGATTTCAGGGAGCGAGAAGTTTTTTCTTTAATAGCGTAAGATTTTATCTTAAAATACAAGAACTTTTCGTGGTTCTTGTCAATTTTTGTCGGTTTTCATCTCATGAACTTATTTCAATCAGCTGGATCTTTCTTCTTCAAAGCAAAAAGATTTTATCTTCAAATACAAGAACTTTTCGTGGTTTTGTTGGTTTTCAGCAAATGAACATATTTCAGCGAGCTGGGAGTTTTTTTCCTTAATAGCGTAAGATTGTATCTTAAAATACAAGAACTTTTTGTGGTTCTTGTCAATTTTTGTTCGTTTTCATCGAATGAACTTATTTCAGTCAGCCAGATCTTTCTTCTTCAAAGCAAAAAGATTTTATCTTCAAATACAAGAACTTTTCGTGGTTTTGTTGGTTTTCAGCAAATGAACAGATTTCAGGGAGCAAGAAGTTTTTTCTTTAATAGCGTAAGATTTTATCTTAAAATACAAGAACTTTTCGTGGTTCTTGTCAATTTTTGTCGGTTTTCATCTAATGAACTTATTTCAATCAGCTAGATCTTTCTTCTTCAAAGCAAAAAGATTTTATCTTCAAATACAAGAACTTTTCGTGGTTTTGATGGTTTTCAGCAAATGTACACAATTCAGCGAGCTGGAAGTTTTTTCCTTAATAGAGTAAGATTTTATCTTAAAATACAAGAACTTTTCGTGGTTCTTGTCAATTTTTGTTGGTTTTCATCTAATGAACTTATTTCAGTCAGCTAGATCTTTCTTCTTCAAAGCAAAAAGATTTTATCTTCAAATACAATAACTTTTCGTGGTTTTGTTGGCTTTCAGCAAATGAACATATTTCAGCGAGCTGGTAGTTTTTTTCCTCAATAGCGTAAGATTTTATCTTAAAATACAAGAACTTTTCGTGGTTCTTGTCAATTTTTGTTCGTTTTCATCTAATGAACTTATTTCAGTCAGCTAGATCTTTCTTCTTCAAAGCAAAAAGATTTTATCTTCAAATACAAGAACTTTTCGTGGTTTTGTTGGTTTTCAGCAAATGAACAGATTTCAGGGAGCAAGAAGTTTTTTCTTTAATAGCATAAGATTTTATCTTAAAATACAAGAACTTTTCGTGGTTCTTGTCAATTTTTGTCGGTTTTCATCGAATGAACTTATTTCAGTCAGCTAGATCTTTCTTCTTCAAAGCAAAAAGATTTTATCTTCAAATACAAGAACTTTTCGTGGTTTTGTTGGTTTTCAGCAAATGAACATATTTCAGCGAGCTGGGAGTTTTTTCTTTAATAGCGTAAGATTTTATCTTAAAATACAAGAACTTTTCTTGTTTCTTGTCAATTTTTGTTGGTGTTCATCTAATGAACTTATTTCAGTCAGCTGGATCTTTCTTCTTCAAAGCATAAAGATTTTATCTTCAAATGCAAGAACTTTTCGTGGTTTTGTTGGTTTTCAGCAAATGAACATATTTGAGCGAGCTGGGTGTTTTTTCCTTAAAGCGTAAGATTTTATCTTAAAATACAAGAACTTTTCGTGGTTCTTGTCAATTTTTGTTGGTTTTCATCTAATGAACTTATTTCAGTCAGCTAGATCTTTCTTCTTCAAAGCAAAAAGATTTTATCTTCAAATACAAGAACTTTTCGTGGTTTTGTTGGTTTTCAGCAAATGAACAGATTTCAGCGAGCAAGAAGTTTTTTCTTTAATAGCGTAAGATTTTATCTTATACTACAAGAACTTTTCGTGTTTCTTGTCATTTTTTGTTGGTTTTCATCTAATCAACTTATTTCAGTCAGCAAGATCTTTCTTCTTCAAAGCAAAAAGATTTTATCTTCAAATACAAGAACTTTTCGTGGTTTTGATGGTTTTCAGCAAATGTACATAATTCAGCGAGCTGGAATTTTTTTCTTTAATAGAGTAAGATTTTATCTTAAAATACAAGAACTTTTCGTGGTTCTTGTCAATTTTTGTTGGTTTTCATCTAATGAACTTATTTCAGTCAGCTAGATCTTTCTTCTTCAAAGCAAAAAGATTTTATCTTCAAATACAAGAACTTTTCGTGGTTTTGTTGGTTTTCAGCAAATGAACATATTTCAGCGAGCTGGGAGTTTTTTCTTTAATAGCGTAAGATTTTATCTTAAAATACAAGAACTTTTCTTGTTTCTTGTCAATTTTTGTTGGTTTTCATCTAATGAACTTATTTCAGTCAGCTGGATCTTTCTTCTTCAAAGCATAAAGATTTTATCTTCAAATGCAAGAACTTTTCGTGGTTTTGTTGGTTTTCAGCAAATGAACATATTTGAGCGAGCTGGGTGTTTTTTCCTTAAAGCGTAAGATTTTATCTTAAAATACAAGAACTTTTCGTGGTTCTTGTCAATTTTTGTTGGTTTTCATCTAATGAACTTATTTCAGTCAGCTAGATCTTTCTTCTTCAAAGCAAAAAGATTTTATCTTCAAATACAAGAACTTTTCGTGGTTTTGTTGGTTTTCAGCAAATGAACAGATTTCAGCGAGCAAGAAGTTTTTTCTTTAATAGCGTAAGATTTTATCTTAAACTACAAGAACATTTCGTGTTTCTTGTCAATTTTTGTTGGTTTTCATCTAATCAACTTATTTCAGTCAGCTAGATCTTTCTTCTTCAAAGCAAAAAGATTTTATCTTAAAATACAACAACTTTTCGTGGTTTTGATGGTTTTCAGCAAATGAACATATTTCAGCAAGCTGGAAGTTTTTTCCTTAATAGCGTAAGATTTTATCTTAAAATACAAGAACTTTTCGTGGTTCTTGTCAATTTTTGTTGGTTTTCATCTAATGAACTTATTTCAGTCAGCTGGATCTTTCTTCTTCAAAGCAAAAAGATTTTATCTTCAAATACAAGAACTTTTCGTGGTTTTGTTGGTTTTCAGCAAATGAACATATTTCAGCGAGCTGGGAGATTTTTCCTTAATAGCGTAAGATTCTTTTTGAAATACAAGAACTTTTCGTGGTTCTTGTCAATTTTTGTTCGTTTTCATCTCATGAACTTATTTCAGTCGGCTAGATCTTTCTTCTTCAAAGCAAAAAGATTTTATCTTCAAATACAAGAACTTTTCGTGGTTTTGTTGGTTTTCAGCAAATGAACATATTTCAGCGAGCTGGGAGTTTTTTCTTTAATAGCGTAAGATTTTATCTTAAACTACAAGAACATTTCGTGTTTCTTGTCAATTTTTGTTGGTTTTCATCTAATCAACTTATTTCAGTCAGCTAGATCTTTCTTCTTCAAAGCAAAAAGATTTTATCTTAAAATACAACAACTTTTCGTGGTTTTGATGGTTTTCAGCAAATGAACATATTTCAGCAAGCTGGAAGTTTTTTCCTTAATAGCGTAAGATTTTATCTTAAAATACAAGAACTTTTCGTGGTTCTTGTCAATTTTTGTTGGTTTTCATCGAATGAACTTATTTCAGTCAGCTGGATCTTTCTTCTTCAAAGCAAAAAGATTTTATCTTCAAATACAAGAACTTTTTGTGGTTTTGTTGGTTTTCAGCAAATGAACATATTTCAGCGAGCTGGGAGTTTTTTTCCTTAATAGCGTAAGATTGTATCTTAAAATACAAGAACTTTTTGTGGTTCTTGTCAATTTTTGTTCGTTTTCATCTAATGAACTTATTTCAGTCAGCTAGATCTTTCTTCTTCAAAGCAAAAAGATTTTATCTTCAAATACAAGAACTTTTCGTGGTTTTGTTGGTTTTCAGCAAATGAACAGATTTCAGGGAGCGAGAAGTTTTTTCTTTAATAGCGTAAGATTTTATCTTAAAATACAAGAACTTTTCGTGGTTCTTGTCAATTTTTGTCGGTTTTCATCTCATGAACTTATTTCAATCAGCTGGATCTTTCTTCTTCAAAGCAAAAAGATTTTATCTTCAAATACAAGAACTTTTCGTGGTTTTGTTGGTTTTCAGCAAATGAACATATTTCAGCGAGCTGGGAGTTTTTTTCCTTAATAGCGTAAGATTGGATCTTAAAATACAAGAACTTTTTGTGGTTCTTGTCAATTTTTGTTCGTTTTCATCGAATGAACTTATTTCAGTCAGCCAGATCTTTCTTCTTCAAAGCAAAAAGATTTTATCTTCAAATACAAGAACTTTTCGTGGTTTTGTTGGTTTTCAGCAAATGAACAGATTTCAGGGAGCAAGAAGTTTTTTCTTTAATAGCGTAAGATTTTATCTTAAAATACAAGAACTTTTCGTGGTTCTTGTCAATTTTTGTCGGTTTTCATCTAATGAACTTATTTCAATCAGCTAGATCTTTCTTCTTCAAAGCAAAAAGATTTTATCTTCAAATACAAGAACTTTTCGTGGTTTTGATGGTTTTCAGCAAATGTACACAATTCAGCGAGCTGGAAGTTTTTTCCTTAATAGAGTAAGATTTTATCTTAAAATACAAGAACTTTTCGTGGTTCTTGTCAATTTTTGTTGGTTTTCATCTAATGAACTTATTTCAGTCAGCTAGATCTTTCTTCTTCAAAGCAAAAAGATTTTATCTTCAAATACAAGAACTTTTCGTGGTTTTGTTGGCTTTCAGCAAATGAACATATTTCAGCGAGCTGGTAGTTTTTTTCCTCAATAGCGTAAGATTTTATCTTAAAATACAAGAACTTTTCGTGGTTCTTGTCAATTTTTGTTCGTTTTCATCTAATGAACTTATTTCAGTCAGCTAGATCTTTCTTCTTCAAAGCAAAAAGATTTTATCTTCAAATACAAGAACTTTTCGTGGTTTTGTTGGTTTTCAGCAAATGAACAGATTTCAGGGAGCAAGAAGTTTTTTCTTTAATAGCATAAGATTTTATCTTAAAATACAAGAACTTTTCGTGGTTCTTGTCAATTTTTGTCGGTTTTCATCGAATGAACTTATTTCAGTCAGCTCGATCTTTCTTCTTCAAAGCAAAAAGATTTTATCTTCAAATACAAGAACTTTTCGTGGTTTTGATGGTTTTCAGCAAATGTACATAATTCAGCGAGCTGGAAGTTTTTTCCTTAATAGAGTAAGATTTTATCTTAAAATACAAGAACTTTTCGTGGTTCTTGTCAATTTTTGTTGGTTTTCATCTAATGAACTTATTTCAGTCAGCTAGATCTTTCTTCTTCAAAGCAAAAAGATTTTATCTTCAAATACAAGAACTTTTCGTGGTTTTGTTGGTTTTCAGCAAATGAACATATTTCAGCGAGCTGGGAGTTTTTTCTTTAATAGCGTAAGATTTTATCTTAAAATACAAGAAATTTTCTTGTTTCTTGTCAATTTTTGTTGGTTTTCATCTAATGAACTTATTTCAGTCAGCTGGATCTTTCTTCTTCAAAGCATAAAGATTTTATCTTCAAATGCAAGAACTTTTCGTGGTTTTGTTGGTTTTCAGCAAATGAACATATTTGAGCGAGCTGGGTGTTTTTTCCTTAAAGCGTAAGATTTTATCTTAAAATACAAGAACTTTTCGTGGTTCTTGTCAATTTTTGTTGGTTTTCATCTAATGAACTTATTTCAGTCAGCTGGATCTTTCTTCTTCAAAGCAAAAAGATTTTATCTTCAAATACAAGAACTTTTCGTGGTTTTGTTGGTTTTCAGCAAATGAACAGATTTCAGCGAGCAAGAAGTTTTTTCTTTAATAGCGTAAGATTTTATCTTATACTACAAGAACTTTTCGTGTTTCTTGTCAATTTTTGTTGGTTTTCATCTAATCAACTTATTTCAGTCAGCTAGATCTTTCTTCTTCAAAGCAAAAAGATTTTATCTTCAAATACAAGAACTTTTCGTGGTTTTGATGGTTTTCAGCAAATGTACATAATTCAGCGAGCTGGAAGTTTTTTCCTTAATAGAGTAAGATTTTATCTTAAAATACAAGAACTTTTCGTGGTTCTTGTCAATTTTTGTTGGTTTTCATCTAATGAACTTATTTCAGTCAGCTAGATCTTTCTTCTTCAAAGCAAAAAGATTTTATCTTCAAATACAAGAACTTTTCGTGGTTTTGTTGGTTTTCAGCAAATGAACATATTTCAGCGAGCTGGGAGTTTTTTCTTTAATAGCGTAAGATTTTATCTTAAAATACAAGAACTTTTCTTGTTTCTTGTCAATTTTTGTTGGTTTTCATCTAATGAACTTATTTCAGTCAGCTGGATCTTTCTTCTTCAAAGCATAAAGATTTTATCTTCAAATGCAAGAACTTTTCGTGGTTTTGTTGGTTTTCAGCAAATGAACATATTTGAGCGAGCTGGGTGTTTTTTCCTTAAAGCGTAAGATTTTATCTTAAAATACAAGAACTTTTCGTGGTTCTTGTCAATTTTTGTTGGTTTTCATCTAATGAACTTATTTCAGTCAGCTAGATCTTTCTTCTTCAAAGCAAAAAGATTTTATCTTCAAATACAAGAACTTTTCGTGGTTTTGTTGGTTTTCAGCAAATGAACAGATTTCAGCGAGCAAGAAGTTTTTTCTTTAATAGCGTAAGATTTTATCTTAAACTACAAGAACATTTCGTGTTTCTTGTCAATTTTTGTTGGTTTTCATCTAATCAACTTATTTCAGTCAGCAAGATCTTTCTTCTTCAAAGCAAAAAGATTTTATCTTAAAATACAACAACTTTTCGTGGTTTTGATGGTTTTCAGCAAATGAACATATTTCAGCAAGCTGGAAGTTTTTTCCTTAATAGCGTAAGATTTTATCTTAAAATACAAGAACTTTTCGTGGTTCTTGTCAATTTTTGTTGGTTTTCATCTAATGAACTTATTTCAGTCAGCTGGATCTTTCTTCTTCAAAGCAAAAAGATTTTATCTTCAAATACAAGAACTTTTCGTGGTTTTGTTGGTTTTCAGCAAATGAACATATTTCAGCGAGCTGGGAGTTTTTTCTTTAATAGCGTAAGATTTTATCTTAAACTACAAGAACTTTTCGTGTTTCTTGTCAATTTTTGTTGGTTTTCATATCATCAACTTATTTCAATCAGCTAGATCTTTCTTCTTCAAAGCAAAAAGATTTTATCTTAAAATAGAACAACTTTTCGTGGTTTTGATGGTTTTCAGCAAATGAACATATTTCAGCGAGCTGGAAGTTTTTTCCTTAAAAGCGTAAGATTTTATCTTAAAATACAAGAACTTTTCGTGGTTCTTGTCAATTTTTGTTGGTTTTCATCTAATGAACTTATTTCAGTCAGCTGGATCTTTCTTCTTCAAAGCAAAAAGATTTTATCTTCAAATACAAGAACTTTTCGTGGTTTTGTTGGTTTTCAGCAAAAGAACATATTTCAGCGAGCTGGGAGATTTTTCCTTAATAGCGCAAGATTCTTTTTGAAATACAAGAACTTTTCGTGGTTCTTGTCAATTTTTGTTCGTTTTCATCTCATGAACTTATTTCAGTCGGCTAGATCTTTCTTCTTCAAAGCAAAAAGATTTTATCTTCAAATACAAGAACTTTTCGTGGTTTTGTTGGTTTTCAGCAAATGAACATATTTCAGCGAGCTGGGAGTTTTTTCTTTAATAGCGTAAGATTTTATCTTAAACTACAAGAACATTTCGTGTTTCTTGTCAATTTTTGTTGGTTTTCATCTAATCAACTTATTTCAGTCAGCTAGATCTTTCTTCTTCAAAGCAAAAAGATTTTATCTTAAAATACAACAACTTTTCGTGGTTTTGATGGTTTTCAGCAAATGAACAGATTTCAGGGAGCAAGAAGTTTTTTCTTTAATAGCGTAAGATTTTATCTTAAAATACAAGAACTTTTCGTGGTTCTTGTCAATTTTTGTCGGTTTTCATCTAATGAACTTATTTCAATCAGCTAGATCTTTCTTCTTCAAAGCAAAAAGATTTTATCTTCAAATACAAGAACTTTTCGTGGTTTTGATGGTTTTCAGCAAATGTACACAATTCAGCGAGCTGGAAGTTTTTTCCTTAATAGAGTAAGATTTTATCTTAAAATACAAGAACTTTTCGTGGTTCTTGTCAATTTTTGTTGGTTTTCATCTAATGAACTTATTTCAGTCAGCTAGATCTTTCTTCTTCAAAGCAAAAAGATTTTATCTTCAAATACAAGAACTTTTCGTGGTTTTGTTGGCTTTCAGCAAATGAACATATTTCAGCGAGCTGGTAGTTTTTTTCCTCAATAGCGTAAGATTTTATCTTAAAATACAAGAACTTTTCGTGGTTCTTGTCAATTTTTGTTCGTTTTCATCTAATGAACTTATTTCAGTCAGCTAGATCTTTCTTCTTCAAAGCAAAAAGATTTTATCTTCAAATACAAGAACTTTTCGTGGTTTTGTTCGTTTTCAGCAAATGAACAGATTTCAGGGAGCAAGAAGTTTTTTCTTTAATAGCATAAGATTTTATCTTAAAATACAAGAACTTTTCGTGGTTCTTGTCAATTTTTGTCGGTTTTCATCGAATGAACTTATTTCAGTCAGCTAGATCTTTCTTCTTCAAAGCAAAAAGATTTTATCTTCAAATACAAGAACTTTTCGTGGTTTTGATGGTTTTCAGCAAATGTACATAATTCAGCGAGCTGGAAGTTTTTTCCTTAATAGAGTAAGATTTTATCTTAAAATACAAGAACTTTTCGTGGTTCTTGTCAATTTTTGTTGGTTTTCATCTAATGAACTTATTTCAGTCAGCTAGATCTTTCTTCTTCAAAGCAAAAAGATTTTATCTTCAAATACAAGAACTTTTCGTGGTTTTGTTGGTTTTCAGCAAATGAACATATTTCAGCGAGCTGGGAGTTTTTTCTTTAATAGCGTAAGATTTTATCTTAAAATACAAGAAATTTTCTTGTTTCTTGTCAATTTTTGTTGGTTTTCATCTAATGAACTTATTTCAGTCAGCTGGATCTTTCTTCTTCAAAGCATAAAGATTTTATCTTCAAATGCAAGAACTTTTCGTGGTTTTGTTGGTTTTCAGCAAATGAACATATTTGAGCGAGCTGGGTGTTTTTTCCTTCAAGCGTAAGATTTTATCTTAAAATACAAGAACTTTTCGTGGTTCTTGTCAATTTTTGTTGGTTTTCATCTAATGAACTTATTTCAGTCAGCTGGATCTTTCTTCTTCAAAGCAAAAAGATTTTATCTTCAAATACAAGAACTTTTCGTGGTTTTGTTGGTTTTCAGCAAATGAACAGATTTCAGCGAGCAAGAAGTTTTTTCTTTAATAGCGTAAGATTTTATCTTATACTACAAGAACTTTTCGTGTTTCTTGTCAATTTTTGTTGGTTTTCATCTAATCAACTTATTTCAGTCAGCTAGATCTTTCTTCTTCAAAGCAAAAAGATTTTATCTTCAAATACAAGAACTTTTCGTGGTTTTGATGGTTTTCAGCAAATGTACATAATTCAGCGAGCTGGAAGTTTTTTCCTTAATAGAGTAAGATTTTATCTTAAAATACAAGAACTTTTCGTGGTTCTTGTCAATTTTTGTTGGTTTTCATCTAATGAACTTATTTCAGTCAGCTAGATCTTTCTTCTTCAAAGCAAAAAGATTTTATCTTCAAATACAAGAACTTTTCGTGGTTTTGTTGGTTTTCAGCAAATGAACATATTTCAGCGAGCTGGGAGTTTTTTCTTTAATAGCGTAAGATTTTATCTTAAAATACAAGAACTTTTCTTGTTTCTTGTCAATTTTTGTTGGTTTTCATCTAATGAACTTATTTCAGTCAGCTGGATCTTTCTTCTTCAAAGCATAAAGATTTTATCTTCAAATGCAAGAACATTTCGTGGTTTTGTTGGTTTTCAGCAAATGAACATATTTGAGCGAGCTGGGTGTTTTTTCCTTAAAGCGTAAGATTTTATCTTAAAATACAAGAACTTTTCGTGGTTCTTGTCAATTTTTGTTGGTTTTCATCTAATGAACTTATTTCAGTCAGCTAGATCTTTCTTCTTCAAAGCAAAAAGATTTTATCTTCAAATACAAGAACTTTTCGTGGTTTTGTTGGTTTTCAGCAAATGAACAGATTTCAGCGAGCAAGAAGTTTTTTCTTTAATAGCGTAAGATTTTATCTTAAACTACAAGAACATTTCGTGTTTCTTGTCAATTTTTGTTGGTTTTCATCTAATCAACTTATTTCAGTCAGCTAGATCTTTCTTCTTCAAAGCAAAAAGATTTTATCTTAAAATACAACAACTTTTCGTGGTTTTGATGGTTTTCAGCAAATGAACATATTTCAGCAAGCTGGAAGTTTTTTCCTTAATAGCGTAAGATTTTATCTTAAAATACAAGAACTTTTCGTGGTTCTTGTCAATTTTTGTTGGTTTTCATCTAATGAACTTATTTCAGTCAGCTGGATCTTTCTTCTTCAAAGCAAAAAGATTTTATCTTCAAATACAAGAACTTTTCGTGGTTTTGTTGGTTTTCAGCAAATGAACATATTTCAGCGAGCTGGGAGTTTTTTCTTTAATAGCGTAAGATTTTATCTTAAACTACAAGAACTTTTCGTGTTTCTTGTCAATTTTTGTTGGTTTTCATATCATCAACTTATTTCAATCAGCTAGATCTTTCTTCTTCAAAGCAAAAAGATTTTATCTTAAAATAGAACAACTTTTCGTGGTTTTGATGGTTTTCAGCAAATGAACATATTTCAGCGAGCTGGAAGTTTTTTCCTTAAAAGCGTAAGATTTTATCTTAAAATACAAGAACTTTTCGTGGTTCTTGTCAATTTTTGTTGGTTTTCATCTAATGAACTTATTTCAGTCAGCTGGATCTTTCTTCTTCAAAGCAAAAAGATTTTATCTTCAAATACAAGAACTTTTCGTGGTTTTGTTGGTTTTCAGCAAAAGAACATATTTCAGCGAGCTGGGAGATTTTTCCTTAATAGCGTAAGATTCTTTTTGAAATACAAGAACTTTTCGTGGTTCTTGTCAATTTTTGTTCGTTTTCATCTCATGAACTTATTTCAGTCGGCTAGATCTTTCTTCTTCAAAGCAAAAAGATTTTATCTTCAAATACAAGAACTTTTCGTGGTTTTGTTGGTTTTCAGCAAATGAACATATTTCAGCGAGCTGGGAGTTTTTTCTTTAATAGCGTAAGATTTTATCTTAAACTACAAGAACATTTCGTGTTTCTTGTCAATTTTTGTTGGTTTTCATCTAATCAACTTATTTCAGTCAGCTAGATCTTTCTTCTTCAAAGCAAAAAGATTTTATCTTAAAATACAACAACTTTTCGTGGTTTTGATGGTTTTCAGCAAATGAACATATTTCAGCAAGCTGGAAGTTTTTTCCTTAATAGCGTAAGATTTTATCTTAAAATACAAGAACTTTTCGTGGTTCTTGTCAATTTTTGTTGGTTTTCATCTAATCAACTTATTTCAGTCAGCTGGATCTTTCTTCTTCAAAGCAAAAAGATTTTATCTTCAAATACAAGAACTTTTCGTGGTTTTGTTGGTTTTCAGCAAATGAACATATTTCAGCGAGCTGGGAGTTTTTTTCCTTAATAGCGTAAGATTGTATCTTAAAATACAAGTACTTTTTGTGGTTCTTGTCAATTTTTGTTCGTTTTCATCTAATGAACTTATTTCAGTCAGCTGGATCTTTCTTCTTCAAAGCAAAAAGATTTTATCTTCAAATACAAGAACTTTTCGTGGTTTTGTTGGTTTTCAGCAAATGAACAGATTTCAGGGAGCGAGAAATTTTTTCTTTAATAGCGTAAGATTTTATCTTAAAATACAAGAACTTTTCGTGGTTCTTGTCAATTTTTGTCGGTTTTCATCTCATGAACTTATTTCAATCAGCTGGATCTTTCTTCTTCAAAGCAAAAAGATTTTATCTTCAAATACAAGAACTTTTCGTGGTTTTGATGGTTTTCAGCAAATGTGCACAATTCAGCGAGCTGGAAGTTTTTTCATTAATAGAGGAAGATTTTATCTTAAAATACAATAACTTTTCGTGGTTCTTGTCAATTTTTGTTGGTTTTCATCTGATGAACTTATTTCAGTCAGCTAGATCTTTCTTCTTCAAAGCAAAAAGATTTTATCTTCAAATACAAGAACTTTTCGTGGTTTTGTTGGTTTTCAGCAAATGAACATATTTCAGCGAGCTGGGAGTTTTTTCTTTAATAGCGTAAGATTTTATCTTAAAATACAAGAACTTTTCTTGTGTCTTGTCAATTTTTGTTGGTTTTCATCTAATCAACTTATTTCAGTCAGCTAGATCTTTCTTCTTCAAAGCAAAAAGATTTTATCTTAAAATACAAGAACTTTTCGTGGTTCTTGTCAATTTTTGTTGGTTTTCATCTAATGAACTTATTTCAGTCAGCTAGATCTTTCTTCTTCAAAGCAAAAAGATTTTATCTTCAAATACAAGAACTTTTCGTGGTTTTGTTGGTTTTCAGCAAATGAACAGATTTCAGCGAGCAAGAAGGTTTTTCTTTAATTGCGTAAGATTTTCTCTTAAAATACAAGAACTTTTCGTGGTTCTTGTCAATTTTTGTTGGTTTTCATCGAATGAACTTATTTCAGTCAGCTGGATCTTTCTTCTTCAAAGCAAAAAGATTTTATCTTCAAATACAAAGAACTTTTCGTGGTTTTGATGGTTTTCAGCAAATGAACATATTTCAGCGAGCTGGAAGTTTTTTCCTTAATAGAGTAAGATTTTATCTTAAAATACAAGAACTTTTCGTGGTTCTTGTCAATTTTTGTTGGTTTTCATCAAATGAACTTATTTCAGTCAGCTCGATCTTTCTTCTTCAAAGCAAAAAGATTTTATCTTCAAATACAAGAACTTTTCGTGGTTTTGTTGGTTTTCAGCAAGTGAACAGATTTCAGCCAGCTGGAAGTTTTTTCCTTAATAGAGTAAGATTTTATCTTAAAATACAAGAACTTTTCGTGGTTCGTGTCAATTTTTGTTGGTTTTCATCTGATGAACTTATTTCAGTCAGCTGGATCTTTCTTCTTCAAAGCATAAAGATTTTATCTTCAAATGCAAGAACTTTTCGTGGTTTTGTTGGTTTTCAGCAAATGAACATATTTGAGCGAGCTGGGTGTTTTTTCCTTAATAGCGTAAGATTTTATCTTAAAATACAAGAACTTTTCGTGGTTCTTGTCAATTTTTGTTGGTTTTCATCTAATGAACTTATTTCAGTCAGCTAGATGTTTCTTCTTCAAAGCAAAAAGATTTTATCTTCAAATACAAGAACTTTTCGTGGTTTTGTTGGTTTTCAGCAAATGAACAGATTTCAGCGAGCAAGAAGTTTTTTCTTTAATAGCGTAAGATTTTATCTTAAACTACAAGAACATTTCGTGTTTCTTGTCAATTTTTGTTGGTTTTCATCTAATCAACTTATTTCAGTCAGCTGGATCTTTCTTCTTCAAAGCAAAAAGATTTTATCTGAAAATACAACAACTTTTCGTGGTTTTGATGGTTTTCAGCAAATGAACATATTTCAGCAAGCTGGAAGTTTTTTCCTTCATAGCGTAAGATTTTATCTTAAAATACAAGAACTTTTCGTGGTTCTTGTCAATTTTTGTTGGTTTTCATCTAATGAACTTATTTCAGTCAGCTGGATCTTTCTTCTTCAAAGCAAAAAGATTTTATCTTCAAATACAAGAACTTTTCGTGGTTTTGTTGGTTTTCAGCAAATGAACATATTTCAGCGAGCTGGGAGATTTTTCCTTCATAGCGTAAGATTCTTTTTGAAATACAAGAACTTTTCGTGGTTCTTGTCAATTTTTGTTGGTTTTCATCTTATCAACTTATTTCAGTCGGCTAGATCTTTCTTCTTCAAAGCAAAAAGATTTTATCTTCAAATACAAGAACTTTTCGTGGTTTTGTTGGTTTTCAGCAAATGAACATATTTCAGCGAGCTGGGAGTTTTTTCTTTAATAGCGTAAGATTTTATCTTAAACTACAAGAACATTTCGTGTTTCTTGTCAATTTTTGTTGATTTTCATCTAATCAACTTATTTCAGTCAGCTAGATCTTTCTTCTTCAAAGCAAAAAGATTTTATCTTCAAATACAAGAACTTTTCGTGGTTTTGTTGGTTTTCAGCAAGTGAACAGATTTCAGCCAGCTGGAAGTTTTTTCCTTAATAGAGTAAGATTTTATCTTAAAATACAAGAACTTTTCGTGGTTCGTGTCAATTTTTGTTGGTTTTCATCTAATCAACTTATTTCAGTCAGCTGGATCTTTCTTCTTCAAAGCAAAAAGATTTTATCTTCAAATACAAGAACTTTTCGTGGTTTTGTTGGTTTTCAGCAAATGAACATATTTCAGCGAGCTGGGAGTTTTTTTCCTTAATAGCGTAAGATTGTATCTTAAAATACAAGTACTTTTTGTGGTTCTTGTCAATTTTTGTTCGTTTTCATCTAATGAACTTATTTCAGTCAGCTGGATCTTTCTTCTTCAAAGCAAAAAGATTTTATCTTCAAATACAAGAACTTTTCGTGGTTTTGTTGGTTTTCAGCAAATGAACAGATTTCAGGGAGCGAGAAATTTTTTCTTTAATAGCGTAAGATTTTATCTTAAAATACAAGAACTTTTCGTGGTTCTTGTCAATTTTTGTCGGTTTTCATCTCATGAACTTATTTCAATCAGCTGGATCTTTCTTCTTCAAAGCAAAAAGATTTTATCTTCAAATACAAGAACTTTTCGTGGTTTTGATGGTTTTCAGCAAATGTGCACAATTCAGCGAGCTGGAAGTTTTTTCATTAATAGAGGAAGATTTTATCTTAAAATACAATAACTTTTCGTGGTTCTTGTCAATTTTTGTTGGTTTTCATCTGATGAACTTATTTCAGTCAGCTAGATCTTTCTTCTTCAAAGCAAAAAGATTTTATCTTCAAATACAAGAACTTTTCGTGGTTTTGTTGGTTTTCAGCAAATGAACATATTTCAGCGAGCTGGGAGTTTTTTCTTTAATAGCGTAAGATTTTATCTTAAAATACAAGAACTTTTCTTGTGTCTTGTCAATTTTTGTTGGTTTTCATCTAATCAACTTATTTCAGTCAGCTAGATCTTTCTTCTTCAAAGCAAAAAGATTTTATCTTAAAATACAAGAACTTTTCGTGGTTCTTGTCAATTTTTGTTGGTTTTCATCTAATGAACTTATTTCAGTCAGCTAGATCTTTCTTCTTCAAAGCAAAAAGATTTTATCTTCAAATACAAGAACTTTTCGTGGTTTTGTTGGTTTTCAGCAAATGAACAGATTTCAGCGAGCAAGAAGGTTTTTCTTTAATTGCGTAAGATTTTCTCTTAAAATACAAGAACTTTTCGTGGTTCTTGTCAATTTTTGTTGGTTTTCATCGAATGAACTTATTTCAGTCAGCTGGATCTTTCTTCTTCAAAGCAAAAAGATTTTATCTTCAAATACAAAGAACTTTTCGTGGTTTTGATGGTTTTCAGCAAATGAACATATTTCAGCGAGCTGGAAGTTTTTTCCTTAATAGAGTAAGATTTTATCTTAAAATACAAGAACTTTTCGTGGTTCTTGTCAATTTTTGTTGGTTTTCATCAAATGAACTTATTTCAGTCAGCTCGATCTTTCTTCTTCAAAGCAAAAAGATTTTATCTTCAAATACAAGAACTTTTCGTGGTTTTGTTGGTTTTCAGCAAGTGAACAGATTTCAGCCAGCTGGAAGTTTTTTCCTTAATAGAGTAAGATTTTATCTTAAAATACAAGAACTTTTCGTGGTTCGTGTCAATTTTTGTTGGTTTTCATCTGATGAACTTATTTCAGTCAGCTGGATCTTTCTTCTTCAAAGCATAAAGATTTTATCTTCAAATGCAAGAACTTTTCGTGGTTTTGTTGGTTTTCAGCAAATGAACATATTTGAGCGAGCTGGGTGTTTTTTCCTTAATAGCGTAAGATTTTATCTTAAAATACAAGAACTTTTCGTGGTTCTTGTCAATTTTTGTTGGTTTTCATCTAATGAACTTATTTCAGTCAGCTAGATGTTTCTTCTTCAAAGCAAAAAGATTTTATCTTCAAATACAAGAACTTTTCGTGGTTTTGTTGGTTTTCAGCAAATGAACAGATTTCAGCGAGCAAGAAGTTTTTTCTTTAATAGCGTAAGATTTTATCTTAAACTACAAGAACATTTCGTGTTTCTTGTCAATTTTTGTTGGTTTTCATCTAATCAACTTATTTCAGTCAGCTGGATCTTTCTTCTTCAAAGCAAAAAGATTTTATCTTAAAATACAACAACTTTTCGTGGTTTTGATGGTTTTCAGCAAATGAACATATTTCAGCAAGCTGGAAGTTTTTTCCTTCATAGCGTAAGATTTTATCTTAAAATACAAGAACTTTTCGTGGTTCTTGTCAATTTTTGTTGGTTTTCATCTAATGAACTTATTTCAGTCAGCTGGATCTTTCTTCTTCAAAGCAAAAAGATTTTATCTTCAAATACAAGAACTTTTCGTGGTTTTGTTGGTTTTCAGCAAATGAACATATTTCAGCGAGCTGGGAGATTTTTCCTTCATAGCGTAAGATTCTTTTTGAAATACAAGAACTTTTCGTGGTTCTTGTCAATTTTTGTTGGTTTTCATCTTATCAACTTATTTCAGTCGGCTAGATCTTTCTTCTTCAAAGCAAAAAGATTTTATCTTCAAATACAAGAACTTTTCGTGGTTTTGTTGGTTTTCAGCAAATGAACATATTTCAGCGAGCTGGGAGTTTTTTCTTTAATAGCGTAAGATTTTATCTTAAACTACAAGAACATTTCGTGTTTCTTGTCAATTTTTGTTGATTTTCATCTAATCAACTTATTTCAGTCAGCTAGATCTTTCTTCTTCAAAGCAAAAAGATTTTATCTTCAAATACAAGAACTTTTCGTGGTTTTGTTGGTTTTCAGCAAGTGAACAGATTTCAGCCAGCTGGAAGTTTTTTCCTTAATAGAGTAAGATTTTATCTTAAAATACAAGAACTTTTCGTGGTTCGTGTCAATTTTTGTTGGTTTTCATCTGATGAACTTATTTCAGTCAGCTGGATCTTTCTTCTTCAAAGCATAAAGATTTTATCTTCAAATGCAAGAACTTTTCGTGGTTTTGTTGGTTTTCAGCAAATGAACATATTTCAGCGAGCAAGAAGTTTTTTCTTTAATAGCGTAAGATTTTATCTTAAACTACAAGAACATTTCGTGTTTCTTGTCAATTTTTGTTGGTTTTCATCCAATCAACTTATTTCAGTCAGCTAGATCTTTCTTCTTCAAAGCAAAAAGATTTTATCTTAAAATACAACAACTTTTCGTGGTTTTGATGGTTTTCAGCAAATGAACATATTTCAGCAAGCTGGAAGTTTTTTCCTTAATAGCGTAAGATTTTATCTTAAAATACAAGAACTTTTCGTGGTTCTTGTCAATTTTTGTTGGTTTTCATCTAATGAACTTATTTCAGTCAGCTGGATCTTTCTTCTTCAAAGCAAAAAGATTTTATCTTCAAATACAAGAACTTTTCGTGGTTTTGTTGGTTTTCAGCAAATGAACATATTTCAGCGAGCTGGGAGATTTTTCCTTCATAGCGTAAGATTCTTTTTGAAATACAAGAACTTTTCGTGGTTCTTGTCAATTTTTGTTGGTTTTCATCTAATGAACTTATTTCAGTCGGCTAGATCTTTCTTCTTCAAAGCAAAAAGATTTTATCTTCAAATACAAGAACTTTTTGTGGTTTTGTTGGTTTTCAGCAAATGAACATATTTCAGCGAGCTGGGAGTTTTTTTCCTTAATAGCGTAAGATTGTATCTTAAAATACAAGAACTTTTTGTGGTTCTTGTCAATTTTTGTTCGTTTTCATCGAATGAACTTATTTCAGTCAGCCAGATCTTTCTTCTTCAAAGCAAAAAGATTTTATCTTCAAATACAAGAACTTTTCGTGGTTTTGATGGTTTTCAGCAAATGTACACAATTCAGCGAGCTGGAAGTTTTTTCTTTAATAGAGTAAGATTTTATCTTAAAATACAAGAACTTTTCGTGGTTCTTGTCAATATTTGTTGGTTTTCATGTAATGAACTTATTTCAGTCAGCTAGATGTTTCTTCTTCAAAGCAAAAAGATTTTATCTTCAAATACAAGAACTTTTCGTGGTTTTGTTGGTTTTCAGCAAATGAACAGATTTCAGCGAGCAAGAAGTTTTTTCTTTAATAGCGTAAGATTTTATCTTAAACTACAAGAACATTTCGTGTTTCTTGTCAATTTTTGTTGGTTTTCATCTAATCAACTTATTTCAGTCAGCTAGATCTTTCTTCTTCAAAGCAAAAAGATTTTATCTTAAAATACAACAACTTTTCGTGGTTTTGATGGTTTTCAGCAAATGAACATATTTCAGCAAGCTGGAAGTTTTTTCCTTCATAGCGTAAGATTTTATCTTAAAATACAAGAACTTTTCGTGGTTCTTGTCAATTTTTGTTGGTTTTCATCTAATGAACTTATTTCAGTCAGCTGGATCTTTCTTCTTCAAAGCAAAAAGATTTTATCTTCAAATACAAGAACTTTTCGTGGTTTTGTTGGTTTTCAGCAAATGAACATATTTCAGCGAGCTGGGAGATTTTTCCTTCATAGCGTAAGATTCTTTTTGAAATACAAGAACTTTTCGTGGTTCTTGTCAATTTTTGTTGGTTTTCATCTAATCAACTTATTTCAGTCGGCTAGATCTTTCTTCTTCAAAGCAAAAAGATTTTATCTTCAAATACAAGAACTTTTCGTGGTTTTGTTGGTTTTCAGCAAATGAACATATTTCAGCGAGCTGGGAGTTTTTTCTTTAATAGCGTAAGATTTTATCTTAAACTACAAGAACATTTCGTGTTTCTTGTCAATTTTTGTTGGTTTTCATCTAATCAACTTATTTCAGTCAGCTAGATCTTTCTTCTTCAAAGCAAAAAGATTTTATCTTCAAATACAAGAACTTTTCGTGGTTTTGTTGGTTTTCAGCAAGTGAACAGATTTCAGCCAGCTGGAAGTTTTTTCCTTAATAGAGTAAGATTTTATCTTAAAATACAAGAACTTTTCGTGGTTCGTGTCAATTTTTGTTGGTTTTCATCTGATGAACTTATTTCAGTCAGCTGGATCTTTCTTCTTCAAAGCATAAAGATTTTATCTTCAAATGCAAGAACTTTTCGTGGTTTTGTTGGTTTTCAGCAAATGAACATATTTCAGCGAGCAAGAAGTTTTTTCTTTAATAGCGTAAGATTTTATCTTAAACTACAAGAACATTTCGTGTTTCTTGTCAATTTTTGTTGGTTTTCATCCAATCAACTTATTTCAGTCAGCCAGATCTTTCTTCTTCAAAGCAAAAAGATTTTATCTTAAAATACAACAACTTTTCGTGGTTTTGATGGTTTTCAGCAAATGAACATATTTCAGCAAGCTGGAAGTTTTTTCCTTAATAGCGTAAGATTTTATCTTAAAATACAAGAACTTTTCGTGGTTCTTGTCAATTTTTGTTGGTTTTCATCTAATGAACTTATTTCAGTCAGCTGGATCTTTCTTCTTCAAAGCAAAAAGATTTTATCTTCAAATACAAGAACTTTTCGTGGTTTTGTTGGTTTTCAGCAAATGAACATATTTCAGCGAGCTGGGAGATTTTTCCTTCATAGCGGAAGATTCTTTTTGAAATACAAGAACTTTTCGTGGTTCTTGTCAATTTTTGTTGGTTTTCATCTAATGAACTTATTTCAGTCGGCTAGATCTTTCTTCTTCAAAGCAAAAAGATTTTATCTTCAAATACAAGAACTTTTTGTGGTTTTGTTGGTTTTCAGCAAATGAACATATTTCAGCGAGCTGGGAGTTTTTTCTTTAATAGCGTAAGATTTTATCTTAAACTACAAGAACATTTCGTGTTTCTTGTCAATTTTTGTTGGTTTTCATCTAATCAACTTATTTCAGTCAGCTAGATCTTTCTTCTTCAAAGCAAAAAGATTTTATCTTAAAATACAACAACTTTTCGTGGTTTTGTTGGTTTTCAGCAAATGAACATATTTCAGCGAGCTGGGAGTTTTTTTCCTTAATAGCGTAAGATTGTATCTTAAAATACAAGAACTTTTTGTGGTTCTTGTCAATTTTTGTTCGTTTTCATCGAATGAACTTATTTCAGTCAGCCAGATCTTTCTTCTTCAAAGCAAAAAGATTTTATCTTCAAATACAAGAACTTTTCGTGGTTTTGTTGGTTTTCAGCAAATGAACAGATTTCAGGGAGCAAGAAGTTTTTTCTTTAATAGCGTAAGATTTTATCTTAAACTACAAGAACATTTCGTGTTTCTTGTCAATTTTTGTTGGTTTTCATCCAATCAACTTATTTCAGTCAGCTAGATCTTTCTTCTTCAAAGCAAAAAGATTTTATCTTAAAATACAACAACTTTTCGTGGTTTTGATGGTTTTCAGCAAATGAACATATTTCAGCAAGCTGGAAGTTTTTTCCTTAATAGCGTAAGATTTTATCTTAAAATACAAGAACTTTTCGTGGTTCTTGTCAATTTTTGTTGGTTTTCATCTAATGAACTTATTTCAGTCAGCTGGATCTTTCTTCTTCAAAGCAAAAAGATTTTATCTTCAAATACAAGAACTTTTCGTGGTTTTGTTGGTTTTCAGCAAATGAACATATTTCAGCGAGCTGGGAGATTTTTCCTTCATAGCGTAAGATTCTTTTTGAAATACAAGAACTTTTCGTGGTTCTTGTCAATTTTTGTTGGTTTTCATCTAATGAACTTATTTCAGTCGGCTAGATCTTTCTTCTTCAAAGCAAAAAGATTTTATCTTCAAATACAAGAACTTTTTGTGGTTTTGTTGGTTTTCAGCAAATGAACATATTTCAGCGAGCTGGGAGTTTTTTCTTTAATAGCGTAAGATTTTATCTTAAACTACAAGAACATTTCGTGTTTCTTGTCAATTTTTGTTGGTTTTCATCTAATCAACTTATTTCAGTCAGCTAGATCTTTCTTCTTCAAAGCAAAAAGATTTTATCTTAAAATACAACAACTTTTCGTGGTTTTGTTGGTTTTCAGCAAATGAACATATTTCAGCGAGCTGGGAGTTTTTTTCCTTAATAGCGTAAGATTGTATCTTAAAATACAAGAACTTTTTGTGGTTCTTGTCAATTTTTGTTCGTTTTCATCGAATGAACTTATTTCAGTCAGCCAGATCTTTCTTCTTCAAAGCAAAAAGATTTTATCTTCAAATACAAGAACTTTTCGTGGTTTTGTTGGTTTTCAGCAAATGAACAGATTTCAGGGAGCAAGAAGTTTTTTCTTTAATAGCGTAAGATTTTATCTTAAAATACAAGAACTTTTCGTGGTTCTTGTCAATTTTTGTCGGTTTTCATCTAATGAACTTATTTCAATCAGCTAGATCTTTCTTCTTCAAAGCAAAAAGATTTTATCTTCAAATACAAGAACTTTTCGTGGTTTTGATGGTTTTCAGCAAATGTACACAATTCAGCGAGCTGGAAGTTTTTTCCTTAATAGAGTAAGATTTTATCTTAAAATACAAGAACTTTTCGTGGTTCTTGTCAATATTTGTTGGTTTTCATCTAATGAACTTATTTCAGTCAGCTAGATGTTTCTTCTTCAAAGCAAAAAGATTTTATCTTCAAATACAAGAACTTTTCGTGGTTTTGTTGGTTTTCAGCAAATGAACAGATTTCAGCGAGCAAGAAGTTTTTTCTTTAATAGCGTAAGATTTTATCTTAAACTACAAGAACATTTCGTGTTTCTTGTCAATTTTTGTTGGTTTTCATCTAATCAACTTATTTCAGTCAGCTAGATCTTTCTTCTTCAAAGCAAAAGATTTTATCTTAAAATACAACAACTTTTCGTGGTTTTGATGGTTTTCAGCAAATGAACATATTTCAGCAAGCTGGAAGTTTTTTCCTTCATAGCGTAAGATTTTATCTTAAAATACAAGAACTTTTCGTGGTTCTTGTCAATTTTTGTTGGTTTTCATCTAATGAACTTATTTCAGTCAGCTGGATCTTTCTTCTTCAAAGCAAAAAGATTTTATCTTCAAATACAAGAACTTTTCGTGGTTTTGTTGGTTTTCAGCAAATGAACATATTTCAGCGAGCTGGGAGATTTTTCCTTCATAGCGTAAGATTCTTTTTGAAATACAAGAACTTTTCGTGGTTCTTGTCAATTTTTGTTGGTTTTCATCTAATCAACTTATTTCAGTCAGCTAGATCTTTCTTCTTCAAAGCAAAAAGATTTTATCTTCAAATACAAGAACTTTTCGTGGTTTTGTTGGTTTTCAGCAAGTGAACAGATTTCAGCCAGCTGGAAGTTTTTTCCTTAATAGAGTAAGATTTTATCTTAAAATACAAGAACTTTTCGTGGTTCGTGTCAATTTTTGTTGGTTTTCATCTGATGAACTTATTTCAGTCAGCTGGATCTTTCTTCTTCAAAGCATAAAGATTTTATCTTCAAATGCAAGAACTTTTCGTGGTTTTGTTGGTTTTCAGCAAATGAACATATTTCAGCGAGCAAGAAGTTTTTTCTTTAATAGCGTAAGATTTTATCTTAAACTACAAGAACATTTCGTGTTTCTTGTCAATTTTTGTTGGTTTTCATCCAATCAACTTATTTCAGTCAGCTAGATCTTTCTTCTTCAAAGCAAAAAGATTTTATCTTAAAATACAACAACTTTTCGTGGTTTTGATGGTTTTCAGCAAATGAACATATTTCAGCAAGCTGGAAGTTTTTTCCTTAATAGCGTAAGATTTTATCTTAAAATACAAGAACTTTTCGTGGTTCTTGTCAATTTTTGTTGGTTTTCATCTAATGAACTTATTTCAGTCAGCTGGATCTTTCTTCTTCAAAGCAAAAAGATTTTATCTTCAAATACAAGAACTTTTCGTGGTTTTGTTGGTTTTCAGCAAATGAACATATTTCAGCGAGCTGGGAGATTTTTCCTTCATAGCGGAAGATTCTTTTTGAAATACAAGAACTTTTCGTGGTTCTTGTCAATTTTTGTTGGTTTTCATCTAATGAACTTATTTCAGTCGGCTAGATCTTTCTTCTTCAAAGCAAAAAGATTTTATCTTCAAATACAAGAACTTTTTGTGGTTTTGTTGGTTTTCAGCAAATGAACATATTTCAGCGAGCTGGGAGTTTTTTCTTTAATAGCGTAAGATTGTATCTTAAAATACAAGAACTTTTTGTGGTTCTTGTCAATTTTTGTTCGTTTTCATCGAATGAACTTATTTCAGTCAGCCAGATCTTTCTTCTTCAAAGCAAAAAGATTTTATCTTCAAATACAAGAACTTTTCGTGGTTTTGTTGGTTTTCAGCAAATGAACAGATTTCAGGGAGCAAGAAGTTTTTTCTTTAATAGCGTAAGATTTTATCTTAAAATACAAGAACTTTTCGTGGTTCTTGTCAATTTTTGTCGGTTTTCATCTAATGAACTTATTTCAATCAGCTAGATATTTCTTCTTCAAAGCAAAAAGATTTTATCTTCAAATACAAGAACTTTTCGTGGTTTTGATGGTTTTCAGCAAATGTACACAATTCAGCGAGCTGGAAGTTTTTTCCTTAATAGAGTAAGATTTTATCTTAAAATACAAGAACTTTTCGTGGTTCTTGTCAATTTTTGTTGGTTTTCATCTAATGAACTTATTTCAGTCAGCTAGATCTTTCTTCTTCAAAGCAAAAAGATTTTATCTTCAAATACAAGAACTTTTCGTGGTTTTGTTGGCTTTCAGCAAATGAACATATTTCAGCGAGCTGGGAGTTTTTTCTTAAATAGCGTGAGATTTTATCTAAAACTACAAGAACATTTCGTGTTTCTTGTCAATTTTTGTTGGTTTTCATCTAATCAACTTATTTCAGTCAGCTAGATCTTTCTTCTTCAAAGCAAAAAGATTTTATCTTAAAATACAACAACTTTTCGTGGTTTTGATGGTTTTCAGCAAATGAACATATTTCAGCAAGCTGGAAGTTTTTTCCTTAATAGCGTAAGATTTTATCTTAAAATACAAGAACTTTTCGTGGTTCTTGTCAATTTTTGTTGGTTTTCATCTAATGAACTTATTTCAGTCAGCTGGATCTTTCTTCTTCAAAGCAAAAAGATTTTATCTTCAAATACAAGAACATTTCGTGGTTTTGTTGGTTTTCAGCAAATGAACATATTTCAGCGAGCTGGGAGATTTTTCCTTCATAGCGTAAGATTCTTTTTGAAATACAAGAACTTTTCGTGGTTCTTGTCAATTTTTGTTGGTTTTCATCAAATGAACTTATTTCAGTCGGCTAGATCTTTCTTCTTCAAAGCAAAAAGATTTTATCTTCAAATACAAGAACTTTTTGTGGTTTTGTTGGTTTTCAGCAAATGAACATATTTCAGCGAGCTGGGAGTTTTTTCTTTAATAGCGTAAGATTTTATCTTAAACTACAAGAACATTTCGTGTTTCTTGTCAATTTTTGTTGGTTTTCATCTAATCAACTTATTTCAGTCAGCTAGATCTTTCTTCTTCAAAGCAAAAAGATTTTATCTTAAAATACAACAACTTTTCGTGGTTTTGTTGGTTTTCAGCAAATGAACATATTTCAGCGAGCTGGGAGTTTTTTTCCTTAATAGCGTAAGATTGTATCTTAAAATACAAGAACTTTTTGTGGTTCTTGTCAATTTTTGTTCGTTTTCATCGAATGAACTTATTTCAGTCAGCCAGATCTTTCTTCTTCAAAGCAAAAAGATTTTATCTTCAAATACAAGAACTTTTCGTGGTTTTGTTGGTTTTCAGCAAATGAACAGATTTCAGGGAGCAAGAAGTTTTTTCTTCAATAGCGTAAGATTTTATCTTAAAATACAAGAACTTTTCGTGTTTCTTGTCAATTTCTGTTGGTTTTCATCTAATCAACTTATTTCAGTCAGCTAGATCTTTCTTCTTCAAAGCAAAAAGATTTTATCTTCAAATACAAGAACTTTTCGTGGTTTTGATGGTTTTCAGCAAATGTACACAATTCAGCGAGCTGGAAGTTTTTTCCTTAATAGAGTAAGATTTTATCTTAAAATACAAGAACTTTTCGTGGTTCTTGTCAATTTTTGTTGGTTTTCATCTAATGAACTTATTTCAGTCAGCTAGATCTTTCTTCTTCAAAGCAAAAAGATTTTATCTTCAAATACAAGAACTTTTCGTGGTTTTGTTGGCTTTCAGCAAATGAACATATTTCAGCGAGCTGGGAGTTTTTTCTTAAATAGCGTAAGATTTTATCTTAAAATACAAGAACTTTTCTTGTGTCTTGTCAATTTTTGTTGGTTTTCATCTAATCAACTTATTTCAGTCAGCTAGATCTTTCTTCTTCAAAGCAAAAAGATTTTATCTTAAAATACAAGAACTTTTCGTGGTTCTTGTCAATTTTTGTTGGTTTTCATCTAATGAACTTATTTCAGTCAGCTAGATCTTTCTTCTTCAAAGCAAAAAGATTTTATCTTCAAATACAAGAACTTTTCGTGGTTTTGTTGGTTTTCAGCAAATGAACAGATTTCAGCGAGCAAGAAGTTTTTTCTTTAATAGCGTAAGATTTTCTCTTAAAATACAAGAACTTTTCGTGGTTCTTGTCAATTTTTGTTGGTTTTCATCTAATGAACTTATTTCAGTCAGCTAGATCTTTCTTCTTCAAAGCAAAAAGATTTTATCTTCAAATACAAGAACTTTTCGTGGTTTTGATGGTTTTCAGCAAATGAACATATTTCAGCGTGCTGGAAGTTTTTTCCTTAATAGCGTAAGATTTTATCTGAAAATACAAGAACTTTTCGTGGATCTTGTCAAGTTTTGTTGGTTTTCATCTAATGAACTTATTTCAGTCGGCTAGATCTTTCTTCTTCAAAGCAAAAAGATTTTATCTTCAAATACAAGAACTTTTCGTGGTTTTGTTGGTTTTCAGCAAATGAACAGATTTCAGCGAGCTGGGAGTTTTTTCCTTAATAGCGTAAGATTCTTTTTAAAATACAAGAACTTTTCGTGGTTCTTGTCAATTTTTGTTCGTTTTCATCTAATAAACTTATTTCAGTCGGCTAGATCTTTCTTCTTCAAAGCAAAAGATTTTATCTTCAAATCCAAGAACTTTTCGTGGTTTTGTTGGTTTTCAGCAAATGAACATATTTCAGCGAGCTGGAAGTTTTTTCCTTAATAGCGTAAGATTTTATCTTAAAATACAAGAACTTTTCGTGGTTCGTGTCAATTTTTGTTGGTTTTCATGTAATGAACTTATTTCAGTCGGCTAGATCTTTCATCTTCAAAGCAAAAAGATTTTATCTTCAAATACAAGAACTTTTCGTGGTTTTGTTGGTTTTCAGCAAATGAACAGATTTCAGGGAGCAAGAAGTTTTTTCTTTAATAGCGTAAGATTTTATCTTAAAATACAAGAACTTTTCGTGGTTCTTGTCAATTTTTGTTGGTTTTCATCTAATGAACTTATTTCAGTCAGCTAGATCTTTCTTCTTCAAAGCAAAAAGATTTTATCTTCAAATACAAGAACTTTTCGTGGTTTTGTTGGTTTTCAGCAAATGAACATATTTCAGCGAGCTGGGAGTTTTTTCTTTAATAGCGTAAGATTTTATCTTAAAATACAAGAACTTTTCTTGTTTCTTGTCAATTTTTGTTGGTTTTCATCTAATCAACTTATTTCAGTCAGCTCAATCTTTCTTCTTCAAAGCAAAAAGATTTTATCTTAAAATACAAGAACTTTTCGTGGTTCTTGTCAATTTTTGTTGGTTTTCATCTAATGAACTTATTTCAGTCAGCTCGATCTTTCTTCTTCAAAGCAAAAAGATTTTATCTTCAAATACAAGAACTTTTCGTGGTTTTGTTGGTTTTCAGCAAATGAACATATTTCAGCGAGCTGGGAGTTTTTTCCTTAATAGCGTAAGATTCTTTTTAAAATACAAGAACTTTTCGTGGTTCTTGTCAATTTTTGTTCGTTTTCATCTAATGAACTTATTTCAGTCGGCGAGATCTTTCTTCTTCAAAGCAAAAAGATTTTATCTTCAAATACAAGAACTTTTCGTGGTTTTGTTGGTTTTCAGCAAATGAACATATTTCAGCGAGCTGGAAGTTTTTTCCTTAATAGCGTAAGATTTTATCTTAAAATACAAGAACTTTTCGTGGTTCTTGTCAATTTTTGTTCGTTTTCATCTAATGAACTTATTTCAATCAGCTAGATCTTTCTTCTTCAAAGCAAAAAGATTTTATCTTCAAATACAAGAACTTTTCGTGGTTTTGATGGTTTTCAGCAAATGTACACAATTCAGCGAGCTGGAAGTTTTTTCCTTAATAGAGTAAGATTTTATCTTAAAATACAAGAACTTTTCGTGGTTCTTGTCAATTTTTGTTGGTTTTCATCTAATGAACTTATTTCAGTCAGCTAGATCTTTCTTCTTCAAAGCAAAAAGATTTTATCTTCAAATACAAGAACTTTTCGTGGTTTTGTTGGCTTTCAGCAAATGAACATATTTCAGCGAGCTGGGAGTTTTTTCTTAAATAGCGTAAGATTTTATCTAAAACTACAAGAACATTTCGTGTTTCTTGTCAATTTTTGTTGGTTTTCATCTAATCAACTTATTTCAGTCAGCTAGATCTTTCTTCTTCAAAGCAAAAAGATTTTATCTTAAAATACAACAACTTTTCGTGGTTTTGATGGTTTTCAGCAAATGAACATATTTCAGCAAGCTGGAAGTTTTTTCCTTAATAGCGTAAGATTTTATCTTAAAATACAAGAACTTTTCGTGGTTCTTGTCAATTTTTGTTGGTTTTCATCCAATGAACTTATTTCAGTCAGCTGGATCTTTCTTCTTCAAAGCAAAAAGATTTTATCTTCAAATACAAGAACTTTTCGTGGTTTTGTTGGTTTTCAGCAAATGAACATATTTCAGCGAGTTGGGAGATTTTTCCTTCATAGCGTAAGATTCTTTTTGAAATACAAGAACTTTTCGTGGTTCTTGTCAATTTTTGTTGGTTTTCATCTAATGAACTTATTTCAGTCGGCTAGATCTTTCTTCTTCAAAGCAAAAAGATTTTATCTTCAAATACAAGAACTTTTCGTGGTTTTGATGGTTTTCAGCAAATGAACATTTTTAAGCGAGCTGGGAGTTTTTTCTTTAATAGCGTAAGATTTTATCTTAAAATACAAGAACTTTTCGTGGTTCTTGTCAATTTTTGTTCGTTTTCATCTAATGAAGTTATTTCAGTCAGCAAGATCTTTCTTCTTCAAAGCAAAAAGATTTTATCTTAAAATACAAGAACTTTTCGTGGTTTTGTTGGTTTTCAGCAAATGAACATATTTCAGCAAGCTGGTAGTTTTTTCCTTAATAGCGTAAGATTTTATCTTAAAATACAAGAACTTTTCGTGGTTCTTGTCAATTTTTGTTCGTTTTCATCGAATGAACTTATTTCAGTCAGCCAGATCTTTCTTCTTCAAAGCAAAAAGATTTTATCTTCAAATACAAGAACTTTTCGTGGTTTTGTTGGTTTTCAGCAAATGAACAGATTTCAGCGAGCAAGAAGTTTTTTCTTTAATAGCGTAAGATTTTATCTTAAAATACAAGAACTTTTCGTGGTTCTTGTCAATTTTTGTTGGTTTTCATCTAATGAAGTTATTTCAGTCAGCTAGATCTTTCTTCTTCAAAGCAAAAAGATTTTATCTTCAAATACAAAAACTTTTCGTGGTTTTGTTGGTTTTCAGCAAATGAACATATTTCAGCGAGCTGGATGTTTTTTCCTGAATAGCGTAAGATTTTATCTTAAAATACAAGAACTTTTCGTGGTTCTTGTCAATTTTTGTTGGTTTTCATCTAATGAACTTATTTCAGTCAGCTGGATCTTTCTTCTTCAAAGCAAAAATATTTTATCTTCAAATACAAGAACTTTTCGTGGTTTTGTTGGTTTTCAGCAAATGAACATATTTCAGCGAGCTGGGAGTTTTTTCTTTAATAGCGTAAGATTTTATCTTAAACTACAAGAACTTTTCGTGTTTCTTGTCAATTTTTGTTGGTTTTCATCGAATCAACTTATTTCAGTCAGCTCGATCTTTCTTCTTCAAAGCAAAAAGATTTTATCTTAAAATACAAGAACTTTTCGTGGTTTTGATGGTTTTCAGCAAATAAACATATTTCAGCGAGCTGGAAGTTTTTTCCTTAATAGCGTAAGATTTTATCTTAAAATACGAGAACTTTTCGTGGTTCTTGTCAATTTTTGTTGGTTTTCATCTAATGAACTTATTTCAGTCAGCTCGATCTTTCTTCTTCAAAGCAAAAAGATTTTATCTTCAAATACAAGAACTTTTCGTGGTTCTGTTGGTTTTCAGCAAATGAACATATTTCAGCGAGCTGGGAGTTTTTTGCTTAATAGCATAAGATTTTATCTTAAAATACAAGAACTTTTCGTGGTTCTTGTCAATTTTTGTTGGTTTTCATCTAATGAACTTATTTCAGTCAGCGAGATCTTTCTTCTTCAAAGCAAAAAGATTTTATCTTCAAATACAAGAACTTTTCGTGGTTTTGTTGGTTTTCAGCAAATGAACAGATTTCAGCGAGCAAGAAGTTTTTTCTTTAATCGCGTAAGATTTTATCTTAAAATACAAGAACTTTTCGTGGTTCTTGTCAATTTTTGTTGGTTTTCATCGAATGAACTTATTTCAGTCAGCTAGATCTTTCTTCTTCAAAGCAAAAAGATTTTATCTTCAAATACAAGAACTTTTCGTGGTTTTGATGGTTTTCAGCAAATGAACATATTTGGGCGAGCTGGAAGTTTTTTCCTTAATAGCGTAAGATTTTATCTTAAAATACAAGAACTTTTCGTGGTTCTTGACAATTTGTGTCGGTTTTCATCTCATCAACTTATTTCAGTCAGCTCGATCTTTCTTCTTCAAAGCAAAAAGATTTTATCTTCAAATACAAGAACTTTTCGTGGTTTTTATGGTTTTCAGCAAATGAACATTTCAGTGAGCTGGAAGTTTTTTCCTTAATAGCGTAAGATTTTATCTTAAAATACAAGAACTTTTCGTGGTTCTTGACAATTTGTGTTGGATTTCATCTAATGAACTTATTTCAGTCAGTGAGATCTTTCTTCTTCAAAGCAAAAAGATTTTATCTTCAAATACAAGAACTTTTCGTGGTTTTGATGGTTTTCAGCAAATGAACATATTTCAGCGAGCTGGGAGTTTTTTCCTGAATAGCGTAAGATTTTATCTTAAAATACAAGAACTTTTCGTGGTTCTTGTCAATTTTTGTTCGTTTTCATCTAATGAACTTATTTCAGTCAGCTAGATCTTTCTTCTTCAAAGCAAAAAGATTTTATCTTCAAATACAAGAACTTTTCGTGGATTTGTTGGTTTTCAGAAAATGAACACATTTCAGCGAGCAAGAAGTTTTTTCTTTAATAGCGTAAGATTTTATCTTAAAATACAAGAACTTTTCTTGTTTCTTGTCAATTTTTGTTTGTTTTCATCGAAAAAACTTATTTCAGTCAGCTGGATCTTTTTTCTTCAAAGCAAAAAGATTTTATCTTCAAATACAAGAACTTTTCGTGGTTTTGATGGTTTTCAGCAAATGAACATATTTCAGTGAGCTGGAAGTTTTTTCCTTAATAGCGTAAGATTTTATCTTAAAATACAAGAACTTTTCGTGGTTCGTGTCAATTTTTGTTGGTTTTCATCTAATGAACTTATTTCAGTCAGCTGGATCTTTCTTCTTCAAAGCAAAAAGATTTTATCTTCAAATACAAGAACTTTTCGTGGTTTTGTTGGTTTTCAGCAAATGAACATATTTCAGCGAGCTGGGAGTTTTTTCTTTAATAGCGTAAGATTTTATCTTAAACTACAAGAACTTTTCGTGTTTCTTGTCAATTTATGTTGGTTTTCATCTAATGAACTTATTTCAGTCAGCTGGATCTTTCTTCTTCAAAGCAAAAAGATTTTATCTTCAAATACAAGAACTTTTCGTGGTTTTGTTGGTTTTCAGCAAATGAACATATTTCAGCGAGCTGGAAGTTTTTTCCTTAATAGCGTAAGATTTTATCTTAAAATACAAGAACTTTTCGTTGTTCTTGTCAATTTTTGTTCGTTTTCATCTAATGAACTTATTTCAGTCAGCTGGATCTTTCTTCTTCAAAGCAAAAAGATTTTATCTTCAAATACAAGAACTTTTCGTGGTTTTGTTGGTTTTCAGCAAATGAACATATTTCAGCGAGCTGGAAGTTTTTTCCTTAATAGCGTAAGATTTTATCTTAAAATACAAGAACTTTTCGTGGTTCTTGTCAATTTTTGTTCGTTTTCATCGAATGAACTTATTTCAGTCAGCCAGATCTTTCTTCTTCAAAGCAAAAAGATTTTATCTTCAAATACAAGAACTTTTCGTGGTTTTGTTGGTTTTCAGCAAATGAACAGATTTCAGCGAGCAAGAAGTTTTTTCTTTAATAGCGTAAGATTTTATCTTAAAATACAAGAACTTTTCGTGGTTCTTGTCAATTTTTGTTGGTTTTCATCTAATGAACTTATTTCAGTCAGCTGGATCTTTCTTCTTCAAAGCAAAAAGATTTTATCTTCAAATACAAGAACTTTTCGTGGTTTTGTTGGTTTTCAGCAAATGAACATATTTCAGCGAGCTGGGAGTTTTTTCTTTAATAGCGTAAGATTTTATCTTAAACGACAAGAACTTTTCGTGTTTCTTGTCAATTTTTGTTGGTTTTCATCGAATCAACTTATTTCAGTCAGCTCGATCTTTCTTCTTCAAAGCAAAAAGATTTTATCTTAAAATACAAGAACTTTTCGTGGTTTTGATGGTTTTCAGCAAATAAACATATTTCAGCGAGCAGGAAGTTTTTTCCTTCATCGCGTAAGATTTTATCTTAAAATACGAGAACTTTTCGTGGTTCTTGTCAATTTTTGTTGGTTTTCATCTGATGAACTTATTTCAGTCAGTTAGATCTTTCTTCTTCAAAGCAAAAAGATTTTATCTTAAAATACAAGAACTTTTCGTGGTTTTGATGGTTTTCAGCAAATGAACATATATCAGCGAGCTGGAAGTTTTTTCCTTAATAGCGTAAGATTTTATCTTAAAATACAAGAACTTTTCGTGGTTCTTGTCAATTTTTGTTGGTTTTCATCCAATGAACTTATTTCAGTCAGCTGGATCTTTCTTCTTCAAAGTAAAACGATTTTATCTTCAAATACAAGAACTTTTCGTGGTTTTGTTGGTTTTCAGCAAATGAACAGATTTCAGCGAGCAAGAAGTTTTTTCTTTAATAGCGTAAGATTTTATCTTAAAATACAAGAACTTTTCGTGGTTCTTGTCAATTTTTGTTGGTTTTCATCTAATGAAGTTATTTCAGTCAGCTGGATCTTTCTTCTTCAAAGCAAAAAGATTTTATCTTAAAATACAAGAACTTTTCGTGGTTTTGATGGTTTTCAGCAAATGAACACATTTCAGCGAGCAAGAAGTTTTTTCTTTAATAGCGTAAGATTTTATCTTAAAATACAAGAACTTTTCTTGTTTCTTGTCAATTTTTGTTGGTTTTCATCGAAAAAACTTATTTCAGTCAGCTGGATCTTTCTTCTTCAAAGCAAAAAGATTTTATCTTCAAATACAAGAACTTTTCGTGGTTTTGATGGTTTTCAGCAAATGAACATATTTCAGTGAGCTGGAAGTTTTTTCCTTAATAGCGTAAGATTTTATCTTAAAATACAAGAACTTTTCGTGGTTCTTGACAATTTGTGTTGGATTTCATCTCATGAACTTATTTCAGTCAGTTAGATCTTTCTTCTTCAAAGCAAAAAGATTTTATCTTCAAATACAAGAACTTTTCGTGGTTTTGATGGTTTTCAGCAAATAAACATATTTCAGCGAGCTGGAAGTTTTTTCCTTAATAGAGTAAGATTTTATCTTAAAATACAAGAACTTTTCGTGGTTCTTGTCAATTTTTGTTGGTTTTCATCTAATGAACTTATTTCAGTCAGCTGGATCTTTCTTCTTCAAAGCAAAAAGATTTTATCTTCAAATACAAGAACTTTTCGTGGTTTTGTTGGTTTTCAGCAAATGAACATATTTCAGCGAGCTGGGAGTTTTTTCTTTAATAGCGTAAGATTTTATCTTAAACTACAAGAACTTTTCGTGTTTCTTGTCAATTTATGTTCGTTTTCATCTAATGAACTTATTTCAGTCAGCTGGATCTTTCTTCTTCAAAGCAAAAAGATTTTATCTTCAAATACAAGAACTTTTCGTGGTTTTGTTGGTTTTCAGCAAATGAACATATTTCAGCGAGCTGGAAGTTTTTTCCTTAATAGCGTAAGATTTTATCTTAAAATACAAGAACTTTTCGTGGTTCTTGTCAATTTTTGTTCGTTTTCATCGAATGAACTTATTTCAGTCAGCCAGATCTTTCTTCTTCAAAGCAAAAAGATTTTATCTTCAAATACAAGAACTTTTCGTGGTTTTGTTGGTTTTCAGCAAATGAACAGATTTCAGCGAGCAAGAAGTTTTTTCTTTAATAGTGTAAGATTTTATCTTAAAATACAAGAACTTTTCGTGGTTCTTGTCAATTTTTGTTGGTTTTCATCTAATGAAGTTATTTCAGTCAGCTAGATCTTTCTTCTTCAAAGCAAAAAGATTTTATCTTAAAATACAAGAACTTTTCGTGGTTTTGATGGTTTTCAGCAAATGAACATATATCAGCGAGCTGGAAGTTTTTTCCTTAATAGCGTAAGATTTTATCTTAAAATACAAGAACTTTTCGTGGTTCTTGTCAATTTTTGTTGGTTTTCATCCAATGAACTTATTTCAGTCAGCTGGATCTTTCTTCTTCAAAGTAAAACGATTTTATCTTCAAATACAAGAACTTTTCGTGGTTTTGTTGGTTTTCAGCAAATGAACATATTTCAGCAAGCTGGTAGTTTTTTCCTTAATAGCGTAAGATTTTATCTTAAAATACAAGAACTTTTCGTGGTTCTTGTCAATTTTTGTTCGTTTTCATCTAATGAACTTATTTCAGTCAGCCAGATCTTTCTTCTTCAAAGCAAAAAGATTTTATCTTCAAATACAAGAACTTTTCGTGGTTTTGTTGGTTTTCAGCAAATGAACAGATTTCAGCGAGCAAGAAGTTTTTTCTTTAATAGCGTAAGATTTTATCTTAAAATACAAGAACTTTTCGTGGTTCTTGTCAATTTTTGTTGGTTTTCATCTAATGAAGTTATTTCAGTCAGCTGGATCTTTCTTCTTCAAAGCAAAAAGATTTTATCTTAAAATACAAGAACTTTTCGTGGTTTTGATGGTTATCAGCAAATAAACATATTTCAGCGAGCTGGAAGTTTTTTCCTTAATAGCGTAAGATTTTATCTTAAAATACGAGAACTTTTCGTGGTTCTTGTCAATTTTTGTTGGTTTTCATCTAATGAACTTATTTCAGTCAGCGAGATCTTTCTTCTTCAAAGCAAAAAGATTTTATCTTCAAATACAAGAACTTTTCGTGGTTCTGTTGGTTTTCAGCAAATGAACATATTTCAGCGAGCTGGGAGTTTTTTGCTTAATAGCATAAGATTTTATCTTAAAATACAAGAACTTTTCGTGGTTCTTGTCAATTTTTGTTGGTTTTCATGTAATGAACTTATTTCAGTCAGCTGGATCTTTCTTCTTCAAAGCAAAAAGATTTTATCTTCAAATACAAGAACTTTTCGTGGTTTTGTTGGTTTTCAGCAAATGAACATATTTCAGCGAGCTGGGAGTTTTTTCCTTAATAGCGTAAGATTTTATCTTAAAATACAAGAACTTTTCGTGGTTCTTGTCAATTTTTGTTCGTTTTCATCTCATGAACTTATTTCAGTCAGCTGGATCTTTCTTCTTCAAAGCAAAAAGATTTTATCTTCAAATACAAGAACTTTTCGTGGTTTTGTTGGTTTTCAGCAAATGAACACATTTCAGCGAGCAAGAAGTTTTTTCTTTAATAGCGTAAGATTTTATCTTAAAATACAAGAACTTTTCTTGTTTCTTGTCAATTTTTGTTGGTTTTCATCGAAAAAACTTATTTCAGTCAGCTGGATCTTTCTTCTTCAAAGCAAAAAGATTTTATCTTCAAATACAAGAACATTTCGTGGTTTTGATGGTTTTCAGCAAATGAACATATTTCAGTGAGCTGGAAGTTTTTTCCTTAATAGCGTAAGATTTTATCTTAAAATACAAGAACTTTTCGTGGTTCTTGACAATTTGTGTTGGATTTCATCTCATGAACTTATTTCAGTCAGTTAGATCTTTCTTCTTCAAAGCAAAAAGATTTTATCTTCAAATACAAGAACTTTTCGTGGTTTTGATGGTTTTCAGCAAATGAACATATTTCAGCGAGCTGGACGTTTTTTCCTTAATAGAGTAAGATTTTATCTTAAAATACAAGAACTTTTCGTGGTTCTTGTCAATTTTTGTTTGTTTTCATCTAATGAACTTATTTCAGTCAGCTGGATCTTTCTTCTTCAAAGCAAAAAGATTTTATCTTCAAATACAAGAACTTTTCGTGGTTTTGTTGGTTTTCAGCAAATGAACATATTTCAGCGAGCTGGGAGTTTTTTCTTTAATAGCGTAAGATTTTATCTTAAACTACAAGAACTTTTCGTGTTTCTTGTCAATTTATGTTGGTTTTCATCTAATGAACTTATTTCAGTCAGCTGGATCTTTCTTCTTCAAAGCAAAAAGATTTTATCTTCAAATACAAGAACTTTTCGTGGTTTTGTTGGTTTTCAGCAAATGAACATATTTCAGCGAGCTGGAAGTTTTTTCCTTAATAGCGTAAGATTTTATCTTAAAATACAAGAACTTTTCGTGGTTCTTGTCAATTTTTGTTCGTTTTCATCTAATGAACTTATTTCAGTCAGCCAGATCTTTCTTCTTCAAAGCAAAAAGATTTTATCTTCAAATACAAGAACTTTTCGTGGTTTTGTTGGTTTTCAGCAAATGAACAGATTTCAGCGAGCAAGAAGTTTTTTCTTTAATAGCGTAAGATTTTATCTTAAAATACAAGAACTTTTCGTGGTTCTTGTCAATTTTTGTTGGTTTTCATCTAATGAAGTTATTTCAGTCAGCTGGATCTTTCTTCTTCAAAGCAAAAAGATTTTATCTTAAAATACAAGAACTTTTCGTGGTTTTGATGGTTATCAGCAAATAAACATATTTCAGCGAGCTGGAAGTTTTTTCCTTAATAGCGTAAGATTTTATCTTAAAATACGAGAACTTTTCGTGGTTCTTGTCAATTTTTGTTGGTTTTCATCTAATGAACTTATTTCAGTCAGCGAGATCTTTCTTCTTCAAAGCAAAAAGATTTTATCTTCAAATACAAGAACTTTTCGTGGTTCTGTTGGTTTTCAGCAAATGAACATATTTCAGCGAGCTGGGAGTTTTTTGCTTAATAGCATAAGATTTTATCTTAAAATACAAGAACTTTTCGTGGTTCTTGTCAATTTTTGTTGGTTTTCATGTAATGAACTTATTTCAGTCAGCTGGATCTTTCTTCTTCAAAGCAAAAAGATTTTATCTTCAAATACAAGAACTTTTCGTGGTTTTGTTGGTTTTCAGCAAATGAACATATTTCAGCGAGCTGGGAGTTTTTTCCTTAATAGCGTAAGATTTTATCTTAAAATACAAGAACTTTTCGTGGTTCTTGTCAATTTTTGTTCGTTTTCATCTAATGAACTTATTTCAGTCAGCTAGATCTTTCTTCTTCAAAGCAAAAAGATTTTATCTTCAAATACAAGAACTTTTCGTGGTTTTGTTGGTTTTCAGCAAATGAACACATTTCAGCGAGCAAGAAGTTTTTTCTTTAATAGCGTAAGATTTTATCTTAAAATACAAGAACTTTTCTTGTTTCTTGTCAATTTTTGTTGGTTTTCATCGAAAAAACTTATTTCAGTCAGCTGGATCTTTCTTCTTCAAAGCAAAAAGATTTTATCTTCAAATACAAGAACATTTCGTGGTTTTGATGGTTTTCAGCAAATGAACATATTTCAGTGAGCTGGAAGTTTTTTCCTTAATAGCGTAAGATTTTATCTTAAAATACAAGAACTTTTCGTGGTTCTTGACAATTTGTGTTGGATTTCATCTCATGAACTTATTTCAGTCAGTTAGACCTTTCTTCTTCAAAGCAAAAAGATTTTATCTTCAAATACAAGAACTTTTCGTGGTTTTGATGGTTTTCAGCAAATGAACATATTTCAGCGAGCTGGACGTTTTTTCCTTAATAGAGTAAGATTTTATCTTAAAATACAAGAACTTTTCGTGGTTCTTGTCAATTTTTGTTTGTTTTCATCTAATGAACTTATTTCAGTCAGCTGGATCTTTCTTCTTCAAAGCAAAAAGATTTTATCTTCAAATACAAGAACTTTTCGTGGTTTTGTTGGTTTTCAGCAAATGAACATATTTCAGCGAGCTGGGAGTTTTTTCTTTAATAGCGTAAGATTTTATCTTAAACTACAAGAACTTTTCGTGTTTCTTGTCAATTTATGTTGGTTTTCATCTAATGAACTTATTTCAGTCAGCTGGATCTTTCTTCTTCAAAGCAAAAAGATTTTATCTTCAAATACAAGAAGTTTTCGTGGTTTTGTTGGTTTTCAGCAAATGAACATATTTCAGCGAGCTGGAAGTTTTTTCCTTAATAGCGTAAGATTTTATCTTAAAATACAAGAACTTTTCGTGGTTCTTGTCAATTTTTGTTCGTTTTCATCTAATGAACTTATTTCAGTCAGCTGGATCTTTCTTCTTCAAAGCAAAAAGATTTTATCTTCAAATACAAGAACTTTTCGTGGTTTTGTTGGTTTTCAGCAAATGAACATATTTCAGCGAGCTGGAAGTTTTTTCCTTAATAGCGTAAGATTTTATCTTAAAATACAAGAACTTTTCGTGGTTCTTGTCAATTTTTGTTCGTTTTCATCTAATGAACTTATTTCAGTCAGCTGGATCTTTCTTCTTCAAAGCAAAAAGATTTTATCTTCAAATACAAGAACTTTTCGTGGTTTTGTTGGTTTTCAGCAAATGAACATATTTCAGCGAGCTGGAAGTTTTTTCCTTAATAGCGTAAGATTTTATCTTAAAATACAAGAACTTTTCGTGGTTCTTGTCAATTTTTGTTCGTTTTCATCGAATGAACTTATTTCAGTCAGCCAGATCTTTCTTCTTCAAAGCAAAAAGATTTTATCTTCAAATACAAGAACTTTTCGTGGTTTTGTTGGTTTTCAGCAAATGAACATATTTCAGCGAGCTGGGAGTTTTTTCTTTAATAGCGTAAGATTTTATCTTAAACGACAAGAACTTTTCGTGTTTCTTGTCAATTTTTGTTGGTTTTCATCGAATCAACTTATTTCAGTCAGCTCGATCTTTCTTCTTCAAAGCAAAAAGATTTTATCTTAAAATACAAGAACTTTTCGTGGTTTTGATGGTTTTCAGCAAATAAACATATTTCAGCGAGCTGGAAGTTTTTTCCTTAATAGCGTAAGATTTTATCTTAAAATACGAGAACTTTTCGTGGTTCTTGTCAATTTTTGTTGGTTTTCATCTGATGAACTTATTTCAGTCAGTTAGATCTTTCTTCTTCAAAGCAAAAAGATTTTATCTTCAAATACAAGAACTTTTCGTGGTTTTGATGGTTTTCAGCAAATGAACATATTTCAGCGAGCTGGAAGTTTTTTCCTTAATAGAGTAAGATTTTATCTTAAAATACAAGAACTTTTCGTGGTTCTTGTCAATTTTTGTTGGTTTTCATGTAATGAACTTATTTCAGTCAGCTGGATCTTTCTTCTTCAAAGCAAAAAGATTTTATCTTCAAATACAAGAACTTTTCGTGGTTTTGATGGTTTTCAGCAAATGAACATTTTTAAGCGAGCTGGGAGTTTTTTCTTTAATAGCGTAAGATTTTATCTTAAAATACAAGAACTTTTCGTGGTTCTTGTCAATTTTTGTTGGTTTTCATCTGATGAACTTATTTCAGTCAGCGAGATCTTTCTTCTTCAAAGCAAAAAGATTTTATCTTCAAATACAAGAACTTTTCGTGGTTTTGTTGGTTTTCAGCAAATGAACAGATTTCAGCGAGCAAGAAGTTTTTTCTTTAATCGCGTAAGATTTTATCTTAAAATACAAGAACTTTTCGTGGTTCTTGTCAATTTTTGTTGGTTTTCATCGAATGAACTTATTTCAGTCAGCTAGATCTTTCTTCTTCAAAGCAAAAAGATTTTATCTTCAAATACAAGAACTTTTCGTGGTTTTGATGGTTTTCAGCAAATGAACATATTTCAGCGAGCTGGAAGTTTTTTCCTTAATAGCGTAAGATTTTATCTTAAAATACAAGAACTTTTCGTGGTTCTTGTCAATTTTTGTTCGTTTTCATCTAATGAACTTATTTCAGTCAGCCAGATCTTTCTTCTTCAAAGCAAAAAGATTTTATCTTCAAATACAAGAACTTTTCGTGGTTTTGTTGGTTTTCAGCAAATGAACAGATTTCAGCGAGCAAGAAGTTTTTTCTTTAATAGCATAAGATTTTATCTTAAAATACAAGAACTTTTCGTGGTTCTTGCAATTTTTGTTGGTTTTCATCTAATGAAGTTATTTCAGTCAGCTAGATCTTTCTTCTTCAAAGCAAAAAGATTTTATCTTCAAATACAAAAACTTTTCGTGGTTTTGTTCGTTTTCAGCAAATGAACATATTTCAGCGAGCTGGATGTTTTTTCCTTAATAGCGTAAGATTTTATCTTAAAATACAAGAACTTTTCGTGGTTCTTGTCAATTTTTGTTGGTTTTCATCTAATGAACTTATTTCAGTCAGCTGGATCTTTCTTCTTCAAAGCAAAAAGATTTTATCTTCAAATACAAGAACTTTTCGTGGTTTTGTTGGTTTTCAGCAAATGAACATATTTCAGCGAGCTGGGAGTTTTTTCTTTAATAGCGTAAGATTTTATCTTAAACTACAAGAACTTTTCGTGTTTCTTGTCAATTTTTGTTGGTTTTCATCGAATCAACTTATTTCAGTCAGCTCGATCTTTCTTCTTCAAAGCAAAAAGATTTTATCTTAAAATACAAGAACTTTTCGTGGTTTTGATGGTTTTCAGCAAATAAACATATTTCAGCGAGCTGGAAGTTTTTTCCTTAATAGCGTAAGATTTTATCTTAAAATACGAGAACTTTTCGTGGTTCTTGTCAATTTTTGTTGGTTTTCATCTAATGAACTTATTTCAGTCAGCTCGATCTTTCTTCTTCAAAGCAAAAAGATTTTATCTTCAAATACAAGAACTTTTCGTGGTTCTGTTGGTTTTCAGCAAATGAACATATTTCAGCGAGCTGGGAGTTTTTTGCTTAATAGCATAAGATTTTATCTTAAAATACAAGAACTTTTCGTGGTTCTTGTCAATTTTTGTTGGTTTTCATCTAATGAACTTATTTCAGTCAGCGAGATCTTTCTTCTTCAAAGCAAAAAGATTTTATCTTCAAATACAAGAACTTTTCGAGGTTTTGTTGGTTTTCAGCAAATGAACAGATTTCAGCGAGCAAGAAGTTTTTTCCTTAATAGCGTAAGATTTTATCTTAAAATACAAGAACTTTTCGTGGTTCTTGACAATTTGTGTTGGTTTTCATCTCATGAACTTATTTCAGTCAGCTCGATCTTTCTTTTTCAAAGCAAAAAGATTTTATCTTAAAATACAAGAACTTTTTGTGGTTTTGATGGTTTTCAGCAAATGAACATATTTCAGCCAGCTGGAAGTTTTTTCCTTAATAGAGTAAGATATTATCTTAAAATACAAGAAGTTTTCGTGGTTCTGTCAATTTTTGTTGGTTTTCATCGAATCAACTTATTTCAGTCAGCTGGATCTTTCTTCTTCAAAGCAAAAAGATTTTATCTTCAAATACAAGAACTTTTCGTGGTTTTTATGGTTTTCAGCAAATGAACATATTTCAGTGAGCTGGAAGTTTTTTCCTTAATAGCGTAAGATTTTATCTTAAAATACAAGAACTTTTCGTGGTTCTTGACAATTTGTGTTGGATTTCATCTAATGAACTTATTTCAGTCAGTTAGATCTTTCTTCTTCAAAGCAAAAAGATTTTATCTTCAAATACAAGAACTTTTCGTGGTTTTGATGGTTTTCAGCAAATGAACATATTTCAGCGAGCTGGAAGTTTTTTCCTTAATAGAGTAAGATTTTATCTTAAAATACAAGAACTTTTCGTGGTTCTTGTCAATTTTTGTTGGTTTTCATGTAATGAACTTATTTCAGTCAGCTGGATCTTTCTTCTTCAAAGCAAAAAGATTTTATCTTCAAATACAAGAACTTTTCGTGGTTTTGTTGGTTTTCAGCAAATGAACATATTTCAGCGAGCTGGGAGTTTTTTCCTTAATAGCGTAAGATTTTATCTTAAAATACAAGAACTTTTCGTGGTTCTTGTCAATTTTTGTTCGTTTTCATCTAATGAACTTATTTCAGTCAGCTAGATCTTTCTTCTTCAAAGCAAAAAGATTTTATCTTCAAATACAAGAACTTTTCGTGGTTTTGTTGGTTTTCAGCAAATGAACACATTTCAGCGAGCAAGAAGTTTTTTCTTTAATAGCGTAAGATTTTATCTTAAAATACAAGAACTTTTCTTGTTTCTTGTCAATTTTTGTTGGTTTTCATCGAAAAAACTTATTTCAGTCAGCTGGATCTTTCTTCTTCAAAGCAAAAAGATTTTATCTTCAAATACAAGAACTTTTCGTGGTTTTGATGGTTTTCAGCAAATGAACATATTTCAGTGAGCTGGAAGTTTTTTCCTTAATAGCGTAAGATTTTATCTTAAAATACAAGAACTTTTCGTGGTTCTTGACAATTTGTGTTGGATTTCATCTCATGAACTTATTTCAGTCAGTTAGATCTTTCTTCTTCAAAGCAAAAAGATTTTATCTTCAAATACACGAACTTTTCGTGGTTTTGATGGTTTTCAGCAAATGAACATATTTCAGCGAGCTGGAAGTTTTTTCCTTAATAGAGTAAGATTTTATCTTAAAATACAAGAACTTTTCGTGGTTCTTGTCAATTTTTGTTGGTTTTCATCTAATGAACTTATTTCAGTCAGCTGGATCTTTCTTCTTCAAAGCAAAAAGATTTTATCTTCAAATACAAGAACTTTTCGTGGTTTTGTTGGTTTTCAGCAAATGAACATATTTCAGCGAGCTGGGAGTTTTTTCTTTGATAGCGTAAGATTTTATCTTAAACTACAAGAACTTTTCGTGTTTCTTGTCAATTTTTGTTGGTTTTCATCTAATGAACTTATTTCAGTCAGCTGGATCTTTCTTCTTCAAAGCAAAAAGATTTTATCTTCAAATACAAGAACTTTTCGTGGTTTTGTTGGTTTTCAGCAAATGAACATATTTCAGCGAGCTGGAAGTTTTTTCCTTAATAGCGTAAGTTTTTATCTTAAAATACAAGAACTTTTCGTGGTTCTTGTCAATTTTTGTTCGTTTTCATCTAATGAACTTATTTCAGTCAGCTGGATCTTTCTTCTTCAAAGCAAAAAGATTTTATCTTCAAATACAAGAACTTTTCGTGGTTTTGTTGGTTTTCAGCAAATGAACATATTTCAGCGAGCTGGAAGTTTTTTCCTTAATAGCGTAAGATTTTATCTTAAAATACAAGAACTTTTCGTGGTTCTTGTCAATTTTTGTTCGTTTTCATCTAATGAACTTATTTCAGTCAGCTGGATCTTTCTTCTTCAAAGTAAAAAGATTTTATCTTCAAATACAAGAACTTTTCGTGGTTTTGTTGGTTTTCAGCAAATGAACATATTTCAGCAAGCTGGTAGTTTTTTCCTTAATAGCGTAAGATTTTATCTTAAAATACAAGAACTTTTCGTGGTTCTTGTCAATTTTTGTTCGTTTTCATCTAATGAACTTATTTCAGTCAGCTAGATCTTTCTTCTTCAAAGCAAAAAGATTTTTATCTTCAAATACAAGAACTTTTCGTGGTTTTGATGGTTTTCAGCAAATGAACATATTTCAGTGAGCTGGAAGTTTTTTCCTTAATAGCGTAAGATTTTATCTTAAAATACAAGAACTTTTCGTGGTTCTTGACAATTTGTGTTGGATTTCATCCAATGAACTTATTTCAGTCAGCTGTATCTTTCTTCTTCAAAGCAAAAAGATTTTATCTTCAAATACAAGAACTTTTCGTGGTTTTGATGGTTTTCAGCAAATGAACATATTTCAGCGAGCTGGACGTTTTTTCCTTAATAGAGTAAGATTTTATCTTAAAATACAAGAACTTTTCGTGGTTCTTGTCAATTTTTGTTGGTTTTCATCTAATGAACTTATTTCAGTCAGCTGGATCTTTCTTCTTCAAAGCAAAAAGATTTCATCTTCAAATACAAGAACTTTTCGTGGTTTTGTTGGTTTTCAGCAAATGAACATATTTCAGCGAGCTGGAAGTTTTTTCCTTAATAGCGTAAGATTTTATCTTAAAATACAAGAACTTTTCGTGGTTCTTGTCAATTTTTGTTCGTTTTCATCTAATGAACTTATTTCAGTCAGCTAGATCTTTCTTCTTGAAAGCAAAAAGATTTCATCTTCAAATACAACAACTTTTCGTGGTTTTGTTGGTTTTCAGCAAATGAACACATTTCAGCGAGCAAGAAGTTTTTTCTTTAATAGCGTAAGATTTTATCTTAAAATACAAGAACTTTTCGTGGTTCTTGTCAATTTTTGTTCGTTTTCATCTAATGAACTTAATTCAGTCAGCGAGATCTTTCTTCTTCAAAGCAAAAAGATTTTATCTTCAAATACAAGAACTTTTCGTGGTTTTGATGGTTTTCAGCAAATGAACATATTTCAGCGAGCTGGAAGTTTTTTCCTTAATAGCGTAAGATTTTATCTTAAAATGCAAGACCTTTTCGTGGTTCTTGTCAATTTATGTTGGTTTTCATCTGATGAAGTTATTTCAGTCAGCAAGATCTTTCTTCTTCAAAGCAAAAAGATTTTATCTTAAAATACAAGAACTTTTCGTGGTTTTGATGGTTTTCAGCAAATGAACATATATCAGCGAGCTGGAAGTTTTTTCCTTCATCGCGTAAGATTTTATCTTAAAATACAACAACTTTTCGTGGTTCTTGTCAATTTTTGTTGGTTTTCATCTAATGAACTTATTTCAGTCAGCTGGATCTTTCTTCTTCAAAGCAAAAAGATTTTATCTTAAAATACAAGAACTTTTCGTGGTTTTGATGGTTTTCAGCAAATGAACATATTTCAGCAAGCTGGGAGTTTTTTCCTTAATAGCGTAAGATTTTATCTTAAAATACAAGAACTTTTCGTGGTTCTTGTCAATTTTTGTTCGTTTTCATCCAATGAACTTATTTCAGTCAGCTAGATCTTTCTTCTTCAAAGCAAAAAGATTTTATCTTCAAATACAAGAACTTTTCGTGGTTTTGTTGGTTTTCAGCAAATGAACACATTTCAGCGAGCAAGAAGTTTTTTCTTTAATAGCGTAAGATTTTATCTGAAAATACAAGAACTTTTCGTGGTTCTTGTCAATTTTTGTTGGTTTTCATCTCATGAACTTATTTCAGTCAGCTAGATCTTTCTTCTTCAAAGCAAAAAGATTTTATCTTCAAATACAAGAACTTTTCGTGGTTTTGATGGTTTTCAGCAAATGAACATATTTCAGCGAGCTGGAAGTTTTTTCCTTAATAGCGTAAGATTTTATCTTAAAATACAAGAACTTTTCGTGGTTCTTGACAATTTGTGTTGGTTTTCATCTAATGAACTTATTTCAGTCAGCTAGATCTTTCTTCTTCAAAGCAAAAAGATTTTATCTTCAAATACAAGAACTTTTCGTGGTTTTGATGGTTTTCAGCAAATGAACATTTTTAAGCGAGCTGGGAGTTTTTTCTTTAATAGCGTAAGATTTTATCTTAAAATACAAGAACTTTTCTTGTTTCTTGTCAATTTTTGTTGGTTTTCATCGAATCAACTTATTTCAGTCAGCTGGATCTTTCTTCTTCAAAGCAAAAAGATTTTATCTTCAAATACAAGAACTTTTCGTGGTTTTGATGGTTTTCAGCAAATGAACATATTTCAGCGAGCTGGAAGTTTTTTCCTTAATAGCGTAAGATTTTATCTTAAAATACAAGAACTTTTCGTGGTTCTTGTCAATTTTTGTTCGTTTTCATCTAATGAACTTATTTCAGTCAGCTGGATCTTTCTTCTTCAAAGTAAAAAGATTTTATCTTCAAATACAAGAACTTTTCGTGGTTTTGTTGGTTTTCAGCAAATGAACATATTTCAGCAAGCTGGTAGTTTTTTCCTTAATAGCGTAAGATTTTATCTTAAAATACAAGAACTTTTCGTGGTTCTTGTCAATTTTTGTTGGTTTTCATCCAATGAACTTATTTCAGTCAGCTGGATCTTTCTTCTTCAAAGTAAAACGATTTTATCTTCAAATACAAGAACTTTTCGTGGTTTTGTTGGTTTTCAGCAAATGAACATATTTCAGCAAGCTGGTAGTTTTTTCCTTAATAGCGTAAGATTTTATCTTAAAATACAAGAACTTTTCGTGGTTCTTGTCAATTTTTGTTCGTTTTCATCTAATGAACTTATTTCAGTCAGCCAGATCTTTCTTCTTCAAAGCAAAAAGATTTTATCTTCAAATACAAGAACTTTTCGTGGTTTTGTTGGTTTTCAGCAAATGAACAGATTTCAGCGAGCAAGAAGTTTTTTCTTTAATAGCATAAGATTTTATCTTAAAATACAAGAACTTTTCGTGGTTCTAGCAATTTTTGTTGGTTTTCATCTAATGAAGTTATTTCAGTCAGCTAGATCTTTCTTCTTCAAAGCAAAAAGATTTTATCTTCAAATACAAAAACTTTTCGTGGTTTTGTTCGTTTTCAGCAAATGAACATATTTCAGCGAGCTGGATGTTTTTTCCTTAATAGCGTAAGATTTTATCTTAAAATACAAGAACTTTTCGTGGTTCTTGTCAATTTTTGTTGGTTTTCATCTAATGAACTTATTTCAGTCAGCTGGATCTTTCTTCTTCAAAGCAAAAAGATTTTATCTTCAAATACAAGAACTTTTCGTGGTTTTGTTGGTTTTCAGCAAATGAACATATTTCAGCGAGCTGGGAGTTTTTTCTTTAATAGCGTAAGATTTTATCTTAAACTACAAGAACTTTTCGTGTTTCTTGTCAATTTTTGTTGGTTTTCATCGAATCAACTTATTTCAGTCAGCTCGATCTTTCTTCTTCAAAGCAAAAAGATTTTATCTTAAAATACAAGAACTTTTCGTGGTTTTGATGGTTTTCAGCAAATAAACATATTTCAGCGAGCTGGGAGTTTTTTGCTTAATAGCATAAGATTTTATCTTAAAATACAAGAACTTTTCGTGGTTCTTGTCAATTTTTGTTGGTTTTCATCTAATGAACTTATTTCAGTCAGCGAGATCTTTCTTCTTCAAAGCAAAAAGATTTTATCTTCAAATACAAGAACTTTTCGAGGTTTTGTTGGTTTTCAGCAAATGAACAGATTTCAGCGAGCAAGAAGTTTTTTCTTTAATCGCGTAAGATTTTATCTTAAAATACAAGAACTTTTCGTGGTTTTGTTGGTTTTCAGCAAATGAACAGATTTCAGCGAGCAAGAAGTTTTTTCTTTAATCGCGTAAGATTTTATCTTAAAATACAAGAACTTTTCGTGGTTCTTGTCAATTTTTGTTGGTTTTCATCGAATGAACTTATTTCAGTCAGCTAGATCTTTCTTCTTCAAAGCAAAAAGATTTTATCTTCAAATACAAGAACTTTTCGTGGTTTTGATGGTTTTCAGCAAATGAACATATTTCAGCGAGCTGGAAGTTTTTTCCTTAATAGCGTAAGATTTTATCTTAAAATACAAGAACTTTTCGTGGTTCTTGACAATTTGTGTTGGTTTTCATCTCATGAACTTATTTCAGTCAGCTCGATCTTTCTTTTTCAAAGCAAAAAGATTTTATCTTAAAATACAAGAACTTTTTGTGGTTTTGATGGTTTTCAGCAAATGAACATATTTCAGCCAGCTGGAAGTTTTTTCCTTAATAGAGTAAGATATTATCTTAAAATACAAGAAGTTTTCGTGGTTCTGTCAATTTTTGTTGGTTTTCATCGAATCAACTTATTTCAGTCAGCTGGATCTTTCTTCTTCAAAGCAAAAAGATTTTATCTTCAAATACAAGAACTTTTCGTGGTTTTTATGGTTTTCAGCAAATGAACATATTTCAGTGAGCTGGAAGTTTTTTCCTTAATAGCGTAAGATTTTATCTTAAAATACAAGAACTTTTCGTGGTTCTTGACAATTTGTGTTGGATTTCATCTAATGAACTTATTTCAGTCAGTTAGATCTTTCTTCTTCAAAGCAAAAAGATTTTATCTTCAAATACAAGAACTTTTCGTGGTTTTGATGGTTTTCAGCAAATGAACATATTTCAGCGAGCTGGAAGTTTTTTCCTTAATAGAGTAAGATTTTATCTTAAAATACAAGAACTTTTCGTGGTTCTTGTCAATTTTTGTTGGTTTTCATGTAATGAACTTATTTCAGTCAGCTGGATCTTTCTTCTTCAAAGCAAAAAGATTTTATCTTCAAATACAAGAACTTTTCGTGGTTTTGTTGGTTTTCAGCAAATGAACATATTTCAGCGAGCTGGGAGTTTTTTCCTTAATAGCGTAAGATTTTATCTTAAAATACAAGAACTTTTCGTGGTTCTTGTCAATTTTTGTTCGTTTTCATCTAATGAACTTATTTCAGTCAGCTAGATCTTTCTTCTTCAAAGCAAAAAGATTTTATCTTCAAATACAAGAACTTTTCGTGGTTTTGTTGGTTTTCAGCAAATGAACACATTTCAGCGAGCAAGAAGTTTTTTCTTTAATAGCGTAAGATTTTATCTTAAAATACAAGAACTTTTCTTGTTTCTTGTCAATTTTTGTTGGTTTTCATCGAAAAAACTTATTTCAGTCAGCTGGATCTTTCTTCTTCAAAGTAAAAAGATTTTATCTTCAAATACAAGAACTTTTCGTGGTTTTGTTGGTTTTCAGCAAATGAACATATTTCAGCAAGCTGGTAGTTTTTTCCTTAATAGCGTAAGATTTTATCTTAAAATACAAGAACTTTTCGTGGTTCTTGTCAATTTTTGTTCGTTTTCATCTAATGAACTTATTTCAGTCAGCTAGATCTTTCTTCTTCAAAGCAAAAAGATTTTTATCTTCAAATACAAGAACTTTTCGTGGTTTTGATGGTTTTCAGCAAATGAACATATTTCAGTGAGCTGGAAGTTTTTTCCTTAATAGCGTAAGATTTTATCTTAAAATACAAGAACTTTTCGTGGTTCTTGACAATTTGTGTTGGATTTCATCCAATGAACTTATTTCAGTCAGCTGTATCTTTCTTCTTCAAAGCAAAAAGATTTTATCTTCAAATACAAGAACTTTTCGTGGTTTTGATGGTTTTCAGCAAATGAACATATTTCAGCGAGCTGGACGTTTTTTCCTTAATAGAGTAAGATTTTATCTTAAAATACAAGAACTTTTCGTGGTTCTTGACAATTTGTGTTGGATTTCATCCAATGAACTTATTTCAGTCAGCTGTATCTTTCTTCTTCAAAGCAAAAAGATTTTATCTTCAAATACAAGAACTTTTCGTGGTTTTGTTGGTTTTCAGCAAATGAACATATTTCAGCGAGCTGGAAGTTTTTTCCTTAATAGCGTAAGATTTTATCTTAAAATACAAGAACTTTTCGTGGTTCTTGTCAATTTTTGTTCGTTTTCATCTAATGAACTTATTTCAGTCAGCTAGATCTTTCTTCTTGAAAGCAAAAAGATTTCATCTTCAAATACAACAACTTTTCGTGGTTTTGTTGGTTTTCAGCAAATGAACACATTTCAGCGAGCAAGAAGTTTTTTCTTTAATAGCGTAAGATTTTATCTTAAAATACAAGAACTTTTCGTGGTTCTTGTCAATTTTTGTTCGTTTTCATCTAATGAACTTAATTCAGTCAGCGAGATCTTTCTTCTTCAAAGCAAAAAGATTTTATCTTCAAATACAAGAACTTTTCGTGGTTTTGATGGTTTTCAGCAAATGAACATATTTCAGCGAGCTGGAAGTTTTTTCCTTAATAGCGTAAGATTTTATCTTAAAATGCAAGACCTTTTCGTGGTTCTTGTCAATTTATGTTGGTTTTCATCTGATGAAGTTATTTCAGTCAGCAAGATCTTTCTTCTTCAAAGCAAAAAGATTTTATCTTAAAATACAAGAACTTTTCGTGGTTTTGATGGTTTTCAGCAAATGAACATATATCAGCGAGCTGGAAGTTTTTTCCTTCATCGCGTAAGATTTTATCTTAAAATACAACAACTTTTCGTGGTTCTTGTCAATTTTTGTTGGTTTTCATCTAATGAACTTATTTCAGTCAGCTGGATCTTTCTTCTTCAAAGCAAAAAGATTTTATCTTAAAATACAAGAACTTTTCGTGGTTTTGATGGTTTTCAGCAAATGAACATATTTCAGCAAGCTGGGAGTTTTTTCCTTAATAGCGTAAGATTTTATCTTAAAATACAAGAACTTTTCGTGGTTCTTGTCAATTTTTGTTCGTTTTCATCCAATGAACTTATTTCAGTCAGCTAGATCTTTCTTCTTCAAAGCAAAAAGATTTTATCTTCAAATACAAGAACTTTTCGTGGTTTTGTTGGTTTTCAGCAAATGAACACATTTCAGCGAGCAAGAAGTTTTTTCTTTAATAGCGTAAGATTTTATCTGAAAATACAAGAACTTTTCGTGGTTCTTGTCAATTTTTGTTGGTTTTCATCTCATGAACTTATTTCAGTCAGCTAGATCTTTCTTCTTCAAAGCAAAAAGATTTTATCTTCAAATACAAGAACTTTTCGTGGTTTTGATGGTTTTCAGCAAATGAACATATTTCAGCGAGCTGGAAGTTTTTTCCTTAATAGCGTAAGATTTTATCTTAAAATACAAGAACTTTTCGTGGTTCTTGACAATTTGTGTTGGTTTTCATCTCATGAACTTATTTCAGTCAGCTAGATCTTTCTTCTTCAAAGCAAAAAGATTTTATCTTCAAATACAAGAACTTTTCGTGGTTTTGATGGTTTTCAGCAAATGAACATTTTTAAGCGAGCTGGGAGTTTTTTCTTTAATAGCGTAAGATTTTATCTTAAAATACAAGAACTTTTCTTGTTTCTTGTCAATTTTTGTTGGTTTTCATCGAATCAACTTATTTCAGTCAGCTGGATCTTTCTTCTTCAAAGCAAAAAGATTTTATCTTCAAATACAAGAACTTTTCGTGGTTTTGATGGTTTTCAGCAAATGAACATATTTCAGTGAGCTGGAAGTTTTTTCCTTAATAGCGTAAGATTTTATCTTAAAATACAATAACTTTTCGTGGTTCTCGACAATTTGTGTTGGATTTCATCTCATGAACTTATTTCAGTCAGTTAGATCTTTCTTCTTCAAAGCAAAAAGATTTTATCTTCAAATACAAGAACTTTTCGTGGTTTTGATGGTTTTCAGCAAATGAACATATTTCAGCGAGCTGGAAGTTTTTTCCTTAATAGAGTAAGATTTTATCTTAAAATACAAGAACTTTTCGTGGTTCTTGTCAATTTTTGTTGGTTTTCAACTAATGAACTTATTTCAGTCAGCTGGATCTTTCTTCTTCAAAGCAAAAAGATTTTATCTTCAAATACAAGAACTTTTCGTGGTTTTGTTGGTTTTCAGCAAATGAACAGATTTCAGCGAGCAAGAAGTTTTTTCTTTAATCGCGTAAGATTTTATCTTAAAATAAAAGAACTTTTCGTGGTTCTTGTCAATTTTTGTTGGTTTTCATCGAATGAACTTATTTCAGTCAGCTAGATCTTTCTTCTTCAAAGCAAAAAGATTTTATCTTCAAATACAAGAACTTTTCGTGGTTTTGATGGTTTTCAGCAAATGAACATATTTCAGCGAGCTGGAAGTTTTTTCCTTAATAGCGTAAGATTTTATCTTAAAATACAAGAACTTTTCGTGGTTCTTGTCAATTTTTGTTCGTTTTCATCTCATGAACTTATTTCAGTCAGCTCGATCTTTCTTCTTCAAAGCAAAAAGATTTTATCTTAAAATACAAGAACTTTTTGTGGTTTTGATGGTTTTCAGCAAATGAACATATTTCAGCCAGCTGGAAGTTTTTTCCTTAATAGAGTAAGATATTATCTTAAAATACAAGAAGTTTTCGTGGTTCTGTCAATTTTTGTTGGTTTTCATCGAATCAACTTATTTCAGTCAGCTGGATCTTTCTTCTTCAAAGCAAAAAGATTTTATCTTCAAATACAAGAACTTTTCGTGGTTTTGATGGTTTTCAGCAAATGAACATATTTCAGTGAGCTGGAAGTTTTTTCCTTAATAGCGTAAGATTTTATCTTAAAATACAAGAACTTTTCGTGGTTCTTGACAATTTGTGTTGGATTTCATCTAATGAACTTATTTCAGTCAGCTGGATCTTTCTTCTTCAAAGCAAAAAGATTTTATCTTCAAATACAAGAACTTTTCGTGGTTTTGTTGGTTTTCAGCAAATGAACACATTTCAGCGAGCAAGAAGTTTTTTCTTTAATAGCGTAAGATTTTATCTTAAAATACAAGAACTTTTCTTGTTTCTTGTCAATTTTTGTTGGTTTTCATCGAAAAAACTTATTTCAGTCAGCTGGATCTTTCTTCTTCAAAGCAAAAAGATTTTATCTTCAAATACAAGAACTTTTCGTGGTTTTGATGGTTTTCAGCAAATGAACATATTTCAGTGAGCTGGAAGTTTTTTCCTTAATAGAGTAAGATTTTATCTTAAAATACAAGAACTTTTCGTGGTTCTCGACAATTTGTGTTGGATTTCATCTCATGAACTTATTTCAGTCAGTTAGATCTTTCTTCTTCAAAGCAAAAAGATTTTATCTTCAAATACAAGAACTTTTCGTGGTTTTGATGGTTTTCAGCAAATGAACATATTTCAGCGAGCTGGAAGTTTTTTCCTTAATAGAGTAAGATTTTATCTTAAAATACAAGAACTTTTCGTGGTTCTTGTCAATTTTTGTTGGTTTTCATCTAATGAACTTATTTCAGTCAGCTGGATCTTTCTTCTTCAAAGCAAAAAGATTTTATCTTCAAATACAAGAACTTTTCGTGGTTTTGATGGTTTTCAGCAAATGAACATATTTCAGCGAGCTGGGAGTTTTTTCCTTAATAGCGTAAGATTTTATCTTAAAATACAAGAACTTTTCGTGGTTCTTGTCAATTTTTGTTCGTTTTCATCTAATGAACTTATTTCAGTCAGCTAGATCTTTCTTCTTCAAAGCAAAAAGATTTTATCTTCAAATACAAGAACTTTTCGTGGTTTTGTTGGTTTTCAGCAAATGAACACATTTCAGCGAGCAAGAAGTTTTTTCTTTAATAGCGTAAGATTTTATCTTAAAATACAAGAACTTTTCTTGTTTCTTGTCAATTTTTGTTGGTTTTCATCGAAAAAACTTATTTCAGTCAGCTGGATCTTTCTTCTTCAAAGCAAAAAGATTTTATCTTCAAATACAAGAACTTTTCGTGGTTTTGATGGTTTTCAGCAAATGAACATATTTCAGTGAGCTGGAAGTTTTTTCCTTAATAGCGTAAGATTTTATCTTAAAATACAAGAACTTTTCGTGGTTCTCGACAATTTGTGTTGGATTTCATCTCATGAACTTATTTCAGTCAGTTAGATCTTTCTTCTTCAAAGCAAAAAGATTTTATCTTCAAATACAAGAACTTTTCGTGGTTTTGATGGTTTTCAGCAAATGAACATATTTCAGCGAGCTGGAAATTTTTCCTTAATAGAGTAAGATTTTATCTTAAAATACAAGAACTTTTCGTGGTTCTTGTCAATTTTTGTTGGTTTTCATGTAATGAACTTATTTCAGTCAGCTGGATCTTTCTTCTTCAAAGCAAAAAGATTTTATCTTCAAATACAAGAACTTTTCGTGGTTTTGTTGGTTTTCAGCAAATGAACATATTTCAGCGAGCTGGAAGTTTTTTCCTTAATAGAGTAAGATTTTATCTTAAAATACAAGAACTTTTCTTGTTTCTTGTCAATTTTTGTTGGTTTTCATCGAATCAACTTATTTCAGTCAGCTGGATCTTTCTTCTTCAAAGCAAAAAGATTTTATCTTCAAATACAAGAACTTTTCGTGGTTTTGATGGTTTTCAGCAAATGAACATATTTCAGTGAGCTGGAAGTTTTTTCCTTAATAGCGTAAGATTTTATCTTAAAATACAATAACTTTTCGTGGTTCTCGACAATTTGTGTTGGATTTCATCTCATGAACTTATTTCAGTCAGTTAGATCTTTCTTCTTCAAAGCAAAAAGATTTTATCTTCAAATACAAGAACTTTTCGTGGTTTTGATGGTTTTCAGCAAATGAACATATTTCAGCGAGCTGGAAGTTTTTTCCTTAATAGAGTAAGATTTTATCTTAAAATACAAGAACTTTTCGTGGTTCTTGTCAATTTTTGTTGGTTTTCAACTAATGAACTTATTTCAGTCAGCTGGATCTTTCTTCTTCAAAGCAAAAAGATTTTATCTTCAAATACAAGAACTTTTCGTGGTTTTGTTGGTTTTCAGCAAATGAACAGATTTCAGCGAGCAAGAAGTTTTTTCTTTAATCGCGTAAGATTTTATCTTAAAATAAAAGAACTTTTCGTGGTTCTTGTCAATTTTTGTTGGTTTTCATCGAATGAACTTATTTCAGTCAGCTAGATCTTTCTTCTTCAAAGCAAAAAGATTTTATCTTCAAATACAAGAACTTTTCGTGGTTTTGATGGTTTTCAGCAAATGAACATATTTCAGCGAGCTGGAAGTTTTTTCCTTAATAGCGTAAGATTTTATCTTAAAATACAAGAACTTTTCGTGGTTCTTGTCAATTTTTGTTCGTTTTCATCTCATGAACTTATTTCAGTCAGCTCGATCTTTCTTCTTCAAAGCAAAAAGATTTTATCTTAAAATACAAGAACTTTTTGTGGTTTTGATGGTTTTCAGCAAATGAACATATTTCAGCCAGCTGGAAGTTTTTTCCTTAATAGAGTAAGATATTATCTTAAAATACAAGAAGTTTTCGTGGTTCTGTCAATTTTTGTTGGTTTTCATCGAATCAACTTATTTCAGTCAGCTGGATCTTTCTTCTTCAAAGCAAAAAGATTTTATCTTCAAATACAAGAACTTTTCGTGGTTTTGATGGTTTTCAGCAAATGAACATATTTCAGTGAGCTGGAAGTTTTTTCCTTAATAGCGTAAGATTTTATCTTAAAATACAAGAACTTTTCGTGGTTCTTGACAATTTGTGTTGGATTTCATCTAATGAACTTATTTCAGTCAGCTGGATCTTTCTTCTTCAAAGCAAAAAGATTTTATCTTCAAATACAAGAACTTTTCGTGGTTTTGTTGGTTTTCAGCAAATGAACACATTTCAGCGAGCAAGAAGTTTTTTCTTTAATAGCGTAAGATTTTATCTTAAAATACAAGAACTTTTCTTGTTTCTTGTCAATTTTTGTTGGTTTTCATCGAAAAAACTTATTTCAGTCAGCTGGATCTTTCTTCTTCAAAGCAAAAAGATTTTATCTTCAAATACAAGAACTTTTCGTGGTTTTGATGGTTTTCAGCAAATGAACATATTTCAGTGAGCTGGAAGTTTTTTCCTTAATAGAGTAAGATTTTATCTTAAAATACAAGAACTTTTCGTGGTTCTCGACAATTTGTGTTGGATTTCATCTCATGAACTTATTTCAGTCAGTTAGATCTTTCTTCTTCAAAGCAAAAAGATTTTATCTTCAAATACAAGAACTTTTCGTGGTTTTGATGGTTTTCAGCAAATGAACATATTTCAGCGAGCTGGAAGTTTTTTCCTTAATAGAGTAAGATTTTATCTTAAAATACAAGAACTTTTCGTGGTTCTTGTCAATTTTTGTTGGTTTTCATCTAATGAACTTATTTCAGTCAGCTGGATCTTTCTTCTTCAAAGCAAAAAGATTTTATCTTCAAATACAAGAACTTTTCGTGGTTTTGATGGTTTTCAGCAAATGAACATATTTCAGCGAGCTGGGAGTTTTTTCCTTAATAGCGTAAGATTTTATCTTAAAATACAAGAACTTTTCGTGGTTCTTGTCAATTTTTGTTCGTTTTCATCTAATGAACTTATTTCAGTCAGCTAGATCGTTCTTCTTCAAAGCAAAAAGATTTTATCTTCAAATACAAGAACTTTTCGTGGTTTTGTTGGTTTTCAGCAAATGAACACATTTCAGCGAGCAAGAAGTTTTTTCTTTAATAGCGTAAGATTTTATCTTAAAATACAAGAACTTTTCTTGTTTCTTGTCAATTTTTGTTGGTTTTCATCGAAAAAACTTATTTCAGTCAGCTGGATCTTTCTTCTTCAAAGCAAAAAGATTTTATCTTCAAATACAAGAACTTTTCGTGGTTTTGATGGTTTTCAGCAAATGAACATATTTCAGTGAGCTGGAAGTTTTTTCCTTAATAGCGTAAGATTTTATCTTAAAATACAAGAACTTTTCGTGGTTCTCGACAATTTGTGTTGGATTTCATCTCATGCACTTATTTCAGTCAGTTAGATCTTTCTTCTTCAAAGCAAAAAGATTTTATCTTCAAATACAAGAACTTTTCGTGGTTTTGATGGTTTTCAGCAAATGAACATATTTCAGCGAGCTGGAAGTTTTTTCCTTAATAGAGTAAGATTTTATCTTAAAATACAAGAACTTTTCGTGGTTCTTGTCAATTTTTGTTGGTTTTCATGTAATGAACTTATTTCAGTCAGCTGGATCTTTCTTCTTCAAAGCAAAAAGATTTTATCTTCAAATACAAGAACTTTTCGTGGTTTTGTTGGTTTTCAGCAAATGAACATATTTCAGCGAGCTGGAAGTTTTTTCCTTAATAGAGTAAGATTTTATCTTAAAATACAAGAACTTTTCGTGGTTCTTGTCAATTTTTGTTGGTTTTCATATAATGAACTTATTTCAGTCAGCTGGATCTTTCTTCTTCAAAGCAAAAAGATTTTATCTTCAAATACAAGAACTTTTCGTGGTTTTGATGGTTTTCAGCAAATGAACATTTTTAAGCGAGCTGGGAGTTTTTTCTTTAATAGCGTAAGATTTTATCTTAAAATACAAGAACTTTTCGTGGTTCTTGACAATTTGTGTTGGATTTCATCTCATGAACTTATTTCAGTCAGTTAGATCTTTCTTCTTCAAAGCAAAAAGATTTTATCTTCAAATACACGAACTTTTCGTGGTTTTGATGGTTTTCAGCAAATGAACATATTTCAGCGAGCTGGAAGTTTTTTCCTTAATAGCATAAGATTTTATCTTAAAATACAAGAACTTTTCGTGGTTCTTGTCAATTTTTGTTGGTTTTCATCTAATGAACTTATTTCAGTCAGCGAGATCTTTCTTCTTCAAAGCAAAAAGATTTTATCTTCAAATACAAGAACTTTTCGAGGTTTTGTTGGTTTTCAGCAAATGAACAGATTTCAGCGAGCAAGAAGTTTTTTCTTTAATCGCGTAAGATTTTATCTTAAAATACAAGAACTTTTCTTGTTTCTTGTCAATTTTTGTTGGTTTTCATCGAATGAACTTATTTCAGTCAGCTAGATCTTTCTTCTTCAAAGCAAAAAGATTTTATCTTCAAATACAAGAACTTTTCGTGGTTTTGATGGTTTTCAGCAAATGAACATATTTCAGCGAGCTGGAAGTTTTTTCCTTAATAGCGTAAGATTTTATCTTAAAATACAAGAACTTTTCGTGGTTCTTGACAATTTGTGTTGGTTTTCATCTCATGAACTTATTTCAGTCAGCTCGATCTTTCTTTTTCAAAGCAAAAAGATTTTATCTTAAAATACAAGAACTTTTTGTGGTTTTGATGGTTTTCAGCAAATGAACATATTTCAGCCAGCTGGAAGTTTTTTCCTTAATAGAGTAAGATATTATCTTAAAATACAAGAAGTTTTCGTGGTTCTGTCAATTTTTGTTGGTTTTCATCGAATCAACTTATTTCAGTCAGCTGGATCTTTCTTCTTCAAAGCAAAAAGATTTTATCTTCAAATACAAGAACTTTTCGTGGTTTTTATGGTTTTCAGCAAATGAACATATTTCAGTGAGCTGGAAGTTTTTTCCTTAATAGCGTAAGATTTTATCTTAAAATACAAGAACTTTTCGTGGTTCTTGACAATTTGTGTTGGATTTCATCTAATGAACTTATTTCAGTCAGTTAGATCTTTCTTCTTCAAAGCAAAAAGATTTTATCTTCAAATACAAGAACTTTTCGTGGTTTTGATGGTTTTCAGCAAATGAACATATTTCAGCGAGCTGGAAGTTTTTTCCTTAATAGAGTAAGATTTTATCTTAAAATACAAGAACTTTTCGTGGTTCTTGTCAATTTTTGTTGGTTTTCATGTAATGAACTTATTTCAGTCAGCTGGATCTTTCTTCTTCAAAGCAAAAAGATTTTATCTTCAAATACAAGAACTTTTCGTGGTTTTGTTGGTTTTCAGCAAATGAACATATTTCAGCGAGCTGGGAGTTTTTTCCTTAATAGCGTAAGATTTTATCTTAAAATACAAGAACTTTTCGTGGTTCTTGTCAATTTTTGTTCGTTTTCATCTAATGAACTTATTTCAGTCAGCTAGATCTTTCTTCTTCAAAGCAAAAAGATTTTATCTTCAAATACAAGAACTTTTCGTGGTTTTGTTGGTTTTCAGCAAATGAACACATTTCAGCGAGCAAGAAGTTTTTTCTTTAAGAGCGTAAGATTTTATCTTAAAATACAAGAACTTTTCTTGTTTCTTGTCAATTTTTGTTGGTTTTCATCGAAAAAACTTATTTCAGTCAGCTGGATCTTTCTTCTTCAAAGCAAAAAGATTTTATCTTCAAATACAAGAACTTTTCGTGGTTTTGATGGTTTTCAGCAAATGAACATATTTCAGTGAGCTGGAAGTTTTTTCCTTAATAGCGTAAGATTTTATCTTAAAATACAAGAACTTTTCGTGGTTCTTGACAATTTGTGTTGGATTTCATCTCATGAACTTATTTCAGTCAGTTAGATCTTTCTTCTTCAAAGCAAAAAGATTTTATCTTCAAATACACGAACTTTTCGTGGTTTTGATGGTTTTCAGCAAATGAACATATTTCAGCGAGCTGGAAGTTTTTTCCTTAATAGAGTAAGATTTTATCTTAAAATACAAGAACTTTTCGTGGTTCTTGTCAATTTTTGTTGGTTTTCATCTAATGAACTTATTTCAGTCAGCTGGATCTTTCTTCTTCAAAGCAAAAAGATTTTATCTTCAAATACAAGAACTTTTCGTGGTTTTGTTGGTTTTCAGCAAATGAACATATTTCAGCGAGCTGGGAGTTTTTTCTTTGATAGCGTAAGATTTTATCTTAAACTACAAGAACTTTTCGTGTTTCTTGTCAATTTTTGTTGGTTTTCATCTAATGAACTTATTTCAGTCAGCTGGATCTTTCTTCTTCAAAGCAAAAAGATTTTATCTTCAAATACAAGAACTTTTCGTGGTTTTGTTGGTTTTCAGCAAATGAACATATTTCAGCGAGCTGGAAGTTTTTTCCTTAATAGCGTAAGTTTTTATCTTAAAATACAAGAACTTTTCGTGGTTCTTGTCAATTTTTGTTGGTTTTCATCTAATGAACTTATTTCAGTCAGCTAGATCTTTCTTCTTCAAAGCAAAAAGATTTTATCTTCAAATACAAGAACTTTTCGTGGTTTTGATGGTTTTCAGCAAATGAACATATTTCAGTGAGCTGGAAGTTTTTTCCTTAATAGCGTAAGATTTTATCTTAAAATACAAGAACTTTTCGTGGTTCTTGACAATTTGTGTTGGATTTCATCTCATGAACTTATTTCAGTCAGTTAGATCTTTCTTCTTCAAAGCAAAAAGATTTTATCTTCAAATACACGAACTTTTCGTGGTTTTGATGGTTTTCAGCAAATGAACATATTTCAGCGAGCTGGAAGTTTTTTCCTTAATAGAGTAAGATTTTATCTTAAAATACAAGAACTTTTCGTGGTTCTTGTCAATTTTTGTTGGTTTTCATCTAATGAACTTATTTCAGTCAGCTGGATCTTTCTTCTTCAAAGCAAAAAGATTTTATCTTCAAATACAAGAACTTTTCGTGGTTTTGTTGGTTTTCAGCAAATGAACATATTTCAGCGAGCTGGGAGTTTTTTCTTTGATAGCGTAAGATTTTATCTTAAACTACATGAACTTTTCGTGTTTCTTGTCAATTTTTGTTGGTTTTCATCTAATGAACTTATTTCAGTCAGCTGGATCTTTCTTCTTCAAAGCAAAAAGATTTTATCTTCAAATACAAGAACTTTTCGTGGTTTTGTTGGTTTTCAGCAAATGAACATATTTCAGCGAGCTGGAAGTTTTTTCCTTAATAGCGTAAGTTTTTATCTTAAAATACAAGAACTTTTCGTGGTTCTTGTCAATTTTTGTTCGTTTTCATCTAATGAACTTATTTCAGTCAGCTGGATCTTTCTTCTTCAAAGCAAAAAGATTTTATCTTCAAATACAAGAACTTTTCGTGGTTTTGTTGGTTTTCAGCAAATGAACATATTTCAGCGAGCTGGAAGTTTTTTCCTTAATAGCGTAAGATTTTATCTTAAAATACAAGAACTTTTCGTGGTTCTTGTCAATTTTTGTTCGTTTTCATCTCATGAACTTATTTCAGTCAGCTGGATCTTTCTTCTTCAAAGTAAAAAGATTTTATCTTCAAATACAAGAACTTTTCGTGGTTTTGTTGGTTTTCAGCAAATGAACATATTTCAGCAAGCTGGTAGTTTTTTCCTTAATAGCGTAAGATTTTATCTTAAAATACAAGAACTTTTCGTGGTTCTTGTCAATTTTTGTTCGTTTTCATCCAATGAACTTATTTCAGTCAGCTAGATCTTTCTTCTTCAAAGCAAAAAGATTTTTATCTTCAAATACAAGAACTTTTCGTGGTTTTGATGGTTTTCAGCAAATGAACATATTTCAGTGAGCTGGAAGTTTTTTCCTTAATAGCGTAAGATTTTATCTTAAAATACAAGAACTTTTCGTGGTTCTTGACAATTTGTGTTGGATTTCATCCAATGAACTTATTTCAGTCAGCTGTATCTTTCTTCTTCAAAGCAAAAAGATTTTATCTTCAAATACAAGAACTTTTCGTGGTTTTGATGGTTTTCAGCAAATGAACATATTTCAGCGAGCTGGACGTTTTTTCCTTAATAGAGTAAGATTTTATCTTAAAATACAAGAACTTTTCGTGGTTCTTGTCAATTTTTGTTGGTTTTCATCTAATGAACTTATTTCAGTCAGCTGGATCTTTCTTCTTCAAAGCAAAAAGATTTCATCTTCAAATACAAGAACTTTTCGTGGTTTTGTTGGTTTTCAGCAAATGAACATATTTCAGCGAGCTGGAAGTTTTTTCCTTAATAGCGTAAGATTTTATCTTAAAATACAAGAACTTTTCGTGGTTCTTGTCAATTTTTGTTCGTTTTCATCTAATGAACTTATTTCAGTCAGCTAGATCTTTCTTCTTGAAAGCAAAAAGATTTCATCTTCAAATACAACAACTTTTCGTGGTTTTGTTGGTTTTCAGCAAATGAACACATTTCAGCGAGCAAGAAGTTTTTTCTTTAATAGCGTAAGATTTTATCTTAAAATACAAGAACTTTTCGTGGTTCTTGTCAATTTTTGTTCGTTTTCATCTAATGAACTTAATTCAGTCAGCGAGATCTTTCTTCTTCAAAGCAAAAAGATTTTATCTTAAAATACAAGAACTTTTCGTGGTTTTGATGGTTTTCAGCAAATGAACATATATCAGCGAGCTGGAAGTTTTTTCCTTCATCGCGTAAGATTTTATCTTAAAATACAAGAACTTTTCGTGGTTCTTGTCAATTTTTGTTGGTTTTCATCTAATGAACTTATTTCAGTCAGCTGGATCTTTCTTCTTCAAAGCAAAAAGATTTTATCTTAAAATACAAGAACTTTTCGTGGTTTTGATGGTTTTCAGCAAATGAACATATTTCAGCAAGCTGGGAGTTTTTTCCTTAATAGCGTAAGATTTTATCTTAAAATACAAGAACTTTTCGTGGTTCTTGTCAATTTTTGTTCGTTTTCATCCAATGAACTTATTTCAGTCAGCTAGATCTTTCTTCTTCAAAGCAAAAAGATTTTATCTTCAAATACAAGAACTTTTCGTGGTTTTGTTGGTTTTCAGCAAATGAACACATTTCAGCGAGCAAGAAGTTTTTTCTTTAATAGCGTAAGATTTTATCTGAAAATACAAGAACTTTTCGTGGTTCTTGTCAATTTTTGTTGGTTTTCATCTCATGAACTTATTTCAGTCAGCTAGATCTTTCTTCTTCAAAGCAAAAAGATTTTATCTTCAAATACAAGAACTTTTCGTGGTTTTGATGGTTTTCAGCAAATGAACATATTTCAGCGAGCTGGAAGTTTTTTCCTTAATAGCGTAAGATTTTATCTTAAAATACAAGAACTTTTCGTGGTTCTTGACAATTTGTGTTGGTTTTCATCTAATGAACTTATTTCAGTCAGCTAGATCTTTCTTCTTCAAAGCAAAAAGATTTTATCTTCAAATACAAGAACTTTTCGTGGTTTTGATGGTTTTCAGCAAATGAACATTTTTAAGCGAGCTGGGAGTTTTTTCTTTAATAGCGTAAGATTTTATCTTAAAATACAAGAACTTTTCTTGTTTCTTGTCAATTTTTGTTGGTTTTCATCGAATCAACTTATTTCAGTCAGCTGGATCTTTCTTCTTCAAAGCAAAAAGATTTTATCTTCAAATACAAGAACTTTTCGTGGTTTTGATGGTTTTCAGCAAATGAACATATTTCAGTGAGCTGGAAGTTTTTTCCTTAATAGCGTAAGATTTTATCTTAAAATACAATAACTTTTCGTGGTTCTCGACAATTTGTGTTGGATTTCATCTCATGAACTTATTTCAGTCAGTTAGATCTTTCTTCTTCAAAGCAAAAAGATTTTATCTTCAAATACAAGAACTTTTCGTGGTTTTGATGGTTTTCAGCAAATGAACATATTTCAGCGAGCTGGAAGTTTTTTCCTTAATAGAGTAAGATTTTATCTTAAAATACAAGAACTTTTCGTGGTTCTTGTCAATTTTTGTTGGTTTTCATCTAATGAACTTATTTCAGTCAGCTGGATCTTTCTTCTTCAAAGCAAAAAGATTTTATCTTCAAATACAAGAACTTTTCGTGGTTTTGTTGGTTTTCAGCAAATGAACAGATTTCAGCGAGCAAGAAGTTTTTTCTTTAATCGCGTAAGATTTTATCTTAAAATAAAAGAACTTTTCGTGGTTCTTGTCAATTTTTGTTGGTTTTCATCGAATGAACTTATTTCAGTCAGCTAGATCTTTCTTCTTCAAAGCAAAAAGATTTTATCTTCAAATACAAGAACTTTTCGTGGTTTTGATGGTTTTCAGCAAATGAACATATTTCAGCGAGCTGGAAGTTTTTTCCTTAATAGCGTAAGATTTTATCTTAAAATACAAGAACTTTTCGTGGTTCTTGTCAATTTTTGTTCGTTTTCATCTCATGAACTTATTTCAGTCAGCTCGATCTTTCTTCTTCAAAGCAAAAAGATTTTATCTTAAAATACAAGAACTTTTTGTGGTTTTGATGGTTTTCAGCAAATGAACATATTTCAGCCAGCTGGAAGTTTTTTCCTTAATAGAGTAAGATATTATCTTAAAATACAAGAAGTTTTCGTGGTTCTGTCAATTTTTGTTGGTTTTCATCGAATCAACTTATTTCAGTCAGCTGGATCTTTCTTCTTCAAAGCAAAAAGATTTTATCTTCAAATACAAGAACTTTTCGTGGTTTTGATGGTTTTCAGCAAATGAACATATTTCAGTGAGCTGGAAGTTTTTTCCTTAATAGCGTAAGATTTTATCTTAAAATACAAGAACTTTTCGTGGTTCTTGACAATTTGTGTTGGATTTCATCTAATGAACTTATTTCAGTCAGCTAGATCTTTCTTCTTCAAAGCAAAAAGATTTTATCTTCAAATACAAGAACTTTTCGTGGTTTTGTTGGTTTTCAGCAAATGAACACATTTCAGCGAGCAAGAAGTTTTTTCTTTAATAGCGTAAGATTTTATCTTAAAATACAAGAACTTTTCTTGTTTCTTGTCAATTTTTGTTGGTTTTCATCGAAAAAACTTATTTCAGTCAGCTGGATCTTTCTTCTTCAAAGCAAAAAGATTTTATCTTCAAATACAAGAACTTTTCGTGGTTTTGATGGTTTTCAGCAAATGAACATATTTCAGTGAGCTGGAAGTTTTTTCCTTAATAGCGTAAGATTTTATCTTAAAATACAAGAACTTTTCGTGGTTCTCGACAATTTGTGTTGGATTTCATCTCATGAACTTATTTCAGTCAGTTAGATCTTTCTTCTTCAAAGCAAAAAGATTTTATCTTCAAATACAAGAACTTTTCGTGGTTTTGATGGTTTTCAGCAAATGAACATATTTCAGCGAGCTGGAAGTTTTTTCCTTAATAGAGTAAGATTTTATCTTAAAATACAAGAACTTTTCGTGGTTCTTGTCAATTTTTGTTGGTTTTCATCTAATGAACTTATTTCAGTCAGCTGGATCTTTCTTCTTCAAAGCAAAAAGATTTTATCTTCAAATACAAGAACTTTTCGTGGTTTTGATGGTTTTCAGCAAATGAACATATTTCAGCGAGCTGGGAGTTTTTTCCTTAATAGCGTAAGATTTTATCTTAAAATACAAGAACTTTTCGTGGTTCTTGTCAATTTTTGTTCGTTTTCATCTAATGAACTTATTTCAGTCAGCTAGATCTTTCTTCTTCAAAGCAAAAAGATTTTATCTTCAAATACAAGAACTTTTCGTGGTTTTGTTGGTTTTCAGCAAATGAACACATTTCAGCGAGCAAGAAGTTTTTTCTTTAATAGCGTAAGATTTTATCTTAAAATACAAGAACTTTTCTTGTTTCTTGTCAATTTTTGTTGGTTTTCATCGAAAAAACTTATTTCAGTCAGCTGGATCTTTCTTCTTCAAAGCAAAAAGATTTTATCTTCAAATACAAGAACTTTTCGTGGTTTTGATGGTTTTCAGCAAATGAACATATTTCAGTGAGCTGGAAGTTTTTTCCTTAATAGCGTAAGATTTTATCTTAAAATACAAGAACTTTTCGTGGTTCTCGACAATTTGTGTTGGATTTCATCTCATGAACTTATTTCAGTCAGTTAGATCTTTCTTCTTCAAAGCAAAAAGATTTTATCTTCAAATACAAGAACTTTTCGTGGTTTTGATGGTTTTCAGCAAATGAACATATTTCAGCGAGCTGGAAGTTTTTTCCTTAATAGAGTAAGATTTTATCTTAAAATACAAGAACTTTTCGTGGTTCTTGTCAATTTTTGTTGGTTTTCATGTAATGAACTTATTTCAGTCAGCTGGATCTTTCTTCTTCAAAGCAAAAAGATTTTATCTTCAAATACAAGAACTTTTCGTGGTTTTGTTGGTTTTCAGCAAATGAACATATTTCAGCGAGCTGGAAGTTTTTTCCTTAATAGAGTAAGATTTTATCTTAAAATACAAGAACTTTTCGTGGTTCTTGTCAATTTTTGTTGGTTTTCATGTAATGAACTTATTTCAGTCAGCTGGATCTTTCTTCTTCAAAGCAAAAAGATTTTATCTTCAAATACAAGAACTTTTCGTGGTTTTGATGGTTTTCAGCAAATGAACATTTTTAAGCGAGCTGGGAGTTTTTTCTTTAATAGCGTAAGATTTTATCTTAAAATACAAGAACTTTTCGTGGTTCTTGACAATTTGTGTTGGATTTCATCTCATGAACTTATTTCAGTCAGTTAGATCTTTCTTCTTCAAAGCAAAAAGATTTTATCTTCAAATACACGAACTTTTCGTGGTTTTGATGGTTTTCAGCAAATGAACATATTTCAGCGAGCTGGAAGTTTTTTCCTTAATAGAGTAAGATTTTATCTTAAAATACAAGAACTTTTCGTGGTTCTTGTCAATTTTTGTTGGTTTTCATGTAATGAACTTATTTCAGTCAGCTGGATCTTTCTTCTTCAAAGCAAAAAGATTTTATCTTCAAATACAAGAACTTTTCGTGGTTTTGATGGTTTTCAGCAAATGAACATTTTTAAGCGAGCTGGGAGTTTTTTCTTTAATAGCGTAAGATTTTATCTTAAAATACAAGAACTTTTCGTGGTTCTTGTCAATTTTTGTTGGTTTTCATCTAATGAAGTTATTTCAGTCAGCAAGATCTTTCTTCTTCAAAGCAAAAAGATTTTATCTTAAAATACAAGAACTTTTCGTGGTTTTGTTGGTTTTCCGCAAATGAACATATTTCAGCAAGCTGGGAGTTTTTTCCTTAATAGCGTAAGATTTTATCTTAAAATACAAGAACTTTTCGTGGTTCTTGTCAATTTTTGTTGGTTTTCATCCAATGAACTTATTTCAGTCAGCTGGATCTTTCTTCTTCAAAGTAAAACGATTTTATCTTCAAATACAAGAACTTTTCGTGGTTTTGTTGGTTTTCAGCAAATGAACATATTTCAGCAAGCTGGTAGTTTTTTCCTTAATAGCGTAAGATTTTATCTTAAAATACAAGAACTTTTCGTGGTTCTTGTCAATTTTTGTTCGTTTTCATCTAATGAACTTATTTCAGTCAGCCAGATCTTTCTTCTTCAAAGCAAAAAGATTTTATCTTCAAATACAAGAACTTTTCGTGGTTTTGTTGGTTTTCAGCAAATGAACAGATTTCAGCGAGCTGGAAGTTTTTTCCTTAATAGCGTAAGATTTTATCTTAAAATACAAGAACTTTTCGTGGTTCTCGACAATTTGTGTTGGATTTCATCTCATGAACTTATTTCAGTCAGTTAGATCTTTCTTCTTCAAAGCAAAAAGATTTTATCTTCAAATACAAGAACTTTTCGTGGTTTTGATGGTTTTCAGCAAATGAACATATTTCAGCGAGCTGGAAGTTTTTTCCTTAATAGAGTAAGATTTTATCTTAAAATACAAGAACTTTTCGTGGTTCTTGTCAATTTTTGTTGGTTTTCATGTAATGAACTTATTTCAGTCAGCTGGATCTTTCTTCTTCAAAGCAAAAAGATTTTATCTTCAAATACAAGAACTTTTCGTGGTTTTGTTGGTTTTCAGCAAATGAACATATTTCAGCGAGCTGGAAGTTTTTTCCTTAATAGAGTAAGATTTTATCTTAAAATACAAGAACTTTTCGTGGTTCTTGTCAATTTTTGTTGGTTTTCATGTAATGAACTTATTTCAGTCAGCTGGATCTTTCTTCTTCAAAGCAAAAAGATTTTATCTTCAAATACAAGAACTTTTCGTGGTTTTGATGGTTTTCAGCAAATGAACATTTTTAAGCGAGCTGGGAGTTTTTTCTTTAATAGCGTAAGATTTTATCTTAAAATACAAGAACTTTTCGTGGTTCTTGACAATTTGTGTTGGATTTCATCTCATGAACTTATTTCAGTCAGTTAGATCTTTCTTCTTCAAAGCAAAAAGATTTTATCTTCAAATACACGAACTTTTCGTGGTTTTGATGGTTTTCAGCAAATGAACATATTTCAGCGAGCTGGAAGTTTTTTCCTTAATAGAGTAAGATTTTATCTTAAAATACAAGAACTTTTCGTGGTTCTTGTCAATTTTTGTTGGTTTTCATGTAATGAACTTATTTCAGTCAGCTGGATCTTTCTTCTTCAAAGCAAAAAGATTTTATCTTCAAATACAAGAACTTTTCGTGGTTTTGATGGTTTTCAGCAAATGAACATTTTTAAGCGAGCTGGGAGTTTTTTCTTTAATAGCGTAAGATTTTATCTTAAAATACAAGAACTTTTCGTGGTTCTTGTCAATTTTTGTTGGTTTTCATCTAATGAAGTTATTTCAGTCAGCAAGATCTTTCTTCTTCAAAGCAAAAAGATTTTATCTTAAAATACAAGAACTTTTCGTGGTTTTGTTGGTTTTCCGCAAATGAACATATTTCAGCAAGCTGGGAGTTTTTTCCTTAATAGCGTAAGATTTTATCTTAAAATACAAGAACTTTTCGTGGTTCTTGTCAATTTTTGTTGGTTTTCATCCAATGAACTTATTTCAGTCAGCTGGATCTTTCTTCTTCAAAGTAAAACGATTTTATCTTCAAATACAAGAACTTTTCGTGGTTTTGTTGGTTTTCAGCAAATGAACATATTTCAGCAAGCTGGTAGTTTTTTCCTTAATAGCGTAAGATTTTATCTTAAAATACAAGAACTTTTCGTGGTTCTTGTCAATTTTTGTTCGTTTTCATCTAATGAACTTATTTCAGTCAGCCAGATCTTTCTTCTTCAAAGCAAAAAGATTTTATCTTCAAATACAAGAACTTTTCGTGGTTTTGTTGGTTTTCAGCAAATGAACAGATTTCAGCGAGCAAGAAGTTTTTTCTTTAATAGCGTAAGATTTTATCTTAAAATACGAGAACTTTTCGTGGTTCTTGTCAATTTTTGTTGGTTTTCATCTCATGAACTTATTTCAGTCAGCTCGATCTTTCTTCTTCAAAGCAAAAAGATTTTATCTTCAAATACAAGAACTTTTCGTGGTTCTGTTGGTTTTCAGCAAATGAACATATTTCAGCGAGCTGGGAGTTTTTTGCTTAATAGCATAAGATTTTATCTTAAAATACAAGAACTTTTCGTGGTTCTTGTCAATTTTTGTTGGTTTTCATCTAATGAACTTATTTCAGTCAGCGAGATCTTTCTTCTTCAAAGCAAAAAGATTTTATCTTCAAATACAAGAACTTTTCGTGGTTTTGTTGGTTTTCAGCAAATGAACAGATTTCAGCGAGCAAGAAGTTTTTTCTTTAATCGCGTTAGATTTTATCTTAAAATACAAGAACTTTTCGTGGTTCTTGTCAATTTTTGTTGGTTTTCATCGAATGAACTTATTTCAGTCAGCTAGATCTTTCTTCTTCAAAGCAAAAAGATTTTATCTTCAAATACAAGAACTTTTCGTGGTTTTGATGGTTTTCAGCAAATGAACATATTTCAGCGAGCTGGAAGTTTTTTCCTTAATAGCGTAAGATTTTATCTTAAAATACAAGAACTTTTCGTGGTTCTTGTCAATTTTTGTTGGTTTTCATCTAATGAAGTTATTTCAGTCAGCAAGATCTTTCTTCTTCAAAGCAAAAAGATTTTATCTTAAAATACAAGAACTTTTCGTGGTTTTGATGGTTTTCAGCAAATGAACATATATCAGCGAGCTGGAAGTTTTTTCCTTAATAGCGTAAGATTTTATCTTAAAATACAAGAACTTTTCGTGGTTCTTGTCAATTTTTGTTGGTTTTCATCCAATGAACTTATTTCAGTCAGCTGGATCTTTCTTCTTCAAAGTAAAACGATTTTATCTTCAAATACAAGAACTTTTCGTGGTTTTGTTGGTTTTCAGCAAATGAACATATTTCAGCAAGCTGGTAGTTTTTTCCTTAATAGCGTAAGATTTTATCTTAAAATACAAGAACTTTTCGTGGTTCTTGTCAATTTTTGTTCGTTTTCATCTAATGAACTTATTTCAGTCAGCCAGATCTTTCTTCTTCAAAGCAAAAAGATTTTATCTTCAAATACAAGAACTTTTCGTGGTTTTGTTGGTTTTCAGCAAATGAACAGATTTCAGCGAGCAAGAAGTTTTTTCTTTAATAGCATAAGATTTTATCTTAAAATACAAGAACTTTTCGTGGTTCTTGCAATTTTTGTTGGTTTTCATCTAATGAAGTTATTTCAGTCAGCTAGATCTTTCTTCTTCAAAGCAAAAAGATTTTATCTTCAAATACAAAAACTTTTCGTGGTTTTGTTCGTTTTCAGCAAATGAACATATTTCAGCGAGCTGGATGTTTTTTCCTTAATAGCGTAAGATTTTATCTTAAAATACAAGAACTTTTCGTGGTTCTTGTCAATTTTTGTTGGTTTTCATCTAATGAACTTATTTCAGTCAGCTGGATCTTTCTTCTTCAAAGCAAAAAGATTTTATCTTCAAATACAAGAACTTTTCGTGGTTTTGTTGGTTTTCAGCAAATGAACATATTTCAGCGAGCTGGGAGTTTTTTCTTTAATAGCGTAAGATTTTATCTTAAACTACAAGAACTTTTCGTGTTTCTTGTCAATTTTTGTTGGTTTTCATCGAATCAACTTATTTCAGTCAGCTGGATCTTTCTTCTTCAAAGCAAAAAGATTTTATCTTAAAATACAAGAACTTTTCGTGGTTTTGATGGTTTTCAGCAAATAAACATATTTCAGCGAGCTGGAAGTTTTTTCCTTAATAGCGTAAGATTTTATCTTAAAATACGAGAACTTTTCGTGGTTCTTGTCAATTTTTGTTGGTTTTCATCTAATGAACTTATTTCAGTCAGCTGGATCTTTCTTCTTCAAAGCAAAAAGATTTTATCTTCAAATACAAGAACTTTTCGTGGTTCTGTTGGTTTTCAGCAAATGAACATATTTCAGCGAGCTGGGAGTTTTTTGCTTAATAGCATAAGATTTTATCTTAAAATACAAGAACTTTTCGTGGTTCTTGTCAATTTTTGTTGGTTTTCATCTAATGAACTTATTTCAGTCAGCGAGATCTTTCTTCTTCAAAGCAAAAAGATTTTATCTTCAAATACAAGAACTTTTCGAGGTTTTGTTGGTTTTCAGCAAATGAACAGATTTCAGCGAGCAAGAAGTTTTTTCTTTAATCGCGTAAGATTTTATCTTAAAATACAAGAACTTTTCGTGGTTCTTGTCAATTTTTGTTGGTTTTCATCGAATGAACTTATTTCAGTCAGCTAGATCTTTCTTCTTCAAAGCAAAAAGATTTTATCTTCAAATACAAGAACTTTTCGTGGTTTTGTTGGTTTTCAGCAAATGAACAGATTTCAGCGAGCAAGAAGTTTTTTCTTTAATCGCGTAAGATTTTATCTTAAAATACAAGAACTTTTCGTGGTTCTTGTCAATTTTTGTTGGTTTTCATCGAATGAACTTATTTCAGTCAGCTAGATCTTTCTTCTTCAAAGCAAAAAGATTTTATCTTCAAATACAAGAACTTTTCGTGGTTTTGATGGTTTTCAGCAAATGAACATATTTCAGCGAGCTGGAAGTTTTTTCCTTAATAGCGTAAGATTTTATCTTAAAACACAAGAACTTTTCGTGGTTCTTGACAATTTGTGTTGGTTTTCATCTCATGAACTTATTTCAGTCAGCTCGATCTTTCTTTTTCAAAGCAAAAAGATTTTATCTTAAAATACAAGAACTTTTTGTGGTTTTGATGGTTTTCAGCAAATGAACATATTTCAGCCAGCTGGAAGTTTTTTCCTTAATAGAGTAAGATATTATCTTAAAATACAAGAAGTTTTCGTGGTTCTGTCAATTTTTGTTGGTTTTCATCGAATCAACTTATTTCAGTCAGCTGGATCTTTCTTCTTCAAAGCAAAAAGATTTTATCTTCAAATACAAGAACTTTTCGTGGTTTTTATGGTTTTCAGCAAATGAACATATTTCAGTGAGCTGGAAGTTTTTTCCTTAATAGCGTAAGATTTTATCTTAAAATACAAGAACTTTTCGTGGTTCTTGACAATTTGTGTTGGATTTCATCTAATGAACTTATTTCAGTCAGTTAGATCTTTCTTCTTCAAAGCAAAAAGATTTTATCTTCAAATACAAGAACTTTTCGTGGTTTTGATGGTTTTCAGCAAATGAACATATTTCAGCGAGCTGGAAGTTTTTTCCTTAATAGAGTAAGATTTTATCTTAAAATACAAGAACTTTTCGTGGTTCTTGTCAATTTTTGTTGGTTTTCATGTAATGAACTTATTTCAGTCAGCTGGATCTTTCTTCTTCAAAGCAAAAAGATTTTATCTTCAAATACAAGAACTTTTCGTGGTTTTGTTGGTTTTCAGCAAATGAACATATTTCAGCGAGCTGGGAGTTTTTTCCTTAATAGCGTAAGATTTTATCTTAAAATACAAGAACTTTTCGTGGTTCTTGTCAATTTTTGTTCGTTTTCATCTAATGAACTTATTTCAGTCAGCTAGATCTTTCTTCTTCAAAGCAAAAAGATTTTATCTTCAAATACAAGAACTTTTCGTGGTTTTGTTGGTTTTCAGCAAATGAACACATTTCAGCGAGCAAGAAGTTTTTTCTTTAATAGCGTAAGATTTTATCTTAAAATACAAGAACTTTTCTTGTTTCTTGTCAATTTTTGTTGGTTTTCATCGAAAAAACTTATTTCAGTCAGCTGGATCTTTCTTCTTCAAAGCAAAAAGATTTTATCTTCAAATACAAGAACTTTTCGTGGTTTTGATGGTTTTCAGCAAATGAACATATTTCAGTGAGCTGGAAGTTTTTTCCTTAATAGCGTAAGATTTTATCTTAAAATACAAGAACTTTTCGTGGTTCTTGACAATTTGTGTTGGATTTCATCTCATGAACTTATTTCAGTCAGTTAGATCTTTCTTCTTCAAAGCAAAAAGATTTTATCTTCAAATACACGAACTTTTCGTGGTTTTGATGGTTTTCAGCAAATGAACATATTTCAGCGAGCTGGAAGTTTTTTCCTTAATAGAGTAAGATTTTATCTTAAAATACAAGAACTTTTCGTGGTTCTTGTCAATTTTTGTTGGTTTTCATGTAATGAACTTATTTCAGTCAGCTGGATCTTTCTTCTTCAAAGCAAAAAGATTTTATCTTCAAATACAAGAACTTTTCGTGGTTTTGTTGGTTTTCAGCAAATGAACATATTTCAGCGAGCTGGGAGTTTTTTCTTTGATAGCGTAAGATTTTATCTTAAACTACAAGAACTTTTCGTGTTTCTTGTCAATTTTTGTTGGTTTTCATCTAATGAACTTATTTCAGTCAGCTGGATCTTTCTTCTTCAAAGCAAAAAGATTTTATCTTCAAATACAAGAACTTTTCGTGGTTTTGTTGGTTTTCAGCAAATGAACATATTTCAGCGAGCTGGAAGTTTTTTCCTTAATAGCGTAAGTTTTTATCTTAAAATACAAGAACTTTTCGTGGTTCTTGTCAATTTTTGTTCGTTTTCATCTAATGAACTTATTTCAGTCAGCTGGATCTTTCTTCTTCAAAGCAAAAAGATTTTATCTTCAAATACAAGAACTTTTCGTGGTTTTGTTGGTTTTCAGCAAATGAACATATTTCAGCGAGCTGGAAGTTTTTTCCTTAATAGCGTAAGATTTTATCTTAAAATACAAGAACTTTTCGTGGTTCTTGTCAATTTTTGTTCGTTTTCATCTAATGAACTTATTTCAGTCAGCTGGATCTTTCTTCTTCAAAGTAAAAAGATTTTATCTTCAAATACAAGAACTTTTCGTGGTTTTGTTGGTTTTCAGCAAATGAACATATTTCAGCAAGCTGGTAGTTTTTTCCTTAATAGCGTAAGATTTTATCTTAAAATACAAGAACTTTTCGTGGTTCTTGTCAATTTTTGTTCGTTTTCATCTAATGAACTTATTTCAGTCAGCTAGATCTTTCTTCTTCAAAGCAAAAAGATTTTTATCTTCAAATACAAGAACTTTTCGTGGTTTTGATGGTTTTCAGCAAATGAACATATTTCAGTGAGCTGGAAGTTTTTTCCTTAATAGCGTAAGATTTTATCTTAAAATACAAGAACTTTTCGTGGTTCTTGACAATTTGTGTTGGATTTCATCCAATGAACTTATTTCAGTCAGCTGTATCTTTCTTCTTCAAAGCAAAAAGATTTTATCTTCAAATACAAGAACTTTTCGTGGTTTTGATGGTTTTCAGCAAATGAACATATTTCAGCGAGCTGGAAGTTTTTTCCTTAATAGAGTAAGATTTTATCTTAAAATACAAGAACTTTTCGTGGTTCTTGTCAATTTTTGTTGGTTTTCATGTAATGAACTTATTTCAGTCAGCTGGATCTTTCTTCTTCAAAGCAAAAAGATTTTATCTTCAAATACAAGAACTTTTCGTGGTTTTGATGGTTTTCAGCAAATGAACATTTTTAAGCGAGCTGGGAGTTTTTTCTTTAATAGCGTAAGATTTTATCTTAAAATACAAGAACTTTTCGTGGTTCTTGTCAATTTTTGTTGGTTTTCATCTGATGAAGTTATTTCAGTCAGCAAGATCTTTCTTCTTCAAAGCAAAAAGATTTTATCTTAAAATACAAGAACTTTTCGTGGTTTTGTTGGTTTTCCGCAAATGAACATATTTCAGCAAGCTGGGAGTTTTTTCCTTAATAGCGTAAGATTTTATCTTAAAATACAAGAACTTTTCGTGGTTCTTGACAATTTGTGTTGGATTTCATCCAATGAACTTATTTCAGTCAGCTGTATCTTTCTTCTTCAAAGCAAAAAGATTTTATCTTCAAATACAAGAACTTTTCGTGGTTTTGATGGTTTTCAGCAAATGAACATATTTCAGCGAGCTGGAAGTTTTTTCCTTAATAGAGTAAGATTTTATCTTAAAATACAAGAACTTTTCGTGGTTCTTGTCAATTTTTGTTGGTTTTCATGTAATGAACTTATTTCAGTCAGCTGGATCTTTCTTCTTCAAAGCAAAAAGATTTTATCTTCAAATACAAGAACTTTTCGTGGTTTTGATGGTTTTCAGCAAATGAACATTTTTAAGCGAGCTGGGAGTTTTTTCTTTAATAGCGTAAGATTTTATCTTAAAATACAAGAACTTTTCGTGGTTCTTGTCAATTTTTGTTGGTTTTCATCTAATGAAGTTATTTCAGTCAGCAAGATCTTTCTTCTTCAAAGCAAAAAGATTTTATCTTAAAATACAAGAACTTTTCGTGGTTTTGTTGGTTTTCCGCAAATGAACATATTTCAGCAAGCTGGGAGTTTTTTCCTTAATAGCGTAAGATTTTATCTTAAAATACAAGAACTTTTCGTGGTTCTTGTCAATTTTTGTTGGTTTTCATCCAATGAACTTATTTCAGTCAGCTGGATCTTTCTTCTTCAAAGTAAAACGATTTTATCTTCAAATACAAGAACTTTTCGTGGTTTTGTTGGTTTTCAGCAAATGAACATATTTCAGCAAGCTGGTAGTTTTTTCCTTAATAGCGTAAGATTTTATCTTAAAATACAAGAACTTTTCGTGGTTCTTGTCAATTTTTGTTCGTTTTCATCTAATGAACTTATTTCAGTCAGCCAGATCTTTCTTCTTCAAAGCAAAAAGATTTTATCTTCAAATACAAGAACTTTTCGTGGTTTTGTTGGTTTTCAGCAAATGAACAGATTTCAGCGAGCAAGAAGTTTTTTCTTTAATAGCGTAAGATTTTATCTTAAAATACGAGAACTTTTCGTGGTTCTTGTCAATTTTTGTTGGTTTTCATCTAATGAACTTATTTCAGTCAGCTCGATCTTTCTTCTTCAAAGCAAAAAGATTTTTATCTTCAAATACAAGAACTTTTCGTGGTTTTGATGGTTTTCAGCAAATGAACATATTTCAGTGAGCTGGAAGTTTTTTCCTTAATAGCGTAAGATTTTATCTTAAAATACTAGAACTTTTCGTGGTTCTTGACAATTTGTGTTGGATTTCATCCAATGAACTTATTTCAGTCAGCTGTATCTTTCTTCTTCAAAGCAAAAAGATTTTATCTTCAAATACAAGAACTTTTCGTGGTTTTGATGGTTTTCAGCAAATGAACATATTTCAGCGAGCTGGAAGTTTTTTCCTTAATAGCGTAAGATTTTATCTTAAAATACAAGAACTTTTCGTGGTTCTTGTCAATTTTTGTTGGTTTTCATGTAATGAACTTATTTCAGTCAGCTGGATCTTTCTTCTTCAAAGCAAAAAGATTTTATCTTCAAATACAAGAACTTTTCGTGGTTTTGATGGTTTTCAGCAAATGAACATTTTTAAGCGAGCTGGGAGTTTTTTCTTTAATAGCGTAAGATTTTATCTTAAAATACAAGAACTTTTCGTGGTTCTTGTCAATTTTTGTTGGTTTTCATCTAATGAAGTTATTTCAGTCAGCAAGATCTTTCTTCTTCAAAGCAAAAAGATTTTATCTTAAAATACAAGAACTTTTCGTGGTTTTGTTGGTTTTCCGCAAATGAACATATTTCAGCAAGCTGGGAGTTTTTTCCTTAATAGCGTAAGATTTTATCTTAAAATACAAGAACTTTTCGTGGTTCTTGTCAATTTTTGTTGGTTTTCATCCAATGAACTTATTTCAGTCAGCTGGATCTTTCTTCTTCAAAGTAAAACGATTTTATCTTCAAATACAAGAACTTTTCGTGGTTTTGTTGGTTTTCAGCAAATGAACATATTTCAGCAAGCTGGTAGTTTTTTCCTTAATAGCGTAAGATTTTATCTTAAAATACAAGAACTTTTCGTGGTTCTTGTCAATTTTTGTTCGTTTTCATCTAATGAACTTATTTCAGTCAGCCAGATCTTTCTTCTTCAAAGCAAAAAGATTTTATCTTCAAATACAAGAACTTTTCGTGGTTTTGTTGGTTTTCAGCAAATGAACAGATTTCAGCGAGCAAGAAGTTTTTTCTTTAATAGCGTAAGATTTTATCTTAAAATACGAGAACTTTTCGTGGTTCTTGTCAATTTTTGTTGGTTTTCATCTAATGAACTTATTTCAGTCAGCTCGATCTTTCTTCTTCAAAGCAAAAAGATTTTTATCTTCAAATACAAGAACTTTTCGTGGTTTTGATGGTTTTCAGCAAATGAACATATTTCAGTCAGCTAGATCTTTCTTCTTCAAAGCAAAAAGATTTTTATCTTCAAATACAAGAACTTTTCGTGGTTTTGATGGTTTTCAGCAAATGAACATATTTCAGTGAGCTGGAAGTTTTTTCCTTAATAGTGTAAGATTTTATCTTAAAATACAAGAACTTTTCGTGGTTCTTGTCAATTTTTGTTGGTTTTCATGTAATGAACTTATTTCAGTCAGCTGGATCTTTCTTCTTCAAAGCAAAAAGATTTTATCTTCAAATACAAGAACTTTTCGTGGTTTTGTTGGTTTTCAGCAAATGAACATATTTCAGCGAGCTGGGAGTTTTTTCTTTGATAGCGTAAGATTTTATCTTAAACTACAAGAACTTTTCGTGTTTCTTGTCAATTTTTGTTGGTTTTCATCTAATGAACTTATTTCAGTCAGCTGGATCTTTCTTCTTCAAAGCAAAAAGATTTTATCTTCAAATACAAGAACTTTTCGTGGTTTTGTTGGTTTTCAGCAAATGAACATATTTCAGCGAGCTGGAAGTTTTTTCCTTAATAGCGTAAGTTTTTATCTTAAAATACAAGAACTTTTCGTGGTTCTTGTCAATTTTTGTTCGTTTTCATCTAATGAACTTATTTCAGTCAGCTGGATCTTTCTTCTTCAAAGCAAAAAGATTTTATCTTCAAATACAAGAACTTTTCGTGGTTTTGTTGGTTTTCAGCAAATGAACATATTTCAGCGAGCTGGAAGTTTTTTCCTTAATAGCGTAAGATTTTATCTTAAAATACAAGAACTTTTCGTGGTTCTTGTCAATTTTTGTTCGTTTTCATCTAATGAACTTATTTCAGTCAGCTGGATCTTTCTTCTTCAAAGTAAAAAGATTTTATCTTCAAATACAAGAACTTTTCGTGGTTTTGTTGGTTTTCAGCAAATGAACATATTTCAGCAAGCTGGTAGTTTTTTCCTTAATAGCGTAAGATTTTATCTTAAAATACAAGAACTTTTCGTGGTTCTTGTCAATTTTTGTTCGTTTTCATCTAATGAACTTATTTCAGTCAGCTAGATCTTTCTTCTTCAAAGCAAAAAGATTTTTATCTTCAAATACAAGAACTTTTCGTGGTTTTGATGGTTTTCAGCAAATGAACATATTTCAGTGAGCTGGAAGTTTTTTCCTTAATAGCGTAAGATTTTATCTTAAAATACAAGAACTTTTCGTGGTTCTTGACAATTTGTGTTGGATTTCATCCAATGAACTTATTTCAGTCAGCTGTATCTTTCTTCTTCAAAGCAAAAAGATTTTATCTTCAAATACAAGAACTTTTCGTGGTTTTGATGGTTTTCAGCAAATGAACATATTTCAGCGAGCTGGAAGTTTTTTCCTTAATAGAGTAAGATTTTATCTTAAAATACAAGAACTTTTCGTGGTTCTTGTCAATTTTTGTTGGTTTTCATGTAATGAACTTATTTCAGTCAGCTGGATCTTTCTTCTTCAAAGCAAAAAGATTTTATCTTCAAATACAAGAACTTTTCGTGGTTTTGATGGTTTTCAGCAAATGAACATTTTTAAGCGAGCTGGGAGTTTTTTCTTTAATAGCGTAAGATTTTATCTTAAAATACAAGAACTTTTCGTGGTTCTTGTCAATTTTTGTTGGTTTTCATCTAATGAAGTTATTTCAGTCAGCAAGATCTTTCTTCTTCAAAGCAAAAAGATTTTATCTTAAAATACAAGAACTTTTCGTGGTTTTGTTGGTTTTCCGCAAATGAACATATTTCAGCAAGCTGGGAGTTTTTTCCTTAATAGCGTAAGATTTTATCTTAAAATACAAGAACTTTTCGTGGTTCTTGACAATTTGTGTTGGATTTCATCCAATGAACTTATTTCAGTCAGCTGTATCTTTCTTCTTCAAAGCAAAAAGATTTTATCTTCAAATACAAGAACTTTTCGTGGTTTTGATGGTTTTCAGCAAATGAACATATTTCAGCGAGCTGGAAGTTTTTTCCTTAATAGAGTAAGATTTTATCTTAAAATACAAGAACTTTTCGTGGTTCTTGTCAATTTTTGTTGGTTTTCATGTAATGAACTTATTTCAGTCAGCTGGATCTTTCTTCTTCAAAGCAAAAAGATTTTATCTTCAAATACAAGAACTTTTCGTGGTTTTGATGGTTTTCAGCAAATGAACATTTTTAAGCGAGCTGGGAGTTTTTTCTTTAATAGCGTAAGATTTTATCTTAAAATACAAGAACTTTTCGTGGTTCTTGTCAATTTTTGTTGGTTTTCATCTAATGAAGTTATTTCAGTCAGCAAGATCTTTCTTCTTCAAAGCAAAAAGATTTTATCTTAAAATACAAGAACTTTTCGTGGTTTTGTTGGTTTTCCGCAAATGAACATATTTCAGCAAGCTGGGAGTTTTTTCCTTAATAGCGTAAGATTTTATCTTAAAATACAAGAACTTTTCGTGGTTCTTGTCAATTTTTGTTGGTTTTCATCCAATGAACTTATTTCAGTCAGCTGGATCTTTCTTCTTCAAAGTAAAACGATTTTATCTTCAAATACAAGAACTTTTCGTGGTTTTGTTGGTTTTCAGCAAATGAACATATTTCAGCAAGCTGGTAGTTTTTTCCTTAATAGCGTAAGATTTTATCTTAAAATACAAGAACTTTTCGTGGTTCTTGTCAATTTTTGTTCGTTTTCATCTAATGAACTTATTTCAGTCAGCCAGATCTTTCTTCTTCAAAGCAAAAAGATTTTATCTTCAAATACAAGAACTTTTCGTGGTTTTGTTGGTTTTCAGCAAATGAACAGATTTCAGCGAGCAAGAAGTTTTTTCTTTAATAGCGTAAGATTTTATCTTAAAATACGAGAACTTTTCGTGGTTCTTGTCAATTTTTGTTGGTTTTCATCTAATGAACTTATTTCAGTCAGCTCGATCTTTCTTCTTCAAAGCAAAAAGATTTTTATCTTCAAATACAAGAACTTTTCGTGGTTTTGATGGTTTTCAGCAAATGAACATATTTCAGTGAGCTGGAAGTTTTTTCCTTAATAGCGTAAGATTTTATCTTAAAATACTAGAACTTTTCGTGGTTCTTGACAATTTGTGTTGGATTTCATCCAATGAACTTATTTCAGTCAGCTGTATCTTTCTTCTTCAAAGCAAAAAGATTTTATCTTCAAATACAAGAACTTTTCGTGGTTTTGATGGTTTTCAGCAAATGAACATATTTCAGCGAGCTGGAAGTTTTTTCCTTAATAGCGTAAGATTTTATCTTAAAATACAAGAACTTTTCGTGGTTCTTGTCAATTTTTGTTGGTTTTCATGTAATGAACTTATTTCAGTCAGCTGGATCTTTCTTCTTCAAAGCAAAAAGATTTTATCTTCAAATACAAGAACTTTTCGTGGTTTTGATGGTTTTCAGCAAATGAACATTTTTAAGCGAGCTGGGAGTTTTTTCTTTAATAGCGTAAGATTTTATCTTAAAATACAAGAACTTTTCGTGGTTCTTGTCAATTTTTGTTGGTTTTCATCTAATGAAGTTATTTCAGTCAGCAAGATCTTTCTTCTTCAAAGCAAAAAGATTTTATCTTAAAATACAAGAACTTTTCGTGGTTTTGTTGGTTTTCCGCAAATGAACATATTTCAGCAAGCTGGGAGTTTTTTCCTTAATAGCGTAAGATTTTATCTTAAAATACAAGAACTTTTCGTGGTTCTTGTCAATTTTTGTTGGTTTTCATCCAATGAACTTATTTCAGTCAGCTGGATCTTTCTTCTTCAAAGTAAAACGATTTTATCTTCAAATACAAGAACTTTTCGTGGTTTTGTTGGTTTTCAGCAAATGAACATATTTCAGCAAGCTGGTAGTTTTTTCCTTAATAGCGTAAGATTTTATCTTAAAATACAAGAACTTTTCGTGGTTCTTGTCAATTTTTGTTCGTTTTCATCTAATGAACTTATTTCAGTCAGCCAGATCTTTCTTCTTCAAAGCAAAAAGATTTTATCTTCAAATACAAGAACTTTTCGTGGTTTTGTTGGTTTTCAGCAAATGAACAGATTTCAGCGAGCAAGAAGTTTTTTCTTTAATAGCGTAAGATTTTATCTTAAAATACGAGAACTTTTCGTGGTTCTTGTCAATTTTTGTTGGTTTTCATCTAATGAACTTATTTCAGTCAGCTCGATCTTTCTTCTTCAAAGCAAAAAGATTTTTATCTTCAAATACAAGAACTTTTCGTGGTTTTGATGGTTTTCAGCAAATGAACATATTTCAGTGAGCTGGAAGTTTTTTCCTTAATAGCGTAAGATTTTATCTTAAAATACTAGAACTTTTCGTGGTTCTTGACAATTTGTGTTGGATTTCATCCAATGAACTTATTTCAGTCAGCTGTATCTTTCTTCTTCAAAGCAAAAAGATTTTATCTTCAAATACAAGAACTTTTCGTGGTTTTGATGGTTTTCAGCAAATGAACATATTTCAGCGAGCTGGAAGTTTTTTCCTTAATAGCGTAAGATTTTATCTTAAAATACAAGAACTTTTCGTGGTTCTTGTCAATTTTTGTTCGTTTTCATCTAATGAACTTATTTCAGTCAGCTGGATCTTTCTTCTTCAAAGTAAAAAGATTTTATCTTCAAATACAAGAACTTTTCGTGGTTTTGTTGGTTTTCAGCAAATGAACATATTTCAGCAAGCTGGTAGTTTTTTCCTTAATAGCGTAAGATTTTATCTTAAAATACAAGAACTTTTCGTGGTTCTTGTCAATTTTTGTTCGTTTTCATCTAATGAACTTATTTCAGTCAGCCAGATCTTTCTTCTTCAAAGCAAAAAGATTTTATCTTCAAATACAAGAACTTTTCGTGGTTTTGTTGGTTTTCAGCAAATGAACAGATTTCAGCGAGCAAGAAGTTTTTTCTTTAATAGCGTAAGATTTTATCTTAAAATACGAGAACTTTTCGTGGTTCTTGTCAATTTTTGTTGGTTTTCATCTAATGAACTTATTTCAGTCAGCTCGATCTTTCTTCTTCAAAGCAAAAAGATTTTTATCTTCAAATACAAGAACTTTTCGTGGTTTTGATGGTTTTCAGCAAATGAACATATTTCAGTGAGCTGGAAGTTTTTTCCTTAATAGCGTAAGATTTTATCTTAAAATACTAGAACTTTTCGTGGTTCTTGACAATTTGTGTTGGATTTCATCCAATGAACTTATTTCAGTCAGCTGTATCTTTCTTCTTCAAAGCAAAAAGATTTTATCTTCAAATACAAGAACTTTTCGTGGTTTTGATGGTTTTCAGCAAATGAACATATTTCAGCGAGCTGGAAGTTTTTTCCTTAATAGCGTAAGATTTTATCTTAAAATACAAGAACTTTTCGTGGTTCTTGTCAATTTTTGTTGGTTTTCATGTAATGAACTTATTTCAGTCAGCTGGATCTTTCTTCTTCAAAGCAAAAAGATTTTATCTTCAAATACAAGAACTTTTCGTGGTTTTGATGGTTTTCAGCAAATGAACATTTTTAAGCGAGCTGGGAGTTTTTTCTTTAATAGCGTAAGATTTTATCTTAAAATACAAGAACTTTTCGTGGTTCTTGTCAATTTTTGTTGGTTTTCATCTAATGAAGTTATTTCAGTCAGCAAGATCTTTCTTCTTCAAAGCAAAAAGATTTTATCTTAAAATACAAGAACTTTTCGTGGTTTTGTTGGTTTTCCGCAAATGAACATATTTCAGCAAGCTGGGAGTTTTTTCCTTAATAGCGTAAGATTTTATCTTAAAATACAAGAACTTTTCGTGGTTCTTGTCAATTTTTGTTGGTTTTCATCCAATGAACTTATTTCAGTCAGCTGGATCTTTCTTCTTCAAAGTAAAACGATTTTATCTTCAAATACAAGAACTTTTCGTGGTTTTGTTGGTTTTCAGCAAATGAACATATTTCAGCAAGCTGGTAGTTTTTTCCTTAATAGCGTAAGATTTTATCTTAAAATACAAGAACTTTTCGTGGTTCTTGTCAATTTTTGTTCGTTTTCATCTAATGAACTTATTTCAGTCAGCCAGATCTTTCTTCTTCAAAGCAAAAAGATTTTATCTTCAAATACAAGAACTTTTCGTGGTTTTGTTGGTTTTCAGCAAATGAACAGATTTCAGCGAGCAAGAAGTTTTTTCTTTAATAGCGTAAGATTTTATCTTAAAATACTAGAACTTTTCGTGGTTCTTGTCAATTTTTGTTGGTTTTCATCTAATGAACTTATTTCAGTCAGCTCGATCTTTCTTCTTCAAAGCAAAAAGATTTTTATCTTCAAATACAAGAACTTTTCGTGGTTTTGATGGTTTTCAGCAAATGAACATATTTCAGTGAGCTGGAAGTTTTTTCCTTAATAGCGTAAGATTTTATCTTAAAATACAAGAACTTTTCGTGGTTCTTGTCAATTTTTGTTCGTTTTCATCTAATGAACTTATTTCAGTCAGCTGGATCTTTCTTCTTCAAAGTAAAAAGATTTTATCTTCAAATACAAGAACTTTTCGTGGTTTTGTTGGTTTTCAGCAAATGAACATATTTCAGCAAGCTGGTAGTTTTTTCCTTAATAGCGTAAGATTTTATCTTAAAATACAAGAACTTTTCGTGGTTCTTGTCAATTTTTGTTCGTTTTCATCTAATGAACTTATTTCAGTCAGCTAGATCTTTCTTCTTCAAAGCAAAAAGATTTTTATCTTCAAATACAAGAACTTTTCGTGGTTTTGTTGGTTTTCAGCAAATGAACAGATTTCAGCGAGCAAGAAGTTTTTTCTTTAATAGCGTAAGATTTTATCTTAAAATACGAGAACTTTTCGTGGTTCTTGTCAATTTTTGTTGGTTTTCATCTAATGAACTTATTTCAGTCAGCTCGATCTTTCTTCTTCAAAGCAAAAAGATTTTTATCTTCAAATACAAGAACTTTTCGTGGTTTTGATGGTTTTCAGCAAATGAACATATTTCAGTGAGCTGGAAGTTTTTTCCTTAATAGCGTAAGATTTTATCTTAAAATACTAGAACTTTTCGTGGTTCTTGACAATTTGTGTTGGATTTCATCCAATGAACTTATTTCAGTCAGCTGTATCTTTCTTCTTCAAAGCAAAAAGATTTTATCTTCAAATACAAGAACTTTTCGTGGTTTTGATGGTTTTCAGCAAATGAACATATTTCAGCGAGCTGGAAGTTTTTTCCTTAATAGCGTAAGATTTTATCTTAAAATACAAGAACTTTTCGTGGTTCTTGTCAATTTTTGTTGGTTTTCATGTAATGAACTTATTTCAGTCAGCTGGATCTTTCTTCTTCAAAGCAAAAAGATTTTATCTTCAAATACAAGAACTTTTCGTGGTTTTGATGGTTTTCAGCAAATGAACATTTTTAAGCGAGCTGGGAGTTTTTTCTTTAATAGCGTAAGATTTTATCTTAAAATACAAGAACTTTTCGTGGTTCTTGTCAATTTTTGTTGGTTTTCATCTAATGAAGTTATTTCAGTCAGCAAGATCTTTCTTCTTCAAAGCAAAAAGATTTTATCTTAAAATACAAGAACTTTTCGTGGTTTTGTTGGTTTTCCGCAAATGAACATATTTCAGCAAGCTGGGAGTTTTTTCCTTAATAGCGTAAGATTTTATCTTAAAATACAAGAACTTTTCGTGGTTCTTGTCAATTTTTGTTGGTTTTCATCCAATGAACTTATTTCAGTCAGCTGGATCTTTCTTCTTCAAAGTAAAACGATTTTATCTTCAAATACAAGAACTTTTCGTGGTTTTGTTGGTTTTCAGCAAATGAACATATTTCAGCAAGCTGGTAGTTTTTTCCTTAATAGCGTAAGATTTTATCTTAAAATACAAGAACTTTTCGTGGTTCTTGTCAATTTTTGTTCGTTTTCATCTAATGAACTTATTTCAGTCAGCCAGATCTTTCTTCTTCAAAGCAAAAAGATTTTATCTTCAAATACAAGAACTTTTCGTGGTTTTGTTGGTTTTCAGCAAATGAACAGATTTCAGCGAGCAAGAAGTTTTTTCTTTAATAGCGTAAGATTTTATCTTAAAATACGAGAACTTTTCGTGGTTCTTGTCAATTTTTGTTGGTTTTCATCTAATGAACTTATTTCAGTCAGCTCGATCTTTCTTCTTCAAAGCAAAAAGATTTTTATCTTCAAATACAAGAACTTTTCGTGGTTTTGATGGTTTTCAGCAAATGAACATATTTCAGTGAGCTGGAAGTTTTTTCCTTAATAGCGTAAGATTTTATCTTAAAATACTAGAACTTTTCGTGGTTCTTGACAATTTGTGTTGGATTTCATCCAATGAACTTATTTCAGTCAGCTGTATCTTTCTTCTTCAAAGCAAAAAGATTTTATCTTCAAATACAAGAACTTTTCGTGGTTTTGATGGTTTTCAGCAAATGAACATATTTCAGCGAGCTGGAAGTTTTTTCCTTAATAGCGTAAGATTTTATCTTAAAATACAAGAACTTTTCGTGGTTCTTGTCAATTTTTGTTCGTTTTCATCTAATGAACTTATTTCAGTCAGCTGGATCTTTCTTCTTCAAAGTAAAAAGATTTTATCTTCAAATACAAGAACTTTTCGTGGTTTTGTTGGTTTTCAGCAAATGAACATATTTCAGCAAGCTGGTAGTTTTTTCCTTAATAGCGTAAGATTTTATCTTAAAATACAAGAACTTTTCGTGGTTCTTGTCAATTTTTGTTCGTTTTCATCTAATGAACTTATTTCAGTCAGCCAGATCTTTCTTCTTCAAAGCAAAAAGATTTTATCTTCAAATACAAGAACTTTTCGTGGTTTTGTTGGTTTTCAGCAAATGAACAGATTTCAGCGAGCAAGAAGTTTTTTCTTTAATAGCGTAAGATTTTATCTTAAAATACGAGAACTTTTCGTGGTTCTTGTCAATTTTTGTTGGTTTTCATCTAATGAACTTATTTCAGTCAGCTCGATCTTTCTTCTTCAAAGCAAAAAGATTTTTATCTTCAAATACAAGAACTTTTCGTGGTTTTGATGGTTTTCAGCAAATGAACATATTTCAGTGAGCTGGAAGTTTTTTCCTTAATAGCGTAAGATTTTATCTTAAAATACTAGAACTTTTCGTGGTTCTTGACAATTTGTGTTGGATTTCATCCAATGAACTTATTTCAGTCAGCTGTATCTTTCTTCTTCAAAGCAAAAAGATTTTATCTTCAAATACAAGAACTTTTCGTGGTTTTGATGGTTTTCAGCAAATGAACATATTTCAGCGAGCTGGAAGTTTTTTCCTTAATAGCGTAAGATTTTATCTTAAAATACAAGAACTTTTCGTGGTTCTTGTCAATTTTTGTTGGTTTTCATGTAATGAACTTATTTCAGTCAGCTGGATCTTTCTTCTTCAAAGCAAAAAGATTTTATCTTCAAATACAAGAACTTTTCGTGGTTTTGATGGTTTTCAGCAAATGAACATTTTTAAGCGAGCTGGGAGTTTTTTCTTTAATAGCGTAAGATTTTATCTTAAAATACAAGAACTTTTCGTGGTTCTTGTCAATTTTTGTTGGTTTTCATCTAATGAAGTTATTTCAGTCAGCAAGATCTTTCTTCTTCAAAGCAAAAAGATTTTATCTTAAAATACAAGAACTTTTCGTGGTTTTGTTGGTTTTCCGCAAATGAACATATTTCAGCAAGCTGGGAGTTTTTTCCTTAATAGCGTAAGATTTTATCTTAAAATACAAGAACTTTTCGTGGTTCTTGTCAATTTTTGTTGGTTTTCATCCAATGAACTTATTTCAGTCAGCTGGATCTTTCTTCTTCAAAGTAAAACGATTTTATCTTCAAATACAAGAACTTTTCGTGGTTTTGTTGGTTTTCAGCAAATGAACATATTTCAGCAAGCTGGTAGTTTTTTCCTTAATAGCGTAAGATTTTATCTTAAAATACAAGAACTTTTCGTGGTTCTTGTCAATTTTTGTTCGTTTTCATCTAATGAACTTATTTCAGTCAGCCAGATCTTTCTTCTTCAAAGCAAAAAGATTTTATCTTCAAATACAAGAACTTTTCGTGGTTTTGTTGGTTTTCAGCAAATGAACAGATTTCAGCGAGCAAGAAGTTTTTTCTTTAATAGCGTAAGATTTTATCTTAAAATACGAGAACTTTTCGTGGTTCTTGTCAATTTTTGTTGGTTTTCATCTAATGAACTTATTTCAGTCAGCTCGATCTTTCTTCTTCAAAGCAAAAAGATTTTTATCTTCAAATACAAGAACTTTTCGTGGTTTTGATGGTTTTCAGCAAATGAACATATTTCAGTGAGCTGGAAGTTTTTTCCTTAATAGCGTAAGATTTTATCTTAAAATACTAGAACTTTTCGTGGTTCTTGACAATTTGTGTTGGATTTCATCCAATGAACTTATTTCAGTCAGCTGTATCTTTCTTCTTCAAAGCAAAAAGATTTTATCTTCAAATACAAGAACTTTTCGTGGTTTTGATGGTTTTCAGCAAATGAACATATTTCAGCGAGCTGGAAGTTTTTTCCTTAATAGCGTAAGATTTTATCTTAAAATACAAGAACTTTTCGTGGTTCTTGTCAATTTTTGTTCGTTTTCATCTAATGAACTTATTTCAGTCAGCTGGATCTTTCTTCTTCAAAGTAAAAAGATTTTATCTTCAAATACAAGAACTTTTCGTGGTTTTGTTGGTTTTCAGCAAATGAACATATTTCAGCAAGCTGGTAGTTTTTTCCTTAATAGCGTAAGATTTTATCTTAAAATACAAGAACTTTTCGTGGTTCTTGTCAATTTTTGTTCGTTTTCATCTAATGAACTTATTTCAGTCAGCTAGATCTTTCTTCTTCAAAGCAAAAAGATTTTTATCTTCAAATACAAGAACTTTTCGTGGTTTTGATGGTTTTCAGCAAATGAACATATTTCAGTGAGCTGGAAGTTTTTTCCTTAATAGCGTAAGATTTTATCTTAAAATACAAGAACTTTTCGTGGTTCTTGACAATTTGTGTTGGATTTCATCCAATGAACTTATTTCAGTCAGCTCGATCTTTCTTCTTCAAAGCAAAAAGATTTTATCTTCAAATACAAGAACTTTTCGTGGTTTTGATGGTTTTCAGCAAATGAACATATTTCAGCGAGCTGGAAGTTTTTTCCTTAATAGAGTAAGATTTTATCTTAAAATACAAGAACTTTTCGTGGTTCTTGTCAATTTTTGTTGGTTTTCATGTAATGAACTTATTTCAGTCAGCTGGATCTTTCTTCTTCAAAGCAAAAAGATTTTATCTTCAAATACAAGAACTTTTCGTGGTTTTGATGGTTTTCAGCAAATGAACATATTTCAGCGAGCTGGAAGTTTTTTCCTTAATAGCGTAAGATTTTATCTTAAAATACAAGAACTTTTCGTGGTTCTTGTCAATTTTTGTTCGTTTTCATCTAATGAACTTATTTCAGTCAGCTGGATCTTTCTTCTTCAAAGTAAAAAGATTTTATCTTCAAATACAAGAACTTTTCGTGGTTTTGTTGGTTTTCAGCAAATGAACATATTTCAGCAAGCTGGTAGTTTTTTCCTTAATAGCGTAAGATTTTATCTTAAAATACAAGAACTTTTCGTGGTTCTTGTCAATTTTTGTTCGTTTTCATCTAATGAACTTATTTCAGTCAGCTAGATCTTTCTTCTTCAAAGCAAAAAGATTTTTATCTTCAAATACAAGAACTTTTCGTGGTTTTGATGGTTTTCAGCAAATGAACATATTTCAGTGAGCTGGAAGTTTTTTCCTTAATAGCGTAAGATTTTATCTTAAAATACAAGAACTTTTCGTGGTTCTTGACAATTTGTGTTGGATTTCATCCAATGAACTTATTTCAGTCAGCTGTATCTTTCTTCTTCAAAGCAAAAAGATTTTATCTTCAAATACAAGAACTTTTCGTGGTTTTGATGGTTTTCAGCAAATGAACATATTTCAGCGAGCTGGACGTTTTTTCCTTAATAGAGTAAGATTTTATCTTAAAATACAAGAACTTTTCGTGGTTCTTGTCAATTTTTGTTGGTTTTCATCTAATGAACTTATTTCAGTCAGCTGGATCTTTCTTCTTCAAAGCAAAAAGATTTCATCTTCAAATACAAGAACTTTTCGTGGTTTTGTTGGTTTTCAGCAAATGAACATATTTCAGCGAGCTGGAAGTTTTTTCCTTAATAGCGTAAGATTTTATCTTAAAATACAAGAACTTTTCGTGGTTCTTGTCAATTTTTGTTCGTTTTCATCTAATGAACTTATTTCAGTCAGCTAGATCTTTCTTCTTGAAAGCAAAAAGATTTCATCTTCAAATACAACAACTTTTCGTGGTTTTGTTGGTTTTCAGCAAATGAACACATTTCAGCGAGCAAGAAGTTTTTTCTTTAATAGCGTAAGATTTTATCTTAAAATACAAGAACTTTTCGTGGTTCTTGTCAATTTTTGTTGGTTTTCATCTAATGAACTTATTTCAGTCAGCTGGATCTTTCTTCTTCAAAGCAAAAAGATTTTATCTTAAAATACAAGAACTTTTCGTGGTTTTGATGGTTTTCAGCAAATGAACATATTTCAGCAAGCTGGGAGTTTTTTCCTTAATAGCGTAAGATTTTATCTTAAAATACAAGAACTTTTCGTGGTTCTTGTCAATTTTTGTTCGTTTTCATCCAATGAACTTATTTCAGTCAGCTAGATCTTTCTTCTTCAAAGCAAAAAGATTTTATCTTCAAATACAAGAACTTTTCGTGGTTTTGTTGGTTTTCAGCAAATGAACACATTTCAGCGAGCAAGAAGTTTTTTCTTTAATAGCGTAAGATTTTATCTGAAAATACAAGAACTTTTCGTGGTTCTTGTCAATTTTTGTTGGTTTTCATCTCATGAACTTATTTCAGTCAGCTAGATCTTTCTTCTTCAAAGCAAAAAGATTTTATCTTCAAATACAAGAACTTTTCGTGGTTTTGATGGTTTTCAGCAAATGAACATATTTCAGCGAGCTGGAAGTTTTTTCCTTAATAGCGTAAGATTTTATCTTAAAATACAAGAACTTTTCGTGGTTCTTGACAATTTGTGTTGGTTTTCATCTAATGAACTTATTTCAGTCAGCTAGATCTTTCTTCTTCAAAGCAAAAAGATTTTATCTTCAAATACAAGAACTTTTCGTGGTTTTGATGGTTTTCAGCAAATGAACATTTTTAAGCGAGCTGGGAGTTTTTTCTTTAATAGCGTAAGATTTTATCTTAAAATACAAGAACTTTTCTTGTTTCTTGTCAATTTTTGTTGGTTTTCATCGAATCAACTTATTTCAGTCAGCTGGATCTTTCTTCTTCAAAGCAAAAAGATTTTATCTTCAAATACAAGAACTTTTCGTGGTTTTGATGGTTTTCAGCAAATGAACATATTTCAGTGAGCTGGAAGTTTTTTCCTTAATAGCGTAAGATTTTATCTTAAAATACAATAACTTTTCGTGGTTCTCGACAATTTGTGTTGGATTTCATCTCATGAACTTATTTCAGTCAGTTAGATCTTTCTTCTTCAAAGCAAAAAGATTTTATCTTCAAATACAAGAACTTTTCGTGGTTTTGATGGTTTTCAGCAAATGAACATATTTCAGCGAGCTGGAAGTTTTTTCCTTAATAGAGTAAGATTTTATCTTAAAATACAAGAACTTTTCGTGGTTCTTGTCAATTTTTGTTGGTTTTCATCTAATGAACTTATTTCAGTCAGCTGGATCTTTCTTCTTCAAAGCAAAAAGATTTTATCTTCAAATACAAGAACTTTTCGTGGTTTTGTTGGTTTTCAGCAAATGCACAGATTTCAGCGAGCAAGAAGTTTTTTCTTTAATCGCGTAAGATTTTATCTTAAAATAAAAGAACTTTTCGTGGTTCTTGTCAATTTTTGTTGGTTTTCATCGAATGAACTTATTTCAGTCAGCTAGATCTTTCTTCTTCAAAGCAAAAAGATTTTATCTTCAAATACAAGAACTTTTCGTGGTTTTGATGGTTTTCAGCAAATGAACATATTTCAGCGAGCTGGAAGTTTTTTCCTTAATAGCGTAAGATTTTATCTTAAAATAGAAGAACTTTTCGTGGTTCTTGTCAATTTTTGTTCGTTTTCATCTCATGAACTTATTTCAGTCAGCTCGATCTTTCTTCTTCAAAGCAAAAAGATTTTATCTTAAAATACAAGAACTTTTTGTGGTTTTGATGGTTTTCAGCAAATGAACATATTTCAGCCAGCTGGAAGTTTTTTCCTTAATAGAGTAAGATATTATCTTAAAATACAAGAAGTTTTCGTGGTTCTGTCAATTTTTGTTGGTTTTCATCGAATCAACTTATTTCAGTCAGCTGGATCTTTCTTCTTCCAAGCAAAAAGATTTTATCTTCAAATACAAGAACTTTTCGTGGTTTTGATGGTTTTCAGCAAATGAACATATTTCAGTGAGCTGGAAGTTTTTTCCTTAATAGCGTAAGATTTTATCTTAAAATACAAGAACTTTTCGTGGTTCTTGACAATTTGTGTTGGATTTCATCTAATGAACTTATTTCAGTCAGCAAGATCTTTCTTCTTCAAAGCAAAAAGATTTTATCTTCAAATACAAGAACTTTTCGTGGTTTTGTTGGTTTTCAGCAAATGAACACATTTCAGCGAGCAAGAAGTTTTTTCTTTAATAGCGTAAGATTTTATCTTAAAATACAAGAACTTTTCTTGTTTCTTGTCAATTTTTGTTGGTTTTCATCGAAAAAACTTATTTCAGTCAGCTGGATCTTTCTTCTTCAAAGCAAAAAGATTTTATCTTCAAATACAAGAACTTTTCGTGGTTTTGATGGTTTTCAGCAAATGAACATATTTCAGTGAGCTGGAAGTTTTTTCCTTAATAGCGTAAGATTTTATCTTAAAATACAAGAACTTTTCGTGGTTCTCGACAATTTGTGTTGGATTTCATCTCATGAACTTATTTCAGTCAGTTAGATCTTTCTTCTTCAAAGCAAAAAGATTTTATCTTCAAATACAAGAACTTTTCGTGGTTTTGATGGTTTTCAGCAAATGAACATATTTCAGCGAGCTGGAAGTTTTTTCCTTAATAGAGTAAGATTTTATCTTAAAATACAAGAACTTTTCGTGGTTCTTGTCAATTTTTGTTGGTTTTCATCTAATGAACTTATTTCAGTCAGCTGGATCTTTCTTCTTCAAAGCAAAAAGATTTTATCTTCAAATACAAGAACTTTTCGTGGTTTTGATGGTTTTCAGCAAATGAACATATTTCAGCGAGCTGGGAGTTTTTTCCTTAATAGCGTAAGATTTTATCTTAAAATACAAGAACTTTTCGTGGTTCTTGTCAATTTTTGTTCGTTTTCATCTAATGAACTTATTTCAGTCAGCTAGATCTTTCTTCTTCAAAGCAAAAAGATTTTATCTTCAAATACAAGAACTTTTCGTGGTTTTGTTGGTTTTCAGCAAATGAACACATTTCAGCGAGCAAGAAGTTTTTTCTTTAATAGCGTAAGATTTTATCTTAAAATACAAGAACTTTTCTTGTTTCTTGTCAATTTTTGTTGGTTTTCATCGAAAAAACTTATTTCAGTCAGCTGGATCTTTCTTCTTCAAAGCAAAAAGATTTTATCTTCAAATACAAGAACTTTTCGTGGTTTTGATGGTTTTCAGCAAATGAACATATTTCAGTGAGCTGGAAGTTTTTTCCTTAATAGCGTAAGATTTTATCTTAAAATACAAGAACTTTTCGTGGTTCTCGACAATTTGTGTTGGATTTCATCTCATGAACTTATTTCAGTCAGTTAGATCTTTCTTCTTCAAAGCAAAAAGATTTTATCTTCAAATACAAGAACTTTTCGTGGTTTTGATGGTTTTCAGCAAATGAACATATTTCAGCGAGCTGGAAGTTTTTTCCTTAATAGAGTAAGATTTTATCTTAAAATACAAGAACTTTTCGTGGTTCTTGTCAATTTTTGTTGGTTTTCATCTAATGAACTTATTTCAGTCAGCTGGATCTTTCTTCTTCAAAGCAAAAAGATTTTATCTTCAAATACAAGAACTTTTCGTGGTTTTGTTGGTTTTCAGCAAATGAACATATTTCAGCGAGCTAGGAGTTTTTTCCTTAATAGCGTAAGATTTTATCTTAAAATACAAGAACTTTTCGTGGTTCTTGTCAATTTTTGTTCGTTTTCATCTAATGAACTTATTTCAGTCAGCTAGATCTTTCTTCTTCAAAGCAAAAAGATTTTATCTTCAAATACAAGAACTTTTCGTGCTTTTGTTGGTTTTCAGCGAATGAACATATTTCAGCGAGCTGGATGTTTTTTCCTTAATAGCGTAAGATTTTATCTTAAAATACAAGAACTTTTCGTGGTTCTTGTCAATTTTTGTTGGTTTTCATCTAATGAACTTATTTCAGTCAGCTGGATCTTTCTTCTTCAAAGCAAAAAGATTTTATCTTCAAATACAAGAACTTTTCGTGGTTTTGTTGGTTTTCAGCAAATGAACATATTTCAGCGAGCTGGGAGTTTTTTCTTTAATAGCGTAAGATTTTATCTTAAACTACAAGAGCTTTTCGTGTTTCTTGTCAAGTTATGTTGGTTTTCATCTAATGAACTTATTTCAGTCAGCTGGATCTTTCTTCTTCAAAGCAAAAAGATTTTATCTTCAAATACAAGAACTTTTCGTGGTTTTGTTGGTTTTCAGCAAATGAACATATTTCAGCGAGCTGGAAGTTTTTTCCTTAATAGCGTAAGATTTTATCTTAAAATACAAGAACTTTTCGTGGTTCTTGTCAATTTTTGTTCGTTTTCATCTAATGAACTTATTTCAGTCAGCTGGATCTTTCTTCTTCAAAGCAAAAAGATTTTATCTTCAAATACAAGAACTTTTCGTGGTTTTGTTGGTTTTCAGCAAATGAACATATTTCAGCGAGCTGGAAGTTTTTTCCTTAATAGCGTAAGATTTTATCTTAAAATACAAGAACTTTTCGTGGTTCTTGTCAATTTTTGTTCGTTTTCATCGAATGAACTTATTTCAGTCAGCTAGATCTTTCTTCTTCAAAGCAAAAAGATTTTATCTTCAAATACAACAACTTTTCGTGGTTTTGTTGGTTTTCAACAAATGAACACATTTCAGCGAGCAAGAAGTTTTTTCTTTAATAGCGTAAGATTTTATCTTAAAACACAAGAACTTTTCGTGGTTCTTGTCAATTTTTGTTCGTTTTCATCTAATGAACTTAATTCAGTCAGCTAGATCTTTCTTCTTCAAAGCAAAAAGATTTTATCTTCAAATACAAGAACTTTTCGTGGTTTTGATGGTTTTCAGCAAATGAACATATTTCAGCGAGCTGGAAGTTTTTTCCTTAATAGCGTAAGATTTTATCTTAAAATACAAGAACTTTTCGTGGTTCTTGTCAATTTATGTTGGTTTTCATCTAATGAAGTTATTTCAGTCAGCAAGATCTTTCTTCTTCAAAGCAAAAAGATTTTATCTTAAAATACAAGAACTTTTCGTGGTTTTGATGGTTTTCAGCAAATGAACATATATCAGTGAGCTGGAAGTTTTTTCCTTCATCGCGTAAGATTTTATCTTAAAATACAAGAACTTTTCGTGGTTCTTGTCAATTTTTGTTGGTTTTCATCTAATGAACTTATTTCAGTCAGCTGGATCTTTCTTCTTCAAAGTAAAAAGATTTTATCTTCAAATACAAGAACTTTTCGTGGTTTTGTTGGTTTTCAGCAAATGAACATATTTCAGCAAGCTGGCAGTTTTTTCCTTAATAGCGTAAGATTTTATCTTAAAATACAAGAACTTTTCGTGGTTCTTGTCAATTTATGTTGGTTTTCATCTAATGAAGTTATTTCAGTCAGCAAGATCTTTCTTCTTCAAAGCAAAAAGATTTTATCTTAAAATACAAGAACTTTTCGTGGTTTTGATGGTTTTCAGCAAATGAACATATATCAGTGAGCTGGAAGTTTTTTCCTTCATCGCGTAAGATTTTATCTTAAAATACAAGAACTTTTCGTGGTTCTTGTCAATTTTTGTTGGTTTTCATCTAATGAACTTATTTCAGTCAGCTGGATCTTTCTTCTTCAAAGTAAAAAGATTTTATCTTCAAATACAAGAACTTTTCGTGGTTTTGTTGGTTTTCAGCAAATGAACATATTTCAGCAAGCTGGCAGTTTTTTCCTTAATAGCGTAAGATTTTATCTTAAAATACAAGAACTTTTCGTGGTTCTTGTCAATTTTTGTTCGTTTTCATCTAATGAACTTATTTCAGTCAGCTAGATCTTTCTTCTTCAAAGCAAAAAGATTTTATCTTCAAATACAAGAACTTTTCGTGGTTTTGATGGTTTTCAGCAAATGAACATATTTCAGTGAGCTGGAAGTTTTTTCCTTAATAGCGTAAGATTTTATCTTAAAATACAAGAACTTTTCGTGGTTCTTGACAATTTGTGTTGGATTTCATCCAATGAACTTATTTCAGTCAGCTGTATCTTTCTTCTTCAAAGCAAAAAGATTTTATCTTCAAATACAAGAACTTTTCGTGGTTTTGATGGTTTTCAGCAAATGAACATATTTCAGCGAGCTGGACGTTTTTTCCTTAATAGAGTAAGATTTGATCTTAAAATACAAGAACTTTTCGTGGTTCTTGTCAATTTTTGTTGGTTTTCATCTGATGAACTTATTTCAGTCAGCTGGATCTTTCTTCTTCAAAGCAAAAAGATTTTATCTTCAAATACAAGAACTTTTCGTGGTTTTGTTGGTTTTCAGCAAATGAACACATTTCAGCAAGCAAGAAGTTTTTTCTTTAATAGCGTAAGATTTTATCTTAAAATACAAGAACTTTTCGTGGTTCTTGTCAATTTTTGTTCGTTTTCATCCAATGAACTTATTTCAGTCAGCAAGATCTTTCTTCTTCAAAGCAAAAAGATTTTATCTTAAAATACAAGAACTTTTCGTGGTTTTGATGGTTTTCAGCAAATGAACATATATCAGCGAGCTGGAAGTTTTTTCCTTCATCGCGTAAGATTTTATCTTAAAATACAAGAACTTTTCGTGGTTCTTGTCAATTTTTGTTGGTTTTCATCTAATGAACTTATTTCAGTCAGCTGGATCTTTCTTCTTCAAAGCAAAAAGATTTTATCTTCAAATACAAGAACTTTTCGTGGTTTTGTTGGTTTTCAGCAAATGAACATATTTCAGCAAGCTGGGAGTTTTTTCCTTAATAGCGTAAGATTTTATCTTCAAATACAAGAACTTTTCGTGGTTTTGTTGGTTTTCAGCAAATGAACACATTTCAGCGAGCAAGAAGTTTTTTCTTTAATAGCATAAGATTTTATCTGAAAATACAAGAACTTTTCGTGGTTCTTGTCAATTTTTGTTGGTTTTCATCTAATGAACTTATTTCAGTCAGCTGGATCTTTCTTCTTCAAAGCAAAAAGATTTTTATCTTCAAATACAAGAACTTTTCGTGGTTTTGTTGGTTTTCAGCAAATGAACATATTTCAGCGAGCTGGGAGTTTTTTCTTTAATAGCGTAAGATTTTATCTTAAACTACAAGAGCTTTTCGTGTTTCTTGTCAAGTTATGTTGGTTTTCATCTAATGAACTTATTTCAGTCAGCTGGATCTTTCTTCTTCAAAGCAAAAAGATTTTATCTTCAAATACAAGAACTTTTCGTGGTTTTGTTGGTTTTCAGCAAATGAACATATTTCAGCGAGCTGGAAGTTTTTTCCTTAATAGCGTAAGATTTTATCTTAAAATACAAGAACTTTTCGTGGTTCTTGTCAATTTTTGTTCGTTTTCATCTAATGAACTTATTTCAGTCAGCTGGATCTTTCTTCTTCAAAGCAAAAAGATTTTATCTTCAAATACAAGAACTTTTCGTGGTTTTGTTGGTTTTCAGCAAATGAACATATTTCAGCGAGCTGGAAGTTTTTTCCTTAATAGCGTAAGATTTTATCTTAAAATACAAGAACTTTTCGTGGTTCTTGTCAATTTTTGTTCGTTTTCATCGAATGAACTTATTTCAGTCAGCTAGATCTTTCTTCTTCAAAGCAAAAAGATTTTATCTTCAAATACAACAACTTTTCGTGGTTTTGTTGGTTTTCAACAAATGAACACATTTCAGCGAGCAAGAAGTTTTTTCTTTAATAGCGTAAGATTTTATCTTAAAACACAAGAACTTTTCGTGGTTCTTGTCAATTTTTGTTCGTTTTCATCTAATGAACTTAATTCAGTCAGCTAGATCTTTCTTCTTCAAAGCAAAAAGATTTTATCTTCAAATACAAGAACTTTTCGTGGTTTTGATGGTTTTCAGCAAATGAACATATTTCAGCGAGCTGGAAGTTTTTTCCTTAATAGCGTAAGATTTTATCTTAAAATACAAGAACTTTTCGTGGTTCTTGTCAATTTATGTTGGTTTTCATCTAATGAAGTTATTTCAGTCAGCAAGATCTTTCTTCTTCAAAGCAAAAAGATTTTATCTTAAAATACAAGAACTTTTCGTGGTTTTGATGGTTTTCAGCAAATGAACATATATCAGTGAGCTGGAAGTTTTTTCCTTCATCGCGTAAGATTTTATCTTAAAATACAAGAACTTTTCGTGGTTCTTGTCAATTTTTGTTGGTTTTCATCTAATGAACTTATTTCAGTCAGCTGGATCTTTCTTCTTCAAAGTAAAAAGATTTTATCTTCAAATACAAGAACTTTTCGTGGTTTTGTTGGTTTTCAGCAAATGAACATATTTCAGCAAGCTGGCAGTTTTTTCCTTAATAGCGTAAGATTTTATCTTAAAATACAAGAACTTTTCGTGGTTCTTGTCAATTTATGTTGGTTTTCATCTAATGAAGTTATTTCAGTCAGCAAGATCTTTCTTCTTCAAAGCAAAAAGATTTTATCTTAAAATACAAGAACTTTTCGTGGTTTTGATGGTTTTCAGCAAATGAACATATATCAGTGAGCTGGAAGTTTTTTCCTTCATCGCGTAAGATTTTATCTTAAAATACAAGAACTTTTCGTGGTTCTTGTCAATTTTTGTTGGTTTTCATCTAATGAACTTATTTCAGTCAGCTGGATCTTTCTTCTTCAAAGTAAAAAGATTTTATCTTCAAATACAAGAACTTTTCGTGGTTTTGTTGGTTTTCAGCAAATGAACATATTTCAGCAAGCTGGCAGTTTTTTCCTTAATAGCGTAAGATTTTATCTTAAAATACAAGAACTTTTCGTGGTTCTTGTCAATTTTTGTTCGTTTTCATCTAATGAACTTATTTCAGTCAGCTAGATCTTTCTTCTTCAAAGCAAAAAGATTTTATCTTCAAATACAAGAACTTTTCGTGGTTTTGATGGTTTTCAGCAAATGAACATATTTCAGTGAGCTGGAAGTTTTTTCCTTAATAGCGTAAGATTTTATCTTAAAATACAAGAACTTTTCGTGGTTCTTGACAATTTGTGTTGGATTTCATCCAATGAACTTATTTCAGTCAGCTGTATCTTTCTTCTTCAAAGCAAAAAGATTTTATCTTCAAATACAAGAACTTTTCGTGGTTTTGATGGTTTTCAGCAAATGAACATATTTCAGCGAGCTGGACGTTTTTTCCTTAATAGAGTAAGATTTGATCTTAAAATACAAGAACTTTTCGTGGTTCTTGTCAATTTTTGTTGGTTTTCATCTGATGAACTTATTTCAGTCAGCTGGATCTTTCTTCTTCAAAGCAAAAAGATTTTATCTTCAAATACAAGAACTTTTCGTGGTTTTGTTGGTTTTCAGCAAATGAACACATTTCAGCAAGCAAGAAGTTTTTTCTTTAATAGCGTAAGATTTTATCTTAAAATACAAGAACTTTTCGTGGTTCTTGTCAATTTTTGTTCGTTTTCATCCAATGAACTTATTTCAGTCAGCAAGATCTTTCTTCTTCAAAGCAAAAAGATTTTATCTTAAAATACAAGAACTTTTCGTGGTTTTGATGGTTTTCAGCAAATGAACATATATCAGCGAGCTGGAAGTTTTTTCCTTCATCGCGTAAGATTTTATCTTAAAATACAAGAACTTTTCGTGGTTCTTGTCAATTTTTGTTGGTTTTCATCTAATGAACTTATTTCAGTCAGCTGGATCTTTCTTCTTCAAAGCAAAAAGATTTTATCTTCAAATACAAGAACTTTTCGTGGTTTTGTTGGTTTTCAGCAAATGAACATATTTCAGCAAGCTGGGAGTTTTTTCCTTAATAGCGTAAGATTTTATCTTCAAATACAAGAACTTTTCGTGGTTTTGTTGGTTTTCAGCAAATGAACACATTTCAGCGAGCAAGAAGTTTTTTCTTTAATAGCATAAGATTTTATCTGAAAATACAAGAACTTTTCGTGGTTCTTGTCAATTTTTGTTGGTTTTCATCTAATGAACTTATTTCAGTCAGCTGGATCTTTCTTCTTCAAAGCAAAAAGATTTTATCTTCAAATACAAGAACTTTTCGTGGTTTTGATGGTTTTCAGCAAATGAACATATTTCAGCGAGCAAGAAGTTTTTTCTTTAATAGCGTAAGATTTTATCTGAAAATACAAGAACTTTTCGTGGTTCTTGTCAATTTTTGTTGGTTTTCATCGAATGAACTTATTTCAGTCAGCTCGATCTTTCTTCTTCAAAGCAAAAAGATTTTATCTTCAAATACAAGAACTTTTCGTGGTTTTGATGGTTTTCAGCAAATGAACATATTTCAGCGAGCTGGAAGTTTTTTCCTGAATAGCGTAAGATTTTATCTTAAAACACAAGAACTTTTCGTGGTTCTTGTCAATTTTTGTTCGTTTTCATCTAATGAACTTAATTCAGTCAGCTAGATCTTTCTTCTTCAAAGCAAAAAGATTTTATCTTCAAATACAAGAACTTTTCGTGGTTTTGATGGTTTTCAGCAAATGAACATATTTCAGCGAGCTGGAAGTTTTTTCCTTAATAGCGTAAGATTTTATCTTAAAATACAAGAACTTTTCGTGGTTCTTGTCAATTTATGTTGGTTTTCATCTAATGAAGTTATTTCAGTCAGCAAGATCTTTCTTCTTCAAAGCAAAAAGATTTTATCTTAAAATACAAGAACTTTTCGTGGTTTTGATGGTTTTCAGCAAATGAACATATATCAGTGAGCTGGAAGTTTTTTCCTTCATCGCGTAAGATTTTATCTTAAAATACAAGAACTTTTCGTGGTTCTTGTCAATTTTTGTTGGTTTTCATCTAATGAACTTATTTCAGTCAGCTGGATCTTTCTTCTTCAAAGTAAAAAGATTTTATCTTCAAATACAAGAACTTTTCGTGGTTTTGTTGGTTTTCAGCAAATGAACATATTTCAGCAAGCTGGCAGTTTTTTCCTTAATAGCGTAAGATTTTATCTTAAAATACAAGAACTTTTCGTGGTTCTTGTCAATTTATGTTGGTTTTCATCTAATGAAGTTATTTCAGTCAGCAAGATCTTTCTTCTTCAAAGCAAAAAGATTTTATCTTAAAATACAAGAACTTTTCGTGGTTTTGATGGTTTTCAGCAAATGAACATATATCAGTGAGCTGGAAGTTTTTTCCTTCATCGCGTAAGATTTTATCTTAAAATACAAGAACTTTTCGTGGTTCTTGTCAATTTTTGTTGGTTTTCATCTAATGAACTTATTTCAGTCAGCTGGATCTTTCTTCTTCAAAGTAAAAAGATTTTATCTTCAAATACAAGAACTTTTCGTGGTTTTGTTGGTTTTCAGCAAATGAACATATTTCAGCAAGCTGGCAGTTTTTTCCTTAATAGCGTAAGATTTTATCTTAAAATACAAGAACTTTTCGTGGTTCTTGTCAATTTTTGTTCGTTTTCATCTAATGAACTTATTTCAGTCAGCTAGATCTTTCTTCTTCAAAGCAAAAAGATTTTATCTTCAAATACAAGAACTTTTCGTGGTTTTGATGGTTTTCAGCAAATGAACATATTTCAGTGAGCTGGAAGTTTTTTCCTTAATAGCGTAAGATTTTATCTTAAAATACAAGAACTTTTCGTGGTTCTTGACAATTTGTGTTGGATTTCATCCAATGAACTTATTTCAGTCAGCTGTATCTTTCTTCTTCAAAGCAAAAAGATTTTATCTTCAAATACAAGAACTTTTCGTGGTTTTGATGGTTTTCAGCAAATGAACATATTTCAGCGAGCTGGACGTTTTTTCCTTAATAGAGTAAGATTTGATCTTAAAATACAAGAACTTTTCGTGGTTCTTGTCAATTTTTGTTGGTTTTCATCTGATGAACTTATTTCAGTCAGCTGGATCTTTCTTCTTCAAAGCAAAAAGATTTTATCTTCAAATACAAGAACTTTTCGTGGTTTTGTTGGTTTTCAGCAAATGAACACATTTCAGCAAGCAAGAAGTTTTTTCTTTAATAGCGTAAGATTTTATCTTAAAATACAAGAACTTTTCGTGGTTCTTGTCAATTTTTGTTCGTTTTCATCCAATGAACTTATTTCAGTCAGCAAGATCTTTCTTCTTCAAAGCAAAAAGATTTTATCTTAAAATACAAGAACTTTTCGTGGTTTTGATGGTTTTCAGCAAATGAACATATATCAGCGAGCTGGAAGTTTTTTCCTTCATCGCGTAAGATTTTATCTTAAAATACAAGAACTTTTCGTGGTTCTTGTCAATTTTTGTTGGTTTTCATCTAATGAACTTATTTCAGTCAGCTGGATCTTTCTTCTTCAAAGCAAAAAGATTTTATCTTCAAATACAAGAACTTTTCGTGGTTTTGTTGGTTTTCAGCAAATGAACATATTTCAGCAAGCTGGGAGTTTTTTCCTTAATAGCGTAAGATTTTATCTTCAAATACAAGAACTTTTCGTGGTTTTGTTGGTTTTCAGCAAATGAACACATTTCAGCGAGCAAGAAGTTTTTTCTTTAATAGCATAAGATTTTATCTGAAAATACAAGAACTTTTCGTGGTTCTTGTCAATTTTTGTTGGTTTTCATCTAATGAACTTATTTCAGTCAGCTGGATCTTTCTTCTTCAAAGCAAAAAGATTTTATCTTCAAATACAAGAACTTTTCGTGGTTTTGATGGTTTTCAGCAAATGAACATATTTCAGCGAGCAAGAAGTTTTTTCTTTAATAGCGTAAGATTTTATCTGAAAATACAAGAACTTTTCGTGGTTCTTGTCAATTTTTGTTGGTTTTCATCGAATGAACTTATTTCAGTCAGCTCGATCTTTCTTCTTCAAAGCAAAAAGATTTTATCTTCAAATACAAGAACTTTTCGTGGTTTTGATGGTTTTCAGCAAATGAACATATTTCAGCGAGCTGGAAGTTTTTTCCTGAATAGCGTAAGATTTTATCTTAAAATACAAGAACTTTTCGTGGTTCTTAACAATTTGTGTTGGTTTTCATCTAATGAACTTATTTCAGTCAGCTGGATCTTTCTTCTTCAAAGCAAAAAGATTTTATCTTCAAACACAAGAACTTTTCGTGGTTTTGTTGGTTTTCAGCAAATGAACATATTTCAGCGAGCTGGGAGTTTTTTCTTTAATAGCATAAGATTTTATCTTAAAATACAAGAACTTTTCGTGGTTCTTGTCAATTTTTGTTGGTTTTCATCTCATGAAGTTATTTCAGTCAGCTAGATCTTTCTTCTTCAAAGCAAAAAGATTTTATCTTCAAATACAAGAACTTTTCGTGGTTTTGATGGTTTTCAGCAAATGAACATATTTCAGCCAGCTGGAAGTTTTTTCCTTAATAGAGTAAGATATTATCTTAAAATGCAAGAAGTTTTCGTGGTTCTGTCAATTTTTGTTGGTTTTCATCTAATGAACTTATTTCAGTCAGCTAGATCTTTCTTCTTCAAAGCAAAAAGATTTTATCTTCAAATGCAAGAACTTTTCGTGGTTTTGTTGGTTTTCAGCAAATGAACACATTTCAGCGAGCAAGAAGTTTTTTCTTTAATAGCGTAAGATTTTATCTTAAACTACAAGAACTTTTCTTGTTTCTTGTCAATTTTTGTTGGTTTTCATCGAATCAACTTATTTCAGTCAGCTGGATCTTTCTTCTTCAAAGCAAAAAGATTTTATCTTCAAATACAAGAACTTTTCGTGGTTTTGATGGTTTTCAGCAAATGAACATATTTCAGTGAGCTGGAAGTTTTTTCCTGAATAGCGTATGATTTTATCTTAAAATACAACAACATTTCGTGGTTCTTGACAATTTGTGTTGGATTTCATCTAATGAACTTATTTCAGTCAGCTAGATCTTTCTTCTTCAAAGCAAAAAGATTTTATCTTCAAATACAAGAACTTTTCGTGGTTTTGATGGTTTTCAGCAAATGAACATATTTCAGCGAGCTGGAAGTTTTTTCCTTAATAGAGTAAGATTTTATCTTAAAATACAAGAACTTTTCGTGGTTCTTGTCAATTTTTGTTGGTTTTCATCTAATGAACTTATTTCAGTCAGCTGGATCTTTCTTCTTCAAAGCAAAAAGATTTTATCTTCAAATACAAGAACTTTTCGTGGTTCTGTTGGTTTTCAGCAAATGAACATATTTCAGCGAGCTGGGAGTTTCTTCCTTCATAGCGTAAGATTTTATCTTAAAACACAAGAACTTTGCGTGGTTCTTGTCAATTTTTGTTGGTTTTCATCGAATGAACTTATTTCAGTCAGCTAGATCTTTCTTCTTCAAAGCAAAAAGATTTTATCTTCAAATACAAGAACTTTTCGTGGTTTTGTTGGTTTTCAGCAAATGAACAGATTTCAGCGAGCAAGAAGTTTTTTCTTTAATCGTGTAAGATTTTATCTTAAAATAAAAGAACTTTTCGTGGTTCTTGTCAATGTTTGTTGGTTTTCATCGAATGAACTTATTTCAGTCAGCTAGATCTTTCTTCTTCAAAGCAAAAAGATTTTATCTTCAAATACAAGAACTTTTCGTGGTTTTGATGGTTTTCAGCAAATGAACATATTTCAGCGAGCTGGAAGTTTTTTCCTTAATAGCGTAAGATTTTATCTTAAAATACAAGAACTTTTCGTGGTTCTTGTCAATTTTTGTTCGTTTTCATCTCATGAACTTATTTCAGTCAGCTCGATCTTTCTTCTTCAAAGCAAAAAGATTTTATCTTAAAATACAAGAACTTTTTGTGGTTTTGATGGTTTTCAGCAAATGAACATATTTCAGCCAGCTGGAAGTTTTTTCCTTAATAGAGTAAGATATTATCTTAAAATACAAGAAGTTTTCGTGGTTCTGTCAATTTTTGTTGGTTTTCATCGAATCAACTTATTTCAGTCAGCTGGATCTTTCTTCTTCAAAGCAAAAAGATTTTATCTTCAAATACAAGAACTTTTCGTGGTTTTGATGGTTTTCAGCAAATGAACATATTTCAGTGAGCTGGAAGTTTTTTCCTTAATAGCGTAAGATTTTATCTTAAAATACAAGAACTTTTCGTGGTTCTTGACAATTTGTGTTGGATTTCATCTAATGAACTTATTTCAGTCAGTTAGATCTTTCTTCTTCAAAGCAAAAAGATTTTATCTTCAAATACAAGAACTTTTCGTGGTTTTGATGGTTTTCAGCAAATGAACATATTTCAGCGAGCTGGGAGTTTTTTCCTCAATAGCGTAAGATTTTATCTTAAAATACAAGAACTTTTCGTGGTTCTTGTCAATTTTTGTTCGTTTTCATCCAATGAACTTATTTCAGTCAGCTAGATCTTTCTTCTTCAAAGCAAAAAGATTTTATCTTCAAATACAAGAACTTTTCGTGGTTTTGATGGTTTTCAGCAAATGAACATATTTCAGCGAGCTGGAAGTTTTTTCCTTAATAGAGTAAGATTTTATCTTAAAATACAAGAACTTTTCGTGGTTCTTGTCAATTTTTGTTGGTTTTCATCTAATGAACTTATTTCAGTCAGCTGGATCTTTCTTCTTCAAAGCAAAAAGATTTTATCTTCAAATACAAGAACTTTTCGTGGTTTTGATGGTTTTCAGCAAATGAACATATTTCAGCGAGCTGGGAGTTTTTTCCTTAATAGCGTAAGATTTTATCTTAAAATACAAGAACTTTTCGTGGTTCTTGTCAATTTTTGTTCGTTTTCATCTAATGAACTTATTTCAGTCAGCTAGATCTTTCTTCTTCAAAGCAAAAAGATTTTATCTTCAAATACAAGAACTTTTCGTGGTTTTGTTGGTTTTCAGCAAATGAACACATTTCAGCGAGCAAGAAGTTTTTTCTTTAATAGCGTAAGATTTTATCTTAAAATACAAGAACTTTTCTTGTTTCTTGTCAATTTTTGTTGGTTTTCATCGAAAAAACTTATTTCAGTCAGCTGGATCTTTCTTCTTCAAAGCAAAAAGATTTTATCTTCAAATACAAGAACTTTTCGTGGTTTTGATGGTTTTCAGCAAATGAACATATTTCAGTGAGCTGGAAGTTTTTTCCTTAATAGCGTAAGATTTTATCTTAAAATACAAGAACTTTTCGTGGTTCTCGACAATTTGTGTTGGATTTCATCTCATGAACTTATTTCAGTCAGTTAGATCTTTCTTCTTCAAAGCAAAAAGATTTTATCTTCAAATACAAGAACTTTTCGTGGTTTTGATGGTTTTCAGCAATTGAACATATTTCAGCGAGCTGGAAGTTTTTTACTTAATAGAGTAAGATTTTATCTTAAAATACAAGAACTTTTCGTGGTTCTTGTCAATTTTTGTTGGTTTTCATCTAATGAACTTATTTCAGTCAGCTGGATCTTTCTTCTTCAAAGCAAAAAGATTTTATCTTCAAATACAAGAACTTTTCGTGGTTTTGTTGGTTTTCAGCAAATGAACATATTTCAGCGAGCTAGGAGTTTTTTCCTTAATAGCGTAAGATTTTATCTTAAAATACAAGAACTTTTCGTGGTTCTTGTCAATTTATGTTCGTTTTCATCTAATGAACTTATTTCAGTCAGCTAGATCTTTCTTCTTCAAAGCAAAAAGATTTTATCTTCAAATACAAGAACTTTTCGTGCTTTTGTTGGTTTTCAGCGAATGAACATATTTCAGCGAGCTGGATGTTTTTTCCTTAATAGCGTAAGATTTTATCTTAAAATACAAGAACTTTTCGTGGTTCTTGTCAATTTTTGTTGGTTTTCATCTAATGAACTTATTTCAGTCAGCTGGATCTTTCTTCTTCAAAGCAAAAAGATTTTATCTTCAAATACAAGAACTTTTCGTGGTTTTGTTGGTTTTCAGCAAATGAACATATTTCAGCGAGCTTGGAGTTTTTTCTTTAATAGCGTAAGATTTTATCTTAAACTACAAGAGCTTTTCGTGTTTCTTGTCAATTTATGTTGGTTTTCATCTAATGAACTTATTTCAGTCAGCTGGATCTTTCTTCTTCAAAGCAAAAAGATTTTATCTTCAAATACAAGAACTTTTCGTGGTTTTGTTGGTTTTCAGCAAATGAACATATTTCAGCGAGCTGGAAGTTTTTTCCTTAATAGCGTAAGATTTTATCTTAAAATACAAGAACTTTTCGTGGTTCTTGTCAATTTTTGTTCGTTTTCATCTAATGAACTTATTTCAGTCAGCTGGAACTTTCTTCTTCAAAGCAAAAAGATTTTATCTTCAAATACAAGAACTTTTCGTGGTTTTGTTGGTTTTCAGCAAATGAACATATTTCAGCGAGCTGGAAGTTTTTTCCTTAATAGCGTAAGATTTTATCTTAAAATACAAGAACTTTTCGTGGTTCTTGTCAATTTTTGTTCGTTTTCATCGAATGAACTTATTTCAGTCAGCTAGATCTTTCTTCTTCAAAGCAAAAAGATTTTATCTTCAAATACAACAACTTTTCGTGGTTTTGTTGGTTTTCAACAAATGAACACATTTCAGCGAGCAAGAAGTTTTTTCTTTAATAGCGTAAGATTTTATCTTAAAATACAAGAACTTTTCGTGGTTCTTGTCAATTTTTGTTCGTTTTCATCTAATGAAGTTATTTCAGTCAGCAAGATCTTTCTTCTTCAAAGCAAAAAGATTTTATCTTAAAATACAAGAACTTTTCGTGGTTTTGATGGTTTTCAGCAAATGAACATATATCAGTGAGCTGGAAGTTTTTTCCTTCATCGCGTAAGATTTTATCTTAAAATACAAGAACTTTTCGTGGTTCTTGTCAATTTTTGTTGGTTTTCATCTAATGAACTTATTTCAGTCAGCTGGATCTTTCTTCTTCAAAGTAAAAAGATTTTATCTTCAAATATAAGAACTTTTCGTGGTTTTGTTGGTTTTCAGCAAATGAACATATTTCAGCAAGCTGGAAGTTTTTTCCTTAATAGCGTAAGATTTTATCTTAAAATACAAGAACTTTTCGTGGTTCTTGTCAATTTTTGTTCGTTTTCATCTAATGAACTTATTTCAGTCAGCTAGATCTTTCTTCTTCAAAGCAAAAAGATTTTATCTTCAAATACAAGAACTTTTCGTGGTTTTGATGGTTTTCAGCAAATGAACATATTTCAGTGAGCTGGAAGTTTTTTCCTTAATAGCGTAAGATTTTATCTTAAAATACAAGAACTTTTCGTGGTTCTTGACAATTTGTGTTGGATTTCATCCAATGAACTTATTTCAGTCAGCTGGATCTTTCTTCTTCAAAGCAAAAAGATTTTATCTTCAAATACAACAACTTTTCGTGGTTTTGTTGGTTTTCAGCAAATGAACACATTTCAGCGAGCAAGAAGTTTTTTCTTTAATAGCGTAAGATTTTATCTTAAAATACAAGAACTTTTCGTGGTTCTTGTCAATTTTTGTTCGTTTTCATCCAATGAACTTATTTCAGTCAGCAAGATCTTTCTTCTTCAAAGCAAAAAGATTTTATCTTAAAATACAAGAACTTTTCGTGGTTTTGATGGTTTTCAGCAAATGAACATATATCAGCGAGCTGGAAGTTTTTTCCTTCATCGCGTAAGATTTTATCTTAAAATACAAGAACTTTTCGTGGTTCTTGTCAATTTTTGTTGGTTTTCATCTAATGAACTTATTTCAGTCAGCTGGATCTTTCTTCTTCAAAGCAAAAAGATTTTATCTTCAAATACAAGAACTTTTCGTGGTTTTGTTGGTTTTCAGCAAATGAACATATTTCAGCAAGCTGGGAGTTTTTTCCTTAATAGCGTAAGATTTTATCTTAAAATACAAGAACTTTTCGTGGTTCTTGTCAATTTTTGTTCGTTTTCATCCAATGAACTTATTTCAGTCAGCTAGATCTTTCTTCTTCAAAGCAAAAAGATTTTATCTTCAAATACAAGAACTTTTCGTGGTTTTGTTGGTTTTCAGCAAATGAACACATTTCAGCGAGCAAGAAGTTTTTTCTTTAATAGCGTAAGATTTTATCTGAAAATACAAGAACTTTTCGTGGTTCTTGTCAATTTTTGTTGGTTTTCATCTAATGAACTTATTTCAGTCAGCGAGATCTTTCTTCTTCAAAGCAAAAAGATTTTATCTTCAAATACAAGAACTTTTCGTGGTTTTGATGGTTTTCAGCAAATGAACATATTTCAGCGAGCTGGAAGTTTTTTCCTTAATAGCGTAAGATTTTATCTTAAAATACAAGAACTTTTCGTGGTTCTTGACAATTTGTGTTGGTTTTCGTCTAATGAACTTATTTCAGTCAGCTAGATCTTTCTTCTTCAAAGCAAAAAGATTTTATCTTCAAACACAAGAACTTTTCGTGGTTTTGATGGTTTTCAGCAAATGAACATATTTCAGCGAGCTGGACGTTTTTTCCTTAATAGAGTAAGATTTTATCTTCAAATACAAGAACTTTTCGTGGTTTTGATGGTTTTCAGCAAATGAATATTTTTAAGCGAGCTGGGAGTTTTTTCTTTAATAGCGTAAGATTTTATCTTAAACTACAAGAACTTTTCTTGTTTCTTGTCAATTTTTGTTGGTTTTCATCGAATCAACTTATTTCAGTCAGCTGGATCTTTCTTCTTCAAAGCAAAAAGATTTTATCTTCAAATACAAGAACTTTTCGTGGTTTTGATGGTTTTCAGCAAATGAACATATTTCAGTGAGCTGGAAGTTTTTTCCTTAATAGCGTAAGATTTTATCTTAAAATACAAGAACTTTTCGTGGTTCTTGACAATTTGTGTTGGATTTCATCTAATGAACTTATTTCAGTCAGTTAGATCTTTCTTCTTCAAAGCAAAAAGATTTTATCTTCAAATACAAGAACTTTTCGTGGTTTTGATGGTTTTCAGCAAATGAACATATTTCAGCGAGCTGGAAGTTTTTTCCTTAATAGAGTAAGATTTTATCTTAAAATACAAGAACTTTTCGTGGTTCTTGTCAATTTTTGTTGGTTATCATGTCATGAACTTATTTCAGTCAGCTGGATCTTTCTTCTTCAAAGCAAAAAGATTTTATCTTCAAATACAAGAACTTTTCGTGGTTTTGTTGGTTTTCAGCAAATGAACATATTTCAGCGAGCTGGGAGTTTTTTCCTTAATAGCGTAAGATTTTATCTTAAAATACAAGAACTTTTCGTGGTTCTTGTCAATTTTTGTTCGTTTTCATCTAATGAACTTATTTCAGTCAGCTAGATCTTTCTTCTTCAAAGCAAAAAGATTTTATCTTCAAATACAAGAACTTTTCGTGGTTTTGTTGGTTTTCAGCAAATGAACACATTTCAGCGAGCAAGAAGTTTTTTCTTTAATAGCGTAAGATTTTATCTTAAAATACAAGAACTTTTCTTGTTTCTTGTCAATTTTTGTTGGTTTTCATCTCATCAACTTATTTCAGTCAGCTAGATCATTCTTCTTCAAAGCAAAAAGAGTAAGATTTTATCTTAAGATACACGAACTTTTCAAGTTCTTGTCAATTTTTGTTGGTTTTCATCTAATGAAGTTATTTCAGTCAGCTAGATCTTTCTTCTTCAAAGCAAAAAGATTTTATCTTCAAATACAAGAACTTTTCGTGGTTTTGTTGGTTTTCAGCAAATGAACATATTTCAGCGAGCTGGGAGTTTTTTCCTTAATAGCGTAAGATTTTATCTTAAAATACAAGAACTTTTCGTGGTTCTTGTCAATTTTTGTTCGTTTTCATCTAATGAACTTATTTCAGTCAGCTAGATCATTCTTCTTCAAAGCAAAAAGATTTTATCTTCAAATACAAGAACTTTTCGTGGTTTTGTTGGTTTTCAGCAAATGAACGCATTTCAGCGAGCAAGAAGTTTTTTCTTTAATAGCGTAAGATTTTATCTTAAACTACAAGCACTTTTCTTGTTTCTTGTCAATTTTTGTTGGTTTTCATCGAATCAACTTATTTCAGTCAGCTGGATCTTTCTTCTTCAAAGCAAAAAGATTTTATCTTCAAATACAAGAACTTTTCGTGGTTTTGATGGTTTTCAGCAAATGAACATATTTCAGTGAGCTGGAAGTTTTTTCCTTAATAGCGTAAGATTTTATCTTAAAATACAAGAACTTTTCGTGGTTCTTGACAATTTGTGTTGGATTTCATCTAATGAACTTATTTCAGTCAGCTAGATCTTTCTTCTTCAAAGCAAAAAGATTTTATCTTCAAATACAAGAACTTTTCGTGGTTTTGATGGTTTTCAGCAAATGAACATATTTCAGCGAGCTGGAAGTTTTTTCCTTAATAGAGTAAGATTTTATCTTAAAATACAAGAACTTTTCGTGGTTCTTGTCAATTTTTGTTGGTTTTCATGTAATGAACTTATTTCAGTCAGCTGGATCTTTCTTCTTCAAAGCAAAAAGATTTTATCTTCAAATACAAGAACTTTTCGTGGTTTTGTTGGTTTTCAGCAAATGAACATATTTCAGCGAGCTGGGAGTTTTTTCCTTAATAGCGTAAGATTTTATCTTAAAATACAAGAACTTTTCGTGGTTCTTGTCAATTTTTGTTCGTTTTCATCTAATGAACTTATTTCAGTCAGCGAGATCTTTCTTCTTCAAAGCAAAAAGATTTTATCTTCAAATGCAAGAACTTTTCGTGGTTTTGTTGGTTTTCAGCAAATGAGCATATTTCAGCGAGCTGGGAGTTTTTTCTTTAATAGCGTAAGATTTTATCTTAAAATACAAGAACCTTTCGTGGTTCTTGTCAATTTTTGTTGGTTTTCATCTCATGAACTTATTTCAGTCAGCTAGATCTTTCTTCTTCAAAGCAAAAAGATTTTATCTTCAAATACAAGAACTTTTCGTGGTTTTGATGGTTTTCAGCAAATGAACGCATTTCAGCGAGCAAGAAGTTTTTTCTTTAATAGCGTAAGATTTTATCTTAAACTACAAGCACTTTTCTTGTTTCTTGTCAATTTTTGTTGGTTTTCATCGAATCAACTTATTTCAGTCAGCTGGATCTTTCTTCTTCAAAGCAAAAAGATTTTATCTTCAAATACAAGAACTTTTCGTGGTTTTGATGGTTTTCAGCAAATGAACATATTTCAGTGAGCTGGAAGTTTTTTCCTTAATAGCGTAAGATTTTATCTTAAAATACAAGAACTTTTCGTGGTTCTTGACAATTTGTGTTGGATTTCATCTAATGAACTTATTTCAGTCAGCTAGATCTTTCTTCTTCAAAGCAAAAAGATTTTATCTTCAAATACAAGAACTTTTCGTGGTTTTGATGGTTTTCAGCAAATGAACATATTTCAGCGAGCTGGAAGTTTTTTCCTTAATAGAGTAAGATTTTATCTTAAAATACAAGAACTTTTCGTGGTTCTTGTCAATTTTTGTTGGTTTTCATGTAATGAACTTATTTCAGTCAGCTGGATCTTTCTTCTTCAAAGCAAAAAGATTTTATCTTCAAATACAAGAACTTTTCGTGGTTTTGTTGGTTTTCAGCAAATGAACATATTTCAGCGAGCTGGGAGTTTTTTCCTTAATAGCGTAAGATTTTATCTTAAAATACAAGAACTTTTCGTGGTTCTTGTCAATTTTTGTTCGTTTTCATCTAATGAACTTATTTCAGTCAGCGAGATCTTTCTTCTTCAAAGCAAAAAGATTTTATCTTCAAATGCAAGAACTTTTCGTGGTTTTGTTGGTTTTCAGCAAATGAGCATATTTCAGCGAGCTGGGAGTTTTTTCTTTAATAGCGTAAGATTTTATCTTAAAATACAAGAACCTTTCGTGGTTCTTGTCAATTTTTGTTGGTTTTCATCTCATGAACTTATTTCAGTCAGCTAGATCTTTCTTCTTCAAAGCAAAAAGATTTTATCTTCAAATACAAGAACTTTTCGTGGTTTTGATGGTTTTCAGCAAATGAACATATTTCAGCGAGCTGGAAGTTTTTTCCTTAATAGCGTAAGATTTTATCTTAAAATACAAGAACTTTTCGTGGTTCTTGTCAATTTTTGTTGGTTTTCATCTGATGAAGTTATTTCAGTCAGCTAGATCTTTCTTCTTCAAAGCAAAAAGATTTTATCTTCAAATACAAGAACTTTTCGTGGTTTTGATGGTTTTCAGCAAATGAACATATTTCAGCGAGCTGGAAGTTTTTTCCTTAATAGAGTAAGATTTTATCTTAAAATACAAGAACTTTTCGTGGTTCTTGTCAATTTTTGTTGGTTTTCATGTAATGAACTTATTTCAGTCAGCTGGATCTTTCTTCTTCAAAGCAAAAAGATTTTATCTTCAAATACAAGAACTTTTCGTGGTTTTGTTGGTTTTCAGCAAATGAACATATTTCAGCGAGCTGGGAGTTTTTTCCTTAATAGCGTAAGATTTTATCTTAAAATACAAGAACTTTTCGTGGTTCTTGTCAATTTTTGTTCGTTTTCATCTAATGAACTTATTTCAGTCAGCGAGATCTTTCTTCTTCAAAGCAAAAAGATTTTATCTTCAAATGCAAGAACTTTTCGTGGTTTTGTTGGTTTTCAGCAAATGAGCATATTTCAGCGAGCTGGGAGTTTTTTCTTTAATAGCGTAAGATTTTATCTTAAAATACAAGAACCTTTCGTGGTTCTTGTCAATTTTTGTTGGTTTTCATCTCATGAACTTATTTCAGTGAGCTAGATCTTTCTTCTTCAAAGCAAAAAGATTTTATCTTCAAATACAAGAACTTTTCGTGGTTTTGATGGTTTTCAGCAAATGAACATATTTCAGCGAGCTGGAAGTTTTTTCCTTAATAGCGTAAGATTTTATCTTAAAATACAAGAACTTTTCGTGGTTCTTGTCAATTTTTGTTGGTTTTCATCTGATGAAGTTATTTCAGTCAGCTAGATCTTTCTTCTTCAAAGCAAAAAGATTTTATCTTCAAATACAAGAACTTTTCGTGGTTTTGATGGTTTTCAGCAAATGAACATATTTCAGCGAGCTGGAAGTTTTTTCCTTAATAGAGTAAGATTTTATCTTAAAATACAAGAACTTTTCGTGGTTCTTGTCAATTTTTGTTGGTTTTCATGTCATGAACTTATTTCAGTCAGCTGGATCTTTCTTCTTCAAAGCAAAAAGATTTTATCTTCAAATACAAGAACTTTTCGTGGTTTTGTTGGTTTTCAGCAAATGAACATATTTCAGCGAGCTGGGAGTTTTTTCCTTAATAGCGTAAGATTTTATCTTAAAATACAAGAACTTTTCGTGGTTCTTGTCAATTTTTGTTGGTTTTCATCTAATGAACTTATTTCAGTCAGCTGGATCTTTCTTCTTCAAAGCAAAAAGATTTTATCTTCAAATACAAGAACTTTTCGTGGTTTTGTTGGTTTTCAGCAAATGAACATATTTCAGCGAGCTGGGAGTTTTTTCTTTAATAGCGTAAGATTTTATCTTAAAATACAAGAACTTTTCGTGGTTCTTGTCAATTTTTGTTGGTTTTCATCTCATGAACTTATTTCAGTCAGCTAGATCTTTCTTCTTCAAAGCAAAAAGATTTTATCTTCAAATACAAGAACTTTTCGTGGTTTTGATGGTTTTCAGCAAATGAACATATTTCAGTGAGCTGGAAGTTTTTTCCTTAATAGCGTAAGATTTTATCTTAAAATACAAGAACTTTTCGTGGTTCTTGACAATTTGTGTTGGATTTCATCTAATGAACTTATTTCAGTCAGTTAGATCTTTCTTCTTCAAAGCAAAAAGATTTTATCTTCAAATACAAGAACTTTTCGTGGTTTTGATGGTTTTCAGCAAATGAACATATTTCAGCGAGCTGGAAGTTTTTTCCTTAATAGAGTAAGATTTTATCTTAAAATACAAGAACTTTTCGTGGTTCTTGTCAATTTTTGTTGGTTATCATGTCATGAACTTATTTCAGTCAGCTGGATCTTTCTTCTTCAAAGCAAAAAGATTTTATCTTCAAATACAAGAACTTTTCGTGGTTTTGTTGGTTTTCAGCAAATGAACATATTTCAGCGAGCTGGGAGTTTTTTCCTTAATAGCGTAAGATTTTATCTTAAAATACAAGAACTTTTCGTGGTTCTTGTCAATTTTTGTTCGTTTTCATCTAATGAACTTATTTCAGTCAGCTAGATCTTTCTTCTTCAAAGCAAAAAGATTTTATCTTCAAATACAAGAACTTTTCGTGGTTTTGTTGGTTTTCAGCAAATGAACACATTTCAGCGAGCAAGAAGTTTTTTCTTTAATAGCGTAAGATTTTATCTTAAAATACAAGAACTTTTCTTGTTTCTTGTCAATTTTTGTTGGTTTTCATCTCATCAACTTATTTCAGTCAGCTAGATCATTCTTCTTCAAAGCAAAAAGAGTAAGATTTTATCTTAAGATACACGAACTTTTCAAGTTCTTGTCAATTTTTGTTGGTTTTCATCTAATGAAGTTATTTCAGTCAGCTAGATCTTTCTTCTTCAAAGCAAAAAGATTTTATCTTCAAATACAAGAACTTTTCGTGGTTTTGTTGGTTTTCAGCAAATGAACATATTTCAGCGAGCTGGGAGTTTTTTCCTTAATAGCGTAAGATTTTATCTTAAAATACAAGAACTTTTCGTGGTTCTTGTCAATTTTTGTTCGTTTTCATCTAATGAACTTATTTCAGTCAGCTGGATCATTCTTCTTCAAAGCAAAAAGATTTTATCTTCAAATACAAGAACTTTTCGTGGTTTTGTTGGTTTTCAGCAAATGAACGCATTTCAGCGAGCAAGAAGTTTTTTCTTTAATAGCGTAAGATTTTATCTTAAACTACAAGCACTTTTCTTGTTTCTTGTCAATTTTTGTTGGTTTTCATCGAATCAACTTATTTCAGTCAGCTGGATCTTTCTTCTTCAAAGCAAAAAGATTTTATCTTCAAATACAAGAACTTTTCGTGGTTTTGATGGTTTTCAGCAAATGAACATATTTCAGTGAGCTGGAAGTTTTTTCCTTAATAGCGTAAGATTTTATCTTAAAATACAAGAACTTTTCGTGGTTCTTGACAATTTGTGTTGGATTTCATCTAATGAACTTATTTCAGTCAGCTAGATCTTTCTTCTTCAAAGCAAAAAGATTTTATCTTCAAATAGAAGAACTTTTCGTGGTTTTGATGGTTTTCAGCAAATGAACATATTTCAGCGAGCTGGAAGTTTTTTCCTTAATAGAGTAAGATTTTATCTTAAAATACAAGAACTTTTCGTGGTTCTTGTCAATTTTTGTTGGTTTTCATCTAATGAACTTATTTCAGTCAGCTGGATCTTTCTTCTTCAAAGCAAAAAGATTTTATCTTCAAATACAAGAACTTTTCGTGGTTTTGTTGGTTTTCAGCAAATGAACATATTTCAGCGAGCTGGGAGTTTTTTCCTTAATAGCGTAAGATTTTATCTTAAAATACAAGAACTTTTCGTGGTTCTTGTCAATTTTTGTTCGTTTTCATCTAATGAACTTATTTCAGTCAGCGAGATCTTTCTTCTTCAAAGCAAAAAGATTTTATCTTCAAATGCAAGAACTTTTCGTGGTTTTGTTGGTTTTCAGCAAATGAACATATTTCAGCGAGCTGGGAGTTTTTTCTTTAATAGCGTAAGATTTTATCTTAAAATACAAGAACTTTTCGTGGTTCTTGTCAATTTTTGTTGGTTTTCATCTCATGAACTTATTTCAGTCAGCTAGATCTTTCTTCTTCAAAGCAAAAAGATTTTATCTTCAAATACAAGAACTTTTCGTGGTTTTGATGGTTTTCAGCAAATGAACATATTTCAGCGAGCTGGAAGTTTTTTCCTTAATAGCGTAAGATTTTATCTTAAAATACAAGAACTTTTCGTGGTTCTTGTCAATTTTTGTTGGTTTTCATCTGATGAAGTTATTTCAGTCAGCTAGATCTTTCTTCTTCAAAGCAAAAAGATTTTATCTTCAAATACAAGAACTTTTCGTGGTTTTGATGGTTTTCAGCAAATGAACATATTTCAGCCAGCTGGAAGTTTTTTCCTTAATAGAGTAAGATATTATCTTAAAATACAAGAAGTTTTCGTGGTTCTGTCAATTTTTGTTGGTCTTCATCGAATGAACTTATTTCAGTCAGCTGGATCTTTCTTCTTCAAAGCAAAAAGATTTTATCTTCAAATACAAGAACTTTTCGTGGTTTTGATGGTTTTCAGCAAATGAACATATTTCAGTGAGCTGGAAGTTTTTTCCTTAATAGCGTAAGATTTTATCTTAAAATACAAGAACTTTTCATGGTTCTTGACAATTTGTGTTGGATTTCATCTAATGAACTTATTTCAGTCAGTTAGATCTTTCTTCTTCAAAGCAAAAAGATTTTATCTTCAAATACAAGAACTTTTCGTGGTTTTGATGGTTTTCAGCAAATGAACATATTTCAGCGAGCTGGAAGTTTTTTCCTTAATAGAGTAAGATTTTATCTTAAAATACAAGAACTTTTCGTGGTTCTTGTCAATTTTTGTTGGTTTTCATGTCATGAACTTATTTCAGTCAGCTGGATCTTTCTTCTTCAAAGCAAAAAGATTTTATCTTCAAATACAAGAACTTTTCGTGGTTTTGTTGGTTTTCAGCAAATGAACATATTTCAGCGAGCTGGGAGTTTTTTCCTTAATAGCGTAAGATTTTATCTTAAAATACAAGAACTTTTCGTGGTTCTTGTCAATTTTTGTTGGTTTTCATCTAATGAACTTATTTCAGTCAGCTAGATCTTTCTTCTTCAAAGCAAAAAGATTTTATCTTCAAATACAAGAACTTTTCGTGGTTTTGTTGGTTTTCAGCAAATGAACATATTTCAGCGAGCTGGGAGTTTTTTCCTTAATAGCGTATGATTTTATCTTAAAATACAAGAACTTTTCGTGGTTCTTGTCAATTTTTGTTCGTTTTCATCTAATGAACTTATTTCAGTCAGCTAGATCTTTCTTCTTCAAAGCAAAAAGATTTTATCTTCAAATACAAGAACTTTTCGTGGTTTTGTTGGTTTTCAGCAAATGAACATATTTCAGCGAGCTGGGAGTTTTTTCTTTAATAGCGTAAGATTTTATCTTAAAATACAAGAACTTTTCGTGGTTCTTGTCAATTTTTGTTGGTTTTCATCTCATGAACTTATTTCAGTCAGCTAGATCTTTCTTCTTCAAAGCAAAAAGATTTTATCTTCAAATACAAGAACTTTTCGTGGTTTTGATGGTTTTCAGCAAATGAACATATTTCAGCGAGCTGGAAGTTTTTTCCTTAATAGCGTAAGATTTTATCTTAAAATGCAAGAACTTTTCGTGGTTCTTGTCAATTTTTGTTGGTTTTCATCTGATGAAGTTATTTCAGTCAGCTAGATCTTTCTTCTTCAAAGCAAAAAGATTTTATCTTCAAATACAAGAACTTTTCGTGGTTTTGATGGTTTTCAGCAAATGAACATATTTCAGCCAGCTGGAAGTTTTTTCCTTAATAGAGTAAGATATTATCTTAAAATACAAGAAGTTTTCGTGGTTCTGTCAATTTTTGTTGGTTTTCATCGAATGAACTTATTTCAGTCAGCTGGATCTTTCTTCTTCAAAGCAAAAATATTTTATCTTCAAATACAAGAACTTTTCGTGGTTTTGATGGTTTTCAGCAAATGAACATATTTCAGTGAGCTGGAAGTTTTTTCCTTAATAGCGTAAGATTTTATCTTAAAATACAAGAACTTTTCGTGGTTCTTGACAATTTGTGTTGGATTTCATCTAATGAACTTATTTCAGTCAGTTAGATCTTTCTTCTTCAAAGCAAAAAGATTTTATCTTCAAATACAAGAACTTTTCGTGGTTTTGTTGGTTTTCAGCAAATGAACATATTTCAGCGAGCTGGGAGTTTTTTCTTTAATAGCGTAAGATTTTATCTTAAAATACAAGAACTTTTCGTGGTTCTTGTCAATTTTTGTTGGTTTTCATCTCATGAACTTATTTCAGTCAGCTAGATCTTTCTTCTTCAAAGCAAAAAGATTTTATCTTCAAATACAAGAACTTTTCGTGGTTTTGATGGTTTTCAGCAAATGAACATATTTCAGCGAGCTGGAAGGTTTTTCCTTAATAGCGTAAGATTTTATCTTAAAATACAAGAACTTTTCGTGGTTCTTGTCAATTTTTGTTGGTTTTCATCTAATGAAGTTATTTCAGTCAGCTAGATCTTTCTTCTTCAAAGCAAAAAGATTTTATCTTCAAATACAAGAACTTTTCGTGGTTTTGATGAATTTCAGCAAATGAACATATTTCAGCCAGCTGTAAGTTTTTTCCTTAATAGAGTAAGATATTATCTTAAAATACAAGAAGTTTTCGTGGTTCTGTCAATTTTTGTTGGTTTTCATCGAATGAACTTATTTCAGTCAGCTGGATCTTTCTTCTTCAAAGCAAAAAGATTTTATCTTCAAATACAAGAACTTTTCGTGGTTTTGATGGTTTTCAGCAAATGAACATATTTCAGTGAGCTGGAAGTTTTTTCCTGAATAGCGTAAGATTTTATCTTAAAATACAAGAACTTTTCGTGGTTCTTGACAATTTGTGTTGGATTTCATCTAATGAACTTATTTCAGTCAGTTAGATCTTTCTTCTTCAAAGCAAAAAGATTTTATCTTCAAATACAAGAACTTTTCGTGGTTTTGATGGTTTTCAGCAAATGAACATATTTCAGCGAGCTGGAAGTTTTTTCCTTAATAGAGTAAGATTTTATCTTAAAATACAAGAACTTTTCGTGGTTCTTGTCAATTTTTGTTCGTTTTCATCTAATGAACTTATTTCAGTCAGCTAGATCTTTCTTCTTCAAAGCAAAAAGATTTTATCTTCAAATACAAGAACTTTTCGTGGTTTTGTTGGTTTTCAGCAAATGAACACATTTCAGCGAGCAAGAAGTTTTTTCTTTAATAGCGTAAGATTTTATCTTAAAATACAAGAACTTTTCTTGTTTCTTGTCAATTTTTGTTGGTTTTCATCTCATCAACTTATTTCAGTCAGCTAGATCATTCTTCTTCAAAGCAAAAAGAGTAAGATTTTATCTTAAAATACATGAACTTTTCATGGTTCTTGTCAATTTTTGTTGGTTTTCATCTAATGAAGTTATTTCAGTCAGCAAGATCTTTCTTCTTCAAAGCAAAAAGATTTTATCTTCAAATACAAGAACTTTTCGTGGTTTTGTTGGTTTTCAGCAAATGAACATATTTCAGCGAGCTGGGAGTTTTTTCCTTAATAGCGTAAGATTTTATCTTAAAATACAAGAACTTTTCGTGGTTCTTGTCAATTTGTGTTGGTTTTCATCTCATGAACTTATTTCAGTCAGCTGGATCTTTCTTCTTCAAAGCAAAAAGATTTTATCTTCAAATACAAGAACTTTTCGTGGTTTTGATGGTTTTCAGCAAATGAACATATTTCAGCGAGCTGGAAGTTTTTTCCTTAATAGCGTAAGATTTTATCTTAAAATACAAGAACTTTTCGTGGTTCTTGTCAATTTTTGTTGGTTTTCATCTGATGAAGTTATTTCAGTCAGCTAGATCTTTCTTCTTCAAAGCAAAAAGATTTTATCTTCAAATACAAGAACTTTTCGTGGTTTTGATGGTTTTCAGCAAATTAACATATTTCAGCCAGCTGGAAGTTTTTTCCTTAATAGAGTAAGATATTATCTTAAAATACAAGAACTTTTCGTGGTTCTGTCAATTTTTGTTGGTTTTCATCGAATGAACTTATTTCAGTCAGCTGGATCTTTCTTCTTCAAAGCAAAAAGATTTTATCTTCAAATACAAGAACTTTTCGTGGTTTTGTTGGTTTTCAGCAAATGAACATATTTCAGCGAGCTGGGAGTTTTTTCTTTAATAGCGTAAGATTTTATCTTAAAATACAAGAACTTTTCGTGGTTCTTGTCAATTTTTGTTGGTTTTCATGTCATGAACTTATTTCAGTCAGCTGGATCTTTCTTCTTCAAAGCAAAAAGATTTTATCTTCAAATACAAGAACTTTTCGTGGTTTTGTTGGTTTTCAGCAAATGAACACATTGCAGCGAGCAAGAAGTTTTTTCTTTAATAGCGTAAGATTTTATCTTAAAATACAAGAACTTTTCGTGGTTCTTGTCAATTTTTGTTCGTTTTCATCTGATGAACTTATTTCAGTCAGCTTGATCTTTCTTCTTCAAAGCAAAAAGATTTTATCTTCAAATACAAGAACTTTTCGTGGTTTTGTTGGTTTTCAGCAAATGAACACATTTCAGCGAGCAAGAAGTTTTTTCTTTAATAGCGTAAGATTTTATCTTAAAATACAAGAACTTTTCTTGTTTCTTGTCAATTTTTGTTGGTTTTCATCTCATCAACTTATTTCAGTCAGCTAGATCATTCTTCTTCAAAGCAAAAAGAGTAAGATTTTATCTTAAAATACACGAACTTTTCATGGTTCTTGTCAATTTTTGTTGGTTTTCATCTAATGAAGTTATTTCAGTCAGCTAGATCTTTCTTCTTCAAAGCAAAAAGATTTTATCTTCAAATACAAGAACTTTTCGTGGTTTTGTTGGTTTTCAGCAAATGAACATATTTCAGCGAGCTGGGAGTTTTTTCCTTAATAGCGTAAGATTTTATATTAAAATACAAGAACTTTTCGTGGTTCTTGTCAATTTTTGTTCGTTTTCATCTGATGAACTTATTTCAGTCAGCTAGATCATTCTTCTTCAAAGCAAAAAGATTTTATCTTCAAATACAAGAACTTTTCGTGGTTTTGTTGGTTTTCAGCAAATGAACATATTTCAGCGAGCTGGGAGTTTTTTCTTTAATAGCGTAAGATTTTATCTTAAAATACAAGAACTTTTCGTGGTTCTTGTCAATTTTTGTTGGTTTTCATCTAATGAACTTATTTCAGTCAGCTAGATCTTTCTTCTTCAAAGCAAAAAGATTTTATCTTCAAATACAAGAACTTTTCGTGGTTTTGATGGTTTTCAGCAAATGAACATATTTCAGCGAGCTGGAAGTTTTTTCCTTAATAGCGTAAGATTTTATCTTAAAATACAAGAACTTTTCGTGGTTCTTAACAATTTGTGTTGGTTTTCATCTAATGAACTTATTTCAGTCAGCTACATCTTTCTTCTTCAAAGCAAAAAGATTTTATCTTCAAACACAAGAACTTTTCGTGGTTTTGTTGGTTTTCAGCAAATGAACATATTTCAGCGAGCTGGGAGTTTTTTCTTTAATAGCAAAAGATTTTATCTTAAAATACAAGAACTTTTCGTGGTTCTTGTCAATTTTTGTTGGTTTTCATCGAATGAACTTATTTCAGTCAGCTGGATCTTTCTTCTTCAAAGCAAAAAGATTTTATCTTCAAATACAAGAACTTTTCGTGGTTTTGATGGTTTTCAGCAAATGAACATTTTAAAGCGAGCTGGGAGTTTTTTCTTTAACAGCGTAAGATTTTATCTTAAAATACAAGAACTTTTCGTGGTTCTTGTCAATTTTTGTTGGTTTTCATCTAATGAAGTTATTTCAGTCAGCAAGATCTTTCTTCTTCAAAGCAAAAAGATTTTATCTTAAAATACAAGAACTTTTCGTGGTTTTGATGGTTTTCAGCAAATGAACATATATCAGCGAGCTGGAAGTTTTTTCCTTAATAGCGTAAGATTTTATCTTAAAATACAAGAACTTTTCGTGGTTCTTGTCAATTTTTGTTGGTTTTCATCTAATGAATTTATTTCAGTCAGCTGGATCTTTCTTCTTCAAAGCAAAAAGATTTTATCTTCAAATACAAGAACTTTTCGTGCTTTTGTTGGTTTTCAGCAAATGAACATATTTCAGCGAGCTGGGAGTTTTTTCTTTAATCGCGTAAGATTTTATCTTAAACTACAAGAACTTTTCGTGGTTCTTGTCAATTTTTGTTGGTTTTCTTCTCATGAACTTATTTCAGTCAGCTAGATCTTTCTTCTTCAAAGCAAAAAGATTTTATCTTCAAATACAAGAACTTTTCGTGGTTTTGTTGGTTTTCAGCAAATGAACAGGTTTCAGCGAGCAAGAAGTTTTTTCTTTAATAGCGTAAGATTTTATCTTAAAATACAAGAACTTTTCGTGGTTCTTGTCAATTTTTGTTGGTTTTCATCTCATGAAGTTATTTCAGTCAGCGAGATCTTTCTTCTTCAAAGCAAAAAGATTTTATCTTCAAATACAATAACTTTTTGTGGTTTTGATGGTTTTCAGCAAATGAACATATTTCAGCCAGCTGGAAGTTTTTTCCTTAATAGAGTAAGATATTATCTTAAAATACAAGAAGTTTTCGTGGTTCTGTCAATTTTTGTTGGTTTTCATCGAATCAACTTATTTCAGTCAGCTGGATCTTTCTTCTTCAAAGCAAAAAGATTTTATCTTCAAATACAAGAACTTTTCGTGGTTTTGATGGTTTTCAGCAAATGAACATATTTCAGTGAGCTGGAAGTTTTTTCCTTAATAGCGTAAGATTTTATCTTAAAATACAAGAACTTTTCGTGGTTCTTGACAATTTGTGTTGGATTTCATCTGATGAACTTATTTCAGTCAGTTAGATCTTTCTTCTTCAAAGCAAAAAGATTTTATCTTCAAATACAAGAACTTTTCGTGGTTTTGATGGTTTTCAGCAAATGAACATATTTCAGCGAGCTGGAAGTTTTTTCCTTAATAGAGTAAGATTTTATCTTAAAATACAAGAACTTTTCGTGGTTCTTGTCAATTTTTGTTGGTTTTCATGTAATGAACTTATTTCAGTCAGCTGGATCTTTCTTCTTCAAAGCAAAAAGATTTTATCTTCAAATACAAGAACTTTTCGTGGTTTTGTTGGTTTTCAGCAAATGAACACATTTCAGCGAGCAAGAAGTTTTTTCTTTAATAGCGTAAGATTTTATCTTAAAATACAAGAACTTTTCTTGTTTCTTGTCAATTTTTGTTGGTTTTCATCGAAAAAACTAATTTCAGTCAGCTGGATCTTTCTTCTTCAAAGCAAAAAGATTTTATCTTCAAATACAAGAACTTTTCGTGGTTTTGATGGTTTTCAGCAAATGAACATATTTCAGCGAGCTGGAAGTTTTTTCCTTAATAGAGTAAGATTTTATCTTAAAATACAAGAACTTTTCGTGGTTCTTGTCAATTTTTGTTGGTTTTCATCTAATGAACTTATTTCAGTCAGCTGGATCTTTCTTCTTCAAAGCAAAAAGATTTTATCTTCAAATACAAGAACTTTTCGTGGTTTTGTTGGTTTTCAGCAAATGAACATATTTCAGCGAGCTGGGAGTTTTTTCCTTAATAGCGTAAGATTTTATCTTAAAATACAAGAACTTTTCGTGGTTCTTGTCAATTTTTGTTCGTTTTCATCTAATGAACTTATTTCAGTCAGCTAGATCTTTCTTCTTCAAAGCAAAAAGATTTTATCTTCAAATACAAGAACTTTTCGTGGTTTTGTTGGTTTTCAGCAAATGAACATATTTCAGCAAGCTGGGAGTTTTTTCCTTAATAGCGTAAGATTTTATCTTAAAATACAAGAACTTTTCTTGGTTCTTGTCAATTTTTGTTGGTTTTCATCTAATGAACTTATTTCAGTCAGCTGGATCTTTCTTCTTCAAAGCAAAAAGATTTTATCTTCAAATACAAGAACTTTTCGTGGTTTTGATGGTTTTCAGCAAATGAACATTTTTAAGCGAGCTGGGAGTTTTTTCTTTAATTGCGTAAGATTTTATCTTAAAATACAAGAACTTTTCGTGGTTCTTGTCAATTTTTGTTGGTTTTCATCTAATGAAGTTATTTCAGTCAGCAAGATCTTTCTTCTTCAAAGCAAAAAGATTTTATCTTAAAATACAAGAACTTTTCGTGGTTTTGATGGTTTTCAGCAAATGAACATATATCAGCGAGCTGGAAGTTTTTTCCTTAATAGCGTAAGATTTTATCTTAAAATACAAGAACTTTTCGTGGTTCTTGTCAATTTTTGTTGGTTTTCATCTAATGAATTTATTTCAGTCAGCTGGATCTTTCTTCTTCAAAGCAAAAAGATTTTATCTTCAAATACAAGAACTTTTAGTGCTTTTGTTGGTTTTCAGCAAATGAACATATTTCAGCGAGCTGGGAGTTTTTTCTTTAATCGCGTAAGATTTTATCTTAAACTACAAGAACTTTTCGTGGTTCTTGTCAATTTTTGTTGGTTTTCTTCTCATGAACTTATTTCAGTCAGCTAGATCTTTCTTCTTCAAAGCAAAAAGATTTTATCTTCAAATACAAGAACTTTTCGTGGTTTTGTTGGTTTTCAGCAAATGAACATATTTCAGCGAGCTGGGAGTTTTTTCCTTAATAGCGTAAGATTTTATCTTAAAATACAAGAACTTTTCGTGGTTCTTGTCAATTTTTGTTCGTTTTCATCTAATGAACTTACTTCAGTCAGCTAGATCTTTCTTCTTCAAAGCAAAAAGATTTTATCTTCAAATACAAGAACTTTTCGTGGTTTTGTTGGTTTTCAGCAAATGAACATATTTCAGCAAGCTGGGAGTTTTTTCCTTAATAGCGTAAGATTTTATCTTAAAATACAAGAACTTTTCTTGGTTCTTGTCAATTTTTGTTGGTTTTCATCTAATGAACTTATTTCAGTCAGCTGGATCTTTCTTCTTCAAAGCAAAAAGATTTTATCTTCAAATACAAGAACTTTTCGTGGTTTTGATGGTTTTCAGCAAATGAACATTTTTAAGCGAGCTGGGAGTTTTTTCTTTAATAGCGTAAGATTTTATCTTAAAATACAAGAACTTTTCGTGGTTCTTGTCAATTTTTGTTGGTTTTCATCTAATGAAGTTATTTCAGTCAGCAAGATCTTTCTTCTTCAAAGCAAAAAGATTTTATCTTAAAATACAAGAACTTTTCGTGGTTTTGATGGTTTTCAGCAAATGAACATATATCAGCGAGCTGGAAGTTTTTTCCTTAATAGCGTAAGATTTTATCTTAAAATACAAGAACTTTTCGTGGTTCTTGTCAATTTTTGTTGGTTTTCATCTAATGAATTTATTTCAGTCAGCTGGATCTTTCTTCTTCAAAGCAAAAAGATTTTATCTTCAAATGCAAGAACTTTTAGTGCTTTTGTTGGTTTTCAGCAAATGAACATATTTCAGCGAGCTGGGAGTTTTTTCTTTAATCGCGTAAGATTTTATCTTAAACTACAAGAACTTTTCGTGGTTCTTGTCAATTTTTGTTGGTTTTCTTCTCATGAACTTATTTCAGTCAGCTAGATCTTTCTTCTTCAAAGCAAAAAGATTTTATCTTCAAATACAAGAACTTTTCGTGGTTTTGTTGGTTTTCAGCAAATGAACATATTTCAGCAAGCTGGTAGTTTTTTCCTTAATAGCGTAAGATTTTATCTTAAAATACAAGAACTTTTCGTGGTTCTTGTCAATTTTTGTTCGTTTTCATCTGATGAACTTATTTCAGTCAGCGAGATCTTTCTTCTTCAAAGCAAAAAGATTTTATCTTCAAATACAAGAACTTTTCGTGGTTTTGTTGGTTTTCAGCAAATGAACATATTTCAGCGAGCTGGATGTTTTTTCCTCAATAGCGTAAGATTTTATCTTAAAATACAAGAACTTTTCGTGGTTCTTGTCAATTTTTGTTGGTTTTCATCCAATGAACTTATTTCAGTCAGCTGGATCTTTCTTCTTCAAAGCAAAAAGATTTTATCTTCAAATACAAGAACTTTTCGTGGTTTTGTTGGTTTTCAGCAAATGAACATATTTCAGCGAGCTGGGAGTTTTTTCTTTAATAGCGTAAGATTTTATCTTAAACTACAAGAACTTTTCGTGTTTCTTGTCAATTTTTGTTGGTTTTCATCTAATCAACTTATTTCAGTCAGCTCGATCTTTCTTCTTCAAAGCAAAAAGATTTTATCTTAAAATACAAGAACTTTTCGTGGTTTTGATGGTTTTCAGCAAATAAACATATTTCAGCGAGCTGGAAGTTTTTTCCTTAATAGCGTAAGATTTTATCTTAAAATACGAGAACTTTTCGTGGTTCTTGTCAATTTGTGTTGGTTTTCATCTAATGAACTTATTTCAGTCAGCTCGATCTTTCTTCTTCAAAGCAAAAAGATTTTATCTTCAAATACAAGAACTTTTCGTGGTTCTGTTGGTTTTCAGCAAATGAACATATTTCAGCGAGCTGGGAGTTTTTTGCTTAATAGCATAAGATTTTATCTTAAAATACAAGAACTTTTCGTGGTTCTTGTCAATTTTTGTTGGTTTTCATCTAATGAACTTATTTCAGTCAGCGAGATCTTTCTTCTTCAAAGCAAAAAGATTTTATCTTCAAATACAAGAACTTTTCGTGGTTTTGTTGTTTTTCAGCAAATGAACAGATTTCAGCGAGCAAGAAGTTTTTTCTTTAATCGCGTAAGATTTTATCTTAAAATACAAGAACTTTTCGTGGTTCTTGTCAATTTTTGTTGGTTTTCATCGAATGAACTTATTTCAGTCAGCTAGATCTTTCTTCTTCAAAGCAAAAAGATTTTATCTTCAAATACAAGAACTTTTCGTGGTTTTGATGGTTTTCAGCAAATGAACATATTTCAGCGAGCTGGAAGTTTTTTCCTTAATAGCGTAAGATTTTATCTTAAAATACAAGAACTTTTCGTGGTTCTTGACAATTTGTGTTGGTTTTCATCTCATGAACTTATTTCAGTCAGCTAGATCTTTCTTCTTCAAAGCAAAAAGATTTTATCTTAAAATACAAGAACTTTTTGTGGTTTTGATGGTTTTCAGCAAATGAACATATTTCAGCCAGCTGGAAGTTTTTTCCTTAACAGAGTAAGATATTATCTTAAAATACAAGAAGTTTTCGTGGTTCTGTCAATTTTTGTTGGTTTTCATCGAATCAACTTATTTCAGTCAGCTGGATCTTTCTTCTTCAAAGCAAAAAGAACTTTTCGTGGTTTTGATGGTTTTCAGCAAATGAACATATTTCAGTGAGCTGGAAGTTTTTTCCTTAATAGCGTAAGATTTTATCTTAAAATACAAGAACTTTTCGTGGTTCTTGACAATTTGTGTTGGATTTCATCTAATGAACTTATTTCAGTCAGTTAGATCTTTCTTCTTCAAAGCAAAAAGATTTTATCTTCAAATACAAGAACTTTTCGTGGTTTTGATGGTTTTCAGCAAATGAACATATTTCAGTGAGCTGGAAGTTTTTTCCTTAATAGCGTAAGATTTTATCTTAAAATATAAGAACTTTTCGTGGTTCTTGTCAATTTTTGTTGGTTTTCATCGAATGAACTTATTTCAGTCAGCTGGATCTTTCTTCTTCAAAGCAAAAAGATTTTATCTTCAAATACAAGAACTTTTCGTGGTTTTGTTGGTTTTCAGCAAATGAACATATTTCAGCGAGCTGGGAGTTTTTTCCTTAATAGCGTAAGATTTTATCTTAAAATACAAGAACTTTTCGTGGTTCTTGTCAATTTTTGTTGGTTTTCATCCAATGAACGTATTTCAGTCAGCTGGATCTTTCTTCTTCAAAGCAAAAAGATTTTATCTTCAAATACAAGAACTTTTCGTGGTTTTGTTGGTTTTCAGCAAATGAACATATTTCAGCGAGCTGGGAGTTTTTTCTTTAATAGCGTAAGATTTTATCTTAAACTACAAGAACTTTTCGTGTTTCTTGTCAATTTTTGTTGGTTTTCATCTAATCAACTTATTTCAGTCAGCTCGACCTTTCTTCTTCAAAGCAAAAAGATTTTATCTTAAAATACAAGAACTTATCGTGGTTTTGATGGTTTTCAGCAAATGAACATATTTCAGCGAGCTGGAAGTTTTTTCCTTAATAGCGTAAGATTTTATCTTAAAATACGAGAACTTTTCGTGGTTCTTGTCAATTTTTGTTGGTTTTCATCTAATCAACTTATTTCAGTCAGCTCGATCTTTCTTCTTCAAAGCAAAAATATTTTATCTTAAAATACAAGAACTTTTCGTGGTTTTGATGGTTTTCAGCAAATAAACATATTTCAGCGAGCTGGAAGTTTTTTCCTTAATAGCGTAAGATTTTATCTTAAAATACGAGAACTTTTCGTGGTTCTTGTCAATTTGTGTTGGTTTTCATCTAATGAACTTATTTCAGTCAGCTCGATCTTTCTTCTTCAAAGCAAAAAGATTTTATCTTCAAATACAAGAACTTTTCGTGGTTCTGTTGGTTTTCAGCAAATGAACATATTTCAGCGAGCTGGGAGTTTTTTGCTTAATAGCATAAGATTTTATCTTAAAATACAAGAACTTTTCGTGGTTCTTGTCAATTTTTGTTGGTTTTCATCTAATGAACTTATTTCAGTCAGCGAGATCTTTCTTCTTCAAAGCAAAAAGATTTTATCTTCAAATACAAGAACTTTTCGTGGTTTTGTTGTTTTTCAGCAAATGAACAGATTTCAGCGAGCAAGAAGTTTTTTCTTTAATCGCGTAAGATTTTATCTTAAAATACAAGAACTTTTCGTGGTTCTTGTCAATTTTTGTTGGTTTTCATCGAATGAACTTATTTCAGTCAGCTAGATCTTTCTTCTTCAAAGCAAATGATTTTATCTTCAAATACAAGAACTTTTCGTGGTTTTGATGGTTTTCAGCAAATGAACATATTTCAGCGAGCTGGAAGTTTTTTCCTTAATAGCGTAAGATTTTATCTTAAAATACAAGAACTTTTCGTGGTTCTTGACAATTTGTGTTGGTTTTCATCTCATGAACTTATTTCAGTCAGCTAGATCTTTCTTCTTCAAAGCAAAAAGATTTTATCTTAAAATACAAGAACTTTTTGTGGTTTTGATGGTTTTCAGCAAATGAACATATTTCAGCCAGCTGGAAGTTTTTTCCTTAATAGAGTAAGATATTATCTTAAAATACAAGAAGTTTTCGTGGTTCTGTCAATTTTTGTTGGTTTTCATCGAATCAACTTATTTCAGTCAGCTGGATCTTTCTTCTTCAAAGCAAAAAGATTTTATCTTCAAATACAAGAACTTTTCGTGGTTTTGATGGTTTTCAGCAAATGAACATATTTCAGTGAGCTGGAAGTTTTTTCCTTAATAGCGTAAGATTTTATCTTAAAATACAAGAACTTTTCGTGGTTCTTGACAATTTGTGTTGGATTTCATCTAATGAACTTATTTCAGTCAGTTAGATCTTTCTTCTTCAAAGCAAAAAGATTTTATCTTCAAATACAAGAACTTTTCGTGGTTTTGATGGTTTTCAGCAAATGAACATATTTCAGTGAGCTGGAAGTTTTTTCCTTAATAGCGTAAGATTTTATCTTAAAATACAAGAACTTTTCGTGGTTCTTGTCAATTTTTGTTGGTTTTCATCGAATGCACTTATTTCAGTCAGCTGGATCTTTCTTCTTCAAAGCAAAAAGATTTTATCTTCAAATACAAGAACTTTTCGTGGTTTTGTTGGTTTTCAGCAAATGAACATATTTCAGCGAGCTGGGAGTTTTTTCCTTAATAGCGTAAGATTTTATCTTAAAATACAAGAACTTTTCGTGGTTCTTGTCAATTTTTGTTCGTTTTCATCTAATTAACTTATTTCAGTCAGCTAGATCTTTCTTCTTCAAAGCAAAAAGATTTTATCTTCAAATACAAGAACTTTTCGTGGTTTTGTTGGTTTTCAGCAAATGAACACATTTCAGCGAGCAAGAAGTTTTTTCTTTAATAGCGTAAGATTTTATCTTAAAATACAAGAACTTTTCGTGGTTCCTGTCAATTTTTGTTGGTTTTCATCTAATGAACTTATTTCAGTCAGCTGGATCTTTCTTCTTCAAAGCAAAAAGATTTTATCTTCAAATACAAGAACTTTTCGTGGTTTTGTTGGTTTTCAGCAAATGAACATATTTCAGCGAGCTGGGAGTTTTTTCTTTAATAGCGTAAGATTTTATCTTAAACTACAAGAACTTTTCGTGTTTCTTGTCAATTTTTGTTGGTTTTCATCTAATCAACTTATTTCAGTCAGCTCGACCTTTCTTCTTCAAAGCAAAAAGATTTTATCTTAAAATACAAGAACTTATCGTGGTTTTGATGGTTTTCAGCAAATGAACATATTTCAGCGAGCTGGAAGTTTTTTCCTTAATAGCGTAAGATTTTATCTTAAAATACGAGAACTTTTCGTGGTTCTTGTCAATTTTTGTTGGTTTTCATCTAATGAACTTATTTCAGTCAGCTCGATCTTTCTTCTTCAAAGCAAAAAGATTTTATCTTCAAATACAATAACTTTTCGTGGTTCTGTTGGTTTTCAGCAAATGAACATATTTCAGCGAGCTGGGAGTTTTTTGCTTAATAGCATAAGATTTTATCTTAAAATACAAGAACTTTTCGTGGTTCTTGTCAATTTTTGTTGGTTTTCATCTAATGAACTTATTTCAGTCAGCTAGATCTTTCTTCTTCAAAGCAAAAAGATTTTATCTTCAAATACAAGAACTTTTCGTGGTTTTGTTGGTTTTCAGCAAATGAACAGATTTCAGCGAGCAAGAAGTTTTTTCTTTAATCGCGTAAGATTTTATCTTAAAATACAAGAATTTTTCGTGGTTCTTGTCAATTTTTGTTGGTTTTCATCGAATGAACTTATTTCAGTCAGCTAGATCTTTCTTCTTCAAAGCAAAATGATTTTATCTTCAAATACAAGAACTTTTCGTGGTTTTGATGGTTTTCAGCAAATGAACATATTTCAGCGAGCTGGAAGTTTTTTCCTTAATAGCGCAAGATTTTATCTTAAAATACAAGAAGTTTTCGTGGTTCTGTCAATTTTTGTTGGTTTTCATCGAATCAACTTATTTCAGTCAGCTGGATCTTTCTTCTTCAAAGCAAAAAGATTTTATCTTGAAATACAAGAACTTTTCGTGGTTTTGATGGTTTTCAGCAAATGAACATATTTCAGTGAGCTGGAAGTTTTTTCCTTAATAGCGTAAGATTTTATCTTAAAATACAAGAACTTTTCGTGGTTCTTGACAATTTGTGTTGGATTTCATCTAATGAACTTATTTCAGTCAGTTAGATCTTTCTTCTTCAAAGCAAAAAGATTTTATCTTTAAATACAAGAACTTTTCGTGGTTTTGATGGTTTTCAGCAAATGAACATATTTCAGCGAGCTGGATGTTTTTTCCTCAATAGCGTAAGATTTTATCTTAAAATACAAGAACTTTTCGTGGTTCTTGTCAATTTTTGTTGGTTTTCATCCAATGAACTTATTTCAGTCAGCTGGATCTTTCTTCTTCAAAGCAAAAAGATTTTATCTTCAAATACAAGAACTTTTCGTGGTTTTGTTGGTTTTCAGCAAATGAACATATTTCAGCGAGCTGGGAGTTTTTTCTTTAATAGAGTAAGATTTTATCTTAAACTACAAGAACTTTTCGTGTTTCTTGTCAATTTTTGTTGGTTTTCATCTAATCAACTTATTTCAGTCAGCTCGATCTTTCTTCTTCAAAGCAAAAAGATTTTATCTTAAAATACAAGAACTTTTCGTGGTTTTGATGGTTTTCAGCAAATAAACATATTTCAGCGAGCTGGAAGTTTTTTCCTTAACAGCGTAAGATTTTATCTTAAAATACGAGAACTTTTCGTGGTTCTTGTCAATTTGTGTTGGTTTTCATCTAATGAACTTATTTCAGTCAGCTCGATCTTTCTTCTTCAAAGCAAAAAGATTTTATCTTCAAATACAAGAACTTTTCGTGGTTCTGTTGGTTTTCAGCAAATGAACATATTTCAGCGAGCTGGGAGTTTTTTGCTGAATAGCATAAGATTTTATCTTAAAATACAAGAACTTTTCGTGGTTCTTGTCAATTTTTGTTGGTTTTCATCTAATGAACTTATTTCAGTCAGCGAGATCTTTCTTCTTCAAAGCAAAAAGATTTTATCTTCAAATACAAGAACTTTTCGTGGTTTTGTTGGTTTTCAGCAAATGAACAGATTTCAGCGAGCAAGAAGTTTTTTCTTTAATCGCGTAAGATTTTATCTTAAAATACAAGAACTTTTCGTGGTTCTTGTCAATTTGTGTTGGTTTTCATCTCATGAACTTATTTCAGTCAGCTAGATCTTTCTTCTTCAAAGCAAAAAGATTTTATCTTAAAATACAAGAACTTTTTGTGGTTTTGATGGTTTTCAGCAAATGAACATATTTCAGCCAGCTGGAAGTTTTTTCCTTAATAGAGTAAGATATTATCTTAAAATACAAGAAGTTTTCGTGGTTCTGTCAATTTTTGTTGGTTTTCATCGAATCAACTTATTTCAGTCAGCTGGATCTTTCTTCTTCTAAGCAAAAAGATTTTATCTTCAAATACAAGAACTTTTCGTGGTTTTGATGGTTTTCAGCAAATAAACATATTTCAGTGAGCTGGAAGTTTTTTCCTTAATAGCGTAAGATTTTATCTTAAAATACAAGAACTTTTCGTGGTTCTTGACAATTTGTGTTGGATTTCATCTAATGAACTTATTTCAGTCAGCTGGATCTTTCTTCTTCAAAGCAAAAAGATTTTATCTTCAAATACAAGAACTTTTCGTGGTTTTGTTGGTTTTCAGCAAATGAACATATTTCAGCGAGCTGGGAGTTTTTTCCTTAATAGCGTAAGATTTTATCTTAAAATACAAGAACTTTTCGTGGTTCTTGTCAATTTTTGTTCGTTTTCATCTAATTAACTTATTTCAGTCAGCTAGATCTTTCTTCTTCAAAGCAAAAAGATTTTATTTTCAAATACAAGAACTTTTCGTGGTTTTGATGGTTTTCAGCAAATGAACATATTTCAGCGAGCAAGAAGTTTTTTCTTTAATAGCGTAAGATTTTATCTTAAAATACAAGAACTTTTCGTGGTTCTTGTCAATTTTTGTTGGTTTTCATCTAATGAACTTATTTCAGTCAGCTGGATCTTTCTTCTTCAAAGCAAAAAGATTTTATCTTCAAATACAAGAACTTTTCGTGGTTTTGTTGGTTTTCAGCAAATGAACATATTTCAGCGAGCTGGGAGTTTTTTCTTTAATAGCGTAAGATTTCATCTTAAACTACAAGAACTTTTCGTGTTTCTTGTCAATTTTTGTTGGTTTTCATCTAATCAACTTATTTCAGTCAGCTCGACCTTTCTTCTTCAAAGCAAAAAGATTTTATCTTAAAATACAAGAACTTATCGTGGTTTTGATGGTTTTCAGCAAATGAACATATTTCAGCGAGCTGGAAGTTTTTTCCTTAATAGCGTAAGATTTTATCTTAAAATACGAGAGCTTTTCGTGGTTCTTGTCAATTTTTGTTGGTTTTCATCTAATGAACTTATTTCAGTCAGCTCGATCTTTCTTCTTCAAAGCAAAAAGATTTTATCTTCAAATACAAGAACTTTTCGTGGTTCTGTTGGTTTTCAGCAAATGAACATATTTCAGCGAGCTGGGAGTTTTTTGCTTAATAGCATAAGATTTTATCTTAAAATACAAGAACTTTTCGTGGTTCTTGTCAATTTTTGTTGGTTTTCATCAAATGAACTTATTTCAGTCAGCTAGATCTTTCTTCTTCAAAGCAAAAAGATTTTATCTTCAAATACAAGAACTTTTCGTGGTTTTGTTGGTTTTCAGCAAATGAACAGATTTCAGCGAGCAAGAAGTTTTTTCTTTAATCGCGTAAGATTTTATCTTAAAATACAAGAACTTTTCGTGGTTCTTGTCAATTTTTGTTGGTTTTCATCTAATCAACTTATTTCAGTCAGCTCGACCTTTCTTCTTCAAAGCAAAAAGATTTTATCTTAAAATACAAGAACTTTTCGTGGTTTTGATGGTTTTCAGCAAATGAACATATTTCAGCGAGCTGGAAGTTTTTTCCTTAATAGCGCAAGATTTTATCTTAAAATACAAGAAGTTTTCGTGGTTCTGTCAATTTTTGTTGGTTTTCATCGAATCAACTTATTTCAGTCAGCTGGATCTTTCTTCTTCAAAGCAAAAAGATTTTATCTTCAAATACAAGAACTTTTCGTGGTTTTGATGGTTTTCAGCAAATGAACATATTTCAGTGAGCTGGAAGTTTTTTCCTTAATAGCGTAAGATTTTATCTTAAAATACAAGAACTTTTCGTGGTTCTTGACAATTTGTGTTGGATTTCATCTAATGAACTTATTTCAGTCAGTTAGATCTTTCTTCTTCAAAGCAAAAAGATTTTATCTTCAAATACAAGAACGTTTCGTGGTTTTGATGGTTTTCAGCAAATGAACATATTTCAGCGAGCTGGAAGTTTTTTCCTTAATAGAGTAAGATTTTATCTTAAAATACAAGAACTTTTCGTGGTTCTTGTCAATTTTTGTTGGTTTTCATCCAATGAACTTATTTCAGTCAGCTGGATCTTTCTTCTTCAAAGCAAAAAGATTTTATCTTCAAATACAAGAACTTTTCGTGGTTTTGTTGGTTTTCAGCAAATGAACATATTTCAGCGAGCTGGGAGTTTTTTCTTTAATAGCGTAAGATTTTATCTTAAACTACAAGAACTTTTCGTGTTTCTTGTCAATTTTTGTTGGTTTTCATCGAATCAACTTATTTCAGTCAGCTCGATCTTTCTTCTTCAAAGCAAAAAGATTTTATCTTAAAATACAAGAACTTTTCGTGGTTTTGATGGTTTTCAGCAAATAAACATATTTCAGCGAGCTGGAAGTTTTTTCCTTAATAGCGTAAGATTTTATCTTAAAATACGAGAACTTTTCGTGGTTCTTGTCAATTTGTGTTGGTTTTCATCCAATGAACTTATTTCAGTCAGCTCGATCTTTCTTCTTCAAAGCAAAAAGATTTTATCTTCAAATACAAGAACTTTTCGTGGTTCTGTTGGTTTTCAGCAAATGAACATATTTCAGCGAGCTGGTAGTTTTTTGCTTAATAGCATAAGATTTTATCTTAAAATACAAGAACTTTTCGTGGTTCTTGTCAATTTTTGTTGGTTTTCATCGAATGAACTTATTTCAGTCAGCTAGATCTTTCTTCTTCAAAGCAAAAAGATTTTATCTTCAAATACAAGAACTTTTCGTGGTTTTGATGGTTTTCAGCAAATGAACATATTTCAGCGAGCTGGAAGTTTTTTCCTTAATAGCGTAAGATTTTATCTTAAAATACAAGAACTTTTCGTGGTTCTTGACAATTTGTGTTGGTTTTCATCTCATGAACTTATTTCAGTCAGCTAGATCTTTCTTCTTCAAAGCAAAAAGATTTTATCTTAAAATACAAGAACTTTTTGTGGTTTTGATGGTTTTCAGCAAATGAACATATTTCAGCCAGCTGGAAGTTTTTTCCTTAATAGAGTAAGATATTATCTTAAAATACAAGAAGTTTTCGTGGTTCTGTCAATTTTTGTTGGTTTTCATCGAATCAACTTATTTCAGCGAGCTGGGAGTTTTTTCTTTAATAGAGTAAGATTTTATCTTAAACTACAAGAACTTTTCGTGTTTCTTGTCAATTTTTGTTGGTTTTCATCTAATCAACTTATTTCAGTCAGCTCGATCTTTCTTCTTCAAAGCAAAAAGATTTTATCTTAAAATACAAGAACTTTTCGTGGTTTTGATGGTTTTCAGCAAATAAACATATTTCAGCGAGCTGGAAGTTTTTTCCTTAACAGCGTAAGATTTTATCTTAAAATACGAGAACTTTTCGTGGTTCTTGTCAATTTGTGTTGGTTTTCATCTAATGAACTTATTTCAGTCAGCTCGATCTTTCTTCTTCAAAGCAAAAAGATTTTATCTTCAAATACAAGAACTTTTCGTGGTTCTGTTGGTTTTCAGCAAATGAACATATTTCAGCGAGCTGGGAGTTTTTTGCTTAATAGCATAAGATTTTATCTTAAAATACAAGAACTTTTCGTGGTTCTTGTCAATTTTTGTTGGTTTTCATCTAATGAACTTATTTCAGTCAGCGAGATCTTTCTTCTTCAAAGCAAAAAGATTTTATCTTCAAATACAAGAACTTTTCGTGGTTTTGTTGGTTTTCAGCAAATGAACAGATTTCAGCGAGCAAGAAGTTTTTTCTTTAATCGCGTAAGATTTTATCTTAAAATACAAGAACTTTTCGTGGTTCTTGTCAATTTTTGTTGGTTTTCATCGAATGAACTTATTTCAGTCAGCGAGATCTTTCTTCTTCAAAGCAAAAAGATTTTATCTTCAAATACAAGAACTTTTCGTGGTTTTGATGGTTTTCAGCAAATGAACATATTTCAGCGAGCTGGAAGTTTTTTCCTTAATAGCGTAAGATTTTATCTTAAAATACAAGAACTTTTCGTGGTTCTTGACAATTTGTGTTGGTTTTCATCTCATGAACTTATTTCAGTCAGCTAGATCTTTCTTCTTCAAAGCAAAAAGATTTTATCTTAAAATACAAGAACTTTTTGTGGTTTTGATGGTTTTCAGCAAATGAACATATTTCAGCCAGCTGGAAGTTTTTTCCTTAATAGAGTAAGATATTATCTTAAAATACAAGAAGTTTTCGTGGTTCTGTCAATTTTTGTTGGTTTTCATCGAATCAACTTATTTCAGTCAGCTGGATCTTTCTTCTTCTAAGCAAAAAGATTTTATCTTCAAATACAAGAACTTTTCGTGGTTTTGATGGTTTTCAGCAAATAAACATATTTCAGTGAGCTGGAAGTTTTTTCCTTAATAGCGTAAGATTTTATCTTAAAATACAAGAACTTTTCGTGGTTCTTGACAATTTGTGTTGGATTTCATCTAATGAACTTATTTCAGTCAGCTGGATCTTTCTTCTTCAAAGCAAAAAGATTTTATCTTCAAATACAAGAACTTTTCGTGGTTTTGTTGGTTTTCAGCAAATGAACATATTTCAGCGAGCTGGGAGTTTTTTCCTTAATAGCGTAAGATTTTATCTTAAAATACAAGAACTTTTCGTGGTTCTTGTCAATTTTTGTTCGTTTTCATCTAATTAACTTATTTCAGTCAGCTAGATCTTTCTTCTTCAAAGCAAAAAGATTTTATTTTCAAATACAAGAACTTTTCGTGGTTTTGTTGGTTTTCAGCAAATGAACATATTTCAGCGAGCAAGAAGTTTTTTCTTTAATAGCGTAAGATTTTATCTTAAAATACAAGAACTTTTCGTGGTTCTTGTCAATTTTTGTTGGTTTTCATCTAATGAACTTATTTCAGTCAGCTGGATCTTTCTTCTTCAAAGCAAAAAGATTTTATCTTCAAATACAAGAACTTTTCGTGGTTTTGTTGGTTTTCAGCAAATGAACATATTTCAGCGAGCTGGGAGTTTTTTCTTTAATAGCGTAAGATTTCATCTTAAACTACAAGAACTTTTCGTGTTTCTTGTCAATTTTTGTTGGTTTTCATCTAATCAACTTATTTCAGTCAGCTCGACCTTTCTTCTTCAAAGCAAAAAGATTTTATCTTAAAATACAAGAACTTATCGTGGTTTTGATGGTTTTCAGCAAATGAACATATTTCAGCGAGCTGGAAGTTTTTTCCTTAATAGCGTAAGATTTTATCTTAAAATACGAGAGCTTTTCGTGGTTCTTGTCAATTTTTGTTGGTTTTCATCTAATGAACTTATTTCAGTCAGCTCGATCTTTCTTCTTCAAAGCAAAAAGATTTTATCTTCAAATACAAGAACTTTTCGTGGTTCTGTTGGTTTTCAGCAAATGAACATATTTCAGCGAGCTGGGAGTTTTTTGCTTAATAGCATAAGATTTTATCTTAAAATACAAGAACTTTTCGTGGTTCTTGTCAATTTTTGTTGGTTTTCATCAAATGAACTTATTTCAGTCAGCTAGATCTTTCTTCTTCAAAGCAAAAAGATTTTATCTTCAAATACAAGAACTTTTCGTGGTTTTGTTGGTTTTCAGCAAATGAACAGATTTCAGCGAGCAAGAAGTTTTTTCTTTAATCGCGTAAGATTTTATCTTAAAATACAAGAATTTTTCGTGGTTCTTGTCAATTTTTGTTGGTTTTCATCGAATGAACTTATTTCAGTCAGCTAGATCTTTCTTCTTCAAAGCAAAAAGATTTTATCTTCAAATACAAGAACTTTTCGTGGTTTTGTTGGTTTTCAGCAAATGAACATATTTCAGCGAGCTGGGAGTTTTTTGCTTAATAGCATAAGATTTTATCTTAAAATACAAGAACTTTTCGTGGTTCTTGTCAATTTTTGTTGGTTTTCATCTAATCAACTTATTTCAGTCAGCTCGACCTTTCTTCTTCAAAGCAAAAAGATTTTATCTTAAAATACAAGAACTTTTCGTGGTTTTGATGGTTTTCAGCAAATGAACATATTTCAGCGAGCTGGAAGTTTTTTCCTTAATAGCGCAAGATTTTATCTTAAAATACAAGAAGTTTTCGTGGTTCTGTCAATTTTTGTTGGTTTTCATCGAATCAACTTATTTCAGTCAGCTGGATCTTTCTTCTTCAAAGCAAAAAGATTTTATCTTCAAATACAAGAACTTTTCGTGGTTTTGATGGTTTTCAGCAAATGAACATATTTCAGTGAGCTGGAAGTTTTTTCCTTAATAGCGTAAGATTTTATCTTAAAATACAAGAACTTTTCGTGGTTCTTGACAATTTGTGTTGGATTTCATCTAATGAACTTATTTCAGTCAGTTAGATCTTTCTTCTTCAAAGCAAAAAGATTTTATCTTCAAATACAAGAACTTTTCGTGGTTTTGATGGTTTTCAGCAAATGAACATATTTCAGCGAGCTGGAAGTTTTTTCCTTAATAGAGTAAGATTTTATCTTAAAATACAAGAACTTTTCGTGGTTCTTGTCAATTTTTGTTGGTTTTCATCCAATGAACTTATTTCAGTCAGCTGGATCTTTCTTCTTCAAAGCAAAAAGATTTTATCTTCAAATACAAGAACTTTTCGTGGTTTTGTTGGTTTTCAGCAAATGAACATATTTCAGCGAGCTGGGAGTTTTTTCTTTAATAGCGTAAGATTTTATCTTAAACTACAAGAACTTTTCGTGTTTCTTGTCAATTTTTGTTGGTTTTCATCGAATCAACTTATTTCAGTCAGCTCGATCTTTCTTCTTCAAAGCAAAAAGATTTTATCTTAAAATACAAGAACTTTTCGTGGTTTTGATGGTTTTCAGCAAATAAACATATTTCAGCGAGCTGGAAGTTTTTTCCTTAATAGCGTAAGATTTTATCTTAAAATACAAGAACTTTTCGTGGTTCTTGTCAATTTGTGTTGGTTTTCATCCAATGAACTTATTTCAGTCAGCTCGATCTTTCTTCTTCAAAGCAAAAAGATTTTATCTTCAAATACAAGAACTTTTCGTGGTTCTGTTGGTTTTCAGCAAATGAACATATTTCAGCGAGCTGGTAGTTTTTTGCTTAATAGCATAAGATTTTATCTTAAAATACAAGAACTTTTCGTGGTTCTTGTCAATTTTTGTTGGTTTTCATCTAATGAACTTATTTCAGTCAGCGAGATCTTTCTTCTTCAAAGCAAAAAGATTTTATCTTCAAATACAAGAACTTTTCGTGGTTTTGTTGGTTTTCAGCAAATGAACAGATTTCAGCGAGCAAGAAGTTTTTTCTTTAATCGCGTAAGATTTTATCTTAAAATACAAGAACTTTTCGTGGTTCTTGTCAATTTTTGTTGGTTTTCATCGAATGAACTTATTTCAGTCAGCTAGATCTTTCTTCTTCAAAGCAAAAAGATTTTATCTTCAAATACAAGAACTTTTCGTGGTTTTGATGGTTTTCAGCAAATGAACATATTTCAGCGAGCTGGAAGTTTTTTCCTTAATAGCGTAAGATTTTATCTTAAAATACAAGAACTTTTCGTGGTTCTTGACAATTTGTGTTGGTTTTCATCTCATGAACTTATTTCAGTCAGCTAGATCTTTCTTCTTCAAAGCAAAAAGATTTTATCTTAAAATACAAGAACTTTTTGTGGTTTTGATGGTTTTCAGCAAATGAACATATTTCAGCCAGCTGGAAGTTTTTTCCTTAATAGAGTAAGATATTATCTTAAAATACAAGAAGTTTTCGTGGTTCTGTCAATTTTTGTTGGTTTTCATCGAATCAACTTATTTCAGTCAGCTGGATCTTTCTTCTTCAAAGCAAAAAGATTTTATCTTCAAATACAAGAACTTTTCGTGGTTTTGATGGTTTTCAGCAAATGAACATATTTCAGTGAGCTGGAAGTTTTTTCCTTAATAGCGTAAGATTTTATCTTAAAATACAAGAACTTTTCGTGGTTCTTGACAATTTGTGTTGGATTTCATCTAATGAACTTATTTCAGTCAGTTAGATCTTTCTTCTTCAAAGCAAAAAGATTTTATCTTCAAATACAAGAACTTTTCGTGGTTTTGATGGTTTTCAGCAAATGAACATATTTCAGCGAGCTGGAAGTTTTTTCCTTAATAGAGTAAGATTTTATCTTAAAATACAAGAACTTTTCGTGGTTCTTGTCAATTTTTGTTGGTTTTCATGTAATGAACTTATTTCAGTCAGCTGGATCTTTCTTCTTCAAAGCAAAAAGATTTTATCTTCAAATACAAGAACTTTTCGTGGTTTTGTTGGTTTTCAGCAAATGAACATATTTCAGCGAGCTGGGAGTTTTTTCCTTAATAGCGTAAGATTTTATCTTAAAATACAAGAACTTTTCGTGGTTCTTGTCAATTTTTGTTCGTTTTCATCTAATTAACTTATTTCAGTCAGCTAGATCTTTCTTCTTCAAAGCAAAAAGATTTTATCTTCAAATACAAGAACTTTTCGTGGTTTTGTTGGTTTTCAGCAAATGAACACATTTCAGCGAGCAAGAAGTTTTTTCTTTAATAGCGTAAGATTTTATGTTAAAATACAAGAACTTTTCGTGGTTCTTGTCAATTTTTGTTGGTTTTCATCTAATGAACTTATTTCAGTCAGCTGGATCTTTCTTCTTCAAAGCAAAAAGATTTTATCTTCAAATACAAGAACTTTTCGTGGTTTTGATGGTTTTCAGCAAATGAACATATTTCAGCGAGCTGGAAGTTTTTTCCTTAATAGAGTAAGATTTTATCTTAAAATACAAGAACTTTTCGTGTTTCTTGTCAATTTTTGTTGGTTTTCATCCAATCAACTTATTTCAGTCAGCTCGATCTTTCTTCTTCAAAGCAAAAAGATTTTATCTTAAAATACAAGAACTTTTCGTGGTTTTGATGGTTTTCAGCAAATAAACATATTTCAGCGAGCTGGAAGTTTTTTCCTTAATAGCGTAAGATTTTATCTTAAAATACGAGAACTTTTCGTGGTTCTTGTCAATTTGTGTTGGTTTTCATCTAATGAACTTATTTCAGTCAGCTCGATCTTTCTTCTTCAAAGCAAAAAGATTTTATCTTCAAATACAAGAACTTTTCGTGGTTCTGTTGGTTTTCAGCAAATGAACATATTTCGGCGAGCTGGGAGTTTTTTGCTTAATAGCATAAGATTTTATCTTAAAATACAAGAACTTTTCGTGGTTCTTGTCAATTTGTGTTGGTTTTCATCTAATGAACTTATTTCAGTCAGCTCGATCTTTCTTCTTCAAAGCAAAAAGATTTTATCTTCAAATACAAGAACTTTTCGTGGTTCTGTTGGTTTTCAGCTAATGAACAGATTTCAGCGAGCAAGAAGTTTTTTCTTTAATCGCGTAAGATTTTATCTTAAAATACAAGAACTTTTCGTGGTTCTTGTCAATTTTTGTTGGTTTTCATCGAATGAACTTATTTCAGTCAGCTAGATCTTTCTTCTTCAAAGCAAAAAGATTTTATCTTCAAATACAAGAACTTTTCGTGGTTTTGATGGTTTTCAGCAAATGAACATATTTCAGCGAGCTGGAAGTTTTTTCCTTAATAGCGTAAGATTTTATCTTAAAATACAAGAACTTTTCGTGGTTCTTGACAATTTGTGTTGGTTTTCATCTCATGAACTTATTTCAGTCAGCTAGATCTTTCTTCTTCAAAGCAAAAAGATTTTATCTTAAAATACAAGAACTTTTTGTGGTTTTGATGGTTTTCAGCAAATGAACATATTTCAGCCAGCTGGAAGTTTTTTCCTTAATAGAGTAAGATATTATCTTAAAATACAAGAAGTTTTCGTGGTTCTGTCAATTTTTGTTGGTTTTCATCGAATCAACTTATTTCAGTCAGCTGGATCTTTCTTCTTCAAAGCAAAAAGATTTTATCTTCAAATACAAGAACTTTTCGTGGTTTTGATGGTTTTCAGCAAATGAACATATTTCAGTGAGCTGGAAGTTTTTTCCTTAATAGCGTAAGATTTTATCTTAAAATACAAGAACTTTTCGTGGTTCTTGACAATTTGTGTTGAGTTTCATCTAATGAACTTATTTCAGTCAGTTAGATCTTTCTTCTTCAAAGCAAAAAGATTTTATCTTCAAATACAAGAACTTTTCGTGGTTTTGATGGTTTTCAGCAAATGAACATATTTCAGCGAGCTGGAAGTTTTTTCCTTAATAGAGTAAGATTTTATCTTAAAATACAAGAACTTTTCGTGGTTCTTGTCAATTTTTGTTGGTTTTCATGTAATGAACTTATTTCAGTCAGCTGGATCTTTCTTCTTCAAAGCAAAAAGATTTTATCTTCAAATACAAGAACTTTTCGTGGTTTTGTTGGTTTTCAGCAAATGAACATATTTCAGCGAGCTGGGAGTTTTTTCCTTAATAGCGTAAGATTTTATCTTAAAATACAATAACTTTTCGTGGTTCTTGTCAATTTTTGTTCGTTTTCATCTGATTAACTTATTTCAGTCAGCTAGATCTTTCTTCTTCAAAGCAAAAAGATTTTATCTTCAAATACAAGAACTTTTCGTGGTTTTGTTGGTTTTCAGCAAATGAACACATTTCAGCGAGCAAGAAGTTTTTTCTTTAATAGCGTAAGATTTTATCTTAAAATACAAGAACTTTTCGTGGTTCTTGTCAATTTTTGTTGGTTTTCATCTAATGAACTTATTTCAGTCAGCTGGATCTTTCTTCTTCAAAGCAAAAAGATTTTATCTTCAAATACAAGAACTTTTCGTGGTTTTGTTGGTTTTCAGCAAATGAACATATTTCAGCGAGCTGGGAGTTTTTTCTTTAATAGCGTAAGATTTTATCTCAAACTACAAGAACTTTTCGTGTTTCTTGTCAATTTTTGTTGGTTTTCATCTCATCAACTTATTTCAGTCAGCTCGACCTTTCTTCTTCAAAGCAAAAAGATTTTATCTTAAAATACAAGAACTTTTCGTGGTTTTGATGGTTTTCAGCAAATGAACATATTTCAGCGAGCTGGAAGTTTTTTCCTTAATAGCGTAAGATTTTATCTTAAAATACGAGAACTTTTCGTGGTTCTTGTCAATTTTTGTTGGTTTTCATCTAATGAACTTATTTCAGTCAGCTCGATCTTTCTTCTTCAAAGCAAAAAGATTTTATCTTCAAATACAAGAACTTTTCGTGGTTCTGTTGGTTTTCAGCAAATGAACATATTTCAGCGAGCTGGGAGTTTTTTGCTTAATAGCATAAGATTTTATCTTAAAATACAAGAACTTTTCGTGGTTCTTGTCAATTTTTGTTGGTTTTCATCTAATGAACTTATTTCAGTCAGCTAGATCTTTCTTCTTCAAAGCAAAAAGATTTTATCTTCAAATACAAGAACTTTTCGTGGTTTTGTTGGTTTTCAGCAAATGAACAGATTTCAGCGAGCAAGAAGTTTTTTCTTTAACCGCGTAAGATTTTATCTTAAAATACAAGAAGTTTTCGTGGTTCTGTCAATTTTTGTTGGTTTTCATCGAATCAACTTATTTCAGTCAGCTGGATCTTTCTTCTTCAAAGCAAAAAGATTTTATCTTCAAATACAAGAACTTTTCGTGGTTTTGATGGTTTTCAGCAAATGAACATATTTCAGCGAGCTGGAAGTTTTTTCCTTAATAGCGTAAGATTTTATCTTAAAATACAAGAACTTTTCGTGGTTCTTGACAATTTGTGTTGGTTTTCATCTCATGAACTTATTTCAGTCAGCTAGATCTTTCTTCTTCAAAGCAAAAAGATTTTATCTTAAAATACAAGAACTTTTTGTGGTTTTGATGGTTTTCAGCAAATGAACATATTTCAGCCAGCTGGAAGTTTTTTCCTTAACAGAGTAAGATATTATCTTAAAATACAAGAAGTTTTCGTGGTTCTGTCAATTTTTGTTGGTTTTCATCGAATCAACTTATTTCAGTCAGCTGGATCTTTCTTCTTCAAAGCAAAAAGAACTTTTCGTGGTTTTGATGGTTTTCAGCAAATGAACATATTTCAGTGAGCTGGAAGTTTTTTCCTTAATAGCGTAAGATTTTATCTTAAAATACAAGAACTTTTCGTGGTTCTTGACAATTTGTGTTGGATTTCATCTAATGAACTTATTTCAGTCAGTTAGATCTTTCTTCTTCAAAGCAAAAAGATTTTATCTTCAAATACAAGAACTTTTCGTGGTTTTGATGGTTTTCAGCAAATGAACATATTTCAGTGAGCTGGAAGTTTTTTCCTTAATAGCGTAAGATTTTATCTTAAAATACAAGAACTTTTCGTGGTTCTTGTCAATTTTTGTTGGTTTTCATCGAATGAACTTATTTCAGTCAGCTGGATCTTTCTTCTTCAAAGCAAAAAGATTTTATCTTCAAATACAAGAACTTTTCGTGGTTTTGTTGGTTTTCAGCAAATGAACATATTTCAGCGAGCTGGGAGTTTTTTCCTTAATAGCGTAAGATTTTATCTTAAAATACAAGAACTTTTCGTGGTTCTTGTCAATTTTTGTTGGTTTTCATCCAATGAACTTATTTCAGTCAGCTGGATCTTTCTTCTTCAAAGCAAAAAGATTTTATCTTCAAATACAAGAACTTTTCGTGGTTTTGTTGGTTTTCAGCAAATGAACATATTTCAGCGAGCTGGGAGTTTTTTCTTTAATAGCGTAAGATTTTATCTTAAACTACAAGAACTTTTCGTGTTTCTTGTCAATTTTTGTTGGTTTTCATCTAATCAACTTATTTCAGTCAGCTCGACCTTTCTTCTTCAAAGCAAAAAGATTTTATCTTAAAATACAAGAACTTATCGTGGTTTTGATGGTTTTCAGCAAATGAACATATTTCAGCGAGCTGGAAGTTTTTTCCTTAATAGCGTAAGATTTTATCTTAAAATACGAGAACTTTTCGTGGTTCTTGTCAATTTTTGTTGGTTTTCATCTAATCAACTTATTTCAGTCAGCTCGATCTTTCTTCTTCAAAGCAAAAATATTTTATCTTAAAATACAAGAACTTTTCGTGGTTTTGATGGTTTTCAGCAAATAAACATATTTCAGCGAGCTGGAAGTTTTTTCCTTAATAGCGTAAGATTTTATCTTAAAATACGAGAACTTTTCGTGGTTCTTGTCAATTTGTGTTGGTTTTCATCTAATGAACTTATTTCAGTCAGCTCGATCTTTCTTCTTCAAAGCAAAAAGATTTTATCTTCAAATACAAGAACTTTTCGTGGTTCTGTTGGTTTTCAGCAAATGAACATATTTCAGCGAGCTGGGAGTTTTTTGCTTAATAGCATAAGATTTTATCTTAAAATACAAGAACTTTTCGTGGTTCTTGTCAATTTTTGTTGGTTTTCATCTAATGAACTTATTTCAGTCAGCGAGATCTTTCTTCTTCAAAGCAAAAAGATTTTATCTTCAAATACAAGAACTTTTCGTGGTTTTGTTGTTTTTCAGCAAATGAACAGATTTCAGCGAGCAAGAAGTTTTTTCTTTAATCGCGTAAGATTTTATCTTAAAATACAAGAACTTTTCGTGGTTCTTGTCAATTTTTGTTGGTTTTCATCGAATGAACTTATTTCAGTCAGCTAGATCTTTCTTCTTCAAAGCAAAAAGATTTTATCTTCAAATACAAGAACTTTTCGTGGTTTTGATGGTTTTCAGCAAATGAACATATTTCAGCGAGCTGGAAGTTTTTTCCTTAATAGCGTAAGATTTTATCTTAAAATACAAGAACTTTTCGTGGTTCTTGACAATTTGTGTTGGTTTTCATCTCATGAACTTATTTCAGTCAGCTAGATCTTTCTTCTTCAAAGCAAAAAGATTTTATCTTAAAATACAAGAACTTTTTGTGGTTTTGATGGTTTTCAGCAAATGAACATATTTCAGCCAGCTGGAAGTTTTTTCCTTAATAGAGTAAGATATTATCTTAAAATACAAGAAGTTTTCGTGGTTCTGTCAATTTTTGTTGGTTTTCATCGAATCAACTTATTTCAGTCAGCTGGATCTTTCTTCTTCAAAGCAAAAAGATTTTATCTTCAAATACAAGAACTTTTCGTGGTTTTGATGGTTTTCAGCAAATGAACATATTTCAGTGAGCTGGAAGTTTTTTCCTTAATAGCGTAAGATTTTATCTTAAAATACAAGAACTTTTCGTGGTTCTTGACAATTTGTGTTGGATTTCATCTAATGAACTTATTTCAGTCAGTTAGATCTTTCTTCTTCAAAGCAAAAAGATTTTATCTTCAAATACAAGAACTTTTCGTGGTTTTGATGGTTTTCAGCAAATGAACATATTTCAGTGAGCTGGAAGTTTTTTCCTTAATAGCGTAAGATTTTATCTTAAAATACAAGAACTTTTCGTGGTTCTTGTCAATTTTTGTTGGTTTTCATCGAATGCACTTATTTCAGTCAGCTGGATCTTTCTTCTTCAAAGCAAAAAGATTTTATCTTCAAATACAATAACTTTTCGTGGTTTTGTTGGTTTTCAGCAAATGAACATATTTCAGCGAGCTGGGAGTTTTTTCCTTAATAGCGTAAGATTTTATCTTAAAATACAAGAACTTTTCGTGGTTCTTGTCAATTTTTGTTCGTTTTCATCTAATTAACTTATTTCAGTCAGCTAGATCTTTCTTCTTCAAAGCAAAAAGATTTTATCTTCAAATACAAGAACTTTTCGTGGTTTTGTTGGTTTTCAGCAAATGAACACATTTCAGCGAGCAAGAAGTTTTTTCTTTAATAGCGTAAGATTTTATCTTAAAATACAAGAACTTTTCGTGGTTCCTGTCAATTTTTGTTGGTTTTCATCTAATGAACTTATTTCAGTCAGCTGGATCTTTCTTCTTCAAAGCAAAAAGATTTTATCTTCAAATACAAGAACTTTTCGTGGTTTTGTTGGTTTTCAGCAAATGAACATATTTCAGCGAGCTGGGAGTTTTTTCTTTAATAGCGTAAGATTTTATCTTAAACTACAAGAACTTTTCGTGTTTCTTGTCAATTTTTGTTGGTTTTCATCTAATCAACTTATTTCAGTCAGCTCGACCTTTCTTCTTCAAAGCAAAAAGATTTTATCTTAAAATACAAGAACTTATCGTGGTTTTGATGGTTTTCAGCAAATGAACATATTTCAGCGAGCTGGAAGTTTTTTCCTTAATAGCGTAAGATTTTATCTTAAAATACGAGAACTTTTCGTGGTTCTTGTCAATTTTTGTTGGTTTTCATCTAATGAACTTATTTCAGTCAGCTCGATCTTTCTTCTTCAAAGCAAAAAGATTTTATCTTCAAATACAATAACTTTTCGTGGTTCTGTTGGTTTTCAGCAAATGAACATATTTCAGCGAGCTGGGAGTTTTTTGCTTAATAGCATAAGATTTTATCTTAAAATACAAGAACTTTTCGTGGTTCTTGTCAATTTTTGTTGGTTTTCATCTAATGAACTTATTTCAGTCAGCTAGATCTTTCTTCTTCAAAGCAAAAAGATTTTATCTTCAAATACAAGAACTTTTCGTGGTTTTGTTGGTTTTCAGCAAATGAACGCATTTCAGCGAGCAAGAAGTTTTTTCTTTAATCGCGTAAGATTTTATCTTAAAATACAAGAATTTTTCGTGGTTCTTGTCAATTTTTGTTGGTTTTCATCGAATGAACTTATTTCAGTCAGCTAGATCTTTCTTCTTCAAAGCAAAATGATTTTATCTTCAAATACAAGAACTTTTCGTGGTTTTGATGGTTTTCAGCAAATGAACATATTTCAGCGAGCTGGAAGTTTTTTCCTTAATAGCGCAAGATTTTATCTTAAAATACAAGAAGTTTTCGTGGTTCTGTCAATTTTTGTTGGTTTTCATCGAATCAACTTATTTCAGTCAGCTGGATCTTTCTTCTTCAAAGCAAAAAGATTTTATCTTGAAATACAAGAACTTTTCGTGGTTTTGATGGTTTTCAGCAAATGAACATATTTCAGTGAGCTGGAAGTTTTTTCCTTAATAGCGTAAGATTTTATCTTAAAATACAAGAACTTTTCGTGGTTCTTGACAATTTGTGTTGGATTTCATCTAATGAACTTATTTCAGTCAGTTAGATCTTTCTTCTTCAAAGCAAAAAGATTTTATCTTTAAATACAAGAACTTTTCGTGGTTTTGATGGTTTTCAGCAAATGAACATATTTCAGCGAGCTGGATGTTTTTTCCTCAATAGCGTAAGATTTTATCTTAAAATACAAGAACTTTTCGTGGTTCTTGTCAATTTTTGTTGGTTTTCATCCAATGAACTTATTTCAGTCAGCTGGATCTTTCTTCTTCAAAGCAAAAAGATTTTATCTTCAAATACAAGAACTTTTCGTGGTTTTGTTGGTTTTCAGCAAATGAACATATTTCAGCGAGCTGGGAGTTTTTTCTTTAATAGAGTAAGATTTTATCTTAAACTACAAGAACTTTTCGTGTTTCTTGTCAATTTTTGTTGGTTTTCATCTAATCAACTTATTTCAGTCAGCTCGATCTTTCTTCTTCAAAGCAAAAAGATTTTATCTTAAAATACAAGAATTTTTCGTGGTTTTGATGGTTTTCAGCAAATAAACATATTTCAGCGAGCTGGAAGTTTTTTCCTTAACAGCGTAAGATTTTATCTTAAAATACGAGAACTTTTCGTGGTTCTTGTCAATTTGTGTTGGTTTTCATCTAATGAACTTATTTCAGTCAGCTCGATCTTTCTTCTTCAAAGCAAAAAGATTTTATCTTCAAATACAAGAACTTTTCGTGGTTCTGTTGGTTTTCAGCAAATGAACATATTTCAGCGAGCTGGGAGTTTTTTGCTTAATAGCATAAGATTTTATCTTAAAATACAAGAACTTTTCGTGGTTCTTGTCAATTTTTGTTGGTTTTCATCTAATGAACTTATTTCAGTCAGCGAGATCTTTCTTCTTCAAAGCAAAAAGATTTTATCTTCAAATACAAGAACTTTTCGTGGTTTTGTTGGTTTTCAGCAAATGAACAGATTTCAGCGAGCAAGAAGTTTTTTCTTTAATCGCGTAAGATTTTATCTTAAAATACAAGAACTTTTCGTGGTTCTTGTCAATTTTTGTTGGTTTTCATCGAATGAACTTATTTCAGTCAGCGAGATCTTTCTTCTTCAAAGCAAAAAGATTTTATCTTCAAATACAAGAACTTTTCGTGGTTTTGATGGTTTTCAGCAAATGAACATATTTCAGCGAGCTGGAAGTTTTTTCCTTAATAGCGTAAGATTTTATCTTAAAATACAAGAACTTTTCGTGGTTCTTGACAATTTGTGTTGGTTTTCATCTCATGAACTTATTTCAGTCAGCTAGATCTTTCTTCTTCAAAGCAAAAAGATTTTATCTTAAAATACAAGAACTTTTTGTGGTTTTGATGGTTTTCAGCAAATGAACATATTTCAGCCAGCTGGAAGTTTTTTCCTTAATAGAGTAAGATATTATCTTAAAATACAAGAAGTTTTCGTGGTTCTTGACAATTTGTGTTGGATTTCATCTAATGAACTTATTTCAGTCAGCTGGATCTTTCTTCTTCAAAGCAAAAAGATTTTATCTTCAAATACAAGAACTTTTCGTGGTTTTGTTGGTTTTCAGCAAATGAACATATTTCAGCGAGCTGGGAGTTTTTTCCTTAATAGCGTAAGATTTTATCTTAAAATACAAGAACTTTTCGTGGTTCTTGTCAATTTTTGTTCGTTTTCATCTAATTAACTTATTTCAGTCAGCTAGATCTTTCTTCTTCAAAGCAAAAAGATTTTATTTTCAAATACAAGAACTTTTCGTGGTTTTGTTGGTTTTCAGCAAATGAACATATTTCAGCGAGCAAGAAGTTTTTTCTTTAATAGCGTAAGATTTTATCTTAAAATACAAGAACTTTTCGTGGTTCTTGTCAATTTTTGTTGGTTTTCATCTAATGAACTTATTTCAGTCAGCTGGATCTTTCTTCTTCAAAGCAAAAAGATTTTATCTTCAAATACAAGAACTTTTCGTGGTTTTGTTGGTTTTCAGCAAATGAACATATTTCAGCGAGCTGGGAGTTTTTTCTTTAATAGCGTAAGATTTCATCTTAAACTACAAGAACTTTTCGTGTTTCTTGTCAATTTTTGTTGGTTTTCATCTAATCAACTTATTTCAGTCAGCTCGACCTTTCTTCTTCAAAGCAAAAAGATTTTATCTTAAAATACAAGAACTTATCGTGGTTTTGATGGTTTTCAGCAAATGAACATATTTCAGCGAGCTGGAAGTTTTTTCCTTAATAGCGTAAGATTTTATCTTAAAATACGAGAGCTTTTCGTGGTTCTTGTCAATTTTTGTTGGTTTTCATCTAATGAACTTATTTCAGTCAGCTCGATCTTTCTTCTTCAAAGCAAAAAGATTTTATCTTCAAATACAAGAACTTTTCGTGGTTCTGTTGGTTTTCAGCAAATGAACATATTTCAGCGAGCTGGGAGTTTTTTGCTTAATAGCATAAGATTTTATCTTAAAATACAAGAACTTTTCGTGGTTCTTGTCAATTTTTGTTGGTTTTCATCAAATGAACTTATTTCAGTCAGCTAGATCTTTCTTCTTCAAAGCAAAAAGATTTTATCTTCAAATACAAGAACTTTTCGTGGTTTTGTTGGTTTTCAGCAAATGAACAGATTTCAGCGAGCAAGAAGTTTTTTCTTTAATCGCGTAAGATTTTATCTTAAAATACAAGAATTTTTCGTGGTTCTTGTCAATTTTTGTTGGTTTTCATCGAATGAACTTATTTCAGTCAGCTAGATCTTTCTTCTTCAAAGCAAAAAGATTTTATCTTCAAATACAAGAACTTTTCGTGGTTTTGTTGGTTTTCAGCAAATGAACATATTTCAGCGAGCTGGGAGTTTTTTGCTTAATAGCATAAGATTTTATCTTAAAATACAAGAACTTTTCGTGGTTCTTGTCAATTTTTGTTGGTTTTCATCTAATCAACTTATTTCAGTCAGCTCGACCTTTCTTCTTCAAAGCAAAAAGATTTTATCTTAAAATACAAGAACTTTTCGTGGTTTTGATGGTTTTCAGCAAATGAACATATTTCAGCGAGCTGGAAGTTTTTTCCTTAATAGCGCAAGATTTTATCTTAAAATACAAGAAGTTTTCGTGGTTCTTGACAATTTGTGTTGGATTTCATCTAATGAACTTATTTCAGTCAGTTAGATCTTTCTTCTTCAAAGCAAAAAGATTTTATCTTCAAATACAAGAACGTTTCGTGGTTTTGATGGTTTTCAGCAAATGAACATATTTCAGCGAGCTGGAAGTTTTTTCCTTAATAGAGTAAGATTTTATCTTAAAATACAAGAACTTTTCGTGGTTCTTGTCAATTTTTGTTGGTTTTCATCCAATGAACTTATTTCAGTCAGCTGGATCTTTCTTCTTCAAAGCAAAAAGATTTTATCTTCAAATACAAGAACTTTTCGTGGTTTTGTTGGTTTTCAGCAAATGAACATATTTCAGCGAGCTGGGAGTTTTTTCTTTAATAGCGTAAGATTTTATCTTAAACTACAAGAACTTTTCGTGTTTCTTGTCAATTTTTGTTGGTTTTCATCGAATCAACTTATTTCAGTCAGCTCGATCTTTCTTCTTCAAAGCAAAAAGATTTTATCTTAAAATACAAGAACTTTTCGTGGTTTTGATGGTTTTCAGCAAATAAACATATTTCAGCGAGCTGGAAGTTTTTTCCTTAATAGCGTAAGATTTTATCTTAAAATACGAGAACTTTTCGTGGTTCTTGTCAATTTGTGTTGGTTTTCATCCAATGAACTTATTTCAGTCAGCTCGATCTTTCTTCTTCAAAGCAAAAAGATTTTATCTTCAAATACAAGAACTTTTCGTGGTTCTGTTGGTTTTCAGCAAATGAACATATTTCAGCGAGCTGGTAGTTTTTTGCTTAATAGCATAAGATTTTATCTTAAAATACAAGAACTTTTCGTGGTTCTTGTCAATTTTTGTTGGTTTTCATCTAATGAACTTATTTCAGTCAGCGAGATCTTTCTTCTTCAAAGCAAAAAGATTTTATCTTCAAATACAAGAACTTTTCGTGGTTTTGTTGGTTTTCAGCAAATGAACAGATTTCAGCGAGCAAGAAGTTTTTTCTTTAATCGCGTAAGATTTTATCTTAAAATACAAGAACTTTTCGTGGTTCTTGTCAATTTTTGTTGGTTTTCATCGAATGAACTTATTTCAGTCAGCTAGATCTTTCTTCTTCAAAGCAAAAAGATTTTATCTTCAAATACAAGAACTTTTCGTGGTTTTGATGGTTTTCAGCAAATGAACATATTTCAGCGAGCTGGAAGTTTTTTCCTTAATAGCGTAAGATTTTATCTTAAAATACAAGAACTTTTCGTGGTTCTTGACAATTTGTGTTGGTTTTCATCTCATGAACTTATTTCAGTCAGCTAGATCTTTCTTCTTCAAAGCAAAAAGATTTTATCTTAAAATACAAGAACTTTTTGTGGTTTTGATGGTTTTCAGCAAATGAACATATTTCAGCCAGCTGGAAGTTTTTTCCTTAATAGAGTAAGATATTATCTTAAAATACAAGAAGTTTTCGTGGTTCTGTCAATTTTTGTTGGTTTTCATCGAATCAACTTATTTCAGTCAGCTGGATCTTTCTTCTTCAAAGCAAAAAGATTTTATCTTCAAATACAAGAACTTTTCGTGGTTCTGTTGGTTTTCAGCAAATGAACATATTTCAGCGAGCTGGTAGTTTTTTGCTTAATAGCATAAGATTTTATCTTAAAATACAAGAACTTTTCGTGGTTCTTGTCAATTTTTGTTGGTTTTCATCTAATGAACTTATTTCAGTCAGCGAGATCTTTCTTCTTCAAAGCAAAAAGATTTTATCTTCAAATACAAGAACTTTTCGTGGTTTTGTTGGTTTTCAGCAAATGAACAGATTTCAGCGAGCAAGAAGTTTTTTCTTTAATCGCGTAAGATTTTATCTTAAAATACAAGAACTTTTCGTGGTTCTTGTCAATTTTTGTTGGTTTTCATCGAATGAACTTATTTCAGTCAGCTAGATCTTTCTTCTTCAAAGCAAAAAGATTTTATCTTCAAATACAAGAACTTTTCGTGGTTTTGATGGTTTTCAGCAAATGAACATATTTCAGCGAGCTGGAAGTTTTTTCCTTAATAGCGTAAGATTTTATCTTAAAATACAAGAACTTTTCGTGGTTCTTGACAATTTGTGTTGGTTTTCATCTCATGAACTTATTTCAGTCAGCTAGATCTTTCTTCTTCAAAGCAAAAAGATTTTATCTTAAAATACAAGAACTTTTTGTGGTTTTGATGGTTTTCAGCAAATGAACATATTTCAGCCAGCTGGAAGTTTTTTCCTTAATAGAGTAAGATATTATCTTAAAATACAAGAAGTTTTCGTGGTTCTGTCAATTTTTGTTGGTTTTCATCGAATCAACTTATTTCAGTCAGCTGGATCTTTCTTCTTCAAAGCAAAAAGATTTTATCTTCAAATACAAGAACTTTTCGTGGTTTTGATGGTTTTCAGCAAATGAACATATTTCAGTGAGCTGGAAGTTTTTTCCTTAATAGCGTAAGATTTTATCTTAAAATACAAGAACTTTTCGTGGTTCTTGACAATTTGTGTTGGATTTCATCTAATGAACTTATTTCAGTCAGTTAGATCTTTCTTCTTCAAAGCAAAAAGATTTTATCTTCAAATACAAGAACTTTTCGTGGTTTTGATGGTTTTCAGCAAATGAACATATTTCAGCGAGCTGGAAGTTTTTTCCTTAATAGAGTAAGATTTTATCTTAAAATACAAGAACTTTTTGTGGTTCTTGTCAATTTTTGTTGGTTTTCATGTAATGAACTTATTTCAGTCAGCTGGATCTTTCTTCTTCAAAGCAAAAAGATTTTATCTTCAAATACAAGAACTTTTCGTGGTTTTGTTGGTTTTCAGCAAATGAACATATTTCAGCGAGCTGGGAGTTTTTTCCTTAATAGCGTAAGATTTTATCTTAAAATACAAGAACTTTTCGTGGTTCTTGTCAATTTTTGTTCGTTTTCATCTAATTAACTTATTTCAGTCAGCTAGATCTTTCTTCTTCAAAGCAAAAAGATTTTATCTTCAAATACAAGAACTTTTCGTGGTTTTGTTGGTTTTCAGCAAATGAACACATTTCAGCGAGCAAGAAGTTTTTTCTTTAATAGCGTAAGATTTTATGTTAAAATACAAGAACTTTTCGTGGTTCTTGTCAATTTTTGTTGGTTTTCATCTAATGAACTTATTTCAGTCAGCTGGATCTTTCTTCTTCAAAGCAAAAAGATTTTATCTTCAAATACAAGAACTTTTCGTGGTTTTGATGGTTTTCAGCAAATGAACATATTTCAGCGAGCTGGAAGTTTTTTCCTTAATAGAGTAAGATTTTATCTTAAAATACAAGAACTTTTCGTGTTTCTTGTCAATTTTTGTTGGTTTTCATCCAATCAACTTATTTCAGTCAGCTCGATCTTTCTTCTTCAAAGCAAAAAGATTTTATCTTAAAATACAAGAACTTTTCGTGGTTTTGATGGTTTTCAGCAAATAAACATATTTCAGCGAGCTGGAAGTTTTTTCCTTAATAGCGTAAGATTTTATCTTAAAATACGAGAACTTTTCGTGGTTCTTGTCAATTTGTGTTGGTTTTCATCTAATGAACTTATTTCAGTCAGCTCGATCTTTCTTCTTCAAAGCAAAAAGATTTTATCTTCAAATACAAGAACTTTTCGTGGTTCTGTTGGTTTTCAGCAAATGAACATATTTCGGCGAGCTGGGAGTTTTTTGCTTAATAGCATAAGATTTTATCTTAAAATACAAGAACTTTTCGTGGTTCTTGTCAATTTGTGTTGGTTTTCATCTAATGAACTTATTTCAGTCAGCTCGATCTTTCTTCTTCAAAGCAAAAAGATTTTATCTTCAAATACAAGAACTTTTCGTGGTTCTGTTGGTTTTCAGCTAATGAACAGATTTCAGCGAGCAAGAAGTTTTTTCTTTAATCGCGTAAGATTTTATCTTAAAATACAAGAACTTTTCGTGGTTCTTGTCAATTTTTGTTGGTTTTCATCGAATGAACTTATTTCAGTCAGCTAGATCTTTCTTCTTCAAAGCAAAAAGATTTTATCTTCAAATACAAGAACTTTTCGTGGTTTTGATGGTTTTCAGCAAATGAACATATTTCAGCGAGCTGGAAGTTTTTTCCTTAATAGCGTAAGATTTTATCTTAAAATACAAGAACTTTTCGTGGTTCTTGACAATTTGTGTTGGTTTTCATCTCATGAACTTATTTCAGTCAGCTAGATCTTTCTTCTTCAAAGCAAAAAGATTTTATCTTAAAATACAAGAACTTTTTGTGGTTTTGATGGTTTTCAGCAAATGAACATATTTCAGCCAGCTGGAAGTTTTTTCCTTAATAGAGTAAGATATTATCTTAAAATACAAGAAGTTTTCGTGGTTCTGTCAATTTTTGTTGGTTTTCATCGAATCAACTTATTTCAGTCAGCTGGATCTTTCTTCTTCAAAGCAAAAAGATTTTATCTTCAAATACAAGAACTTTTCGTGGTTTTGATGGTTTTCAGCAAATGAACATATTTCAGTGAGCTGGAAGTTTTTTCCTTAATAGCGTAAGATTTTATCTTAAAATACAAGAACTTTTCGTGGTTCTTGACAATTTGTGTTGAGTTTCATCTAATGAACTTATTTCAGTCAGTTAGATCTTTCTTCTTCAAAGCAAAAAGATTTTATCTTCAAATACAAGAACTTTTCGTGGTTTTGATGGTTTTCAGCAAATGAACATATTTCAGCGAGCTGGAAGTTTTTTCCTTAATAGAGTGAGATTTTATCTTAAAATACAAGAACTTTTCGTGGTTCTTGTCAATTTTTGTTGGTTTTCATGTAATGAACTTATTTCAGTCAGCTGGATCTTTCTTCTTCAAAGCAAAAAGATTTTATCTTCAAATACAAGAACTTTTCGTGGTTTTGTTGGTTTTCAGCAAATGAACATATTTCAGCGAGCTGGGAGTTTTTTCCTTAATAGCGTAAGATTTTATCTTAAAATACAAGAACTTTTCGTGGTTCTTGTCAATTTTTGTTCGTTTTCATCTGATTAACTTATTTCAGTCAGCTAGATCTTTCTTCTTCAAAGCAAAAAGATTTTATCTTCAAATACAAGAACTTTTCGTGGTTTTGTTGGTTTTCAGCAAATGAACACATTTCAGCGAGCAAGAAGTTTTTTCTTTAATAGCGTAAGATTTTATCTTAAAATACAAGAACTTTTCGTGGTTCTTGTCAATTTTTGTTGGTTTTCATCTAATGAACTTATTTCAGTCAGCTGGATCTTTCTTCTTCAAAGCAAAAAGATTTTATCTTCAAATACAAGAACTTTTCGTGGTTTTGTTGGTTTTCAGCAAATGAACATATTTCAGCGAGCTGGGAGTTTTTTCTTTAATAGCGTAAGATTTTATCTCAAACTACAAGAACTTTTCGTGTTTCTTGTCAATTTTTGTTGGTTTTCATCTCATCAACTTATTTCAGTCAGCTCGACCTTTCTTCTTCAAAGCAAAAAGATTTTATCTTAAAATACAAGAACTTTTCGTGGTTTTGATGGTTTTCAGCAAATGAACATATTTCAGCGAGCTGGAAGTTTTTTCCTTAATAGCGTAAGATTTTATCTTAAAATACGAGAACTTTTCGTGGTTCTTGTCAATTTTTGTTGGTTTTCATCTAATGAACTTATTTCAGTCAGCTCGATCTTTCTTCTTCAAAGCAAAAAGATTTTATCTTCAAATACAAGAACTTTTCGTGGTTCTGTTGGTTTTCAGCAAATGAACATATTTCAGCGAGCTGGGAGTTTTTTGCTTAATAGCATAAGATTTTATCTTAAAATACAAGAACTTTTCGTGGTTCTTGTCAATTTTTGTTGGTTTTCATCTAATGAACTTATTTCAGTCAGCTAGATCTTTCTTCTTCAAAGCAAAAAGATTTTATCTTCAAATACAAGAACTTTTCGTGGTTTTGTTGGTTTTCAGCAAATGAACAGATTTCAGCGAGCAAGAAGTTTTTTCTTTAATCGCGTAAGATTTTATCTTAAAATACAAGAAGTTTTCGTGGTTCTGTCAATTTTTGTTGGTTTTCATCGAATCAACTTATTTCAGTCAGCTGGATCTTTCTTCTTCAAAGCAAAAAGATTTTATCTTCAAATACAAGAACTTTTCGTGGTTTTGATGGTTTTCAGCAAATGAACATATTTCAGTGAGCTGGAAGTTTTTTCCTTAATAGCGTAAGATTTTATCTTAAAATACAAGAACTTTTCGTGGTTCTTGACAATTTGTGTTGGATTTCATCTAATGAACTTATTTCAGTCAGTTAGATCTTTCTTCTTCAAAGCAAAAAGATTTTATCTTCAAATACAAGAACTTTTCGTGGTTTTGATGGTTTTCAGCAAATGAACATATTTCAGCGAGCTGGGAGTTTTTTCCTTAATAGCGTAAGATTTTATCTTAAAATACAAGAACTTTTCGTGGTTCTTGTCAATTTTTGTTCGTTTTCATCTCATGAACTTATTTCAGTCAGCGAGATCTTTCTTCTTCAAAGCAAAAAGATTTTATCTTCAAATACAAGAACTTTTCGTGGTTTTGTTGGTTTTCAGCAAATGAACACATTTCAGCGAGCAAGAAGTTTTTTCTTTAATAGCGTAAGATTTTATCTTAAAATACAAGAACTTTTCGTGGTTCTTGTCAATTTTTGTTGGTTTTCATCTCATGAAGTTATTTCAGTCTGCAAGATCTTTCTTCTTCAAAGCAAAAAGATTTTATCTTAAAATACAAGAACTTTTCGTGGTTTTGATGGTTTTCAGCAAATGAACATAGATCAGCGAGCTGGAAGTTTTTTCCTTAATAGCGTAAGATTTTATCTTAAAATACAAGAACTTTTCGTGGTTCTTGTCAATTTTTGTTGGTTTTCATCAAATGAACTTATTTCAGTCAGCTGGATCTTTCTTCTTCAAAGCAAAAAGATTTTATCTTCAAATACAAGAACTTTTCGTGGTTTTGTTGGTTTTCAGCAAATGAACATATTTCAGCGAGCTGGGAGTTTTTTCTTTAATAGCGTAAGATTTTATCTTAAACTACAAGAACTTTTCGTGGTTCTTGTCAATTTTTGTTGGTTTTCATCTAATCAACTTATTTCAGTCAGCTAGATCTTTCTTCTTCAAAGCAAAAAGATTTTATCTTCAAATACAACAACTTTTCGTGGTTTTGATGGTTTTCAGCAAATGAACATATTTCAGCGAGCAAGAAGTTTTTTCTTTAATAGCGTAAGATTTTATCTTGAAATACAAGAACTTTTCGTGGTTCTTGTCAATTTTTGTTGGTTTTCATCTAATCAACTTATTTCAGTCAGCTCGATCTTTCTTCTTCAAAGCAAAAAGATTTTATCTTCAAATACAAGAACTTTTCGTGGTTTTGATGGCTTTCAGCAAATGAACATATTTCAGCGAGCTGGAAGTTTTTTCCTTAATAGCGTAAGATTTTATCTTAAAATACAAGAACTTTTCGTGGTTCTTGTCAATTTTTGTTGGTTTTCATCTAATGAACTTATTTCAGTCAGCTGGATCTTTCTTCTTCAAAGTAAAAAGATTTTATCTTCAAATACAAGAACTTTTCGTGGTTTTGTTGGTTTTCAGCAAATCAACATATTTCAGCAAGCTGGTAGTTTTTTCCTTAATAGCGTAAGATTTTATCTTAAAATACAAGAAATTTTCGTGGTTCTTGTCAATTTTTGTTCGTTTTCATCTAATGAACTTATTTCAGTCAGCTAGATCTTTCTTCTTCAAAGCAAAAAGATTTTATCTTCAAATACAAGAACTTTTCGTGGTTTTGTTGGTTTTCAGCAAATGAACAGATTTCAGCGAGCAAGAAGTTTTTTCTTTAATAGCGTAAGATTTTATCTTAAAATACAAGAACTTTTCGTGGTTCTGTCAATTTTTGTTGGTTTTCATCTAATGAAGTTATTTCAGTCAGCTAGATCTTTCTTCTTCAAAGCAAAAAGATTTTATCTTCAAATACAAGAACTTTTCGTGGTTTTGTTGGTTTTCAGCAAATGAACATATTTCAGCGAGCTGGATGTTTTTTCCTTAATAGCGTAAGCTTTTATCTTAAAATACAAGAACTTTTCGTGGTTCTTGTCAATTTATGTTGGTTTTCATCTAATGAACTTATTTCAGTCAGCTGGATCTTTCTTCTTCAAAGCAAAAAGATTTTATCTTCAAATACAAGAACTTTTCGTGGTTTTGTTGGTTTTCAGCAAATGAACATATTTCAGCGAGCTGGGAGTTTTTTCTTTAATAGCGTAAGATTTTATCTTAAACTACAAGAACTTTTCGTGTTTCTTGTCAATTTTTGTTGGTTTTCATCTAATCAACTTATTTCAGTCAGCTCGATCTTTCTTCTTCAAAGCAAAAAGATTTTATCTTAAAATACAAGAACTTTTCGTGGTTTTGATGGTTTTCAGCAAATGAACATATTTCAGCCAGCTGGAAGTTTTTTCCTTAATAGCGTAAGATTTTATCTTAAAATACGAGAACTTTTCGTGGTTCTTGTCAATTTTTGTTGGTTTTCATCTAATGAACTTATTTCAGTCAGCTCGATCTTTCTTCTTCAAAGCAAAAAGATTTTATCTTCAAATACAAGAACTTTTCGTGGTTCTGTTGGTTTTCAGCAAATGAACATATTTCAGCGAGCTGGGAGTTTTTTGCTTAATAGCATAAGATTTTATCTTAAAATACAAGAACTTTTCGTGGTTTTGTTGGTTTTCAGCAAATGAACATATTTCAGCGAGCTGGGAGTTTTTTCTTTAATAGCGTAAGATTTTATCTTAAAATACAAGAACTTTTCGTGGTTCTGTTGGTTTTCATCTAATGAACTTATTTCAGTCAGCTGGATCTTTCTTCTTCAAAGCAAAAAGATTTTATCTTCAAATACAAGAACTTTTCGTGGTTCTGTTGGTTTTCATCTAATGAACTTATTTCAGTCAGCTGGATCTTTCTTCTTCAAAGCAAAAAGATTTTATCTTCAAATACAAGAACTTTTCGTGGTTTTGTTGGTTTTCAGCAAATGAACATATTTCAGCGAGCTGGGAGTTTTTTCTTTAATAGCGTAAGATTTTATCTTAAACTACAAGAACTTTTCGTGTTTCTTGTCAATTTTTGTTGGTTTTCATCTAATCAACTTATTTCAGTCAGCTCGATCTTTCTTCTTCAAAGCAAAAAGATTTTATCTTAAAATACAAGAACTTTTCGTGGTTTTGATGGTTTTCAGCAAATGAACATATTTCAGCCAGCTGGAAGTTTTTTCCTTAATAGCGTAAGATTTTATCTTAAAATACGAGAACTTTTCGTGGTTCTTGTCAATTTTTGTTGGTTTTCATCAAATGAACTTATTTCAGTCAGCTGGATCTTTCTTCTTCAAAGCAAAAATATTTTATCTTCAAATACAAGAACTTTTCGTGGTTTTGTTGGTTTTCAGCAAATGAACATATTTCAGCGAGCTGGGAGTTTTTTCTTTAATAGCGTAAGATTTTATCTTAAACTACAAGAACTTTTCGTGGTTCTTGTCAATTTTTGTTGGTTTTCATCTAATCAACTTATTTCAGTCAGCTGGATCTTTCTTCTTCAAAGCAAAAAGATTTTATCTTCAAATACAACAACTTTTCGTGGTTTTGATGGTTTTCAGCAAATGAACATATTTCAGCGAGCAAGAAGTTTTTTCTTTAATAGCGTAAGATTTTATCTTGAAATACAAGAACTTTTCGTGGTTCTTGTCAATTTTTGTTGGTTTTCATCTAATCAACTTATTTCAGTCAGCTAGACCTTTCTTCTTCAAAGCAAAAAGATTTTATCTTCAAATACAAGAACTTTTCGTGGTTTTGATGGTTTTCAGCAAATGAACATATTTCAGCGAGCTGGAAGTTTTTTCCTTAATAGCGTAAGATTTTATGTTAAAATACAAGAACTTTTCGTGGTTCTTGTCAATTTTTGTTGGTTTTCTTCTAATGAACTTATTTCAGTCAGCTGGATCTTTCTTCTTCAAAGTAAAAAGATTTTATCTTCAAATACAAGAACTTTTCGTGGTTTTGTTGGTTTTCAGCAAATGAACATATTTCAGCAAGCTGGTAGTTTTTTCCTTAATAGCGTAAGATTTTATCTTAAAATACAAGAACTTTTCGTGGTTCTTGTCAATTTTTGTTGGTTTTCATCTAATGAACTTATTTCAGTCAGCTCGATCTTTCTTCTTCAAAGCAAAAAGATTTTATCTTCAAATACAAGAACTTTTCGTGGTTCTGTTGGTTTTCAGCAAATGAACATATTTCAGCGAGCTGGGAGTTTTTTCCTTAATAGCATAAGATTTTATCTTAAAATACAAGAACTTTTCGTGGTTCTTGTCAATTTTTGTTGGTTTTCATCGAATGAACTTATTTCAGTCAGCGAGATCTTTCTTCTTCAAAGCAAAAAGATTTTATCTTCAAATACAAGAACTTTTCGTGGTTTTGTTGGTTTTCAGCAAATGAACATATTTCAGCGAGCTGGGAGTTTTTTGCTTAATAGCATAAGATTTTATCTTAAAATACAAGAACTTTTCGTGGTTCTTGTCAATTTTTGTTGGTTTTCATCTAATCAACTTATTTCAGTCAGCTCGACCTTTCTTCTTCAAAGCAAAAAGATTTTATCTTAAAATACAAGAACTTTTCGTGGTTTTGATGGTTTTCAGCAAATGAACATATTTCAGCGAGCTGGAAGTTTTTTCCTTAATAGCGCAAGATTTTATCTTGAAATACAAGAACTTTTCGTGGTTCTTGTCAATTTTTGTTGGTTTTCATCTAATCAACTTATTTCAGTCAGCTAGACCTTTCTTCTTCAAAGCAAAAAGATTTTATCTTCAAATACAAGAACTTTTCGTGGTTTTGATGGTTTTCAGCAAATGAACATATTTCAGCGAGCTGGAAGTTTTTTCCTTAATAGCGTAAGATTTTATGTTAAAATACAAGAACTTTTCGTGGTTCTTGTCAATTTTTGTTGGTTTTCTTCTAATGAACTTATTTCAGTCAGCTGGATCTTTCTTCTTCAAAGTAAAAAGATTTTATCTTCAAATACAAGAACTTTTCGTGGTTTTGTTGGTTTTCAGCAAATGAACATATTTCAGCAAGCTGGTAGTTTTTTCCTTAATAGCGTAAGATTTTATCTTAAAATACAAGAACTTTTCGTGGTTCTTGTCAATTTTTGTTGGTTTTCATCTAATGAACTTATTTCAGTCAGCTCGATCTTTCTTCTTCAAAGCAAAAAGATTTTATCTTCAAATACAAGAACTTTTCGTGGTTCTGTTGGTTTTCAGCAAATGAACATATTTCAGCGAGCTGGGAGTTTTTTCCTTAATAGCATAAGATTTTATCTTAAAATACAAGAACTTTTCGTGGTTCTTGTCAATTTTTGTTGGTTTTCATCGAATGAACTTATTTCAGTCAGCGAGATCTTTCTTCTTCAAAGCAAAAAGATTTTATCTTCAAATACAAGAACTTTTCGTGGATTTGTTGGTTTTCAGCAAATGAACATATTTCAGCGAGCTGGGAGTTTTTTGCTTAATAGCATAAGATTTTATCTTAAAATACAAGAACTTTTCGTGGTTCTTGTCAATTTTTGTTGGTTTTCATCTAATCAACTTATTTCAGTCAGCTCGACCTTTCTTCTTCAAAGCAAAAAGATTTTATCTTAAAATACAAGAACTTTTCGTGGTTTTGATGGTTTTCAGCAAATGAACATATTTCAGCGAGCTGGAAGTTTTTTCCTTAATAGCGCAAGATTTTATCTTAAAATACAAGAAGTTTTCGTGGTTCTGTCAATTTTTGTTGGTTTTCATCGAATCAACTTATTTCAGTCAGCTGGATCTTTCTTCTTCAAAGCAAAAAGATTTTATCTTCAAATACAAGAACTTTTCGTGGTTTTGATGGTTTTCAGCAAATGAACATATTTCAGTGAGCTGGAAGTTTTTTCCTTAATAGCGTAAGATTTTATCTTAAAATACAAGAACTTTTCGTGGTTCTTGACAATTTGTGTTGGATTTCATCTAATGAACTTATTTCAGTCAGTTAGATCTTTCTTCTTCAAAGCAAAAAGATTTTATCTTCAAATACAAGAACTTTTCGTGGTTTTGATGGTTTTCAGCAAATGAACATATTTCAGCGAGCTGGAAGTTTTTTCCTTAATAGAGTAAGATTTTATCTTAAAATACAAGAACTTTTCGTGGTTCTTGTCAATTTTTGTTGGTTTTCATCCAATGAACTTATTTCAGTCAGCTGGATCTTTCTTCTTCAAAGCAAAAAGATTTTATCTTCAAATACAAGAACTTTTCGTGGTTTTGTTGGTTTTCAGCAAATGAACATATTTCAGCGAGCTGGGAGTTTTTTCTTTAATAGCGTAAGATTTTATCTTAAACTACAAGAACTTTTCGTGTTTCTTGTCAATTTTTGTTGGTTTTCATCGAATCAACTTATTTCAGTCAGCTCGATCTTTCTTCTTCAAAGCAAAAAGATTTTATCTTAAAATACAAGAACTTTTCGTGGTTTTGATGGTTTTCAGCAAATAAACATATTTCAGCGAGCTGGAAGTTTTTTCCTTAATAGCGTAAGATTTTATCTTAAAATACAAGAACTTTTCGTGGTTCTTGTCAATTTGTGTTGGTTTTCATCCAATGAACTTATTTCAGTCAGCTCGATCTTTCTTCTTCAAAGCAAAAAGATTTTATCTTCAAATACAAGAACTTTTCGTGGTTCTGTTGGTTTTCAGCAAATGAACATATTTCAGCGAGCTGGTAGTTTTTTGCTTAATAGCATAAGATTTTATCTTAAAATACAAGAACTTTTCGTGGTTCTTGTCAATTTTTGTTGGTTTTCATCTAATGAACTTATTTCAGTCAGCGAGATCTTTCTTCTTCAAAGCAAAAAGATTTTATCTTCAAATACAAGAACTTTTCGTGGTTTTGTTGGTTTTCAGCAAATGAACAGATTTCAGCGAGCAAGAAGTTTTTTCTTTAATCGCGTAAGATTTTATCTTAAAATACAAGAACTTTTCGTGGTTCTTGTCAATTTTTGTTGGTTTTCATCGAATGAACTTATTTCAGTCAGCTAGATCTTTCTTCTTCAAAGCAAAAAGATTTTATCTTCAAATACAAGAACTTTTCGTGGTTTTGATGGTTTTCAGCAAATGAACATATTTCAGCGAGCTGGAAGTTTTTTCCTTAATAGCGTAAGATTTTATCTTAAAATACAAGAACTTTTCGTGGTTCTTGACAATTTGTGTTGGTTTTCATCTCATGAACTTATTTCAGTCAGCTAGATCTTTCTTCTTCAAAGCAAAAAGATTTTATCTTAAAATACAAGAACTTTTTGTGGTTTTGATGGTTTTCAGCAAATGAACATATTTCAGCCAGCTGGAAGTTTTTTCCTTAATAGAGTAAGATATTATCTTAAAATACAAGAAGTTTTCGTGGTTCTGTCAATTTTTGTTGGTTTTCATCGAATCAACTTATTTCAGTCAGCTGGATCTTTCTTCTTCAAAGCAAAAAGATTTTATCTTCAAATACAAGAACTTTTCGTGGTTTTGATGGTTTTCAGCAAATGAACATATTTCAGTGAGCTGGAAGTTTTTTCCTTAATAGCGTAAGATTTTATCTTAAAATACAAGAACTTTTCGTGGTTCTTGACAATTTGTGTTGGATTTCATCTAATGAACTTATTTCAGTCAGTTAGATCTTTCTTCTTCAAAGCAAAAAGATTTTATCTTCAAATACAAGAACTTTTCGTGGTTTTGATGGTTTTCAGCAAATGAACATATTTCAGCGAGCTGGAAGTTTTTTCCTTAATAGAGTAAGATTTTATCTTAAAATACAAGAACTTTTCGTGGTTCTTGTCAATTTTTGTTGGTTTTCATGTAATGAACTTATTTCAGTCAGCTGGATCTTTCTTCTTCAAAGCAAAAAGATTTTATCTTCAAATACAAGAACTTTTCGTGGTT